>NW_022145574.1:0-1404637 GCF_000002235.5 Strongylocentrotus purpuratus | reverse complement strand
GCTGAACCACCCCGGACCTTAATTTCGGCCCGAAAGTTGTGATAATTAAATTTTTTACAATATTTGCCCCTACGCCCTTTCAAAGGGATATGGGGGTCAGGATCCATCTAATGGCATTTATGTACATTCATTGTGGGGAAACTAGCCTATTAAAAAAATATAATATTTTCTCAAAATGCTGAACCACCCGGCCCTTACCATTTTCGGCCTGAAATGGTGTTTATTCAAATTATCACAATATTTGCCCCTACGCCCCTTTAAAGGGATATGGGGGTCAAGATCCATCTAATGGCATGTATGTACATTCATTGTGGAGAAACTAGCCTATTTCAAAAAATATAATATTTTCCTCGAAAATGCTGAACCACCCGGCCCTTACCATTTCGGCCTGAAATGGTGTTTATTCAAATTATCACAATATTTGCCCCTACGCCCCTTTTAAAGGGATATGGGGGTCAAGATCCATCTAATGGCATGTATGTACATCATTGTGGAGAAACTAGCCTATTCAAAAAATATAATATTTTCCTCGAAAATGCTGAACCACCCCGGCCCTTACCATTTCGGCCTGAAATTGGTGTTTATTCAAATTATCACAATATTTGCCCCTACGCCCCTTTCAAAGGGATATGGGGGTCAGGATTCATCTAATGGCATGTATGTACATTCATTGTGGGGTAAACTAGCCTAATCAAAAAATATAATTTTTCTTCAAAATGCTGAACCACCCCGGCCCTTACAATTTTGGCCCGAAAGTTGTGATAATTCAAATTTTTACAATATTTGCCACTACGCCCCTTTCAAAGGGATTAGGGGTCAGGATCGATCTAATGGCATGTATGTACATTCATTGTGGGGAAACTAACCTATTCAAAAAAAAAATAATATTTTCCTCCAAAATGCTGAACCACCCCGGCCCTTACAATTTCGGCACGAAAGTTGTGATAATTCAAATTATCACAATATTTGCCCCTACGCCCCTTTCAAAGGGATATGGGGGTCAAGATCCATCTAATGGCATGTATGGACATTCATTGTGGGGAAACTAACCTATTAAAAAAACATAATATTTTCCTCCAAAATGCTGAACCACCCCCCCTTAAAATTTCGGCCGAAAGTTGTGATAATTCAAATTATCACAATATTTGCCCCTACGCCCTTTCTAAGGGATATGGGGGTCAAGATCCATCTAATGGCATGTATGGACATTCATTGTGGGAAACTAACCTATTAAAAAAATATAATATTTTCCACCAAAATGCTGAACCACCCGGACCTTCTAATTTCGGCCCGAAAGTTGTGATAATTCAAATTTTTACAATATTTGCCCCTACGCCCTTTCAAAGGGATATGGGGGTCAGGATCTATCTAATGGCATTTATGTACATTCATTGTGGGGAAACTAGCCTATTAAAAAAATATAATATTTTCCTCCAAAATGCTGAACCACCCCGGCCCTTACATTTTGGCCTGAAATGGTGTTTATTCAAATTATCACAATATTTGCCCCTACGCCCCTTTCAAAGGGATATGGGGGTCAAGATCCATCTAATGGCATGTATGTACATTCATTGTGGGAAACTAGCCTATTCCAAAAATATAATATTTTCCTCCAAAATGCTGAACCACCCGGCCCTTACCATTTTGGCCTGAAATTGGTGTTTATTCAAATTATCACAATATTTGCCCCTACGCCCCTTTCAAAGGGATATGGGGGTCAGGATTCATCTAATGGCATGTATGTACATTCATTGTGGGTAAACTAGCCTAATCAAAAAATATAATTTTTCCTTCAAAATGCTGAACCACCCCGGCCCTTACATTTGGCCCGAAAGTTGTGATAATTCAAATTTTACAATATTTGCCACTACGCCCCTTTCAAAGGGATATGGGGGTCAGAATCGATTAATTGCATGTAGGTACATTCATTGTGGGGAAACTAACCTATCAAAAAAAATAATATTTTCCTCCAAAATGCTGAACCACCCCGGCCCTTACAATTTCGGCACGAAAGTTGTGATAATTCAAATTATCACAATATTTGCCCCTACGCCCTTTCAAAGGGATATGGGGGTCAAGATCCATCTAATGGCATGTATGGACATTCATTGTGGGGAAACTAACCTATTAAAAAAACATAATATTTTCCTCCAAAATGCTGAACCACCCCGCCCTTAAAATTTCGGCACGAAAGTTGTGATAATTCAAATTATCACAATATTTGCCCCTACGCCCATTTCTAAGGGATATGGGGGTCAAGATCCATCTAATGGCATGTATGGACATTCATTGTGGGGAAACTAACCTATTAAAAAAATATAATATTTTCCACCAAAATGCTGAACCACCCCGGACCTTCTAATTTCGGCCCGAAAGTTGTGATAATTCAAATTTTTACAATATTTGCCCCTACGCCCCTTTCAAAGGGATATGGGGGTCAGGATCTATCTAATGGCATTTATGTACATTCATTGTGGGGAAACTAGCCTATTAAAAAATATAATATTTTCCTCCAAAATGCTGAACCACCCCGGCCCTTACCATTTGGCCTGAAATTGGTGTTTATTCAAATTATCACAATATTTGCCCCTACGCCCCTTTCAAAGGGATATGGGGGTCAAGATCCATCTAATGGCATGTATGTACATTCATTGTGGGGAAACTAGCCTATTCCAAAAATATAATATTTTCCTCCAAAATGCTGAACCACCCCGGCCCTTACCATTTTGGCCTGAAATGGTGTTTATTCAAATTATCACAATATTTGCCCCTACGCCCCTTTCAAAGGGATATGGGGGTCAAGATCCATCTAATGGCATGTATGGACATTCATTGTGGGGAAACTAACCTATTAAAAAAAATATATTTTCCTCCAAAATGCTGAACCACCCCGGACCTTCTAATTTCGGCCCGAAAGTTGTGATAATTCAAATTTTTACAATATTTGCCCCTACGCCCCTTCAAAGGGATATGGGGGTCAGGATCCATCTAATGGCATGTATGTACATTGATTGTGGGGAAACTAGCCTATTCCAAAAATATAATATTTTCCTCCAAAATGCTGAACCACCCCGGCCCTTACCATTTGGCCTGAAATTGGTGTTTATTCAAATTATCACAATATTTGCCCCTACGCCCCTTTCAAAGGGATATGGGGGTCAAGATCCATCTAATGGCATGTATGGACATTCATTGTGGGGAAACTAACCTATTAAAAAAAAAATATTTCCTCAAAAATGCTGAAACCCCCCGGACCTTCTAATTTCGGCCTGAAAGTTGTGATAATTCAAATTTTTACAATATTTGCCCCTACGCCCCTTCCAAAGGGATATGGGGGTCAGGATCCATCTAATGGCATGAATGTACATTGATTGTGGGGAAACTAGCCTATTCAAAAAATATAATATTTTCCTCCAAAATGCTGAACCACCCCGGCCCTTACCATTTTGGCCTGAAATTGGTGTTTATTCAAATTATCACAATATTTGCCCCTACGCCCCTTTCAAAGGGATATGGGGGTCAAGATCCATCTAATGGCATGTATGTACATTCATTGTGGGGAAACTAACCTATTAAAAAAACATGATATTTTCCTCCAAAATGCTGAACCACCCCGGACCTTATAATTTCGGCCGAAAGTTGTGATAATTAATTTTTTTACAATATTTGCCCCTACGCCCCTTTCAAAGGGATATGGGGGTCAGGATCCATCTAATGGCATTTATGTACATTCATTGTGGGGAAATAAAAAAATATAATATTTTCCTCCAAAATGCTGAACCCCCCCGGCCCTTACCATTTCGGCCTGAAATTGGTGTTTATTCAAATTATCACAATATTTGCCCCTACGCCCCTTTTAAAGGGATATGGGGGTCAAGATCCATCTAATGGCATGTATGTACATTCATTGTGGAGAAACTAGCCTATTCAAAAAATATAATATTTTCCTCGAAAATGCTGAACCACCCCGGCCCTTACCATTTGGCCTGAAATTGGTGTTTATTCAAATTATCACAATATTTGCCCCTACGCCCCTTTCAAAGGGATATGGGGGTCAGGATTCATCTAATGGCATGTATGTACATTCATTGTGGGGTAACTAGCCTAATCAAAAAAATATAATTTTTCCTTCAAAATGCTGAACCACCCCGGCCCTTACAATTTGGCCCGAAAGTTGTGATAATTCAAATTTTTACAATATTTGCCACTACGCCCCTTTCAAAGGGATATGGGGGTCAGAATCGATTTAATTGCATGTAGGTACATTCATTGTGGGGAAACTAGCCTTAAAAAAAATATATATTTTCCTCCAAAATCCTGAACCACCCGGCCCTTACCATTTCGGCCTGAAATTGGTGTTTATTCAAATTATCACAATATTTGCCCCTACGCCCCTTTCAAAGGGATTAGGGGTCAGGATCCATCTAATGGCATGTATGTACATTCATTGTGGGGAAACTAACCTATTCAAAAAAAATAATATTTTCCTCCAAAATGCTGAACCACCCCGGCCCTTACAATTTCGGCACGAAAGTTGTGATAATTCAAATTATCACAATATTTGCCCCTACGCCCCTTTCAAAGGGATATGGGGGTCAAGATCCATCTAATGGCATGTATGTACATTCATTGTGGGGAAACTAGCCTATTCAAAAAATATAATATTTTCCTCGAAAATGCTGAACCACCCCGGCCCTTACCATTTCGGCCTGAAATTGGTGTTTATTCAAATTATCACAATATTTGCCCCTACGCCCCTTTCAAAGGGATATGGGGGTCAGGATCATCTAATGGCATGTATGTACATTCATTGTGGGGTAACTAGCCTAATCAAAAAATATAATTTTTTCCTTCAAATGCTGAACCACCCGGCCCTTACAATTTGGCCCGAAAGTTGTGATAATTCAAATTTTTACAATATTTGCCACTACGCCCCTTTCAAAGGGATATGGGGGTCAGAATCGATTAATTGCATGTAGGTACATTCATTGTAGGGAAACTAGCCTAAAAAAAAAATATATATTTTCCTCCAAAATCCTGAACCACCCCGGCCCTTACCATTTCGGCCTGAAATTGGTGTTTATTCAAATTATCACAATATTTGCCCCTACGCCCTTTCAAAGGGATTAGGGGTCAGGATCCATCTAATGGCATGTATGTACATTCATTGTGGGGAAACTAACCTATTCAAAAAAATAATATTTTCCTCCAAAATGCTGAACCACCCCGGCCCTTACAATTTCGGCACGAAAGTTGTGATAATTCAAATTATCACAATATTTGCCCCTACGCCCCTTTCAAAGGGATATGGGGGTCAAGATCCATCTAATGGCATGTATGGACATTCATTGTGGGGAAACTAACCTATTAAAAAAACATAATATTTTCCTCCAAAATGCTGAACCACCCGGCCCTTACCATTTTGGCCTGAAATTGGTGTTTATTCAAATTATCACAATATTTGCCCCTATGTCCCTTTCAAAGGGATATGGGGGTCAAGATCCATCTAATGGCATGTAGGTACATTCATTGTGGGGAAACTAGCCTATTAAAAAAAATATATATTTTCCTCCAAAATGCTGAACCACCCCGGCCCTTACCATTTCGGCGTGAAATTGGTGTTTATTCAAATTATCACAATATTTGCCCCTACGCCCCTTTCAAAGGGATATGGGGGTCAAGATCATCTAATGACATGTATAGACATTCATTGTGGGGAAACTAACCTATTAAAAAAAAAAATATTTTCCTCCAAAATGCTGAACCACCCCGGCCCTTACAATTTCGGCACAAAAGTTGTGATAATTCAAATTATCACAATATTTGCCCCTACGCCCCTTTCAAAGGGATATGGGGGTCAAGATCCATCTAATGGCATGTATGGACATTCATTGTGGGGAAACTAACCTATTAAAAAAAACATAATATTTTCCTCCAAAATGCTGAACCACCCCGGCCCTTACCATTTTGGCCTGAAATTGGTGTTTATTCAAATTATCACAATATTTGCCCCTACGCCCCTTTCAAAGGGATATGGGGGTCAGGATCCATCTAATGGCATGTATGTACATTCATTGTGGGGAAACTAGCCTATAAAAAAATATAATATTTTCCTCCAAAATGCTGAACCACCCCGGCCCTTACCATTTCGGCCTGAAATTGGTGTTTATTCAAATTATCACAATATTTGCCCCTACGCCCCTTTCAAAGGGATATGGGGGTCAAGATCCATCTAATGGCATGTATGGACATTCATTGTGGGGAAACTAACCTATTAAAAAAAAAAATATTTTCCTCCAAAATGCTGAACCACCCCGGCCCTTACAATTTCGGCACGAAAGTTGTGATAATTCAAATTTTTACAATATTTGCCCCTTCGCCCCTTTCAAAGGGATATGGGGGTCAGGATCCATCTAATGGCATTTATGTACATTCATTGTGGGGAAACTAACCTATTAAAAAAATATGTATTTTCCTCCAAAAAGCTGAACCACCCCGGACCTTCTAATTTCGGCCCGAAAGTTGTGATAATTCAAATTTTTACAATATTTGCCCCTACGCCCCTTTCAAAGGGATATGGGGGTCAGGATCCATCTAATGGCATGTATGTACATTCATTGTGGGGAAACTAACCTATTAAAAAGACATGATATTTTCCTCCAAAATGCTGAACCACCCCGGACCTTATAATTTCGGCCCGAAAGTTGTGATAATTAAATTTTTTTACAATATTTGCCCCTACGCCCCTTTCAAAGGGATATGGGGGTCAGGATCCATCTAATGGCATTTATGTACATTCATTGTGGGGAAACTAGCCTATTAAAAAATATAATATTTTCCTCCAAAATGCTGAACCACCCCGGCCCTTACCATTTCGGCCTGAAATTGGTGTTTATTCAAATTATCACAATATTTGCCCCTACGCCCCTTTAAAGGGATATGGGGGTCAAGATCCATCTAATGGCATGTATGTACATTCATTGTGGAGAAACTAGCCTATTCAAAAAATATAATATTTTCCTCGAAAATGCTGAACCACCCCGGCCCTTACCATTTTGGCCTGAAATTGGTGTTTATTCAAATTATCACAATATTTGCCCCTACGCCCCTTTCAAAGGGATATGGGGGTCAAGATCCATCTAATGGCATGTATGGACATTCATTGTGGGGAAACTAACCTATTAAAAAAAAATATTTTTCCTCCAAAATGCTAAACCACCCCGGACCTTCTAATTTCGGCCCGAAAGTTGTGATAATTCAAATTTTCACAATATTTGCCCCTACGCCCCTTCCAAAGGGATATGGGGGTCAGGATCCATCTAATGGCATGTATGTACATTGATTGTGGGGAAACTAGCCTATTCCAAAAATATAATATTTTCCTCCAAAATGCTGAACCACCCCGGCCCTTACCATTTTGGCCTGAAATTGGTGTTTATTCAAATTATCACAATATTTGCCCCTACGCCCCTTTCAAAGGGATATGGGGGTCAAGATCCATCTAATGGCATGTATGGACATTCATTGTGGGGAAACTAACCTATTAAAAAAAAAAATATTTTCCTCCAAAATGCTGAACCACCCCGGCCCTTACAATTTCGGCACGAAAGTTGTGATAATTCAAATTTTTACAATATTTGCCCCTTCGCCCCTTTCAAAGGGATATGGGGGTCAGGATCCATCTAATGGCATTTATGTACATTCATTGTGGGGAAACTAACCTATTAAAAAAAATATGTATTTTCCTCCAAAAAGCTGAACCACCCCGGACCTTCTAATTTCGGCCCGAAAGTTGTGATAATTCAAATTTTTACAATATTTGCCCCTACGCCCCTTTCAAAGGGATATGGGGGTCAGGATCCATCTAATGGCATGTATGTACATTCATTGTGGGGAAACTAACCTATTAAAAAGACATGATATTTTCCTCCAAAATGCTGAACCACCACGGACCTTATAATTTCGGCCCGAAAGTTGTGATAATTAAATTTTTTTACAATATTTGCCCCTACGCCCCTTTCAAAGGGATATGGGGGTCAGGATCCATCTAATGGCATTTATGTACATTCATTGTGGGGAAACTAGCCTATTAAAAAAATATAATATTTTCCTCCAAAATGCTGAACCACCCCGGCCCTTACCATTTCGGCCTGAAATTGGTGTTTATTCAAATTATCACAATATTTGCCCCTACGCCCCTTTTAAAGGGATATGGGGGTCAAGATCCATCTAATGGCATGTATGTACATTGATTGTGGAGAAACTAGCCTATTCAAAAAATATAATATTTTCCTCGAAAATGCTGAACCACCCCGGCCCTTACCATTTTGGCCTGAAATTGGTGTTTATTCAAATTATCACAATATTTGCCCCTACGCCCCTTTCAAAGGGATATGGGGGTCAAGATCCATCTAATGGCATGTATGGACATTCATCGTGGGGAAACTAACCTATTAAAAAAAAAAATATTTTCCTCCAAAAATGCTAAACCACCCCGGACCTTCTAATTTCGGCCCGAAAGTTGTGATAATTCAAATTTTCACAATATTTGCCCCTACGCCCCTTCCAAAGGGATATGGGGGTCAGGATCCATCTAATGGCATGTATGTACATTGATTGTGGGGAAACTAGCCTATTCCAAAAATATAATATTTTCCTCCAAAATGCTGAACCACCCCGGCCCTTACCATTTTGGCCTGAAATTGGTGTTTATTCAAATTATCACAATATTTGCCCCTACGCCCCTTTCAAAGGGATATGGGGGTCAAGATCCATCTAATGGCATGTATGGACATTCATTGTGGGGAAACTAACCTATTAAAAAAAAATATATTTTCCTCCAAAAATGCTAAACCACCCCGGACCTTCTAATTTCGGCCCGAAAGTTGTGATAATTCAAATTTTTACAATATTTGCCCCTACGCCCCTTCAAAGGGATATGGGGGTCAGGATCCATCTAATGGCATGAATGTACATTGATTGTGGGGAAACTAGCCTATTCAAAAAATATAATATTTTCCTCCAAAATGCTGAACCACCCCGGCCCTTACCATTTGGCCTGAAATTGGTGTTTATTCAAATTATCACAATATTTGCCCCTACGCCCCTTTTAAAGGGATATGGGGGTCAAGATCCATCTAATGGCATGTATGGACATTCATTGTGGGGAAACTAACCTATTAAAAAAATATAATATTTTCCTCCAAAATGCTGAACCACCCCGGACCTTCTAATTTCGGCCCGAAAGTTGTGATAATTCAAATTTGTACAATATTTGCCCCTACGCCCCTTTCAAAGGGATATGGGGGTCAGGATCCATCTAATGGCATTATGTACATTCATTGTGGGGAAACTAGCCTATTAAAAAAAATTATATTTTCCTCCAAAATGCTGAACCACCCCGGCCCTTACCATTTCGGCCTGAAATTGGTGTTTATTCAAATTATCACAATATTTGCCCCTACGCCCCTTTCAAAGGGATATGGGGGTCAGGATTCATCTAATGGCATGTATGTACATTCATTGTGGGGTAACTAGCCTAATAAAAAAATATAATTTTTTCCTTCAAAATGCTGAACCACCCCAGCCCTTCTAATTTCGGCCCGAAAGTTGTGATAATTCAAATTTTTACAATATTTGCCCCTACGCCCCTTTCAAAGGGATATGGGGGTCAGAATCGATTTAATTGCATGTAGGTACATTCATTGTGGGGAAACTAGCCTATTAAAAAAATATATATTTTCCTCCAAAATCCTGAACCACCCCGGCCCTTTACCATTTCGGCCTGAAATTGGTGTTTATTCAAATTATCACAATATTTGCCCCTACGCCCCTTTCAAAGGGATATGGGGGTCAGGATTCATCTAATGGCATGTATGTACACTCATTGTGGCGAAACTAACCTATTAAAAGAAATATATATTTTCCTCCAAAATGCTGAACCACCCCGGACCTTACAATTTCGGCACGAAAGTTGTGATAATCCAAATTTTTACAATATTTGCCCCTTCGCCCCTTTCAAAGGGATATGGGGGTCAGGATCCATCTAATGGCATTTATGTACATTCATTGTGGGGAAACTAACCTATTAAAAAAATATATATTTTCCTCCAAAATGCTGAACCACCCCGGACCTTCTAATTTCGGCCCGAAAGTTGTGATAATTCAAATTTTTACAATATTTGCCCCTACGCCCTTTCAAAGGGATATGGGGGTCAGGACCATCTAATGGCATGTATGTACATTTATTGTCGGGAAACTAGCCTATTAAAAAAATATATATATTTTCCTCCAAAATGCTGAACCACCCCGGCCCTTACAATTTCGGCACAAAAGTTGTGATAATTCAAATTTTTACAATATTTGCCCCTTCGCCCCTTTCAAAGGGATATGGGGGTCAGGATCCATCTAATGGCATTTATGGACATTCATTGTGGCGAAACTAACCTATTCAAAAAAATATATTTTCCTCCAAAATGCTGAACCACCCCGGACCTTCTAATTTCGGCCCGAAAGTTGTGATAATTCAAATTTTTACAATATTTGCCCCTACGCCCCTTTCAAAGGGATATGGGGGTCAGGATCCATCTAATGGCATGTATGTACATTCATTGTGGGGAAACTTGCCTATTAAAAAATATAATATTTTCCTCCAAAATGCTGAACCACCCCGGCCCTTACCATTTCGGCCTGAAATTGGTGTTTATTCAAATTATCACAATATTTGCCCCTACGCCCCTTTCAAAGGGATAGGGGTCAGGATCCATCTAATGGCATGTATGGACATTCATTGTGGGGAAACTAACCTATTCAAAAAAAAAATATTTTCCTCCAAAATGCTGAACCACCCCGGCCCTTACAATTTCGGCACGAAAGTTGTGATAATTCAAATTATCACAATATTTGCCCCTACGCCCCTTTCAAAGGGATATGGGGGTCAGGATCCATCTAATGGCATTTATGTACATTCATTGTGGGGAAACTAGCCTATTAAAAAAATATTATATTTTCCTCCAAAATGCTGAACCACCCCGGCCCTTACCATTTCGGCCTGAAATTGGTGTTTATTCAAATTATCACAATATTTGCCCCTACGCCCCTTTCAAAGGGATATGGGGGTCAGGATTCATCTAATGGCATGTATGTACATTCATTGTGGGGTAACTAGCCTAATCAAAAATATAATTTTTCCTTCAAAATGCTGAACCACCCCAGCCCTTCTAATTTCGGCCCGAAAGTTGTGATAATTCAAATTTTTACAATATTTGCCCCTACGCCCCTTTCAAAGGGATATGGGGGTCAGAATCGATTTAATTGCATGTAGGTACATTCATTGTGGGGAAACTAGCCTATTAAAAAAAATATATATTTTCCTCCAAAATCCTGAACCACCCCGGCCCTTACCATTTCGGCCTGAAATTGGTGTTTATTCAAATTATCACAATATTTGCCCCTACCCCCCTTTCAAAGGGATATGGGGGTCAGGATCATCTAATGGCATGTATGTACACTCATTGTGGCGAAACTAACCTATTAAAAAAAAATATATTTTCCTCCAAAATGCTGAACCACCCCGGCCCTTACAATTTCGGCACGAAAGTTGTGATAATTCAAATTTTTACAATATTTGCCCCTTCGCCCCTTTCAAAGGGATATGGGGGTCAGGATCCATCTAATGGCATTTATGTACATTCATTGTGGGGAAACTAACCTATTAAAAAAATATGTATTTTCCTCCAAAAGCTGAACCACCCCGGACCTTCTAATTTCGGCCCGAAAGTTGTGATAATTCAAATTTTTACAATATTTGCCCCTACGCCCCTTTCAAAGGGATATGGGGGTCAGGATCCATCTAATGGCATGTATGTACATTTATTGTCGGGAAACTAGCCTATTAAAAAAAATATATATATTTTCCTCCAAAATGCTGAACCACCCCGGCCCTTACAATTTCGGCACGAAAGTTGTGATAATTCAAATTTTTACAATATTTGCCCCTTCGCCCCTTTCAAAGGGATATGGGGGTCAGGATCCATCTAATGGCATTTATGTACATTCATTGTGGGGTAACTAGCCTAATCAAAAAATATAATTTTTTCCATCAAAATGCTGAACCACCCCGGCCCTTGCAATTTCGGCCCGAAAGTTGTGATAATTCAAATTTTTACAATATTTGCCACTACGCCCCTTTCAAAGGGATATGGGGGTCAGGATCCATGTAATGGCATTCATGTACATTCATTGTGGGGAAACTAGCCTATTAAAAAAATATAATATTTTCCTCCAAAATGCTGAACCACCCCGGCCCTTACCATTTCGGCCTGAAATTGGTGTTTATTCAAATTATCACAATATTTGCCCCTACGCCCCTTTCAAAGGGATATGGGGGTCAAGATCCATCTAATGGCATGTATGGACATTCATTGTGGGGAAACTAACCTATTAAAAAAATATAATATTTTCCTCCAAAATGCTGAACCACCCCGGACCTTCTAATTTCGGCCCGAAAGTTGTGATAATTCAAATTTTTACAATATTTGCCACTACGCCCCTTTCAAAGGGATTTGGGGGTCAGAATCGATTTAATTGCATGTAGGTACAATCATTGTGGGGAAACTAGCCTATTAAAAAAAATATATATTTTCCTCCAAAATGCTGAACCACCCCGGCCCTTACCATTTCGGCCTGAAATTGGTGTTTATTCAAATTATCACAATATTTGCCCCTACGCCCCTTTCAAAGGGATATGGGGGTCAGGATTCATCTAATGGCATGTATGTACACTCATTGTGGCGAAACTAGCCTAATCAAAAAAATATATATTTTCCTCCAAAATGCTGAACCACCCCGGCCCTTACCATTTCGGCCTGAAATTGGTGTTTATTCAAAATATCACAATATTTGCCCCTACGCCCCTTTCAAAGGGATATGGGGGTCAGGATTCATCTAATGGCATGTATGTACATTCATTGTGGGGTAACTAGCCTAATCAAAAAATATAACTTTTTCCTTCAAAATGCTGAACCACCCCGGACCTTCTAATTTCGGCCCGAAAGTTGTGATAATTCAAATTTTCACAATATTTGCCCCTACGCCCCTTCCAAAGGGATATGGGGGTCAGGATCCATCTAATGGCATGTATGTACATTGATTGTGGGGAAACTAGCCTATTCCAAAAATATAATATTTTCCTCCAAAATGCTGAACCACCCCGGCCCTTACCATTTTGGCCTGAAATTGGTGTTTATTCAAATTATCACAATATTTGCCCCTACGCCCCTTTCAAAGGGATATGGGGGTCAAGATCCATCTAATGGCATGTATGGACATTCATTGTGGGGAAACTAACCTATTAAAAAAAAAATATTTTCCTCCAAAATGCTAAACCACCCCGGACCTTCTAATTTCGGCCCGAAAGTTGTGATAATTCAAATTTTTACAATATTTGCCCCTACGCCCCTTCCAAAGGGATATGGGGGTCAGGATCCATCTAATGGCATGAATGTACATTGATTGTGGGGAAACTAGCCTATTCAAAAATATAATATTTTCCTCCAAAATGCTGAACCACCCCGGCCCTTACCATTTTGGCCTGAAATTGGTGTTTATTCAAATTATCACAATATTTGCCCCTACGCCCCTTTAAAGGGATATGGGGGTCAAGATCCATCTAATGGCATGTATGGACATTCATTGTGGGGAAACTAACCTATTAAAAAAATATAATATTTTCCTCCAAAATGCTGAACCACCCCGGACCTTCTAATTTCGGCCCGAAAGTTGTGATAATTCAAATTTGTACAATATTTGCCCCTACGCCCCTTTCAAAGGGATATGGGGGTCAGGATCCATCTAATGGCATTTATGTACATTCATTGTGGGGAAACTAGCCTATTAAAAAAATGTTATATTTTCCTCCAAAATGCTGAACCACCCCGGCCCTTACCATTTCGGCCTGAAATTGGTGTTTATTCAAATTATCACAATATTTGCCCCTACGCCCCTTTCAAAGGGATATGGGGGTCAGGATTCATCTAATGGCATGTATGTACATTCATTGTGGGGTAACTAGCCTAATAAAAAAATATAATTTTTTCCTTCAAAATGCTGAACCACCCCAGCCCTTCTAATTTCGGCCCGAAAGTTGTGATAATTCAAATTTTTACAATATTTGCCCCTACGCCCCTTTCAAAGGGATATGGGGGTCAGAATCGATTTAATTGCATGTAGGTACATTCATTGTGGGGAAACTAGCCTATTAAAAAAAATATATATTTTCCTCCAAAATCCTGAACCACCCCGGCCTTTACCATTTCGGCCTGAAATTGGTGTTTATTCAAATTATCACAATATTTGCCCCTACGCCCCTTTCAAAGGGATATGGGGGTCAGGATTCATCTAATGGCATGTATGTACACTCATTGTGGCGAAACTAACCTATTAAAAGAAATATATATTTTCCTCCAAAATGCTGAACCACCCCGGACCTTACAATTTCGGCACGAAAGTTGTGATAATTCAAATTTTTACAATATTTGCCCCTTCGCCCCTTTCAAAGGGATATGGGGGTCAGGATCCATCTAATGGCATTTATGTACATTCATTGTGGGGAAACTAACCTATTAAAAAAAATATATATTTTCCTCCAAAATGCTGAACCACCCCGGACCTTCTAATTTCGGCCCGAAAGTTGTGATAATTCAAATTTTTACAATATTTGCCCCTACGCCCCTTTCAAAGGGATATGGGGGTCAGGACCCATCTAATGGCATGTATGTACATTTATTGTCGGGAAACTAGCCTATTAAAAAAAATATATATATTTTCCTCCAAAATGCTGAACCACCCCGGCCCTTACAATTTCGGCACAAAAGTTGTGATAATTCAAATTTTTACAATATTTGCCCCTTCGCCCCTTTCAAAGGGATATGGGGGTCAGGATCCATCTAATGGCATTTATGGACATTCATTGTGGCGAAACTAACCTATTCAAAAAAAATATATTTTCCTCCAAAATGCTGAACCACCCCGGACCTTCTAATTTCGGCCCGAAAGTTGTGATAATTCAAATTTTTACAATATTTGCCCCTACGCCCCTTTCAAAGGGATATGGGGGTCAGGATCCATCTAATGGCATGTATGTACATTCATTGTGGGGAAACTTGCCTATTAAAAAAATATAATATTTTCCTCCAAAATGCTGAACCACCCCGGCCCTTACCATTTCGGCCTGAAATTGGTGTTTATTCAAATTATCACAATATTTGCCCCTACGCCCCTTTCAAAGGGATTAGGGGTCAGGATCCATCTAATGGCATGTATGGACATTCATTGTGGGGAAACTAACCTATTCAAAAAAAAAAATATTTTCCTCCAAAATGCTGAACCACCCCGGCCCTTACAATTTCGGCACGAAAGTTGTGATAATTCAAATTATCACAATATTTGCCCCTACGCCCCTTTCAAAGGGATATGGGGGTCAGGATCCATCTAATGGCATTTATGTACATTCATTGTGGGGAAACTAGCCTATTAAAAAAATATTATATTTTCCTCCAAAATGCTGAACCACCCCGGCCCTTACCATTTCGGCCTGAAATTGGTGTTTATTCAAATTATCACAATATTTGCCCCTACGCCCCTTTCAAAGGGATATGGGGGTCAGGATCATCTAATGGCATGTATGTACATTCATTGTGGGGTAACTAGCCTAATCAAAAAATATAATTTTTCCTTCAAAATGCTGAACCACCCCAGCCCTTCTAATTTCGGCCCGAAAGTTGTGATAATTCAAATTTTTACAATATTTGCCCCTACGCCCCTTTCAAAGGGATATGGGGGTCAGAATCGATTTAATTGCATGTAGGTACATTCATTGTGGGGAAACTAGCCTATTAAAAAAAATATATATTTTCCTCCAAAATCCTGAACCACCCCGGCCCTTACCATTTCGGCCTGAAATTGGTGTTTATTCAAATTATCACAATATTTGCCCCTACCCCCCTTTCAAAGGGATATGGGGGTCAGGATTCATCTAATGGCATGTATGTACACTCATTGTGGCGAAACTAACCTATTAAAAAAAAATATATTTTCCTCCAAAATGCTGAACCACCCCGGCCCTTACAATTTCGGCACGAAAGTTGTGATAATTCAAATTTTTACAATATTTGCCCCTTCGCCCCTTTCAAAGGGATATGGGGGTCAGGATCCATCTAATGGCATTTATGTACATTCATTGTGGGGAAACTAACCTATTAAAAAAAATATGTATTTTCCTCCAAAAAGCTGAACCACCCCGGACCTTCTAATTTCGGCCCGAAAGTTGTGATAATTCAAATTTTTACAATATTTGCCCCTACGCCCCTTTCAAAGGGATATGGGGGTCAGGATCCATCTAATGGCATGTATGTACATTTATTGTCGGGAAACTAGCCTATTAAAAAAATATATATATTTTCCTCCAAAATGCTGAACCACCCCGGCCCTTACAATTTCGGCACGAAAGTTGTGATAATTCAAATTTTTACAATATTTGCCCCTTCGCCCCTTTCAAAGGGATATGGGGGTCAGGATCCATCTAATGGCATTTATGTACATTCATTGTGGGGTAACTAGCCTAATCAAAAAATATAATTTTTTCCATCAAAATGCTGAACCACCCCGGCCCTTGCAATTTCGGCCCGAAAGTTGTGATAATTCAAATTTTTACAATATTTGCCACTACGCCCCTTTCAAAGGGATATGGGGGTCAGGATCCATGTAATGGCATTCATGTACATTCATTGTGGGGAAACTAGCCTATTAAAAAAATATAATATTTTCCTCCAAAATGCTGAACCACCCCGGCCCTTACCATTTCGGCCTGAAATTGGTGTTTATTCAAATTATCACAATATTTGCCCCTACGCCCCTTTCAAAGGGATATGGGGGTCAAGATCCATCTAATGGCATGTATGGACATTCATTGTGGGGAAACTAACCTATTAAAAAAATATAATATTTTCCTCCAAAATGCTGAACCACCCCGGACCTTCTAATTTCGGCCCGAAAGTTGTGATAATTCAAATTTTTACAATATTTGCCACTACGCCCCTTTCAAAGGGATTTGGGGGTCAGAATCGATTTAATTGCATGTAGGTACAATCATTGTGGGGAAACTAGCCTATTAAAAAAAATATATATTTTCCTCCAAAATGCTGAACCACCCCGGCCCTTACCATTTCGGCCTGAAATTGGTGTTTATTCAAATTATCACAATATTTGCCCCTACGCCCCTTTCAAAGGGATATGGGGGTCAGGATTCATCTAATGGCATGTATGTACACTCATTGTGGCGAAACTAGCCTAATCAAAAAAATATAATTTTTTCCTTCAAAATGCTGAACCACCCCGGACCTTCTAATTTCGGCCCGAAAGTTGTGATAATTCAAATTTTTACAATATTTGCCCCTACGCCCCTTTCAAAGGGATATGGGGGTCAGGATCCATCTAATGGCATGTATGTACATTTATTGTGGGGAAACTAACCTATTAAAAAAAATATATATTTTCCTCCAAAATGCTGAACCACCCCGGCCCTTACCATTTCGGCCTGAAATTGGTGTTTATTCAAATTATCACAATATTTGCCCCTACGCCCCTTTCAAAGGGATATGGGGGTCAGGATTCATCTAATGGCATGTATGTACATTCATTGTGGGGTAACTAGCCTAATCAAAAAATATAACTTTTTCCTTCAAAATGCTGAACCACCCCGGCCCTTACAATTTCGGCCCGAAAGTTGTGATAATTCAAATTTTTACAATATTTGCCACTACGCCCCTTTCAAAGGGATATGGGGGTCAGAATCGATTTAATTGCATGTAGGTACAATCATTGTGGGGAAACTAGCCTATTAAAAAAAATATATATTTTCCTCCACAATGCTGAACCACCCCGGCCCTTACCATTTCGGCCTGAAATTGGTGTTTATTCAAATTATCACAATATTTGCCCCTACGCCCCTTTCAAAGGGATATGGGGGTCAGGATCCATCTAATGGCATGTATGTACATTCATTGTGGGGAAACTAACCTATTAAAAAAAATATATATTTTCCTCCAAAATGCTGAACCACCCCGGACCTTCTAATTTCGGCACGAAAGTTGTGATAATTCAAATTTTTACAATATTTGCCCCTTCGCCCCTTTCAAAGGGATATGGGGGTCAGGATCCATCTAATGGCATTTATGTACATTCATTGTGGGGTAACTAGCCTAATCAAAAAATATAATTTTTTCCATCAAAATGCTGAACCACCCCGGCCCTTGCAATTTCGGCCCGAAAGTTGTGATAATTCAAATTTTTACAATATTTGCCACTACGCCCCTTTCAAAGGGATATGGGGGTCAGGATCCATGTAATGGCATTCATGTACATTCATTGTGGGGAAACTAGCCTATTAAAAAAATATAATATTTTCCTCCAAAATGCTGAACCACCCCGGCCCTTACCATTTCGGCCTGAAATTGGTGTTTATTCAAATTATCACAATATTTGCCCCTACGCCCCTTTCAAAGGGATATGGGGGTCAAGATCCATCTAATGGCATGTATGGACATTCATTGTGGGGAAACTAACCTATTAAAAAAATATAATATTTTCCTCCAAAATGCTGAACCACCCCGGACCTTCTAATTTCGGCCCGAAAGTTGTGATAATTCAAATTTTTACAATATTTGCCACTACGCCCCTTTCAAAGGGATTTGGGGGTCAGAATCGATTTAATTGCATGTAGGTACAATCATTGTGGGGAAACTAGCCTATTAAAAAAAATATATATTTTCCTCCAAAATGCTGAACCACCCCGGCCCTTACCATTTCGGCCTGAAATTGGTGTTTATTCAAATTATCACAATATTTGCCCCTACGCCCCTTTCAAAGGGATATGGGGGTCAGGATTCATCTAATGGCATGTATGTACACTCATTGTGGCGAAACTAGCCTAATCAAAAAATATAATTTTTTCCTTCAAAATGCTGAACCACCCCGGACCTTCTAATTTCGGCCCGAAAGTTGTGATAATTCAAATTTTTACAATATTTGCCCCTACGCCCCTTTCAAAGGGATATGGGGGTCAGGATCCATCTAATGGCATGTATGTACATTTATTGTGGGGAAACTAACCTATTAAAAAAAATATATATTTTCCTCCAAAATGCTGAACCACCCCGGCCCTTACCATTTCGGCCTGAAATTGGTGTTTATTCAAATTATCACAATATTTGCCCCTACGCCCCTTTCAAAGGGATATGGGGGTCAGGATTCATCTAATGGCATGTATGTACATTCATTGTGGGGTAACTAGCCTAATCAAAAAATATAACTTTTTCCTTCAAAATGCTGAACCACCCCGGCCCTTACAATTTCGGCCCGAAAGTTGTGATAATTCAAATTTTTACAATATTTGCCACTACGCCCCTTTCAAAGGGATATGGGGGTCAGAATCGATTTAATTGCATGTAGGTACAATCATTGTGGGGAAACTAGCCTATTAAAAAAAATATATATTTTCCTCCACAATGCTGAACCACCCCGGCCCTTACCATTTCGGCCTGAAATTGGTGTTTATTCAAATTATCACAATATTTGCCCCTACGCCCCTTTCAAAGGGATATGGGGGTCAGGATCCATCTAATGGCATGTATGTACATTCATTGTGGGGAAACTAACCTATTAAAAAAAATATATATTTTCCTCCAAAATGCTGAACCACCCCGGACCTTCTAATTTCGGCCCGAAAGTTGTGATAATTCAAATTTTTACAATATTTGCCCCTACGCCCCTTTCAAAGGGATATAGGGGTCAGGATCCATCTAATGGCATGTATGTACATTTATTGTCGGGAAACTAGCCTATTAAAAAAAATATATATATTTTCCTCCAAAATGCTGAACCACCCCGGCCCTTACAATTTCGGCACGAAAGTTGTGATAATTCAAATTTTTACAATATTTGCCCCTTCGCCCCTTTCAAAGGGATATGGGGGTCAGGATCCATCTAATGGCATTTATGTACATTCATTGTGGGGAAACTAACCTATTAAAAAAATATAATATTTTCCTCCAAAATGCTGAACCACCCCGGCCCTTACCATTTCGGCCTGAAATTGGTGTTTATTCAAATTATCACAATATTTGCCCCTACGCCCCTTTCAAAGGGATATGGGGGTCAGGATTCATCTAATGGCATGTATGTACATTCATTGTGGGGTAACTAGCCTAATCAAAAAATATAATTTTTTCCTTCAAAATGCTGAACCACCCCGGCCCTTACAATTTCGGCCCGAAAGTTGTGATAATTCAAATTTTTACAATATTTGCCACTACGCCCCTTTCAAAGGGATATGGGGGTCAGAATCGATTTAATTGCATGTAGGTACATTCATTGTGGAGAAACTAGCCTATTCAAAACTAGATGGAATTTTGACTGCGCGCAGTCGAAAATGATGCCTCCGCCTTAGAGCAATTTAAACAAGTTTGGAGTTTAAATCTCCAGTGGTTCTTGAGATATCATGATAACAATCTCAATGTATGGAATTTCATAAGTTGACCTCTGTGACCCTTGACCTTTGACCTACGTGCTCCAAAATCTAATCAGATTGTCTTCCTATGGTGATACACACTATCATTAAGTTTGAAGTTTAAATCTCCAGTGGTTCTTGAGATATTATGATATGGTGATACATACTATCATTAAGTTTGAAGTGAAAATTCTCCAGTGGTTCTTGAGATATCGCGATAACGATCTCAATGTATGGAATTTCATAAGTTGACCTCTGTGACCCTTGACCTTTGACCTACGTGCTCCAAAATCTAATCAGATTGTCTTCCTATGGTGATACACACTATCATTAAGTTTGAAGTTTAAATCTCCAGTGGTTCTTGAGATATTATGATAACAATCTCAATGTATGGAATTTCATAAGTTGACCTCTGTGACCCTTGACCTTTGACCTACGTGCTCCAAAATCTAATCAGATCGTCTTCCTATGGTGATACATACTATCCTTAAGTTTGAAGTTTTTACATCTCCAGTGGTTCTTGAGATATCATGATAACAATCTCAATGTATGGAATTTCATAAGTTGACCTCTATGACCCTTGACCTTTGACCTACGTGCTCCAAAATGTAATCAGATTGTTTTCCTATAGTGATACACACTATCACTAAGTTTGAAGTTTAAATCTCCAGTGGTTCTTGAGATATCATGATAACAATCTCAATGTATGGAATTTCATAAGTTGACCTCTGTGACCCTTGACCTTTGACATACGTGCTCCAAAATCTAATCAGATCGTCTTCCTATGGTGATACATACTATCCTTAAGTTTGAAGTTTAAATCTCAAATGGTTCTTGAGATATCGCGCTAACTCAATACAAGGAATTTCATAAGTTGACCTCTGTGACCTGTGACCTTTGACCTACGTACTCCAAAATCTAATCAGATCGTCTTCCTATGGTGATAAATACTATTCCCGAGTCTTAAGTTTAAATCTTAAATGGTTCTTGAGATATTGTGATAACGGTCAAACGGGACGGACGTACGGACGGATGTACGGACGTACGGACGGACAACACGAAAACATGATGCCTCCGGCACCACCTTCGGTGGCGGAGGCATAAAAAACACAAACTAAGGTACATGCAAATAAGTAGAAAAGAGCAAAAGGCGAAATACAGAGGCAGATTTGAGAAAATATAATGAACCCTATAAGGTTCTGTTTTATCTGTTCATTTCTGTCCTGTTTCTCTGTATATTTGCTATGATGCATACCACAGAACAAGGTAACAAAGTTCTTACTTACTTTGACAAAGCATCCCACTGGTCAAATCCATCCAAATTCGTCAGCTCCTTGGGGTCACCCCCGGCTACGCCATACAGCGTAGGCAGCCAGTCGCAGACGTGCATCATGCGGTCACTGAAGCGTCTGGGTTTCTCAATGAGGGGGCTGTTCACGAAGGCAGTGCCCCTCACCCCGCCCTCCCACAGTGTGTGCTTGCACCCCCTCAGGGGCCAGTTACTGGCGTGGTTGCCGTCGTAGCCGTTGGTGGGTCCCCCGTTGTCAGTTGTGAAGACGATGATGGAGTTGTTATAGAGACCTGCATCTTGAAGTGTCTGGGAGATGTTGCCTACAGAGTCATCCAAACCTGCAACCATCGCTGAATGGAAGACACGAATAATAATAATAATAATAAAAACAGTGCTTAATAATCATAACTTTAATCAGCTTTAAACATGGTTATTTCTCTCTTTCTTTCTCTTCATTTTTGCTGTCTCTAAAAATATATTGATGCTTAAAAACAGTAGAAAGAAAACAAATATCAGAACTTGAAGAAAGGAGGGGGGGGGGGTTGAAGTTGTGAAAATAAAGTGTTACCTGCAAACATTCTTCTTCCTTCAGTCTTAATATTGGGGAACATCTGGTAGTACTTGTGAGGCGCCTCTACCAGGTCCTTCCCATACACTCCTGCATGCACGGCTTGATGCGCTAGGTACAGGAATAGAGGCTGGATGAACAGCAAAAAGGAAAAGAAAGAAAGAAAGAGAGAAATAACCATGTTTTAGTTGATTAGAGTTATGATTATTTTCTTATTAAGATAGAAAATCTGTGATCTCATGCCGGAATTTTTAGCATGGAGAAACTTAAACTTAAACACTACAATACAATACAATGAGTCATTTCTATAGCGCTCTTACAAACTAACTGTTGTTTCACAGCGCTTTACATACAAAGTATCGAAGAAGTTGTTACTCATGGTCAAAGAGGAGAGTTTTGAGATATTTTCGGGAGACATCCAGCGAAGGTATGATAGCAAAGGTTTTTGTAGATTTCTAAAGCACTTGAGCTCCTTGAATTAACTGATCACACACGAGTTTTACAAATTTCGGTGACCAAAGTATCTCTCAAATAACTATGAATATTCATGTCCCACCTGTGGTGCATTATGGGTCATGAGGATCTGCTGGGCTTCTTCAATACAGATTTCTTTAGAATACTACCCAACTAGTTATAAATATTTTGAATTCTAACCTGTGATGCATTGTGCGTCTTGATAATCTGCTGGGCTTCTTCGGTAAAGATTTCTGTGGAATACTGACCAAAATCCGGCCAATGAACCTCTCCGTTCTTGTGAAGGTCGTAGCCGCCGAACCCTCCCTACAGATCACAAGAAATAAAGGGTTATCAATATGTGATACTGGTGGTTATCTTACCTGACAGCTAAGAAAGCAATAAATGCTTGTTAGTAAGCAACCAGAAGACCGACGGCTTTAGGTCCTCTCCGAGGGGCCTGGTAATGAGGATTCATGCCTTACCAAAGGGCACTACCGCATCGACCTGGTTTCGAACCCGGGTCACCGGATTACGAAACCACTGCTCTACCGACTGAGCTATCGAGCCTCCAGGAACCATTTAATGTGTCACACATGAAACAACGATGAAGCCCCATGGCCCTGTGATCATCTAAATGATTGTATCCCCTCCCCCAGTTAACTATACCTCCTTTGATCAATCGTAAATTTACATAAGGTAGCAACTTACAATAATTAGCTGTGCACATGCAGTTTTCTTATTCCTCTAAATTAATCACTTTTCCCTCCTCAAAATGGCAACTCATGACCGTATATTCCCCATCCTTCATAACTTGCAAAAATATAAAGGTTTATCAAATGAACTAGTATGAAAAAAATTATAAGTATAATGAAGAAAATTGTAGATTGTAAAATTGTAAAATTTGTAGATGAAAATAAAGATTTTATATTTACACAGCATTGCCAATTTAGGAAACTTATATGATCAGTTACAATTAAATTGCTCTTATTTGAGAATGGCACAAGGTACTGCGTTGGAAATAGACAAAATATTTTCTGTGATTTTAGTCTTTTACTCTTAGTTCAGTTCAGTTAATTGAAAAAACCCAGGCATAGCAATCATGATAAACAAACATGATCGAAATTGGGACCCCAAAAAGCTATGCTTGTGAGTGGGGCCCCTGTGAAGGATGGGCCTCTCGATACCGGCGGATCGGCAAAGAGACCAACGTACTTGTTTCAAAGATCTGCGCAATTCAAAACATGTTAGATAGTAGGATACGAACATGGACACGATACAGTCTCACACATGCGTAGAGCCCCCAAAAGAAGCAGGTCCCAGAGTCAGCCAACCGAGATCGAGAAGTTCATTTACAAAAAAACATGATAATCATGTACAAAAATGATTACAAGGAAATGGCAAGGTTATGTTACTTTAAAAACAATGTTCTCACCTCAGTATCTTCATGGGTATAGTAGTCCCCTCTTCCATTGTAGTAGCCAAAGAAAGAATCAAAGCCCCTCCTTGTCGGTATGTAGTCCTCGGCAAAATAACCCAAATGCCACTAATCAAAAAAAAATTAAAAAAAAAAATCTTAAAACAGAAACAACAACAAAAACAAAACAATCAGGCCTAAAAAAAAAAAGATGCTGTATTGCCCTTTACTGGGTACCAAAACATGGGTCGGTTGGTCAGGATTTTTTTTAAAAACCTTTTTTTTTTTTCACTCTCTCTTTGGGCTGATATTCTTTAGTTTTGAATGCTTTAAATACCTACATCTTTTTTTCAAAAAAAAAAAAAACGGTTAAAAAAAAAGCCTACTGTAGATTTCAACATTTTGGGGTTGGTCGCAAAGGGCAATACAGCATTTTTTTTTTTAGTTATTAGGAATGTCAAGTCTGACAGACATGGGTACTAGCCTATACAACAACTAACTATTACCGGTATTACAATTATTATCCTCATTATAATCAGTAACAAATTGTTTTGTTTTAACCTAAACAACTAATTTAAATAGGTAGTACATTAAAATGTACACAGGCTTCACTCTATGTGTATAATACATTTTAAGGCTAAAGTAAAGTCTAAAAGACCTACATTTTCTCACAGTAAATACAAAGAACACTTCTCCTGTAATTATACCTTTTGTGTAAATTGTAGTTTTGTGGGTGTACAATTGGAACTTCTATTTTTGTCTTTTATTTACATTCCTATATATACATGTATGTTTCTATTACCATCCTCACTATGCATTTTTTCTTCATTAAAGATAAACTTGAGTTCTGGTAAAAAAAAAGAAAATGAATTCTCACAGAATCTAACGAAACTTACACTGAATGTTCAAGATTACAAATAAATGTCATGTGCCAAACAATTTTGGAAGAAAATGTATACTGGCTGAGTAATGAGCATAGAAAGATAAGGAAATCAGGGTATACTAGCCCCGACACAATGTGTGTTGTCCCATATACATCTTTCTGTGTAAGTGATTGTTACTTTACCAAGACTCTGCGAAATTTATGATGATTTTGATGACTCCAGAACCTTGCATTACACACCATTACTTATATGCTACATGATCAACTTTTCTGATCCATTCCACACCTTTTCTTTCACAATGCAATCGCATTACCAGTACTCAAGTTTATCTTTAATCTGTATACCAGTAAGTAAATCATGTAAATCCTTTAATTAGAAGAAAAAAAAGTGTATGTCATTAAAAACTATTAATCTCCATTATTATTTTTTGATATTATTGTAAGGTTTTGATTTTATTGATCCAAATGGTTACTTGTTTATTTTACATTTAGCTTTCCACTCTGTTATGCTTCACTGAGGACACTCCTGACCTGCATTCATTGTCTGGTGTCTGTTAATAAGCTCTTGGCTTCTATTGTTCTGTCCCTATTCATTCATCCTCATTGAACTTACCTGCCATAGCACCACGCACACACACACTCTTCCTATCTCTTGGCTATTCAATCCAGCTCACTATAGACACATGGCACTTTATCTTTCCTTATAGGCTTCCTATGAGGGAGTTTACAGATAGCATATGGTACAAATGACCCCAAATATCCACACATCTTTTACACATGTTGAAGTTCCACTTTGAGCATCTTAGAATAATAACTGCCACAGTCCTAGATGTGCTTCATGAATACCTTTTGTTTAACCTCTTGAAAAGAATACTTCCACCTGCGTATCATAGAATGTACCATTGGTGCATAAATGAATAATGTTACATAACTTTCATGAGCGCATATCCAGTATTCATCTCTGTGGGTTTTACCATTTTGGTACAAATGACCATGCACAGATTGTATCTGGAAACTCCCTTATTGGTTACTTACTTCATTGACAATCTTGTGATTGGTTGTTATTGTCTATGGACTGCATGTTAGCCACCTTGGCAGCCATTTTGAAGATGTAGTGGAATATAGCAGTGCAGCTCAAGTCAACAATCATGTCAGACTAGTTTTGTCTTGTGTGAGTATTACATTATTATTATCATTATCACTATTATCACTATTATAATTATATATTTAAATTATTAGTAGTATTATCATTACTATAACTACATGTGGCTAATGGTACATGAAATGTTACCTTTCCAACTGCATGAGTACTGTAACCTAATGATTTAAGATGCTGGGCCATAGTCTTCTCATCCAGACCCAATCCCCACGGCTCGTCGGCTCCTATGGTGTCATGCTGCATACCTGTAAACACGAGAACAACAGAGGGCCATTCTAAGAATCCCAGCCTGGTACTTACATCCTTTGGAAAGACATCTACTTTTGCCACTCTCCACCCAGGTGTAACAATGTGAAAGTCATCGTCGTTTGCTCAGCATTTTGAGCGTCTGTGAACTATAGCCTGGCTTGTATAACAAAGAAAACAGATCTACCCATATTGACTTTACACAGCGGACTTGTGCTGAAAAGGGGGGGGGGGTACCCCATGATCCCCTTTTTCTTATGTTAATTGAGAGCTGATTTGATGAGAAAACAACCTGTCAGTGACCATGCAGGGAGGTCTAATCCCTCCTGACTAAACTAGTGCAGACAGGCTTTAATATGAATCTGGTATAACAAACATCAACATTGAATATTATTCCCATCTTTTAATCTTTCTATCAAGTACACAAAAATAAGAAAAATACAAATTAACTATGCAAACCTGTGTGTATGGGATGCTTGCCGGTCATGATGGCGCTTCTCGTTGGCGTGCAGATGGGCGACACATAGTAGTTTGTCAACGTTACGCCCTCTTGTGCCAAGGTGTCAATGTTTGGCGTCAGGATCTGACTAGAACCGTGGAGACTGACATCATCCCAACCCTGGTAGGAATTAATGGATACAAATTTCATAACTAATGTATAGGAGGATGAAAAGCTCATATAATTAATGTAGGAGAATTTAAACATTTAATATTTTCAAATTCTTAAGCTCATATAATTAATGTAGGAGAATTTAAACATTTAATATTTTCAAATTCATCTATGAACATCTAAACAAACAAGATTTCTAGGATGTTTGTTATCATGATCGATGGCTAATTAACGATGAATGACTGGATGGACTGATGAAAAGATAGATCGATGAATAGGAGGATGGATAGATGGATGGATGGAAGGATAGATGGATGATGGGTAATAGGAGAATGGCAAGACTGATGAATGGATGGATACAGAGATGGGTGGATGAATGGGTGGATGAACGGGTGGATGAATGGATGGAAAGAAGGATTTATAGATGGATGGATGTAAAGATGGATGGATGTAATGATGGATGGAAGGATAGATGGATGGATAAAAAGATGGGTGGATGAATAGGTGGATAGATGCATGAATGGTGGAGCGATAGGACAATGACAAGGCTGATGAATGAGTGGATAAAGAGATGGGTGGATGGATGGATGGAAGGATATAGGGATGGGTGGATAGATGGATGGATAGATGGATGGATGGAAGGATAGATGGAAGGGAAAATAGATGGATAGTGGAGGGATAGGAGAATGGAAAGAATGATGAATGGGTGGATGAAGAGATGGGTGCGTGGATGGATGGAAGGATGAACTGATGGTGGAGGGGTGGAAGAATGAAAAGAAATGCTGAAATTGCTCTTACCAAATCATCAGCTACAATGAAGATAATGTGTGGTGGCTGGCCATGATCTTTAGATTCTTCACTCCCCAGTGCCCCAGCCAGCAGAACCATGAAACAAGCGATAAACTCCAATGCTTTCCCCCACTCCATGGTAATCTGTCAATCAAAGAGCTGCATCAAGAAAAGAGTAAAAAAGAAAAAAACTGTTTAGCAAACACTTCTACAGTTCGATTTCCCTTCATTAGCATTTGTCATTGACATGCGTACAATAGAAACCTGAACACAACGACCATCAGACTGAAAATATCAGTCTCTGATATCGACGGTTACCCCATGCACTCCATCATCGGTGGAGGGCCGGGATAAAGCAAGCCAGCGGCCGCTGCGCACCGCGCCGCTGTCGGGTGCCGATATGGGCGGGGCCGTTCATTTTATTAAGGGGAACCGTACCGCACGGCGCAGCCACTGCCACTGGCACTGGCTTCAGGACTGGCTTACTCGCATATTACGTGCACAATTACAGTAAATTGTATCAAAAATAGCAGGATCATACCACTTGTTATTTATCCGTTGTCATGAATTACGACCAAAATCAATGTCCAGTTCGTATTACACAGTAGTGTCTGACTAGTAGTGTCTGACTAGCTAGACTCATCGGCGATATCTTTCTTTCAGTCACATGACCATTCTCTAGGTCATGTGACACTATCGAGGTACTGACTGACTGGTCACGTGATTTTGAGCAATTCCCCCCCCCCCCCCCCCCCCTCCGTTGCATTCACGATAAAATTATTGTGTAGTTTGTATTAAAGCTTATCAACACTAGTGTGGCTAGGAGGGATTAGACCACACAGCGAGGTCACTGACAGGTGGCTATCTTATCTCAGCTCTCAACTAACATAAGAAATAGAGGATCATGGGGGACCAACATGCAGGCACCGATTGGGGAAGTTTTCTATATAGAGGGAGCAAGTAGCTACAAGTAGGACAGTGGGGTTTTAAAAGAGAGAGAAAGGCCTACAGTGAAACCTTTCTAGACAAGAAAGGTGGGTTTTATAGGCAGGTGGTCTTTGTAGACAGGTGCCTAGTACGGTACATGTTTCAATGAGAAACTATTATTATTTCCAAGGGAAACGAAATAAATGGTCTTTGTAGACAGGTGGTCTTTATAGACCGCAGGTTTGACTGTAGGCCTACATGTATATCTGTCTGGGGCTGTCAACTTTGAACTACTTCTTTTTTGCTTGGGGGGGGGGGGAGTGAGCACTTATTTTTAAAAAAAATTACTCATCAAACCGGTAGACCAATCAAAATACCCCCTAGTCTCTCGGAGAGTCTTGGGGTGATGTTAATGACTTTAGCTCAATGGGGAAAAAACTGAACATTCACAAAGCTGGAGGTTGCGTAATGACACCTGAACGGTTTATAATTCCACATGCAGAGCCCAGTTTTAAAGCCACACTGTACTACTTTATAGCTATACGTGCGCCCTCTATATAGAAAACAATGCCTAATCGGTGACTATTGGTCCCCCATGATCCTCTTTTTCTTATGTTAATTGAGAGCTGATGAGTTGATGAGATAGCCACCTGTCAGTGACCACCCTGGGTGGTATAATCCCTCCTGGCCAAACTAGTTCAGACGGCCTTTAATTTCAAAATACAAGATTTCCATTGTATGGTGATGTGCATGTCAATAAGCAGTTAGAAGAAGA
Source organism: Strongylocentrotus purpuratus (assembly GCF_000002235.5). NCBI lineage: Eukaryota > Metazoa > Echinodermata > Echinoidea > Camarodonta > Strongylocentrotidae > Strongylocentrotus > Strongylocentrotus purpuratus. The sequence goes on along the minus strand of NW_022145574.1, from coordinate 1,374,956 downwards.
AAAAAATATAAGGCCGAATAATATAGGCCTACCCAGTTTAGAGCATGATGACTGACAAAGAAAGCGGACAAAATATAAAGTTCCTCAGGTAGACAAAGGAACATCCCTTCACTGATATTATGTAAAAAAAATGTGTAGAACAGGACTGGTGTCGCATGCATATTCACCTTTTTACATAATAGCAGTGAAGGGATGTTCCTTTATCTACCTGATGAACTGTATATTTTGTCCGCTTTCTTTGTTCGTCATGTTCATAGTGAGAGGCATATACTATAGTTATTTAGTTATCTTTCTACAAATTCATTATTTAGTTCATCAGTTTATCTACTTATTCAATTATATCTTTATACTTACTGACTTATTTCATGTATATTTATATTTATATAGTGTAGCCAGAGTCACGAGGCCTTGTCAAAAGGCTACCAAATCAATTGATTTAAAATAAATATAATATTTTTTCCCCGTAACATGAGAGTAATATCAATCGCTTCATTCTTTTAATTAAATGTAATGTTAATTATTATTTATAATTATTGTCTTAAGTGGGGGCACGCTACAAGAGTCCTATCTCGCATCCCGGGGCAACGTGTCTGACACTCAGCCAGCCACTGAATAAGCGGGGGGGGGGGGGGGGGGGGGGGGGGTAAGAAGCAATTTTTAAGGAAATATTTAGCGGCAGCTTAGAAAAACGATACAGAAAGGTGGAATGATTTACCAACATAACTACATGTACTTGAAAGATGTATTCAAATTATGCTAAAAAACCTCAAATCATGGTTTATGCCAGAATTTTGTTCAAAACAGCTAAATTATGGCAGGCTTAATGCCAGATGCTAAAAGCATCAAAATTATGGCAGAAAAAAATAATTATGTCAGATCTGGCAACGTGGCTGTAGTATTATAAAAACCGTTAGGAAAACGACAACAGAAAATTCGATTTCCAATAAATCATAATCATGGGCTTCCTGACTGACCTTAAAAGTTTATAATTAAGAATGCAGCATGAGCTAAATCAGGATTTTGCTTCAGAATCTGAGGCAATGTTACCGAGTCACTTTAATAATTGAATGAATGATCTGATTAACGAACTAGAAATTTATATTACCTTGATGGTTTCTGTGATATTTCTGTTCATTTGAAATGGATCTAGCCAGACACGGCGGCCTTTGGGTTTTGAAGAGACTTCGCCACCCGAGCTACAGGTCCGGCTAAATCTTCCAAAAAGTACAATTACAGCTCTCAATTAACGTAAGAAAAAGGGGATCATGGGGGACAAACAGGCACCGACAAGTCATTGTTTGCTATAACGCGCAAGTATAGCTATACGTAGTGCAGTGGGGATTTTAAATTCCACTTGCGGAGCACACTTTTAATCTGAGAATGCAAGAGTTCCATGTGTGGTGATGTGCATGACAATAAGCAGTAAGACAAAATAAATAAGGCCGAATAGTTCAATAGGCCTACTCATTTTGAAGCACGGCAGAGGCGTATACTGTTAAAATAAAAATATACATGAAATAAGTCAGTAAGTATAAAGATATCATTGAATGAGTAGATAAACTGATGAACTTATTAATGAATTTGTAGAAAGATAACTAAATAAATATTTGATCAACCATAAATTAAATGAAAAGATGATAGATTAACAGATAAATAACTAAAAAAATGATTAAATAAATTAAATTTGTATTACCTAACAAGTAGATATTGTAATGACAGACACAAATATAAACATTATTTAAAGTAGAAAGGCGGCAGCATTCCGCGTCTCTAATGTCTTTTTCTTTAGTTTATTTGATATAGATCTGGCCTTACCAGAGCTGGATTTCCCTTAATTTCCTTTTCCACACTCTGCACTCACTTAAAGGTAGAATTTATTGTTAAATCGTTAAGCTGTTGTTGTTAATAACCCTACAATAAATAGCAATAATAAAAGTGAATCAAGATGAAATTTACACATAATTATGGGGAAACAGCATTTGGGAAACAACATTAATGCTTTCTTAGCAGTCAGATCAAAATATTCACCGCTAAACTTGAGCTTATAACTCATATCAAAACCATCTGTAAGTCTGTTCCCCCCACTTTTTAATATTAAGGGCCCGGAAGGAAAATTTAGCTAGGCTCACAAACCTGAGTAATGTACACTCATTTCAATAGAGATTGAAGAGAGTAACATTGTCATCTGCACTAGTACACAGTCTGTCAGGATGGCCATCCACGGGGACACACAAGCCATAGAGAGAGGGAAAGCTGTAATTGGAATTTTTTTAAAACAACGTACATAAATGTAAGTTCTATCTCGTTCTACCCCCCCCCCCCCAAAAAAAATGTTCATCAAAAGATGAAGGGTGTCAATGTAATGCAAAAATGGTTTACTTTCATAATAATAAGAGGGCATTTTTATAGCACCTTTTATCTAGAAATTCTATTCCGAGACGCACTAATTATTACCCCGGCTGTAGCCTATAGCTGCCATTACAGCGCTCCGGCATTTCAAGGAATTAACTCCTGCCAGGTATCCATTTACCTCACCCGGGTCGAGTGTGGCAAATGAAGATTAATGCCTGTCAAAGGACACTCGTGCCGTGTCGGGAATCGAACCCCGACCCTTGATTTTCAACTCAAGTTCTTAAACCACTCTATACTACGACACTGCTCTCTTAATAGGTCACATTATGCACCGGACCTCGTACGATTTTCCTTACCCGTCGGCTTGTCGTGGATTTTAGAGACCGTACGGAACCCTTCCGATTTTCATTTCTACGGCAGTTGTGGTCACATACTGCGGCGCCCGGGAGGTGTAAAATGCAATGCGTCCGTAAGGGTGCCGGTCGGGTGCAGGTCGGGTGCAGGTCGGGTTCCGACCGGTAAGCGTACGGGCTCCGTCCGATGAACAGGCGCACCCCCATGGCTCCCCGGGCCCATGGGGGTCGTCAAGTCACCCGTACGTTGCCCCACGGGCTGCCGTGCGGCGCAATGAACTTCATGTCTTCTGACATCCGTGTCTCTGTATTCAAAGCTACGTTGTACATTGAGAATTAACAGGAAAATCGTGAGGGACCCGACATAACGGTCAGATAATAACGCCGGGGGAATAGGGAGCAGCCAACTCAACACCACGGCGCCCGTACGGCTTTAAAAAATGTCCCGGCACATGTAGGAACTGTACGGGAGTCCGCCGGACACCGGCCGAAAATTCCCCAATGTTTGTTTTTTACTCGCTGTACGAGCCCCCGAGTATTAATGTGAAAGCCTTATTTTTTTTGTTTCAGAATCTAAGGAAATGTTACCGAGTCAATTTAAATATTAACACTTCGAATGTTTCTCTTTTTTCTTCTGTTCATTAGGAATAGATCTAGCCAGACGAGGCGGCCTATGGGTTTTGAAGAGACTTCGCCACCCGAGCTGCAGGTAAAGCTAGATCTTCCAAAAAGCGCATTATTTTATAGGAACGAATAAATGGGTCGGTTTTTATATATAAATTATTTTAAAAATATACAAAATGGTTATTACTTCATAAATTCAATTTGTTTTAATCAAATTAAACCATTATTTGGTTGTAAATTTCATTTATGAATAAAAACTTTTTATTTTAATGATTAAAAATTAGACAAAATTTGTATTAAAAACAATTTGGTCCGATGATTATTATTTTTACACTATGAAAAGGATTTATGTTAGGATTAAAAGCTCGGATGAAGTCTTAATCGATTAAAATGCAATATTGAGGTATTCAGGAGAATGAAGAGATAATCTTTTTACATGCATATTTTTGTGTGAATACTTACCCATACAACTACGAATTGTCGGGTAAAGTCAGATTGAAATTTAATAACCAATGACATTAGGATGTTTTTTTTAAACTTTTTTTAATAATTTTTGTTGTTGATTTTTTGTTTGTTTTGCAAAGTAGCTACAGGGGACACGAGGGTTTATGCTGAACTCCCCTTATCAAATGGGGAAGAGATAAATTTCGGGAAAGAGAACAAAGGAAATAGAGGCAACAAAGAAAAAGAAGGGAAAACAGAACCCACTCCGTACCACAGATCATCTCAGTGCCCTTCAAAGGTGTGACCAATACAAGATGGTTCGAAGTTTAAGCCCTTCTCTATATTGCATGTTAATCGATTAGGACTTCGGCGAGTATTACACTGTTACACAAGTCATTTTCATTGTGTAAAAATCGGACAAAATTCTTTTTAAATATAGTTTTGCATTTTTAATATCAAACTATTTGCTTTAAATTAGCATATTTGTTGACTTATTAATGGTGATTGAATTAGATGAAAATGTCGATGTGGGTAAGTAATCATTGTTTTGTATATTCTACCTAATAATTATATAATAAATGACTGTGTTGATAAAAAACAATATATGTCGATCTTTTTGGAAGATCTAGCCGGACCTGCAGCTCGGGTGGCGAAGTCTCTTCAAAACCCAAAGGCTGCTGGTAAGGCCAGATCTATAACAAATAAACTAAAGAAAAAGACGTTAAAGAAGTGGAATGCTGCTGCCCGCCTACCTTAATTAATGTTTCCATTTGAGTCTCTTAATACAATACCTACTTGTTAGGCAATCAAATTAAATTGATCTACTTATTCAATTATATCTTTATACTTATTGACTTATTTCATGTATATTTTTATGTCTATAGTATACGCCTCTGTCGTACTTCAAAATGAGTAGGCCTATTGAACTATTCGGCCTTATTTATTTTGTCTTACTGCTTATTGACATGCACATCACCATGCACTCTTGCATTCTCAGAATAAAAGTGGGCTCCGCATGTGGAATTTTAAATCCCCACTGCACTACCTATAGCTACTTGCGCCCTCTATTTAGCAAACAATGACTAATCGGTGCCTGTTAGTCCCCCATGATCCCATTTTCTTATTTTAATTGTGATCTGATTTGATGGGATGACCACCTGTCAGTGACCTTGCAGGTACCGATTCATTGTTTGCTATATATAGAGGGCGCAAGTAGCATGTAAGTAGTGCAGTGGAATTTAAAATTCCACATGCGGAGCCCACTTTAATCTCAGAATACAAGAGTTCCATGTGTGGTGATGTGCATGTCAATAAGCAGTAAGACAAAATAAATAAGGCCGAATAGTTCAGTAGGTATTTTGAAGCACGACAGAGGCGTATACTGTTAAAATAAAAAATATAGTCAGTAAGTATGAATAAGTAGATAAATTGATGAACTACATTGTCGCTCATAAAGGTGGAATATTTTGTTTTATCCCAATTTATGGAATTATTTTTAAAATAATTTAAAAATAATAGATCTACATAATAGTATACATTCTCAGATTTTATTGAATAATAATTTGTCAATGTGTGTTTTGCGTGACTGCTAAAGCATGTGTATGCTACTATGCTTATCAACTAGGGGACCTATGCCCTTAAGTCATAAATGACAGCAATGAGGATTAATGCCCCACAAAAGGGCACTAATATAGCACATCGACACGGTTTTGAGCCTGGGGCCTCTCATTTACGAGGCCATTGTTTTGTCACTGAACCATGACTGTACGCATCGGGGGCTAGGGTAGGGGGCAGTTTCCATATATTAAAAAAAAACACAGAAAATGCAATAAATTTTCAATAATTTATTGCATTTTTCCCCGGTTCCCAATATAAAAAAAATCTTCTGTGTGCCCATGCCTCGAGCCGTAATGCATGGCCTTCCAGAGAATTTTTTTATGTTGGGGACCAGGTCAAAAACAATGGTTATAGAGGAAGACGTTAAATTTAAAATTATCTTTAAAACAAAAGAAATTTAAATCACTTGTTAAGAGGCCATCAGCGCAAGCGCTTCGGTTTCTCTGGCGAGCGAAGCGAGCCAGAATTTACGGACTCTACAACGCAAGGGCCATCGACAAGAGGCTAGGCAAGCTGTGACCTTGGTCTCAAGGTGAACATGGCAAAGACAGATTGAAGTGCAAGCTATTAGCAAAATGAATGGAACCTCAACATTGACATAGCCAACGACAGACTAAGGCTGCGTTTATGCTTAATTTTGAAGGTAGAATGAACGATTTGTAACGCTCATCGTAAACGCTCATCGTAATCGCAGTTCCACGATGTACTGTTTATGCTCACTTCTCCGGCTCCTTCAGGCAATTCTCCCTGTGTGGCCTTAATTGGCCTTCCAGCTGGATTCGCAAACCTTCACTGTGCATGCTACGTAGACCCACTAGAGGTCAGTGCGTTGACCTCATTTAAACGCGTTTACAAATTGTAAACGCATCTTTTTGTGAGTTTACGATCGGCGATCGTGATCGCCGTTTTTCGGTGATTCTACAAAAGTGAGCATGGACGCAATCGTGTTTTAAACTAAACGCGTAACAGATGCCTGATTCTGGCCAGAAAAAGTTAAGCATGAACACGCCCTAAAACAGGTGGAAGATTTTGTGTACCTGGGGGGGGGGGGGGTAGCAGAAAACGGCTTAAGTTCAAGTTACATTAAATATCGAATCAGGAATATAGGGGCAGCTTTCCAAAGACTAAATAACATCTGGGCCCCGTCTTACAAAGAGTTACGATCGATCCAAATCAATCGTAAGTCCTCCAATCAATCGCAAGTTTGCAGTCTCCTATCTCTTATGTACATAGTTACGATTGATATCAATCGCAAATAAGTTACGATTGATATCAACTCTTTGTAAGACGGGGCCCTGGACTTCAAAAAGCATTGGTAGCCACACGAAGCTGCAACTGCAACACGTATCCTCTCGATACTGCTTTATGGGGCTTAATCCTGGAAAGTAAGCCAAGAAGATAGCAACAGGCTTCAGGTGTTTGAAATGGCATGCCTCCATAAAGACCTGATTAAATAAATAATAGTAAATTAAGAATCGTTTAACAATGTTAAATCTGAGATGCACGGCCCTACGTGTTATAACTGTCTGTGATATGGTGTTATATTGAAGCCCTACAAAAATTGCGCTTCAAAATGATCATGAAGTGCCTCAAAAAAGCAAATTCTTTGAGTGACCGGTTTTACCATACTCGTTTTCCCCAATAGACTGTAGTGTTATGAAAACCGTTTGGCAAACGCAAAATTTGATTTCGATTTACAATCATAAATATCTTCATAATTAGACATACGATCAGCTTGTAAAAGTCATGGGGTTCCTGACTGGCCTGTTTTCCCGAAGTGACGGTAGTGAGGAAAATCAACACGCAAATTGTATGCAATTTTCATTCACTATACGTCACTTCGTGAAAATAGGGACGAAATGTTTATAATTATCATTGCAGCATGAGCTAAATCAAGGATTTTTTAAAGTTACAGTTAAAGACAAAGTTACCGGACCCCTTTTAAGTAGGAAGTCGACAGGATCCCGCTTCAGAATATTTTGTTTTCTTTCTTTTCAGTTGATATAGATCTAGCACGACACAGCGGCCGTAGGATTTGAAGAGACTTCGCCACCCGAGCTGCTGGACAAGCTAGATCTTCTAAAAATAGATTGTAAGACACATGTGAGAATCACATGATAAACATATACATATACAGTGGCAATCGTTAATTATATTATTATTAAATATAATATACAAAACGCTTATTACTTGTTTTAAAATCTGGATTTTTATCAAATAGAATCGCCACTAGATTTTGACAATAAACATGCATGATTGAAAATATTATCAGTTGAAATAAAATGTAAAAACTATATTCCAAACAGTTCTGCTTCATATTCAGTCATTTTTACCCTGTGAAAATGATTAATGTTAAGATGTAATGCTCTCAATCGATTAACCCTAAAAGGCCGGGCTATAATATTATTAGTACGACCGGGGGGGGGGGCATTATGCCCCCCCCCCCCTTAAAGATAAACTTTAGTACTGGTAATGCGATTGCATTGTGAAAGAAAAGGTGTGGAAAGGATCAGAAACAGTTGATCATGTAGCATGTAAGTATTGGTGTGCACTGCAAGGTTCTGGAGTCATCAAAATCATAATAAATTTGACCGAGTCTTGGTAAAGTAAAAAGCGCTGTACACGGAAAGCTATATATGGGACAACACACATGGTGTCGGGGCTGGTACTACCTTGATTTCCTTGTCTTTCTATGCTCATTACTCAGCCAGTATACATTATCGTCCAAAATTGTTTGGCACATGTCATTTATTTAATTTTTTGAAAATTCACTTATTTGCATATTTATGATTATGCAAATATGGTCATAAATCACATTTTACCCATAATCATATATTATTCATATTCAAGCATTCTTTTTCGCTACATATATTCATTAGACCATTTGGAATAATAATACGACAACAAATTTGGAAGAGCTAACTTATTCCCTATGCTATCTCTTGTTTTTATAATTTCTTATGTATTTCATTGTTTTTTTAACTTATGTATTTCATTGTTGTTTTTTTAACTTATGTGTTTTATTGTTTTTGTTTTATTTCATTTCTAACTACAATTCAACTACAACTGCAATTTTCATTTACTACCGTCACTTCGTGAAAATAGGGACGAACTATTATCATTGCAGCATGAGCTAAATCAAGGATTTTTTAAAAGTTACCATATTGCTCCGTTTAGTCTCATTTCCCAACGCCCCCTTTCGTCAGAGCATGGTCAGAGCAGGGACTTGATAGAGAAGGACTGGAATCAAGCCGGCGAAACTCTTGTAATTTATTCAACGCATTCATGAGTTCTAAAGCGTAACAATGGGATGTGTAACATTCCACTTGGCTTTGAAGTTCCATGCTCCACACCGCGCTTCCACTGCGGGGACTTTCGGAAGCCAGGCACCAGTTTTACATTTATTACAAAATATTAAATTACCGGCAAAATTTCAGTGTAAATCAAAAACTTTTTGGGGGGATTGTATTGGGAATAGTGCATCAAACACATTTCCAAATTTAGAACTCCGTCCTTCCTATAATTTGTGTGCCAGAGTTGGTAAAAGAAAAATTGCATCCTGACAAAAACTCAATAGTTTAGAATGATGCGCTAATTTGTGCATGTTTTAATGTCCCGTTATTTTGATCCATGATTTACAATCTTCAATAACATTAAGTTTGCTAATGCGTGTTTTTGCGTGTTTTTTGTATTTTTGAAGTTGAAAAAAGGATGAAATTACACAAGTTTGTGTTCACTTGTTCTACTCTTTACACATTCAACAATGGATGAGAAATCATTGAAAGGGACAGCGAACAGTTGCTGTGATACCATTTTCTGATGTAGGAATTCTAAATCCTGAAATTCATGCGCTCTTTTATCTCACCACCTGGTCAGCAGTTGCAGATTAGCGCATAACTTTTCGGCGGCGTGGAGCATGGGGTCAAAGGAGAGCGGCTTGATTCCAGTCCTTCTCTATCAAGTCCCTGGTCAGAGTCAGCAGCCTAACATGTTAGCCTATGGACGTTTTTTTTTTAAATCGTTAAAAATTCATTTTTTGTTTAAACGAAAAGCACATCCACCCCGACGTACGTTATCACTAGCTCTTTCATTGGAGCCCTCATGTCTCATTGACTTGTGAAAGTTCACCCACCGTAATTTTTCAAAATAGGTTGCAAGCTCGTCATTGCCTATAATACACATTCGAAACAAGTCTAACTTTGGACTCAGTTTGCCAAGCGATTTGAAGATTATAGGTCGAGCACACGAAACATAAAAAGCATGAATTATCATAGATCACTTCTGCCTATTTCATTATGTCCATTTCATCCAACCCCCCACCGTAATTTTTCAATTTAGTAAAAGCAAACATTTAGCCGAGGTAAGCAAAAACATGAATATTCATCACACACCATGGACTATTCGGTTATTCAGATTCAGATTCAGATTTATTTCCGTTTCAAAACAAACAAAATATAAACAGACATAATATAATACAATCAAATATAATATAAACAAAGTAAATTCAGTATTATGTAGAACAAAATTTAGTTGATAAGAAATATTGGGAAAAAACAGTACTGAACAATAGAAAAAAAAATGACCTTGATGAAGTAATTCAAAACGGAGGGGCTTGCTAAAAAAGCAGAGCTTGTATGAGGCAAGCCCCTGACTTAGTTACATGGATACGCTTAAATAATTATGGTCGAAAGCTAATACCAGTAAAACACACTAAAAGGGAATACAAAAAAAAAAAACAGAGGGGTGCAATCGGTCATCACGTCAAACTCCCCTAATTGCCACCAAGTATTTCATATAATTATATAGTTTGGTATGTTTCTTTTACTCACTCATGAATTATTAAATATCAATGATGGTTTAAAGAAATGTAAAAGAAATTTTAGTTGATATTTATTAACAAAGTAATTTATATTTAGCAAAGCAATCTCACATACAAAATTACTATCAAGACAGTGTCGTCTGCTACGCCGATTGTCGCCTGCTTCGTTAAAGGCACATATTTATCTTTTGGACTGTAAGGTATACCAGGGAGATTTGTATTTTCCTGCAGTACAACGTATAGCAGGAAAATGTTGTATATGCGGATCCTTTTAATGATTACGTAATGGAAGTGGCGAGGCGGTATGGTTTGAATAACTTAGACAGGTGAAAGTTATTGTATTGAGAAGGAAAGGAATGTTCAGAAAGGCATAGAGAGGGAAGTGGGCGTGGTAGCCATTCTAGCTTTGCACCTACATCAGTACGAGAATACACCCGACGACGCGGTTGCCTGTACTTATAGCGCGCGAACACATCACACCCAATGGCATACACCCGGTACCCTGCAACACAGTGGAACATTCTAAGAAATTAAAAAATTATCTACATAATGGACCTCTTGAATCATCTGAGAAGTAACTTACCCTATTCTGATTACTTCAATGAATGTCAAGATAACAATGGCTGCTTTTCCATCCAAAAATAAAACTAGTTTGCAATTAGAAATAGTCAATTTCTCGATAATTTCACAAAATATATTTGCCGCTGCATTCAATATGACGTCATTGACAGCTGATTGGCTAGTTTGGTAGTGACGTCGAACGAGCTATGTTTGTGCTGCAGTGATCGAGCGAGCGAAAATAAGACAATCGGAGCAATATGAGTTAAAGACTAAGTTACCGGACCACTTTAAGTAGGAAGTCGACAGGGTCCCGCTTCTGAATATTTTGTTTTCTTTCTTTTCATTTGATATAGATCTAGCACGACACAGCGGCCTAAAGATTTGAAGAGACTTCGCCACCCGAGCTGCTGGACGAGCTAGATCTTCTAAAAATAGATTGTAAAACACATGTGTAGCACACATGATAAATATGTACAAAACAGGGAATCGTTATTTATGTAATTATTAAATAAAATATACAAAACGCTTATTACTTGTTTTAAGATCTGAATTTTTTATCAAATTGAATCACCACTAGATTTTGACAATAAATATGCTTAGTTGAAAAATTATCAGTTAAAACAAATGTAATAACTATATTCCAAACAGTTTTGCTTCATATTTATTCATTTTTACCCTGTGAAAATGATTAATGTTGCGATGTAATGCTCTTAATCGATTAACCCTAGAAGGCCGGGCTATCTTAGTGCGGCCGGGGGGGGGGGGGGGGGCATTATGGCCCCCTTAAGATATCGGCCGTGAAAATTTGCACGCATGTCAAGTGAAGTGTATAGAATACTATGATAATTTTAATTTTTTGAAAATTCACTTATTTGCATATTTATGATAATTTATGCAAATATGGTCATAAATCACATTTTTACCCTTAATTATTCACATTCAAGCATTCTTTTTCGGTACATATGTTCATTAGACCATTTGGAATAATAATACGACAATAAATTTGGAAGAGCCAACCTTTTCCCTATGCTATCTCTTGTTTTTATAATTTCTTATGTATTTCATTGTTTTTTAACTTATGTATTTCATTGTTTTTTTTAACTTATGTGTTTTATTGTTTTTGTTTTATTTCATTTCTAACTACAATTCAACTATTTTGACTCCCAAAACAACCACCTAAACTTTAAACAGGACCCAATAACCAATGTTTGATCTATTTTTAGGAAAAATGACATTTCAATATGTTTTGTACACAAATCACGAAAATGAGCGGTTTTCGGGCTGACATGCAAAGACAAAAAATCACGTGACCTTGTAACTGTAGGTCCGATTTTCATTTTTTTTCTTTAAAGATGCGCAAGACTCGAAGAAAAAAGTCAGCGAGCGGCGGGGCGCCATCTTCGTTCCCGAATAATCAAACATATCGTTGAGGGGGGAGGGGCTAATGCCTTATTAGGGTTAATATACAATATTGAGGAGGAGGAGGGGGGGGGGGGGGGGGGACTGTGTAATGTAACGAGTCGGGGCATATATGAGGCCGTCCGAGAAAGAAAAAAAAAACACACACTTTTGACCTACTTCCGTCCTCTATAAACATGGTTGTTATCAAAATATTACAATCATAAACAAGATTAATAAATAATGAAGTTGTCGTTATATATGAAATAATAATTTCAAATTTAAAAAGGAATTTCACATGATGCGAGGCCCGTCATAATAGCTTTCATCCTTTTCGTTGACGATCAGCGATACATCAAGTCTTTCGTCTTCTTTGAGCATGGCTGATCGTCAACAAAACGGAGTTACGTCTTTTGTCAACTCTGTTTGTTGCTACGGCAGGCAGCCAGTGAAAATGAACCCGTTAAATCAAATTATGGAAATGCAAGCATTACTTTAATCAAACAGAAACTTGTTAGTCCTGGAGCATTTTTCCTGGTTGAGGTGTCATATGAAAGGGCAGAATTTGAACGTTCTGAAAATGTGATTTTTTTTTTCTTTGAAATTCAGATACCGCCCGCCAAATGACTTTGTGGTTTCCTCTCTTCAAATTATTTTTAATCACTAATGCTTGAAATATGCATCATATGAGTTGCATCAAATAAAAGAGGAAGATCTAAGCTTTAGAAACATCGATAATTCTTGGTTTCCTTTTTTTTCTGGGACGCACTGTATATTGATATAATTTTGTAACTTTTATATGTTTGTTCACTTTTGTATGTTTTTCATGTTTTATATTTTGAATGAAAGTATTGATTAAAGTGAACTTGAACTAGAAATTGATAAAACATTGTTTTGAAAATGGCATGTCAAAATTAAATTAACCAGATTTTGGTAGTAAAGTGAATCATACTACGTGCAGTACGGGAAGAGCAAACTTTAAAAGACGATAATGCAAAATGTCCCTTGTATGATAATGTGCATTCCAATAAGCATAACACACATAAGGACGGATGAGCCAACCCATTTCGAAGCATGACATAGGCGTATACTAGAAGGACAAATATACATGACATAAGTCAGTAAGTAAAGATATAAATGAATAAGGAGATACTCTGATTAATGAATGAATTCATAGATAGATAAATAAAAACATTAATACAAAAAAAAAATTAACGGACGTAAAAATAGATAATTAGGTAATGAAGAAAAAAAGGGAAATACTTAAGTAATCAATTAATGAATGGTCTGACTAATGAAAGAAATATACATAATCTTGGAGATTTACTGTTGTTTTTTGTTCACCTGAAATACGCCTAACCAGACTCAGCGGCCTTTGGGTTTTGAAGAGACTTCGCTACCCGAGCTGGAGGTCGGGTCAAATCTTCTAAAAAAAAATAAAAAAAATTATTGAACAATATCAAATGCAAATTATATGTATTTATATATAAAATAAAAAATATACAGAACCGTTAGTATGCATTAAAATCTGATTTTATATCAAATTAAACCATTACTGGATTCTATCTCACACTTTATAATATTTTTAAAATCTAAAATTGTATCCTTCCTGAATTAAGAGCAATTCTGTCTGATGATAATTACTTTTTTGCACTATGAAAAGATTTATGTTACGATTAAATTATCGGCGGAAGCCTTAATCGATTCAAATACAATATTACGTTTAGATTGTGATTTTGCTTTTGGCGAAATAGTTGACTTTCTTAAGGTTTTAGGGATTTTCTTTTCCCTCGATGAACACAAGAAAGAAGATCTAAATTATAAAGAAATCTTAAGTAAAATAAAAACACTTTTAAATTTTTGGAAGCAAAGGGATTTAAAACTTATGGGTAAGATTTAACTATTGAAGGTGCACATTTATTCTAAAGTTCTTTATCGGGCGTCACTTACTCCTGTTCCAAAATGGGTTTATGATTCACTGGATGAATTAACTTTTGATTTCATAGGGAAAGGAAAAACAGATAAAATCAATAGAAACACCATGTTCTTAGACTATAAGCAAGGGGGGTTAAAGATGTTAAATTTTTCTGCACAAGTTAAATCGCAGCGAATTATGTGGATTCAAAGAAAGAAATAAAGAAATCTTAAGTAAAATAAAAACACTTTTAAATTTTTGGAAGCAAAGGGATTTAAAACTTATGGGTAAGATTTAACTATTGAAGGTGCACATTTATTCTAAAGTTCTTTATCGGGCGTCACTTACTCCTGTTCCAAAATGGGTTTATGATTCACTGGATGAATTAACTTTTGATTTCATATGGAAAGGAAAAACAGATAAAATCAATAGAAACACCATGTTCTTAGACTATAAGCAAGGGGGGTTAAAGATGTTAAATTTTTCTGCACAAGTTAAATCGCAGCGAATTATGTGGATTCAAAAACTTCTAAACAAAGATAAAGACATGAAATGGAAACAATATTTTAACTTTAATTGTCACTGAACACGTGGGTGGAGATTTGATATTTTCATGTGACTATATACCAAGTTTATTAAAAGTGACAGCTCCACAATTTTATATGGATTTATTAGAAGATTGGGTGAATACGAGACATATAGGAGTATAGACATTGGTGATGTTGTAATTTTTAATAATAAACTTATTCGATATAAAGGAAGTTGTATATACGATAAGAGGTTGTATGACAAAGGAATTTACAAATTAAAACATATTCTGGAAAACGATGGTAAACTAAAATGTGACAGGCATTTTATCGATTTAGGTGTTGAAGGAAATGAAATTGAAAAGATCAAGCACTTAGTATGCCTGTTTACCAGTTTGTTGGAAAAATAATTTTAGAAAGGGAGAAGAAAAAAATAATTCTGGAACTGATTTCACTTTGGGGAAGAAAACAATTAATATAGCTGATCTAAAATCAAAACAAATTTATGTACAATTAATAAAGAAAGATGATTTTAAACCTTTGGTTTTTGAGAGAATTGGAAGGACTATGGTTTTTCCTGTAAGGAAATAGAAAACATATTTTTAAGACTAAGACAGTGTACACTTAACAGTCGATTAAGAGAGTTTCAGTTCAAACTTATACATAATATATTATATACAAACCATAACCTCTTCCGTTTTGGTCTTGTCTCGACTAACTTATGCTCATTTTGCGAAAAAGATGAAGAAACATATAAAAATTTATTCTATACTTGTGAATCTGCACAATCAGTGTGGAGAATGTGCACGAGATTTTTAGATTTTGAAATACATAACTGTAGTTCGGAGGAAATTCTGTATGGGAAAGAGGAGAGAAATAAAGGAAAATATCAATTAATGAATCATGTTTTGATTCTCTGATTTATAGAAATAGAGAACTTAAAAAACCACCCTCTTTTAATGAAATAAAGAATAGTATAATAGGGGATAAAGTAGAAGAAAGGAAATTGGCAGCAATGAGGGGAACTCTCACTATTCATTTTTCTAAATGGGAAAACCTGAGTATTAGACAAACAATTGGAACCCAGAGCCAGTCGTCCACCGGTTAAGAGGGGGGGGGGGGGGAGGGGGATAAGGGAGAGGTCGGGTAGGGTAGGGTTAACAAAAAGAGAAAACTTTTCTCTCAGGACAACAGTATAAAAGAAGTATAAGTTGCTACATTGTTAAAACAAAAATGTTGGATTATACAACTGCATATGTTTTCTTTGAAAATGTGAATTTTTGTTTCAAATATGATGTATAGGAACTAACTATGTAAGTTTCTTTTGAAGCCGTTTGTAAGACAAAAATTTATACTGATTTATAATGTCATCACATTTGCAGTGAGCGTTACATATGATGATTGTAATTTGTACTATGATTATAATTTGTTTCAAGAGAGAAAAGAATAAAAACTGACCATAAAAAAAAAAAAATACGGTATTTGAGAGAAGGAGGCAAGGGGGGAGGTTTATAATGTAATGAGTGGGGACATAATTATGGGTCCGTCCGAGAAAGAAAAAAAGCACGCACTTTAAACCTACCTCAGTTCTGTAAGCATGGTTGTTTTTAAAATATTATAATCATTAATACGATTAATAATTAAATTCTTGTTATATCACAAATAATCTTTTCAAAATTATACATGAATTTCACATTATGAAGGCGCATCGATGTGTATATATAGGCGCATCGCTGTGCATATCCTTCATAATAGACCTATATTTAGAGTAAGATCAGCTAATCATGTTATGTAAGTTTAATTTAACCAGTATATTTATTTCGTTTACAAGTCATGTTCAGTTTTGATAAGCCCTCAAATAACTTTGTCAGCTTCCTTTGATTTTAGATGATAAGTAGTTTTTAGTTTATTATGTAATATTTTACATGGGTCCTACTTGTATTTCACATTTTTGCAATGATTTCACAATGTAAAAGCTACAGATGAGCATTAATTCTATTAACATAGAAAAAGACCATAAGTGAGTACCTCATATCAATATGTGTATGCATATCTATTTAACACTTTGTAAGATCTCACAGCGACTTGTTCACTACGTCACTGAATATATTGAACTGAATGAATTTATAGATAGATACTTAGATACATTTAAAGATTAGTAAATGACAGACATAAAGATAGATATATAATAAGATAGGTAAATAATTACATTATCAAATCAATGATCTGATAAACGAACTAAATATATTATATTATCTTGATGGGATCTGTTTTTTCTTCTGTTCATTTGAATTAGATCTAGCGAGACCAGCCGCCTTTGGGTTTTGAAGAGACTTCGCTACCCGAGCATCCGGCCGGGCTAAATCGTCTAAAAAGAGTACAAAAGAGTACAATAAAGATGATATTATGTCGAGTTGGTTATGTAATTATATTAATAAATATAATATACAGAACGGTTATTATTTATCAAAATCTAAGCTTTATCAAATTGAACTATTACTGGATTTTAACTTTCAATCTAAAATATTTGTTTTTCTTCTCCAAATTCAAATTATATATATCTTGTATTAAAACAATTTTGTCAGATGATTATTTCTTTTACACTATGAAAATGATTTATGTTATTATTTAATGCTCTGCGGAAGTCTTAATCGATTAAAATGCAATATAATTGAGGTATTTAGGAGGAGAATGAGGGGGGGGGGGTGTATAACGAGTAGGGGCATAATTATGGGGCCGTCCTAGAAAGAGAACACTTTAGATCTACCTCAGTTCTTCAAGCAAGGTTGTTTTTAAAACATTATTAAAGAAATTGTTGTTATATAAGAAATAAACTTCTCAACATTAAAGATAAAGGTGAGTTCTGAAGAAAAAAAATGGAAAATGAATGCTCACAGAATCAAACGAAACTTACACTGAATGTTCAAGATTACAAATAAATGTCATTTGCCAAACAATTTTGGTAGGGAATGTAAACTGGCTGAGTAATGAGCATAGCAAGATTAGGAAATCAAGGTTAGTAGCCCCAACACCATTTGTGTAGTCCCATATACATCTTTCTGTTTACAGTGCTGGTTACTTTACCAAGACTGGGCCAAATTGATTATGATTTTGATGACTCCAGAACATTGCAGTACACACTAATACTTACATGCAACATGATTACCTATTTCTGATTCATTCCTCACCTTTTCTTTCACAATGCAATAGGATAACCAGAACTCATCTTTTTCTTTAAAGATGAATTTCACATGATGTAGACGTATCACTGTGTACTCCCTTCATATACATATGATCAGCTAATCATGTTATAAAATGTCTTTTTAACTAGTATATTTATTCCGTTTAAAAGCCATGTTCAGTTTTGATAAGCCCTCAAAAAACTTCTTCAGCTTCCTTTGATTTTAGATGATAAACAGTTTTTAGTTCATCGTGTCATATTTTACATGGGCCCTACTTTTTATTTTACATTTTTGCAATGATTTCACAAAGTAAAAGCTACAGACAAGCATGAATTCTATTAACAGAGTTACAAAACAGAAAGTGAGTACCTCATATCAATTCATTTGTATGCATGTCTATTCAGCATTTTGTAAGAGATCACAGTTATGAACCTAGTGCACCATTTTCACTCCAGACCTGCTGTATTCTGTTCTGTAAAGCGCATGGGGATACGCAATTATGCCTAGCCTATGTATTACTTATTGAGAATAAATCATATTCTAAACTAAAGTATTAACAGCCCCTGCCATACCGGCTGTGGGTAGCAGCGGCCGCTGGCTGGCTATCCACTCCACCGACGCTTGCGTTGCATAAGTTATTATTTTGTAACTTGTATAATAATGTTCGTTTACCTTTAGTTAGTTTTAATTTTGTATATTTTGAATGAAAGTATTTAATAAAATCTTGAGAAATAGAGTTTTGAAAATAGCATGTCAAAATTCATTTGAACCAGATTTTGGTAATGAAGTGAATGTACCACGTGCCGTACGCAGGGTGGTCACTGACAGGTGGCTATCTCATCAACTCAGCTCTCAATTAACATAAGAAAAAGAGGATCATGGGGGATTAATGGTCACCAATTAGGCACTGTTTTCTATATAGAGGGAGCGAGTAGCTACAAGTAGTACTGTAGGGCTTTAAAAGACGACAATGCAAAATGTCCCTTGTGTGATGATGTGCATTCCAATAAGCATTACACAAAATTATAGGGCGAATGAGCCTACCTATTTCGAAGCATGACATAGGCGTATACTAGCAGGACAACTATACATGACATAAAGTCAGAAGTAAAGATATAAATGAATAAGTAGATAAGCTGATTTATTAATAAATGAATTCAGAGATAGATAAATGTAAACGTTGATGAGAATAGTTAAATAAGCTTAAGTCAAATAAATAAGTAATCAAAATAATGAATGATCTGATTAGTGCAATATGATATATATAAAATTGGAGGTTACTGTACTTTTCTGTTGAATTGAAATGGATCTAGCCAGACACGGCGGCCTTTGGGTTTTGAAGAGACTTCGCCACCCGAGCTGCAGAGCGGGCTAAATTTTACAAAAATATGCTTATTAATCGAAATAGGTCGCTTATCATATCTATACATTAAATAAAAATATACAGAACAGTTATTACGTATTAGAACCTAATTTTTTTTAATCAAATTGAACCATTAATGGATTCTTAATTTCATTTTCATTTTTTTTTCAAATCCAAACTGTATATATCTTGTATTAAAAACAGTTTTGTATGATGATAATTACTTTTACACTATGAAAATTATTTATGTTAAGATTAAATTCTCGGTGGTAGTCTTAATCGATTCAATGCGATATTAAGGTATTTAGGAGAAGGAGTGGTGGGGGGGGGGGGTTATAATGCAACGAGCAGGGGCAAACAAAAGGTATTCATGAAGCACATCTAGGACTTTGGCAGTTATTATTCTAATATGCTCAAAGTGGAACTTCTCCATGTGTAAAAGATCTGTGGATATTTGGGGTCATTTGTACCATGTGCTGTCTGTAAACTCCCTTATTGGGATAAAACACTCTTTCATCAGATGTATAATAATTAACTGTTCATAGATGATTTTAAAAATAATTAGCAATTTTCTAGGTGTAAACCTTTTTTGGACTCACACGGTATAGGCGCATCACTGTGTATATGCTTCACAATAGACCTATATTTAGAGTAAGATCAGCTAATCATGTTATGTAAGATTTATTTAACCAGTATATTTATTTCGTTTACAAGTCATTCTCAGTTTTGATAAGCCCTCAAAAAACTTTGTCAGCTTCGTTTGATTTTAGATGATGAATAGTTTTTAGTTTATTATGTAATATTTTACATGGGTCTTACTCGTATTTCATATTTTGTATTGATTTCAAATTGTAAATGATACAGATGAGCATTAATTCTATTAACATAGAAAAAGACCATGAGTGAGTACCTCATATCAATATGTGTATGCATATCTATTTAGCACTTTGTAAGATCTCACAAGTACTTGTTCACTAATTCACTGAATCTATTGAACTGAATGAATTTATAGATAGATACTTATAAACATTTAAAGATTAGTAAATGAAAGACATAATGATAGATATAAGGGTTAGTAAGTAGGTAAGTAATTCAATTATCAAATGATCTGATAAACGAATTAAAATGTTATATTATCTTTACGGGATCTGTTTTTTCTTCTGTTCATTTTAATAAGATCTAGCGAGACCAGCGGCCTTTGGGTTTTGAAGAGACTTCGCTACCCGAGCTTCCGGTCGGGCTAGATCGTTCAAAAAGTCGCAAAAATTTCATGATTACTTCGAGTTGGTTTTAAATATATATTTTTTAATGAAATATACAAAACGGTTATTATTTATTAAAATCAAAGTTTTATCAAATTGTACCTTTAGTGGATTCTAACCTTCACTTTCAAATAATTTTTTTATAATTCAAAACTGTATACACCCTGTATTTAAAACAATTTAGTCTGATGATTATTTATTTTACACTATGAAAATAATTTATGTTACGATTAAATGCTCGGCGGAAGTCTTAATCGATTAAAATACAACATTGAGGTATTTAGGAGGAGGAGGAGGAGGGGGAGGGGGGCGAGTGTATAATGTAACGAGTTAGGGCATATGGGGGCGTCCGAGAAAAAAAGGCACGCCTTATAGACCTACCTCAGTTCTGTAAACATGGTTGTCTTTGAAATATTATAATCATAAACAAGATTTAATAATGAAATTATTATTGTATAAGAAATTATCTTTACAATATTAAGACTTGATTTAACATGATGTGGGCGCATCATTGTGTCAAATCTTTCATATATTTAGAGTTCGATCAGACTAATCATGTTATAAAATGTCATTTTGACTAGTATATTTATTCTGTTTAAAAGTCATGTCCAGTGTTGATAAGGCCTAAACAAAATGTTCGTCAGCTTTCTTTAATTTTAGATAATAAATAGTTTTTAGTTTATTATGTTATATTTACATGGGTCCTACTTGTATTTCACGTTTTTGCCATGATTTCACAATGTAAACGATACAGATGAGCATATATTCCATTATCAGAGAAACAAATCAGAAAGTGAGTACCTCATATATATTTAGCACTTTGTAAGATCTCACCCAGTGCACCATTCACACTCTTTCTGTATTCTGTTCTTTAAAGCGCACCGAAATATGCGATTATGCCATGTGTTATTGATCAATAATAGATCACATTCTCACAATCATTTTCATGGAAAGATGTGAGGCAAATCTATTACACCCCTATGAGCTAGAGTATAGGGCCTATTTTTATCATTATTATTTTCATTATTATTAGTAGTAGTATCATCATTATTATCATTATTTCATATTTTACATTTTGTATATTTTTAATGAAATTGTTGCATGAAGTGAACTTGAGAAACAAAATTGAAAATGGCATGCCAAAGTTCATTTGAACCAGATTTTGGTGGTGAAGTAAAAACGTACTTCATGACGTACGGGAAGAGAAATGACAATGCAAAATGTCCCATGTGTGATAATGTGCATTCCAATAAGCATATCACAAATAAGGACGGATGAGCCTACCCATTGCGAAGCTTGACATAGGCGTATACTAGAAGGACAAATTCACAAATACATGTTATAAGTCAGTAAGTAAAGATATAAATGAATACTCTGATTGATTAATGAAGTAATTCATAGAGCGATAAATAGGTAAAAGATAAATAGGTATAAACTAACGGACATAAAGAAAGATAAAAAGATCGAAATAATCAAATACACAAATGAATGGTCCAAAACATGATCAAAAATCATAATCAAATGTTGATTGTTACTGTTCTTTCTGTACATTGGATCTAGCCAGACACGGCGCGCGGCCTTTGGGTTTTGAAGAGACTTCGCCACCCCGGCTGCAGGTAAAGCCAGATTTTCTAAAAGTTAATCATTTATGAATGATTTGATGTTATACGAACATTTCGATGTTTTTTTTATCAAATTTTTTAATAAAATATACAAAACAGTTATCATTTTTTTTGAATATTTTTTTCTTCAAATTGAAACCATAATTAAGATTAAAATTTCGTTTTTTTATAAAATTTGTTAAATTAAAAAAAAAACTTGATTGTAAATAATTTGGTCCGATGATTATTATTTTTACACTATGAAAATGATTTATGTTACAACTAAATACTCGACGGAAGTCTTAATCGATTAAAATGCAATAGTGATGTATTTAGGAGGAGGAGTAGAGGCATAATCACGGTTGTTTAAAAAAAAATATATAATAATAATAATGGAATTATTGTTATATAAGAAATGCTCTTTTCAAAATTAAAAAATGAATTTTAAATGATGAAGGCGTATCATTGTGGATATCCTTCATAATGTACACTGTCGCTCATATAGGTGAAATATTTTTGTTTTACCCCAATTTATGGAATTATTTAAAAAATAATTTAAAAATAATAGATCTAGATAAAAGTATACATTCTCAGATTTTATTGAATAATAAGTTGCAAATGTGTGTTTTGCGTGACTGCTAGAGCATGTGTATGCTTATATGCTTATCAAAAAGGGGACCTACGCTCTTAAGTCATAAATGACAGTAATAAGGATTAATGCCCCACAAAAGGGCACTCATATAGCACATCGACACGGTTTTGATCTTGGGGCCTCACAGTTACATGGCCATTGCTTTGTCACTGAACCATGACTGCACGCAGCGGGGGCTAGGGTAGGGGGCAGTTTCCATAAATAAAAAAAACAACACAGAAAATGCAATAATTTTCCAATAATTTATTGCATTTTACCCCGGTTCCCAACATTAAAAAATCCTCTCTGTGCCCATGCCTTGAGCCATAATGCATGGCCGTCCAGAGGATTTGTTTATGTTGGGGACCGGGGTAAAATGCAATAAATTATTGAAAATTTATTGCATTTTCTGTGTTTTTATTTATTTATGGAAACTGCCCCCTACCCTCGCCCCCGCTGCGTACAGTCATGGTTCATTGACAAAGCAATGGCCTCTAACTGTGAGGCCCCAGGATCAAAACCGTGTCGATGTGCTATATTAGTGCCCTTTTGTGGGGCATTAATCCTCATTACTGTCATTTATGACTTAAGGGCATAGGTTCCCTAGTTGATAAGCATAGTAGCATACACATGCTTTAGCAGTCACGCAAAACGCATTAATCCTCATTACTGTCATTTATGACTTAAGGGCATAGGTCCCCTAGTTGATAAGCATACTAGCATACACATGCTTTAGCAGTCACGCAAAACACACATCGGCAAATTATTATTCAATAAAATCTGAGAATGTATACTATTATCTAGATCTATTGTTTTAACATTATTTTTAAAATAATTCCATAAATTGGGGTAAAAGAAAATATTCCACCATTATGAGCGACAGTGTATGAAGGAGAAGAAGCATTTTTTGTGATTTCGAATAAATTTGCATAAATTAGCATAGATAATGAATTTCACGATTCTGTGCAGAAGTTTTAAATTCCCCTCCTAGCCCTATCATATGAAACAATCAGAATCAAAATCGGTTGAAAAATAACGAAGAAGAAGCATTTTGAAAACTGTGGACGGACGGACGGACGACGGACGCCACGCCATGGCATAAGCTCATCGGGCCCTTCGGGCCGGTTGAGCTAAAAACTACCTCTACCAAAATTTCCTAATGGTTGATGGTTGAAGGTTGTTAAAACAAAGGAGGTATCAGCTTAAATATTAATATCAATGGAATAACACTTGTCATAAAAATGTCATAATATCAACAATTTTTTCTAATTAAAATAAATAGTCTGTCATTTATTAATTTAAAAAAAATCTTTTTATGTTGTTTTAGAGGTATAAAATATCCTATTAGAAAACTTTACACGCGGTTTATTGTACAGCACCTTAATTACAACAACAAAAAACATTTTGTATATATACTTTTTTATTTCAATTATTGAATTTTTCACCTCTTAGAGTTCATATATAATTAAGTTAACAGAAACTTTTTAGCCAGATCAACTTTGCCTTGGCTGGGGTGGCGAAATTCATTTCGAAGCCCAAAGGCCGACAGGACCAGTTAGATCAACAAACATCAAAGAAACAAATAGTTGGTACGAAGAAGATCAGGCATTTCATCATCTAGATAGTAATATTCTCGTATGAAGTTAACTGAATGTCCATAGGCACCGTGATGGGATTTGTAGATAGGACAAGCATCGATGACGTGATCCGTAGTTCGCACAGTTTGGCGATGGATCAGCTCCATAATATGTAGGAAGTATTGTGTACGGCATACTCCAGTTCTGATTCGGTTGAGGTTTTAGTCAGGATTTTCTTAAGAGGTCCCGCTGCAGCCTTTGGCAAGATGTTAATCTACATTGGCAACCAGTCTCCACCAAGGTGTACATGGGTACCTGACATGCTTGAGCGCTAGTTCCTTTGGCAGCTCGTCTATAGCCAGGGTAATATGTGTAAAGCGCCATGAGCGTCAGAGCCTGGCGGATACCGGCGCTAAATAAATATCCATATTATTATTAAAATGAAAATTACAAGATATCTGGATGATACATTTTTGTTACGAAATTATAGAAGAGTATCTATTAATCGGATGGCACTAAAATTATTGATCGTGTATTTAGCATCACCGCACACTACTCGATCGCTGCTCGATATGTATGTATTTTTAAAGGCATCAAATCTATCAAATGTATTTACGATGTTTTTAAATCCCCACTGCACTACTTATAGCTACTTGCGCCCTCTATATAGCAAACAATGCTTAATCGGTGACCATTGGTCCCCCATGGTCCCCTTTTTCTCATGTTTATTGAGAGCTAATTTGATGAGATAACCACCTGTCAGTGACAATGCAGGGAGGTTTAATCCCTCCTGGATAAACTAGTGCAGAGGCCCTTTAAGGAAACCCAGTAGGCCATTATTTGGAGAATAAAAAGAAAATACATGTCTGTTTAAACAAAAAAAATACACTGTCGCTCATAAAGGTGGAATATTTTAGTTTTAACTCAATTTATGGAACTATTTTAAAAATTATTAAAAATAATAGATCTAGATAATAGTATACATTCTCAGATTTTATTGAATAATAAATTGCCAATGTGTGTTTTGCGGGACTGCTAAAGCATGTGTATGCTACTATGCTTATTAACTAGGGAACCTACGCCCTCAAGTCATAAATGACATTATTGAGGATTAATGCCCCACAAAATGGCACTAATATAACACATCGACATGGATTTGATCATGGGGCCTCACAGTTACGAGGCCATTGCTTTGTCACTGAACCATGACTGTACGAAGCAGGGGCGAGGGTAGGGGGCAGTTTCCATAAATAAATAAAAACACAGAAAATGCAATAAATTTTCAATAATTTATTGCATTTTACCCCGGTCCCCAACATAAAAAAATCCTCTGGACGGCCATGCATTATGGCTCAAGGCATGGGCACACAGAAGATTTTTTATGTTGGGACCCGGGGTAAAATGCAATAAATTATTGAACATTTATTGCATTTTGAAAAAAAAAAATTATTTATGGAAACTGCCCCCTACCCTACCCCCGCTGCGTACAGTCATGGTTCAGTGACAAAGCAATGGCCGCGTAACTGTGAGGCCCCATGATCAAAACCATGTCGATGTGTTATATTAGTGCCCTTTTCCAGTAATACATCATTTTAAATCAATATTCCTCTTAGGAGATTTCAATTTAAATCTACAATACACAAGTAATGATGAGCTCATAGCCCATGTCCCTGATAAGAAGACGTCAGATGTTCTTGATCTTACTAACAGTCTCGGTTTAACGCAATTGGTCTCCTTCCCGACTCGCATTGGATCCAATGGAAGGCATTCTATGCTGGATCTGGTGTTCTGCAATGAGCCGGATATCGTCAAAAACCTTCGCAGTGGTCCAGGTCTTGCCAGTAGTGACCATTTCTCAGTACTCTTTGATCTTGACGTCCATCATAATCATCAGGAACTCTCTCGTTACTTCCATCAGTTTCACAAAGCTGATCAATACGATGTACGGAAAACCCTTGAATGCATACCGTGGGATTTATTCATTGATGAATCTGATGTTGATGAAACATGGGAGAATTGTAGTATCTTGATACATGCTGCAATTAAGGATACTGTACCAATCGCACAAGCCAAAGGTCGACGACGCTCCCCTTGGATAACACAAGATATTATTAAACTGTCAAAGAAAAAACAGAGAGCCTTTAAAAAGGCTATTGCAAAGAAAAGGACTGGAAATGATAATACATATCTATGGAATAAATATGTAGAAATCCGTACTCTTGTGAACAAACAAAAAAGGATTTCCTATAATGATTATATCTCAAGTATCTCCCTCAATTCTAACCCCAAACGATTTTGGTCGTTTGTAAAAGCTAAGAAGGCAACTTCAATGCTTTCAACGTTTAAACTTGATAACAATCATTATGATGATCCTGGAAATATTGCTAATGTGTTCAATCAATATTTTTGCTCGAACTTTTCAGAATCTACAATTGATACAATGTCTAGCAATATTTTGGATGCCTGTAATAGACACAGTGCTGGCATGTTACCCCTGAACCAAATAAGCGTACAAACTGAGGAAGTCTCAATCGCTATCAACAACCTAAAAGCGTCAAAGCCCCCTGGACCCGATGGCATCTTGCCGAGTTTCTTAAAGTTAGCAGGTAATTCTTTGGCCCCTATTCTCACACGCATGTTTAATCTAAGTTTAAGTTTAGGTACGGTACCCCGTGAATGGAAATTGGCGAATGTTGTGCCTTTACTGAAAAGTGGTGATCGTGAATCTATATCCAACTACAGACCGATTTCTTTATGTTCAGTGCCTTGCAAAATGTTGGAAAGAATTGTTGCTTCCCATCTACTTAAACATTCTAATATGTATGGTATTATACCGTTATCTCAACATGGTTTTATGGAAAAACGCTCTTGTTCTACTCAGACCTCAACTTTGTACAATGACCTTGCCAAATGTTTAGAAAGCGCGAAAGTGTCTAGAGTCGATACTGTTTTCTTGGATTGGGCTAAGGCCTTTGATAAGGTAAACCATGCACTACTTGTAAGAAAACTACATGATTTTGGTATTTGTAAAAAAGCTCTTGGGTGGATTCAATAATTCTTGTCAGATCGCAACCAACGGGTCTTGTTTCAGGGTACATTTTCTGAATGGGCCAGTGTGACATCTGGAGTTCCTCAAGGGTCAGTGTTGGGTCCGACCCTTTTTAACTTCTTCGTTTCTGATCTACCTTCCATAATATCCTCCTCACTCCCACAGTATGCAGATGATACAGTACTGTACCGCCCGATTCAGAATCCAAATGATTGCAATGTACTTCAGAATGATTTAAACCTAATATCTCAATGGTGTACACATAATAAGATGGAACTCAATGCATCCAAATGCAAAGTAATGCATATTACACGTTCTAGAAGAGGAATCGATATAGAGTACAATTTGGGGGGTCGTCAACTTGATGTAGTTACCTCACACAAACATCTTGGATTAATATTCTCGAGTGATCTTTCTTGGAGTAAACACATCCAATCTGTGACTTCCCGATGTGCACGATTATGTGGCTTTGTGCGTCGGATTGTAAACTCCAGAAATGCAACCGTCCTTAAACGATTATACTGTACCATATGTAGACCTGTCATTGAATACAACATCCCAGTTTGGTTGCCACACCAAAAGAACCACATCTTAGCTCTTGAGGCTATTCAAAGACGATTTACTCGTTCTTGTTTCCCATACCATATTTCCAACACTCTTACTTACGAGCAACGACTGGAGAAGCTAGCTTTGCCACCCTTGTATAATCGTCTCATTTACTTGACAGTGTCATTTGTTTTAAAATGCATCCGTAGTTGTCATGATGTACCCGATTATGTTCTTCCCATTCCCAGTTCAAGACGCTCCCATAGTCTTTTCTTCAACCATCGACTTGCAAGATCTAATGCTCTGAAATTTTCATGCTTTTATGCCTTTCCTAGGTTCTGGGATACTTTACCTGAAGAGATCAGGGATCTGTGTGTGGACACCTCTATATCGCCCTGTTTGGGTGCGCTGAGGGGTTTGCTCTTTGAGCAGTCTCCCATTGAGAGGGCGTTCTGATGTAGGTGTTGGAATTTGGTTCGGTTCGGTTTAGCTGATTTTCTTAAATTAAGTAAATTAGTTGAATTGAATTGAGTTGAGTTCTGGCACTTATGTCGGAGTGCCTTTTCGGTGGGGGGCTGTTCGAGGAGTGAACTTTTTGGCGCATTCGAGCGGGGTGGTGTGGAGGTCTCTACGCGCGGATCTCTGATCCCTTCAGGTATTACATTAAATGAATTACATTAAATTGAATTATGTTATTTTATTTTACCGTTACATGCCGTACCTAATTGTTACTTTCTTCATGCCACAAAGTTCAACATACATGCAATCATTCTATAAGTTATTATGCTTGATGAATGAACTTGTATTATGTTATTTTATTTTACCGTTACATGCCGTACATGATTGTTATTTTCTTTATGCCACAAAGTTCAACATACATGCAATCATTCTATTAGTTATTATGCTTGATGAATGAACTTGAATTATGTTATTTTATTTTACAGTTACATGCCGTACATGATTGTTATTTTCTTCATGCCATAAAGTTCAACATACATGCAATCATTCTATTAGTTATTATGCTTGATGGATGAACTTGAATTATGTTATGTTATTTTACCGTTACTTCTTAAATCTATTTATATGTAACACCAGTGGATGTGGAGAACCTCATGACAGGATGGAAATTCTTTTAGGTAATCCTCAGGCGTCCACTGGTGGCCTTTTCACTGTCTTGTAACTCTTAATGTTATATGCTCTGTGTTGTCATTTCTATTTTGTTTATACATGTACCTGGAAATCAAATAAATTTCAAATTTCAAAAAATTAATCCTCATTACTGTCATTTATGACTTAAGGGCATAGGTCCCCTATTTGATAAGCATATTAGCATACACATGCTTTAGCAGTCACGCAAAACACACATTGGCAAATTATTATTCAATAAAATCCGAGAATGTATACTATTATCTAGATCTATTATTTTTAAATTATTTTTCAAATAATTCCATAAATTGGGATAAAAAAAAATATTCCACCTATATGAGAGACAGTGTAGTATGCAAGGTGCTAAGAACGAAGAAAGATGTATCGTGTCCCCGAAACAGCATTTTGCTTGATGAATATAGAAAATATGTTCATTATATTATTGCAAAGCATCAAAGTTGCACAATGGTCACACAAAACGAAAACTACTTCCATCAAAATTTCCTAATGGTTGAAGGTTGCTTAAA
Source organism: Strongylocentrotus purpuratus (assembly GCF_000002235.5). NCBI lineage: Eukaryota > Metazoa > Echinodermata > Echinoidea > Camarodonta > Strongylocentrotidae > Strongylocentrotus > Strongylocentrotus purpuratus. The sequence goes on along the minus strand of NW_022145574.1, from coordinate 1,345,462 downwards.
CAAAGGAGGTATTAGCTTGAATATTAATATCAATCGATTAAAACTCCTGTCTACCAATAATGTCATATAACCAACAATTTTTTTCTTCTAATTTGAATAAATAGCCTTTCATTTATTAATTTATTTTTATTTTTTAAATTTTATTTGTGTAATAATTATACGATATCCTGTAAAAACAAACTTTACATGTGGTTTATTATACAACGCCTAAATAAAAATAAATAAACCATTTTTTATATATATTTTTTATATAAATAATTAACTTTTCACTGCCTTTACATCACTCAAATCTACTAACTAGTTAAATAATTTTTTGCCAGATTAACTCTGATCGTGGCTGGGGTGGCGAAATTAATTTCAAAGCCCAGAGGCCAACGGAACAGTTAGATCTACATTTTCTAAAGAAACACATCGTTCGTACCAGATCAAGCACTTCATCATCTGGATAGTAATATCCCTGTGTGCTGCACTATTGATCGCCAAAGTAACTAGCGCTCAAGCATAATCAGGTACACACCTGGGTGGAGAGTGGCAAATGTAGATTAACTTCTTGCCAAAGGACATCAGTGCTGCGGCGCGACTTGAACCTCTAACCTTGCGATCTGGAGTCGGGTGACTTATCCACTAGACCACAACACCACTACTGGTGGATATACTTAATAAGTGTGTACTTTTTTTTGGGATACGCAACTCTTTATCACACAAGAAAATGTACTACGAAAATAATGTGGTAAAGACTCATCAAGCGATTAATACTCTTTTCTTGAGAAAATCAATGACTTTGTCTACAGCTTGTTTTTAACACATTGCTTACTGGAACCGGGTGGCCCCTGTATTAAGCCTACGGCAATAATACATTCAGTGGTCAAAGGGTTAGGTGATATCCTTCACTTTGAAAGCGAAAATAGAAAATTACACATCTAATATTTGGTGTTTTTTTTAAAAATAAATTTAAATAATGAATAAAAAATATAAGGTTCAAAGAAATTTAGTTTTATAGGATCTCAATTTGTGCAACCGTTTAAAGCTTATCAGTACTAGTTTACAGGAGGGATTAGACCGCCTGGCGAGATCACTGGACAGGTGGTTATCTCATCAACTCAGCTCTCAGTTAACATAAGAAAAAGAGGATCATGGGGGACAAATGGTCGCCGATTAGGCATTGTTTGATATAGAGGGGGCGCAAGTAGCTACAAGTAGTGCAGTGGGGCTTTAAGATATTTATATTTTAGGTATACATAATAATAATAACAATAATAATAATAATACCCAGTTTTTATAAAGCGCTTATTACAATCACTAAGCGCTTTCAAACTTGGAGATTATTACACCGGCTTTAGCTGTGCTGCCATTGCCATTGTTAAATTTATGTTGAATATTAATTTAAATTATTTGTATGCGCCTTGAGCATCTCTAGAGATGGGTATGTTGCGCTTTATAAATATTGTTATTATTATTATTATTATTGCGGCGCTCTGGCGTAGGCCTTTATATATATAATATTTAATATACTGATGGATACGTATGAATCAATTAACCCAATTACTTTGTGGCAGATCTACACCTGCAGCTGGGGTGGCGAAAACTTTCGACCCCAAAACTTTTGATTTAGAGTGCTGGGCACTTTATAAACCAAAAGAGTTGAAGAATTTGGATGAAGGAAACAGGTTTGTTTTCCGAATTTACGAACCCAAACTTTCCACTTGAACTATTAGTGGTTTCATGTGCTTGTCTGAAGAAAATGAAATCGAAATATTTCTGTTTATCGAGTCATAGTTATTTTTCAATCGGGATTTAAATACAATATGGTTGTTGAACCGTGACTGGACAATAATAATATTTTCTTGCACCAAGGCTGCCTACATAATGTCTGACAGCCCGTGAAGACAGTATGGTATTTACTTTGAATTCCATTGTGTAAGTAGATCTGACTCTAACGCAAGCCTTTGAGCTTAGAAATTTTTTCCCCACCCCAGCTGCGTAGAACAGATCTGCTAAAAATAGTGGAGTTTCATAGAAACTGGTTGTATAATACCAGAGAGCATTCAAATACATTTATTTATAAAAAGTATAAATATATAAAACAGGTGTAATCTTTTAAGAAACAGAACTTATTCGAACCTTGGATTGTTATTAGTTTTAATGTTTTTTAAAAAACAAGTTATAGTAAAATGTAGTATTTTGTTTTAATTAACTTTCAAATTGTAGGCGTTTTTCATAGACAAACTGGACATTATGGATGATTTCCACAAGACAGGGAGTATTAATCGATTCATGTGTACTCCATGATTTCGTAGTTAATTTTCTTGAGTGTTAAACCAATGCGCGAACCGAGAGTTGAATATCTCACTAAAGGGGAACAGGCTGAATTTCGGCCCCTAACCAAAGTCCCTAGGTGTCACTCTTGATCGAAGCCTCGCCTTCCACGAGCAAGCCAAAGCCACAGCTCAAAAGACCCAGAGTGTCTCTCCTAAAGAAGCTTGCTAGGACTGGATGGGGAGCTGATTTCACCACCCTTCGCACCTTCACCCTAGCTCTTGCCTTCTCCACTGCCGAGTATGCCGCACCTGCATGGAGCCACAGCACCCATGTACACAAGGTTGATGCTGCCCTCAACGATGCTATGAGACTAATCAGTGGAACACTCACTGCAACACGTGTCAGCAACCTGCCAATACTATCTGGCATACCAACAGCTATTAAAGCTCAGACGAGATGGACAAAACACTAAGCTTGCCCCAAAACATGACAGAGATGATGAAATGCTTGATTTTCAACGTACGAACGATCTGTTTCTGTGGTGAATGTAGATCTGGTCCCGTCGGCATTTGGACTCTGAAATTAATCTCGCCACTCCTGTCACGACAAAAGATGATCTGGCTTCAAGGTTTTTTGTAAAAGTTAGGCAATTCTTTTCAATTCACAATGAAAAATAAATAATTAAAATAAAAAAATATATATATATAAAAAATGGTTAGTTTTCTGCAATTAAGGTGCTGTACAATAAATCACATTTAAGTTTTTTTTTAATAGAATATCGTATATCTTTTACTTAAATTAAGAGTTTTAAAAAATGTTTCTTTTTGTTAGTATTAAAGGTAAAGACCAGTATTGGTAACGCCCCAATTTCAAAAAATGAAATGGAAGCTCTCATTACCAATCATGTGAAAGAATATGTTTTGACTAATAACATGATGATAAAAAATTTGCCGGGAAACCGCCTACTAATTCATATATTTGGTAAATTTGATTCTCTCATGGTCTGTGAGAGATATAGGGTAGTCCCATATACATCTTTCTGTGTATAGTGCTTGTAACTTTACGAAGAATGGGCCAAATTTCTTATCATTTTGATGATTCCAGAACCTTGCAGATGCTAGATGCTAGATGATCAACCTTTTCTGATCGATTCCACAACGTTTCTTTCACAATGCAATCGCATGACCATAACTGGTCTTTACCTTTAAAAAATGACAGACTATTTATTTTAATTAGACAAAAATAATTGGTTATATGACATCCTTGCTAGATAGAAGTGTTCATCGATTGATATTAATATTCAAGTTGATATCTCCTTTCTTTTAGCAACCTTCAACCATTGGGACATTTTGGTAGTTTTCTTTTTTTGTAACCCTTGTGCAACTTTTATGATTTGCAATACCTCATTTAGATAATGGACAGATTTTCTATATTCATCTAACGAAATGCTGTTTCGGGGACACGATACGTCTTTCATCGTTCTTATCACCTCGCATACTAATTGTTTGTTTTAATATACACTGTTGGTCATAATGGTGGAATATTTATTTTTACCCCAGTTTAGGGAGGGATTTTAAAAAATTATTTATTTCTAATAGATCTAGATAATGGCATACATTCCCAGATTTTATTGAATATTAATTTGCGAGTGTTTGTTTTGCGTGACTGCTAAATCATATTTGTGTTACTATGCTAATCAGCTAGGGAACCTACGTCCTTGTCTCATAATTGACAGTAATGAGGATTAATGCTTCACAAAAGGGCACTTATATAGCTGATCGACACGATTTTTATCCTGGGGCCTCACAGTAACGAGGCCATTGCTTAGCCCCTAAATCATGACTGTACGCAGTGTTTGCTAGGGTACGCGGCCGCCCCCACAAATCCCCCAAAACGAAGAAAATGCAATAAATTGTCAAAAATTCATTGCATTTCCCCCCCGGCCCTTAACAGGAAAAATTCCTCTGTGTGGCCATGCCTTGAACCATAGTTCATGGCCCTACAGAGGAATTTTTCCTGTTGGGGGCCGGGGAAAAATGTAATGAATTTTTGAAAATTTATTGCATTTTCTTCGTTTTGGGGGATTTGTGGAAGGGGCCGCGTACCCTAGCAAACACTGCGCACAGTCATGATTCAGGGGCTAAGTAATGGCCTCGTTACTGCGAGGCCCCAGGATAAAAATCGTGTCGATCAGCTATATATTAGTGCCCTTTTGTGAGGCATTAATCCTCATTACTGTCAATTATGACTTAAGGACGTAGGTCCCTTAGCTGATTAGCATAGTAGCACACATATGATTAAGCAGTCACGCAAAACAAACACTCGCAAATTAATATCCAATAAAATCTGAGAATGTATGCCATTATCTAGATTTATTAGAAATAAATAATTTTTTAAAATCCTTCCCTAAACTGGGGTAAAAATAAATATTCCACCATTATGACCAACAGTGTAGATGCATTTTTCTATTTTCTTAAGAATGACCTACTGGGTTTCATTAAAGCGCCTCTGCACTAGTTTATCCAGGAGGGATTAGACCTCCCTGCATGGTCAATGACAGGTGGTTATCTCATCAAATCAGCTCTCAATAAACATAAGAAAAACGGGACCATGGGGGACCAATGGTCATCGATTAGGCATTGTTTGCTATATAGAGGGCGCAAATAGCTATAAGTAGTGCAGTTATGTTGATGCCTCTCTAAATACATACACATTGAGCAGTGTGCGGTGATGCCAAATACACGTAGTGCCATAAAACATTGTAGTGCCATCCGATGAATAGACACTCACCTATAATTTCAAAAATACAAAAAAAAAAAACATACAGATATCGTAAAATTATAAGTTTGGTGTATTTTTTCACTGTGTCTTTTTTGGATACGCAACACGCTAGAAAATTTAATACGAATACTACGAAATTATGTGGTAAAAGCTCATTATCGGATATGTTTCAGCTTGCTTTACAACTCTTCTAAATCGTTCATTTATTGTGATGTAATCAATCTGATTTCGTACACGATCCCCAGGGCTTTTCCAAGTACCCTTCTCGGATGTTCCTTGAACCATGGATTCAATTCTGTATTAAATTCTGTCTTATAGGATCTCAATTTTTGCAACCGTTTTAGATATTTATATTTTAGGTATATATATATATATATATATATATATATATATATTTCTATATGTATCATATTAACTGATGGATACGTAAAAATCAATTAACACAAATTACTATGTGGCAGATCTAAACCCGCAGCTGGGGTGGCGAAAACTTTCAACCCCAAAACTTTTTATTAGAGTGCTGGGCACTTTATAAACCAAAAGAGTTGAAGAATTTGGATGAAGGAAACAGGTTTGTTTTCTGAATTTGTGAACCCAAACTTTCCACTTGAACTAATTAGTAGTCTCATGTGCTTGTCTGAAGAAGAAGAAAAAAACGAAATATTTTATATGCGATTGCATTATAAACAAAAAGAGTGTATAGTATTCGTGCATATGAGGTTTTTGAATATCAAAATAGTAAAAAAAAATTGCACGGCCCAGTCTTGCTTAAAGTCACATGCACTCTACATTGAGATGTGTATACGGAACTACACAAACGTGTGCTTGAAAGAGCAGCCCTTTTCAGGGAGTTGTTTCTTTAAGATTTTCTACCTATTTAACGTATATAGAATGTAAAAGCTCATAAACTATTTTACACCTTTTCGAGGACTCAACTTTGAAAGTCATTGCCATTGTGTAACATGAGATTTGATGGGACTCCTCCCACATGGATTCAATAATGGAAGCTAAGCTAATGGGGACCGGGCATGGTGGCTCAGTGGTTAGAGCGCCCGCCTCGTGAACGGGAGGTCATGGGTTCGAACCCCGGCCGAGTCATACCAAAGAATTATAACAATGGGACCTTCTGCCTTCTAGCTAGGCGCTCAGCATATTAGATTGGAGAAGGGTAGTAATAACATATTATGTTATGCAGTGCCCGCTGGAAGAGCAGTTTCATCACTGAAGTGGCTACCCTGGGTAAATAAAACGTTATTATTATTATTATCATTACTTTGACGCGGGATAAGTGGCACAACCCATCTAACTCAAAAAGTTAATAACCTTTTATACATTTTTAAATCCCACAAAAGGTCTTAATTGTTTGTTTCAAAAATACATCAACAGCTGTAAACATAATAATCATGATCGCAACTATTTTCGAAATTCAACCCAAGGGCAGCTATACCCTTTTGTATATCCGATAGAGATCATTTTCAGATTACATGATAAGGTCATCGTCATATTCACACATTTCAATAGGTGTCGCACAATGCTATTGAAATTTTCTTAGGTTGAATTTTCATCTCCTGCTACCAATTAATCCCTAATGCTACGAACAAATCATCAATGCTCTCCTCAATAGAGCACTCTTGTAATTAAATAAATGTGATGCATACATCTTTGTTCTTGTGCCTTGATACAATTTGTTTAATTAATACCTAGGGAACACAGTAGGTTTTTGAAAAAAGGTGGTTTGGTACTTTTGTAAAAGGTCGTTTGGTATCAACGTGTTCAGAGCACCTCCCTGCACAATTTTTAGGTAAACTTCCTCGAAATTTTGCTGCCGAAAAAAAATGGCCATGTTTAACTACTGTTGAACAATTTTGGAGCCTTCTTTTTAAGGGAACCTCATGTTACCATATGTGATGTGTCATGTGAAAAATAATTACATTTCCTACGAGATGATATCCGATCTAATATTGTTGAGGGTGATTTGCACACCAATTTTGAGCCAAAAATGTGAATTTTCACATATATTTCCGAAAATATGAATTGCCCCAAAATACATATTTCTCCATATTTACAGAAGTAAATTATGACTAATGACTAGGAGCTTTTTGAAAAGGTTTTCATAAGTATGGTAAACACAATATTTCAATTACAAGTTCATTGCATTTCTAACAAAGAAGTAATAGTGCTCTAAAGTTGACACTCCGATATTAGCTGAAACGCAATTTTGGTTGCTAAGGGCTGTCTTATCGGTAGCAACGCAAACATAAACTAGAGCTGGAAATTGAGTATAACGCGAGTAGATGCTATCATCAAGCAGATGCCTATTTTTATAGGTAGTGTCAGATAATGCAGTTTCATCATATCGTAATTATATTTCTCTCTAAGCTCCTGTTACTATGGTAATGATACGCCTTAAAACCAAAACAATGTGTTCTCCGAAACCAAATTTGGCTATCGGTCATATAATTTATACAATAGGACCTGATTTCAAGTGACATACATGATTTGAGGTCTAAATCATGTATTTAGTGCATGGTGTGGTTCAGAACCTTTACACCATTCCCTCCCTCCTTTGAAATGCCCCTCGGCTCCCCCCACCCCCCCCCCCCCCCATTAAAATCAGGCGAAATTGTGGGATGGGGGCAAAATATTGGAGAGGTCATAGTGTGTGTTCACAAACGATGTAGGCTATCGGTCGATTTTTTTTTTACCCTAACGGCGTGAACTTTCTTAGAACGTTAAAAACTTGGGATTACATCATAATGGGAAAAAGGAGTATCGTCAAAGTATTTAAATTTTCAAAAGGAAACATATCTGACAAATGGAATTTAAAGTGATATACGAAATTAATCAATGAATAAATACTAGGGTAACTTTCCAATCTATTAACAACTTTTGTATATCTGGTTCTGATAATTATCCATGTCACTGACGTAGAAGCTGTCTAGTTTTGGTGCCGATTCTTCCTTCTTTCTTTAAAGAAATTAGGACGACGATTATCTTAAAGAGATGTGTGTGTCTGAAGAAAAATAATGCACTGTTTAAATAAAAAGGGGGAGGGAGAGAAATGTTGCATTTGTCAAAAATTGTTTGTCTCTTTGGACACGGATCTACATGTACAACATAGAATAAAGCAAACCTTTTGGGATGATTTTCTGGGTTAGTTTTATCTTCTTGCCAATAGATATTCAAAAGACAAGTTGAAGTTGAAGATAGCGTTGCTATAGTGAAGGGGAGGGGAGGAGAAATAGACATGAGGAGAGAGAGAGAGAAGAAGAAGAGGAAGAAGAGAGAGAGAGAGAGAGAGAGAAGAGGAGACGAAGAAGAAGAAGAAGAAGAGAGAGAGAGAGGAGAAGAAGAAGAAGAAGAAGATGAAGAACAGAGAGAGAAAGATAGAGATAGATAGAGACATTAACAATTCTCATTAACATCTAATTATGATCGCAATTATTTTCGAAAATTCAACGGAAGGGTATTTATCCTTTTGTATATCTAATAGAGATCATTTTCAGATTACGTGAAAGGTTATCAACACATTTCAATAGGTGACGCACAATGCTATTGAAATTGTCTTGGGTTGAATGTTCATCTCCCGCTACCAATTAATCCCTAATGCCACAGACACATCATCAATCCTCTCCTCAATAGAGCTCTCTTGTAATTAATTAAATGTGATGCATTCTTCTTTGTTCTTGTGCCTTGTTGCAATTTATTTAAGTAATACCTAGGGAGCACAGTAGGCTTTTGAGAAATGTCCTTTTGTAAAAGGTCGTTTGGTATCAACGTGCTTAAGGCACCTCCCTGCAAACGTTTAGGTAAACTACTATGAAATTTTAATGCTGAAAATTCAGCGGCCTGTCTAACTATTGTTGATCAATTTTGGAAGCTTCTTTAAAGTGGAAATTCAAAGAAAAATCACAAATATGTCAACTAATGTATCACTAGAAACTAATAGGCTAACAGATGGCCATCGTACAAGTTTAGGTCAACTACATATCGGGTGATTTATACAAATACAAATACAACCACTTCCATAGCAGCTGGGATATACGAGAGATTCGCCAGAAAAATAACGATGTTTTAATGACGTCATAATATGGACCAATACTGCCCAAGCAGACGACATCCCATAAAGAATGAACATAATTGCAAAGCTATTATTTGTCAAATTGTAATGAGTTTAGTGTATATAAATGTGATGGCATTTCAAACCATTCAAAAGGGGATATGAAACCGATTCTGATAACTAAAATCTTTTGTTTGTAAATACACAGGATAGGGGTTAATTAACAATTAAAGAAACCAGACTTTCAAATTGAAAACCCCCGGAATGATATTAAGGACGGCATTTGTTCCCTCTTGAAACGCCGAACATAGCGCGGTGTGTGCAGCTGAATACACAATGGCGTCTTATTTAGTTTACAAGCGACAGATTCATTTATTTTTGTATCGCTGCATTTGTCATTAAAATAAAACCATGCACGGGGTTTAGAGTGAGGCAATAGATTATACATTTAGCCTGACGGTAGTGAAGTAAGAGAAAGGACTCAAGAAAAGATGAAAACACAGGCACTGAAAATGTGTAAGATGTCATGGGACATCTTCTGCTTGTGCAAATCATGTCCATACTGTGATGTCACACATCTCAGCAGCGTTCGGAGAGCTTTTCAGGTGCTATGCCGGGGCTGTATTAATGCGTTTTGTAATGTATAATATTCATTACTTCGCATGTTTCCAAGCATTGAATTTTGATAACCTTGTCGAATCAAAGTGTCAACTTTGCAATAATGAAAATAAAGTTAGTTTTGAAAATCAATGAATATCTACTTTAAGGGAATTTCATTTTACGATATGTGAGGTGTCATATGAAAGAGAATTAAATGTCTTACAAGGTGATATCACGTTCAATAGGTTTGAGGCTGATTTGCATACCGATTTTTACTTAGTAGCTAAAAATGTGAATTTTTACATATTTTCCCGAAAATATGAATTGCTCCAAAATACTTATTTTTCCACATTTAAAGAATTATTATTACTTCTGACTTAAATCTTTTTGGAAAAGTGTTCATAAGTATCGTTAATATAATATTCAAATTATAAGTTAATTGCATTTTTAACAAAAAAGTTATAGCGCTCTAAAGCTGACACTAGCTGAAACGGCAATGACTGTCAAATGGCTTTTATAGCAAGGCTAACAAAGTGAGCTAGAAAATAGAGTGTAACGCGAATACATGCTATCATCAAGCAGATGACTATTTTGATAGGTTGTGTGATATCAAATGATGCAGTTTCATGATATTTAATGATAAATCTGTCTTAGTTCCCGTTGCTTTGGTAATATACGCCAACAACCAAATTTGGCTATCGGTCAAATAATACATACAATAAGACCTGATTTTAAGTGACATACATGAATTGCAATCTTAACCATGTATATAGTGCATGGTGTTGTTCAGAACGTTCACCCAACCCCCTCCGTTCTCTGAAATGCCCCTCCCCTCCCCTCTCCAATTAAAATCAGGCGAAAGTTGGGGATGGGGGCAAAATGTTGTGTAGGGCATAGTGCGTGTGTTCAGAAACGATGTAGGCTATCGGTACAGAGGTACATGAAATAACATCTGGATCCAGGTGATAGTCATGATTTTCAATATGAATCCTGAAGATAATAAACCGTGGTGAGTTTAGAAAAACTGCATATTAGGAATTGCTAGGTTGGGCAAGCCATAATTCGGATTATTGTTTATTGAAATACTATTATTCTTATCAGGCGAATGAAATAGCTTACATCGAGGCACTTTATAAAGACGCTTGCATCAAATTTGGTTACATTACGAAAATGGCTTGTTGACGCTAAGTTCATTACCCTTTCTGTGTATGTCTTTGTCTCTGTCTGTGTCTCTCTCTTTCCCACACACACACGACTACGCACACACACACACACACACACATATATATATATATATATATATACTAACTTTCTCTCTCTCTCTTTCACTCTCTCTGTCTCTCTTTATGTGGATCTCTCTCACACTCATTATCGCCTTCTCTCTCTCTCTCTCTCTCTTTCTGTCCTTCTCCCTCTCTCTCTCTATCACACTTTCTTTGTTTTTGTTTTTTCTTTCTCTTACTCTCTCTCTCTCTCTGTCTCCCTCTTACTGTCCTTCTCCCTCTCTCTCTCTCTCTATCAAACTCTCTTTATTTGTTTTTTTTCTTCTTTCTCTTACTCTCTCTCTCTATCTCTCTCTTTCTCTGTCTCCCTCTCTCAGTCAGAATGTTTATTCCCGTCAAATGTCATCTTTAATGCGCATGATTTTAAAGCATCACATTCACCCACTGCTCCGTGCCCGTCATTCGTCATTCTATCTTATCAAAATCTGAAGCAGAGTCGAGCATATCGTGTATCTGCTGTTGCTTATAATAAGGCTGTTTGCTTATAATAAGGCTGTGCATTATTGAAGATGAAAAGTGGATTTGTTAGAAGACAACTTATTCGAACCAGCTTCGTGCTTTCGAGTAAGTATATATTAATGATCTGTTTGTTTTATTTTGAATGTCATATACACAGGCGCGAACGCAGGATATATTTCTTTTTTGTGTGTCCCAAAATTTGTAAATTCGGCCGATCGATATTTTGTTTCTTGTGAAGAATCTTGTAAATGAATTGAATAAACGTTTCCTTCATCTCAAATTCATGAGGTTTCATTATTTTTATGACATTTGAAAATGCATAGGTTAATTTGCCTAAATTATAAATACGCAAATTACGCATTCATCATTTTATTTTCTTATGTATTTTTTTTCTTATTATATCTATTGTTTTATTTCTAGTGTATTCTTTTGTTCTGGAATACATCAAGTTACTTTGAGTAACATATAAAAGCAATTTGATATCAATTCATATCTCCCACTTAGAAAGAAATACATCTAAACCTGTATTCACATTTTTCTGCTTGTACATGAATGTATGCAATTATAGCACTTTTTGATGACATGCGCATACTAATTGTTATGTAACACCTTACAGGTATATCCGATTTCGACGAAAATGTCATCAAATGTGCGTAAGACTTGAGGGGACAAAATAATAAAACGACAATTCAAAATTCCAAGCGGTTGCGGCGCAATTTCCGAAAATGTCGAGGGGGGCCTCCCAGGCCCCCCCCCCCCTTAGTACAGTAAGGGTTAAACTTGCAATTCCTAACATACACACACTGTAACTGGTGTAATATGGGACAAAGTGTCCCAGTTTACATCGAATAGGGGAAAAAACAAGAAAATGCCTTAAGATTTTTTTATTTTTTGTTCAGTTTTCATTATACTGCAAGCAGAGTGTTTAGCAAATCTAAGTGGTATACTGGTAAAACCTTTGACAGTGAACACCGAAAAACAAGGGGGTGGTCGGCAAAAGATAAGTGATAGTTAAACCGTAATGTAAAATCGTGGTATAGCTGTAGATGTATTTTTTACATGAACAATAAAGACCTTTTGCAGGATTCAAATATATTTAAAAGGTGAATAACTTTTTGAGTTACATGGGGGTGTACCACTTATCCCGCGTCAAAGCTATCCCCCATATACATATATTCTAAAGCTAGATTTAGCTTAGCTTCCATTATTGATTCCATGCGGGAGGAGTCCCATCAAATCCCATGTTACACAACGGCAATGACTTTCAAAGTTGAGTTCTGGGATAGGTGAACAATTTTTTGTGAGCTTTTTCATTCTATTTACGTCAATGAGGAAAAGTATCATAGAAAATTTTTGGGGTGTTTCACAAAGATCCTAAGTTGAACTTATCTCTAAGTTGGACTTGACAATTATGGAAAGCCATTAGCATCCTTGAAAATGTTTTATAAAGGCTATTTTAAAAGGCATAAAATGTTGATTTAAATCATTCATATTTTCTATCATCATAGGAGATTTCATGGTCTTGATCTGGAATTCATAAAAAGTCTAAAATACTTGAATTTTTCCTTTTAATATATTTCAAAATGAGGCTACAAATGGCTCTCCATAATATTTAAGTCCAACTTAGAGTTAAGTTCGACTTCAAATCTTTGTGAAAGACCCCCCCCCCCCCCCCCCAGGTCCCCTGAAAAGGATTTCTCTTTCATGCACACGTTTGTGTAGTTCCGGATATACATCTCAGTGCACAGTGCATGTGACTTTTAAGTGGCAAGACTGTGACATGCAGCTTCTTATAATTTTGATATTCCGAAACCTCATATGCATCAACTATGATATCCTACACAGTTTCTTTCACAATGCAATCTCATTACCAGAGCTCTACTAATAGCCTTGTGCGTCGCCCATTTAAATTCGTGAAAGAGCTATTACGTGATCCCAGCATGATCAAAAGGCAAAAGTATAGGGCATTGCCATTGCTCTTAAGTTGATCCATCACAGTTTTTTCTTTCGCAAAGGCCTTAAAGGAGGTTTAAGGATTGGTTGATGATCATTTACTCATTTCATATGTGTCCTTGTTAATAAATTATATTCCTCGTCTTAAACTTTAAAATATTTGTTCAATTGTTATAATGTGTTTAATCTGCGCAAATCATACTATTTTTTTATTCAGTAAACTGAATTACATAAATGTATTCACATAGGAATTGGTTAAATTTGCTAGAATTGTATTTATATCTGTATTTCTTGTATTTTTTAGAATTAATATATGTAAAACATTGTCACAATTCAGCCATCCGTTTGCAAAGATATGTTTTGATAAATTCTAAATCTTGCCACCTATTGTGTATACATCGATTTCCAGTTTTAAAAATGGTCACTCTAACTGAGCTGAGATGCGGCACCATCACACTTCCAAACGGAGAGATTGTTGCCTTGAAAACCAAATCAGTAACCAACAAGGATGTCTTGGGGCCAGAGATGAGGAGAATTAATGCAAATAGTCTCGTCTGCAAACTGCCATGTAAGCCTTTAAATCTCTTACGACACAATGGTTTCAAAGTTAATTTTGCTTTTAAATCTTTGTGTCTACGTCTCTGCTCTAATAGTGTGGTGGTCCAGATACCCAGGTGTAGTTGGTACTCGGATATATTCCTTTAAAATGACAAACCGCCGGGTCTTTTATTTTTCATTTTTTGCTCGTTCATTAATGAATGGCAACTGTGAGTAACAGCAGTCCCACGCCTGTTTATTGAGCTTTTTTTTTTAAATAACATACATAACTTTAAAGTGCAGTACATAAGTACTTTCACTGTTTTTGCAGTTTCATATCAGCACGAAGCCTTAAACTAGCAATGGGTACTCAATCATAAATAGGATTAAATGGAAACCCAAGGAAGGAATAAGATAAAGAAGATTACGGATAAATTCATCATGGCTTCGAGATGGTTGTAACAAAAGCAGTCTTTAAAACTGGTTACCAACCATCATGAATTTGTTCTGTAAAAAATACTCATGTATGAAAAGTAGAAATCACATAGTTGATCTCTCTTTAATAGTTATAAAGGGTTTGTAAGATTCATCAAAACTTGTTTTTTGCTTTATAAATATAGATTCTGTTAGAGTTTGCAAACGATATTTATGTTAGGGATTTGTTTTCTTTTCATTTTCTTACTAAATGTGCCTCCTCCGTCACTCTCTTTCTCTCTCTCTCTCTCTCTCTCTCTCTCTCTCTCTCCCTCCCTTCTCTCTCTCTCTCTCTCTCTCTTTAATTTTGTCTATGTCTTGTTATTATCCTATCTCTTTCCTTCTTTCAATATTCCAATCTCTTTCTTGCGCTACCTCACCTCCTTGCTCTCTTTGTCTATATTCCTCACCCGTTCTCTCTGTCTGTCTATCTCCCCCTCTCTCTCTCGCTCTTTCCATTCTTCTCACCGTGTCTCTTTCTCAACCATCCATCTTTCACAAACAGACTGTCTTTCTACTCCATGCCAAAATGGAGGAACCTGCAAGGAGACACTCGATGACATTACCTGTACCTGTTCCACAGGCTTTTACGGTCCAACGTGTGCGATTGGTAGGCATGACATTTTTTTTTAATACACACAGCAACAACAACAAAAAAGAAAAAAGTGGACCCTATTTATAGCTAAGGTCTTCAGATAGATATTTAATATAAACTTGTCATACAGTTATCAAAATAGAGATAACATTATCTTCTTTTGATTGATATGCAACCGGAATCATACCATTCATGTATGAGTGAGCATAGTAATTTAACAATAAACGAGTCTCTGAGAGATAATTGTTAAAGGGGCATTTGGCCATACACATGTTGATGAGCATTTGACGTATCCTATGGCTTGTCCACGATCTTGGCTGAAAAGGAGAGGCACTTTGGGCGTGCTTTTCAAAACCATCCAGAGCTCAATCCACCTCATTGTTTCTCAGTCTTTGTTTTAATTGTTTAACAGGAATGTCTCACAGTTGAACATGTTAATTTACATTTGAATGGCTACTGTCTCGATTTTTCTATTTTCTCAATCGGACTTTTTAACGGTTATATGAATAAGCACATCAAAACGTTAAAGTTCACAATTGGATATTAATTGAGGTTGGTGTAGTATTAATTGTTATCAAATTTCATATATAGGCCTATTCTATTATATTTCATTGACGGTTTATATGAAAATTATAAACAATAAAGAGTGTCCGCTTTTTTTCTGAGTGGGTTTATGTTAATGAGAAGACATTACCAAGGTATGGAATGCATTTTAGCCCATGATTAGTTATTATCACCACTCAAATTCCCAACGCTTCCATACGTTTTCTAGCGTGTCTTTATGTCCAATTTATTGCTTTCATTTATCACACACACGCTTTATATTAAAACTAAACAAACAATACATATGCGTGTGTGTGTGTGTGTGTGTGTGTGTGTGCGTGTGTGCGTACGTGTGTTGCTAAGTTATATATACTGCAAATAAGTTTGTGTTTAATTATGTTTATGTAAAAGCATCAATATTGAACACGTTTATTTTATTCAATTGTATGTTATGGTTTGTATTGCACATTTGGAGAAATAAAACAAAATTGTTTTTTTTTTAAAGTGGGTGTGCGTGTGTGTATGTATGTATGTTGTATTTACAAAAAATCAATTCCCCTTTCATGCAGATGTCGATGAGTGTGATGTTCATTTAGACTCGTGTGATACGACTCATGGAGTTTGTACGAACATGCCTGGCACATTCACTTGTTCCTGTACTGCTGGTTATGAGTTAGACCTGGATGGAAGAACTTGCAATGGTAAGATACTCATGTTTAGATTATTTTGTCTTGATATAAAATACGATATAGCATTATGAAGGTGATTTAAGAGAAAAGACATGAATAAAAAGATCTTTAAAAGCATTCACAATGTCTATGTGGTATGATGATATTTTATATGATTTTTATAAACGTATATACACTGTCGCTCATAAAGTTGGAATATTTTTGTTTTACCCCAATTCATGGAATTTAAAATAAAAAAAATTAAAAATAATAGATCTAGATTATAATATACATTCTCAGATTTTATTGAATAATAATTTGACAATGTGTGTTTTGCGTGACTGCCAAAGCATGTGTATTCTACTATGTTTATCAACTAGGGGATCTACGCCCTTAAGTCTTAAATGACAGTAATGAGGATTAATGCCCCACAAAAGGGCACTAATATAGCACATCGACACGGTTTTGATCCTGGGGCCTCACAGTTACGAGGCCATTGCTTTGTCAATGAACCATGACTGTACGCAGCGGGGGCTAAGGTAGGGGGCAGTTTCCATAAATAAAATAAAAAACAGAAAATGCAATAAATTTTCAATAATTTATTGCATTTAACCCCGGTTCCCAACATAACAAAATCCTCTGGACGGCCATGCATTATGGCTCAAGGCATGGGCAGACATAGGATTTTTTTATGTAGGGAAATGGGGTAAAATGCAATAAACTATTATTCCATAAAATCAGAGAATGTATACTATTATCTAGATCTATTATTTTTAAATTGTTTTTAAAACAATTCCATAAATTGGGGTAAAACAAGAATATTCCAACTTTATGAGCGACAGTGTATGTTTAAGTGTGTGTGTGTACGTTTTTATGATTTTGTTTCTCTCAATTCCCCTCTCATACAGATGTCGATGAGTGTGATGTTCATTTAGACTCGTGTGATACGACCAATGGAGTCTGTACAAACATGCCTGGTACATTCAATTGTTCCTGTACTGCTGGTTATGACTTAGACATGGATGGAATGACTTGCAATGGTAAGATACTCATATTCGGATTATTTGTCAAGATATAGACTACGGCTAAACATTATGAATGTAATTTAAGAGAAATTGCATGAATCGCAAAAAACCTAAGAAAGCACTTACGAGGTCTCTGTGGTATGATGCCATTAACATAATTATTGTTTTTAAGGATATTTAATATCTTAACCCTAATGGGTAATCTAGGCCAAAAATATTCATAGATACATAATACACACACTGTCATAGTTGGGCTCCAAGAAACGAATCATCTAATCCTCATATTTGAATCCACTTATAAACTTGGGTTCTAGGACACCTACCCCCTGGACATCCACCCCCCCCCACGATAACCACCCTCAGTCAATTACCCCCCTAGGACAACTACTCCCTAGGACGACTACCCACGGGACATCTACCCCCGGACAACTATCTCCCGCACTACTACCCCCTATGACAACTACCCCATATGACAACTACCCCGGACAACTACCTCTTGGGACAACTACCCCCTACGACAACCATCCTTTAGGACAACTACCCCCCGTTCAACTATCCTAGGGGGTAGTTGTCTGGGGGTAGTTGTCCTATGGGGTAGTTATTCTAGGGGGTAATTCACTGGTGGTGGTTACAATAAACTTGACATCGTCACTAAAATGTTATCACTTAATTTGATGCTACCTAAGGCAGTATACAGTAGGATCTGCACGGAATGAATTCTGTTATGCACCATTTTCTTCAACCTCATTTTCGTTTAAAATTTGTTTTTATTGTTTTCAATTCCCCTCTCATACAGATGTCGATGAGTGTGATGCTCATTCAGACTCGTGTGATACGACTAATGGAGTTTGTACGAATACGCCTGGTACATTCAATTGTTCCTGTACTGCTGGTTATGACTTAGACCTGGATGGAAGGACTTGCAATGGTAAGATAATCATATTTACATTATTTTGTCTTGTTATAGACTACAGCATTACATCATGAAATAGAAAATACATGAATATCACAATCTTAGAAAGATTATGAAGGGTATTTTAGAGAAATAACATGAACAACAAATCTTGAAAAACATTCACAAGTTCTATGAGGTATGATGACATTAAAGGGACTATGTCCCATTAGCAGGCCAAAAAAATGAAAAAGTTAAATTCCAACTGCATTTGAAAGATAATACTAATTTAGAACTTCCCTCACAAAGGTGGGGCTTTAAAATGTCTTCAAGTTGGAAAATAACGACTATTAGTTGTCAAATCGACTTTAGGGCTATAGAGCCCAAAAGTAATAGTCTTGATTTTCAGACAATTGTACCGAATGGTCATACGTTTTATGCTGCGCAAAGATTCAATCAGTTTAATTTTGGCCATCGCAAGAAGTGGGTTATTGATGTAGACAAATACTCATGTACCCTTTACAACTCTTTTCATGTATGTTATTACCA
Organism: Strongylocentrotus purpuratus; assembly: GCF_000002235.5. Lineage (NCBI taxonomy): Eukaryota > Metazoa > Echinodermata > Echinoidea > Camarodonta > Strongylocentrotidae > Strongylocentrotus > Strongylocentrotus purpuratus. The sequence continues at coordinate 1,326,784 of NW_022145574.1, read as the reverse complement.
AAGAAGAAAAAAGCCAGTCAGTCACTCAATAGTGTCTGACAGTGAAGTCCAGCAAGTAAACGGTTTTCCTTGCATAATTTGAATATGAGGACACTGCTAACGTTTAAATTTCACAGATAAGACATACAGGACATATTCATAATTCCTGCAAAGTACTACAGCATTTGAGGTTGGCTGCAAAAGGGACATAGTACCTTTACATGGTTGTATAAATATATGTTTAATTATGTTTGTGTACGTTTGTATGATTTTTTTCTTCTCTCAATTCCTCTCTCATACAGATGTCGATGAGTGTGTTGTTCATTCAGAATCGTGTGATACGACTAATGGAGTTTGTACGAACATTCCTGGTACATTTAATTGTTCCTGTACTGCTGGTTATGAGCTAGACATGGATGGAAAATCTTGCAATGGTAAGATACTCATATTCAGATATTTGTCAAGATAAAGACTACAGCATAACATTTTGAATGTAATTTAATAGAAAATACATGAATAAAAAACCTTAGAAAGAATTCATGAGGTCTCTGTGGTATGATGATATTGACATAATTATTGTTTTTAAGGATATTGAATGTCTTAACCCTAATGAACAATCAAGACCGGAAATATTCATAGATACCTAACACACACACTGAAGTTTGGCTACAAGAAAGGAATCATCTAATCCTCATATTCGAATCTATTTATAAAATTGACATCGTCACTAAGATGTTATCACTTAAGTTCATGCTACCTAAGGCAGCATACAGTAGGACCTGCACAGAATGAATTGTTTGATGCACCATATTCTTCAATACTTTTTTCAGTTAAAATTTGTTTTTAATTGTTTTCAATTCCCCTCTCATACAGATGTGGATGAGTGTGCTGTTCATTCAGACTCGTGTGATGCGACTAATGGAGTTTGTACAAACATGCTTGGTACATTCAATTGTTCCTGTACAGCTGGTTATGAGTTAGACCTGGATGGAAGAACTTGCAATGGTAAGATACTCATATTTAGATTAATTTGTCTTGATATGGAATATGCCATAACATTATGAAGGTTAAGAGAAAAACATGAATACAAGGATCTTAACAAGCATTCACAAGATCTTTGAGATAGATGATATTTACATAATTTTATAAACATATGTTTAATTGTGTGTGCACCATATTCTTCCATATTATTTTTGGTTAAAATTTGTTTTTATTGTTTTCAATTCCCCTCTCATACAGATGTCGATGAATGTGATGTTCATTCAGACTCGTGTGATACAAGTAATGAAGTGTGTACGAACATGCCTGGTACATTTAGTTGCTCCTGTGCTGCTGGTTATGTATTAAGTGAGTTGAGTTGAGGTTTTATTATCCAAACGTTCAAATAGAGTACTATAACAATAATATCAATAATAAATGTATGTTTAGCAATTATCTCGAATGAAAAATAGGGACCAGAAAATAACATGCAATGCTTATCATGTCGGGTACCGTACAGTATCTGAACATTTAACAATGTTTTTATATAATATGAATTATTGAATATAGGAACAACTTAAGCTACATACTATTCTATGTATCTAACATAATACATGTTTGTGTGTTTAGTACAAAGCCTTAACGTGTTCAAATAGACATTCCGTATCAGATAATACAGTAAAGTATCATAACTGTCTACAAATATAGAGTGCATGTTTATTGTCTAATAAAAGGCAGGAAGCTTGGTTAGAAGGTGAACATATTTATTCTATTAACATTTGTGCAGTAAGAGTACTACGAAAACAAGTAATTGAAGTTTGCATTATTCCAGAAGCATACGCCTATGTATGACACATAAAAAGTACCTTGCGTTGTCCTTACTTTAGGCTTACTGAGCTTTTTATTTTCTCTTTGTCTTTTCTCATATATGTGCTCTACGAAAGAGCAGTACTGAATAAGGGACGGTGGCAATCTATTATCAATAATTGATGCCTAAAAACACAAATAGATAGTTTATGTAGTTGATACACATTCAATAATTTTAAATCCTGGGATATTGGTTTTGAATGTGCCCGAAAGAAAGCTCTGAGTGCCATCTTTTACCTTAAGAATCAACATTTCACATTAATTTCATAATTGTTTCCCCAAACCTCAATTTCATACGTGGTTGAATTAATGTTATATACAATAACAATAAAATATTTCTAGGTACAAACTGTCTTAATCTATATAAAACACCAACCTTTTGTCTAATATACTTATTTACTCTTTCAATCACCTCATAATTTTGGAAAGGCTTTCTTCACATTCGAAAATTTGAAAGACACCAACAGTTTTGGAAACTTATATATTTGACACATGAAATCCACATTATTCCAATGTCCTTGACTAAAAATATGTTTTACTTTAAAAATCCCAGGTTTTTCGAATAACTTGAAATACAATACCTGGATATCAAAAGTGATATTACTATTATTCCATGATATTTAATTTTCAATATTTGTAACCATGGGTGTATTTACATATATGACTTCTGACCAAGAAGCATAATTCGGCATAGTCTCTCCATGTCTCTGTTATTACAATTAAACTGGAACATCAATAGAGTTCCACCCACCCACCAACCCTATTTAACCAATGAGAAAATAAAATGTGCATATAGCTTTCTCATCGTCAAACAATCTCCTTATCCAGGAAAGTCGCATACAACCGAATTTTGCCTGTATATTGACCATACCTAATAAACCCCCTTCAGTAATTTTATTCTAACATACATTTCTTTTCATTTTCTCTTTCTTAGACCCTCATAAAACTGACAACATCATCTTATTAATTTCTTAACAACAGAATGCGGTACTGCACTTCACATTTCTTTTTTTAATGTTATAACACACATGTTGCTTCTTATTTTGGTTAAATCATTGTCAATGGTCAAACACTGTTGTATCTTGTTACACTCAGATAAGTGAGTACGCGTAGAACTTTTTGTTGGGATCGAGTAGCTACTTTTTTCATCCCTAAATTCTTCTCCATTAGTATTACAAAAACCGCCACTGTTTAACTTAGAAGTATTTGAATGAGCTTACAGTCACCTGATTCAGATTTTAAACAGACACATGATTGCAAGACAAATGACTGCATGTTCAGTCATCGGAAGGGGCGATTTCGTACATTGTGTCCCATACGACATAATTCATCTATCATGTCTGTCTCATCAAGAAACGAAATTCTAATGATAAAGAAAATATTATTTATCAGTGGTCATTTCAAGAAATATTTATTTAATGAAATAAATAGATAAAACATATACTTTGTATAGACGGGGATATATTTCGCAAAAATCGTCTATTATTCTTTTCTTTTTTTTAATAAACACATTGCATTGCAACAGCCAACTTTTCTGTGGATTTATTTCAGCGAAATGTCCGGATGCGTCCTGGACCTCTTTCCAAGGAAGTTGCTACAAATTCTTCTACAATGAAGTCAGCTTTCCTCAGGCCATGTCTACCTGTCGGAATCTGACCAATGAAAAGTCATGCCATGCAGACTTGGTTTCTATTCATAGTGTAGAAGAGCGGACATTCATCGTCACTCTCTATAATGTACGCATTTGAATAATCCGTTCGTGTATACATCTTTCCTTTTTTCTTTTTTTTTTTTTCTTTTTTTATTCGGTCAAAACTTCACAAACATAATACAAATTAAAATTAAACACATGTATTTCAAATATATGATCATCATAATACAAAATGATGACAAATATAGTATTCTAGAAACCGAAAATTGGGCTCTTCTTCAAAACGGTAATTGAAGATTGAAATATCCATTTGAAATGGCTCAAGAACTCCTGCTCTTTTTTAGTCGTTTAATTATTAATGTGCGAACCTACACCTAACAAGCATTGCTTTCAAGTAGGTTCGTTTTTTTCTTCATTTCCTGTAACCAAATCATTTTGCATTACAATGACCAAAATTGTCTTATTGTCTGTCATTGTTTATATTATGTGAAAAAAAATGAAAAATAAAATCGCTCTGTATAGAGCTACTACTAGGGTGATCACACTGCCTGTGCAAAAAGTCTGCCCCGCGAACACACACACACAACAGCAGTCAGTTGGTAGAAATAACAATTTTTGTAAATGTATTTAACAAAAACTAAACAATATTTTTAAATTTTTATTTCACATATATTTCAAGCATACCTTTAACTACAATTCTGTGTAGTTTTTATAGGCATGTGGGAAATATTTTAATTATTTAATTAGAATATTGTCTTTTCAGCCATGTGTGACATGGCCCGCTGATCGCCCATTGACTCGCGTTGCTATTCTGCGTGGTGAAAATGCACCTCAATGTATAAAACTCCTCTACAAAAATGCAATATCCTCATGTGTTTCACTTATTGAATCAATTTGTTATTTACACTTAAAGTAGCCACAATTGTACTGAGGTCACCAAAGTTTTTTTTACTCTAAAATTCAGTCTCTGTGGAATGTTATGGCCTGTTGAATGGTTTCTCGCGAATATATAATTAGCTGAAATGACCTAATTTGCATATTTGATGAATATTCATGATTTTTTAAATTTCAAATGAAATATATTTCCATACCTGTCTGATATACATATGTTTCACTGACGTATCATGTTCGGTTTTGATTTGATTACATATGCGCATATTAATTAGGCGGACTTAGTTATTTTCACAACTTTTTTATATCTGCAGATTCGCAAAAATGGCAAAAATGACTTATTTTGTGGGCTTCTGTTTTCAAAACGGTAATAGATATATGATTTTTCTTTTTTGTATTTTTTACCACAAAGATGATATTTTAGTGTCTGATAATTTAATTTATTATTTGTGTCCAAGAAAGTGATGAATTAAGTTGTCAACGTTGTCGAATTATGCAATTTTTGCCAAAAAAATGGTATAAAAAAATGGTATAAAATCACAACGCGTTGACCAATTCAATTCTGTCTTTTTATTTTTTGAAGCTTTCATAAAGCTTGATCATTTGCAACCATCAAATAAAATGTGTTTGTTGTAATTATGTTTGGTGTGCTATACCTACTACTACTACTACTACTACTACTACTACTAAGGCCGGAATTACTTGTAGCATAACAGTCTCCCCGCTCCACCAGAATTATTCTAAATGAGATTGTAAAAGTTTGTTATTGTCTAAACTTGAATACCTTATGTCGGGAAGGGCGAAAACAGGTTAATTGCCCATGTCTGCGCATACGCGTAGCTGCACGATTCTGATCAAACAAAACATGCAACTTAAGCAGGGCTCCCACTTAGCCGAGTTGGAGCCTCGAGTTGTGGCGAGCTGGCGCGATCTATATGGCAAGCAGTTTTATCATTAAAACATATTTCTTGATATCAAGAATTCAATTCTTGATATCACGAAATCGAATTCCTGATATCACGAAATCGAATTCTTGATATCAAGAATTACCATTGCTTTACAACATAAAATTATTTCTTGATAACAAGAATTGATTTATTGATATCAATTAATAATAAAACGGCTTGCCATAAGATCGCACCAGCTCGCCACAACTCGAGGTTCCAACTCGGCTAAGTGGGAGCCCTGCCTTACACAAAATATTCGTTTCTATTTTTATATTGGTTTATATTCATGCACAAACTGATTTATAGTACTGATTGTTCTGAGTACTGAGTTTCTTGTTATTTTTTGTTTGCCCTGGCTTACAGAGTTCCTCCGGGCACACATGGTATTGGATCGGACTTAATCGGGCAGACCCTAATGGTCAACTTCTTTGGTCTGACGGGACACCAGTCGACTACACCTCCTGGCAATCGTATGCACCAAATGGTGGTGGTAATTGCGTCGCGAGTTACACGTATTCAAAGAATTGGAATAACACGGGTTGTGCTTCAGTGGGAAGAATCTTCATCTGCAAACTTCCTGCCGTCTGTCAGGATGCAGGCCCATAACCAGAGTTTTTCAATTAGGTGGTTCGTTTTTAAACGGCTAATGGACCTTGGCGGGGTCCAGGGACAACGTCCTGCACAGTTAACATTTTTGTGAACAAGTTGTTTAAAAGTTTAAACAACTTGTTCACCAAAATGTTAACGGGTGACCTGATCTGAGAGTTGTTTAAAATGTTAAGCATCTCGAGTTGTTTAAAGTTTAAACACTTAGTTGATCAACATTTTGAACAACTTGTTTAAAATCACAATTTAAACAACCGGTGTTGTTTAAAGACGGTTGTTTAAAAAGGAGCTGTTGTTCAGTTGGGGGTTGTTTACACCAACTGGGTTGTTTAAAGAAAGTTGTTTAAAAAGGAGCTGTTGCACGCACGTATAAACTGCATATATAGGGATGCATGCAATCTCTATGGCAAGGAATTGAGCACACGTTGTAACCGAGTGCGCGATCAGTGCCGCACTGCATGACGCGACGATTTTAAGTCTACCTATATTCTGACATTTGCGTACAGATACTGACAATTTTAACTGTGAACTTACGCTATAAGTTAAAAACTTCAAATTGGTTAAAAGTGATTAAACCTTCCTTTAAACGATTCAATTAAGTCATTGGATCCCCAGTCACTTAGAAACGCGTCGGTAGCTTGGTCGGCCATGATGTGAAATTAAGCTTTTAGCCAATGCGCACTTTACTGGCACGTGACACATGGAGTCATATGTAAACAACACTGTCTAAAAGCTCTCGTATAGTAAATATAGCAGTGTTTAAATTTTAAACAGCGAATGTTTAACAAAATTACTTTTGTTCGAGCAACATTGTTTACAATTTGTTCAACTGTTGTTTAAGATGAACATCACTTTTTTTAAGCAGCGTTTTTACTGTGTGGCTGGGATTCAGGGGGCAGAGACCTCTGAAGCCCCAAGGTTTTCATGCTTTTTAAGACCCTAAAACGCCCTTTTTTGCATGGTTTTTCTCTCTTTTTTCCAGGCAAGTTTGTTGCAAAATTTATTGAAAGACAATTGACAATTGTTTTCTGCTTAAGCGCAAATAATTGTGAAATTTAGAATTACGTTCTGGTCTTTTTTGGTTAAAACAAAGAGCTCGAAAGCGCGCTCCTAGGGGTGTGGGGAGGAGGTGCAGGGAGGGGGAGTTTTCGCTCTCCCGCGCAAAGCGCGGAACCTTTGACGTTTCATCAAATTAGAGAAAGAAGACGATTCGTTAATTGTACCGTTCTCGACTCTTAATCCTTGTCTGAATTCAGTTTCCCCCTTGATGTTTCATTAACTTATTAGAGAAAGGTCCTAAATAGTGCAAAATAGGCTTGCAAATAAATGAGAAATAGTGGCTTTGTTCGTTTCATTTTTATAAAAACAAAATAAAAAGCCTTGCTTTCAGAGAATGTATATTTATCGAATTCCCTGCTGATATTTCAAACAAATTATCATTATCATTATTTTGCGGTACTATTGCGGTACTATGGTGTCTTATTTTTTCTAACCAAGCATCTGGAAAAGTTTTTTGCAAACTCAAATAATTATTCAAACGTTACGAGTAAATTATTTGACGGTAAAATAATTATTAATTATTTATTTGAGTTTCCCAAACACCATGAGTAAAAAATATCTGATACTCTGACATGATATGAAATTTTGAAGGTACTTGGTCTCGACTTGGATTTTTTTACAAAATAACCCCCCCCCCCCCCCCCCCCCCCCTCATTAAAAATCTTGGGTACGCGTCTATATACAAGTACACCCGCGCTTTAGGCACTGGCGGCGCAGAGAACAATTGAACGAGCAATCTCGCCCCTGTTAAGCAGGGCTCCCACTTAGCCGAGTTGGAGCTCGAGTTGTGGCGAGCTGGCGCAAGCTTATGGCAAGCCGTTTTATCATTACAAAATATTTCTTGATATCAAGAAATAATTTTACGTTGTAACTTGTAAAGCAATGGTAATTCTTGATATCAAGAATTGAATTCGTGATATCAAGGATTCGATTTCGTGATATCAAGAATTCGATTTCGTGATATTAAGAATTGAATTCTTGATATCAAGAAATATGTTTTAATGATAAAACGGCTAGCCATAAGCTTGCGCCAGCTCGCCACAACTCGAGGCTCCAACTCGGCTAAGTGGGAGCCATGCTTTACCCATCGTTGATAGATGGTTGGCGAGTGGGGATTGGACCTGGACGACCCCGGTTTTAAGCTGTTTTATCATCGGGTGTGGGTGTGTATGGGTGTGGTGGGGAATCCTCTGAAGGGCTTTAAAACCAGATCTTCTTCTCTTCTCTTCTCTTCTCCTATCCTCTCCTTATTTCCCTCCTCTTTTTCTCTCCTTTCTTTCCCCTTTTTTTACCTTAGAAAACGTAGGGGGTTTGATCGAACCCCTCGAACCGACCCCCCCCCCCCCCCACCCCTGGTTACGGGCCTGTCATGAAAGAAATATCCAACCTTTATAGGCAACTACCCAAGAAGAAAGCAGAAGAAGAGCAGCAGATCGGTGAAGATTGAAAGAAATCGGATCAAAAATAGTTATGAATTCCAAAAGCTGAAACCACTACACATATGGGCACTTTAAACTGTATGAATCGGTAATGGCACTGTGATGTTGTGCGGACAACTTTTCATTTGGTTTCAATACACAAAATGACTGAAATTTCAATTTTCCAAATATATGACTTAGGAGGGCCTTTAAGTTTTAAAGTACCTATATGCTATCCATAATGTATTCATAGTAGTGCCCCAAATGAAAAGGCGTTTAGGGGAAACACAGGAATTAGTGATATTTTTCTTACACGGCCAACTGTAGTTGACCACAGTCACAATCTACTGACCTAATTTCGAATTTGAGATTCGCATAGATTTAGTATGTTCACATTTCAAACATTTATAACTTTCTTAATACTGGTCCGATTTATTTCAAACCTTCGCCATTCTTATTTTGTTATTGTTCTTCTTTTATACAAATCGTATTACAAAGGTTGGATCGCCCTTTAATAATTGCCAGAACTTTCAGAATGTCCACGGTGTAGCAAAGGAATATTTGGAAGAAAGAGCACATTTGATTCTTATAGTTCATACATTTCAAAGAAAGGTGAAGTATCCAGCTAATAACTAAAGTATTTATACCCTTGCCAAGCTTTGTACTCTTTTAATACTCATTTATAAAGCGCAGCTACTATACGAATAAACTGTACTACGCTTAATAAGAAGTATTATATTATTACTCCGACTATAGCTGAGCTGCCATGAAAAGGCGCTAAAGCATTCAAGGAATTTCTGCCTACCGGGTCGCATTTACTTCACCTGGGTGGAGAGTGACAAATATAGATTAATGATTTGCCCCTTTTTGTGTTTCGTGATAATGTGACATCTAGAAGCCTTCAACAAATTCCTGTGTTCAACCATTCTACCTTCCATTCTTGAGTTACGAAAAGAAAAAGAAAACCATCAAATTTGCAGTATATACTATCAACTGTCAGTTATCAACTATATGCTTGTCTACAGGTACATGGTATACATGAATTGATTGATTGATTGATTGATTGATTGACACTTTTAATTAATCAGGGTTAACTCTTAATAATTATAGCACTGCTATCCTGGGGAGAGCCCAGGGTAGAAATCAAAACAATATGTACAAAAATATGTAAAATAATACTGCAATATATATTGAACGATTGAAAGCCATATTCACTGTATATTAGGCAGAGGAATTAGGAGCTAGATTTTTGTTTGTGTTTTATTGTGTTAGGCTTTTTGATCAGTAGAGGATGAGTATGCACCCTTCTTATCATTTCTTCAATAAAGAAGGGACCGCTTGGTAACTTGGAATATAGTACGTTGTATCGTATTTAGAAACTGTACAGTTCACACATATCAAAGCATTGAGGTGAAGGCTATTGAAATTGCCTGAGGTTGAGTTTGTTCGAAAGCCTTAGCGATTGTATTTAATCAGATATCTGGAAATTTATTTCATGAGTGATCTATCGAACTGGTTCTAAAGAATACAAGGTGAGTGCTCGCTTTTTTGTGTGTACAGATATACAAAATATGCATGGATTTAAAGTGAAACCGTGTTTTGTTTGATACAACTAATGTTGACGTTATTGTGATGTTTATTACAGCACTCTTGGCAAGATGGATCAGAAAAAGTTAAGAATAATTCAAAATGAAAATGTACGATTTATTGATTGTTTAAGCCTATGTACTTTATGTCGGGAAGAGTGAATCTGAACGGAGTGAATATGTCAGCGCATACGCGAAACAGTGTGATTCTGTTAAAACAAAACATAAAATTGTCATCTCTGTCATCATGATTAAAGCGATACGTTTTCATGTAAGTCTTGCCTTTTGTTTAAATTCTTTTCACAAGCCTCGAAATGATAAAAATCTCGTTCTGCGTACAAAATGAAGAAGCGCTTAGACTAGGGAACTCTTCTTTTTTGCAATGTGTGACACGGCCACCATTTCGTATGCAAATTGCGTTGTATTTGCCTTGGAACATAAGAAATGGCATCAGATTAAATATTAAAGGAATATAATAGAAAATACTCGTCATTTTCAAGCCAAATCAAATATTAGTTGCGCAGACATTTGGCTCCCATTATCATTATCATTTTTTGTAATTTTTTAAATCATTCACGCTACCCCGGCTGCGTTTGTTTTTTGTTTTTTAATTACTGATACTCAACTATCCCTTTAACCTATTACTTCATGAATGAATCTAAACCCTTTGGGTACAATATGAGAGGATCAAACTGAACACAAATTGAATCAGACTCCCCTCTGTTCTCGATGCAGGCTAGGGTTCAGGGGAAAACACTCTGTACCTCGGACTAGCACATTGAATGGAGGCACCGTGTTTAGGAGAGGTACACCCTATTCACGTTAATACACTACACTTCTCGCAAAGAGTAGGGTGTAAATCTGGTGTTTAGTGTGCCTGCATACAAAAATGGTTATCTTTCTATAGATATCTTTGTGATAGGCTGGCATAGCCCTTTGAAGATTAACAATTGAAGAAGAAGAAGAAGACGAAGACAAGTGGAGAGGTATTTTTGTGATCAACCCCAATCCTATGTGCGCCATCACAGTTAAACTTCACGTGGTCATTGTTGGTACCTAATACATTCTTTATCTGTTACAGAGCCATCTATACACAGAGTTTGGTCAACTTGGTTTCACTGGGTCACAATATGGCGTATATTCTTTTGTTTTTTACTGGCCAGACAAAGCAGTTAGTCGCCATGTTGTGTCCAACTCGAACCGGGTTGGCCAAAGTCTATGTATAGCTAGATGGCTCTGATCTGGTAAAGTCCATAGCTCCCTCTCTCGCATAGTTTTAGATAAAATGCTTCTGTAACACTTTACACGTGATATTCCTCGTCCACATATGATGTAGGAAAAAGCGCTGCGTGTTATTTATTATTTTATTTTTAATGATGACGTTAAGTGTAAACGCATCACGCACTTAAAATTATGTTACTTATAACACAGAGCTCAGTGAATACGCGCAGCCTCTTAATTGCGGGCGGTTGGCATCCATTTACACGTTTAAAAAAAAAATCCGCGGCGGCTTTAGTTGCCGCGGTTAACAGCGCCATATCTGAACGGGCCTTGACACCTAGAACCGGTCTCCCCTATAACTATCCCTCCCCTTTTGGAAAACCACTCTTCCGCCCCAAGAAATGAAAAAAAAAGGGGGGGGGGGGAGCATACCATTAGCTATACTTCGCGCTCCTAAATAAACAAACCAGTATCCATGTATCCTGTCAATAATTGAATAACAAGAATTGAGAAACCATAGGAAGCGTCGGGAAGCGTACCCCCGGCGTTCTTATAATTCTAGATGTACGGCAGCCAATCTAAGGCATTCACTGTCCGGTGTCTACACTGCAAAAACCAGGGTGTTAAATATCTAACACCAGCGCGGATACCGGAATGGTGTTAAAATTAACACCCATGGTGTTAAAGTTAACACCCTGGTTTTTGCAGTGTATTAAGGGGTGAAGGGGCCAACAAAATTGTCTTTTTTTTTTTTTACTTTTGCACTCAACTATTATGTAACACCATTAATTTGAAATTTGTTATCCATTGTTATAAAGTAATCCTATTTTGGGGGATTATAGTCAATACAAATTTGAAATGAATTGAAAATTGTTTTTACAAAAGATAAAAATAAAGGGGAAAAAGGGTCGCCTCACTCATTCCTCCAACCTCTTCCACTGAATTCAGGCCCAGAAGCCCCCCACCCCCCCCCCCTTTCTCCCAGATCAACTTGTCATCAAAGATGTCTTCAGGAAGTATCTAAATCTCGACATCTCACTAGCCGACATCAAAAGATGCCATCGCGTAGACGATACAGAGCAATATTCATATATAGTAACCCTAAATTAGCCATATATCTAGCCAATCTGTGAAAAAATTTAAAAGAAGCTAATTTCAACTGATTTGGGTAGATATGGGTATGGACAACTACCAAAAAAAAGGGAGGAGGTATGGGGGTTGGGGAGAATTTTTTATTGGAGGTCAAAGGTCATTGACCCCTGCCTAAATCACAAAAAATTATATTTCAATAATACAATATGGTAAATTGATGAACTTGGTGTCAAAATGCACAGAATCACAAAAGAAGATGACATAGAATAACTACTGACCCATAGATTAAAATCCTGACCTCCAAAAATGAGGTCAAAGGTCAAAAATAGACGTTTTATCACTAAAATGTCACATTAGTAACCGGAAAATGACCATATTATATAGAAATGAGCACAAACAAATCGAAGTGGCTAATTTCAACTTATTGTGGCGGGTATGGGGGTTAATCCTATAATAATATCACACGAAAACAAAGCCATACAATATTTTCATATTATCTATATTAGGCTGACCGGCGAATTAACAAAATTTGACTCGATAATCTAGCAATATTGAATCGACAGTTGAAGTTCCCGGATGACAGAGCAATGCCAAACGATATTGATCTGTCATCCGGGTACTGCGCTAAAGATATAAAATACTATAGAAACCGAGCCACGTCTTTCGAACAGGGACGGTAAAGGTCGGTCCCCAGACGTAAGTAATCTTATCTGATTGATACATGTGTGTGAACAAAATCACAAAATCACAAAATCACCCACATAAGAATGGCTGTTTCTGGGACGCGTATTTGACGGAGTAAATTGTCAGTCTATTAAGGAAGATGTGACTATTACTCACCAACTGTCTGCAAGTATGTGGTCTTTTAGTAAAGTTTCTTTATCATTAGAATTGATTTACTCGTCAAAGAGTAAATCCGCCAAAATTAACTAATTTTTTCAGTATTTAAAAGTGAATAACGTGAAGTAGAATAATATATAAATAGGAAATAAAATATATATAAAAAAGTAAAGTTTCTTTGTCATTAGAAATGGTTTACTCGTCATGCTTAGAGTAAATCCGTCAAAAATCAGCTGATGAAGTTTTTTCATTTCGGTTTGAGAAAGTTGATTATACAAATGTAATAAAATATATATTAAATATGGTTTTTGCTAAATTTACATGCTGTAAAGTAAGCTGTGAGTTTTTTTAATAAATAAGAACATCAATGAATCAAGAAATGAAACTGATATAATTTAAACAAATTTAGTCAACCTTTCATTAATAAATTACCATTTTATTCCATTATTTTTATTTAAATTAGATTCTAATTTAAATAAGTTGTTGATATGATTTGATTTCATCTAAACCGAAGTTTGAATCGATTAATACGCCCTGCCTTCTAAATGTTGACATTTTGGTGGGAATAGTTTAGCAAGGAGCTTTCATACTGTAAACTTCCTTGGTGTGAGTAACTTTCAACCATTCGCAAATTGTGGTGGAAGTAACAAAATTATTTGTAAATATTTGCCAACTTTTGATGCTTTGCAAAAAAGTATTAAAATACTAGAAATATTGTTATCATTTATCTTATGAAATGCTGTCTCAATGTCAGACAATTTTGATTAAAAACTATTACACCTTAACAAATCTTTTCTTTGAATCCTTTTAGGGATCCACGATCACTCAGTTTGCACAAATGTTTAAATATTGAAAGAAAACTAATAGTACACAGTAAGTCCTTTCTGGCTGGAATGCTCCCCAGGGAGTGTTAAATGTGCACACATTCTGTGCGGGTAAGCCTGAATCCGATGACCGGGTTAATAATATATCTGTAAAGCGCTTAGGCACATCGTTGGATCGATGTATTGAGCACTATATAAAATCGGAATATTATTATTATTATTAATTGTATAGAGTTTGATTTCGAATATCATATTTTATAAAGTCTATATATCTACGCATTTTATTTACATTTATTTTATAAATACATTTCTTATATGAATATTGATTAAGAAAATAAAAAAATAAAGCAGATGGCGTTTCGTTACGATTCTTGAATTAACTGCCAGCTACTTAATAATACTAATAATCTAGATTTATATAGCGCTTAATATGGAATACCGTCTCTAAGCGCTTTCAATACATTATCACCCCAGTAATATATATTGTCTATTTGAAATTGTTATATAATTACGGCCTCTGTAGATATACAGATCAAGATTGTGCGTGAATGAATCCGATGACCGTGGTAATACTATCGTGAAAGCGCTTCGAGACGGTCTTCCTTATTAAGCGAGATATAAATCAAGATTATTTTCATTATTATTAAGTAGCTGGCAGTAATTTCAAGAATTATGACAAAACGCCATCTGCTTTATTTATATTTATTACATGAGGTGTAATTATTTTTACTCAAAAACTGTCTGGCATTGAGACAGTATTTTCCTAAGATAAAAATAAAAATATCTTTAGTAGTATAGTACGGTATTGCAAAGCATAACAGGTGGTGTGTGTGTGTGTGTGTGTGTGTGTATTGGATTTTTACACACGTGCATCAATCAGATATGATTATTTACGTCTGGGGACCGACCTTTTAACGTCACCATCCGAAAGACGTGACTCAGTTTCGAACCTGCGTCCTCGGCTGAATCAGTTTGTAACTTCCACTGTTAGCAGGATTACAGGCGCACGCCATAACGCCTGGTAAATAGTTACATATAACTTAAACTACTTTCACCAGAATCTAAGAATGGTTGAAAGTTACTCACACCAAGGAAGTTTACAGTCTATCCCCACGAAAATATCAAATCTAAAAGACAAGGCATATTAATCGATTCAAACTTCGGTTTAGATAAAATCAAATCGTATCAACAACTTTTTTTAAATTTAAATAAAAATAATGGAATAAGACGGTCATTTATCGAAAAGAAGATTGACTTGATTTTGTTTAAAAATATATTTGTTTCGTTTCTTAATTCATTGATGTTCTTATTGATTAAAAAAAACCTCACAGCTTACTTTACAGCATGTAAATTTAGCAAAAACCATATTTTATATGTATTTTACTGTTTATAAATAAATTAAAATACTTAATAGGGATTGTCATTTTACCTCATGCATTTTTTAAAATCGAAGAATTTTGGCGGATTAACTCTTTTAATGAGTAATCCATTTGTAATAATAAAGAAAGTTTGAAAGTAGTTCCAGGCATGTGTCATGCGTCCTCAATTTTAGATTAAACTGAAAATTGTTTACTGCGTTTCCTCCGAAAACAGCCACGCATAAGTGTGTAATTTTGTTATTTTGATACAGACATGTATCAGTCAGATATGATCACCTACATTTGGGGACCGCCCTCGCTCCTGTCCGAAAGACGTGGCTCGGTCTCGAACCGGGGTCATCTGAGCCAGTTCGTAGGGGAAGACATAGGGCGTGTTCACACCGCAAGGGGGACCGTGGGCGGACCGTGGATCGCGCTTTCGTAGCGCGACCCACGGTCCGCCCATTGGCATTCGCCGGATCCACTCCGCAGTGAGATAGCGCGGTCTATCGTAGCACCCCCTTTTTTTAGAGGTCCTGTTGTCATGACGCGTGACGTCATGAGGTCAGAGCGGTCAAAGATTTCGCGCGCTATTACGAACTAGGAGGTTGTTGTTTTTTTATGGTCAGTTTTTATTCTTTTCTCTCTTGAAACAAATTATAATCATAGTACAAATTACAATCATCATATGTAACACTCACTGCAAATGTGATGACATTATAAATGAGTATAAATTTTTGTCTTACAAACGGCTTCAAAGAAAACTTACATAGTTAGTTCCTATACATCATATTCGACACAAAAATTCATATTTTCAAAGAAAACATATGCAGTTATATAATCCAAAATTTTTGTTTTTAACAATGTAGCAACTTATACTTCTTTTATACTGTTGTCCTGAGAAAAAAGTTTTCTCTTTTTGTTAACTCTACCCTACCCGACCTCTCCCTTATCCCCCCCCCCCCCCCCCCCCCCCCTCTCTCTTAACCGGTGGACGACTGGCTCTGGGTTCCAATTGTTTGTCTAATACTCAGGTTTTCCCATTTAGAAAAATGAATAGTGAGAGTTCCCCTCATTGCAGCCAATTTCCTTTCTTCTACTTTATCCCCTATTATACTATTCTTTATTTCATTAAAAGAGGGTGGTTTTTTAAGTTCTCTATTTCTATAAATCAGATATTTAACAAGAATTAAAACATGATTCATTAATTGATATTTTCCTTTATTACTCTCCTCTTTCCCATACAGAATTTCCTCCAAACTACAGTTGTGTATTTCAAAGTCTAAAAATCTCGTGCACATTCCCCACACTGATTGTGCAAATTCACAAGTATAGAATAAATGTTTATATGTTTCTTCATCTTTTTCGCAAAATGAGCATAACTTAGTCGAGACAAGACCAAAACGGAAGAGGTGATGGTTTGTATATAATATATTATGTATAAGTTTGAACTGAAACTCTCTTAATCGACTGTTAAGTGTACACTGTCTTAGTCTTAAAAATATGTTTTCTATTTCCTTACAGGAAAAACCATAGTTCCTTCCAATTCTCTCAAAAACCAAAGGTTTAAAATCATCTTTCTTTATTAATTGTACATAAATTTGTTTTGATTTTAGATCAGCTATATTAGTTGTTTTCTTTCCCAAAGTAAAATCAGTTCCAGAATTATTTTTTTCTTCTCCCTTTCTAAAATTATTTTTCCAACAAACTGGTAAACAGGCATAAAAGTGCTTGATCTTTTCAATTTCATTTACTTCAACACCTAAATCGATAAAATGGCTGTCACATTTTAGTTTACCATCGTTTTCCAGAATATGTTTTAATTTGTAAATTCCTTTGTCATACAACCTCTTATGTTTATACAACTTCCTTTATATCGAATAAGTTTATTATTAAAAATTACCACATCACCAATGTCTATACTCCTTATATGTCTTGTATTCACCCAATCTTCTAATAAATCCATATAAAATTGTGGAGCTGTCACTTTTAATAAACTTGGTATATAGTCACATGAAAATATCAAATCTCCACCCACGTGTTCAGTGACAAAGTTGAAATATTGTTTCCATTTCATGTCTTCATCTTTGTTTAGAAGTTTTTGAATCCACATAATTCGCTGCGATTTAACTTGTGCAGAAAAATTTAACATCTTTAACCCCCCTTGCTTATAGTCTAAGAACATGGTGTTTCTATTGATTTTATCGGTTTTTCCTTTCCATATGAAATCAAAAGTTAATTCATCCAGTGAATCATAAACCCATTTTGGAACAGGAGTAAGTGACGCCCGATAAAGAACTTTAGAATAAATGTGCACCTTCAATAGTTGAATCTTACCCATAAGTGTTAAATCTCTTTGCTTCCAAAAATTTAAAAGTGTTTTTATTTTACTTAAGATTTCTTTATAATTTAGATCTTCTTTCTTGTGTTCATCGAGGGAAAAGAAAATCCCTAAAACCTTAAGAAAGTCAACTATTTCGCCAAAAGCAAAATCACAATCTAAACGTTGACATAAACCTAACCTTAATATTTTAGTCTTGTCGTTGTTTATTTTCAGTCCAGAATTTTTTTTCGAAATCTGCAAATAATACTTTTAACCTATTAATTGATTTTTTATTGCGAACAAAAATTGTCATATCATCCGCATAAGTTACTAGTTTAGTTTCCTTATCTCCAAAATTAATTCCGTCCACCAAATTATCTATTCGTAATTTGTGTGCCATTACTTCAATACACAAGATAAAGAGGTACGGAGAAAGAGGGTCTCCCTGTCTTACTCCCCTTTCTACTTTGAAATAACCAGTGGACCCTCCTTCAGTTAATACACAACTTAGAGTGTTCGTGTATAAAACTTTAACCCACTTTTGAAAGGATGGACCGAAACCAAATGACGACAGAACTTTTTTAAGAAATTGATGTGAAATTGAGTCAAAAGCTTTTTCGAAGTCTATAGCTAACAAAAAACCAGATAAATTGTAACGGGATGTATGAAAAATAATATCATCTATAATGCGAATGGCCTCACCAATATTCCTCCCTTTCATGTAGCCCACCTGATCTCCCATAATGATCTCATTTAATACTTTCTTGATTCGCTTAGCCAAAATTTTTGTTAACATTTTATAATCGACATTAAGAAGGGAAATGGGTCTATAATTTTTCAGTGAAAAGGGATCTTTCCCATCTTTAGCGATTAACGTAATTACAGCTTGTTTTTGAGACGATGCTAATTCTCCTAATCTATATGCTTCATTCAAGGCATCTTTAACTAAATCTCCAATATCCGGCCAAAAGGTACGATAAAATTCTGAAGAAAAACCGTCATTTCCAGGTGATTTGTTCTGTTTTAATTCTTGTAAGATTTCTAGGCATTCTTTATTACTTATAGATCCTTCACAGTTTTCTCGAGATTTTTCAGTCAATTTCGGTAAACCTTGAAAGAAACTATTATAACAATTATCCGAGCACTCGTACTCTACTTTACTGTACAACATGCTGTAAAACTTCCGGATTTCTTCAGTTATCCTTTTTTCATCGCAGCAAATAGCACCATCTGAGGTTTTAATTTTTTTAATAGTACTCTTTCTTTTGTTATTTTGCATTAATTGATTGAAATAACGCGAATCCCTTTCTCCGCTCTCGTATCACGAGGCTCGTGATCGAATCCTAATTCCTTCATTTACATAGCTATAAACTTCCTTTAATTTCTTTTTTGTATTTTCCAATTTTTCTAAAATATCTGCATTAGTGCTTTCCGTAAATTGTTGTTCTAAACATTGTATTTCTTTTTCTAAATCTGTTCTTATTGTTCTTCTTTGATCAGCCAATTTTTTTGAAAATTTTTGTGTAAAGCTCCGAATTTTCATTTTTTAAAAATCCCATAACAACCTTTTGTCTTTTATTTTAATTTGTAGTTCGTTTTTTAATTGACAAATTTTCTTTTTTAACTCTCTAACATAATCTGCATTTTCACATAAACTATTATTGAATTTCCAATATGACCCTTTTCTTCCATTCGTTTTGTTGACTGTTTTGTCAAATAAACGTAAAAATATTGAATGATGATCAGGGGCAACAGATGGAATTATATCGCACTTCATAACCATTTCCTCTAGACATTCCGATATTATCCAGTAATCTAGTCTACTTTGCATAAAGGGATTGTTTTGCATATAAGTGAATTGCCTTTTTAAAGAATGCCTACATCTCCAAATATCCAAAAGCTGCAAATCTTCCATGAATTTTTCAAATTCTCGATTAAATCTTTTCGAAATCCTGTTTGAAGATTTCCCGTTATAATCAAATTCGATGTCCCTAATCATGTTAAAATCACCACCTATTATAACCGGGAAGTTATCTTTATTTAACTTAGCCAGATTATTGCGTAATTTTCGAAGAAATTGCAATTGATCACTCTCAAAATTTCTTGTTGGAAAATACACATTGCCTAAAATCAACCTAACACCTTGAAACTTACAGTCTATAAAAATATATCTACCCTCACTGTCTTTTAAGACTTGCAATATCTCAATATCTATCCTCGGCGCAATCAAAACGAGAACTCCTTTACTGTGATTAGAACCATGACTATAATAACTGGAACCCTCCCACATTGAAGCCCACTTGTCCTCACAATCGCTAGTACTAAATGTTTCTTGTAGGAAAACAATGTCCGCCCCTTTATCTTTACACCAGAAAAATATGCGTTCCCTTTTATCTCTGTCCCTGATCCCTTTCACGTTGAGGGAGAACAATTTACAATTAATCAGAACATCCATAACCTATCACACACAAGAAAATTTAACCCAGTCCCAGAGCCAATCCCCCACCTTAAAGGACCCCACGAAAAGCAAGAACGAAACCCCGTCATCTGGGAAAGAAACTGATACATGTAAGGCATGCAATATTGCAGCTCCCCCACCCCACCCCTCCCACTCTAAAAATTTCTATTCAAAGATAACATTCCCGAAAATAAGGCTATAAAGGATTATGTACCCTCTCCACATTGAAGGTGCTATAATAGCCTGACTTACAGAATACACAAAATAAATGCTTCCATGCAATTATAAAAAAAAACACATGTCATGTACGACAATCTTTGAAGGCTCTTGAATCTATTAATCACAAATTGGTTAAGTATTCAGGAGTAAATTACGTTTCAATAATCAACATATAAAAAGGAACATCCTTAATAATCACAGGGTTGTAAACCAGTATCTTTCCATATAATAGTTTAACTACCAAGTAAATACCACCATGATGAACGTGCAGCTGGTAAGTACACCTGGGAACAACCAATGTATTTAAATTTGGATTTAGGATAAGAATTATCCGCATAACCTCTACTATGCGCCCTTTTCACTCTGTTTATTTTCATCTTTCTTAGTCACACAGAAAAGAAATGCTTGACAATCTATTCCTTTGAGGCTTTTGAAGCAACTGGAATTTCAATTTCACCAATTGATGGACGTGTTCTAAGAATATTAAATTTCACAGATAAACAAAAAAATAACATTCTTGAGACGCATGTAGTTCTAAGCTTAAATACTTCTCAAACATAAGGACATTTGACTTGGCAACAGCCCTGAGAAGGAAAAAAAAAAGCAATTAAATTTGACTAAGAATAAGAGCTGTCCATTTACATTCCAAAACTCTCCGAAACTACCTCTTTTCTTTTCTTATTAAAGAGTGATACATTTCACCTAACCAACAGTCTCACAATAGAAACTACAGACCCTTGGAATTTGCATGCATATAAAAAAGGTTTTTTTTTTTTCTTTTTTTTTTTCTCCTTCTTCCCTCTCCTCTAGAACTGTCAAATAGATTTTCCATTGAGAGAACAAAAGCATTTCCAGTATGCTAATAAGTGTATTGCTTCTCCTGACATAATAGATAAGTACACCTGGGAACAACCAATGTATTTAAATTTGGATTTAGGATAAGAATTATCCGCATAACCTCTACTATGCGTCCTTTTCACTCTGTTTATTTTCATCTTTCTTAGTCACACAGAAAAGAAATGCTTGACAATCTATTCCTTTGAGGCTTTTGAAGCAACTGGAATTTCAATTTCACCAATTGATGGACGTGTTCTAAGAATATTAAATTTCACAGATAAACAGAAAGATAACATTCTTGAGACGCATGTAGTTCTGAGCTTAAATACTTCTCAAACATAAGGACATTTGACTTGGAAACAGCCCTGAGAAAAAAACAAAAAAACAAAAAAACAATTAAATTAAATTTGACTAAGAATAAGAGCTGTCCATTTACATTCCAATACTCTCCGAAACTACCTCTTTTCTTTTCTTATTAAAGAGTGATACATTTCACCTAACCAACAGTCTCACAATAGAAACTACAGACCCTTGGAATTTGCATGCATATAAAAAAGTTTTTTTTTCTTTTTCTTCCTCTTCCCCTCTCCTCTAGAACTGTCAAATAGATTTTCCATTGAGAGAACAAATGCATTTCCAGTATGCTAATAAGTGTATTGCTTCTCCTGACATAATAGATAAGTACACCTGGGAACAACCAATGTATTTAAATTTGGATTTAGGATAAGAATTATCCACATAACCTTCTACTATGCGCCCTTTTCACTCTGTTTATTTTCATCTTTCTTAGTCACACAGAAAAGAAATGCTTGACAATCTATTCCTTTGAGGCTTTTGAAGCAACTGGAATTTCAATTTCACCAATTGATGGACGTGTTCTAAGAATATTAAATTTCACAGATAAACAAAAAGATAACATTCTTGAGACGCATGTAGTTCTAAGCTTAAATACTTCTCAAACATAAGGACATTTGACTTGGCAACAGCCCTGAAAAAAAAGCAATTATTTGACTAAGAATAAGAGTTATCCATTTACATTCCAATACTCTCTGAAGCTACATCTTTTCTTTTCTTATTAAAGAGTGATGCATTTCACCCAATCAACAGTCTCACAATAGAAACTACAGACTCTTGGAATTTGCATGCATATAAAAAAGTTTTTTTTTCTTTCTTCCCCTCCTCTCCCCTCTCCTCTAGAACTGTCAAATAGATTTTCCATTGAGAGAACAATGATATTAGGTGCACAGAAGCATTTCCAGTATGCTAATAAGTGTATTGCTTCTCCTAACACAAAATGCAGATCTACTTTTGGTCTGCTATAGAAGGCATGATGTACATAAATTACAACCAAAACTGTTAAATACTCTCAGTTCTATATATCAATTTTGTTTTCAGACTCATCTTTTCTCATCTTCTTTATCTTCTCACTCACACTGTTCAGAGACTGCATCCTTTTCCATCATATTCCTTTACTTACAATAATATTACAATGGTTACCTATTATTAAAGCTTTGGTTAACATAACATTTCTTCACTCAAGGCAGTCAATCAGACTGCAAGTTATATAAAAGACATAGCAATCACAACTTATTATTGAACATGTGCCTGCCTTACGTAGCATCAAATGCAGTTAGGGGTTTAAACTAAATACCCCAAAACTGGGCACGCTGTGAGCTAAACCTCAATTATCTGTATCACTTTGATAGATAGAGAGTAACTCTATACTGATATGAAACTGGCATGATAAATTTGCCAACATACTCTAGTGAGATACATTTTATGTATATCATTGGTCTTCTTTTCTTTTCAATCTCTTTTGTTTTTATAACTGTACATCTTGCATCTCTGTTCCCCTAGGGGCAGACAAGAAAGAAAAAAAATATGCATTTGGTCTAAAAGCTTGACCTAATATGAACTCACTGATTGATATGAACTCAAATTGATTAAAAAAGAAATTATATCAATCATTTGTTTTTACTCTGTTTTCGTCTGCTACACAGGGACGTGGAATAAAAACCAAATTACCCTTACTTCAGTCAGAACAGTCACTCGATTTTGAAGGGAAAAAAAAAGAAAAAAAAAAAAAGAATTACCTATTATAATAGCACATCACAACATGCTATCAAGCAAGTATGTACCTTATCTGAAAACAATGCAGTTAGGGTTTTTAACTAAGTGCAACAAAACAGGGAAGTAGTGAAATATACCTCAAATTTTCTAATATCAAATCCTGTTTAAGACTCATTTTTCTTTCTTTCTTTCTTTTAAGCCTAAGTCAACCTGACATTACTCTATTCAGATGCCATTCTTGCCCTTATATAAGACAAGCTTACCATTTTCTAGCAGGTGCCTGCCTTAAATATAGCCTCAAATACAATATTGGTTCCTAAATAAATTCAACCAACACTGTAACACCTATGAAATAGACAAAAGCTGTATATCAAATCCTATTTTCATACTCTTTAAAAGAAAACAAGTTAGCATATAGTAGACAGTTCAAGACAGAACAGTTATATGTAGTTTGCTCCTCTCTTGTCTAGTTACTTCAATGTTATCTTTCCTGTAGTTTTCCTTTTTCTTTATATAGTCTGCTTCTCTTTTCTATAATTTCTTCATCTGCATCTTTCTTGTAGCTTTTATTCATCTCTTGCTTGTACACCTGTGATAATATTTCTTTTCAGCTTTCTTTCATTTCTATCATGTTTTCCTTTTTCAAAGATATTGTTATTGGTTCTATCTCTTATTTGATGGCTTCTTACCTAATTTATTACGCAACTGGAAGTAGCTGGATTGGCCTTTCTTGATGCTCTGGCTGAGGTTGCGGCTGCTGGTCACGCTGTCCGGGAAACGGTCTGGAAGTCGGCCTGGGGGTCTGCCCGGGATTTGGTCCTCTGCATTTTTCCAAGAACTCGGCCTGCTTATCAATGGGTAAATAAACCCTATCTACGAAGAGCTTCGAAGGCTCCGTTCTGGAGAAGTAAGCCAGTTTTCCGGCTCCTCTTGCCACTTTCAGAACTTCCATCTGAGCTTTCCTTTTCTGCCTGATTCGGATTGGTAGGTCTTCTGATATAATACATCTTTGAGCCTTTTAGATATTTAGCGTTGCTCATTATCAGCTCCCTATCTCCGTAATGAACAAAACGGGCCTTTATTGGCCTCGGCCGCAAAGTCGAGGCCAGTCGATGTACTCTTTGGTATTTCATTTCCTTCACCAACTCTGGGTCCATCTTCAAATGATCCTTATAGAACTTTTGCAAGGTCTTTTTAACATCTTCTCCACCAGGCCCCTTCTGCTGACGCCTCTTCAGGTATACCAATAAATACCAAGTTCTCTCGGCAATTATACGCGTTCAACCTATCTATTTCCTCCTCCAACATTTTTTTGTCATCCTTCATTTCCTTCCTTAGCGTCGGAATTGTATCCTTAATCACTTTCTCTATGTTGTTTGCGTTAAAAGTGACTGAAGCAATGACATCAGATATTTTGGATTCTATTTGTCTCATCTCTGTTGTAATTCTGTTCTCCAGTCCACGACACTCTTCATGAATTTTGTCCCACATCTTATTCATATGGATATCCAGTCTCTCGTCAAGAAGCTCTAAATCTAATCTATACCCTTGCTGGTCCTTGGCCTTCGAACCGGCGGGCCCTTCTGGGCTTGAACGCTGGCGTTTTGGTTGTTAATGCGCCATGTCTTGCACACGTAGAATTGGAGAGAGACAACAGTAAGCTTATGGGAGGAGCGGAGCGGATAAAAGGAACGTCTTCACCCGACGACGGTCATGCTTGCTGTGTTGAATTGTACCGATTCAGATTCAGATCGCACCAAAATAGAATGAGTATAAATTCCCGCCGTGTAGAACGATGACTTCCGGCGTGCTATCGTAGCTCGGGTTCACACCGGCAGAGATAGCGCGGCCTAGCGAGCGCTATAGACCGCGCTCTCTCTCTCTGGGCGTGTTCACACCGCGAGGGGGACCGTGGGCGGACCGTGGATCGCGCTATCGTAGCGCGACCCACGGTCCGCCCATTGGCATTCGCCGGATCCACACCGCAATGAGAAAGCGCGGTCTATCGTAGCACCCCCTTTTTTGAGAGGTCCTGTTGTCATGACGCGTGACGTCATGAGGTCAGAGCGGTGAAAGATTTCGCGCTCTATTACTAATTAGGAGTGTTGAATAGGCCATTTTCGTAATGTTACCAAATTTAATGCATACGTCTTTGTGAAGTGCCTCAATACAAATAATTCCATTCACCTGATAAGAATAATAGTATTTCAATAGACAGAATCCAAACTGCATACATTAGTTGTTGCCAGTTTGGACAAGCATTATGGCTTGAACTAGCAATTACACTTAATATATGCAGTTGCATTCTGACTATCGAAATACTATTATTCCTATCAGGTGAATGAAATACTTTGTATTGAGGCACTTCACAAACAATATGCATTCAATTTGGTTACATTACGAAAATGGCCTATTGTACCGATTCAGATCGCACCAAAAAAGAATGAGTATAAAATTCCCCGCGTGTAGAACGATGATATCCGGCGTGCTATCGTAGCTCGGGTTCACACTGGCAGAGATAGCGCGGTCTAGCGCGCTAGACCGCGCTCCCTCTCGTGGACCACCCCCAAGAGGTGCTCCAGTGTTGGCTCGCCGTGGCTCGCTGTGGCTCGCTGTTGGGCGGACCGAAACGACGTTGTACCTTCCACACCGCAGAGATAGCGCGGTCTAGTGCGCGCTAGACCGCGCTATCTCTGCCGGTGTGAACAGCCTCTCTCTCTCTCTCGTGGACCACCCCCAAGAAGTGCTCCAGTGGCAAGCCGTTTCGGCTCGCCATAGCTCGCTGTTGGGCGGACCGAAACGACGTTGTACCTTCCACACCGCAGAGATAGCGCGGTCTAGCGCGCGCTAAACCGCGCTATCTCTGCCGGTGTGAACAGCCTCAGAGAGCTGACCAAGACAGTGAGGCTGTTCACACCGGCAGAGATAGCGCGGTCTAGCGCGCGCTCTATCGCGCGCTAGGCCGCGCTATCTCTCGTGGACCACCCCCAAGAGGTGCTCCAGTACTGGCACGCCGTTTTGGCTCGCCGTGGCTCGCTGTTGGGCTAACCGAAACGACGTTGTACCTTCCACACCGCAGAGATAGCGCGCGCTAGACCGCGCTATCTCTGCCGGTGTGAACAGCCTCAGTGATCGAGCCTAACGCTCGACCAACTCACAGCCCCCAGGACTGACAGAACTCTTCTCAAGGCTTTTTCATAGGCGATTATTTAATGGGGACTCGTCTTAGCTTTGGGTTGGGAATGATAAGCCCGATCAACACGTTCGCACCTGTTTTGATTAGAAATAAACTCCGTAGGCTTTTTTTTTTTTTTTTTGCAGGGACAAACTCTTGTCAGTCGAATCGTTAGTTATTTAGGGGGGTATTCAAAGTCATCAATCTCTATCAAGAAAAAAATGTAAATAATAATCGTTAATAGAGACCAAACAAAATATAATATTCTAATTCATACTATTATAGAGAGGACTTAAAGTGTACAACAATTTTTCAACAATTAAACGTTCATGCAAACTGAGGAATCTAGGATCCCTCAAAGAATTCAAAGAAAAGATTTGTTAAGGTGCAATTTCTTTACTCAAAATTGTCTGAAATTCAGACGGCATTTCATTAGATATAGTAAACATAACTTAAGTATCTAAGTACGGTATTGCAAAGCATAGAAGTTGGTAAATAGATTAAAAAATAACTTAAACTATTTCCACCACACTTTGCGTATGGGCATATTAAGCGATTCAAACGTCGGATTAGCTTAAATTAAATCGTATTTAACAACATTTTTTCTAATTTTAATAAAAATAATGGAATCGAAACGTGGAAGGGGGAGTGAGCACTAATTATTATTATTGTGTTTGCTCAACGGGGGGGGGGGGGGGTTGTGGAGCACCACTTTGTTTTCCTTTTGTTAAGGGGGAGGGGTGGTTCGCGCGAGAAATAATCGAATTGTTATTAAATACGATTTAGTTTAATTTAAGCTAAACCGGCGTTTGAATCGATTAGAATGCCCTGGGTCTATATACTACATACATCTTTATCATAGTCAGGTTTTATTAATAACATGGATTTGTCTACACATATGTATACTCATAATGTCATATACCAAAGACTTATAATAATGGGACCTTCTGCCTTTTAGCTAGGCGCTCAGTATATTAGATTGGAGAAGGGTAGTAATAACATATTATGTTATGCAGGCCCGCTGGAAGAGCAGTTTCATAGCTGAAGTGGCAACCCTGGGTAAATAAAACGTTAATATTATTATTATTATTATTATTATTATTATTATTATTATTATTATTATTATTATTATTATTATTATCATCATTATTATTATTATTATTATTATTATTATTATTATTATTATTATTATTATTATTATTATCATCATTATTATTATTATTATTATTATTATTATTATTATTATTATTATTATTATTATTATTATTATTATTATTATTATTATTATTAATATTATTATTATTATTAGTATTATTATTATTATTATTATTATTATTATTATTATAGTACACACAAGTCATTTCCGAAAACCTCTTCCTTCATCAGGTAAAACAAAAACAATTTGGCATGGTGGCTCAGTGGTTAGAGCGCCCGCCTCTTAAAGGGGAGGTCCTGGTTTCGAACCCCGGCCGAGTCATATACCAAAGACTTATAATAATGGGACCTTCTGCCTTTTAGCTAGGCGCTCAGCATATTAGATTGGAGAAGGGTAGTAGTAACAGTCACACAAAATTCTTAGGCTTCTTGATTGATGAAAAACTTACACGGAATAACCATATAACAGCAAAAGTTGAGCGTAAACGTACCCTATTTAGTTAACCATGGATCTACTAGACATACACACCAACTGCGTGCATGTATGTGGTCTTTAATTTCATTAGAATTGGTTTACTCGTCAAAGAGTAAATCCTCCAAAATTGAATATTTTTTTCGATATATAAAACGAAGTACATAGTGTATATCAATATAAACATAGGAAATAAAATATATATTAAATATGGTTACTAAGTTGCTAAATTTACATGCTGTATAGTATTTTGTGAGTTGTTTTTTTTTATAATTAAGAACATCAACGAATCAAGAAATTAAACCGACATATAATTTTAAACAAAATTTAGTCGACTTTTCATTGATAAATGACCGTTTTATTCCATTATTTTTATTTAAATTAGAAACAAGTTGTTGAACCGATTCAATTTCATCTAAGCCGAAGTTTGAATCGATTAATACGGCCTGTCTTCTAAATTAATGTTGACATTTTGATTGGAATAGTTTAGCAAGGAGCTATAAGACTACAGTCTTCCTTGGTGTGAATAACTTTCAACCATTCGCAAATTGTGGTGGAATTAGTTTAAATTATTTTTATGTTTTGCAATACCGTACTAAAATACTAGAAATATTATTATTATTTATCTAATGAAAATGCTGTATGAATTTCAGACAATTTTTAGTAAAATAAAATTACACCTTAAACAAATCTTTTCTTTGAATTCTTTTAGGGATGCTGGATCATTGATTTTGTATCTCCATTGCCCTCTTCCTTTCTTTATTCCTCTTTCTCTCTCTCTCTCTCTCTTTCCCCCAACCCCCTTGAATTACCTTCAGAAGGGCGTTTCACAAAGCCTTTTTTCAATGACAAATGACAAAAATCAGTGACAAATCTGCTGATAACCAATCAGAAGCAAGGATTTCAGTAGCTTATAACAAAAACTGTCATTTGTCACTGATGACAAGTTTTGTGAAACGCCACCAGCTCTTCTTTCTCACCTTGCTCACTGTGGAGTGCATTCAACAAATATGTTCATGCATTGCTGTCTTTTGATATAGGCCTACTTTAAAAATTTCTTATTTTTATGTAATTTGTCACAACCAGTTGCTATTCATATTTTGACCCTTAGTCCTATACAACATACATCTTTATCATGATAAGCTTTTAGTGATGACCTGGATTTGTCTTGACAGTCACATGTATAATCAAATTATTGTATTTTGACATGGAAATCAGTGCTTCCGGTGACAAATTTTCCCTATCTCCTCTCGCTCGCTCTCTTTCCTCTCTCTCATCACGTTAATTTCCTTACCCCTAGTTCTTTTAGTTCCCTGAGTGTCTCTCTGACTTCTTTTTCCCCTCTTTTCTCTTTTTCTTTTAATTTCATTTTTCGTCATCTCTTATTTCCTCTGTCCATTTTTTAGTTGTCATTCTCTTTCTCACTGTACCTAATTATTTCTATTTCTGTCCATGTCTAACACTTATCAGAGTTGTAAAGGGGAAGAGGCACTTTTACAAAATTAATAATAATAATAATAATAATAATAATAATGTAACTTATATCGCGCCAAATCCACTCTGTGGAGTGCTCAAGGCGCGTGTAAACAGGAAAAACGATCAAGACTTGAAAAGGAATGTTTTGAGATGAGTTTTGAGGGGCACTTGTCAAAGTAAAACGGGCACTATTCCTATCTAAAAAGGGGCACTTCTTACAAAGTGAAAGGGGCACTTTTCGGGTGCTTGAAAAAGTGGGGGGCACTGTGCCCCCCCCCTGCCCACAGGGATGGCCGCCTTTGTGTGTGTGTGTGTGTGTGTGTGTGTGTATATATATAAATAAATAATCCTTTCTCGCTCCCATACACGTCCTTTATTTTCTCATACCTTCCTTTCACCCTTTTCCTGCCACTATTCTGCCAAGCTCTGAATACCACGAAACATATATAAAGCACACGCTGCAATACACATTAACTTAAATCTAAAAGTTATTGCTTTATTGTTTCTTTTTTTCCTCAAAAGTTAAAACCAGTGGGCAAGGAATTTTCTATTTTCTCGTCCTTCTGATAGGAAGTTACCCGTAAGTACCCCCCCCCCCTCCCCCCGACGAAAAAAACAAATCTTCTGCACACCTGTCTTAGCACAAGTAGTTATGATTTAACTTCAAGCAATTTCGAATGAGGTGGTGTAACTCAATGATAATAATGAATTATTAATATCTGTAATAATCGTACTACTACTAACAATAATCACTATAGTTATGATATTAACATTATTTATAATAATAATAATAACAATAATAATAATGATAATAATAATGACGGTAATAATGTTCCTAATAAGAAAAATGATCATTAAATTATAAAGAATATGAGAATAATAATGATGATGATAATGATAATATTAATAACAACATTAATGATAATGATGATAGTTGTATAAACGATAATAAATTATTACAATTTTGATGATAATGATGACTACGGAAATAATTATAGCATTATACTGAAAGTAAATAAATACAGTGATGATAACAGTGACAATAACATTAATACAAATAATAATCATAATCATAATCATAATAATTATAATAATAACAATAATAACAATGGTGTCGGTTTTGTTGTTATCTTTCTTGCCGATATTGTTCTTGTTGCCTTTTAATCATAATTAACTAGCCCAAATAAGACACAGACATAATTATGTAAACATATTTTGTCATACATTTTAGACACTTTTAGAGATATTTAGACACATTTACTTCTTCAATGATAATGCTTTACAAAGATCATAGAACCATTTTACGAAGTATCAACAACAAAAAATTTGACTAGTAAGTGACGTTGACCCGAGGGTACATATAGGTCAATTTTTCCATTATAAAATAGAAAGAGAGAGAGAGGAGGGGGAGCAAGAGAGAGAGAGAGAGAGAGGGGGGGAGATAGTGAGATAGACAACGGGGGAAAGTTAAATGGTTTGGGAGAATAGAAAAGACATCCCTAATGAAGAAACATATCCTCGGAAGACACTCACATGACACGATCCAAGTATTGCGTTCCTGCTGTCTATCGTTGTCCATTGCCTTTTCATGGTAATACTTTTTTGCAAACAACAATGCTACACACTTTACAACAAGTATAAATCTAGAAACAATACAAAGCGAATAGTCTGACGATTAATAATTATTTACACTCCTACCGGCTCTTAAAAAAAATTGTTATCCCCCCGCCCATGTGTTTGCATGCAGTCCGTCCCTTAACAGGAATATTTCCCTGTTCGTCCGGTTTTCCTCTTCAAAAGAATTTTTTTCTACCAGCTGACAAACATGGAGAGGATGGATGGGACGAGAAGGAGAAGGAACGTAGCCATGGATACCGTTGTCATGGCGGCGCCGTTTCCAACGTTACAGTTGTCGGTTTCACAGCAAGCGAAGCAAGGGGGCTGTACTCCGGGACCACATTGACGTTCCATACGCTGGGTGGATCGGGAGGTGCAGTCGGAGCGGTTTGTGCAACCCCGGTTTAATGCTGAGAAAAGAACAGTGATAAAAACGATGAAAATTCGTATTCACTTATCAATTTTTATAATTAAAGTAACAATAAGAACAAAATGATAATAACAAAGGTAATTATAATTATAAATAGTACATGTAATAGTATAGTAATAATGACTGCTGTGAGAGACATAGTTGTTTTTATACGCTCAAGGGGAGGTTACATCGTGCTATCGCCCCGAGGCGTGCCGAGGGGTGATAGCCCGATGTAACCTCCCCGGGAGCCTATAAAAACAACTATGACTCGAATATTAAAGCAGTCATTATAACTATAATAATGATAACAGTTTTATTATATTAACGATGATAGGTATTCCTTATCATACTTATTATATTCTCTTTAATTGCCGTTTTCATGAAAATGACAATAATAATGATTGAGTCAAAAATAGAGTATCAAAGTTGTTATCGTTACAACAAAAGTGTGGATCAGGAGGATCATTAAAAAAGTAATGATGGCGCAATTGATCATAATCATGATATCAATTATTTATAAGTAATAAATATCATAGGCCCATGGACATTTTGAGGATAGGTTTAGTAATCATGACTTCTACTTCATATGTATTAGCACTAGAATATCAGTGATAATAATAACGATGAAGATTCTAGTTATGAAGAAATTAGAACCGAGAAATAAGTTTAGAAAACTTTTAAATTCAAGAACACAATGGCTATTGTTATGATAATGAATTTCATAAAGAAAACACTATGGTTTATGTGCTATAGACTAAAGCTATACCAAAAAAGGTTAATTGCAATACGTAATTGCATTATTAAGACAATTTAGCATAAAGCAAGTAATTATGATCCTATATTCAGTGAGGTATTCAGGTTAGGGTGAAGCCAATGGATGCCCCTCCCCCCCCCCCCCCCCCCCTAAAAAAAAAAACAATAACGCTTTTATTTTTAAAGAGATTAATTGGACATTATGTAAGGTAGAGGACCTTGCTTTTGTAAATCATTGTCACTGATTTCTTGTCAGACGTTTATAAACACTCGTGCTAAATATCTTATATATAAAAAATACTTAAGCTTTCAAACTGTTCCCTTGAACTTTTTGAAATACATTCACAGAAATGTTGATAAAGTCAAACACGAACATTGTTATTTGCATCGATCACGTTCCATATATTTTAAGGGAATACACACACTGATCTCTACAAAGAAAACCCGGAAGACGACAATCGAAACACAACATTCCCACACCTACACGCACGCTCGCCCGCCCACACAATGCAAAAACAAAAGCAAACACTCTATCAAAGAAAATCTGTTTTCAAATGCTATTAATGTGTGCCCCAAACCATACCACATACGTGTACGTTAACATGTGGGTGGGTGTGCGTCGTGCGTAATTCTATGTGGAAACAACGATCACCGACAGTGGGTAATTATAAGCACCTGACGTCATTATTTGGGGTCCTATTCAAAATCAGGGACGGAACATGCGCGGAAATTGCTCATAAAATTCTCAGACAAGCAAGAAGAAGAAAGAAAAAAATATCACATTCACTTTTGGCGCTTCTCTTTTTCCAAAACAAAGTTTAATTAAACAATTTATTTATTTTTTTAAATTAAAAAAATACTGGGAATGCAAAAAGTGCCTGAAATGTAACAGTTTTCCGTGATTTATTTGTTGCCATAATTTAAAGACTAAAGACTTAAAATCGTTGAACATATTTGATCCCCCTCCCCCTTCTCATCCGGGATTTGTGCCCACACGTTCATATGTACGCGTTGAGAGGAAGGGCGCTGTCACGCAAACATAAACTATGCCAATATTAAAGCGATACTGAACTGATGAACTGTGTGCCGTAGCGTAGCGTTTATTGCACGACGCCATCTCATGGTCCCTTTGCCAACAGTGCGTAACCAAATACCTAATTTCTACTTTGGAGACGGAGGTTTCGATGAGAGAACCAACATCGCAGCTAGGGAAGCAGCGAATTACAGCTGACCTTTAATAGATGCCGCTAGAGGGGATGTTGCGGTTGTGCTTCTAGTATAGTATGGCTTGAAATGGATGAGCTCTTTAATAACCCTTTGTCTGCCACTTAGGCAATTTTCCGCACCCATTTCAGTTCCGTTTCATAATCTTTGACGTACAAGAGTTAGTTTGGTCTCGCACGTAGGAGGCGCGATGGCTCAGTGGTAGAATAGTGGTCTCGAAACCCGGAGGTTCCGGGTTCGAAGCAAAGTCAGTGCGCTCGTGCCCTTTATTAAGGCATTCAACCTCATTACCAAGCCCTCGGCATGCTCTAAAGATGTCGGTCCGCTGACTGCTTATAGACAAGCAAACATATTCTTTAAAGACCGTCTGTACTAGTTTGGCCAGGGGGGATTAAACCTCCCTGCAAGGTCACTGACAGGTAGTTATCTTATCAAATCAGCTCTCCATTAACACAAGAAAAAGAGGATCATGGGAGACCAACATGCACCGATTAGGCATTGTTTGCTATATAGAGGGCGCAAGTAGCTATAAGTAGTGCAGAGGGGATTTAATAGCAGTGAGATAAAAACAAATCATCCAACAAAGAACGAAACTTACTGCCCATGCTTGTCATTTCATGATAGCACTGAGGGATAGCCATGCCCATCACTCCGGCGGGACAAAGACGGCTGGTCTGCTGGAGGTTGGTCGCTGTCTTGGCACAGTTGTTACATGTATAACAATTTAAAGCCGTAACTGTAAGGAAATAACCGTCAATAATTATATTTAACTGATTAACATTTTATGATTTATAAATCATACATATAAATTATATATCTTTATTTACAAGTACAGGTGTATAAACATGGTACAGGGCCCTGTATTACAAAGAGTTAATATAAATCGCAACTTATTTGCAATTGATGTCAATCGCAACTATGTAAGAGATAGAATATTGCAAACTTACGATTGATTGGATGCCTTGCGATTGATTTGGATCAATCGTAACGCTTTGTAAGACGGGGCCCAGGATGACATGGGTATCTAATCTAGGCTATTGCTTGCATCTTACTGCTTTTACACTTCTACTAGCAAACCAGCTATTTCATAATTAAATACTATACGCCGTTTAAAAGGATAGGAAAAGAATTCAAATCAATGTTTTATTCTTATTATCTGTATATGGTTCCATTAATTCTTTCCAAATCTCTTGACCTAAGCAAATCAAATTATATGATAATAAAGGGCAAAAGGAGATCTGTCCAAGTAAAAGGTGCTCTTGAAATATCTGGATCTAAATTACTTGAAGTAGATAAGGCATCTTTTGTAGGACTACAAATTGATGAGCATCTCACATGGATTGAACATATAAAAATGGTAAATCGAAATATTCGTTCAAAAGTCGGAATTTTGTTCAGAATAAGGCATTATTTCCCACAGAACATTTTAGTGCTATTATACAAAGCGTTAATCCAGCCACATATTTTGTATGGAATTGAAGTATGGGGAACCACATACAAAACCAACTTGAATTGTATTTTCCTTACCCAGAAAATGGCAATGAGAGCGATAACTTTTAGCTCAAGAAGTACCCATTCGGGACCCTTGTTCCAAAAGATAAAAGTTTTAAGTATTTACAACCTTCATTTCCTATCTGTCTCAACCTTCATCTATGACTTATTAAATGGCAATCTTCCTCACTCCTTAATTGAATACTGTCAGGTAATAGAGCACAGATATGGCACAAGGGGCAAAGAACAAGGACAACTATATCTGCCTAAATGCAAAAACACACAAGGTCAATTTTCAATATCATTTATGGGCGTGAAAATATGGAATAGTATACCATACGATTTAAGAGGAATACGATCTAAAAATGCTTTTCGGAAGGGGTTAAAGAAACATCTAAATACTTTGAGTTAAACAAAAGTTAAAACTTCTTAAAATGGCAAAAAGAAATCTCAGATTAGAAAATTTCTAAAAAGATCACTAGATAATGATATATTTTTTATTTACTGTATGTTTGGTATTGATACGGAAGTCAACACACATTTGACTTCCATGTATATTAAGTAAGGAATACTTCTAAAGTACTATTCTATTTCTTTGTTTACTTATATAGTTTATGTTACATGTATATAATGTAGTATAGTAAAAAAAAAAAAAAAAAAAAAAAAAAAAAAATAGTTTTAAAATTCTTGCCAAAGACAGGGAACCAGACTCGACTAGCACTTGTGCTAACTTCTGGTACCCCCTTTAACAACAAAAGTGTACACATAATATTTTATTCCATTTGTATACGACATACTTTGTAAAACAATATTTATATTATTCTGTGTAATGTTATCGATCTTGTGTTATATTGTTATATTTTATGTAATCATGCTTGATACATTATGTTGTTTTTTTTGTTTTTTTTTTAATTTTTTTTTTTTTACTTGTTATTATTTTTGTTGTTAATAAACTCAAACTCAACAGCGTACAATAGGCTTTAAGTTACCTTTAAACAATGGAACATATCTTTGAATGATATAACATAAATAAGGTGTGAATAATATATCATACTTTTGAATAATATATCATAGCTTTGAACACTGGATTAACATACATTAAAATAATATTACATATGTTTTGAATTATATAACATACCTTTAAAAAATATGACATATATTTGAATCAATACCTTTGAAATATATATCATATTTGTTTAGATACAGAAGCCTACATTTGAATAATATATCATATGTTTTTGTTTAAAGTAACATTCCTTTCAATGATTTAGCATAAGTTATTGAACCATAATATACCTGTAAACAATGGAGCGAACTTACCTGTAACAAGTAGACAAGCGCCTAAGATAGTTATAAAACCAAAAGTGGAAGCCATTTTCTATCTCGATTCGTTTACGACGACCAAAAAGGAGCAGAAGGGAAGAAATTGAAAATACACGTCCACGATCGACAAAGTCATTCACTGAAATATTTGAAGGGTGGGAAGGGGGACCTGGAACTGACGCGCGCTCGTACTTTTTTTTTTCATCTCATAATTTCTGACGGCCAAAATGATTTAAAGTTTTGTTTCGTGTGCCTCTTTTCCATGAATAATGGAGTTTTCAAACGGTGCGGTTGTAATATGTGATGGTACTTTATGTAATGGACAATGATATTTGGGGTGATTAGAACTAAAATGGTCAAATAGAATATAATCCTATTTCAGCATGATAAAATATTCAACATACCTAGAGAGTACAACCATGTGCCAAATCAGTGGTGCCACGCCTCAATTTGTCTTAGTTTTTTCTACATGCTCTCACCCCCACCCCCTTGTTTTTGTATCGGGCGTCGGCATGATATCCTGTTAATAATACGCCTACGTCTTACCCTTTGAAAACACGGTTCGTAAAAGGGGGCAGAGGGGCACAAGCATACAAATTCATTCAGGCCCTCACCCACTCCGCCCTTTTTATCTCTTTTCTCCCCCTCCCCTTCTAATGGATCCAGTAGAATTGTGTTTGTTTCATAATCAACACTATTGACTGTGTGAAAACAAATGTAAATACAACATAAGTCCACAAAAGTCTCTTTTTTTCTATCGTTATCATTTGTATTATTAATATTCTTGTTTATCATAATCATTATCATTATTGTTGTGTCAGTAATATTAGTATCGTGTCGTTATTATTATAAATATTTCTTGTTATTATTATCATCATCACACAGGTGCTACAACAAAAATATAAAGAAATAGGGATGTACAATGTATTGTATATCGGGTTAAAGGGAATTTGTTCATAGGCCATTTACCAAACTCGAAAGGTGCGTATGTGGAGGAAGGGACTTTCGACTGACGTAGGAGCAAGTTCCCTTTAACCCAATTTACAATACAATGTACAACCTTATTTGTTTTTGTTGTAGCATTAATATTTGAATCTAATATTCGGGATGATGATATAAACTTTTAAAGAAACTGACATGATTGTTACTTAGGAAAGCATAACGTCTATCATAATTATTATTAATATATATATATGTATGTATATATATATATATATATATATATATATATATCCCGACGCAGAGAATAAAGGAGACTTATATACGAGTATTATAAATTTGTGGGTTGATTTACTGAAGTCAATAGTCAAGTGTGATGTCCGCGCTAAAAATAACAAACTCCAATATAATATGTCATATTATTTTGTTGGAGTAATTTTCCCCTTTTGGGCATACGGGGTCTACTCGCTAATTTTAAGGACCGCTATTTGTAAAAGACCGCTATTCATTTAGTCAAACGTTATGGATAGCGGTCCTTATGAAAAGTGGTCCTTGTGAATAGCGGTCCTTATGAACAGCGAGGTAAATTGTCTATGGTTTGTTTGCTATTTATAGGGGCCGCTATTCATAAATGATCATAATTCATTGTGTCACGCGTTATGAATAATAGTCCTTATGAATGGCGGTCCTTATGAACAGCGAGGTAAATTGTCTATGGTGTGCTCGCTATTTATAAGGGCCGCTATTAAATAAAGGATCGCTATTCATTTTGTAACGAGTTATATGAACAATGGTCCTTATGAATGGCGGTCCTTATAAAGGGCGAGGTAAATTGTCTATGGTTTGTTCGCTATTTATAGGGGCCGCTATTCATAAATGATCATAATTCATTGTGTCACGCGTTATGAATAATAGTCCTTATGAATGGCGGTCCTTATAAACAGCGAGGTAAATTGTCTATGGTTTGCTCGCTAGTTATATGGGCCGCTATTCATAAATGATCACAATTCATTTTGTCTCGCGTTATGGATAGCGGTCCTTATGAATAGCGAGGTAAATATTGTCTATGGTTTGTTCGCTATTTATAAGGGCCGCTATTAAATAAAGGATCGCTATTCATTTTGTAACGAGTTATATGAATAATGGTTCTTATGAATGGCGGTCCTTATAAACAGCGAGGTAAATTGTCTATGGTTTGCTCGCTATCTGTAGGGACCGCTATTCATAAATAAGAACAATTCATTTTGTCGCGCGTTATGGATAGCGGTCCGTATTAATAATGGTTCTTATGAATGGCGGTCCTTATAAACAGCGAGGTAAATTGTCTATGGTTTGTTCGCTATCTGTAGGGACCGCTATTCATAAATAAGAACAATTCATTTTGTCGTGCGTCATGGATAACGGTCCTTCTGAATAATGGTCCTCATGAATAGCGGTCCTTATGGAGGAGGATACTTTGGATGGAGAGTCTGCAGAAATAGTTGGAAGGGAGAGGAGTGAAAGAACTGGGAGTGGTACTAATAGAGAAGGCTAGGAACCGAGGGTTGTGGAACAGCATGATTGCCAAAGTCAATCGATATGGCACTTTGGAGAGAGAGAGATAGAGAGAGAGAGAGAGAGAGAGAGATGGATAGCGAGCTTGACCCGGGAATACGACGGGAAACAAAACTTTCACTTTGCCAACCTCTGACGCAGAAAATCCCCCTTTCCGTTCGAAACGCAGCAAACCCTGAAACCCTGGGGGTGACGAAATGTGGGGCATTTACCAAATCATATTCCCCCTTCCTCTCCCCCAGCGCTGATTACCTCAAAAATATTGGATTTCGATAATTTATCTCAGCATACGGATACGAGGTGTAAATTGACAAGGGCTTAGCCTTGATCCGTGACTCAACGCATATATAGCACATCTTCATATGTAGCCAGCATGAATCGGCATACATGGGACACAACAAGAGAATGACTGTAACTTTTTTATGGGGAAAAAATATGCAAAGAGTTAGCGGGGTCCATAGAGGGACTATACTCATTTGTTTTACATTTAAAGGGGGGTTCCACCCGGATATTTTCTTGTTTAAATAAAAGCAGAAAGATGAGAGACATCAGTAAAAGTACGAGCAGTATCAGATTAAAATAGGAAAGTTTTGATGTTGTTTGAAGTTTTCATCAGTGAAACACAAACTGGCAATACTGTGACGTATCGTGTGAGCTACTCTTCCAGTTGCGCTAAATACAGATAATGTCATAAGTTTGTATTGTCTCAGTTATTTAAGACGTAATAAACTTTATACAGGGGTTGTATTAAAAAATTTAAAAAGATATTAAGGCAAATTTGTGACTTGATTGATCGCACCATGCTAAACTTTCTTATTTCGAATAGGCTTTTGCTCAAACTTTCACTGAGCTGTTTCTCTCATTTTTCTGCTTTTTATTAAAACCAACTTAATATCAGAGTGGACTTCCACTTTAAGGTGAATTTTTATCAATGATAGAAAGTTTAGTCTTATGTCAGTCGCTGACACTTCTTTTTACCGAGCTGATTTGAGGATATTTAAAATAGTTCCTTTAAACAAACTTGTTCCAGAGTTTGTAGTTGCAACAACCTTCAATACAATTTTTAGATAATGTTTGTATATTTATCTTTATAAATCATTGCTATTTACTGTTTCACTATGTATCCATGTACAAGTTGTGCGTCCGAACAGATTATTTCAAACAATAACTTGAAGAAGTTTCTTTAAACTCTTGTGCTGGATAATATTAAGTGTTATTTGATGAATATTATTCTTTATGTCTGAAGACAAACATAAGTGAGAGCTTTAATTGTCCTTAGCGTCCGGACACACAAACCGCAATTCTTGTTGGCGCTTTGCGT
Source organism: Strongylocentrotus purpuratus (assembly GCF_000002235.5). NCBI lineage: Eukaryota > Metazoa > Echinodermata > Echinoidea > Camarodonta > Strongylocentrotidae > Strongylocentrotus > Strongylocentrotus purpuratus. The sequence continues at coordinate 1,286,648 of NW_022145574.1, read as the reverse complement.
TGCCAAGTTGGATGATTTTCGAATAAAGATCGTCAGTTCCTGATCGCAAGTTGGATGATTTTCGAACAAAGATCGTCAGTTCCTGATCGCAAGTTGGATGATTTTCGAATAAAGATCGTCACTTCCTGATCAGAAATTTGCACAATACAATACATTAAAAAAATAAACATGAAATTGAAAGGGAAGGAGGGCCGACTAAAAAGCAGAGCTTGTAGGTTGTAAGCCCCCCTGTAAAAGTAATTATTATGAATTATTATTTTATGAGAAAAAAACAACAACAATAACAATAACTGATTCAGTAATACAAAAAATCACTTTTAAACGCAAAACATTGATAAATACATACATGTTTATAAAAAGAAACAATCAAAGTTGCATAAAGTCACACTACAAATTATATTTGATTGGGGAATGCAATAGCCTATAGTAACTATTCAGAAGAAAGCTTTTAAGTCCCCTTTTGAAAATTTGTATCGAATTACACTGTATAATATCATTTGAAAGTGAATTCCACAGTTTATTCCTTTAAACAATCTTGGTCCGGATTTGATGTTTGTAGTTTCAGCAACCTTTAATACAGCTCTTAAATCATTTTTGAATATACAACAATGCTATTCACTGTATCGTTAGGTATTCCTTTACAAGTCGTATGTCCGAACAGTTTATTTCAAACAGTAATTTGAAAAAAAGTTTCTTTAAATGCCTATGTTGGACAATATTGGGTGCTATTTGATGCCAGAGACAAACGTTAAGTGAAAGCTTTGATTTTCCTCAGCGTCCGGACACACAGCCCACTATCCTCTTAGCGCACTGCGTTGCCAAGTCTGGATGTTTGTCGAATGACTCGATCATCATTTCCTGCCAATGCCCTCGATCTGGGTGAACATTTGAGGTTTCACTAGTCTCAAGGAATTAGTCATTTATTTCATCTTGTTCTGTGCTCCGAAGTATTCTGAAGCAGACTTTTACGACACAACACACACATACACACGCACATACATATAACTCATGCACCTCCCCCCCCCCCCCCCCCCGAAAAAAAAATGAAGGTTGAAGAGTTGTCCAACTGTCCGTTAATAGGGACCTTTAGATTTGCACGCCGACATAATGGACTGCTACGTGTGACATCCTTTTAAGGCAATGTGACGTCTGTTGAGGTCTTAAAGTGTAACATGGTCTTAAAGTGTAACACGACTCCCTAGCTCCTGAAAAAATAGTCGCTGCGTGCGCGCGGCGCGTACGCACAGCTGTAGCTAGCTAGCTGTACATGATTGTATGTGTAATGCTCGCTCTCGCTTATGCTACGGTCACAAATGGTTCGTACGAACGATAATTTTGTACGAATCTCCCTGTTTTTCCATTGTCTTCTCGAATTTCCATTGTCTGAAAATCGTTCGTAATGGCATTTGTGACCGAGGCTTAAATTGGGCTAACTAGCTAGTTGGCAGCAATAATTCAACATCTTAAAAAAGAGGGGAATAAAGACCGATCAGAGCACATAGTTCCATGAGTAGGTATTTTTTGTTTATCCCATACACAAAACGTTGCCAATATAGGAGGGAAAATGAGATAGAAAAGAAAAGGAAGAATAGAAAGAAAGTAAAAAGAGTTAAAAAAACGAAGACACATAATTATAAAAAAAAAATTAATGGAAGAAATAAAGAATATGGGAAAAACGAACTACGAAAAAAAAGAAACATGAAATGTTTTATTAAAGAAAAAATGAAATGAAAGGAAAAGAAATAATATGAATGAAAGGAAGACGACAGAAGAAGGGAAACTATTCTTTTTATTTTATTTCTTTTATTCATTTTCAGTTCTGAATACAAAAAAACATCAGTATACACTAAAACATACATAAAGAAATATGAATATATTTTAAACAGAACTGGCCAGTGCTCCAAGATAAACAAATGTTAATGCCTTGTGAGCGCTGACAATTAAGTAGATGTTCAAGCAAAATGCATACATTTGGGAGTACCTGATAATGCAAACATACAGCAAACAGATTAAGAGAAGAATATTAGGTAGAAAGAATGAAACAAAATGCAAATGGCAAAGGACGGTGTTTCAAGTGCTGTGCAGAGCAGTGATATAACGAAATCTTTGCTATATAAGGTATAAAATTGATAAGAAGACGAAGGGGATGGAAGAGAATTGGTTTGCGTCAAAAAAAGATTATAGATAAAAGTAGGAATAATAAGCAGGGCCCAGGGAATGACTTCAGTAAGGATGCGAGGTGCTGACAAGCAAGGAAAAAGTAGGAAAAACACAGATCCTAAGATAATAGGTCCTGTAAATTTGCCTGAGTGTGAAAAACGAAAACAAGTCATTATAAAAAAAAGGAATTATATAGAAAGAGAAAAGGGTCCTCGTCTCTTGACAAACGTAGGCCTAAAAAGAGTTTCTAATACACTGGCCAGGATAGTAATGCAGCTGTTCGATGTGCTAGCTAGCTAGGTTTCAAAGTACAAAGTGCGTCTGCGAGCTCCACGTACGCATGTTCAACACAGGGACTATTTTTTCAGGAGCTAGGGAGTCGTGTTACACTTTAAGACCATGTTACACTTTAAGACCTCATTAGACGTCCTTTTAACCCTAATAAGGCCGGGGGGGCCATCATGCCCCCCCCCCCCCTCCACGATTTTTCTGATTGTTCGTGAACGCATATGGGTGGCGCCCCGCCGCTCGCTGACTTTTTTCTTTCGAGTCTAGCGCAACTTTTAAAACAATTTTTTTGAAAATCGGCCCTACGGTTACAAGGTCACGTGACCTTTTGTCTTTGCATGTCAGCCCGAAAATCGTTCATTTTCATGATTTGTGTACAAAACCTACGGAAAAGTCAGTTTTCCTAATAATAGATCAAACATGGGTTATTGGGTCTTGTTCAAAGTTTAAGTGGTTGTTTTGGCAGTCAAAAAGTTGCATTGTAGTTAGAAATGAAATAAAACAACAAAAACAATGAAATACATAAGTTAAAAAAACAATGAAATACATTAGAAATTACCAAAAAAAGAGATAACATAAGTAATAAGCTCGCTCTTCCAATTTTTTGTTTTGTATTATTATTCCGAATGGTCTAATGAATGAAAAAGAATGCTTAAATATGAATAATATATGATTTATGGTTAAAAATATGATTTTTATGACCTTATTAGCATAAATTACCATTATGAGTAAATTTTTCAAAAAATTGAAATTTCCATAGACATGTGTGCAATGCCCCCCCCCCCCCCCCCCCCCCCCCGGCCGTACTAAGACCTCAAATAGCCCGGCCTTTTTATGGTTTAGGCACTGCCGGGCACTGGGCAGTGCCTTAAAAGGATGTCACACGTAGCAGTCCACTATTTCGACGTGCAAATCTAAAAGTCCCTAATAATAGGGACTTTTAGATGTGCACGACGAGAACGTGGACTGCTCGTGTGACATCCTTTTAAGGCAATGTGACGTCACTGCCAGTGCCTTAAAAGGACATCACATTGCCTTAAAAGGATGTCAGACGAGCAGTCCACGTTCACGTCGTGTAAATCTAAAAGTCCCTATTAGCTCACTAATGATTGACGGATGCTGTCACAAGATGAATGAGATCCGGGGCATTTTTTGAGGGTGGAACTTAGCAGGTCTGAGAAAATTGCTTTAAAACATATTTTAGAATCTATGAAATATATTTAGATGTTTGAAAAACAAGATATGAGTTGTATGCAGCCCTACACATCAACAGGAATCAACTTATATTTGGAGGTCACCCGACCTTTACGAAAGCCAAGGAATCGCAAACTTTCCGAAATGGTAAACTGGTATACAGAATTCTGAATAGCAATGACATGAATTATATTATTATTATTTTGCCCAAATTTATACAAACTCCTAGATCCTTTATAATGTTGCACTCAACAATGGCTGGGCTTTAGATAATAGCGGAATATGATCGCCAATATTTTCGACAATTTCAAGCCCGGTTCAATTTCGAAACATTCCGGTTAATCCTATAGAAATAACGTTCGGATTACGTAAAACGTCATTGTCAGGTTCGCATTGTTCACGCAGCGCTATTGAAATAAGAATAAAGAATTTGAATAAAATTACATGTGGTAGCGTAGGACAAACATTAGAGACCACTCTAACCCAACTAACATAGCCTTTCAAAACATTAATACGCATTTTCTTATTAATATTCCAGCCTCTGATGTTTCAGAAAATCTCTAAATTGACAAAAAATGATAATAACCATCCATTCTTCACAGATCTCACGCCTGCTGAGCTACGCCCCTTGAAAAAAGGGTAATAGTTATTACGGTCAAGTGGCTTGATGACGCATTTGACGTCATTGCGGGAATATCCGATTTTTCCTACAAAATAGATCTTACGATCTCATTAATTAGGAATGGCGAAATTGCCAGAAACGTACTGGGATTATCAAGTGCATATTATTTTTCGGATGAATGTTTTTTTTCTTCCTTCAATTAATATCATGGTTTGCCTTTTAAAGAAATGTTAATGCCTAAATAACCCTCCTTTTCACCGGAGAGTCTCCTGCAGTGACGTCCTATGCTATTGCGCAATACAGCCACGAAACTGGACTTTTTTCTGAGCGTTCTGAGTCGTCATGTTTAAAGGTAGATTCCAGAATTATTTATAATTTCTAAGAAAATAATTGTCACGTTCGGAATCTCCGTCATAAATTATTCTAAATGTTTTTGTTTTTCCCTTCATTTTGTTAGCCTGTTTTGGTTAGAGTGGCCCTTTAAAGGCCCACTGCACTACTGGTAGCTACTTGCGCCCTCAATTATAACAAACAATGCCTAATCGGTGACCATTAGTCCCCCATGATCCTCTTTTTCTTATGTTAACTGAGAGCTGAGTTGATGAGATAACCACCTGTCCAGTGACCTTGCAGAGCGGTCTAATCCCTCCTGTAAACTACGGCAGATAAGCTTTAAGGCTTGTCTTAGCTAGCATCAATTATTGAATACAATATTATTCGTAACAGGTGATTGAAACGAGGCACTTATAAAAGTGTGCATTAAATTATACATTTCAAAAATGGTCTATTACATTACTTGATTATCGAAACTAGTTGTCATCGTGTTAGTTATTGGCTTGGCATCAGAAATGGCAAGATGAAGGTTGAATTCTTGAAAAAAAGACTTTTATGAGCTGGTTTGATTTCCGATCCAGCTTCCGTTGGGAAGCACACCAAAACGGATATAGGTCGAAGCGTTGTATGACTACTGCTACCTAAACATTATCATTCTTGGAAGTATATAATATCACGCGATATAATTCTGAACATTGTTCATACCTGTGCCATAGGTCTCCATGCAACTGATGTCACAACCGGTTCAGAACTGTTTAGTATACATTTTTTCTGGATATAAATCGGAACTACGGATATAAAGGTTTCAACGTGATCAATAGACTAGCGAAATGGAGAGACGCCTTAATACGATGAGCGTTAATGAGTGTTTTCAAATTTAGTTACCAAACAGTGTCTAAACAGTGTCTAGTAATGCCCTTATTGCATTGTGAGCGGCTTCATTCTGTTTGAGAGGATCTTGCTTGTATATTAACATTATTTTGTGATTAGGAACATGCCTAGAGCGAGGAGAACTTCGTTCACGTCAAGTTTAGACGTGAATTCCTTTTCTACCGATGTTTACACTTTGGAGAAGACCGGGCGGGAGGTTGCCCGAGGCCGGTGGATCACAGTCGAACCTCTGCTGATTCTCTCCAACATGGCTAGCGCCGGTCTCCTGGTGACGAGGTTGCAGTACCTCCGCGCCCGCATCGCGCATGATAAATTCAACCAGACTTCTGATTATGGCGCTAACGAGTCATCGGAATGCGACGCAGCCATCCAGAATAGCAGTAGTATTCAACTGCAGCAGGCGATTCAAGTCGAGTTATCGCTTTATTCGCTGATCTTGAACGCACTTAGTACTTTTCCCGCCATTTTCTCGACGATACTCCTTGGATCACTCAGCGATCGCATTGGACGGAGGATCGGTCTCGTCGTGCCGATCATTGGTCTGGTCATTCAGTGCGCGCTTTACGTCACCATCTTCTACGCGCATCTACCAATATGGGTGTGTTTTGTTGCTGATACGTTACAGGGCCTTGCAGGTATATCATGCATGCCTTCATTTTCTTTGTAACTATGGTAACAATGAACCAAACAACATTAAGGCCTTTTCAGACTTTTCGCATATCTTAACAAGCGCGTAATAGCCAACAACAATTTTTTTAATAGTAACATTGTGATATTCTGATTTCAGCCATTTTTGAATGCCTAAAACGCTTCAACTTTCTTCGCCCCCCCCCCCCCACCCCAAACAAAAAAATAGATGCATGAATGAAAAAAACAATGACGTCTTCAGCTAGTATACAGGGTGGCCAAAACAAGAACTCTACACCAGAGATCTGCAATTCCAACGTCATGATTGGCACAATGTCATCGATTTATTAATTTTGGAAGGAAATTCGTTTCCAAACAAAATGACACCAAGATCAACAATTTGGGGTAAGGCGATTTGAATCTATGGCTATTCTGTTGCTACCTTCTTTGCAACCGTATATAGTCATGCTTCAAGCAGGGAGAAATTTGCGCAGGATGACTACCCACACGATCAGCTGTGGTGATAAGCAGTGAGTCATTATACAGTGCGTCCCAGAAACAAACGAAACCGAGAATTTGCAATGTTTTATCATAACTTAATCACAATATAATTAATAAATGACACATATTTGTAAAGGTTAGATCCTCCTCTTTCATTTTGTAGCAACAGACACAGTCTTTCGTCAACTCTGTTTGTTGCTACGGCAGGCAGCCAATGAACGCGAATTCGTTTTTAAATCAAATTATGTAAATGCAAGTATTACCTTAAACAAACAAAACTTTGTTATTCCTGGCTCATTTTTCCTGATTGAGGTGTCATCTGAAAGGGCAAAAAATGAACTTACTAGAAGTGTGATTTTCTCTCTGAATTCAGATACAGCTCGCCAAATGACGTTTTGGTCCTCTCTTCAAATTGTTTTTAATCATTCATGCATGAAATATGCATCACTTGAGTTGCATCATTATGAAAGAGGAGGAGTTAACCTTTATAAATATGTGTCATTTTTTAATTATATTTGCGATTAAGTTATGATAAAACATCGACAATTCTTGGTTTCGTTTTTCTGGGACGCACTGTATATCGTTGAAATGTGTAGATCTTAGGTGTTGCCGTTTTTTTTTTTGCCCACCCTGTATATGTCTGGACTTTGATAAAAGGAAACATAGATCGATCATGGGATGTTGGTTTGTTATTGCCAAATTAATGTAAAAGAATTTCACCTTAATCAGGAAGGGCATTAAAGATATTTTATCCCTTTTGCAGCCAACATCAAAGTCTGTAGAACTTTGCGGGAATTATGAATATATCTGTCCTAACTGTGAAATTTAAACGTTAGCAGTTGAAATTATGCAAGGGAACCCGTTTAGTTGATTGCAATCACTTTTGTTGATTCGACAACTATTGGTCATTATTTCCCCACAAAAAGCCATTTTCAAACCCTTTTGTTTTGAGAGAAGTTCTAAATAATTATTGTCTTTCAAATGCCGTTGGAATTTAATCTTTACATTTTGATGACATGCAAATGGAACATAGCACCTTTAAAGATGGTTTTCTTTTAATAACGGTAACAAAATTATGTGGCGGAGTATCCCCATTGTATGTGAAGTCATGGTTGAAATATTTCTTCATCCAAATGGATTCCTGATTCAACTCAGTCTAACTTTACATGAAATTCTCATTCCAATTTTAAGGAATCGTCCTTTTTTCGTTATAATAAACAATTTACAATTTTGTAGTTCAGGAATCATAGACTATATTTTACTTTAATGAGAATAATAGAGATAACCTTTCAATCATAGATATCATCAAACTACATGAATTGTCTCAAAGCAATTGTGTATAAATATTTCACATTTCACCTGTCTTTCAACAACGTTCAGCAAAATATTTGTAGAAGATCAGGCATTAGGGACTTTTAGATTTGTACGAAGACAATGTGGATTGCTACGGTCGACGTCCTTTTAATGCACTGCCTTGAATGGACGTCACACGTATCAGTCCACGCAAATCTAAAAGTCCCTATTCATTTCCATACCCTCCCTTTTCTCTTAGAAATATGGTTAAAGAACTTTTTTGCAACGATCACCTCAAGGGGACCGGATATTCTTTGTCTATGTGAGATATAATATAACAATCTTAAAATATCATGAACTTCCTCCCGAAATGTTGCACTTCCGTCGAAAGGTTAAGCCGTCATTTCACCTGGGACTCTACATCCCCTTTCCTTCTCCCCTCCCCACCTACCCAGGCCCCTTGAAATATCTGCGTCAGCTGTGAGTCGAAAGTTTCCTCTTGAAATGGTTCGCTTCCGCCAAAAGGAAGGCTATTTCATGACCCCTTGACCCCACCCCTCAAAAAAGAAGAAGAAAAAAAAAAGACCTTTAGTTTGTATTGAGACCGACTAGCAAAACTACAAAGATGGAAGCATTAATGTAGAACGTATATACAAGCGTACTAGCGTACAAGCGTACTAGAATTAAAGTATTATCATTTAACTTAATCATAGAACTTGTGAGAAATGTAGAGAAACTGGATGCAGTTGCATGGGTTGTTCTTTTATTTTGTTAACTCGGCAGAGGCCACGGTCATGTTCAAGCATTTACGCTTACGACATGTGGTCTCCTGCTTTTCCTTTTGTATGAAACTTTTATTTCAACTAGAAACAAATTTTGTCAAACTTACATGTTATTCATTATATTTATTTGTATTTTTCTTTGTATTGATATGAAAAAGTGGAAATAAAACAAAACGAAACAAAAACAAAAACAAAATATTAGCTCCAGTCAGATATAACGCTTCTCATCCTCGTTGCGATGGTCATGTGACAGCATTTCGACCAATCGCACATCAGTATCGATATAGACAATTTAATATATTAAAATGTTCCATGTTTAATTGGCTGATTATTTACTTTAAAGACCAACCACTTGTCATTTCGCTGATCTCGCGTTCAGGTGGATATGGACTTTTGCTCAGTACAGCATCAGCATACATCGCTGACGTCACTAGTGTGGAGCAGCGAACATGGCGTCTCGTCATTGCGGAGGCGGCGCTTGTTCTAGGCTCCGGAGTTATCCAGCCAATCAACGGCTTCATTATACAATACTGCGGTATAGGCGTGGCCTTCTGCACTTCACTAGGCGTGGCGTTGCCAGGGTTACTTTATGCTGTTTGTCCATTGACCACGCCCGAAACGGTAGAGGAAGATACAGAGGAAACTTTGGGTGAATACATCAAAGGTGAAGAAATTGATTATCCTTATTGCAAATTTTCTCTTATAGTGGATACGTCGCCGGACTGCCGATCACAAGGTCCGCGGTTCAAGTCCCGACGCTGCACTAATGTCCTTTGGCAAGACATTGATCTACATTTGCCACACTCCACCCAGGTGAAGTAAATGGGTACCTGGTAGGAATGTATTCCTTGAAACGCAGCGCGCGTAACAGCTGCACTAATAAAGCCAGGGTAATTATGCTGCATTATAATTGTAGAGCGCTTAGAGACTTCTGACAAAGTAAGTGTTAGGCGCTATATAAGCACTGTAATTATTATTATTATTATGTTTTTGTGTGTTATTTGAATTGAATTTAAATATGGAATTCAATGTTTTCTATGTCATTATTTTCAAACATGGATTTTTCTATCCAAGAATGTAAATTTCATACTATTTTCTATTAATTGCAGTAAATGATTTGAACATGTACGTCTACATGATCAGATGAAATTAATTTTAACATTTTGAATTCATACAAAACATAACTGAGATATAAAAGGGTTACAACGTGTGTCCATACCTGAAACTCGATTATTTTGCTTACAACCCTTTTTGTTTTCGTTCTTCCAAAGTTTTTAAGTTTGTATATTGATGAATTATCGGAAACAGTGGACTCTGGTATAATAGAAGTGGCTGCTGAGAAGTCTGCCATCCATACTTTAAGTATATACTTTAAGTATGGATGACAGACGTAACTTGCGTAGCCCGTAATGTCTGTTTACAACAATAATTTGTGTATGATTATGATCACCAACTTCCTGGCGACTAGCACTGATCATTAGTTTCAACCAACAACAATATATAATGACATTATCTAAAAAATAAAATTGTCTATCCAACCCCCAAAAACTTTTCTTGATCATAATTTAAAAACTCATGTTGATCGCAGAACCCCCAAGCCACCCCCCCCCCCACAAGTAGTAATGATAAATAAAAATATATTTATGAATAAATTATATATAAAATCCTAATAATCGCGATTTGCATGATGGTTCATTTTTATTTCATACAGATATCTTTCGCGGGATTTACCGCTTGCTTTCCATCAACGTCAACGGCAGACGTTGGAAGATCGCTTTCCTCTTTATCGCCGAACTCTTCTTGAATACCGTGATCAACGGGCTTCAGATCGTCCCCACCTATGGGCTCGGTCCACCGTTCTGCTGGGGCCCGAGTATTGTGGGCTATTTTACCGCCGCTGTGGCTATCTTACCCGTCATCGGTACTACATTCATTTTATTTTTCAATAAACTAATAATGAATTATAATGGATGTATTTTTCTTTCATAAACACAAAAAGGGATGTTATTAATGTTTATTTACATGTATTATGAATATTTGTTCATTCTTTAAAAAACACAACTTCATCCTGTGTATCATAACCGATGTATAAACGAATAATGATTGCATAACTTTCATGATAAATGTACCCAGCATTCGTAATTTTCTTTTCGATGTGTTTTTCTGTTTTATACAAATTGTGTTTATTTCCCCCATCGCAGATAGTATATCCGAAATGGTTTCGGTTTAAAAAAATACTAATCAACAGAACTAGCCTGCATCACAGCTACACAATTCGGAAAATCTAGCTTAAAGGAAATCTATGGTAGCCCAAAAGGGACACCATGAAATTGCAGATAATTCGCGACCAAATTCAAAACGTGGCAAATTTTAAAATTCGCGACGAAATACGCGACGTCGTGAGTTTCGTCATGAATTATTCGCGACAGAATATGTCGCGTCGCATATTTCGTCGCGGATTTCGTCGTGAATGTTGTTCGTTCATTTGGTATTCTATTACTCTGTTCTCTTTCTCTCCCTCTATCTTTATATTTCTCACTTTCTATCCCCTCTTTCTCTCTCTCTCTCTCTCATTCCCTCTTATTCTCTCTATCCTGGTACATTTTGGAATGTAACGATTTAGGATTTAGCGCCTGTTGAAATTATACTCTCTTCCTTATTTGTTCTCATCCTCTTTCGAGGTATTCGAGGTAACATAAAAACAAAATCAAAGTTTTACAGCAACCATTGAACTGTACTCTATATCTTGCCATATGCACAGGTGTAACAGTAGCTGTGAAACTGTTCGGAATTTGTATGGATGATTTGTGGATGATCTTTTGCGGAACGCTGGCCATGGCAGCCTCCTGCGTGGCGACAGGTGTAGCGCCCTCTACGCCGTATCTATTCATAGGTAAGAGTGAATTTGTCGTATATGTGTTTATTTGTTTATTCCGTTTTGGTAAACGAATATACAAGAATAACAAGATATATAAATCAAATAATTTACATAAAATGATGTAATAAGTTTGTATCAGAGGCAAAATAGAATTATGACGAAGAAAAGGTTTTGTTGAATGGCTGCATCTTCCACTGACTCCTTTGTGCCTGCACCTTTCATCTTTTATTATTATTATTATAATTATAATCATGGTTTCCTTCGGAAACATTAAATATATTGAATAAAGGTAACTACTCACACAAGATACTAATACTTTTTATCATTTGTTTAAAAAATCTTTATATAGCACTGGTTCCATACAGCATAGGATGTCTCATCTCGCCTGTTATGAAAGGAGTCCTTTCTAAACTCGTGGATGAGCACGAACAGGGTAGGTTGGCCTGATAGGAATTAGAGTGATATTTAAAGAAGAATTTGTCTGATGGTGATGAGGAGAAGTTTTTTGATGATCATAATGACGACAATGAAAGGCCTATATGATGATGAGGATGGTGATGACAATAAAGAAGACGATATTGATTGATGACGATGGTGGTGGTAGTGATGTTGGTGTTGGTACAATTGTAGTGATGATGATGGTGATGATGATCGATTTGACAAAAAATGCTTAATGATAAAAGTAATGATCATGTATTGTGGCAATTACGAAAATGAAAATCAAGATGTCAAGAAAATTAAGTTGATAACATTTATGATTATGATCATCAATAGCATGATCATGTTGATGATACAAATTACTGTAATAGTCATCATGATGAATTTATACTTTACTTTCTAATTTCTCATTCATATCTACAACAGGGTCTGTCTTTGCTCTGGCTGGTTGTATGGTGAATATATCTCAGTTCGTTGGACCGGTTCTGGCAAACGCCCTTTACGCTTCAACAGTGTCATTCTTTTCGCCTCTAGCATTTTACGTTTTGGCTGGACTATTGATTTTTCCTACAATTCTGAACGGGTAAATTCCTTTCTCTTCTAGTTAATCACCTATAAGGCATACTGCAATTATCATGCAGTACCTTTTGATGGTTTGAATTTATCGAGAACAAAATAATGATGATAATGATAATGATAAAGTGCTAATATAAAATGTATTTAGTCTCAATAAAACGCCGGGTCAAAACGGCTTTCACGACCACAATATTGCATAAGATTCCCTGTCAATATAATTCCTCATATCTCGTCAAATTTTGAGCGTAATTTCTCATCGGCACCAATATCAAAGATACCTGCTCATAACTCTTTCATCGTTTTTCATGAAGTGATTGTGAGAACATTATTTATTCTTGATAGATAAAGTTTATTTCTTCTCAGAACTGAATTAATGAACTGAATCTAAAGAGTCATAGAGATGATCACTAAAGTTCTGAGAAGATATAAACTTTATCTATCAAAAATTAATCATATTGTCACAATCTCTTGATGTAAAAAGCTAAGAAATAATCATTCCAAGTTGATGTGCAACAGTATATATTAAATTTGAGGCCATCTTAGAAGGCTGACAGTCCAAGAGGCCGACATCTTAAGAAACCGACATCCCATGAGATCGACAAAACAAAGTTAGACATAAGCGATTTAATATAGAAAAATAAATGTCAGTTTTATGGATCTTTGTTCTAGTGCCTAGCTTTTAAGTAGGTTCACTTTTCTTTTCCGTAGTTAATGATTAAGAGAACTTTCTTTCATAATTATTCATTAGTATAATTTAATTCAATTTAATTCCATACAATTAAGACATTTTTTATCTAAACAAGTGTTAGTGTTTTGTAAAAATGTATTATGCTTTGTCATTTTAAATGGCAAAATTCTGCAACCAATCAATCATTTAAACAACAGTTGAACCATCTGGAAATGGCTAGAAGGCCTACGAGTCTGATCGTCGGTCTCTAGGGCTGTGGCCATTAAAGCCTCCCTATTCATGAACGAAAAAATCACAAGACAGTGCATGATGGTTCTCCAATTAAGAACGTTATAATATACATCTTTCTTCGTTGTACTCTTTTGCAGGATTGTTCAAAGTTATGGCACGGAAACTCACCTAGGCTACACGCAAATACCAGGTGATGACGATGGTTGATAAACAGAGACAGCGTTCAATTCGGATGGCATCCACTGGTTTCCATAGTAATCAGGAGCATCATCAGCATCATCGATGTCAAAACAGAGCTCATCAATTTGTGTCAATTTAGTGCATCCATCTCGGCCTCCATGTTGGTTTTTGGATGGATTCCCTAATCTCTTGGAGAAGAGTTTTGTGGATACATCATTTATCAAAAATTACGTTTACATCTTATTGTATAATGTAGCTCCGGTAGTCACGGTGAAAGTTGCCCGATGCGCTCCAATATTAGTCGGCTCCAGCTAGGCTACTGATTTTGGTACTCAATTCAACACCTTAGGTGGAGAGAGCAGTTCAAAGGCTAGGCAAAGTTAAAGGACCCTAGTGACGCGTGGGGGCTCGAACCCAAGACATTCGTCGCACCTCCTGTATATAAACCACTCGACTACGACGCAATATATCAAGAAATATATCTTTTTATACTATTTATACATACATTTATACTTAAAAGAAAGTTTTTAAAAAAGGAATAGCGCTTGGCGTAATATATTTTTTTTAATGGGGTGCTTGGGTATAGCGCTCATATCTGTCAGACTTGACACTCCTGGCGCTCCCGATTATAACCATGGCTTTGGCGCTCTAGCAGTTCAAGGAATTAATTCGTGCCAGGGACCTATTTGCATCACCTGGGTTGAGCGTGGCAAATGTAGATCAATGTCTAGCCAAAGGACATTAGTGCCGCGGCTGGACTCGAATCGTGGACCTTGTGATCCACTGTCCAGTGACGTATCCATTTGACCACGACACCCTCTATCCAGACCTAACTTTGAACCTTATATGATCATTATTCTGAAGGTTATGTAGGCCTTTAGGGCCCAGCCTAAAACTGTTTCGGAGATTTTTCATATTTGATTATTGTTTAGTAACATTGTTTCGCGAGTGCCGTATTTAACTCAACCGTTGGCGCCCCCTTCTATTAAATTGTCTAATTTCGTGAATAGCTAAGTCATTTATTTGTAGGAAACTATACAAATAATTCCACGCGTCTCTATCCCCCTTCTCAAACGCACACTCAAACGCACGCACATACAATCATATACACGATATTTCCTCACTCTTTCTCTATCTACTCATCTCTCATTCCCTTGATCTCTCTCTCTCTCTCTGTCTACTGTACTCATCTCTCTCTCTCTCTCTCTTTATCTACCACTCTCTCCCTTGCTCCCTTTCTATCTACACATCCTCTCTTTCTCTCTCTCTCTCTCTCTCTCTTCTCTCTTTTTACCCAGCGCTCCTTTTCAGGACTTCCTCCCTTCTCACATGTGAAACCGTAAACCAATTAAACATTGATGCAGTATCTATCTCATTATTCAAGGACATTTGATTGTCCTCTAAATGCGTCCGTCTCGAAGACTGATCAACTGGTATTCTTTCATACATGAGATATAGGAGGGTTACAATGTTTGCCTATACCTGAAATAAACTTGATTTGCTTATAACCCTCTATTGTACTCATTGTTTCAAAGTTTGTAAATGTATATATTTGATGACAGAGAAGAATATACAACAAGCTCTATTTTTGTTGTTGTTGCAATCTACACGTTTTATTCAGTACTGCTACATGACATGAACATAATGAAGTGTAGAGACATAAATTATTTGAGTCCCTGAAACTGAAAAAATTATGACCTCATGGCGAGCATAAAATCATAAGAAGTGACGGTGCTAGATTTACTAAGAATTAAATACTATTTTGCACTAAATGCTTCATGCACTATTGAACCATTAAAAGCAATACATGTCATCTTTTGACTGATAAAAGTCTACAAATCAAAATTGTACATGTACTCAGTTTCTATTGCTGTATAATTTAAAGAGATATATCTTGTATGGTGCTCATGATTTTGTGCAGTTCATCTCACTCCGTGTATGCGAATGTAAAAAAATTACAAATTGAAATTCTGAATACAATGATTATGTAAAAAGATGGACGTACTTATCATTTTTCTTATCGCTTGTATGTAAATTTCACCTTTTCTTCCTCTTTGTTTTTGTTTGTTTTTTATACATTAAAATTGATGAAATGTTCAGCAAATTTTCAGCTTGAAAATAAAATTCCATGTACTAAATACAGACCCGTTTTTTCTCAAAATCGTACAATGATTTCTTTTCAGTGTTATTTTCCTTAGCCCTTCATGAATATAATAAGTACACTTCAGCCTAAATTTCTACATTGATCAATTTACACTTTAAAAATAACCATTATCATATAAATACAAATAACATGCAAAGTACAGGCATTCATAATAGTGAGAGAATTGTATTGCTAAGTATCTAATGAATATACACAAAAATAGAAGGATGGAATTTAATAGAAAAAAGTAAAATCCTGAAAAAAAATGAATGTTTTTCTCAGCATTCTCAGCCACAATTAGTATTGAAATGAACCTTACCTCCCCTTAAATAAATAACAAAATAAAACACATGGTTTGTTGAGAGAAAGAAGGGTGTTAACTCAATGTCAAGCCTGTGTTACAGGGTATAAGTCAAGGCCCTTTTGGCTCTGAACAGTTGTTGTATCAGCCTAAGATTCAGCCTGAGAATTCAGAAGTAGAAAGACATTTCAGCAACTCTTGAGCATATAAAAAGGCAAACTCCCCCCCCCCCCCCAAAAAAAAAAAATGAATTCCCAGATTCCAACTAATTAGTACGGTAACCAATGTCAATAGAAACAGAAAGCCTGTCATTTCTTATCAGATTGGTCAAATTTAAAAATAAAGAGAACAAAGGAGCAATTCCAATGGGAAATTGGAATAAAAGAAAGATAAAAAGAAATTTGTTGGTATTTTTTAAAAGGAAGATGTGACAAAACCGGATGTATTTTGAAAAGCTACAAATGATGCAAAATATAAATTGCTATGAAGTGAATTATAGTCTGAGTTTGTAAGATATCTAGAATTGGGTAAAAAGGGGAAAATTCATAGTTAGGAGGCAAGTCTTTCTACTTGTTTTTACAAAAGAAATGTGATAGGAAACTAGACCTAAATTGTATTTGGTAAAATATGATATAAATAGGGATGCCTTGCATTTGAATTGCTGACAGAAATCAAAATGGAACATATTTTTGTATCCATGAAAATTTAGTTGCAGCAGTGCATTGGGGCTTGGCAAGTTTCAATTTATTAAATGGAGAAGAGAATCGCATCATAAAATTGTTAAAATTCAATTAATATTGGTAATTACCTTATGAATAAAAAATTAAAGCATTAAAAAAAAAATAATTGGCTGCCCCGTATACTCAATAATTTAACTTTCAATCATTTATGGACATAATCTTGTTTGGCGAGATTTTCATCATAAAAAAAGGCCAGTGAATTGACATTTCAAGACAATTTGTTGTCCCACCGAGGTCTAAGATATCAACTTCAGTTTCTAGACAGGCATTTTCCAAGCACATTCAGCAATTGAGTATCACTGAAAATTTATTTTACAGATGTGTAGAAGACAAGTTACTTATATATGAGATTATTTTCATCAGGCATGTTCAATAGCCTTCATATAGAGGTTAAATTCCAGGTAGAATTATGCAAATAGTGCTTCTCAGAAGTTCCCTTGAGAAGAGAAAGACCTAGATTATTGTAGAGTGGCCTCTAGAGGGAGCTGTTGTCCTTATAGACGCTTGCAGAGGCACAGTGCACAGGCCATTCCCATCAACTGCAGTGAGAGGGAAGGAGAGAGAGAGAGGGGGAGGGAGTGGAAGAGGGTTAGGGAGAGGGTGAAAAGGGGAGAGAGAGAGAGAGAGAGAGGGGGAGGGGAGAGAAAGAGAGGTAGAGAGGGAGAGATAAAAAGGTCAGAGATACGAGACATAGAAAAGAAGAAATGGAGACAGAGAGAGAGAAGAAGGAAATGAAGGAGGGGGAGGGAATAAAAAAGGGGAGAAATATTAATTAATTACATGAAATAAAACCAAGCAAACATGTATCATTATAATAATGACCGTTAAGGTAATTCATACACATATTAAAACAGAAATTCATGTTTACCATAACGAAAGAAAGACAGAAATAAAAATCATTGTTTCACCGGGTACCTGACAAATGGGCTTAAGCAGGGAACTCTCTACCACTTCTGTGCCAACAAACCATTTTGAATGAAACGTGCTGGGGGGGGGGGGGGGGGGGTGTCTGACCAATTCGCAGAATAGTTAGCTGACAATTTTCGAAATGCGGTCAAGTTATAAAAAAATACAGTAGTCTGGTTTTCATCTTTGCAGACATTTGTCCATATCATTCTCTCACAGCAAAAAAAAAGGTCCTCAAGTTCTTTATATTCCCCGACGGCCTATAAAATTGTTGACTTTGCCGACAGAATTTTTTTAATGGGGTGTGTTGCATCCTTACTTCTGTTGGTCAATACCCAATTTCTTTGGTGAGTTTTGCCAGCCATGACTGACGCCTTTTTGTCGGGCACGTCACCTTTTTTTTTACTCTAAAATTCACTTACCTGAATGATGGCGACAACGATTCCCACGCCACCGAGAACAGTTCCATATTGTGCAACTTTATTCTTCACGCCTTCAGAACAACCCTGAGATAAAAGAAAGGAAATGATTAATTAAGTCCGACTGCACTACTTATAGCTCCTTGCGCCCTCTATACAGCAAACAATGCCTAAGTGGTGACCGTTAGTCCCCCATAATCCTCTTTTCCTTATGTTAATTGAGAGCTGACTTGATGAGATAACCACCAGTCAGTGACCTCGCAGGAAGGTCTAATCCCCCTGGTCAAACTAGTACAGACGGGCTTTAAGGAGGCATGATGGCTCGGTGGTAGAGTAGTGGTGTCATCAATGGGAGGTCCCGGGTTCAAAACCAAGTCAATGCGCTAGTGCCCTTTGGTAAGGCATTGATCCCCATTATCAAGCCACTCAGAGCAGACTTACAGCTGTCTGTCCCCTGGTTGCTTACTTGCAAGCTAACACATGCTTTATCAACAAACCAAACAAATTATAATGATAAGATTGATAATATGGATAATAATATTGATAGCATACAGAAGCCTGAGAAATAAGAAGAGAAAATAATTATGATAATATGATTCATAATTATGATGAAAGCATCACCAAATCGGAGACATTAAGAAAGATAATCATAATGATAAGATTGATAATTATAGTATTAGTATAAACAACCCTAAGACATAAGAAAAGAATTTTAATGAGATTAATTATCATGGCAGCATACAAAGGTAGTATATGGGGGATGTTTTTTGTGAATATTGAATTATATGTCATTACAAAAAAAGGACCCTTTTATGAAAGAGGGAAAAAATTGTTAATAAGTGTCATATTCTCAAGACGATCCAAACAAATGAAAGTTTTTGTTCCCTTTTTCACCCCAAAAAAGGGTACCGGTACTTTAAGAAAATGTGTACTTGATAGGCCCAAAATAGGGCAATATTTAAGGCCACTTTGTACCTTTTCACGCAAAACGGGTCATATTCTTGGAAAACGTTCTTAAAAGTAGGCCACATACGAGGTCATTCTTGATTCTGTTAATGATCAGGGGGGCGTTTCACAAAACTTGTCATCAGTGACAAATGACAATTTTTGTTATTAGCTACTGAAATCCTTGCTTCTGATTGGTTATCAGCATATTTGTCACTGATTTTTGTCATTTGTCATTGAAAAAAGGCTTTGTGAAACACCCCCCAAGAGTTAAACTTTTAAAAATGGAGCGTCATTTTTAGGCATCTTAGATAAAGCCAGTAATCATATGGGAGTTCACTATTATTATCAACTTCATTAATTTGATTGCAGCAAATTGTTATTCATATATTCATGTATCAGACTCTTACAATTTCCTTGACTTTGTATACTACCATGGTTATCTATCTGTTTTTTGTTATTTTATTTGAAATTCAACCTCAAGTTTTGGTTCAAAAAAGAAATAATAATAACATTTAAAAAAAAAATAGTGTGTGCGATTGGGTTTTTACAGAGGTGTATCAATCAGATATGATTAACTACATCTGGGGGCCGACCTTTTAAAACGTCACCATCCAACGCGACTCATTTCGAACCGGGGTCGGCGTGAGTCCATTTGACCTACTCACATCTCCCTATTGATTCCCGCTTTTTTCCTCATTAAAACAAGCACAATGTTATACTTTCTAAACATTAAAGATAAAGTTGAGTTCTGGTCATGCGATTTCATTGTGAAAGAAACGTTCTGGAATCATCAAAATGATAAAAAATTTGGCCCAGTCTTGGTAAAGTTACAAGCACTGTACACAGGAAGATGTATATGGGACTACACAAACATGTGGCGTCAAATCTGTCCCGATTTTGTATGGTGTACATGCCATATTTAGAATACTAAGGCATTTGAAGAGTCATACTTTTCATGGATCATTTTTTATCTGATGTTCTTCCACACTTGCATAATACAATGAAAACGCTCACAAATTGTTTTTCACCTCTTCCCAGAACTCAACCTTCTCTTTAAATCAATAGTGTACCTGGTTGTAGATGTACGTGGCGTAGTTGCTTGTGGCCTGTTGACATACATCAAGACTGTCTTGGTCCATGCAACAAGATGCAGGCACGATATTTTTAGGTGAGTCAGTCTGGTTTTTGTACCACGTGGATTTCTCATAGAGGGTCACAGCTGAAGAGGCATTGCCCATTACTCCGCAGCATTCAAACTGTTGAAGAGAAAATACAAGTATTAGAACAGGTTAATAATAATAGGCATTTATATAGCGCCGTCTATCTAGACAATTCTATTCTGAGGCGCACAAGAAAAATGGAAAGAATAAGAGAGTTTGGATGAGTGTCATAGTGTCATTCATCTTGAATTTAAAGGTCTCTAAGGAAGTTATGATTCTCAAATTAAATGGTAAATTATTCCAAAGAGAAGGTGCTGCAGCTGAAAAGGCCCTTTCACCACAGGCTACTTGCGTCTTGGGGATCTTAAGCATATGCTGGTGTGATGATATTAGACTACGAGCTGGTGTATAAGGCAGGTTCTCATTAATGAAGGATGCAAATATAGATTTTATTATAATAGGGATTATTGATATTATTATCATTGTTATCATTATTATCATTATCAGTACAATTATCATCATTATCATAAACATTGTCATTATCATCAGTATCACTATCATTGGTATTATTATTATTATTATTATTATTATTATTATCATTATTATTATTATCATTATCATTACTATCTTTATTATTATTTTAATTAGTATCATTATTACTTCTACTAGTAGTAGTAGTCGAAGTAGAAGTGGTAGTAGTAGCAGTATTACTAATATGATTACTATTATTACTATTGTTATCTATAGTATACTGCTAGTACTTTTGGCAACTCAAGAAATAGCATTTCATGTTAAAAACTATTCTTCATAATTAATGAATGAATATTTTAAAAAGAGCTTCAGAGAATATAATAATGTGATTATCAAGAATATTACCATAACTATTATTATCATTATGATTATTATTCTATTTTTAAAATTTAGATGAAACAATCAATCCATTTTTGTATATACAGAATGGTATATAAACAGGGGAGTGTTTCACAAAACTTGTCATCAGTGACATATGACAATTTTTGTTATAAGCTACTGAAATCCTTGCTTCTTATTGGTTATTAGCAGATTTGTCACTGATTTTTGTCATTTGTCATTGAAAAGAGGCTTTGTGAAACAGGCCCAAGGACTTACTGAGGATTGGATGAAGTCCCAGGAATTTGTGATAGCCACGTCTCCACCATCCTCCCCTCCATAGTTGTTCGTCAATGTCCTGTTCAAGTCCTTCACAACATCAGTCTATAGAGGGCAGCAAACATATGTTATATGATTCAGGGAAGGGAAGGAAAGAGGCTCAAAGGTAATGGATACAAGATTTGAGTTACAGTCTAACTGTCTATAGCGAACCCCCCAGGGAAACACAAAGTTGTCTTTATAGACCGGTGGTCTTTGTCAGACAGATTCCTTTAGTACGTATTTTTCAATTAAAAGCCATTTTCATGGGAAACAAAAAATATGGTCTTTGTAGACAGGTGGTCACTAAACTTGGTTTGAATGATTGATATGATTTGACTGCGTTAGAATTCAGTATTGCAGCTAAAACATTATAAAATGCACAATGTGAAATAAATAGATAAAGTACGATACATTTACTTTAAATGCACAGCTAAACAATGGCTAATTGATGAATTAAAAAATGGACTCATACTTCAGCTATAATAATACTTTTGTGATAAAAGAATCTCAGGGGAGAATGAACTACAAAGCATTAATTATTAAAATATTATAAATATTTACCATCAAATCCATGGCTTTTTAAAAGTACACACTATGAACAAGTGACATGATATAATTGGCTTATTTTATTTATTATGTTATGCACATCTATAGAAGCTATTTATATCAGCCAAAGTTCAAAACTGATTTCCTCTCTTCAGTTAGGGGGGTCTGGGGTGTGCCATCCCCCGCTGAAAGGCCAACAAAATATCCCAGCCATTAAAGATAAAGGGAGATGGTCTTCGGTTTCCATGTGCAGAAGGCCATAATTCGCTGACACCAGACTAGGTGGAAAAATACCATTAACAGGTGTACAAGTCTTTGCACAGCGAACCTGTGGGCCAATCAAGAAATACACCCTAGCTAGTCTCCTGGAGGGTCTTCCGGGGAGGGAAAAGTCACAGCATTACGTAAGGTCTCTTATAAAACTGAAGGCTAATCCTGGTGATTGACAAGTGACGACACCTGTTATTGGGTAAACACCTGAACGGTATCGAATCCTCAGCCCACCTCTACTAGCATGCGTCTTTAATATAGAAATCTACTTCTGACCTTAAACGGCAATCCAACCTTCATAAAAATTCCCTTTTCTTTTGGAGTAGGGTTGGATTTGCCTTTCTATAACGTAAATTGAACAATATAGCACTGACCTTGACGTAAAAATAGAGGGCGATGCAGCCAGCAGCCAGCTCAATAATGAAAATGACAACCAGGAAGAAGACGTACTGTGGATAAAATCAAAGAAATAAATGTCAAAGTCGACGTAAACCCACTGTTTTCTATATTGGAACACAGGTGGTATCGCTTTATATTGTCTTGCATGACAGAAAGAAATTTCACGAAGAAAAGGGGTAATTTTCAGGAATTTTAACAAAGGTTTGGAAACAACAATACCTACTGTACTTTTTCATGGTTCACTTTTTCACTTATGGTTAACCTTTTATGTGCCAGCAAGTTCCCAAACACTTATTAAAAAAAACGTATCAGGCTGTATGTAAATTTTGGTCTCATTTTTAAAGATTTCACAATAAGTATCATCCATATACATAGCATGTAGTAGTAGTAGTAGTAGTAGTGATTATTTTACCTGACTGCTAAGAAAGCACAAATGCTGGTTAGTAAGCAACCAAGAACCGACGAATGTTTGTATCCTTTTGCGAATTTGTACCACCACGAATTGAGCAAAAACAATTTTTGTTCAAAATTTATATTAAACGCTTTTTTACATTCTTGGTCTTCAATTGCGATGAAACAGATTAACTTCCCATAATTTGAAATAAACGATGACCTACCATTCCGAGACAGCATTTATTTTCCATCTTGGCCCCGCAGAACCCAAAGATGGATACGATCATGACGAAGACGCCGGCGATGAGGAGGATGTAGGCCGCGGTGTGGTGGAGGTTGTCGGTCAAGATGGCGGTCAGATGCTTGGAGTCCTTGTCAACCAGAACCCAGATACCAAGAGCCATAAGAATGACGCCTCCTAACTGAAAGAGAAAAAAAATGGAGCAATAATAATAATAATAATAATAATACATAACATTTATTAGGCGCTTAATACAGGTGTTTCTAAGCACACCATTGTCTGACTTAAAATCACCGACTAAAATTTGTAATAAACACAAAAAATATAATCTGTTCTTTATTCAATAAATCATGCATATATAATAACAAAAATAAAAATGAGAGCAAACATAAGGTCAAACATATGATCAAACAAAAGATCAAACAAACAAAGAATAAGATTGTGTGCACCTCCTTTGACCGACTTACAACTGCAGTATAGCATTCATGAATTCAAAAGGTGGAAGTCACAAAGAATGATGACTATGATTTGGTATCGTGCACATTGTAATTGTTGTGGTACTATATGAACAACACCAATAGTTCATGAGACCGGGATTTGCGGAGGGATACCAGAATAAGGCACTTTCAAGATGGCAAGTTATACATGGACATTGTTTACAACGATCTCTTATTTATCTGTCCATCTGATCATTCAACAGTAATAATGGTCTATTTTTGTATAGCGTGCATCATATGGGAATCTGGCTGCAGTGCATGCGATGGGGTTTGTCAGTCAGATTCGCAGTAAAGGTTTATTATTATGACCATTTGTTGTGTGTTTCTGAGGGATCGTTTATCCAAAGGTTCATAATTCCAAAAGTAAAATAGGGTTCATAATTCCAAAGATTCATAATTTTGAAATGACAAAGGGTTCATTGATCCAAAGGTTCATAATTCTGAAAAAGAAATAGGCTACACAATTCCAGAAATAAAATATGTTTGGTTATTCTGAAGATTCATAATTCCAAAAAATGATAGAGCCTCCTCTGTCATTTTTTGTAATTACGAACAGCTTCTGGTATTACTGTACAGATATAGTGAAGTTATTATTTCAAGGGTATTTTCAAAGTGTGTATTTTTATGATACATACTATAGAGGACCCATATACTATTGGCAATTTAATTTAAACTTACCAAGAAGAAGAAGTTGAAGAAGCAGAGAATTCCGCGGCAGAAGTTTCCGCCCCACGAAAGCTTTTTCTTCAGGTCACCCATGATTTTGATAATTCCTCTCCTTCAAGAGCTTGATAAAAACTGAAGAGAAAAGAGAGAAAAGAGAGTTAAGAGACAGCAGACAAATTAGCAATTATAGTTTATTTTATTAAAGGTAAAGACCAGTATTGGAAACGCCCCAATTTCAAAAAATGAAATGGAAGCTCTCATTACCAATCATGTTGAAGAATGTTTTGAATAATACATGATCATAACAAATTTGCCGGGAAACCGCCTACTAATTCATATATTTGGTAAATTTGTTTCTCTCATGGTCTGTGAGAGATATAGGGTAGTCCCATATACATCTTTCTGTGTATAGTGCTTGTAACTTTACGAAGAATGGGCCAAATTTGTTATCATTTTGATGATTCCAGAACCTTGCAGATGCTAGATGCTAGATGATCAACCTTTTCTGATCGATTCCACAACGTTTCTTTCACAATGCAATTGCATGACCATAACTGGTCTTTACCTTTAAAGCCTTGCTTTGAAAATGGATGATGAGGGTTGTGTTTCCGGACACTTAACAAACATATTAATAATAATAATAATAATAATAATACTCAGTTTTTATATAGCGCTTTTTAGAATCGCTAAGCGCTTCCAAACTTGGAGATTATTACCCGGCTTTAGCTGTGCTGCCATTGCGGCGCTCTAGCATTTCAAAGAATTAATTCCTGCCAGGTACCCATTTACATCACCTGGGTTGAGTGTAGCAAATGTAGATCAACATTAAGGCTGCACAACAGTGTAATGAGGTACCCGAGTACACTCCCAAGCTTCCAAGCGAATACTCGATTATATTCGGAAGCCATGTTTTTTTTTGATTTTTTTGAATTTTTTGATTTTTTGATTTTTTTTTGCTGCCGAATATTCGAGTACGAGAAATCGTACTCGAGTAGTTGTCAACAGTGCGGGTACTCGAGCATTCGACTACTCGTCGCAGCCCTAATCAACATAGAGACTTCTCTTTTGCCTTCTGATTTAGAACAGAAAATATAGCACTAACCATCATGAATATTTGTCCTTCATTACATTGTCCAACATACATGTATGTCTCAGGAGATTTATGAAATATTGCTTTTTCAAATCAACTGTCCGGATACACAACCTGTTGGAACATACAACCTCCAGGGTTTACACGAAAACGCTGCAGTTGCCGAATCATTCCTGAACAAGGCCTAAGGCTAGGACCTATCAAGTGGAATACAAATCCTAGTGAAGACGGCCCTCTGTTTTAGATGCTGCAAATACATACAATGGAAGGGTATTTTCTAAAAGAGCATGAAGGCTATCCACACCAGCCCCTTGAAACGTTACCTCAAAGCCAGGCTATATGTCTTTTGAATCTTGGAATATTTTGAGTATTGATCTTTCTATCAAATTAAATTCATGACTATGATATCTGGGACCTGTTTCATAAAGCCTTTTTTGCAATGACAAATGAAAAAAAAATAGTGACAAATCTGCTGATGACCAATCAGAAGCAAGGATTTCACTATGTATATAACAAAAAGTTGTCATTGTCATTTGTCACTGATGACAAGTTTTGTGCAATGGGGCCCTGATCCATAGATATATCATGTAGCCTGATGATGGTCACATTAATCAGCAAGAATGTCTGGAAACTATAGACTACATGAATGAAAAGATGAACTACATCTCATCAGCACATGATACAAGGCCATTGAAACATTCATCTTTGGTTACATGGCTTCTATGGTATGCTGCTGGGACCAACCAGTGCAGTATCAAATTATGATACGGTTGTGTATTAGTTTATCATTAAAAAGCTAGTATCACCCTGTACATTTATAATCATGAGGCATATACATGTATAACTGAATACCGTATGTAGGCCTTAATAAAAATTCCCACTGTGACTCTTAAAGTGGCACGTTCCCGCCAGTGTAGTTATCGCTGCTCTAGTCATCGCCATCTTGGTTCCGAAGATCGACTTCTAATTTGCATACAGCTGTCAATCAAAGTACCCGCGGCCTGGCCTGCCTTCGCCAAGCCAGCTGATCGCTGACGATCGCGACGTCACGAAAGTGGGCGGAAACAGCAGCCGAATCTTAGAGTCGAACTGCGATTGGCATTACTTCGGCACATGTATGCGATAATCGGTATTGTCCGGGCATTCGGAACATGCCATCTGCGTAAGAGCCGTATTCTGTTGGTGTCAATAGGCAGCTAGCACCGTCCGCCAGCGGGTACGTATTTTGAACGCCCTCTGGAATACGGGGAACATGCCTCTTTAATTCTCTCACATCAATTGCCCCCTCCCGTTCAACCCGCCCCCACTGGCCCTCCCCCTCCCTTCCCCCCCCCCCCTCTCTCTCTCCCTCTCTGTCCAGGGACGTCTCCCTGTTCTGTCTTTCTCTCTGTCTCCTTCTACATGTATCTCTCTCAATGACTCTCAATTCCCTCCCCACCCCTCTTCTCTCTCTTTCTCACTCACTCTCTCTCCTCCCTCCCTCTTTCTCTCTCTCACCAATAATCCACCACATGTGCACTGCCAATGCTATGGTGTTAAAATCAATTCTATCAATTGCTCATCCAACTCGATACGGCTAAGCACAATGTACATGTACAGATGTACATCATATTTTCTATGGAGGATCTATGTACACATGTGACATTATCACTGTAGAAAACCTACGTACGTGTAATGAACAGGAACACAATACGCTTTTGAAAACGTGTGAATACAGAACTACACAGCCTTACATGCATCCTTGAAATATGATGGGACAATAATATTCAGCTCTTTTGAGTTAGAAGCTTGAGTACATTTTCTCACTTGTCTATTTTGAAAGGGTCACGCTACCCATAACAAAGATTGTTATGTTTATTGAAAATACATGTACCCTGGATGTGTGGCAACACTCAGAGCAGTTCAAGTTTGGGTCCTCTTTTCACATTTTCAGCACAAATATTGTTTCACTGTCACAGAAAGACTTTAGAGTTGAATATCACCTGGGCTTTTTTCGAGCATTATCTCGATGCCCTGCACAATTAGAATTGAATTTTTCCAAGAGTCCAATACATGTATGTGTAAATACGTGTAGGATAGTACCTTTAAGTATTATAAGAATTCAATGACAATTTGCCAACTACTTAATGAACGAAGGAAAGGAAGGGGAAAATCATTTCCTGTCTGTGTCGTAATATCATGTAATTATTGGCAAGTTGACCCAGGAGTCTGTTGATGCTATAAAGTATGGTATTAGAAGTTTCACATGTCACATACACAGGTTATTTTCAAATGGTTACATAAATTATAACCATTTTAATAATAATGTCCTTGTTTTAAGGAGAAAAAAAGGGAAACTTGTAAAAAATGTACAGTAATCAACTCCTGATTATGGCCATCCATGCAGTGTGTTGGCTCAGTCAGTAGAGCGTCCATCTCACAACCGGGAGGTCGTGGGTTCGAACCCCGGCGGTGCATACCAAAAGATGTTAAAAGACGGGAGTTGCTGCTACCTTGTTTGGTGTTCAACAATAAGGGATAGAGCAACGTCGATCTGACACTGCTCAGTGGCTGCCGGGCTCATGATCAATTGGGCAACAAGAATTTCCATTTTCGGTTTAATAAAATTTGGAGTGGACTTTAAAAGATTATTATTTTTATTATTATTATTATTATTATCAGTGGAAGACAAGCCAAGACATTCAATTACATCCTGTTGGTGTCACCCACTTCATGTTTAAAGGGAGAACGCATTGAATTGATTACCGTACTTGAAATGCTAGAGTGCCATAATTAATGGCAGCCATGCTAAAGATAGATTAATAATTGTGGAGTGTCCAATCTAAACAAGAACCCACCATCATGATCATCATTATCATGATGTGCTCTAAATATAACCTTATTTGGGCGTATCGAACAACATTTTCCCTAAATGTACTCTATTTGTCTTATGTTACACAAGTTGCAGGGTTCCTCTGTGAAATAAATTACTCTTCTTTATGAGATTTCTTGCTCTTTACATAAAATATAACCTTTCTTGAAATCCCTTAACATTGAAATGTTTGCGGACATCCCCCAAATTTACACTTTTTGTGCAAAATTTCTAACTACCATGCATACATGTACACCATGAAGAAGCAACACCTGGATAATGATATTCAAGTACCTGCACTATTTGTAATGGCAATAATTAATAGTCTGTTAAGCTTGACAGATTATATACGAAGCCATCGGAAGCTTTTGAAGCTCAGTCGAGAGGTGATGGCATGATTGGCATCAAACCAATTTTAACCCACATTGATAATTTGAATACTCTCTAATTAATGGAGTAGTCTGTTACTGGTACCTGCAGTAAACTCAATAATAGCAATCCAGTGCTCCATAAGACTCTAGTTATTCCACATCAATTAGGAGGAGATAGTTTAGGCCTAGCCCTACCCCACCGGATCGACACACCTCCATATCCCCTTCCCGTTTAGATCATGATCGGATGTAGAGAAATATCACCAGGACGGAAAAGAAGAAGCTACATGTATGTCACAAAAATAAAAAAACAGAATAACAAGAATATACGTTCTTATGCCCAAATAATCCACTCATTATCATTAACACTATTATCCCTACCCGTTTAGAATAGTTCATGATAGGATGTAGAGAAGTATCGCCAAGAAGGAAAAGAAGAAGCTATGTTACAAAATAATACTTCTTACGTTCTTATGCCAAAATATTCCTCTTTAACATGGTCATCAAAGCAATTACAATAATATGATTTCTATGAAGAAATATACTCACAATCAATCACTATATCTACTCGCAAGGTACAATCCAAAAACACGCTCCGATCTGCAAGACACCCTTTTAGTACGACAGCCACTACACATCTGTTTACTGCTCACACTATACTATCCGCGATCACTAGAGCAACACGGACTGAGGCTGCTTTGGAATTTTGTCAATAGCCCATCCCACTTAAAGGGCTATACTCCAATGATATCCTATCATACTCCTTTCATTTTAATGGCCCCACGTTCGGTTCATTGTATCTCCTACGCACATGCTTATGTGTATTAGCTGGTAGAGTGCCTAGTCTGTTTTTGCAGACTTTCTCCCATTACCTTTGTTATTGGAGGGTGATGTGATAAGAAGATGTGAGTTGGTCTAGGGGTAATGTTCATTTTGTTGTTGTTATTCTTATCAGTAGTAGTAGTAGTAGAAGTAGTAGTAGAAGTAGTAGTAGTAGAAGTAGTAGTAGAAGTAGTAGTAGTAGAAGTAGTAGCAGTAGTAGTAGTATCATCGTCAAATATCTTTATCATTATCATTATTACTATTACTATCACTATCCCTATTTATACTATTATTACTATTTCTTTATTGCAACGAATAATGAAGGTTGGATTTCAAATAAAAATGAAAATACAAACATATATAAAAATGGTATAAACTAGTTACACAAGTCAAAGAAAATGTAGAGTTTGATACATAAATGGTCAGCTCTCTGTGACTTTGCCTACAAACCAACTCAGATCGGACCCATCTGGTCTGAAAGTGAGTCACGTCTTTCGGATGGTGGTGTTAATGTTTGTTCCACACGTAAATAGTCATATCTAATTGCGTCTGTAAAAATCCAATCACACACACACATACACACTGTCACACTTTAGCACAGGTTATCGCAGGAAATACATTCTAGCAGATTCAAACTGAACTTACACTGAATGTTCAGATTGCAAATATGATTTGTGCCAAATGATATTTATCAATATTCAAAGCTGAGTAATAAATAGAAAGAGGGAGAAATTAAGCTAATAGTCCCAACCATATATTGAAGTTTCATATTGTGTTTGTACTATATGTTCAAATTTGAATTGTGCATCAGTGATTTTTCCACCATTTTCCCTTGATTTCATGAAAGTTTGCTGCTCCAAACGTCATGTAGGCGCAGTAGGTCCAGTATAATTCCGACTCACTTTAAAGGAGTTTTCTCTCGATAATATAATTACAATGCCAGAACTGTAGAGTGGAGATTAGATTAAACAGTCATGGAATTTTCCAGGCATATTGTGGCTAGCAGATTGGCAAGGACATTGTAATAATTGGTATAAACCAATAATTGTAGTATCTTTTTTCCCTCAATCCTTTTTTATGGCTACAGTGATTGGTTTTTATCTAATCTTCAGTTTTGTTGAATTTCTTATGATATTTACATTAATAAATAGTAATAATAATAACAACATTTATAATGCACACATATCCACCCCATGAGATGCTCAAGGCGCCTAACAAAGTAAATACATTAAGCCTAAGAAAGTACATGACTTCAATGAATATAAGTGCAAGCATATGTATGTATCTTTATTTACTAATTTAAATATATACTTCTGTAAATCTCTTCATTATTAATTGTAAAGTGCTACAAGACAATTGGTATTAGATGTAAGTGCTGTAAATCATACATGTATTAATATCATCATCATCATCATTTATTCCATTTTTTCTAATTGGTATTTCATTATTATTAATTATTTATTTAATTAGTAGTACAAGTAGTAGTAGTATTAGTCGTAGTAGTAGTAGCAGCAGTCGTAGTACATTTTCATAATTTTCATCATCATCATCCACCATCATCATCATCACCATCATCATCATTATCACCATCATCATCCATCATCATCATCGTTATCAATCACTTCTGAGGGATTTTCTCAAAATTTAAAGAGTTCCACTAATGACCCAAATAAAACCCCTTAAACATTACTTTGTAGGCCTACATGTAGGAACAAGGAGTTATTATCTAAACTTGAAGCTACTATACATGTGTATTAAGTAGGACATGATCATTGAAGTAGAACTACATGCCTCAGAAGCTTCCGTTAGGCGTTACCAATACCAGACCATGTATGACTCATTTTGCCATATCAAATGTCATCTAGATTTACAGAACATACATTGCCCGCCTACTACTCAGTCAATGACTATATTAAATATGATATAGATATACACTTTTTTTAGTACATGTACAGAGGCTCCATGAGTGAATGTGTCTAATTTCTCCCCCCCCCCCCCTCCCCCTCCCTCTCCCCCTAAAAAAAAGAAACATCACAAAAACATGAAAACAATCAATCTAGCATACCCTGTTCTAGAATACAGAATAATAAAATAAAAAATGTTTCAACTCTCTTGCTCTCTCCTTCTCTCTGCCTCTCCCCCTCTCTCTTTGGTCCTTTCCCTTCTAGATCTGTTTGTGTGTGTGTGTGTGTGTGTGTGTGTGTGTGTGTGTGTGTGTCTATCTCTCTACATATTACACTTCTTCATTAGCGTACAATGTACCAGTAGATAATAAACCATATACATGTAAAATAGACATCTTTCAAAGTTCAAACAAAGATCATACTATGGATACAGCATCCGGAGCATTTTACGAATGCAATTATTATTTTGTGAAATACAATTATTGTTTATTGAGCATAAATCATGTTTGTTTCCTACAAATAGCCTGACCTACAAATAAAAACCTAAAGGGGATTTCTAATCAATGACATTTTCCAAATACCTACCCTTTAAAAGATCAGTGGAGCATTTAGTAGGGATAGTAGTACACAATGAGTGGGAGAAAGTACTAGTCTTGACCATTTTAGACTCAGTTTAACAATTTTAATGAGAGGGGAGACAACTCGTCATTCATATTTAGCCTGTAATTTGGCTGAAAAAAGGAACCCACGAGATAAAGCCGAGAAGCACATGCATGCACAATATCTTTTTGGTAGCGCACATCATCAGTTGATCATTAATCTGCTAGAGAACAGTGCAGTAACACCCAGTGTTGTTTCTTTTTTAATTTAATTCATGTAGGGCTTGCTTTTATATCTACTTGCTTTTGTGTCATGCGATACCAGCTTTCTCCGATATAAGTGTACACTTTAATACATTGTGAGATCCACAAATTTCTTATGGTACATGTGTTAGAAATGTCTAGTTTCTTTATATTTTTAATGGATCAGTGCAACATAAAATCATCTGAACAATTTGATTGGCCAATTGGTGACACTCCTTTATACAGGAACTGCTGGTGGGCCAGCTGTCATCAATAATTATCTGTTGAAACCTGAACTGGCTGTTGTTTGGAATTACATTATACATTGAAATTTAAATAAACTCAAAGCAACTAGTTAGATTACCTGAAAGATTCTCCATTGCTGTTATAGTGTAAAACCAGAATTGATGAAAAAAAATTACAATTTGTGAATTGAAAAAAAAAGTGTTGTGTTTAAAGGTAAAGACCAGTTATGGTCATGCGATTGCATTGTGAAAGAAATGTTGTGGAATCGATCAGAAAAGGTTGATCATCTAGCATCTAGCATCTGCAAGGTTCTGGAATCATCAAAATGATAAGAAATTTGGCCCAGTCTTCGTAAAGTTACAAGCACTATACACAGAAAGATGTATATGGGACTACCCTATATCTCTCACAGACCATGAGAGAAATAAATTTACCAAATATATGAATTAGTAGGCGGTTTCCCGGCAAATTTTTTATCATCATGTATTAGTCAAAACATATTCTTTCACATGATTGGTAATGAGAGCTTCCATTTCATTTTTTGAAATTGGGGCATTTCCAATACTGTTCTTTACCTTTAAGCTATTTTTTCTGCAGTCAATTTTGAGAATCTTGACACCTGGACAAAGTGTTTAATCTTTTGTTTGTTGTACAGCAATTCGAATTGCTGATACATTTGTTTTCTCCCTTCCTCCCTTATTCCCTGCCCCCTTCCATCTATCTCGCTCTCTTTCTTCTATAGATGAACACATGAGCCAATGATAGGTTGAATGTAATCCATATTCCTGGAAAATGACATGTTTAGATGTTTTCATTGTTTTTATATCTCAAATATTCAATACTTTACACATACACTTACATGTATTTCATATTATGAACAACTTTTACAAGTATGTTTTATTGTGAATTTATATGTTATTCATACAATAATTCCCCTCCTGTGAAAAGGCTTGCCCAAGAGTGAATCCCATCTGCAATGGCCATAAAAGCAATTATCTTTATACATTTTTCACACTGGTTTTGCTTAACCCCGTACTTTGCTTAGCCCCACTATCCTTAACCCCGGACTATTTTTTTTTGCTTTTCACACACGTTGTTTTTAGTCCCGTACTAGCGCCTATTCCGGAATAAGAAAATTCATGCTGTTCTCAATGCAATTCTTAGCCCTAGACTATATGATTAGACAGTGGGCTCCTTACTTCGCATCTGGCCAGCTGCGATACGCTCCATTGCGTAGTACCGGACTATTTTTCGTTTCTGTTCTCATTCATTTGCTTGGCACCGCATTTGCGGGGCTAGCAGGAGTTAGCAACACAATTGTGGAGTTAGCCCTGCTATTTTGCAGGGTTAGTTAACCCCGTACTATAGGTGGGGTTAGCCCACTTTGGTAAATACGAGTCTGAACAGAAAGTGGAATAGGCTTAACCCCGGACTATAGGTGGGGCTAATTGTGGAGTTAGCCCTGCTATTTTGCAGGGTTAGTTAACCCCGTACTATAGGTGGGGTTAGCCCACTTTGGTAAATACGAGTCTGAACAGAAAGTGGAATAGGCTTAACCCCGTACTATAGGTGGGGCTAAGACCCCCCCCCCCCCCCCTTAACCCCACCTATAGTACGGGGTTAAGCAAAATTTTGCCAGTGTGAAAACAGTATTAGAGATTACTGAGTAGCTTAAAAGAAAATGAGTACGTACATTATGGCCAGGTATACACTCAATTACTCATAGTGGAGACGTTTGTTCTTGTCTTTCTCAAAAGGTTGCCAAAATGAAAAGCAAACACAGACAACAATGAAAAGAAAAAGTCTTTTATGGTAAAAGTTGATGTTCTATTTATCATTTTATTTGACTAAGGGGTTAATTAGGAAGGACACATCCACAAGCTTGTGTGCCAACAGTAAACACACCATAGAGAATGTGTGAACTATGAACTGTTTCTTTTCTGATCTAAGTTTCACACAATTCTAAAACACATATATGCTCCGGTCATAGTTGCTCTGCAGACAGCCTTTATGACATTAAATTTCATATTGTAAGACAAACAAAGTTCTTTTTGTCAACTCTGGTCTTTAACACTATAAATAAACCGGTACACACACGATAGAAAAGGTGTGAACTAGTTCCTTCCCTGATCTCTAAGCTTCACACAGTACTACAACACACAAACTCTGATCGTAGTTTCTCTGCAGATCGACAGCCTCTATGCCATTAAATTTTATTTTTGTATAAAACAAACAAAGTTCTTATAATCAACTCTGGTCTTTAACACTACCAGTACATACATAAACCCTCACCTTAAATTTTAACATCTCTCTCTCTCTCTCTCTCTCTCTCTGTTTTGTGAAAAGGAGGGCAGAAGGATCGAGTTTAAAACAGAAATGATTACAATTGAAACAGATAACGAACCTACTACCTAGTTGATCCATGCTGATGTGCAGACATTTCTCTTTTTTCATTACAATAAATCCTCAGGAACCATAAGGAAATGAGCTTTTTTGGTGAAAGGTAATGAAATACATTAAAATCACTGTTACAAAATTTCAATTTTCCACCTTTAAAAGTATTTCCATTTCCACACTACTGATGATACTTTTTATAATGAAAATACTAAATCCACAAATGAGTTCAGTATATGCTGGCATACCAGTAAATATCCCATTTGATTTGAGCAATCTCACTTTATTGTACTTGGCTCTCATTTCAATGGTGCAGCATTACTGAAATACAATTTAAAGGAAGTGGGGTTTGTTGGAAAGGTTAGTTGTAAAGATTGTCATTTTCTCAGATTGTATTTGTATACAATTTTGCAAAAAGCTATCCCTGAATGGCAGTTTTATAGTGGGAAATATAATTTTCTCTCTTCTTTGTCAATAAACTAAATACATTTTGAAAATACAGTGAAAACTGTATATGTTATAAAAAAACACTCAAGGGAGACCAGAAAAGTGGTCTTTATAGGCAGGTACGGTATTCATTGTATAGAGGTTCCTTTAGTACAGGTTTCTATGGAAACCATTGTCAAGAGAAACAAACAATGTGGTCTTTAAATACGGGTTGTCACTATTAAAAGCGGGTTTCTCTGTAATATATTAACAGTGAGGCCTGTAACTCACATTCATGACTTGTTCAAGGATACAACTGATGTTAGTGGTTATTGTGGGGGCTATGTAGGTGTATTAAAGTGTAGGCCTGTACAACACAAACCATTGACGGGGGTACTTGTTATCGTTACCATATAATAATAATAATACATTTTGATGTAGAATGCAGCAGGAGAGGAAACCGCTAATACCAGATCCTACAGAGTTTACAAGCCCACTCTCCGAATTACTCATCCCTCCCGACAATCTGTATTCCAATCAAAACCTCAAAGCTGGATTTCACATCACACATATACCAACACAAGAGGCCCGTCTTCACTATCTCGAGATTGCCAAATATCCAGCTATTTGAACTATCCCGATCGCAAACTATCCAGCTAATTGCGTCTTCATTAGAACGAAGTAGCAAATTAGCTGGATAGTTGGTCGGGATAATATCCCAAGATATCTCGGTCTAGTTTGCAAAATATCCCACTATTTCGCAACTAGCGGGATAATTTGCGACCGTCTTCATTAGACCGAAGTACGGAGTCAAATATCCCGATCCCATCATGCACCGCTGAGCGGTATAGATCGCATGTGCGCGCGCGCTAGTACAGCTAGTTAACACGGAAAACCGGAAATCGTTGTGCATGATGGGATCGGGATATTTGACTCCGTACTTCGGTCTAATGAAGACGGTCGCAAACTATCCCGCTAGTTCGAAAATAGTGGGATATTTTGCAAACTAGACCGAGATATCTTGGGATATTATCCCGACCAACTATCCAGCTAATTTGCTACTTCGTTCTAATGAAGACGCAAATTGGCTGGATAGTTTGCGATCGGGATAGTTCAAATAGCTGGATATTTGGCAATCTCGAGATAGTGAAAACACGCCTAAGGAGAAAAAGGAGAGAGAGGTGGAGAGGGAGTGGGCGAGAGAAGGTGAGAAAGAGGGAGAGTGGGATAATGAGTGAGAGAAAAAAATCAGAGGGACCTTGTTTAAAGGATAGAGAGGGGTTAACAGAAAGGAAAAAGAAAGGAAAGGAAAAAGAAAAGGAGAGAAAAGGAGATGACTAGGTTGTAGATAAAGGAGCAAAGCAAAATACAGAAAGGCAGGAAAAGAAAAAGAGAGGAGAGAGAGAGAGAGAGAGGGAGAGAGAGAGAGAGAGAAAGGGGGACGAAGTCACAAAGAGAGACCAGGGCCGTGTATTATAAAGAGTTATGATAGATCTTAAAGGCACACTGCCATACTTGTAGCTACTTGCTCCCTCTATATAGAAAACTTCCCCAATCGGTGCCTGTTGGTCCCCCATGATCCTCTTTTTCTTATGTTAAATGAGAGCTGAGTTAATGAGATAGCCACCTGTCACATTGACCTCGCTGGCTCGCTGTGTGGTCTAATCCCTTCTGGCTCAGTAGTGGTGACGGTCTTTAAGTTTGATCAATGCACGATCGAACCATAGACTTATGCTCAATATTAACCTAGTGATCAATCAAAAGGCTCTATAATACATGGCCCAGGGTTTGAGAGGTAGAGAGGGATAAACAGAAAGGAGGAAACAAAGAAGGAAAGAGATTGACAACAAGAAAGATACAGTACATGTAGAGCAACAGATAAAGAGACAGAGATAAGAGAGAGAGGCAGAGAAAAAAAATGCAGAAAGACAGAGAGGAAAGGGAAACTGAGAGAGACAGATATGGAGAAAGCCAGAAAGAGAGAGAGAGAGAGAGACATACACAGAGAGACACACAGAGAGGCAGTGAGACAGAGAGAGAGATAGAAAAGGTCATGATGGTCAACTGGGAAAGGGTGGGGACGCTAACTCAGCCGATGTAATATATTTCAACCTTTTTTCAATACCAATTTGGTGTAAAAACATGGAGTGATTTTTACTGCATGGAATTGGAGGAAGACTTAAACAAGAATTATTTTTTTTAAGTCAACTAAAAAATCAAATTAAGATATCACTACCCACTAGAGAAAGGATTATACCTAAAGATCTGACTGAATCTCTTGAGTCCAAGTAAAAAAGAAAATAAAGCAAATTGTAATGAATAATGTAGAATTTATGAACCTCTGAACTATAAACTGCTTAAAAAAACAAAGTGACATCAGATTTACAC
Organism: Strongylocentrotus purpuratus; assembly: GCF_000002235.5. Classification (NCBI taxonomy): domain Eukaryota; kingdom Metazoa; phylum Echinodermata; class Echinoidea; order Camarodonta; family Strongylocentrotidae; genus Strongylocentrotus; species Strongylocentrotus purpuratus. Next base: position 1,248,833 of record NW_022145574.1, on the reverse strand, counting down.
AAAAATAAAAAACATTGAAATCAAGAATCCAGAGGTGTTATTAGTACAGTACACAAGCACATATAAATGGAAATAGTGTATAATGTAATGCACAGAAGTGTAAAATATTGTTGTTGTTATTATTGTTCTTATTATCATTATCATTACTATCCTCATTTTACTGTTCTTTTTCTTCTTTTTAATTTCATTATTATAATTATTATTATTATTTTTAGTATTAGTATTATTTTTATTATTAACATTATTTTTACCTTCATCCTTACGAATATCACCATCACAATCATCAGTATCACCATTATCCATACACATTTACAAGTCTACTAGAGTAATACAAAATTTCCCCAGGGCAGCTAGAAAAGATGATGAATTAAAGACTAAAAATGATTTCTTTGTGAATACCGATGGTATCCTTCAGTTTTTCTACTCAGTTTTCCAAACGAAAAGATGCCCGTGCATTTATATAATCATTTTACCACAGAAGAGAATTTTTGTTGTTGCCATGGTTAAACCGAAGAAAAGCTGTCAATTTTTAATATCTCCATTCACAATGGATGATAAAACGTGTGATAAAAACGTGTGGCAACATAATAACAGACGTGACTGAACACGATTCCTATTCATAGTATTCTTTATGCAGTTCATGCTGCATTACTCTGTAACGACTTCCTTTCATCATAAAAGAAATTTTCTTTGATTTGTTCAGCTGAAACACATTTACCAGAGTCTTTTATAAATTTACAATGCTGTGAATTCATCAAGTATTATTGGAATATATTTTAGACATGAATGAATGCATGAATGAATGAATTATCATTCAAATATTTAATAGAAATATCAGTGACAAAGAGGAAATAAAGGCAGATTGTAAACCCTTTAGCTCTACAAAGCTGTAAGAATGCCATGGTAAAAAAAAACTGAGCTACATTAGTGTCCTTTTTTTAAGAAATGGAAATAATGCCCCTAAACAAAACCATAAATATACATGTAGATCATGTGAAAATGTGTGAAAATGCATTAAAAAATGAAATGTATTACTTTTTGATGAATGTTCAAGTCATTTTAAAGGATACTAAAAATTGTTCTACTACTACGCTGTAGGTATGTACATGTATATTCGGGGCTCCACTGCCCTTACTTTTGCTTTGAATATCAATTCAGTAAAATATATATTGCGATTTTCAACAATTTACGGTATAAAAACCATTGTCTTTCCTTGTTTATCATTTGACTACGGTATATGGTTGATAATCTTTATTGATGCTTTGAGATGATTTTCTTCCTTATCAAATTCTGTCACTATTCACAACCATGTCAAATATCGTTGGTGTACCACGCTTGAATATGTGAAATGAAATTTGTAGCATCTTTCTTACTAATCATTTGAATATCTGTTTGATAATCATTATTGATAGTGATACTTAAAATAGTTTATTTCTTCCTAATCAACTACTTGTTTCTATTTTCACAAAGTGACGGTAGTGAGGACAATCCTCACGCAAACTGAATGCGATTTTCCTCACTACCGTCACTTCGTGAAAATAGGGACGTACTATTCAAATATCAAAGGTGTACTACCTTCAAAAATACTTCATCATCTGATCCTCGTTAATCATTTGAATATCTGATCGATAATCAGTATTGATACTTTAAGGGATTTTTAAAAATCTGATCAACTACACTGTACTGTACAATTCACAACCATTTTAAGTACTAAATTGTGTATGGTGTACTAGATGTGAAATGAAATCCATGATCCCAAAATGTCAAGGTCTGAATACTATACTATGAAAGTGGGTGTCTGAGACTGAGTGAAGGAAATTGAACTTCCTCCGCTACCCACTCATAACAAAACAAACACTCCAAGACGAAAATGTGAAAAGGAAGGGGCAACTTTTGATGATCCGAATTAAGTGCCAGGTTCTAATTTCCTAAATCCTCTTCAAATTGATGTGGAAAACTAGACCTTGATCTACATTGCATTAAATACCCCCTCCCCCTCCCCTCTTCCTCTGTATACTATACGAGAGGCAAATCTGCCGCAAAAAAGGAAGATTAAAAGACAGGAGATGTCTTAGCTCTACATAATCTGTTAACTGTTGAGGAAATCTTGTTATAATTGGAATTAGAACACTTCACATGTAACACGAATGTAACTAATTTGCTCAAAACAACCAATAAGTGTTTTCTATGCAAGTTATGGATTAAAAGGATATGCAAATAGACTGAAAGTCGCTGAATAGCAACATTTATATTTAATTAAATATAATAATCATCCTCAATGTCAGTAAATAATACATCCTACATGTAGTATATCACCACATAAAGTTAATATTTTCATTCCTTATAAAAAATAAATCTTACAACAATATCAAGTCAATAAATTGTACGTGTACAAGTAAATTACACTCCTATTTCCCGAAATATGATAAGAATGTTTCTAAAATAAATAAATAAGATATTTCATTTTCAAACGAATCAATAAACATGAAGTCCAAAACGGCCCTTGACTTAATAATTACCCAGTATCAAATAATATATTTTCACTTTTCAGCATTTTTGTTTATTTGTATAGATCTTATTCTTCATCTTAAGACAATAGTTATACATCCGTAACCTTTTTCTTTTTAAAAGCATATCATGTCCATTTCCTGGTACTCTTTCTTTTTTCTTTTTTCTTTTAAAATATCCATTAGCCTATCAGAGTGTCCACACACAAGAATCGTCGTATAAATAATCATCGTATAAATTCCCGGATGTCCACACACAGAAGAAAGTAATCCTGAAACTCTACAGCGAAATGTCGTATAGGTGCGCAGTTTGCTACTGCGATCATGAAATGGAAGCGAAAATGAGAGGTCTGGTCTCCTTTCGCTCGAGGTCACGTTAAGCCCCGCCCAGTTAGTTACACTCCCCCTGTCCACACACAACATTTCCATGATTAGGCGTGATTAGGCATGATTCTTTATTGAGTTTCAGTTCGAAACGATGCCCAAACCTGCGTTTCGTTAGACTAGTTTCGTTATACGACGTATCGTTAGTGAGCGTCCACACACACAATTTTCATCGTAAAACTATCGTGAAACGGTATAGCTAATCACGGAAAATGTTGTGTGTGGACAGGGGGTATGATCTGTTCAGAGCAAGAGGGTGTTAACTCTGTGTTTACGGTAATAAAGTGAGTGAATTACATTGCAATATCCTTCTGACTCTAAAGAGCACTCTTTTGCACTCCGACTATTAAATTTGAATCGACTATTAAATTTGAATTGCCCATCAGACTTAGATTACACAACTCCGGATTTATAGTGATTGTGCCTTCTCTTCGTTTGCTTCAAGCCTCTAGAACTCCCGTTCTTTGAAACACTGACAAGCTAGAAAGCTTTAAAGCAGGCCTTAAAACTTTTTTTTCTAGCAAATGTGAAGTCCATAACTATTGGAGGAGCGGGTGCCTTTGAATGTTTGAAACAGATAAATGGCGCCATACTAGTGCTGTGGATCATTGTCATCATTATCATCAAATGATATGTAAATAAATTTGTAAATTTGTAAAATTGGAGATAATTGTTCTCAGCTTCTCCATTGTTAGATATAAAAATCAGTCTGCTTGGAGAATTTTTCAACATCTTTTCACTTTATTAATATTATTTGACGCTCAACTCCAAGAGGAGAGGGACTCGATAAATCCAGACATAGTTTCAGTGGAATAGGCAAAGACAGATTTTTTCGATCTACTCAATTGTGAAACTACAGGATTATAATCACATCAGATAAAGCTAAACATCCCTGATGGATATCTACTTCATTATACACTTGATAGTACGAGTCAAGGATGTTACACTTAATTACTGTTTACGACAGCGTCTAAGTGCTACATAAATATTACAAGAATTGTCACCATGCAACAGCCATATCAATATCATATTGCTTTTCTGCTTTTATTTATTCATGCATTTCATAAAGAACAGAGTGAGGCAGAACAGAGTGAGGCAGACTAGTATCAGGCAGACTGACTGAGCAACTCTAAAACAGTTTCCAGTTACTAAGATGCCCTCTCAATTACATTCAGGTAGCAGGTGGAGGTACATGATCACAGGATCATGTATTACAGAAGAATTTGGTGTTGGGAGGAAATTCTGTGGTAGGGGACACCTAATATACTCTCTAACAAATACCCTTGTTGAAAACTTGAAATTGTTTAAGATTTTACCTGACTGCGAAGAAAGCATGTGTATAATGCATTTAAGTAAGCAGTTAAGGGGCTGACGGCTTTAAGTCCTCTCCGAGGGACATGATAATGAGTCTTAATGCCTTAAGTTACCAAAGGGCACGAGCGCATCAAATGGATTTCGAACTTGGGACCTCCCGGTTACGAGACCACTGCTCGACCACCGAGTCACTGACCCATCGGGCCTCACCCTATTTTATATCAAAATATAGCAGACAATTATTTCTGTCTCATAACATCCTCAGTTATGATACTGTAAACATCACAAAACCAAAATGGCAAAAGCAATTGACCTCGAATCGAAACATACACGTACATTCCAACGCTCACTCTCCCTCCCCTCAGCTCCGCCAGATCAGAAGGCACAGTCCACAGTCCACAGTCCATGCACTACACCTTTCACTCTCGGCCTCGGACCTCACAAATGAAACTCATCGAGTGACAGATTTTGAATCATAACAAGTCTAAAACACTCTCTATCTGTCTTAATTGTTGATAAATTACTGGTAACCTAGACTTAGATGGTAACACACATCGCATATCATCACAAGGAGTATCAAAAAGTGGATTCTTACCTTGATTATATATAGAGCTGCTGACGAGATAGTCTAGATCTTCAAGTACGCCACTCTCCGTTCGTATACTACAAGTGTGTGTCTTTTAACACCTGTCGTGATGCGTTCGATCGTGTGTTTTTTGTTGGTATCAGCGTGTATTTTTTTTTTGAAGTCTCTAGCGTCGCACGTGTCAGCTGTTTTTTTTTTGTTTTGTAATATTCTTTATTGTATTCACTCAATAAATAATATTAATTCATACAAATTGTAATATATAACATATTGAAACCAATTACAGAGTACAAAATACAGTAATCTCAATTATATTGAATGAATTAATATTGTTATAACCCCCCCCCCCTCTATATTTTGTTCTGTGTTACTAGTATCCCTATTACATATTATAATTTATAACATATTGGAACAAAGTACAGACTACAATCAACTTAGTTATATCAAATGAATAAAGTTTGTTAAATCCCCTACCCCCGTTAAAAACAAAACCAACAACAACAAACACAAAACAAAAAAAACAAAAAAACAAAAAAAAAAAAAAAAAAAAAAACAACAAAAAAAAAAACAAAAAAAAAAAAAAAAAAAAACGATACAAGAAGACGTGGGCAGTCTATGGCAGTCGAGACCGGTCAATCACACACAGCTGTGAACCGGGCAGGCCCCCCCTTTCCTCATTCCTTGCATTTTCTTGCATATTATCCATGTTTACCTTGAGATGTTCCCATTTTTTATAGTGGAGCGTCAACGTATTTCGTTCAGTAGCACTCTTTCTTTCTTCCCGTTTACTTTTGAATATTTTCTCTCTTATTTCTTCAATACTTGGAGGCTTCTTTTTTTCCCTACTAATAAATATCAAATATTTAATTAATAAAACCACGTGATTAATCATTTGCCTATCTTCGGTTATTTCGTCTAATCCAATGTGAACTTCCTTCCAGCTCATATCTTTAAGGATTGGAATATCCAAACTATCACTACATTGATCCCATAATTTTCTCACCATTTCGCATTCAAAAAATATGTGCCTATATGTTTCCTCTTCTTTTCCACAAAATGAGCATTTATCACTTAATATGAATTGAAACCTGTATAAATAACGATTGACATAAACAATTTTATAAAGCAATTTGAATTGAAATTCTCTTAGTTTATTATCTAAAGTACTAATTCTTGGTCGGACAAAACCTTTTCAATTTCTTTAACCGACAGATTGTATGATGAATGTAAATTCTGAAAACTGACAGGGACGTCTTGCATTTTTTGTATGCATGCCCTGTACAGATTTTTCGAACAAACCGATTCAAATTGGAATGTTTTTTTTTGTAAATATAAATTCTATTTTTAGATCATGAAATGAAATTTGCCTCTTTGTTAATTCGATTTTCCATTCCTTTGGTATATTACCATAGATTTCTTTAAGCATTGATATTTCCTCTTCCTCTAGTCCCATACATCTGAAATAAGTTTCCGACTTTAATGTTCCTTTTCCATCTATAATATGGTACAATCTATAAGTATTTTTTAAGAAAAGATTTTCATTGAAGTATGTTTTTCCACTATTGTGTATATACCTATTATTTAAAAAAATTTCATTCCCTTTGTGAGTTGTATCTTTTTTAATAAAATCATTCATATCTAACCAAATGTTTATTAAATCCCGATAGTATTTTGGTAATTGTATATCGATCTTGTTAGGTAAATAGTTACAGTAAAAAATAAGATTTCCTCCGAAAGGTCTCATTAAAAATTTGAAATACTTTTTCCATTTAACTCTCTGGTTTCCTGTTACAAGTCTTTTAATCCACATCACTTTTTGTACTTTCACAAAAAGTTGAAAGTTGAGCATTTTTAATCCTCCTTGCTTGTAATCAAAATACATCGTACTTTTTTTAATTTTGTCTTTACCTCGCCATAGAAAATTAAAACAGATCTCATCAATTTCTTTTATAACCCATTCAGGCACTGGAGTCAAAGAGCTTACATAGATTAGTTTTGAATATGCGTATGTTTTCAGTAAATGAATTTTTCCTATCAAAGTAAGATCTCTTTGTTTCCACCAATTTAACAATTTCTTTATTTTGCTTAATATTTCTTTGTAATTCATCTCTTCCGCCACATTGGGATCTAATGTAAAATATATACCGAGTATTTTTAAAATGTGTGCCTCCTTTCCAAAAGGATACACAGTCGCAGAGCCAACAGAAGATCCTAAGGGTAAAATGAATGTTTTATTTCCATTAATCTTTAGTCCTGATATTTTCCTAAAATTTTCCATGATTACCTCTATTCTATTAATCGAGTTTATGTCTCGTACAAAAATTGACATGTCATCTGCATATAAGATCATCTTTATTTCTGTTTCTCCAAAACAAATACCTTTTACCAACTTATCATTTCTAATGCAGTGAGTTAAGCATTCTATGCATAAAATAAATAAATATGGAGATAACGGATCTCCTTGTCTTACACCCCTTTGAACTTTAAAATATCCGGTTGATTTACCCCCATTAAAAACACAACTTTGAGCATTGGTAAGTAAAATTGTAACCCATTCACAAAACATTGGCCCAAACCCGAAAGAAATGAGCACTTTCTGAAGAAAACTATGTGAAATCGAGTCGAAAGCTTTTTCATAATCTATTGCCAATAGGTACCCTGGTTTGTTAAAACAAGAAGTATGAAAAATCATATCATTGATTAATCTGATTGCATCACCGATGTTTCTATCTTTTAAATAACCTACTTGATCGACCGACACAATTTCATTCAAAACTTTTTTTTATTCTTTTAGAAAGTATTTTGGTAATAATCTTATAGTCTACGTTGAGTAGGGAGATAGGTCTATAATTACTAATGAAATTGGGGTCTTTACCATCCTTATGTATAAGCGTTATGATTGCTTGTTTTTGAGAAGGCGACAATTCCTTGAATTTCATGGTATCGTTAAATGCCTTAAGAACTAAGTCACCAACTACATGCCAGAATGTAATATAAAATTCTACATTTAATCCGTCATTTCCTGGGGATTTATTTAACTGCATTTCTTTTAAGATTTCAATACACTCTCCCTGGTTAATTTTTCCTTCACATAGCTTCCTCTGATTTTCTGTTAATTTGGGTAAGGTTTTGGGGAAAAAATTAATATTTTCGCATAATCCTTCTTCTGATTTAGCATACAGTTTAGAATAAAATCTTCTAATTTCTTGTATGATATCTTTTTCATCATCAGTTATATTTCCATCTACTTGTAATTCTTTAATAGCACTTTTTTTCTCTTTGAAATCTATTAGTTGCTTAAAATATGCCGTTTCTCTTTCTCCACTTTCAAACCATTGGGCTCGAGATCTGATTTTTACCCCTTCACTTATATAACCGTAAAGATTTTTCAATTCCCTTCTTTTCTTTTCCAAATCGTTAATCAAAGAATTGTCATTCACCTTCGCTGGTATTTGTAATTCTTCCTCTAACTTTGAAATTTCTTTTTCCAAACCAACAATCTTATCCTTTCTTTCTTTGGCTTTTTTCTTACAGTATTTTCTTGTAAAACTTCGTATCTCCATTTTAACATAATCCCATAATATTCTATTATCTATTATCTCTTTGGATAGATTGAGTTTCAACCGTGTTATTTCTTCTTTCATACTTTTCACATAATCTGCATCGTTACATAAACTGTTATTAAATTTCCAATATCCTGCTTTTATTACAGGATTAGTAGAAGAATGTAGTTTAATAATCAGTTCTACTGCTGAGTGGTCCGGTGAAATTGAAGTTAATATTTTGCAGCTAAATACCATATCTTCTATGCTCTCCGAAATAACCCAGTAGTCCAATCTACTATGCATTTTAGGATTCTGTTGGTGATATGTAAATTGTTTCTTTAAATTATTTTTGACACGCCATATGTCTGTGGCATTATAGTCAATTAAAAACTTTTCAAATTCATAGCTAAGCTTAGACTGTTTTTTATTAACATTATGTCCACTGTAATCTAAATGTACATCTCTAACCATATTAAAATCCCCTCCAATAATGAGAGGTTTATTTTTGAATTCATCTTTTTCCAAAATATTTCTAACTTTGCCCAGAAACTCCAATTGTTCCAACTCTTTGCTCCCAACAGGGAAGTAAACATTTCCGAATATTACCTCCTTATTCTGCAGAAAACCAACTGCAAAAATGTATCTGCCATTTTCATCGATAACTGTGTGTCGTATCTTAATATTTACTCCACTATCAAATAGTATCATAACCCCTTTACCATGATTAGTACCGTGGCTGTATATACATTCGCCTTCCCACATCGAATTCCAAGTATTAACTATATCTTGTGTGCTAAAGGTTTCCTGTAAAAAAATAATATTCCCACCTTTTTCTTTGCACCATTTGAAAATGCTTCTTCTTTTATTTTTCTCCCGAATACCTTTTACATTTAAGGATATCAAATTGCAGACGGAAATTTTAGTGTTACTCATCATGTGCGTGTTGAGTATATAATATAGGTGGATGAGAGATGGAAAGGTTGTTGCCCACATTCAAGCCATATAAAACTAACCAGATCAAAGGCTGCCACAAACTGTCCCCATTGAAAAAAAAAGAAGAATACATTAAACATTTACGTAACATATAACACACACAATAAAACCTATGTAGAAAAGACATGTCTACAAATAAAGTTGCACCTATTTCTCCTCCGCTTACAACCACCGCCTCCCCCCCCCCCCCCCCCCCCCCAGCTTCTATCCTTTCTACTACCTTCTTTATACAATCATTCCAATACCGGTTACATGCATGCGCTTCATTAAACCTAAACATCTTTGTATGCAGTAACCACTTCTGTAAATGAATGTCAATGAGCATCTATGTGTTTGACCAGCACAATGAACTCTTTCCTTTTTCTCTATATGAAGAAACCAAAACAATCATTAAAACATCTAGTATGGAGTAACCAATTTTATAAATGAATGTCAATGCATGCGTGCACTTCATTAAATCTAAACATCTTAGACTAAACTATCCTATTCCATCCCGGGCATTCTTTAATCGTCTAAAGAATCATTAGACCTTGGCATTCTTTAATCGTCTAAAGACCAATGTCCAATGGCTTCTATTGGTAAATCAATAATGATCAATCAGAATCGATTTTAGCAACTGTCCACCAAAAAAAAGTATGGGCGTGGTTTTTGATTGAAACGATCACCTTTTTTTTTATCACAAATGCAATGTGGTGGAAAGGTCACACCCAGGTATAGTTTATGGCATGGGCTATATTTGTACTCAATAAATTACTTCTAAAGTCTGTCTATTTTTATGAGGGGACATGTAGAAATAACTTTGATCTGGTAAATCTTTTGTAAATTATAAAGAGTAGAATATTCCAATAAAAGTTGTGTTTTGTGGTTGATCGAATTGTCATTTTCCTATAATCATGTACGTGCGATATAGCATTGCATTTTCCCCACAAAAGGGATTAGGAGTCATCAACCTGATTATCATTTCAAAAGTTTTCTAACCTACATTTATCCAACCTAAACCACATTCACTTCATGCAATTTCAACTTCATTGCATTTTTTATTTCTTAATCTTCTTCACCTTAATGTCTTTCTTTATTTCTCCTTCTGATTATGCTGATTATAGACCAAAAGCAATTCAGTCTCTCTATAAATTATCGTCGATTGTTCCACTGAGACTACGTCTGGCTCCACTAGACCTCTGTGTATGGGGAATGTCAACAAATGTCAGTTTTATTAAATAAATGACCCACACCAGACGGTTATTTCTGTCTACCTTCTGCTATGCATTTTCCGTTCAGGATATTCACTCTGTAATTTTCAATAGAGAGATATGTATAATTTATTTTCCCTTCTCTCTCTCTCTCTCTCTCTCTCTCTATCTCTCTCTCCAGGCTCCCCCTTTAAAAAAACACACCCACACACTATCTCTCTCTCTCCACTTTCCTTATCCCCCTTTTCTCTATTTTCATTTATATTCACGTTCATATAAAATATAGAACTAATTTCCTCTTAATTAATCTTCTATCTCGATCTCTCCTTCCTCTCCTCATTTCTATCACTATTCTAGTACTACATAATTAAAGCACTAATTATCTCTCAATTCCCTCCTTTCTCTCTCTCTCTCCCTCCCCTCTCTATTCTTTTATATTCATGTTATATAATTATAGCACTAATTTCCTATTCATTAATCTTCTCTCCCTCTCTATCCCTCCCTTCATCTTTATTTATATCATTATTTATATTCAATGTCATGTAGTACTACATCCTCTCTCTCTCTCCCTCTCTCTGTTTCTCTGTCTCTATCTCTGTCTCTCTCTCTGTCTCTCTCTCTCTCTCTCTCCCCTCTCTCTCTCTCTCTCTCTTCTCATCCCTGACAATATCTCCATCCTGCCTGTCCATCAAAGCTGACATCACAACATCCATAACAAAAACAGTGGAAAGGAAATGATGTATTATTGCAAATAAAACACCATATATGGCCATTTTAATATGTCTCATTCTTGATACAAACACAGACCGCTGATGTGAAGACTATTCTCATACGCAGCCTTCAACAACATACCATTTTATCAACATTCTTTGTTTTTGTTTTAGTACGTAATACATTCAAGGCACAAAATCATAAATGGGCAAAGTAGCTGTGTATGCTCATAAATTCAATATTCTACAAAATTGCATCTAGGAAGCTGAACTAACATAGACAGAAAATCAACAGATCAAACTAAACGAACCCCTTCTCCTTTTCAAAAAAATGTGTTTGGCAAGGTCTGGAGTTAGTAGTATGAAGACTCACCCCCTACCATCTTTCAAAGCAGAGGGATTAGTCTGCCTACTCCAGACTCGGCCAAACGCATTCACTATAAACATGACGGACAAAGAAAGCTGACAAAATATACAGTTCCTCATTCTACCCATAACAATTGCTATGGTAGACAAAGGAACATCCCTTCACTGCTATTATGTAAAAATGTGTAGAACAGGTGAATATGCATGTGACACCTGTTCTACAGATTTTTACATAAAAGCAGTGAAGGGATGTTCCTTTGTCTACCACAGCAATTGTTGAGGGTAGAATGAGGAACTGTATATTTTGTCCGCTTTCTTTGTCAATCATATTCATAGTGATTCCTGTAGAAAGCGTGTAAATTAATTTAGCCTGTAACACTGGTTTGAAAACGAACATTCAAACTCGTCTTAGTGGCTATCGCACTATAAATGCCACCTGTCCATAAAGGTCACCTAATTTTTTTCTCCTTCTAGGAAGAAAAAAAAAACTTTCAAAAAAGGACATCTGTCTTCAGTGGCCAATTTTCTGTTCTCTGGCATGGCCTTCATAGACAGGTTTGCCTGTACAAGCAACATATACAAATAACCAGGAGAGCAAATTTACAGGCACAACTTCCTAACTAAACCATTGAGCAAACAAAAATATTCTACCCTTGACAAATTATGTTTACCTTGTATGAAATACATTTCCCCTCTTCTCATTAATTTTTCTGTATCACTTTCTTTTTGCTCATCTTCCTTTCATCTCTAGTTCCTCTATCATCCCATCTTTCAACTCTTCAGACCTTCTATCCTTCCCTGTTCATTTCTCATTCTCCTTATCCATTATACTTTCTTTTCTACCTTATTCACAACTTAATAATTTGTACCCTGTTCTTCCCCTCCATCTAAAAATGATGAAAATATATAAAAATATGTTTTTTAGTGAATGAGTCCCCTGCATGTTTTTGTAACATTTCAATTTTATTTGCTTTTCCAAACTTTATTGTTGTTGAAACTTTTTCTTTTTGTTCCTCTTTACTTTTACTTTGCATCCCCCATTCCCTTTGTAAAAGCACTTCCCCTGTACAACAATATGCAATATTTGTGCAACTATGCAATATATGTGCTCTAACACACACACAGTTACTTGAATCACAAATCAATTGTGACAATCCACAATAATTTATCCATTGAGAGCTTGAAGGACATTAATTAACTCTGTGTAAAAGTATATGAGTTTAACACCCCTTCTGGCAGTCAACAGATAATATATACAATTACATTAAAGTCACATGACCATAAATGCAAACATAATGATATACATATTGAACACCAAGACATGCATTTAACAGTATTCATAAACTTTCTGATAAGGTCAAAGGTTATACAGTAATGACAAAAATCAAAAGGGATAACGAGATGATTTCTTTCACCTCAATTTCCTTGAGCTAATCTAGCAATACTGATCGTGTGTACGCATTTCTTAAATAAATCACATAAATAAAACCTGGGCCCAGTTTCACAAAACTTGTTATCAATAATTAATGCTAAATTTCTATGACAAATTTGCTCTCAGCCAATCAAATGCCACAATTTCAGTAGCTTATAACAGTTGTTGTTACTTGCTATTGATGACAAGTTTTGTGAAATGGGGCCCTGAAGGTACTCAAAACTAGGCAAAACTAACCGTGTTATTTCTAGAATATGGATGAGTTCAACAGACCATACATAATTTGATATGGAGAAATATGAAATTTGAGAGAAAAATGATGATTTGTCATCAGATTAAGGTTCCTTACAATTATAATTCACAATAGTTCAACAGACCATAATTCATTATAGAGAAAAGTGAGATTTAAGAGGAAAATTAATGATTTGTCATAAGATTAAGGTTCCTTACAAATTATAATTCACCACAGTTCAACAGACCATAATTCATTATAGAGAAAAGTGAGATTTAAGAGGAAAATTAATGATTTGTCATAAGATTAAGGTTCCTTACAAATTATAATTCACCACAGTTCAACAGACCATAATTCATTATAGAGAAAAGTAAGATTTGAGAGAAAAAAGGAAGATTTGTCATATGATTTAGGTTCCTTACAAATTATAATTCACCATAGTTCAACAGAACATATTTATTATAGAGAAAAGTGAGATTTGAGAGAAAAAATAACGATTTGTTTTGTGATTTAGGTTCCTCACAAATAATAATTCACAATAGTTCAACAAAACATATTTATTATAGAGAAAAGTGAGATTTGAGAGAAAAAAGGAAGATTCGTCATGAGATTTAGGTTCCTTACAAATTATAATTCACTATAGTTCAACAGAACATAATTTATTTTAGAGAAAAGTGAGATTTGAGTGATAAAAATGATGATTTGTCTCAAGATTCAGGTTCCTTACATATAACTCGACATGATATACATGTATGAGCAAAATAAATCAACTGTCCATATGTAGAGGCTATATTTATACAAAATGCAACATTACACAGTCTGTGCACACTTTTTATAACTTGAGTGTAAAGTACAATGTATATGGCCAACTCTATTGACCGTCATGCAATGGTAAGTATGCATAAACACCTACAGAAAACCAATATGAATATATTCAACAAACATTCCAAGAAATCATGTCTAAAGGAAAAAGAATATTTAGTTATTCACAAACTTACTTGCCCTATATGAACCACACGGCCCGCTCGATTACAAGAAAGTTTGAATGATTACTTGAATTTGGGGGATTTATACTTCTGGACAAGTCATATTCATGATCAAATGAACACATGAATGTTTCACTTTGTAAAAAGTTTTGATTTCATCCAGAATTGCCAATTTACTTGTGCTAACAACTTTTAATTTTGTAGTTGCTTGTTTGACTTACGACATATTACACATATATCTTTGACTTATCTCACCTAAATATTTATGCAACATTAAGCCTTTCAATTCAAATTTTCTTTTCAATAAATTTAATTCCATGTTCATTGGATTCTATACAATTTGGTTTAAATCATCGTTTTGATTCTCTTTGCATAGACGTTCTCGTCTCCATCAAATATACACAATTTACATTTGTAAGGAAGACCCCAATACAGCTGACATTTCAAATTTTCTACTTCAGTCCCATACATTACAAATAGTAACACTATTTGCAATGTATGGGACTGAAGTAGAAAATTTGCTAGTAATCTTTTGTATAGACTATACATTAAAATATCAAAACTTTTTAAACAGTTATCATGAAAGTAGAGCATGCCCTTCTCCCGATGGGGAAAATTCAAATCAGTTTCAGGTAAGATCATTTTGAGAGGAATTTTGACTTGCTGATACTTTTCAGGGTTCCCACAGAAATATGAAAACTAAAGTCCATGACTTTCCATGACACCTTTTTGCCTTTTGCTGTAACAAGACAATTTCACTTTTGGTATGGATTGCAGCATCTAAATACCACGCCCATTGTCAATTCAAACTTAAAGGCTGCTATAGCCACACACGGCCCACACCAACAATTAATTCACATGAATTTGGGTTTTTTGTTTCATGTTTTTCCATCACCATTGAAACCCTGACAAATCCTTCCCTACAATAAACAGACAAAGAGGTACACCATAATGATTAAGGCAGTGCATAACCGTGTACTGAGGTACTCGAATTCACTCCCATGCTTACAGGCAAATACTCAAATACTCGGAGGCCATGTTTTTTGCCTAAATTGTTCCGAGTATGATAAATTGTACTCGAGTAGTTGTCAACAGTGCGAGTACTCGAATATTTGAGTACTCTTTGCAGCCTTAATGATAATGAATGTTTCCACGTAGAAGGCTCGATCAGTTAACACGTACTTCACAATTTTGGCATTTCTGTAATGTCTCCCCGTATTATTTTCTACATAGTATATTTTGGCATGTTTTTTTTTTGTGCAAGCTTATAACGTATGCAATTGTAAGATGGATTTTTACAGCTAGAAATCTAGACCATAACGATGTATCTTTCCGCATGGAAGGCTCTATCAGCAAACATGTGTTCAGCGATTTTGGCATTTTTTTTTTTCCTCTACAGCTAATTCCTAAAAGGACATTTGTGCGTGGTGGTCTGCCATGCTCAACTTTTGTCACAAGTACACTGTATGTATAACGAGTATATATGTTTTTATATACTCTGAACAATGCGGCAGTATAGGGTTTTGCTCTACAGTGAATGTAGAATCAATTCCCTTTCAGCTCTAAACTGACAATACTATAACGTCTGTTTGGAGCCAGAAGGACGTTAAGTCTCTGTTAATACTTTAGCAACTGAACCGCCCGTCCGTTTACATCTGTTTTCAACGTGCTGTAGTATCTGATCATGGGGTCTACCATGACAATGATAAACGTGCGTGATCCTTACGATGTCTACAGTAGGATTCTGCATAGAAAAATAGCGCATGTTTCATATTGTTCAGAACAATATCAAACTGCTCTCAAAATGAGAGTAATATTGCAACATCTTCCAGTGAGTAATGGGCCATTTTTACAAAATCTCTAGTTGCTAATGGATTAAAGTTAATGAGGTAACGTCCTTCCCGTTCAAAACAGATGATAATCTACGCAATATAATCTACATGCTATAATCTATACAACTAAACTACAATTTTCGCGATCCTTTCTTGATCGGCACCTCCCCGACGGTGTTTAATCTCGGCCTCGGGAGGTCACCGAACATCTCCGTCCCGTCGTTAACGCTAAAGGACAGCGCCCTCATGCTGGCAACCATCCGATCAGGCTCCGGCATCGGCACCTAAAACAAGATAATAATAATAATAATAATTCGTTCTTTTATAGCGCATTTCAGGACCACAGGCCCTCTCAAAGCGCTTTACAGATGTCTTATTACCCCGGTCATTGGATTCAATACTTGCCTACACACTTTGTGTGCACAATCTCCACTCCCTGGGGAGCATTCCAGCCAGGTGTCATTTTTACAAGCGCACACTTGCTAATCTAAGCACATTAGCTTTCACATCCTACAGGGTACCTAATTAACACCTGGGTGGAGAGTGGCAAATGTAGATCAATGTCTTGCCAAAGGATATTAGTGCCACGGTGGGACTTGAACCGTGGACCTTGTGATCCACAGTCCGGTGACATATCCACTCGACCATGACACCTCTACACATACAAAGTAGATTATAGAGCTCTGGGTCTGTAGTATACATTACAATTTTCTCTTTCCTAACTCTACAAACACACTTTAATTCTTCTTGAGATACTGATCAGTGCTCTTTTACACATAGCTGGTCAAAGACTTTGGTATTTGGTATTTTATGACAACTTTTTCCTTAAATGTGTTTTTCCCACAATTTGAAGAGCCATGCTTTTCAGGGAACATGTCTTATCTGATGTTCCACACTTGCATAATAACAATGATAACGCTCACAAATTATTGTTCACCTCTCCCAAGAACTCAACCTTCATTTTAACAACGTCAATATTTGAATCCATACCTTCTCCTCTGCTACCTCTTCAAATGAGTGCTTCTCCTTCTTCCACATCGGCATGGAGATAGGGACGGAGGTTGCGTACTCGTGAAGCACTCTGTCTCTCGTCATGGGCGGGGCAAGGTTCTCATCATTCAGCGAGTTATCTGATCAGCGAAGCAAATAGAGGTGTCTTGGTTAATTGGTTATATCCCAACATCACTATTGTTAAAGGCATTGTTTATCAATATTTCCAGATTTGAGATCTGAGATGCATGGCCCTATGTGTTATCAGTGTCTGTGATATGGTGTAAAATTGAAGCCCTTAAAAAAAATGTGCTTCAAAGTGATCATGAAGTGCATCAAAAAAGTAAAAATCTTTGAGTGACCGGTTTTACCATACTCATTCTCCCCGGTAGACTGTAGTTATTAAAACCTTCTGCATCCACCTGGGTGAGGCCAGATGCTCTCATATATTTTTCTATTCTATCCCATGTTTTGTGTGGTCTGCCACATGGGCTTCAGCCAGGCAACATTCATTGCTTTCTGAAGCCAATGGCTTTGCTGCTTTCATCTGAATACCAACCGGGGGGCGGGGCCAAATGTCAGGGGGCAGTTATACTGTAGAGAGTAGGAGCAGGGGTCAAACTCTCATAAGGTCGGATTGTAGTTTTTCTGATACGATTCTTACCATTCGTATGGCTTTCATATGAATACCACCCTAGTAGAGGGAGGGAGGCATATGTGTGGGGGTAGTAATACTGGGTGGGAGGGGGGGGCAGACTCTCAAGGGGTCAGGGTTGTGGCATTTCAAATCCGATTCTTACCATCTGTATGGCTTTCATATGAATACCACCCCAGGGGGCCAAATGCCAGAGGGCATTTATACTGGAGGGGAGGGGTGTAAGGGGGGGGAGGGGTGCAGGGGGAGGGGTGTTGGGGGGAAGAGAGGTTGTGATATTTCTAATACAAGTCTTACCATCTGTACTGCTTTCATCTGATTCAAAGAATGGTTCTTCATCTTGGGTGAACCCCTCCAGATCAAACATGGCTGAAAAACAAAAGAAGTTGGATCATTTCAAAATTCCATTAACTGCACAATTGATATTTAACCGTGTTGGCATAAAATTTGAACTGGCTTTATGAAAAATTTGTGTTATATTAAAATAACATCAGATTTAACAGGTTAACTCCAGCTTTTATATTTCGTTTCAAGACCAAATTTGCAATAAATCAACGGAATAGCCAAATGAAAACTTATAAAGAATAGAAAAAGACACTATATCATGTTTATTTACATTGAATAAACAAGAAAAACAATCAACAATAAATGGAAATTTCTCCACATGCTTTGTACATAGTGCAAAATCATAGGAATATGAAATAATGAATTAGCGATAATTCCAAACAGTTTAAGACATGGAACATGTGTTACAAGATGCCCTATCCATGTGCCAAATAAAGAATTTTTCGTCACTCCCATGAACTAGATCAGAAAGGTCTTGGTTTTGTCACTCCATGACCAAGATCAGGGGGGGGGGGGGGGCATGGAATTCACCCTCTCTCTGGCTGAAAGACCAACAAAATAACCCATCTTTTCTAGGGCTAAGGCAAGCACACAGACAGCTTGTGATACGAGTGGCGCAATCCCTCTATTGAAAATCTGGAAAAATGGGAGACACTTACTATCTGCATCTGAGCTGGTTCTGGTGATATCTCGGTGTGCAGAATGGGCGGGAACGGATCTAGCAACACTGCTGTGCTGTAAACAGATAATGAAAAAGACAATGTCATAACTATTTCTGTATATGAACCTTCAAAATCAGAATTTCCTACCACCAGCATCATCATCCCCAACCCCACCACCACCGTCATCATCATCATTACCATTATCATCATCATCAACATCATCACCATCATCATCATCATTACCATCATCATCATCATCATTACCATCATCATTCTCATCACAATCATTATCAACATCATACGCATCATCACCAAAGTTTTGTGATCATACCTGCACTCTACGAGCTCGTTGTAAGATAAGACTGAATTCAGGCCTTGATGATAGCATAAAGTTACTGATACATGTACGTAGACTATCAAACATCACCTCCACCAATACCAACTCAGCACAATCACCATCATCATAATCCTCGTCGTCATCATCATCAACATCGTCATCATTACCACCACAGTATCTTGATCATACATGCACTCTACGAGCTTGTTGTGGGATAGGTCTGCTCTTAAAGGGATCGTTTAACAATGTTAAATCTGAGATACACGGCCCTACGTGTTATCAGTGTCTGTGATATGGTGTAATATTGAAGCCCTAAAAAAATCCCGCTTCGAAATGATCAAGAAATGCCTCAAAAAGTAAAATTCTTTGAGTGACCGGCTTTACCATACTCGTTTTCCCCAATAGACTGTAGTGTTATGAAAACCGTTCGGCGAACGGTTTTCAAAATTTGTAATTCCAATCATAAATATCTTGATAATCAGACAGGCGATCGACTTGTAAAAGTCATGGGGCTCTTGATTGACCTCAAGCTTTATAATTATCATTGCAGCATGAGCTAAATCCAGAATTTTGTTTAAGAATCTGAGACAAAGTTACCAGATCCCTTTAATAGGCATGGACGGACCAAAGTTACTGACAGATCGTTGATCATCATCATCATCATCATCATCTAACTCCACACTCATCACCACCACCATCATCATCACCAACACGAACACCACCACCATTACCATCACCATCACCATCAGCATCATTACCATTACCATCACCCTCACCGCCACCACCACCACCACCATCACATCATCACCAAAGTATCATGATCATACCTGCACTCTACGAGCTTGCTGGGGGATAGGTCTGCTCTTAATAGGCATGGACGGACCAAAGTTTCTGATAGGGGCTCTCGATGCTGGTACGGATGAGGCAAGTTTATCTGATGCTGCAACTAAAATAAATTTCACAAAAATCAGCACATATTAAAAACAAAAGATATAAACAGAGACTAAACAATAATCAAATAATAGGAGATAAATGTAAAACTGTAACTGATGCTGCAAGCTTAATGAGATAAACACAAAAATAATGAATACATTAAAAAACAATACTAGATAAACAAAAAACGCAGAAACTATATTGCGCATGGAAACATAACAACACCTTCAGGTTCTTAGTCAACTTTTTCCCCTAAGGAAATGAAAATTATTAAATTTGTGTTCGCAAAGTGTTATAATTCTGAGAAGAATACTGTTATACCAGAAATTTTCATTAATTTATTCATTATTGACTGTTTTGTGCTATTGAAACTTTCATGAATTTCAAAATTTCATCTAGTAATTGAATTGTTTACCACAACATAAACTTTAACAAACTCAACCACTCAAAAAATTTGGTGAAACTTTCTCTTCTCATTCTCACAGAGGCGGCGCGATAGCTCAAGCGGTAGAGCAGTGGTCAAAACCAAGTCGATGCACTAGTGCCCTTTGGTAAGGCATTAATCCTCATTACCAGGTCCCTCGGAGAGGACCTAAAGCCGTCGGTCTTCTGGTTGCTTACTAACAAGCATTTATTGCTTTCTTAGCTGTCAGGTAAAATAACCACCACAGTACTTGATTTCATGATATAATGACTCACATCTGGTTTGCACAGCCCCAGGCCTTGTAATTGGCGTGGTGGGTGGGGTTAGCGTATTATCCAACATAGCATCTGATAATGAATCTTCCAGGCTCCTCTCTTCAGCATTCAAGATGACACTGTAATGAAACGATAAATAATAATATTGGGTTTTTGTATAGCACTCGTATCTGTCTGACTTGACACTCCTGGTGCTTCTGATTATTACCCTTGCTTTAGCAAGGTTGCCATTACGGCGCTCTATTATTTAAGGAATTAAATCCTGCCAGGTACCCATTTACATCACCTGGGTTGAGTGTGGTGAATGTAGATCAATGTCTTGCCAAAGGCGGGACTCGAACCGCAGACCTTGTGATCCACAGTCCGGTGACGTATCCACTCGACCAAGACACCTCTACGATGAAAACCTACGTGTATTTATAAAGCACACCTTTTTAAGGTTAGTTGCGTTTCAATCTGTGAATTAGTCTTGACTGGAATTTCTCATCAAAGGCGAGCACACCTATGAGCCTCCATTCATTCAGTAGAATAAAAGAGCAAGAATGTTGATAAGCAACCCCAGAAAATGCAACAAATACAAACTCCCACTCGGTGAGACTAAGGAGCAAATTGCTGGCTACTATGATACAAACAAATGACACAATAGCCTGTAAATTGCCACAAGATCATAAACGTCTAGATCCCATCAAATGAAAGATATTGCACTGCGATGTTGGACTATCCCACTCACCCAATGCAATGCACTTGGTTATGATATAAACCCTGTACTCTCAAACCAATGAGGTCATGGTGAAAACATACAAATTCCTGCTCTTTACTGCTCTCTTACTTCTTACAAAAATAACAAAATACAGTTTTCCTCTCTTGGCCACAAGAGGGCAGCACATACGAAAAGTCATTAGATCCTACCATAAAACTAAAACAAATCACCAAGGGCAAAATGTAATGCTTTACTTGATTCTATCAGTTAGCTGGCAACCAGAGTTCTGGGCTATCCCAGAAAAGGTGCTGGAAAGTGCTATTCAACTTTCTATTCTTTTACACCTAGTACTTTTGATGCCTTAATGCACTATAGATTGTTATCTAGCAGAATTCTACATGTATTCTCTGTCTCTAGTTCCTACATGTAAATGGCTTTCAAGTGGACTACCTTACATTCTAAGAGCTATCCAATGTTGACGCAAACTGTCCATTCTCTATTTCATCATTTCAACATCAGTTTCATCCTCCAAACTTACCCAACCATGACATTCTTATCCTGGTATGCTCTCTTCTGCAGATTGCTGAATGCTGCTTTCTGCTCCTCGCTGTATCTCCTGAAAGAGTGAAATATTGAGGTGAAATGATAATATTCCGTTCTTGTAGAGCACTTATAACATTATGATATAACTTCTCCATGCGCTTCCAAAGGACCTAGGATATCTTAACCCTGGCTGGCAACTGTAATAATAATAATAATAAATATTTATAACGTGCACTTTTCTAATTAATTACTCAAGGTGCTATACAAAACAAAATACACAAATCTCTCTCCAGAATTTTAACAACATAATATCATTTGTAACTCTGAATAAATAAAACCGTTTTAACATGTTTCTGAAAGGTTTCTAGGCATTGAATGTAGTGCTGAGTGCATTCACCGAGTATCTTAAAGTTTAAAATAAAGTATGTATGTTACTCTGGACAGGTAAGACACATTTAAGTGAAGAAGAGTGATAAAATACGAGCTCTCCATCCAATAAAACCAACAAACCTATATCTATCTCTTCAAATTGGAATATACATGAAAGGCCTGTTTCAACAAAGAAGGGTGTATTAATATTAGCCCTTTATCCAAAAATACCAAAAAAATCACTAGTGTCTCACAAAAATTATGAAAGAAGTATGAAACTTAAGGGCTCTTTGAATGCAGGAGGGTGTACTTCTTAAAAGCAAAAAATCTGGAAAAGGAGGGACCCGTTTCACAAAGTCTTTTTCCAATGACAGTGACAAATCTGCTGATAACCAATCAGAAACAAGGATTTCACTAGCTTCCAACAAAACCTGTAATTTGTCACTGATGAAAAGTTTTGTGAGAAGGGGCCCATAACTGAGGCAATTTGGATTATTCAGACTTACACGGGCAGGTAGTCCTCAAACATGAAATGCTCCGAAGCCATATTAGACCTCAACATCCAATGGTAGTAACTCAAATTTAATTGAAGTTGCATGTAATCAAATGACAAGGAGTCCACGTATATACAAGATGTCACTCGCCTCCTGCAATCTACATGTACATGTACACCTATAACTATGCAACATACACATAACTATGCAACATACACTCCTCAATGTCAACAACGGAAAACTACCCTCTTCAAACTCCAAATTCCCTGCTCCGATATGAAAAAAACAACTTAACCACATCATCACCAGAACTTAATGCAATATACACTCAGTCAATCCAGAATTTTGAATCAAGGTGATGTGAGGGTTAATATGTAGAAGTTCTGTCAAGATCTTTGTTTGTTCAGATGACAATGCAAGTCTAGACATAACAAAATGCTGGGAATTTGAGATAATAAACAAAATGTTTTCACCAGATGCTAATGATAGCATGTGCAGCATTTTGATGCGTACATGAACATGTGTATGGAGGTGAATACCGGTCACAGGAATTTTGTAAACAACTAACAATAGATCATGTACATGTACATGAACATCAATAGGCCAGTTGGCACAATGCCTTCAGATTTTAAACATACTGCTCGACAAAAGATGCCGTTGACAACCGAAAGCTTGTATCAGGGACTTGCCTGACATTGCAACAGATCATGTTGACAATGTGGATTCTGTCCATACAAATACTGTCGTTCATAACATTTCAATACATATCTCAGCATCAAGGATTCTCTGAGAAAAAACAGTCATTATAACTCAACAGGTATACTTTTTTAAAGCTCACAAATTCAGTAAACTTTTTTTTCTTTCTCACTTGTTCTACATTTGATGGCAGCTTTTCTGGGCTTTCCTTTTTTTCTTTCTCTCTTCGTTTGTTTTATTCTTTCTTTCTTTAGTTTTTTCTCTCTCTCCCCCCCCCCCCCTCTCTCTCTCTCTCTCTCTCTCTCCCCCTCCGTTGCTCTCTCTCTCTTACCTTATTTCTTTGCTGATATATTTCTTGAGATGGTCTTAAAGCTACGCTACAGTCCTTCAATCTTTTCAAGTCCTACCCCCCCCCCCCCCTTTCCACATCCATCACTGGCCCATTTTTTTCTTTCTTTCTTTCTTTCTTTCTTTCTTTCTTTCTTTCTTTCTTTCTTTCTTTCATTCTTTCTTTCTTTCTTTCCCTCTCTCTTTCTCTTTCTCTTACCTTATTCTCTCTTCCATGGCTAGTTTTTCTCTGCTGATGTATTTGTTGAGATGATCTTGCAGCTGTGCTACGGTCTTTCTTATGACCTCCTGGTTCCCTGTCATCGGATGTACTGTTAAGAAATAAAAAATAGTTAACATCAATTATTTAAAAATGATATAGAGCCCAAAATGAAAATAAATTGCATTTCCTTGCAAAAATCTAAAGATACCCCAAACAAAAGGGTAAATACACATCTGATCCTACCAACATCATTTCCCTCCAAGTCATAAGACCTGCTAGACTTACGTACATAGAAGATTTAATTAACGCCATCTTAAACATAGGGCTTACACCTCTACAATAACCCCACCCCCCCCCTTCGACCTTAGCCACACTTGTCTTATTAACTACTTTTTTGCCATGGCACCTCCCCCCGACCTTTGCCGCACTTCTCTTAATGACTACCGATTCTCCTTAGCCCCCCACCCCCTCCCCTTTCTAATACATGTACCTCCGCCCCTCCCCTCTATAGCCCCCCATATAAAGTTATAATTGTTGCCTTAGCCGCACTTTTTTTATTAACTACTGATTATACTTAGCCCCCCCCCCCCCCCCTCCCTTTCTAATACATTTACCTCCGCCCCTCCAAAGCCCTCATATAAAGTTACAATTTGTTTCCACCCATTCCCACCATCCACATCCACATTCACACACAGACCGAATGCACTAACCTAATAACAATGCAGAGCTGCCAACCTGTCATTCTCAAAAAACATATTATTCAACTTGAAAAAGCATATTTTTAGGTGAAAAAACATATTTTGCCTGTTTTTAATTTTTTTTTGTTATTTTCCCTGTAAAATACTATTGCAACTATGTTTCTTTGATTAAAAATGTGTTCAATCATTGACATCTGAAAATAAAACGCTAAGTCAATGAATATGAGGGTCGAATCAATTTGTACACAAAGTCAATGCATCAGCAGGGTCCGGTGTTTGTTTTTCATTTGACTTTTTGAAGATACCATCACATTCGAAGGGCTTGCGATAATCGAAAAAACTTGTAATAAAATCACTGATTTCTTGATTTTTAGCGCTTTTTTGGAGAAACTGTTTCTTATAACTGGGCTAAGCCCCCGCATGCTTTGGAAATATGGCTCTGATTCCGCATTTTTGACGGCAAAATTTGGCTTTTAGGATGGATTTTTGGAAGTGACAACGGGACTTTCTTGTACTAGTTAGTGAGTGACAATGTGTGTAATGCATTGGTATGTATTTTGCGTGTGTTAAGGATATGGCAATTGGATTCGCTGGCTCGATACTCGGTACATGTACCGTACTGTATGCATGGACTGGGGAAATGTGCATGTCTTTGAGTGGTGTACATCCCCTGTGTTGTGTGCAATGCGGATGCGTGCGCGCTGCAGGAATCGCCAATACAAAACAATAGCACAACTCTGCATACGCTCGTTCTCACAGCCAGCCACGTTTGCACAGCCATACTCGAAACTTTCGAAAAACGTATTTTAGCACAGCAAAACGTACAAACGTATTTTACCCCCCAAAAACGTATTAATACGTTAAAAACGTACTACTTGGCAGCTCTGACAATGTAGTTATAATTTTTTCTACCCGTTCCCCTCTTCACCCCCCCCCCCCCTTCCACCACAATAATAATAATAATAATAATACATATGATTTATAAGGCGCCAAATCCACTTGACAGTCAAATGCTCAAGGCGCAGCTTGTGCAAAAGATGAAATACATACATGATACATTTATACAAAGTGCGATAGGAAAGGTACAGACATGAAAGGTAATGGTAATCAATTATAAGCTAAATCACATTAACACATTAACTAAATGCACTCACCTAATGATGAGCTGTTAGATTTTTCTCCGCTGTCGCCCAAGACCACCTTGTACAGGGATGAGAACGTATCCAATGACTGGATACTCTCCTGTCTCCTTTCATCGCTCTGTGAGGAAATAAAAATATATTACAAATGCATTCAAACCTATCGTAAGTCATTCGAGACAATGGACCACATTGTGTGGTTTGCCGTGTTTACAAGAAAACTAGAACATATGTTGACCTTAGAGTTTGTCAGACTCTGCAGAAAAATATTAGCCAATCAAAGCACTCTTTTAAAAGACCCATTAATTTAGTTGTTTCATTCAAAAACTGTACAAGCTTCCATTAACATTCATAGTTGGTATCATTATTGGGATACTTTATTTCATATTCAATTTAGGTTGTATAGCTACCCAACCTGGCCAGATTTCTCTTATATGCTTTTATGTTTAAGTAACGTTCAGCATTTAATGGATAAATGTCTATCCACTTGAGCATTCCAAAAAACATGAGAAGACTACAACAAATTCTTCCTCTCCTTCCGCTACCTATAGATCGAGGGAGTAGACTTACATGTATGCACACTCAAGAACTAAAGTAAACTCATTTTTATTTAGAAATGATTTCATAAAGTCATATCTATAAATAGGACAGAACATAGGGAAAGGCAGGGGGGAACTAAACTCCTGAAACAAAATGTCAACAGGATTTCATATTCCTGCGAAAGAAATCTATAAATAATGAGATCAACATGCATACGTTACTTGAGGTAGCAATGTTCTACACTAACAAAAAAAAGTTTGTCACAAAACACCTTGTTTTCTGTAAACACACTGCACGTAGACAAGAAAGAAAATCTAACCAGGGTAGCTGCATCAATAGATTTTGTGTTCATTATATTTATCAAACAAATATTGATTGCATGCAGACAAAACAAGTGATAAAACTACATCCATAGACTTGAAATGAAGAAAAGCAGGCACCATTTTATGTACCAGAAGAAGCTCTTTAATCCAGTGTTGTACTCCAGTCATATAAACAATACCTTTACCAGGTCTACCGACAACATACCTAACAGGAAACAAAACTAAATTTACTTTCTAATGTCTAAATGGCCAAGATAGATAGGAGTCAGTTTGGTGATAGGACAGAGATAATACAACAACATAGATGGGATGGATAGCAACTTTTCAGTGATTTGACTACACATGCTTAATGCTCAATTGCAACTACTCTAGTTTAGTCATGGCATGGAGAGTACGACAGTGTATTGCAGTTACTGCAGGTCCCAAAACACCACCAACTGATACTCACGATGTGAACAAACACCAACATCACACCAGCTCAGTAATCGGTGTGTTGACTCATCACTCAGAAACTAGAACACTCAAATTTTTCTGTCATCTTGGTTTGATTGTAATCTTTCTGATAGTTCTCAATATGTAGTTTCTAATAATAATTCCACCAATTTTTCTTCTATTTCACAGCGTACCACAAGGTTCTATCCTAGGTCCTCTACTGTTTTTTAATTTACACTAATGATCTTACACATTCAGCTGCACCTCGCAGTTAATGAAATGAAAGGCCTTCCCGCGTGGGTTTTTTTAAACAGATCTGGCTTGCTGCCGACAGAGTCGTTTTTAGTTTTTTTTAGGTCGAAAAAGAGGGGTGCGGTTAATACACGAGGGCGGTTTATACACTGTTAATTACGGTAGTTATACACCAATCATTGACACTCATTTTTTTTTTTTAAACAAACACCAACATTACACCAAATCTAAGCTTTATAGTACATACTTGTACAACTTACCACAAGTCTGGTGTTAACTAACACCCTCTCCAAACCCTTAGTAGCATGGGTAGCATATGATGGTGTCTTGCAGTTAACACAGGTCCTGATACACCAATCTCCAACTGTAGACTTGTGCACCAGGTACTTCTGCTCCTGTAGTGTAAAAAAGGTGTATAAAATTAATTAGTGTGCAAATAAAATAAAATAAAAGAATACAACAGGCTACAGTGTAAGCCGATTTTATGGCGTATGGATATGTTCACAAATTATAGGCCCAAAGACATTTTGATGACATGCTGTGTTAAATTTGCAGTCCTGAGAGATTTACAAAACTCAACCCCCCCCCCCCCCCCCCTGAAAAACAGCTTTAATATACACATACAGCATCTAAGAAACACTGGTTAAGGAGGTTTCAACCATTTGCAAGTTACATTAATCTAAAAGCTCTATACATGTTATAACAAGTGTATAATTTCTTCAACATAATCATGTAGCATGTCTGCAATTTCAGAACAAAGAGCACTTTAGAAGTAGCCTACCAGACATGTCAAAAGTTGAAAATGAAATTTTCCATACAGCAGCCCGAGCAGGAAGAGGATAACAGCTATAACAGGCAGGAAATATGTTTCACAGTTGGACATGAACACATGTGGCTGCCTGGTTAGCTGGTATAAAACTGCATGCCATTTTCTACTCCCATAAAATGTACGCTGAAGGATTTGTGTACTCATTGTCCAACTAGTTTTAAAAGAACATGTACTGTACAGTAGATCAACTACACATAACTTCTGTATGAAACATGTGTAGTCCAAAATGTACATTAAAATGTGAGTTTACACACAATTGACAAAATGATAATCCTAAACGAGGGAAGCGCTTCAGCTCACATGATTGGGGATACTTGATAACCCTATAGTCCAAGTTTCATTGACTAAGGACTTATACTTTCAAAATTATATCAAAAATTCAAAAACTTAACCTTAGGTTAAGTTTTTGATGTTGACGCCGCCGCCGTCACCGGAAAAGCGGCGCCTATGTCTCCCTTTTTTGCTACGCAGGCGAGACAAACACTAGACTTGTATATTTACTATCTGAAATGTGTAGTATATCATATATAAAATAATGTAGGTTTACACACCAGTTAATGATGAAACTATTTTCTTTTCAAATCTTACAATTTTATATGAATAGATCTGATACATGTGTAGTCCCACGTGTACACTTATGCTAACTGGAACACGAGATATGTTAGCAAGACAGAGATCTAGAACTGAGAATCCATGATGCAAATATTAGGAAGAAAAAGCATCTGAAGAGTTTTTTACTGACAGAAACCTTTCGGCAATGGCTCTCCATAAACTTTCTGAAAGTTTGTCACAAGGAATTTCTGAGAGGAAACATCCCTTCGTGAACTGCCTATCCTTTATCCAATAATCCTCCATCATCAAAAATAAACCAGTTCACGGTTAGCACTTGTCCCAAGTGAACCTGAATATCCACAGATATTTGAAAAATGAAGAGGTCCCACTTTGTACATTTTGAAATAATCACTCCTACAGCGATGGAGGTGCTACATAAATAAACTTTGTTTCCCCTGTGTATCATGGAGTGCATAAATGAATAATGATAACATAACTTTCATGAGCACGTATCCAGTATTTTGTTTCTGTGTATTTCAAATTTGGTCTGCAATGACCTTTATCTGCTCATGCTCAGACTGCAACTATGAACCAGCGTATTTACCTCTGTGACTCCACCCAGATCCAGCTGCACCTCGGCGATGTCCCGTTCAAAGAAGGGCTCCCTAAGCTGGTCGATGGATAGACCCAGGAGGGTGCGGTCCAGGGGTTGGAGGTCTTCTCCCTTGGTGTGGATGTTGATGTTGAGACACTCACATGTCAGTTTGCCCATGATCTACAAGCACACGGGGAAACAAATTGTTTCACGTAAAATGTATTACAAGACAAAACACTCAGGGGCCTTTCACATAGGTATTAGATTGATTGTGTGATACATTTTTACCATGACAATGAGAAAATTCTGTTATTATGTTAGAGAATACATTAATTTATCTTTGTAATGTATTTTTCTTTCGCTCCTATATTTGGTATACTATTAATGTTATTTTCAACCATCACTCATGTAAATTATTCTTTTTACTGTATAAATATGTTTCATGTTATATTTTATCATTTTAATTGTAAATCATGCAAAATTCAACTTTATGTTGCGACACATGATTTATTAATTTCTTTGAAATAAAAAACATTTTTAATGAATGAATTATTCTCCTACATGTACACTAATCAAATTGCTAACTTCAGCCCGGACCTGATCCCAATGCCAACCCTAAAGTTTCCTAAACCCAACTTAAAACCTAACTGCAACCTAACCCTGGACATTTGACGAAATAAAGCCCAGAGCAATTGTAGCCAGAGCAAATGAAAGAGCACTGTAGAGATAATATGAGAAAGGTATGTGCTTGGAGTGTCGCTAAATACATTAATCCCTATTGTCATCAGCATCCAATTTGCAACGCATAATCAGCCTTTCCAATTTTTACACCGGATCATTACTTGCATTAAATTCTGGCAATGCATGATCAACATCACAAGCTCTTGGCAGGGGTCAATGTTTATTTTCTTCATGAAAATCACATGTCAATCACATGTACCGAAATTAACGGTGTATAAAGCGCACCTTTTTGCCGCCAAATTTTTTTTTTTTTTTTTTTTTAAAGTTTCGATTTATGCCCCTCCATCTGGCGCTATGCCTGGCAATGTCTCCCAGCTCAGTAATGGTGTGTTGACTCACCACTCGGAAACAAGAACAACACTCAAATTTGTCTGTCATCTTGGTTTGAAAGTAATCTTTCTGATACTAGATTTCAATATGTAGTTCATAATAATAATTCCTCCAATTTTTCTTCTGTTACATGGCGTACCACAAGGTTCTATCCTAGGTCCTCTACTGTAAAAGAGGGGTGAGTTTAATACACGAGGGCGGTTTATAAAACGTTAATTACGGTATGTCTTGTCAGTTAACATAAACAGGATTTACAAGCAAGATAAGCAAAGCCCTGTGATGTGACTGTAACAAAAATTGACTTCTGTTTAAAAATCTGTTCACCGACTTTCAACGCGTGATGCATGAATGGATTTGGCCGTTAGAGAGAAGAATCGATTACGAAAAGTAATCTGCAAGGCCTGTGTGTAATTACAAATTTACAATCATATTTTTCATGTTCATCATTTTCATGTTTTTGTAGTGATTCAGCCAGAGCCAATACGGCTCTGGCGGTTATATGCGCGTAAGTCCCGCATTCGGGCGACACCCGCGGTAGTTTCCGCGGTCGGGTCGATTATTGGGTACATCAGATTGAACCTGAGACTGCACGCGACAAACACTGTTGATTGCCCGTCTCTTCTGTCTCTTCGGTCTACTACTACTAGCGACGGTGGAGCTCCACTCAACGAGCAACACTTCAAGCGCTTCTTGAGACAGACTTCAAGCAGTATAGTATACAGCCTATGGTAGGATAAATCCTTATTATAGTCGGTTTTGTAGTTATAGTTAAGATTTAGGCCCAGTAAGTTATATTCCGCTCCGTCACTACAATGGCGTAATCGCTCTTTTTCGGACCTGTAGGGGCTAGTTTTTTTTTATCGCGCACGTTTTTGAGCCGCCATCTTGTCGGCGTTCACTCGTGTGTTGAAGGGATTTTCTATTTTCGTAATTTCATTCGTAGGGCCTTGTAAGCTTGTTTATTCCCTATTGGTAGTTGATTAGTGCTGTAGATTAGTATTTTAGGGACTCGTAGAGTATTTTCAGTGCTGTATTCCGATTTTTGGGTACTCATTTCGGTGTTTTGGGGATAATTTTTTGTGGTCGCGCACATGTCCGAGCCGCCATCTTGGATACGTTGACTCGTGTGTTGAAGGGATTTTTTATTTTTGGAACTTTTTTCGTAGGGCCTTATAAGCTCATATTTTTTCATTTCTTGTCTACTTAGGGTTGTAGGATAGTTTTTTAGGGACTCGTTGGTATTTTTACGGCCGTATTTCGATTTTGACATCGGTTTCGGTCAGTTTTTGTACTTAAATTTGCTCGTTTTTTTTTTTTTTTCTACTCACTAGACTAGTTGTACAGCCGTTTTTTGTCGTGCTCGTAGTTTTGATCCTCTCGCCAGAGTTTTATACTGTGGAGATAATTCCACGGTGTTCTTTTTCGGTGAGGTATAGGGTCGGTTAAGTAGAACTTAGTAAGTAGGGGTAGGCTCTATTTAGACTAGTTTCAACCCTCTTGCCGAAGTATTATTACCGTGGAGATAATTCCACGGTGTTTTTTCGGTGAGGTATACCATGTATACTATGGGTATAGGGTTGTTTAAGTAGGAGTAGAATTAGTGAGTAGGAGTATAATTAATTTAGTTTCAACCCTCTCGCCGAGGTATTATTACCGTGGAGATAATTCCGCGGTGTTTTTTCGGTGAGGTATACTATGGGTATAGGGTTGTTTAAGTAGGAATTTTTTAGTAAGAAACTAAGTAAGATTATGAAAGAAACTAAGTAAGATTTTGGAAAGAAACTAAGTAAGTTCTTACTTTTTAAGTAGGCAATAGGTCTTTCCTGTAAGAAACTAAGTAAGAAACTAAATAAGCAAGTATTTTCCTTTAAGAAACTAAGTAGTCTAAGCAAGAAGTATTTTCCTTGAAGGAACTACGTACGTTAGTAAGTAAGCAAGAAGGAAGGATTGGGTAGGTACCTAAGTGGCATTTTTTGACTGTCAGTCTTGTTTTGGATATCTGTGGATTTTGGGTTAAATCGTGGGTGGTATTTAATTTCATCTTCATTTCATCATTACTAATATTGTACGGCCATCTCGCCGAGCATTATACCGTGGAGATAGTTCCGCGGTGTTTTTCGGTGAGGTATATTGCCGGTTTAAGTGTAGTCCTTTAGTGTTACTTAGTAGGGTTTAGTTTTGGCCCGCTCGCTGAAGCTGTTCACCGTGGAGATAATTCCGCGGTGTTTTTCAGTGAGGTTTAGGGTTTCAGTATTTACCTGTCAAGCACTTAGTAAGGAATTAGGAAACTAAGTAGGGTATTATTAAGTAAGCAAGAAGGAAAGAGTGTTTGTGTATTTAATTTTATCATTTGGCTATTTAATCGTTGCTGATTTAAAGCCGGTTATGGCCTCAGAGAAGGTTAAAGTGAATTATGGGACTGAGGAGGCTTTACTGGCCGTTGTCGATAAAACAAAGTCTGGCAAAATTATTAGTTGGAGGGAGCAATGTGGTAACTTAACAGAGGAATTATTTTTGCAGTGTCCCCGTCTCCATGAAGCCAAGGAGCTTTTACGTTTATTTGATTTTGAGCCTTATCAGGCTAAGATAGTTAAACCTACAGATGGAGGCCCAGCTGGGCCTGTAGCTAGTTCTACGGCTGAGCAACAGCAGGGGAGGAGCTCGCCGCAACCGGCCAGCTCCCCAGCCGAGCCCACAGCCGAGTATCGGCTTAGGGCCGTTGACTGTCCGCCGTCCCGGGAATCCCCGCCCGACAGGTCTTATCCTCCTAGGGAATCCCCGTCCAGAGAACCCCCACGTAGGGATTATTGTTATCCCTCTTCTAGGGATTTCCCTCCTAATAATCATGGTCCATCTTCCAGGGAACCCCCCCGTAGGGATTATTATTATCCCCCGTCTAGAGAATCCCCTTCTAGTAATTGTGGTCCGCTTTCCAGGGAACCCCCACGTAGGGATTATGTATATCCCCCTTCTGGGGAATCCCGACCTGACATTCAGTATCCTCCCAGGGAATCCTCACCTGTGGGTCAGGGAGAGTACCGGTCGCAGGGGCGCCGGGATTGGCCCCCCCGTCTGCCGAGGTCACTTAATTACGATGGGCGAACAAGTTGGCATTCCTTTCTCAGGAAGTTCACCAGTTATGCTGTATCGTGTCAGTGGAGTCCAAGCGAGTGTTTGGATGCGCTAGGCTGGTGTGTGGAGGGGTCGGCCTCAGATTGTTTTTCGAACCTTAGGGATATGGGCACTAATTCTTATTACCATATGTTAACAGCGATGGGGCGTCGGTTTGGGGCTACCCGATTTCCGGAGGAGGCCATAGCCGAATTTCGAACGGCTCGCCAACTCCCGGAGGAGTCTCTCCTTGGGTGGTCCGACCGGCTCCAAGCATTGTCCTTTGAAGCTTTTGGGTGGGACCAACGGGGTGACAGCACTCAAATGGTATTGCAGTTATGCCAGGGTTGTACGGATAAGGCGGCGGGTTTAACAGCTCTCAATACGCGCCCGAAGTCCGTCGAGGAGGCCCTGGAAGCCATCAGGTGGGCGCAACATACCCAACGTGTTGTTTATGGGAGCGAGGCTCGCCGTACGTATTCGGCTTCTCGGCAGCAGGTGCAGCAGACTTGCATGTACGATCAGGAGGTGGACAGGTATGATACGGTAATTTATCATCATAGGCAACCCCATCCCCTAAATCGTTCCCCAACAGTTTCCAAAGGTCAAGATGTTCCCCGTCCGGCTCCTGTGGAGGACCGGGGGAAGGTCACAACGCCTTTTGAAGTTCAGGCCAGGAATGACATTGGCTATTTAAAAGAGGAAGTCGCCAGTCTTAAGACGCATGCGTACAATACCGATTGTATGCTAGAAGAAATACTGAAGACTGTTAAGTCTTTGGAGTTTTCTATGCTTTCCAATGCCCGCCCTCTATCTCCCGTGGCTACTGGTGTTCCGGAAAACCTGGAGGGGTCGGAGAGCGAGGCCGATCTCCGATCTGGAAACCGAGAGGCCTACAATCGGTAAATACTGGGGTAGTTAATGTTAGTGACCCGCCGGACTCTTCGGTCGGTCCCTTGGACAAGGTAGTTAATGTTAGTGACCCGCCTGACTCTTCGGTCGGTCCCTTGGACAAGGTAGTTAATGTTAGTGACCCGCCTGACTCTTCGGTCGGTCCCTTTGTCAAGGTAAATAATGTTAGTGACCCGCCTGACTCTTCGGTCGGTCCCTTTGTCCAGGTAGTCGCTAGGACGGCCGTGGTGCCTCCTTCTAGTGGGAAGCGGGTAGGATGTAAGGTTGTTGGGAGTCCAGGGCTCCAGAGTAAGGACCTTTTCCTTTTCCAGCCCACCCACAGGCTCCCATTTTGGATTCCTCGGATCGTGTTTGATCGGGGGAAATAACATGTTAAGTATATATATTATGGTTCATTATCAAAGCCATTCACAACGGCTCGTCCGCGAGGACATGGTGCCTGTTCCTGTTCCTGGGAAATAATATGTTTGTCTTAAATATATATATTTTAGTTCACTTTTGTTTACACTGTTTAATTTCATTGTAAATCGTCCATTCTGAGTTCCTGAACTTTAAGTGTTGATGTTTTTAAACTGAATAGATAACAATTAAATAAAACTGAAAAGTTTCTGCTTCGGTTAGCGGAGTTATCTATGCTGAATTAGCTGCTCCGCTTTAAGAGCTGACTAGGAAGCATTCTTTCCACAGGGAGACAGAGCACTCATGTGTGTTCGAGGCCATAAAACGGCCGGCTTTTGATATCTCCCAAGTGACACTACGTGGTACTGGTTCCAATAATAAGTCAGAATATGATCATGTTTTGGGGGAGTAATTCCTCTGGAGTAATTCCTCTGGAGTAATTCCTCTGGATCAACAAAAGCCTTTTGAATTTGCTTGATGGTGTTACGGGCCTGGGTGCCCTGAATGATATCAGGAACTTGCCGGCAGTGGCTATTGTGCCCCCGGGTGCCGAGTGGCCCAGAGAATGTAATCTTATTTTGTTGGAAGTGTTTTCACCTTCTATATCATTTTCCATCTGATTTCAGTGATCTGCTTTTATCATTCTAATACTTCCTATATGCACCGTTTGGACTGCCTGTAGGGAGCCGTTTGGCTCTCATGTGGGACTGCCCAGTTTCTGGACATTGTACCATCCAAACTGCACTTGGGGAATGGAGAGCCATCGGGCTCTTCCCCTTTTCTGCACACTTATTGCCATTCATCGTTTATGTTGATCACTCACACTTTCATGCTCGGTCACCTTGGGAATTTAATGTAATGCCCCGGTTAATCCCTTATGCCTGTGCCAGGACGTTTTGCAATTTGTCATTATGTAATATGTATAACCGGCACGGTAAGGGTTAACTGGTATATTTCTGTTTCTTTATGCCTGTAATGCCCCGGTTAATCCCTTACGCCCGTGCCAGGACTGCTATTCTTTGTCATTTACACGTGACACCGGCACGGTAAGGGTTAACTGGTATATTTCTGTTTCTTTCTGTTCTTGATCCCTGGGACATTTCCGGGACTTGAATCCTATTTAGTACTTAAATATACCAAATTGTGGAATACAGTGCATTTTACATTTTACAGTGCATTTTACCTGTACTTTAAATAATATTTCCCGTACCAAAGTTTGGAATACAGTACGTTGTAAGGTATGATAAAGGCGCCCGCCCCCTGGAAAGACCAAGACTTCACTGGTGCTGGCAAGGAGGGTCCTTGACCCATCCACCAGCGGGAACGGCGTGACCCCGCACTGCGGTACGGGAGTAGTTTTAAGTTAGTTTTAGTTTAGTTTTAGTTAGAAGTAGGCTTCAAACTCATTAAGTGGGGAATAATGTAGTGATTCAGCCAGAGCCAATACGGCTCTGGCGGTTATATGCGCGTAAGTCCCGCATTCGGGCGACACCCGCGGTAGTTTCCGCGGTCGGGTCGATTATTGGGTACATCAGATTGAACCTGAGACTGCACGCGACAAACACTGTTGATTGCCCGTCTCTTCTGTCTCTTCGGTCTACTACTACTAGCGACGGTGGAGCTCCACTCAACGAGCAACACTTCAAGCGCTTCTTGAGACAGACTTCAAGCAGTATAGTATACAGCCTATGGTAGGATAAATCCTTATTATAGTCGGTTTTGTAGTTATAGTTAAGATTTAGGCCCAGTAAGTTATATTCCGCTCCGTCACTACATTTTCAAAACTTTTGTTTACATGTCTTTCCACACAGCTGCATGCAGGTACTACAAGTATGCATGCCAGACCCAAACAAGGCAAGTCTAAAGCTGGGTGATATCAATATCATATTTCATAACTGCTCCCATCAGCAAGCCTGTAACGTATTGCCTGGAATCTGGATGACAAAATCTAGCCTAGGCCTAGCTTGGCTTGTCCTTTGCCTTCACTGGCTTGTGCTTGATTTTTAAACAAAATTGGACTCACCAAACTGAGACTCAGTGACACTGACAGTAAGTCAGCCTCACAGTCACAAACTCAGTTTCACCTACACCAGTACTGGCAGTAGTACGAGTAATTTAGATCTCGATCAAACCATTTGCTCACTCTCACTGAAGTCAATGATAACTCTCATGCATGCAGATTCTTTAGTCATTCCGTCTGAGTGTGTATCACTTTTTCTATCACCAGCTCAGCTCAGTAGCTGATCACTCCCAAAACAAAATTAGTCAGCTCAAACTCAAAGTTAGTTAGCCTCAGCAGCACTCACTGTTTATTGCTCTTAAGTTATACAACTCATTCTAGCTTCATAATTATCAAATGCATTATAAAGATGATCATAAAACATGAATGCTTACCCTTTCAGCTTGCTGATCTAAGTAAATTATTGATAAATAAATCGCACTTCCATCAAATTTTGTCGTCAACACTGCGCTCGAAGTCTCAGCTGATTTATTTCGTCAGCAAAGGTACTAAACATTTCGGCCACAGTATTTACGGCCACCATTCAAATATTCGTCATACGTTATCTTACAGATGAATTTTTGAGAAATTCTGTATAAATATGTTCAAAATTATATATAATTCATGAAAATTGAGCAAAAGTATAAGTACTTACGCATTTATTTTTTGCGGGGGGGCAAACAAAACAAATATTTTCACTCAGTAAATGTTGTTGGCGAATAATTTATTACCGAAACCTTTTGTGGCGAGATGTTTGTGATCTCGGGGCATGTGAAGAGATTGCGAAACTTGTGTACACGGTTCATGCACGTATTTCTGAGGTTGAATCATGTGATACAGACACAACTCGTTTCTTTGAAAAATAAGCGGCGCCAAATGCTATTGAATATACAGTTTATTTACTTCAAGTATGTGGCTACTATCTCGTATTTTTGTCGCGCTCGGGTCGCAGGAAATTGAGCAGCGCACCTGTCGTCCTGTCCTGGGATTCCAGGCATTACAAAAATGCCTTGACCCAAATAAAAAGAATGGGTCGATATCGCTGTGACAAACTGCAAAAAATTAATAAAATCCACAGATGAGTGATCTTCAAATAGTCCAGTTCATAATCTCCTGACTAAGTTCACTGTGTCACAAGAAAACTTATCCATGTTGGCTTTGAATGTGTTCTTCTCGAAATAATTTTCTTATACCGATCGAGGTCTCGTCTTTCTTTATTCTATATTGTACTGTTATGATATATTACATTTTGTTACATGTGATTTCTGGAAGACAAATACACTTGATACTTGATACTTATTATTATCCAATCCAGTCGGGTACTTTGAAGAATAAAAAT
The DNA here is from genome assembly GCF_000002235.5 of Strongylocentrotus purpuratus. Classification (NCBI taxonomy): domain Eukaryota; kingdom Metazoa; phylum Echinodermata; class Echinoidea; order Camarodonta; family Strongylocentrotidae; genus Strongylocentrotus; species Strongylocentrotus purpuratus. The sequence continues at coordinate 1,210,592 of NW_022145574.1, read as the reverse complement.
TATAATTTTCATAATCTTGCTTAATTATAAAGCCCTGTCTTCCGGCGAGTTTTTGATGCTGATAATGAGGGGCCGTATTTTGAAAATAACTTGATCAAGGTAAAAAGTATATACTTAGGCCTAATATTATTGTCATAACAAATTTAAACTGAGTGGATTAAGCATTTATTGGTGTTCTAGGTCTATATTTAGGCGTGTTTTGCAGTCATTAGACTCTATACTGCATGGTTCAGATTTGTTAGACAAACCATAGACCTACCAACACCGTAGTTCTATGGACAAACATATTTATCATGCCAACTGAAAAGGTAACATTATTTTCATAATATTGCCTCTCCAGTATAGGCTATACATGAACTCACTTCGCTATTTTACTAATCATCAAAATGTTGCAATTTAGAATGGGACGCTCTTTTATTTTGTGTGTTTGGTCTAGCCTGCATTGTTTTGTTTTTATTTGTGCTTTATATTTTTGTTTGTTTTTAATTATATATGTTTTTCTTTTTGTTCAGATGTCCTCCGTTATGGAGTCCTCGATATCACATTTATAATGCTGAACTGAACTATAATATTGACCATGTTTGGCTTGAGTCCAGAGAAAATCCAGTAATAAGTTTAAGTACAATGAAAAGTATACGTGTGAAGGGTCTCACCCCCACCCCCGCCCCTTTCCCGAACTTATGCCCTTTCCTCTTTTGGCATTTTCAGCAGGGGAAGACCTTGAGGCCGATCAAAGCCGTATGCTTTTGAAACAAACTATCTAATAAAGTCTACTACTACTATAGTATTATTCAGGCGCATACACAAGGGGGGGGGGTTGGGGGTTAACCCCCCCCCTTTGGTATTTTGTTGTGTGTAAACCCCCGGCCCCCCCTAACCCCCCCCCCCCCCCGCTTATTCAGCGGTGGGCTGAGTCGTTGCGATTTTTTGGGGACAAAAAAAAAAAATTAAAAAATGTCCTCTTACCCCCAACCCCCCCCCCCCCCCCCCGCTAATTCAGCGGCTGGCTGAGTGGTTGCGAAATTTTCGGCCCGATTATAAATGTTAACCCCCCCCCCCCCCCCCCTTGAAAAAATCCTGCGTACGCGCCTGGTATTATTTATACTTTCAACTTATTTCTATTATTTTCTGTCTCCCTTTCCCCATTGGAGCTGTACTGGCTGTTATCAGGTAATGTGAATTAACTGTACTTTACTGTACTGTGATTACAACTCAACAATTATTGATTTCTATCTTCGGTTTTGTCTGATTTTGTTAAAACTTTCACCAGTTTGGTTATCATATTTGTTATTGGGCAGTTTGATTCCCCTTAAACTATAATTAAAGTCTAGATATCATCTATGAACGAGACTTGAGTTAAATCATTTAATGTGATTGCAATCAATTCAGTAGACATAAGTAACTGTCTTAAATTACATGACTAACAAAATTGGGGCTGACAATTCGCATAACAAGGATTCTTTTTCTCTTTCGGTGGATACAATAATAATTGTTAATGCCACTGGTGTCGTCTAACATAATTTTACTTGAACATCACGCGCCGGAATGCCTCGAGGACTGTAGAAGAATATTTACGACCAAACCTATCTGTCTTAGCGGTCATCTATCTATAGGGCCACCTCATGTATTTTGCTTCTCTTGAGAAAGAAATATGGGGTAGAACCAAATGCGGATCCACGCCTCCCCCTTCTCTCCCCCTGGCATAAAAAAAACTTTAAAAAAGAGACGGGCCTCCACACCCGCAGGCACGTAACCATGGGGGGGGGGGGGGGCACGTGCCCCCTAAATTTCCAAGATCGGTTGTACTTTGTAGACCCCTTTTTTGACATCGATCGATTACATGTATGTGCCCCCCCCCCAAACATCAAACTCTGGCTACGTGCCTGCACACCCGGCCCCCATGCACTCAGAGTTATTTAGGGTACGCGTATGCGTGTTCCCAACAGCCCCCCCCCCTTTCAGCATAAGTCCTGTGTGTAAAGTCAATACGGGTAGACCTTTTTCTTTTGTTACTAGCCGGAGATTTTTGGAACACGCATGTGCGTACCTCCGTTTCCCGTAGTGTGAGGGGGGGGGGGCGGTCCACCACGCCGGCCGCGTCTTATTTTTTCGTATACAAAAAAATAAAACGCCCCCGGCCTGGCCTGGCCAAGGAAAACGTTTAAAAAAAAGATGGTTACCACAAATTTACTTTTTTGTGTGCTCTACCCCCCCCCTCCTCCGTTGAGCGAAAATAATGGTCTGCTCGATTTTCAAATTTCTGGCCCCCAGTGGATTTTCTCTGTTTATATAATGGCCTACATAGGAAGGTTGGACTGAAATATAAGTATAGAGGGCGACATATCCAAAGCAAAGAAGCTTGCAAAATTGAAAGAAGGCCAGTACAATTTCTATTTCAAATTTCAAGTACGTTGTCTGGACAAAATGACCCATTAGGGCGGCACCCCCGTATGTCTTACTATGTGAGTACCCCCAGTGTTTGACACCCCGCTCCTTTCAAAAGCTCTATCAACGCCCCTGCAGAAAATTTATTTGGAGGGGGGGGGGGGGGACTCAATCTGTTCACCCGATGCAAACTGGTGACCCGGCCTCTCGGGGGAATCTAAAGGCGCGCCCCTGAAATATAAGAAAGAGATGTGCAACAATTATTTATATTAAAACAAGTTTAGAATCACTGCATCATAGTGCAATAAAATTAGCCTGGTGAGCAAAATTTGATAAAAATTATATAATGACTATAAATACTGTATAATTTTTTTTATGAAGGCCGATTGTTTGCTTTGGAATTGTATTGAATGCAGACTTAGTCAAGATAATAATTTTTTTCGATAATATATATTTTTCAAAAAACCTGAACTGTAACAATTACAACAACAACAAAAAGAATAATGTAGTATATTGTGGCGGCCGCCCCCGCCTCCGTCTCCAACCTCGACCTCTACGTCGGGATTATTCTCTTTCCCAGCTGGGGAAACTGATTCTTTATATCTGTCAGGATATTCGTCAGCCGACATTATTTATAATGTCCGAGCGGTTAGAGTAATTAGATCTTATCTTTTATTTGAGGAAAGACGGGGGAAGCTACAATACTTATTTACGTTCGTTTCGTCGAAATATACGAGTCACTATGAAGGAGTACCAGTCAAGAAGAAAGACAAAGTGTTTATAGACTCATAATTTCAGTTTCAAGACAAAAGAAAATGGTCAATTTTTATTAATGCATGTACTTCAAATATTTACAACATCTTTATATCACCACTGTCACAAATACCTTGTGCTCATATAGTTATACTTAATGAATTTATACGATTGTCGTTATTATATTCGGATACATGTAATAAAGTAAAGGCAATGATTCATTGGGATTTATGGGACTTGGGAGTTTTCCTCTTAGTTTAATTCCATAGCGACATAGGGGGAGAGGTGGACTTAGAATATTCCTGCATCTTAATTATAGTGGTTCATTAATTCCAGCATCTTAATTCCAGCTTCCTTGTGTACCTTTATATTCCAGGGAGGGAGAGAGATCTTATGTGTGGTACCGGTTCCGACGAGCGCCCAATTCCAATACAAGTCCTTAGGTGGGGGGGATTTCCAGGGAGAGACTAATAGTTCTGATTCCGACGAGCGTCCAATTCCAACTCCTCGCGTTTCAGAAATGTTACGGGTTATAAAGGCATAATGCGGACGTGGGGGAAATCGATGCGCTAAGCGATCTTGGAAAGCACACGCGCAGCGAAAATGGACTTAACATGAAGACTGTGCTAGTTCAGAGCAAAATATCTAAGTAAATCTCTTATTTTCCCATTAATTATATACAACACTCTGAATGACATAGTTGCAGTAAATATTAACAAGTTACATTGTCTAAACAACTTTCCATCCAAATTCATGTGATAGATTGATAAACAATTACAGTATAACATCTTAAAGCATCTCAATAATGGATCCAAATGTCAATCGCTCGTATGCAAATTATTAACGTAAACATTGTGCGTCGGTGTATGATGACGCGCTTGAAAACAACAATCATTTAAGTTAGGCCTCTTTGTTACGTCACGACCGCGGAGCGGATCGTTACACAGCCCTCCTCCTTACAAAATGCGTCCTCGCATTTAAGACATTAGGTTTTCCTGGGCGATAACTTGTTACGATGCAACCTTGTCTAATTTCGATTGCAAGTATATACAAAAACAACAATAACTTCACTCAATATTATTACCAATAAGGTAGGTGACATTTGGAAGAAAACACTTGTCTTATTTTGCCCACTTTAATCTTCTCCTTCTCTGTTACATCACAATCTCTCTATCAACACCAGCATCAATCAAATATACATCTACAACATAAGACATCTGCTTTTCTTCCAAAACTTGTCAATTCTCTGTTCCTATGCAACATGGAACGTGCACTTATATATTCTTAAATTTTCATCGCCCTAGATTACCTATCACAAATAAATTCTAATTCTTAAACCTACTCAGTGGTGTTACAATGTCAATAATGTACATGTATATACAATACAAGCAATGGAATCTGTATAAGAAAGAGATATAGATGAGAAAACAGAGTTGAATAGAAGAAAGAAAGAAGTGAGATAGAAAGTTATAGAGAAGGAAAGAGGAGAAGGAAACAGATCCAAAGTAAAACAAATATTATTCTAAACTTTATTTCCACAAAACCATTTCTAATAAAAGAAATGTGCGGGTCTTCTATTCCTCAGTGGATAGCGTCGAGTATCTTCTTGTCTTCTATTTACAGTCACGTCAGGCGTTGAATCTTGATCAACCTCTTCAGAGTTGGACTCCATCTCTCTGGCATCACTTCCAGCGTCTTCCCGTCTAGTATGAGCTGTCTTCCATTCCATTGGCTCGTCTCCTTCACAAGGTTCCAGGGCTCTTTTGGATTCTGTATGTCACATCAGACAGCTTCGTCTTAATCTTGAATGGGCCATTCCATCTGTAACTTAGTTTGGGACTGATGCCTTTGTGTCTCTGATTATTTCGTAACCAAACGAAATTTCCTTCTTCGTAACTACTTCCAGTAATCTTCTTGTCGTAGTTTCTCTTCTGTCTTCGGAGATTCTTCTGACTGTGCTCAGTAATCCTTGTATAGACTTTATCCATCCTGTCTCGTAGTTCCTCGACGTAGTCTGTTCCAACTTCCATATCTGGTTGGATCATGTACTGATCTGAAAGCATTTTCAGTTCTCTTCCGAACATCATCATGTTTGGCGTTTCTCCTATTGTCTCATGAACTGAACTTCTGTATGCCGTTGTAGCTATGTGTACATACTTGTCCCAATCTCGCTGATTCTTTCCAGGCTCTATTAGCGTAACAAGCATATCGAGCAATGTTCTGTTGAAGCGTTCAATCATACCGTCTGATTTAGGGTTATATGCCGTCGTCCTTGTCTTCTTTATTCCCAGGATCTGGCAAACTTCTTTAAACAACTGTGACTCAAAGTTCCTTCCTTGGTCTGTGTGAATCTCAGTTGGAACCCCGTATCTACATATAAACTCTTCAACTAGTTTGGGTGCCACAGTACTTGCTTTCTCATTAGGTATGGGATAAGCTTCTACGAACTTAGTGTAGTAATCGGCTACTACCATTATGTACTTGTTTCCGTCATTCGTCTCTGGCAAAGGTCCTAGTATATCAAGAGCGATCCGTTCCATCGGACTTCCACTTCTTCTCTGCTGTAGAGGTGCTCGTCTCTTCTTACCAGCTGACTTCCGTCGAGCACAAGATTCACATTTACGGATGAAAGACCTCACATCTGCCTTCATTCCTACCCAGTAGTATCTCATCTGACTACTCTTCAGTGTCTTAGTTGCTCCCAAATGACCAGCTAAAACACTACCATGAAGTTCTTTCAAAACTTCATCTATTTTCCTTCCAGGTAATACTAGTCGCCACTTCACTTCTTTGCCATCTATTGATTCCCATCTACGGTAGAGTATTCCATCTCTGATTTCAAGTTGTTCCCAATGCTCTAACAAGACTTTAACTTTCTTAGACATTGCGGAAACTTCTTCCTTTGGTGGTCTGGTCTTCATTTCCATAGCCTCTAGCACAGGCTTTATATTTGGGTCGTCTAGTTGATCTTTCCTCATCTCAGACAGTCTCTTCTCATTTGTCATCATTATTACACGTGCTTTGGCTGTTTCTTCCTTGAACTCGCACTCCAGTCCTCTTCCACACTGGCCACATGGTCTTCTCGACAATGCATCTGCATTCCCATGACTTCTACCAGCCCTGTGAATGATCTCTATATCATAAGCTGCGATGACCTCAAGCCATCTTGCCAGCTGTCCTTCAGGGTTTTTGAAATTTGTTAGCCACCTTAAAGCTCCGTGATCCGTTCTCACCGTTACATGTCGACCGTAGAGATATTGTCTGAAATGCTTCAAGTAAACTACAACTGCAAGTAGTTCCCTTCTTGTAACGCAGTAGTTCCGTTCTGCCTTACTTAGCACTTTACTTCCGTAAGCAATTACTCTTTCCTTTCCATCTTGTACTTGTGACAACACTCCTCCAATCCCATCCTTACTGGCGTCTGTGTCAAGAATGAATGCACCTTCCGTATTCGGGTATCCCAGAATAGGTGCAGTAATCAATCTTCTTTTCAACTCTTCAAACGCATCCTGACAGACAGAGCTCCATTCGAACTGTCCGGCACGGCGCTTTTCCGTGAGTTGATGAAGAGGTTTGGCTATACTAGCAAAACCTTCAACAAAACGTCTGAAGTAGGATGCAAGACCGAGAAAACTTCTAACTTCCGTCACATTCTTCGGCGTCGGCCATGTTTTTACAGACTCAACCTTCTCTGGCTGTGTTGAGACTCCCTTGCTTGATACTTCGTGTCCGAGATAGGACACCTTCTTCCTGAACAGAAAGCATTTCTTTGGTTTTAACTTTAAGTTGGCTTGTCGTAGTCTATAGAATACTTGACGTAACCGTGAAAGTTCCTCTGGTATCGATTTACCAAAGATAATCAAATCGTCTAAGTAGACAAGTAATGTCTCCCAATGCAATCCGGTTAGTACTTTATCCATCAATCTCTCAAAAGTGGCTGGGGCGTTACAAAGTCCAAAAGGCATCACGTTCCATGAGTAGAGTCCACCATCAGCTACGAAAGCTGATTTTTCCTTAGCATCTTTGCTTAAGCCTACTTGCCAGTATCCACTTGCCAAGTCCAGGGTTGAAAACCACTGCGCTCCTGACAAAGCATCCAATGTTTCGTCTATACGAGGTAGGGGGTAGGCGTCCTTGATCGTGGCAGCATTCAGTTGCCGATAATCCACGCAAAATCTCTGAGTTCCGTCCTTTTTCTTTACGAGTACAATGTTTGAAGCCCATGGACTATCAGTTGGTTCAATAAGACCTTTCTGTAGTAGCCCTTCCACTTGCTCCTTGATTTCGTCTCTCAGCCCAAAAGGGTGCTTGCGTGGTCGTTGTCTAATTGGTCGCTGAGTTCCAGTATCTATCTTGTGTTGTACCAAATTAGTCCTTCCAATATCATCATCTCCTCTTGAGAATACATCCTGAAATTCCGTCAATAACTTTCCAACGTCTTGGCGATACTGATCTGGTATTCCTTTTGTACTTCTCTTTAGCAAATCCCTTAAATGTTCCGGAACTTTTCCATCACCAACAGTGGTGTACTTAGGGACTTCCTGTACTTCACTTGTATCTATAACGGTCATCATAGCGATTGGTGTGTTCTTCTTTATTACTTTGTTGGAAGTAGATGGGTTGAATACTCTAACAGGCACTAACTCCTCCCCTGTCTTGATTAGAGTTCTAGCTGTAATGAGTCCTTTCTTCACTAATTGTTGTTGAACATTTCCAGCCTCTATTAAACCTAGGGTGTTAGATTTAATTCGATCTCCTTCCTTCATTGATCCAAGTATTACAGCTTCATGTCCTGCGGGGATTGTAGTAGTTTCTGACGCAGTTATGCGGCAGGATAGTCTTTCTCCACTTTCATTCTTGCACTCTACTTTGCCCCATTTTGTGGTGAGTTGGAAATTAGTCAGATCAATGCTAGCCCCCATTCTTGTTAGATTGTCCAAGCCGAGGATTCCATCACTACTCACATCTGCTACCAAAACCGTAATTACTCCTTTATTTGGTCCTATATTCATCTCATGAGTTATTGCTTCATAAATGGCTAATGGTGAACCATCTGCTAATTGTGCACTTATGCTACGATGTTGCAGAGGGGGTCTATCTTTTTCATCTAATTGTTCATATGATCGTCTAGAAATGTAAGAATCTGAAGCACCAGTATCAACTAGAAATTTGTATTCCTTGTCCTGAATGTGCACTGGAACATAAAGACCATCAACATTTTGATTTATACTGGGTATGAAACTTGTCTTTGTTTTGCTAGTTTGGGTCTCAATTAATTTTGGACGATTGGCCGCGCCACGACCCTTTGGGGCGACCACTTGTCGTTTGACTGACGCTGGTATCTTTGTCTTGACCAGTTAGATTCATCACTTGGATAGTTCCTTCTTCTTCGATCCATTTGTTTCTCACGGCATTCCCTCGCGAAATGGCCAGGTTTCTCACAATAGAAACATGTTTGGGTTTTCACATCAAATCTTTCTTGCGCTGTTTGGCTTGGTCTTTGATTAGTTCCTGGTTTTTTCACATATCCCTGACATCTTTCCTTGTTAGGTTGACTTTCCATAGCTTGGCCTAGGACTTTGTTGACTTCATCTTTGATCATCTTCTCTAGATCCACTTCAGAGCCGATTCCTCTATTGTAAGTAGGCTTAACCTTCCATCCATTCCTCTCAGTCTCCGTCTGTAGAAATGTCTCAGTGGTTATTGCTGCTTGAATCACCTCATCTAAGCTTGTTGCCTTAGCATGAAATATTCCCATACGAATCTCACTACTACGAATAGCATCAGTAAAATGAATCCTAGCTAGTCTATCGACCCCTTGACTTTCAAAGTTTGGATATGCCTTATCAGTTAGTTCCCTAATATGACGTCCTAGTTCCTGGAGTGATTCTCCTTGTCGTCGCTTACGATTCCTCAGTTCCAACAGATAGCTTTCTGCCTGTTTGGCAGAAGAGAACCTAAATGACAGTTTACTCTGTATTTCTTCAAAGTTCCACTTGGTGCCTCTTTGTTCTTCTAGTAATCTCAGAGCTTGACCTCTCAAGCTAGCAGCTAGATACCTGGCAGATTCCTCATCTTTCCAGTTGTTGATTTCGCAACAAGATTCAAAGTGCGAAGCGTAATCTTTCCAGTCGGTACTTCCATCATACTTGTCCGGCATGATCAGTGGTCGATGAGTAGCTTCCCGAATTCTATCTTCTTTGGCATAGCGAATATCATCATTCTTCTTTTGTGTTTCCATCTGGTTAGTTTCTTCATTAAGTTTCCTCGTCTTTGATTCTTCGACATGAGATATTCCTTCCTCGTCTCTATTTTGGACTTTCATTCCTTCCAGTCGTCTATTTGGTTTGGAGTTGAATTCCACTTCATCATCTGAAGAATCAGATAGTTCTTCCGTGGAGGAGTCTGAGCCAACACTCCTCTTCCTAGGTTTCTTTGTCAACTTCATCATTTGCCCCATTAACTTCGTTAGTTGACTTAATATCCGACTTTGTAATTTCTCTGACCTACTCTTCTTTTTCTTTGAACTTTTTGTACTAGACATTGTCTCATCTGAGGAGCAACTTAGCTCATCTATTTCTTTCTTAGACTTTGGTACCTCCGCCATATTAATAATCCCACTTCTGACACCAAATTTGTGGCGGCCGCCCCCGCCTCCGTCTCCAACCTCGACCTCTACGTCGGGATTATTCTCTTTCCCAGCTGGGGAAACTGATTCTTTATATCTGTCAGGATATTCGTCAGCCGACATTATTTATAATGTCCGAGCGGTTAGAGTAATTAGATCTTATCTTTTATTTGAGGAAAGACGGGGGAAGCTACAATACTTATTGTGACGTGAGACCCTCCTCACCAAACTGGTAAATGCTGCCACCACATACTTTTATAGGGGTATGAACCCTCACAGACGATCTGATAATCAAACCGACTGTACGGGAATACAAAGTGACGTAAGACAACACATGAGCTCTGCGATTACAAAAAAAAGGGGGGGGGGGGGGTAATTCACTAGGGGCGAGGGTAAACTGAACACTGCACTGCGCATGACACACAATCAATCATACACACATCTGACTACTCAACTGCTCTCTACCGGACTGACCACCTAATCCGACCACGATACATCATCTCTTTCCCACTTGACCAGCACGTCAAACATCCAGGACATGACTGGTAAGTTAACTATTAAGTCCATCTAATATCTCAGTTACTAAGCCTAATTGAATACTAACTGGCCACATCAACATTCAATCAAGTATACATCTCAGCTCTCATCCAAGACAACGTACAGTGTACTCCGGCCTGCACACATACAACTTGTACAGTGTACAACATGCACTCTCATGTGTACGGCGAACATCTCTTGCATAAGTACAGCGTACATGGGCGCGCACGTGTACAGTGAACACCTGGCCTAACAACGGCAGTTGTTCAGTGCACTCGTACTCGCACATGAACAGTGAACATCATCAATCAGGCAGTGGTTCAGTGAACCTCAATCATTCAACAATAACACAGACGCTCAGCTCATCTCACATACTTCTGATTCCCACTCATTCTCGCCTCCTGTCTCACGAGTAGCATGGTAAGAATATTCTATTGTCGAGCGTCGATGACGGGAACGTTTGTTCGAAATATACGAACTCTCTTATTAAGTTACTTAAGTTACTCAATCACATCAACAGTCATATTCAGTTCATTCAGGCATCTGTGCAACTAAACCAGGCCTAAGTAATTTCTCGTTTTGGAAACCATAAATTCGGGTTGTACCCAATTCAAAACATTTATTAATGTAAACAATCTTTAACTAGGGTGTCTGATCGCGCACCCGATGTTGTGTGCTAAAATTCTTCCCATAGAGATTACACGCATCCCTATGCAGCCTACGTGCATTGCGCGACCATGCAAAAAAAGTCAATTTTTTTTTTTCAAATCGAGATTCAAACCTTTATCAGTTGTGATCCTGAAGGTGATAATCAATGAATGAGGTGTCATATGAAAGAGCAGGTGAATTCCAATATTTCCAAAGGGGCGTAGCCCCCGAAATTCTAAAAATATCTTGGTCAAAACAGCAATTTAAACATTGTGTCCTGGCTAACTCTGAGGTTTGTCACTTTTGAGATATGACGCCCCGATCGATAAGTAGTCCCAGTCCTAAGGAACAATTCTATGTGATTATATTTTCGCTAGCCCCCAGGGATCACAACTGATAACAGTTTAAAAATACCCTTCTCGCTATTTGGTGGATCAGCTAATTAGGAGGCGTGCGCTCCGCTCAGTCCAAACCATGGTTACATCGCGTAACATCTCCGCGCACGAACGAAACCCCAAATTCAATTACACATTATAGTGACTGAAATTATGGTTGGCAATTCCCTCGATAAACCCGGAAGTGAATACACGTTATAGTCAATGGCAATATCGCGGAGACAACGTGTGTTGTCTCCGCGATATTTCCATTGACTATAACGTGCATTCACTTCCGGGTTTATTGTGCGACGAACGCCAACCATACTAGTCAATCGCACATGTCGCGGAGACAGCGTAGCTCAAGCTGCAAGTCGCGGATTGGCTTAGCAGCATGCGTACGATATGCATACGCTTGCATATCGCGCGATACAGCTGTTTGGCTAAATTTAGCAAAACAACATCACTCTGCGTGGACGTCTTTTTCGTCGATTTTGACCAAAATGATATGAATATACCAGCGTGTTGGAGGGGCTGTAACTTTTGATAGAAACATCGGTGAGACTTGAAATTTGAAATGTATTATTCTGATAACATTTTTTATTCAAATATCAAACAAAAATGGTGAAAAACGATCCCAAATTGAAAATTGAAAAATCGTTCAGACACCCTACTTTAACATTGTAAAACTCAGCAATTCAAAACGCGTGAAGAGTAAAAGTGACCTGTTCGATCATAACTATTTATAACTTAGTATTTACATGTACATGTTTAAACTACGATCCTAGGTTACATGGATGTCCTTTAGAAATAAGTACAGTGTATAGCGACAATTTAATCGTCACTAAATCTACTATGCGTACAGTGTACACTTATTAGTTTTACATTAACTAACTTTACGGTTTGCCACTACTTGTCCAGAAATGACTGGGATAAGAGCAAGTGTCTCAAATGTATAAATATTAATCTTCCAATACCAGTATCACTAACAGATCCAAGCAATATATAAGTGTAGACCTTTGTTCTATTCTATTCTTCTCACCCTAATATCCTATGCCAGCATAGCGGTACATTCCATTCCCTAATAAACTTCTCAATCTGGCTAAGCATCCCGCCAACTCCGCCACTACTATGTTCCTGGCTCTCTACCACCCCGGCCTCTTTCCTGCCCCGAATCTACGTTGTAATGAAATAGCCTCGAGATTTTATCTCCTATAACATTAGACTAACAAAGTCTTAATATAAGCTTGTTCAACTGTTAACAACATTTTACGATAGAAGTAATAAATACAATAGGATACATGTGTGTGGTCAATAAATGAGTTACAGAAATAGGAAATCTAAAGGGGTCATTAAAAGGTAGGCTCGTAAGGTACATGTAGGCTCACGGTCTCGATCATAACATTCGTTCCTTATTCAGGATTGAACTGTTGCAGGTAGCAAGCTTCCATATCCACCGTAACGTTCTCTATTCGAGATTGTTACGGTGGATAGTCTCCAACCACAGCCAAGCAGAAATGGAAAGGGGGGAGGGGGGGGTAACATTCATGCACAATACAACTTCTCAAAAGTTGTAATAATCTACATTTATGTCATTACCATTTCGTATAACATTATAATCTAATCATGCAATAATATAAGTAGCATAATCCAATTATTATCTAGTGTAGATGTAGGCCTACACTTAAAAACTTATTGTACAGTGTACTTTACTCATGTTCAGTGTACTTCGTATATAACTTGTAAGTACAACATTCTACTAGTTACTGTCCAACTCGTACAGTACAATTCTTCAAGTACAATTCTAATATCTACAAGCTACAATTCCACATTCTACTGTCTTTAAGGTCTACTTATTATCTAATATAGTACAAGTACAATTCTACGAGTACAACTCAAGTCTTCAAAGCTTATTGTCTAATATCTACAAGTACAGACTACATTATTTATGAGGCACCCTTGAGTGACTACGTCACTCCTATTTCTTTCACTCTCTCCGGATGTTTCATTTTGTGTTCTTTTTGTTAAACTTCGTAATGAATAAAAGGGAATAGAAATAAACAAAATTCTGCTTTAGTTCCTTTTTTTTTGGTACCGCATACATTTTTAAAATCAGCCAGCGAATAATAACATTCGATAATAATTCCCACTCCATGAAGCAATTGATCAAACAATCAAATACAAAGTCGGGCTTAACCCCAAATAGATTCATCATTAATATTCTTTGTGGATAAATTCTCTAAATTTCCCTTTATATAAAATAGGAATAGATATTATGCAATAATATAACAAGAGATGAATATTAGAAATATATTTCATAACTCACTCTTTTTTTCTGTCTGGAACGAGATGGAAAACGAGATGGAACTTGAAATTGAACTTGAAATTGAACTTGACTAGGGATCGTCTTACAATGTTGAATTTGAGATGCAGTATAATATTTGTTACATTTTTCATCCCCTTTTATACTGGGACCCCGGGCCGTAAATCGGCTGAGAAAAATACTGCAGCCTCCCGCAATTTTAATTGGTCAAAAGTTGGTGACGTCACTATGCGCGAAGTCCAAAAATACCGGCTAATCCATTTTCAATAGGTGGAATTCACTTTTAGTGAACTAAATTACATTATTTAAGAAGTAGTCTTATCAGAAAAAGGGAAAATATGACACCAAGCAACTATTTAAGGAAACATTGACAAGGTAAGTGATTACATAAACGAATTATTCACCTTAGTTCAACATCGCACACGATGTTTCAGATACCCGGTCCCACATAGCAAATTCTGTGTATTTGAATGAATCTAAAAATAGCACTAATCGGCTGCCGTTACTACGCTCATTGATCGCTGTAGTAAACAATCATTTACGCCTATTTCATAAAAGATAAAATCAGGCTAGTCCTGGTATTGCTAAATGACAAATATAAAACGAAAATTAAGGGAAAAACAGGGGGGGGGGGGGTATTTCTTCACATTGTCCCCTCTCTTCCTAATCGCTGTCCCAGCGATAAAATTCTAAGAGTGCATTTTTTTTTAATTTTTTTTTTTTTAAATTAAATGCATTCCATATTCTAATTCATGCAACAACAACAAAATTATTAATACATGTACATGTGTATAGATTTTGCTTTGTTTTGTTAAATACACTTATCCTTAAACTTCAAGCTTACGTACTAATGCCAATAATACATGTTATTATTATTATTTACTTATTTTTTTTATACAACTTATTCAATCTTCTTCAATGAGCCCCTCATCAAAGTAGTGGATAGACTTTTTTTCCTCATGCAACCGCTTCCTTCCCTTGGTCACGATATACGTGGTCGTATAAACTTCGACCCTCGAAATTTGAATGTATCCGTGGTTTGGCCTTCGCACCTTGACCACGACTTCCAACGGCTCTTTCTTCTCACTGTCAATCAATACTGATGCTGGTTCTACCGTCTGTTCAACCTCGTCCTCTTGCTCCACTTTCTCCTTCACCGTCTCAATCGCCTCGTCCTCTTGCTCCACTTTCTCCTTCACCGTCTCCATCGCCTCGTCCTCTTGCTCCACTTTCTCCTTCACCGTCTCCATCGCCTCGTCCTCTTGCTCCACTTTCTCCTTCACCGTCTCCATGGCCTCGTCCTCTTGCTCCACTTTCTCCTTCACCGTCTCCATCGCCTCGTCCTCCTCTTCCGTCTCTGGGTGTATTTCGATCTCAGGAGCTTTCTGTAGCTGGTCCTTCCTTTTTCTCTCCAACCCTTCCTTCAGCTTTCTCTTCTCCTTTTCCAGTCTCCTTTCTCTCTTATGTTTCCTCTCCCTCTCGTCCTGTTTCTCCTCCTCCTCCTTCCTCCTTTCCCTCCTTCTTCTCTCTTCCTCCTCCGCATTTCTCTCGTTCACCTTCTCTAGCTTCTCCTTCCTTCTCCTCTCGTCCTCCTTCCTCTTCTCTAGATACCGCCGAGAGGCCACCTTAAAATTTAAATACTTGGCCTCTCCTCTGTGACTTGGGTGGCTCCTACCATAGTGGCGTGCCACCTCCGGTCTTCCCAACGTCTCAAACGTGCAATGAGTGCAGCTCAGTGTCAGCTCAGTTTTGTGTGTAAGTGCCATGTGGGCATCCAAGTCGCTCGCCCTCTCTCTTGTTGCGCTGCAAACAGTGCACTTGAACATCTGTGAAAATATTGGAATAAAAGGAATGGCACGTTCATGTGTTAGTAGCTTCTCTACTCCCGAAACCTATTTGGAGGTAACCTCACTCTACCCGGATTTCTGCGAGGTGGCTGTGGATTGTTCATTAACCAGTTGTTAAGTTCGGGACCAGTGTAGGCTTTTAAACGATCAAGATGAACCACCTTGGGCTTACACTTGGCTGATTGCTGTATGCGGTACACTACATCTGATAATCTATCCATAACCATATAAGGACCAGTCCACTTAAACATCAGTTTTGGGCATACCCCTCTTTTGCGCTGCACACCATGTAGCCATACCCAGTCTCCTTTATTAAATCTTCTAAGTGAGGTATTACGATCGTACATCCTAGCCTGCTTCTCGGCAGCTAACTCAAGTTTACTCCTAGCCATTTCGTGTGCATCTCTTATTCTATCTCGAAGTTGTTCTGAGTAATCCCCTCTCTCCTCTTCTCTCTCGACAGTTGACGGCTGAGTGAAGATGACATCTACCGGCAGTGTTACTTCTCTGCCTAACATCATCATTGCGGGAGACTCGCCCGTGGATTCTTGGACTGCTGACCTATACGCCAACATGGCATATGGAATTCGCTCATCCCAGTCCCTCTGATGGCGGTCCGGATCTAGAATCGAAGACACCATGGTAATTAAAGTTCTGTTAAATCTCTCTATGAAGCCATCACTCCTTGGGTGCAGTGGACATGTTCTAGTCTTCTTGATCCCCAACATCTCGCACACTTCCTTCATGAGGTTAGACTCGAAATTCCTCCCTTGGTCTGTATGTAGCTCCCTAGGAATGCCATATCGACAGATAAACTCCTCAACCACAACTCTTGCTACTGTCCTGGCCTCTTGATTGGGAAGTGCATAGGACTCTATCCATTTGCTGAAGTAATCACCTATTACTAAAACATATCGATTGCCTCTGTCAGTTTCAGGTAAAGGACCTAGGATGTCCATGGCTACTCTTTCGAGGGTGGCACCAATCCGGTACTTCTGTAATGGGGCTCTTGATTTCTTGGGTGGATTCTTCAGTCTCGAGCAGACGTCGCACTTCCGCACCAGTGATCTGACATCAGCTGCCAATCCCACCCAGTAATACCTCTGCTGTACCTTGTGCAGCAGCTTGTTTACTCCCAAATGACATGCCGTCTTGGAGCTGTGTAGTTCTGTTAGCACTGTATGACGAAGTGAGTGAGGAAGCACTACTTTCCAGCTGATCTCCTTTCCATCGCTGGATTCCCACCTCCTGACCAGAACGCCATCTTTCATCGTCAATAAGTCCCAGTTGACCCAATATGTTTTTGTGGCGGAAGACAGACTCGATACATCTTTCCACTCCGGCTTTTGAGTCAATTCTTCTTTCCAATTAAGGACATGTTTCACATCAACATCATGAAGTTGTGCTTCTCGTATTTCAGGATTAGTTATGCTTGGTGAAAGGCTGATTGCCTGAATTCTCTCCACCATGTCAGACTCCATCCATCAGTCTCTCTACAATGATTAAAAAATATAACACAACATAGAGTATTCCTACTGTAACTCTTAAACTAATTCTTCCTCTCTATTTGCAGATATCCTCCAATCTACCGCACTGGGAGCAGGGGCGACGCGACAATCCGTCTGCATTCACGTGCACCCGTCCAGGACGATGAATTAAGGTAAGTCTATACTGGCTAACCACCTCTAACCATCTTGCTAGTTGACCTTCTGGATTCTTGAATTGCATCAACCATGTAAGAGCTCCGTGATCTGTACGAACTGTTACCTCCTGTCCATACAAATAGTGTCTGAAATGTTTCAGAAACGTGACAATAGCAAGCAACTCCCTTCTGGTCACACAGTAATTCTGTTCTGCCCGGTTTAGAGTTCTACTTGCATATGCTGTTACTACTTCCTTGTCATCCTTCTCTTGTGATAGAACGGCTCCAATCCCAAACTTGCTTGCATCAGTGTCCAGCAGGAATTTAACACCTATCCTTGGGTATGAGAGTATGGGTGCTGTAGTTAGCCTCTCCTTCAGTGTAGTAAATGCAGCTGCACATTCTTCTGTCCACTCGAAAGGGCGATCCTTCTGAGTGAGAGCAGTTAAAGGCTTAGCAACATCTGAAAACTTCTTAATGAACCTCCTGTAATATGAAGCTAGACCTAGGAAACTTCGAACATCAGTTGGGTTGGTAGGTGTAGGCCAGCATGACACAGCTTCAATCTTTGCTGGATCCGTGCTAACCCCTTCTTCTGACACAACGTGTCCCAAGTACAACACCTTTTTCTGGAATAAGTGACATTTCTTCGGTTTGAGTTTCAGGTGAGCCGACCTCAGTCGATCTAACACAATTCTCAGTCTCTCCACCACTTCGTCTGCTGATGACCCGAAAATTATGATGTCGTCCAAGTAGATGAGAAGTATTTTCCACTGCAAACCAGAGAGCACTGCTTCCATCAGCCTTTCAAATGTTGAAGGTGCATTGCATAAGCCGAAAGGCATTACTTCAAACTGATACAGGCCGCCGGGAACTACGAAAGCAGATTTCAACTTCGCCTCTTCATCTAGGGGCACCTGCCAATAGCCTGCTGCGAGATCCAAAGTGCAGAAGTACTTGGCTCCATCTAGAGAGTCGATTGATTCGTCTATGCGGGGGAGGGGGAACGAGTCCTTGACTGTATGCTTATTGAGTAGTCTGTAGTCTATACAAAATCGTTTCGATCCATCCTTCTTGTTTGCTAGCACTACAGGTGAGGACCATGGGCTGGCTGATGGGATAATTATACCTCGCTCGAGCATGTCATTCACTTGTTTTTCTATTTCTCCTCTTTGACCCATAGGTGGACGCCTTGGACGTTGACGGATTGGTGCTGCACATGTTGTGTGAATGCTGTGCTGTACTTTATCAGTTCTACCAATGTCATGGTCTCCCTTGGAAAACACATCTTCATAGGCGGTAAGAAGTTCAATGATTTGATTTTCATGTCTCTCTCCTATGCTGCTCTTTGTTTTCTCATAGATGTCTTGAAGATGATCTGGCACTTTAGTGAGTTGGTTGACAGCTGCTGTTCGATGCGAAGACTTGAGGCTTTCTCCCTTCCGATCCGTACATGAGACGATTTCATTGTTGATTCTAACAAACATCTGATTACAGTTGATACTTGCATCTTTCTCTTGTAGGAAATCCATTCCCAGGATGCCATCATGTTCGATATCTGCTACCACTATCTTGACTCTGTGAAATGATGTCCCAATTTTCATCACAAGGAACGCCACTCCAATTACTTCAATAGGTGTGCCATCAGCCTGTAGCAATCTGACATTTGTCTCACTCAGCTGGATGGATTCTTGCATCCTGTTGTATGCTGTATTGGATAATATGGTGATTGTTGACCCAGTGTCTATAAGTAGCTGTAACCTCTGATTCTCAATAACTCCTGTTATGAACATGCTCTGATCAGTCTCGTTGATAGTACAAATTACTATATCATGTTGAAGTGAAGATCTTATACGTTGACCTATACTCGTGGACCTTGTCTGAAATTCGGCCTGGCCGCAGTCCGTCGGGAAGACCGGTTGTCGTTTCCCTGCCTTGTATTCACATGAGGGCACTCCCTTGCAAAGTGACCTACTTCTTGACAGTTGTAACACGCTCTGTCATCCTTGTTTTGGGTTCGATTAGTAGCCATATTTTCGATCATAGTAGTGAGCTGTCTCATGTTCATCTTCAACTCCTCAATTTCCTTTCTTGTTTTCTCATCCATAGGTGCTGGCTGGGCGTTGGGGAAAGCGTCCACTGCTCGAACATGACGAGAAGTTCTATTTCGCTCTCTAGCTCTCTCGGCCCTGAGGAAGGATTCCGTCGTCAGTCCAGCTCTGATAGCGTCATCTAGCGTCTGTGGATGGGCTCTGAAAATACCGGCGCGGGTCTCTGGATCGTCTATAGCGTCCGAAAAATGCCCCTTTGCGAGTCGATGTCTAGCATCTGTATTGAGTTCCGGATATGCAAGGCAAGTGAGGTCGCGAATGGCCTGTCCAAGTTCTTGAAGAGATTCGTCTTTATGTCTACGTCTCATTCGTAGTTCCAGCAGGAAATTCTCTGCTTGTTCACCAGGGCCAAATCGACTCTCCAAATGCAATACCAGCTCACTGTATGAGATGTGTCCACTGACTGGAAAGTTGCTCAGAATCCTCAACGCGGGACCTTGTAGTCTTGTTGCCAGAAACTGCCCAGCTTCTAAATCAGTCCAACCGTTCAGCTGCATGCAGACCTCGAAATGTCTCTTGTAATCTCCCCACGGCGTCTTCCCTCCGAACTTCTCTGGTAGAACATCCTTCCGATATCCAGAGCTGCCTTGCCTCACATCAGTCTTTCGAGTACTGGAGACGTACTTGGGATTTTCTCTGAATCCATGCGGCGTATAGACTTGTCCACTATTTTGACGCATATCTCCAGCTTCTCTAACGGCTATCTCGGGATCATCCGTCTCCACTGCCCAGCGTGATGGCAAGGCTGCTTGATCACCACCAGCTGCTAGCTCCAACATAGCCTCAGCTGCTACGCTTCCCTGTTCGCTATTCATCCTGAGCTTCTAAACTTAATGTTTAAGTTTTTGTAGCGTAAGATTTAGAAAATAGCCAGGAAGTTTTTGTTATCAAAAGTTGTTTTATTTTTTTTTTTTTTTTTTTTAAGTGCCAAGGGTACCTCTCACAAACTAAAGTATAGGAGTATATCTCCTTAATTACCTTATTACTATTCACTACTTCGTAAGTGTTTCTTATTAATGTAAGCTTAGGTACTACTACTGTAAGACATGTCACTCTTACTTTACGTTCGTAATTGAATTTCTAATTGATCTAATGCCTGGTTTACAAAGCACACATCCACTGTAACTGATTTATAAGACCGAACTCGACACCCAACTTCAAAGCAGCCACAGATCACCATTTCACTGTACTACTTGAATTTAACCTAACTTCAGACAAACAGACTCTTACTATTTTCCAAAGAAAAGTTCCAACCTTGTCGATTCAGACCCATAACATCAGATTCACACTTGCGGAACTAATTCCTCGCATTTAAATACTAGCTCTGTACCCAGCTAAAAATCGTCATGATTCTACCATCTCCACCAGAAAATGTAAGTTTACTGGTACACTTCAAAAAGAGTTTTATCCACCACCTCTGTCAGAAAATGTAAGTTTTCTGGTACACTACTAAAAAAAAAAGACAGAGAATCCCACCCGGCTGCCACCAAAATGTGACGTGAGACCCTCCTCACCAAACTGGTAAATGCTGCCACCACATACTTTTATAGGGGTATGAACCCTCACAGACGATCTGATAATCAAACCGACTGTACGGGAATACAAAGTGACGTAAGACAACACATGAGCTCTGCGATTACAAAAAAAAGGGGGGGGGGGTAATTCACTAGGGGCGAGGGTAAACTGAACACTGCACTGCGCATGACACACAATCAATCATACACACATCTGACTACTCAACTGCTCTCTACCGGACTGACCACCTAATCCGACCACGATACATCATCTCTTTCCCACTTGACCAGCACGTCAAACATCCAGGACATGACTGGTAAGTTAACTATTAAGTCCATCTAATATCTCAGTTACTAAGCCTAATTGAATACTAACTGGCCACATCAACATTCAATCAAGTATACATCTCAGCTCTCATCCAAGACAACGTACAGTGTACTCCGGCCTGCACACATACAACTTGTACAGTGTACAACATGCACTCTCATGTGTACGGCGAACATCTCTTGCATAAGTACAGCGTACATGGGCGCGCACGTGTACAGTGAACACCTGGCCTAACAACGGCAGTTGTTCAGTGCACTCGTACTCGCACATGAACAGTGAACATCATCAATCAGGCAGTGGTTCAGTGAACCTCAATCATTCAACAATAACACAGACGCTCAGCTCATCTCACATACTTCTGATTCCCACTCATTCTCGCCTCCTGTCTCACGAGTAGCATGGTAAGAATATTCTATTGTCGAGCGTCGATGACGGGAACGTTTGTTCGAAATATACGAACTCTCTTATTAAGTTACTTAAGTTACTCAATCACATCAACAGTCATATTCAGTTCATTCAGGCATCTGTGCAACTAAACCAGGCCTAAGTAATTTCTCGTTTTGGAAACCATAAATTCGGGTTGTACCCAATTCAAAACATTTATTAATGTAAACAATCTTTAACATTGTAAAACTCAGCAATTCAAAACGCGTGAAGAGTAAAAGTGACCTGTTCGATCATAACTATTTATAACTTAGTATTTACATGTACATGTTTAAACTACGATCCTAGGTTACATGGATGTCCTTTAGAAATAAGTACAGTGTATAGCGACAATTTAATCGTCACTAAATCTACTATGCGTACAGTGTACACTTATTAGTTTTACATTAACTAACTTTACGGTTTGCCACTACTTGTCCAGAAATGACTGGGATAAGAGCAAGTGTCTCAAATGTATAAATATTAATCTTCCAATACCAGTATCACTAACAGATCCAAGCAATATATAAGTGTAGACCTTTGTTCTATTCTATTCTTCTCACCCTAATATCCTATGCCAGCATAGCGGTACATTCCATTCCCTAATAAACTTCTCAATCTGGCTAAGCATCCCGCCAACTCCGCCACTACTATGTTCCTGGCTCTCTACCACCCCGGCCTCTTTCCTGCCCCGAATCTACGTTGTAATGAAATAGCCTCGAGATTTTATCTCCTATAACATTAGACTAACAAAGTCTTAATATAAGCTTGTTCAACTGTTAACAACATTTTACGATAGAAGTAATAAATACAATAGGATACATGTGTGTGGTCAATAAATGAGTTACAGAAATAGGAAATCTAAAGGGGTCATTAAAAGGTAGGCTCGTAAGGTACATGTAGGCTCACGGTCTCGATCATAACATTCGTTCCTTATTCAGGATTGAACTGTTGCAGGTAGCAAGCTTCCATATCCACCGTAACGTTCTCTATTCGAGATTGTTACGGTGGATAGTCTCCAACCACAGCCAAGCAGAAATGGAAAGGGGGGAGGGGGGGGTAACATTCATGCACAATACAACTTCTCAAAAGTTGTAATAATCTACATTTATGTCATTACCATTTCGTATAACATTATAATCTAATCATGCAATAATATAAGTAGCATAATCCAATTATTATCTAGTGTAGATGTAGGCCTACACTTAAAAACTTATTGTACAGTGTACTTTACTCATGTTCAGTGTACTTCGTATATAACTTGTAAGTACAACATTCTACTAGTTACTGTCCAACTCGTACAGTACAATTCTTCAAGTACAATTCTAATATCTACAAGCTACAATTCCACATTCTACTGTCTTTAAGGTCTACTTATTATCTAATATAGTACAAGTACAATTCTACGAGTACAACTCAAGTCTTCAAAGCTTATTGTCTAATATCTACAAGTACAGACTACATTATTTATGAGGCACCCTTGAGTGACTACGTCACTCCTATTTCTTTCACTCTCTCCGGATGTTTCATTTTGTGTTCTTTTTGTTAAACTTCGTAATGAATAAAAGGGAATAGAAATAAACAAAATTCTGCTTTAGTTCCTTTTTTTTTGGTACCGCATACATTTTTAAAATCAGCCAGCGAATAATAACATTCGATAATAATTCCCACTCCATGAAGCAATTGATCAAACAATCAAATACAAAGTCGGGCTTAACCCCAAATAGATTCATCATTAATATTCTTTGTGGATAAATTCTCTAAATTTCCCTTTATATAAAATAGGAATAGATATTATGCAATAATATAACAAGAGATGAATATTAGAAATATATTTCATAACTCACTCTTTTTTTCTGTCTGGAACGAGATGGAAAACGAGATGGAACTTGAAATTGAACTTGAAATTGAACTTGACTAGGGATCGTCTTACAATGTTGAATTTGAGATGCAGTATAATATTTGTTACATTTTTCATCCCCTTTTATACTGGGACCCCGGGCCGTAAATCGGCTGAGAAAAATACTGCAGCCTCCCGCAATTTTAATTGGTCAAAAGTTGGTGACGTCACTATGCGCGAAGTCCAAAAATACCGGCTAATCCATTTTCAATAGGTGGAATTCACTTTTAGTGAACTAAATTACATTATTTAAGAAGTAGTCTTATCAGAAAAAGGGAAAATATGACACCAAGCAACTATTTAAGGAAACATTGACAAGGTAAGTGATTACATAAACGAATTATTCACCTTAGTTCAACATCGCACACGATGTTTCAGATACCCGGTCCCACATAGCAAATTCTGTGTATTTGAATGAATCTAAAAATAGCACTAATCGGCTGCCGTTACTACGCTCATTGATCGCTGTAGTAAACAATCATTTACGCCTATTTCATAAAAGATAAAATCAGGCTAGTCCTGGTATTGCTAAATGACAAATATAAAACGAAAATTAAGGGAAAAACAGGGGGGGGGGGGGTATTTCTTCACATTATTTACGTTCGTTTCGTCGAAATATACGACTATGAAGGAGTACCAGTCAAGAAGAAAGACAAAGTGTTTATAGACTCATAATTTCAGTTTCAAGACAAAAGAAAATGGTCAATTTTTATTAATGCATGTACTTCAAATATTTACAACATCTTTATATCACCACTGTCACAAATACCTTGTGCTCATATAGTTATACTTAATGAATTTATACGATTGTCGTTATTATATTCGGATACATGTAATAAAGTAAAGGCAATGATTCATTGGGATTTATGGGACTTGGGAGTTTTCCTCTTAGTTTAATTCCATAGCGACATAGGGGGAGAGGTGGACTTAGAATATTCCTGCATCTTAATTATAGTGGTTCATTAATTCCAGCATCTTAATTCCAGCTTCCTTGTGTACCTTTATATTCCAGGGAGGGAGAGAGATCTTATGTGTGGTACCGGTTCCGACGAGCGCCCAATTCCAATACAAGTCCTTAGGTGGGGGGGGATTTCCAGGGAGAGACTAATAGTTCTGATTCCGACGAGCGTCCAATTCCAACTCCTCGCGTTTCAGAAATGTTACGGGTTATAAAGGCATAATGCGGACGTGGGGGAAATCGATGCGCTAAGCGATCTTGGAAAGCACACGCGCAGCGAAAATGGACTTAACATGAAGACTGTGCTAGTTCAGAGCAAAATATCTAAGTAAATCTCTTATTTTCCCATTAATTATATACAACACTCTGAATGACATAGTTGCAGTAAATATTAACAAGTTACATTGTCTAAACAACTTTCCATCCAAATTCATGTGATAGATTGATAAACAATTACAGTATAACATCTTAAAGCATCTCAATAATGGATCCAAATGTCAATCGCTCGTATGCAAATTATTAACGTAAACATTGTGCGTCGGTGTATGATGACGCGCTTGAAAACAACAATCATTTAAGTTAGGCCTCTTTGTTACGTCACGACCGCGGAGCGGATCGTTACAATATATTTGACTAATGAGGAAGTTTAATCTTTGCCTCCCGAAACCACACGCATAAACCCATACCACACAACAATCATAAAAAGTCCTCTAATTTTAAATGACAATATTGCTAATAATGAGATTTTCCGGCGGTTGCATCGTTAGGGTTCAGTAGGATGTTAGATCATGGACCGATCAGCACATTATGTAAACAAGAAACACGCGGCGTCAATGGAAAATTTTCAAGTGTAAGGGCAACATGTTGAGCAAACAGTGTAATCGCTCCGCGTAGTAAGCATTTAGCAACCTTCTTATCGAGAAACTAGTCTTTTTTCAGTCAAATCCATCGATCATTGGTTACATTTTAAATTGCACGTTCGCCCAATTTTTAAACTGGTCGTAATAATAAAACTCTTTTTTATTTATTCAACGGCCTATTAATAAAAAATATTTCAGTCTAGCTACTGTTAAATTATAGATATAAATTTCGAAGTTTCAAATAATTTGTGTCTGCGATCTAGAATAGCTGACATCACGGTTGGAAGGTTTTGCCGAGGGATATGTCTGGAAAAAAGAGGTGTCGGCTCTATAATGAGGCTTTGTGCCTTTTGATTGGCTGCTATCTTGGGGGCTCGTCAATACGTCACGATTGCCTGTCTGCAAGTTTATTACTATTTGATTTGGCGGGTTATCGCAAAGTAGACAAAAGTGCATGTTTGGTAAAAAAAAAAAAAAAAAAAAAAGAGAGAGAAGGACGAAAAAAGTAAAAGAAGGGAAAAATGAAAGGAAATAAAAGAATACAAACTTAAACGAATGAAAATATAGTTCACACTGTTTTTTCGCAGTTTCTCGTACAGACTTTTTTGGGGGGGCATATACCAATGCTCTGAAATTCTTTTCCCACTCCATCCCCAGGCTCCCACCCCCTCTCTCTCTCTCTCTCTCCCTCTCTTACTCCTCCTTTCTCTGTCTATATCTCTGTCTTTCTCTTTCTCCTCTCTCATTGTATTCTCCCTCTCTCAGCTCTCTCTCTCTCTCTTATATATCCGTCAATCTCAGTCTCACGCTCATCTTTCTCTGTTACTTGATCTCTCTCTCATTTGTTAGTTTCTGAATCACATTATGGGCATATTATAAATTATGGGCATATTAAGTTAGGCCTATTATAAAATATTTTTGTGTCATTACAGTGCACTTGGTGAAATCTTCTAAGTTCTAGACAAGCGAGATAGTTTTATCGATATTTAACTGAACAAATCAATCAACCAAAATAAGCTCCAGACCAGTATTCATAGCGATCGATTTAAAAAATCAATTGGTCAGTCAAGCGAAATGCAAGATGCTCAAAATGCCACCTGCATTTTAATGTGAATTTATCTAAATGGAGCCCTTTGGAAATTACAAGAAGAAGAAGAAGAAAAGAAGAACGAGAAGTAGAAGTAGAAGAAGAAGGAGGACTCGGGAGCCTGAAGGAGAAGAAGAAGAAGAAAAAGAAGAATGAAGAAGGAGGAGAGGGAGAAGAAGAATAAGAAGAAGAAGAAGAAGAAGATGCTGAAGAAGACTGATAAGAAGAGAAAGAAGAAGAAGAAGAAGAAAGAGAGGAAGAAGAAGAAGAAGAAGAAGAAGAAGAAGAAGAAGAAGAAGAAGAAGAAGAAGAAAAAAAAGGGAGAATAGGTCTACACGACTTTAAAAGAAAATATATGCCCATGCAGACCCTCTTAAATTTTTTCTCACCAACTTACTTCATGCCACATGGGGAAAATGTCATCATAGAAACATAGGATTAGGCTCACTAATTTTGTTTACATAATTTTTTAGAAAATATTTATTTATCCCATCCGTATTAAAATCCTGTTTCGTGACCACATGAACTGAAATAGTATTGCGTCACAGATGATGTCTCTCAAGTACGTGTGCCGTTCGTTCAAGTTATACACACACACACAATTCACAGTGCAGCTAGCTAGCTAGCAGAGAGTACCCGGTACCGGTTTACACAGAGATCCCGTATAGCTAGCTACAACTTTCGTTCTCGTGCGATATCACGTCTACGTTACGTCAACAAATTGATTGGAGATCTAAGATTCCGACTGTTTATCATCGAAATGGCTTTCTCCAGTGTGATCAAATCTATTGGAAAGTCAGGCAGACAGGTATGTATGATGTGGATAATGATTACAAGATAAATGTGGTGTTTGGTGAGTTTTTATCGTGGATGAAAAGTGATCAGATGCAAAGTCAAAGACCGGTCATAGCCGTGGAAAGTTACCGGCATCATACCGGTGAAACTGAATGCCACTCTGCTCAGCTCTGCAGCTGCAGCGCAGCAGTAAGAAGATGACGAACTCGATACTGTACACAACATATCCGCTGACAATGTTCTTTTCAATGTTCATGCTCTCGTATTTTGCCACACGTATCTCAAATATACCTTGATCTGATTTGAATGGTTTACATGTATTTATGTTTGATTTTAAAGCTCAAGGCAGTTAAAAAGACTAGGCCCTATGGCCTATGGCTATGCATTGAAAGTTTGACCTCCAGTTAAAAATTAATTTGTGAGCAGCCTTTTCAGCCTTTTCAGCCTTTTTAGGAGGCCCGGAGCTGAGGCCGAGGATAATCCAATTAGAATAGATTATTAGAACCTGGAGCCTGTTTCTCAAAACCGCCATGCCCATGACGGTTCCGAAACATAGATACATCACATGTGTTAATTCTAAAATAAAACATGTTTCAAAGTCTAACTTCATGGGCATCCCATTGAAACGTGTGCTACTAATACTATGCATGGGATGTCCACAAACTTAGACTTACATGTACTGTATGACGGTGTTAAGAAACTAGCCCAGGCCTAGGGCATGTTGCCATTGGGAGGTATGAACTATGATATTTTTTTCTCAGGCAAACTGACGTAGACTATTCATTGCTAAATTGACCTGCAACTATTTATGGAGAGTCGAACTCTAAACACTTTATGAAAATGCTACCCTGTTTGGCTGTGCTTGTGCAGTTGTATAGACTGTCAATCTGTACGGTTTGTTCATTTAATGTTATAATTATAACCTCTTAAAGGCAGGCTTTACTACTTCAGCTAGAAGGGATTAGACCACCCAGCGAGCCAGCGAGGTCACTGTGACAGGTGGCTATCTCATTAACTCAGCTCTCATTTTACATAAGAAAAAGAGGATCATGGGGGACCAACAGGCACCGATTGGGGAAGTTTTCTATATAGAGGGAGCAAGTAGCTACAAGTAGGACAGTGTGCCTTTAATATATATTGGATGAATTTACCCTGAAATTAGTAACTTTGCGTGTCACATTTATAGTTACATGGCATTGCTGCCAGATTTTGTTCAGACTTTTTAAACAATTATTCTGTAGAATATTAAGAATAATCCACACTGTAACTGTAACAATTAATCATGTTAAAGTTCCTCTAAAGTGTTGGGAGCCTCCACAATTTGATGGTAAAATTACACTCAAATTGTATCATAATGTGAAAGAGGATGTCATTCATTTAAGACACATTTCCAAATGGATCTTCAACACAAATGTGTTTGAAGTCTCATGTTTTTCTGTGTACAACAGAAAACCCAAATTACTGTTTTATCAATATTTGTCTTCAAACACTTCTTCTTCTTTTTTTTTTTTTGGGGGGGGGGGGATATTTGCAGAAGTGTGTCTTAAATTACATGTACATGTACATCCTCTTTCTCATTATGATGAAATTTTGCCATAATTTTTTTTGCAAATTTGGGTCTCCCAACACTTTAGAGGGGCTTTAAAGCCTGTAGGTCACTGTAGGTCACTAATATATATTTTACAAAATAACAATTTACAGCCCTATCATGCCTACCGTAGACTTAGACTTAGACTTAGAAGTGGCAACCAAAATAGACTGTTTTAGCAACAAAAATTAGTCATTATAATAAGATGGAAAATTTCAATGCTGAAATGGTTTCTTGCAGAGCAACCAATTTCTAAGAAACTTATGTTTACCAGCCTGCAGATTTCTCAAAACGTCTTACTCATACTATTTCCTGTTGTAACTTTATTTACATTGTGTTCTACGACATGTGAGTCCACTTGTTAACAGGCCAATTTCTTGTAACATGTCCTGTGCAAACATAGACCATCAAATCTGTGGAAACTTGTGGAGATCCTGTGATTGCAGCTGATACAAATATAAATCATTACAATGGGGGGGGGGGGGGGGAAGAAGAAGAAATTATGAATGTAAATCTCCAATGAGCCCTGAATACACAAGGGGGGGGGGCGTTTCACAAAGATCCTAAGTAAAACTTATCTCTGAGTTGGACTTCACAATTATGGAAAGCCATTATCATCTTTGAAAATATTTTGTAAAAGTTATTTTAAAAGGCATAAAATGTTGATTCAAATCATTCATATTTTCTATTATCATGGGAGATTTCATGTTCTTGATGTGGAATTTATGAAAAGTCTAAAATACTTGAATTTTTGCTTTTGAATATATTTTAAGCCTACAAATGGCTCTCCATAAGTTTTAAGTCCAACTTAGAGTTAAGTTCAACTTAGAATCTTTGTGAAACACCCCCCTGCATTCTGTACAAGTAGTCACTCCTACAGTGTTTTTATTATTAAAAACAGTTTATTGATTTTTTTTTGTTAAAGTCAGTAAAGGCTATGTGCTGGCTTCATTGGCTGGTATGCCGAATAACAGATTCTTCTACAATTTGTAGATAACATTTGTAAAATAAATACAAAAAATAAAGTACCGGTAGTACAAAACTATTATAAACCGTATGGTACAGTACATAAATTCATTATACAAGATTTAATGCCTTCAGGAATCATGAGATGTAAACTGAACATGTACAATGTAGTTGAGTTAAATTCTGAGATACCGTATTGCTTGGGTTCTAAACCACATTCAGCTTTGAAGTGGACAGTTTATGTATGTATGCAGGAATGAGGTTTCTCTGCGTTCCCTCAATCTAAATTTAGAATAGACTGCATAACAATGAGCATTCGATGCAGTAGAAACAGCTTGTGAATAGACTGCATGGATATAATTGTCGTACTGTGACCTTGTCTGGCAGAGAAAACCACGACTGCAATAAATGTATGTTTTGGGGAGGGGGTAAGGAATGAAAGGGAAACCTGTTATAAACCAGATGTGTCGGCCAATTTAAATTAAATCCAAAATCCAACGTGTAACAAGTTTTTCTCAGTTGCTTTCCTTTGTGACTTTTATTTTCTATTTGATAGGGTTTTTGTTTTAGACCTTAGGAGACTGAGGGAAAAATTGTACATGTACCGGTACATAGATAAATTGAGTGGGAAATTAACCATGCTTTTGTCGAATTTTGGTCGAAGTGAAAGCATAAAACTAGGCCGCTAAAACCCAAAGGAACAGTATTTGAATGTTTGGAACAAAATGGATTCTGTAACATCCCTTTTTAATTTGAATAATCTGTTTTGTTGAGTCTTGAAGTATCTCACATTTGCTCCACTTAAATTGTTAGTTTGTTTCTACTTTACTAATTGTTCTTGTTTGTGTACTGCCTTGTATGAATTATTGCAACCGTTGTTATTGTACATGTTTTCTACTTCGTAATTGAAACTCACTGTGAACCAACAAACTATTCCTTCACATATTATTACATGTACATTGTACATATTGGTTCATCATGAACTTTTGGCACTTAAACCTTGAAATCTTAATTATGAGTGTACCCTGCATGTACAAAATGTAGATTTGATGCTAATAAATGAGCTGTACAGAGTTGATGACCTGTTGAAGAAAGAAACAAAGCAGTAACTTTTACAGCTCTGAGGTTATCAATAAAGAATTTATTCAGATAAAATACCTTCTACAGGGTCTTGAAGTATTTGTCAATATTTATTAGTGATGTTTACATAATGATAACGAAATTCTCAGCTATCAGCTGTCTGTATTTATTCGTCAGGATCAAGTATTTGATAGTCATTCTGAAGTAAACATTGGCACTCGTGACTTGCATCAATGGAATGATAATGATGCAATCCACTGTGGTATTCTCCAGCCTGATTGGTCAGTTGTTATGCTAATGAGACAACGCCCACATATCCTGCGCTGTGATTGGTCCAGCCCAGAACGCGCCCACAGGATGTAATCGACGCTATATTTCCTGGTTGTTTCCTGAGGATAGTAAAGCTGCCCTATTAAACTGGTGAATTTGCAGAGTCATACATGCCCATGCAGACAAAAGGATGTGCTTTTCTGTATGTTTCTGTTTCTTTATTTAGCAATGATTGTGATATTTAACATGATTTTGCAATACATGTACATGCTTTGGTTCAATGCACACCCTATTTAATGCAAGTATGGTACGTAGGCGTGCGTCAAGTAATTATTAAAGAAGAGCTTTTTAGAGTTCACTGGGACTGTATTATCTTTTTGTAGAAGAAAAAGTTAAGAAGACATTTTTAAAGTTCACTGGGAGTGTATTATCTTTTTGTAGAAGAAAAAGTTAAGAAGAACTTTTTAGAGTTCACTGGGAGTGTATTATCTTTTTGTAGAAGAAAAAGTTAAGAAGACATTTTTAGAGTTCACTGGGAGTGTATTATCTTTTTGTAGAAGAAAAAGTTAGGAAGACATTTTTAGAGTTCACTGGGAGTGTATTATCTTTTTGTAGAAAAAATATTTGAAGCTCACAGTTTGGTTATGTACTGTATAGCAATGTAGACCCAAGAGCAAAACAGTTTTTGCTCCACTTTAACTCACAAATTTTTGGTATTTTATCACTTTATTGACACTAACAGACATCCGGAGCTCATGGGCAACCAAATCTAAGTCTGGACCCCTGAAATCTTGATGTTTTTACATCTAGGGCTCATGGAACCAGACAGTAAAAAGTTCTTTCTGGAATCCCTTTTAATAGTTTGTTGATATGGAGCCCTGTTGTATGACTCCAAAGGGCTCTGTTTCTTAGTAACGGGGGAGGGGGGGGGGGGGGGTATTCACATCTTAAGACATACAGTACAGGATGTGCCGCTCTAATGGGTCTCTTTTTCACACAAAAATCCCTAAACATGGGTCCCATTTTTGACAAAAATATCACTAAAGATGAGTCAGTTTTCCAAAAATTTCAAAACAGTGAAAAATGCAAAATGGGCCTATATTTTGACAAAAATCTGTCAAAATGACCCTTGAAATCGGGTAGGAGTTTCAAGGCTTGAGCAGCGCACCCCCGTCCAAACCTAATCCGAGTACAGAATCCCGGGCTTGGTTAAAACTTGTTATCAATAGCAAGTTGCGATAACTGTTATGAGCTACTGAAAACGTTGCATTTGATTGTCTGAAAGCGAATTTGGTGTAATACACTGTAGAAATGAGACTTTTGTATTGATAACAAGTTTTATGATAAATGTCTTGTATAATGTGCATGTACAGTACATGTACACATGTAGTACATGGTACCGGTGACCCCTCAGCATTTTCTCTTAATTGCTCCTACATGTACACACTCTCTCCAGAACATACTGTACATAAACTATAGGGAGTGCTGCAATATTTGCTCAGGTGACAATTGTCCCAGGTGTTTGGTCTTTTTCCCATAAAAAGTGAAGGGTTAGGGCAAGACCATGGTTAGGGTTAGGGTTGCAGTCAGGTGTTAGGTTATATCCAGCGATAGGGTTAATACGTGAATACTGTTGGGTCCATGGTGGAGGTTAAGAAGGTAGTTTAGTGTAGGAAATTACAGTGGAGCAATTGGTGCTGGAGCATATGTGTTGTCACTGTTGTGTATCTACCCTTTGACTGAATTCAGTTGTGTTTTCACTTTGAAGAGTCTGCTGTACTGTCCTGTACACACAGACATTGTACAGATCCACTATTCGACAGCATGAGCTAACAAAAACAGTGCTCAAATTCAGCTGTCGACAGCTTTGGACCAGATGTTTTAGTGTTCAGAAAATTGATTTAGTGTGTACATAGAGAGCCTCTTAAAGTTAAGAATGGTGCTGTTATTATTAAGGGGTACATTGAAGTTTGCTCTGTGTGATGAGGTTCCATATCAATTGCTAAACTTCTGTACATCCGAAATATGAGCTTCACATATTACTTAACGTGTATATTGCAAGTTTAAATACATGTAGACTCCCAATAAACATCTAAGCATCATTGATGAAGAACCTGAAAAACATTACTGCCAGGCGGAAATAATCTTTTCAGATTGGACAGCCTAAAAACCAAATAACACCATCAACAAGTTAAGTGACTTGTCCACATGTCCACAGTAATCTGTCTCCTGTAAACATGTTTCTGCTTTACAATTGTTATCTCATATATAATAATTATTTTAAAACTCTTTCTGGAGCTCTCTTGGGTTTTTCCAGAGCTACCCTATCATGTGACGGTGCTCTACTTTCTGGTGCCCTCTGCATGTACATTGTATATGTATGACCTTGTTAGGGAGGAGCCCTTGTTATTGATAATAAAATAATTAATTTTTGGGGTCTTGCATCAGGAATTTAACAGTCGTATTCTACTTATTGTCTGCCATGTGTTTGATAACTGGGCTTATTCATTGGCTATCCAAATTTAGATTCCGCGGTTGCAGATTACTGTACCGTGATTTACAACCAATAGCGAACAAAACATTTATTTCTTTGCGTTATGGATGATTAGTGATATGAACCTCAAAATCGTGCCCTGCTTTAAAAAAAAAAATTCTAGATTAAACGTTATGTTGTAATAGCATTTGTGCCTAGCATTTCATTGGTGTACCACTCTCTTTCATAAAAGAGTTAATTATGGAATCTTGCATCAGTAATTCAGCAGTTGTATCCTTTTGTCTGCAATGTTTGATAAATTGCATATTCAATGGCTTGCCGATTTGGATTCCGCGCTTGCAGATCACTGCACAGTGATTTACAATGTACAACCGATAGTGAACAAAACATTTATTTCTTTGCGTTATGGATGATTAGTGATGTGAACCTCAAAATCGTGCCCTGCTTTAAAAAAAAAAATTCTAGATTAAACGTTATGTTGTAATAGCATTTGTGCCTAGCATTTCATTGGTGTACCAATCTCTTCATAAAAAAATTAATTATGGAGTCTTGCATCAGCAATTCAGCAGTGTATTCTTTTGTCTGCCATGTTTGATAAATTGCATATTCAATGGCTTGCTGATTTGGATTCCGCCCCTGCAGGACACTGCACAGTGATTTAATAATATCTTTACAGAAGTGCAGTGTACTATTTGAAGCTCATATTTTGAATATATATTATGACACAATGGAAATACTGACATTACTGACATTAGCCTTCAGTTTTATGATTGACATGCTTTAAGTAATGCATTGCATTTTTCATCCATTCCCCTTATGGTAAAGCCATTATT
This sequence comes from Strongylocentrotus purpuratus, assembly GCF_000002235.5. NCBI lineage: Eukaryota > Metazoa > Echinodermata > Echinoidea > Camarodonta > Strongylocentrotidae > Strongylocentrotus > Strongylocentrotus purpuratus. Next base: position 1,176,248 of record NW_022145574.1, on the reverse strand, counting down.
CTACTTTTCACTTGCCCAAGACTCTCTAAATTAAGGCCTGCATGTCTTCATCAGAGCGAAGTGCCAGAATAACCCTCTATTTTCAGATTCGAAATTGCGTGTACCGGTAGATGAAAACGAGCGCAAAATAACCTGCTATTTCCCAAATATTTGGAAACAAGACCAAGATTTCTCAGGATAAGCTGGCTAATTTGAGATCAGGCTACTGCTAGCTAAAATAGCGGGTTATTTTGCAACTTTGGTCTGATGAGGACAGGCCTCAAGAAACTAGGGGATATTTCTTGATAGGCTTATTGGTTTGCTGTATGCAGACTTGTACACCCATTAATGGTACTTTCCCCCAAGTCTGGTGTCATCGGTTTATGGCCTTCTGCACACGGAACCTGACTACCAAAATCCCTTTAAGCTTTCCAAAGCTCTTGCCATTTCTTGGCTCTCCCTTTATTTATATTACACCTCTATTTTTAACACCAGCTTTTGTTCTCTCTCTCATTTTTATCCCTAGATCTTACGGCTGACGCACACAAACCAGACAGCTGTATCAGTATGTGCTGTACGATGTGTTCACTCCAATCACGACAGTTTCAAGGTGAGATCACATTCATGTAACACTGCGCCCCTATGAACTTAAATGTAGCGTACAAGGCTAAATATACACGGGGGCGACGGGTGAATCAATTCTGTCTGACAGTGAAGTCTAGAAATTAAACGTGTTTCCTTGTAGAATTTGAATAATAGGGCACTGCTAACGTTTAAATTTCACAGAGAGGACATACGTGACATATTAATTCCTGAAAAGTTCTACAGAATTTGGTGTTGGCTACAAATGGGATATAATGTAGTACCTTTAAAGAGAAAGCCAAGTTCGTGGAAAGATGTATAATTCCTGAACTTTTTTATTCTTTTTAAAGAGTGTCATAGAAAAAAAGTCCCCTGAAAAGGATGGCTCTTCAAATGCCTTCATATTTAAAATTCATGTCTGACAAGTAATAGCTAAAGGTTGTGGACAACAATTTCATGCCACGTGTTTGTGTAGTCCCATATACACATTTATGCGTAAAGTGCAAATGATGTATAGAAAGACTTCGCAAATTTGTTATTATTTTGATGATTCCAAAATTTCACAGCGTACTACACACAAACGTGCTACATGATCAAATTTTCCCAATCGTTTATACACATTTTCTTTTACAGTGCAATCGCTTGACCTCGGTACTGTTTCATAAACCTTATTAACAAGTGGTAAATCCAATATGGCTAATAAGCTCTTAGCCAATGAAATGCCACAATTTATGTAGCTTATGACAGTTATTGTAACTTATTATCGATATAGCAAGTTTGATGAAACATGGCCCTGAACTCTACTTTGCCTTTAATCATGCATTTTTGGCATGTGTCATGAATTTGTTTTCTGAGGGCTTCAAGTGTGTGACCTCGACCCGTATTCCTATTCATTAGGCCTGTGTTCATCAGCTTGAGTTTACAAAATAACCCGCTATTTTCAGACTCAGGATATTATCCCAAAGCTAGAAATTGCATCTGCACCAGACTGAGGAGCTCATCACAAACTAGCTCGGACGGCGCAAATTAGCCCGCTATTTCCCAAACAGCTGGATATTCTGGAAACAAGACGAAGATCTCTCTGGATATTTTCTCGACCAAATATCTCGCTAATTGCAACTGCGGGCTGAAGAGGATGCAAATTATCTGGCAAACTCGAGCTGATGAAAACAGGCCTAAATACTACATGTAGCGGTGATGTTTGAACATTGTACATTCAATGTAGAATGCAAATAAATGGCAGAAAGAGTAAAAACTTGTTTAATTTCAATTGCCATTATGTATGCAGCTTTTGCATAAAGCACGCACATCTGTTGACGTCAAATGCAGTCGTAAACAGGAAGAGAAAAAAATTGTTGAAGTTGAAAAGTACATTCTTTTGGCGCACAACTATCTTGTCTGTGTATTTCCCCTCCACTAATGTCCGCATAATACCAGGAAACTTGTTGTGATTATTGTGAAGGAGGAAGGTTAATAGGATGAGGGAAATAGTTAGTGGTTTCACTTACATGTAGGTTTCAATTCAATGAGTTATGTAAATCATAGAAGTATGGAATAAATTGTGCATATTACAATTAATCGAGTTTGATAGTTTTCGCTGACTATTGTACATGTGTGAAAAGATGTAACAGTTTTCCTGATACATGTACTTTCAAACCATTTACACAATTGAACAAAGGACTAAGCCATTTTAATTTCATTTCCCCCCTCACTTTATATCCGTCTTAATTTTTCTGATTTATTACATACCCTGTACATGTAATTAATGATAAATGACTGAAATAATTTCCATTGCAAATCTTTCAAAGTTAACTTATTTTTTTATCTCTTTCTCTTAATATGTTCCCTACTCCCTTCTATCTCCCTCTCTCTGTTCCACTACCCTCTTCTATCCCTCTCTCTCTGTCTGTATATCTCTTCCTCTTCTCCCTTCTACCCCCTCTCTCTCTCTTCCACTCTCTCTCTATTTCTCTTGCTATCTATCTCTTTCTCTCCCTCTCTCCAACCTCCAGTATTCTGAGGTTCAGATTGAGCATTCCAAGGTGCTGAAGCCCAAGCCTGACCAGGACAACCTTGTCTTCGGTCACAACATGAGTGACCACATGCTGACCGTTCCGTGGACGGAGAGGGACGGCTGGAGTACCCCTCGTATCACCCCTCTCAGGAACCTCTCACTTCATCCGGCCTGCTCAGTCTTTCACTATGCCATCTGTGTAAGTTCCTTATCATGAGAAGCACCCAAAAAACAGTCCAACCTGATAATAGTGGCCACCTGTCTATAAAGACCACATGTATTGTTTCCATAGTAATGATGCTTCACTTTGCTATCTGTGTAAGATCCTAATTATGATAAGCACCCCGAAAACAGTCAAACCTGCTTTAGTGGCCACCTGTCTATAAAGACCACATGTTAAGTTTCCATTTAAATGATGCTACACTTTGCTATCTGTTTATAAAGTTCTTATTAATTATGAGAAGCACCCCGAAAACAGTCAAACCTGCTTTAATGGCCACCTGTCTATGAAGATCACATGTTCAGTTTCCATTGTAATGATGCTCCATTTTGCTTTATGTATAAGTTTTGAATTATGATAAGCACCCCCAAAACAGTCAAACCTGCCTTGGTGGCGACCTGTCTATAAAGACCACATCTTAGTTTCCATTGTAATGGTGCTTCTTTTTTCTCTCAAAAACCAAGTGTCAAAGGGACTCACTTGTATAGAAAGACTATCTGGGTGCTAAGACCTCAAAGTTTCACTCAAATTTAAAGGCAAAAAAAATGGAAAATAGAAAATAAAGAGGAAGAAAGCTTTTGATGCCTTTATTTTCTCTACCATTTGAATTTATATTTATTTATGAGCATAGGAAGCAATCGCAATGCCTGTAATAAATGAAATGATTTGTTTGAATTAATAAACTAATTTAATTATTAATCCTTTTCTATTATTTCCTTGCAGCTCTTTGAAGGAATGAAGGCTTACAAGGGGGAGGACGGTAAAATTCGCTTCTTCAGACCGTATGATAACATGGAACGTATGAACAACAGTGCTGAACGGGCTTCATTACCGGTAAGTTAATGAAATCAGGGTTTCCGGCTGTCCGGCTGTCCTGAAATTTGGGGAAACCTGGAAAATAAGTTTGTTCCTTTTTTTTATCCAGTCACAGAAAAATAAAGTATTTCATTGGCCCCAAAACATTGTAGGATGTGCAATTTGTTTCTTAAGACCATATATGTAAAGGAACAACTGTGCAGAACGGGCTACATTACTGCTATAAAGTAGACAGGGGTTGCAGCTACATGTATCCTGAAAATGAGGGGGAAATCTGACAAACGAGCCATTCATTTTTGCAGTCAGGGAAGAAGAAAAAAAAATCCAAATTATTTTGGCCTTTTTATTTATGTGCCTGATTGTCAGTTTGATACAAATATCTAGTACAGCCTTTTCTTGCAATTAGGTAATTAAATACATGTGTTGAATTAAGGGAAAGAGTGCTTGCTTAGTAGAGAGCTGATATTTCTAAATAATAACTTTATTCAATTTCAAGAATTTAACATTACTCTATGTGTGTTTTTCCACACAGAGATTCAGTGGTGAAGAGATGATTCGATGTATGGCTAGACTCGTTCAAGCCGACAAAGATTGGGTACCGGATAGCAGGACTAGCTCCCTCTATATGAGGCCCACGTTCATCGGAACCGAGGTGAGATAAACAAAATTCTTTATACTGTCAAACCTGCTTTAGTGACAACCTGTCTACAGAGACCACATTTTTTGTTTCCCTTGAAAATGGTTTCTCTTTGAAACATGTACTAAAGGAACCTGTCTTCAAAGACCACTTTTTGTGTTTCCCTTGGGCGGTCTTTATAGACAGGTTTCACTGTACTTAAATATGTTGATTTACTTTGGTTGCTATAGACAGGTTTGACTGTACAACGTTATTCAGATTAGGGAAATAGTAATTTCCTATTGTCTAGCTAAAAGACACTGGGGGACACATGTAGAGCATGTGCATCAGCAGCTCGTTCTTTGTGGAGTAACTTTCCTTTTTTCTCATCTCTTTAAAGCCAATAGTAATACCCTTCTAATTTTCAAAACCATACTGAAGACCCACATAATGTTTGCAAGTTACAATTAAGTTTCCCTTTTTAGAGTTCAGCTATTTGTTCATTGACTTCATATAGTTATGTTGATTTACTTTGGAGCTTTTGAACTAAAATCATTCTAAAAGGCATCTCCAGAGATGATAATAATAACAATAATCTAGATTTATATAGCGCTTAATATGGAATACCGTTTCTAAGCACTTTACAGATATTATTACCACCGTCATCAGATTCATTCACGCACAATGTGCACCATCTCCACTCCCTGGGGAGCATTCCTACCCTGTGGTCACCATGGGAGCATAGGCAATTACTGACACAAATGCTTTCGTCTTCCTACCGAGTCCCCATTTCTATCTTGGGTATTGAGTGGTAAATGTAGATTAATTCCTTACCAAAGGACATTGGTGCCATGTCAGGGATTGAAATCCACCCTCTTTAAATTTGAAGTCACATGCTTTACCATGTGACTATGACACTTCTTGGATAGATGGATATGTGCACTTTATGAATATTTCAACAAATGTTGTAAATGTTTATTATCGATTTGTAATGTTTTTTTGGAAACATAAATAAATTGAAATTGAAAATTGAAATTGAATTATTATTCCAGCCAACCCTTGGTGTGAACTACCCCAAGCATGCGCTTCTCTACTGCATCGTGGGGCCAGTTGGGCCTTACTTCGAGACAGGTACATTCAGCCCGGTGACACTGTACGCTGATACTGCACACGTCAGGGCGTGGCATGGAGGCGTCGGCTATGCTAAGATGGGCAGGTAAGGACCACGCCCTATAGAGGGTATTTCAGGCCTGATAATTACTCTGATTTAAATCGTTTTGCGATTAAAAAAAAAAAAATCCCCCCCCTCCCTCCCATTTTTTTTCTTTTTTCTTTCCGTTTTCTTCCACCATTTATATATTTATAATTATGATGTATCATGAATAGTTTAACCTTTTTTTTTATTTTGATTGTTATGGAAATAAAAACAAATGAACAAGCAAACGGAGGGCAGGGTGAAAAGTTAATGAAATGAAAAATATTGTCTGGCTATGCAGACTAGCTCACAATCAGACATTCTTGTGTTGACTGAACTGTAAAAAGGCAAAATAGAGGATAATATAATTGGGGGGGGGGGGGGGGGGGGGAATGGTAATCAATAATTGATATTAATAATATTAATAATGATGATAATAATGATAATCATGATAGTAATGATAATCATGATAGTAATGATAATCATGACAGTAATGATAATAATGATAATTATGATAAAATTGGGAGTAACACCTAGATAGAGCTTATGATTTAATACTAATGTTTGTAAGCGATGTACTGTTATTACTCCCAGCATTAGCCGAGTGGCTCTGATATTGCGCTCTGGTATTTATGCTGGTAGTATATAGGGTATGATACAAATGACATTGTGTGGAAAGAATTAAGGGATGTTATATAATAATACAGACAGGAAATATGTGCTAGTAAATTTAATATGAGATTCCATTTTCAGGGTTCTAGCCTCCTTACTAATCAAAACTACATGCGGTCATCATAGTTATGTGTGGTGAATATAATACAATATAATACAATATGATAAGATATAATACAATATAATATAATACAATAATACAATTATATCATATTCAGGTGAATCTCCAGTAAAAATATGGCCAGTCTTACAGACACAATGTTAAAAGAATTAAAGAGAATAAAGAAATTTCTCTCATGTTTCTGCTTTCATAGTAATGAACCCATTACAAAGATTGGATACCCTTTAAACCTACATGTCATTCCAACTCTTTTCATAACCCTATATCTTTGAATAGCAAAATAAATCCTGTTGGAAATGTAATTGTAGCATGTATCAGAACACCCCCTCCTCACACACAAACCTTTTTTACACTCCATTTTAAACAATTATGCTTGAACTGTGAATGCCCAACTCCACACTTGGGTCAATGGCTGCCAGCAACTTTGATAGCTGGGTTTTTATTTCACTTCCTAATGAATGGGATGGATGATTATGGAGTTGATCTTAACCACCTTAATGACCACTTTCCAATGAGAAGCACGTTTTTAATTTTTTAATTTTATTTATTTGAACAGTACTGTAAACAAATTTAAACATTAACAAAAAAAACCTTCCCCCCCCCCCAACAAAAAAGGAAAGTGGATATTAAGACCAGCTATCTTTAGAGAGTAATGTTCTTTCCATTAAGAACTCTTTTATTTTGACTATTCTCTTGTCTTTTTATATTACTATTATTATAATCATTATTATTATTATTACTTTTAATATTATCATTATCATTATGATTGATATTATTATCATTATTATATTTATTATTAATAGTATTATTATCATTATTATTGATAGTATTATTATCATCAACGTAATTATCTTTATCATTATTTTGTTGTTGTGCAGAATAAAAATGTTACATGTACATGTAGATAACGCACATTGCCTTCTCCTCTCATCTTCAGCAACTACGCCCCCACCATCAAACCCCAACACGACGCGGAGGCCAAGGGCTGCCAGCAGATCCTATGGCTGTACGAAGAGGAGCACTACCTGACTGAAGTGGGCACCATGAACATCTTCATCTACTGGGATAACGAGGCGGGCGAGAGGGAGTTGATCACCCCACCCCTCGACGGAACGATCCTCCCCGGCGTGACCCGTCGTAGCTTGCTTGATCTTGCCAGGGAATGGGTGCGTATTTCTATTCGATTCGATTCAATAAATGTTTATTTCCTTCACAAAAACAAAATGAACACCTCATGAATATTGATGATATTTACGATGTTGTGTTGGAAGGAGGTGAAGTTCTCTAAAAGCAGGAGGCTTGTGGTGGGGTCGCCGTAACAAAACTAAACCATTGATACATGTGACCAACATGTATGTTTGCATCTTTCTGCTAGGCATGCAAGAAATTTATTTCTATTTCTTATCCTGGCTGTGGCTTTTGTATAAGTAGCATGGTATGGTCCACTTGTAAATAAACATTTTATTATTAGAGAAAACTTTCATTGGTTGGAGTAGTCATAGCATGTAGTTTTATTAACCGGCTTCTACCAAACTCAACATTTATTAGACAAGCTTGGTATTAACACACTCCTGGTCAGAAAAGGTGAAAGAATCTGTCTGGATACAAAAAGATTAATCCTTCAATGAATAGGGACTCTGGCAATTCATCGTCACCTATCTTCGCTCCAGTGATCTCGAGGCTGCAGACAGCAATAAATTGTTTGAATAATCTTTCATTATTGCTTTATCTCTTTCTTCTAACAGGGAGATTTCAAGGTGACTGAGCGCAGGATCACAATGGCTGAATTCCAGAAGGCTCTCGCTGAGAAGAGGGTAAGTTACGTACGATGATCTACTGCTATAGCCATTTTCAGACGTGGCTTCCTCGTCGGCATAAGTTTTTCCCTGCAGCAATAAATGTTCCATAAATATTTGACTTACACCATTAGTTGTCCTTTTAAGTGAACACGACCTTCCACCGACCCCGTCTTACTCGGCGTAACATTCGGAAGGGGTGGCGCCCGCACAAGTTGACCTCAACCCAGCACTCACATCTAAACCCTGCTAAATTCAATTTTCATTTTATTCCTAAACCATTCAGAAAATCGCTTTAAGACATCAAAAAATGTGCATATGGTGAACACTGTAGGTTCGACCCCGGAAGTTTTAAAAGTTAGGTTATACAATCCTTGTGAAAGGTCACAGATTCTCCAAGTGCCAAGCGAGAGCATCCACACGGTCAACTAACGCTACCCTCAAGTCGTCTTAGTGCGTTACTCCTGTCAAAATCCAGGAGTAAATCAGTCAGCGTAAAGGTCGACGTAGCTAACACAACTATCGTTCAGATGGTCACTACCTCGACCTTACCATACTCACGCTAACTAGCTTTAAAGACGACCTTTATGCCGAGCACAATTTGTGATTCAATAAGTATATGTTTTCTCATGTCATACAGATCGTAGAGTTCTTTGGTGCAGGTACTGCCTGCGTGGTGTGTCCCATCGGTAAGGTCTTGTTCAAGGGAGATATGATTGATATCCCAACCATGGATAATGGAGCAGAGCTGTGCAAGAGATTCTACAATACACTCATGGATATCCAGGTATGTACTGTACACCCTCTCTTTATCTCTTTCTTTCTCTTTCTTTCTCCTTATCTCTGTCTGTCTCTCTCTATCTCTTTCCTTCTCACTCTCAATCTCTCTCTCTCTCTCTGCCTTTATCTCTGTCTTATAGATATTCAGGTATGTACACCCTCACTTTATCTCTTTCTTTCTCCTTATCTCTGTCTGTCTCTCTCTCACTCACTCTCTCTCTCTCTCTCTCTTTCTGTCTTTATCTCTTTCTTTCTCTCCATCTATCTCTCTCTTTCTTTCTCTCTCTGTCTCACTCTCTGTCTCTCCCTATCTCTTTCTAATATCTCTTTGGTAAGGCATTTATCCTCATTATTAAGTTACTTAGAGAGGAGTTGAAGCCATTGGACCCCTAGTTTTTACTTACAAGCATATACATGCTTTCTTAGCAGTCGGGTAAAACAATCATCAATAATCATCGTCACTATTATTTCTGTGTCTTATTCTCCCCACAGTACGGTAGGGTCAGCCACCCCTGGGCCATGGAGATCGACGAGCTGATCGACCTCGAGCTCAGCGACGAGGAGACGACCAGCATCAAGGTCAACTGAATAGAAGCCCCTCCTCACCCCTGGAGGTCACTGACCTTTGATGTCAAAGGTCGTCGAGATGGGTCCAGTCCTTGCCACGGATGACCGTTTGTATATCGATGTAGTAACCGACTTCACCCCTGATCCAACATCTTGTTATCTCAAGTGCTTCAAGTTCAGTCAAGGCTCGTTCTTATAATGTACTATGCAGTTGCTTCATGACTTGGTTGTGCAATCTTTTTAGACTATTTATATTTTCCCTCTCTGTATTCATGGTGATAGGTTCCTTTAACTTTATCGGTAATATTCGATAGTTAAGGCTTTGTTTTTGCCTAGCTGCTAGGTCAGGCAATCTTTACATTTTCATGTCATATCTTTCTTCCAAGTATTCAGGCTATAATGCTTCTCTAACTTTTTCTCTCAATCCTTCGACTACTGAATCCTCTAATTCACGTAGTGTTCATACAGGGTATACCATGGGTTAGCGGGTAAACAAAACGTCAAAAATCATTGAAAGTTGCGCTTCTCAAGGTGGAGAAACGTCGGTTAACACGTCTGCTTTGGCCCTTTCTGTTTCCAAGGCCCCACACTAACTTTTTTTTGGATGTGGGTCTCGATTGAAATTGTTAAAGTCCTTACGGATGGGCCCTATGTAAAAAATTAAAAAAATTAATAATCTTGGGGGGCTCCGGACTTACATTGTAGACGCCCTTGAATCCGGGCACCTGTTAGCGTCGAACCCTGCTTTATCTATTTCTGGATATCGTATTTTGTATATAAAACCTGAAATAGCAATAAAAAATTATGTGATATCACATGCATTCATGTTTCCATTCACCTTACGTTTAGTTCAGACCTTTTTTAGTGACATGGTACTGGTTTTAACTTTTACTATAAATTAAGCTCACTGTAAAGTTGTTGCACAAAAGAATTGTTTATATTCATTGGTTTTTTGTTTGCATAAGAGAATTGTAGGAAATGAAACAAAAGTTGTTACAAATTGTGTTCTTGCCCTCTTGAAAGTATTTAACCTTTTTTTTTTATTTGAAGCTGTTTATTTTCAGTTGGAGTCATAAAAGTTTTTTTTCTTTTTGGCATATTTTTTTAGTTTAGCTGTGGGATTCTTCCATATAAAAAAGAGAAAGGCAAAGAAAATTGCATGAATTCTGAACTGCATTGAGAGTAAGCAACGTGTTTGTATCTTAGGATGTATCCTGAGTGCCAGAAGGGTATTAAATCATTTCCTTTATCACAGAGTTAACACCCTTCGGGTTCTCAACAGACGGTATGTTACGAAGAAGAGAAGGAAAGAGTGATGAAATTGTAAAAAGAATAGGTGAAGGCGATACCAAATAAAAAATATTGTTCCTTATTTCATCCTGATGTGTAGGCTTATAGAATTTGGAACAAGATGAGATAAATTTTATTTTTATAATGTATTTGTGCTCTCTGCGTGCTGTGCATCTTTTTTTGTGTGTCTCGATCTATTTGTTGTAACAGCTATATAATGATTTAAATATCATTATTATAGTCCCACGTTTGACCTTTTTATTGTTTAAATATCGAAAAGGCCTTGAATGATGTCAAGTTTCATGCTTATTTCAGCCACAAATCCTTCTTGAGGGTTAGTGCTTATTATCACCTCGACATGTATGACTGATTCATATTTGAATCACATGTTCCCCATCAGCCAATCAGGATCGAGCTTTCAGCAGGTCAAGGTTGAAATCTCGATTGTAATTTGTTTTTGGGAAGCATGTGATCGGTAACGTGCATTTAAGAGACACGCCCAAAGGCTCGTTCAGACATGCCGAGGTGAACTGCCTCAAAAAAGCCAGCAGTACGTTTTTAAAACGTGTAAATGAATGGCAACTGCGTGTAAAGGTCCTGCATGTACCCACTGAGCTCTATGGTACAGTGAAACCTGTCTATAAAGACCACCCAAGGAAGACAAGAAAAATGGTCTCTATAGGCAGGTGGTCTTTATGTACAGGGTCCTTTAGTACATGTTCCAATGAGAAACCATTTTCAAGGGAAACAAAACTGGTCTTTGTAGACAGGTGGTCTTTCTATACAGGTGCTCGCTAAAGCAGCTTTGACTGTATAAGATACAGAAATGTGAAGTGTATTACCTCATCATATTACGTCATTAAAACAAACAAAAAGATTTTGATGCGCCAAATGTGAACGAGGCTTCAAGATAATCATGAGTTTTGGTTTCCCATGGTCTGAATGTGTGCTTTGAAAGAATGCAATTAGAGAGTCTAAGGTTTTCTAAATGTGCTAGAAACCCTTTTTTTCCTTCAATTGAGCATATTCAAACTATAACAAAAGATAAAGGAGTATTGTATCTGGCATATATACATGTATTGATTCCTTGGAAGGGCATACATTATTTATGATTGAATGATTAAACACACTTGTGGTATAGTTAATCAGGGAATTATTGAGAGAAATCATTAGAAATTTGTTTTTAAATGCATTAGTGTAGCTGGGAAGTATGCCTTCAATGGGAAAAATGGAAACAACAATATTTTTTTTTATTTTTTTTATTTTTTTGAAATTGTTTTGTTATTATTGTTATATTCTTTTTTACATATTCATTATCTTGCACATGTATATGAAAAACAATCAAACTGTTTCTTTTATGTAAATGTGATCAGCGGATGTCATTGTGTGCTTTGCTGTTTGTTTGATTCAATCAAATGATTTAAATACCAACACACAACATTTTGAAAAATGGCAGGATCTCTCCAGGGTGGTCCACACACAGAAATTCAAAACATGTACATTTGCACCTCGGAAGAAGTATGAAATGGTTCGTGTGCAGCAATGGGGAAATGGACGGTTATTCTCATTTGATACATTGAATTCATTTGTCCTTCATTTATTTAAATATTTGTAACAGTCTCATATGGTTTGCGTTACAATATTTAAGTCGCCTTATGCACAAATTTGTTTTTAGTGTAGAAATAAGGAATTATCAAATAGTAATATATGAGGTTATTCTTGTCAAAAGTATTCAAGGTGGTCAATATTCTTTGCTAGTACTATTTCTGCTATATATTTGTTGCTAAATTGATTGCACAGTGTATTCTTACAAAAATATTTTGGTGTCCTGTTTTCATTTTTGTTGAGTACTAGTAGGCAAATAATTTAGAAAATCAGATGTTTTCATACCACAAACGTTCATGGAAAATCATATAATCAATTAGGAATTCAGATGAAATTCTACAAATATTCTGTAAGTATGGGTAGAATCTAGGGCACATAAGCAATTCTGATTTTTCCTTTCAGATCAAATTACCGGTACCACAATATTTGATTCACATCTGGTATGATCAACTGTCATTTTGTTGTATTAGACTCTTTTTTTTGGGGGGGGGGGGGGGAGGGATTCCCCTCTCCCCGGGTTTGTGTGCTTTGTGGCTTGGGCAAAAGTTCTGCAAATATGTTCTCAAAAAAATTTCTTTGCACAGCTGATAAAGTTTTTAGTGTGAATAAATCAATTTACAAGCAGCTAAAGAGGTTAATTCAATATTTTTATGTATTTATTTTACTTGATGGCAGCTATGATACAGCAAAGATTTTGATCTGAATAACGTTTGTATAATCAACCTTGTGTGTAGTTATAAGTTTTAGATATGTGTATCTAATATTTGAAGGGGAAAAAGAAAACAGTGGTCATATGTTCACTTCTCTTCCTCTATAATAAATGAATTAAACATTTAGTTGAATTTTGACGTCTATTAAGAACCTTTTCATGGAGGAAACAATATAGAGTCTGGGAAATTGATTTCATATTTTAATTAAGTTTGAGCTGTGGGGACTTGTATCCAACAATAATGGTAACAGTGTCATTTTACAATTATATGTGTGTTTATATGTGCCTAATTTACTTTTGTTATTATTTTCATGGGAAACTAGACTACAGTGTATCAAAAAGGAATATGAATTTCTTCTCTTTTTGTTTTATACGTTAATGTGTTTATGGAAAGGCTGAAAATGGAGATAAACGTTACAGATATTTTAAAGCTATTTATTTAGTTTTGTAGGTTAAATATAATGCTTATTACATTTTAAACAAGAAACAAGAATAAATTCAGATGTTCGTCAGATTATTGGTATTTTTGTGTCTTCAACTGTAAAGTATAAATTTATTTTCTCATTTTTCTCTGATATTTGTAACGATATGCTCATGCTTTAGATAAGGTAGAGGGGTTTCAATTCAAATGAGCTTTGTTGGTTTTATTTGTGTGTGTGCACTTGGCTGTGGTGAGACAATAATGTGTGCAAAATGCTGTATCACATATGGAAATTTTGAAAAAATAGAAGTAGATATAGAATGTAAAAAATGCCAAATCCTTCAAATATATGGGTGTAAACAAATCTTTATTCATGTGCTTTGTCTAAGACTCTGCCTGACATAACAGCAAGAATGTATATATTTGTCAGGGATTATATCTCCTTAATTTATCGATGAGGTCACATATACATGTCTCAGACATTCAACCAATCCTTTCGAGGCTGATATTGTCAGAGGTTTAGCCTGACATATCAACAAAACACAACTGAAAAGTACAAAGTGGCTGACTTAATGAATTACAATAGGTGTTTATTTAACTTGAGCAAGTGATATATTTTTGTGTGTAATATATGACATTGTGTCCTCCTAGGTGAATTATATACCACTTGCAATACCGTGGTTATGGTTTATTATAATTCATATTTTTAGCACACACTTGGTATCTTACACGCATTCTGATGACTGTATATATTTTACGTTTGCACTGCTGTCAAATAATGTGAGGGATGTGAAAAATAAAGAATATATATTTAATGTCATGCTGTATGATCATCTTTTCTTTTGCGACATGATTTTATATTGGTAAGGACAGTGGATAGTTGCCATATTTAAGAAAGTAGCTTGAAATGGGGATAGAGAAAGAGATATGGTGATACAAAATAGAGAGAGAAAGGAAGGCAGAGAATGAGGTATAGAGAGACAGAATACAGAGAGAGAGAGAGAAAGGGACTAGAGAGAGAGAGAAAAAAGAGGGACAGACAGAGACAGAGAGAGAGAGAGGGACAGAGAATAGGACAGAAGTAGAGAAAGAGGAAATAAGAAAGAGACTTACTGGGACAGACATACAGAGAAAATATAGAATATAGAGACATAACACAAGATGAAATAGAGACGGACAAATCAAGATTTGCAGTAGAAAAAGAAAGATCGGCAGACAAGATATAGTCAGAGGAAGAACGGTAAATATGTGATTGGAGATATTGTTCAGAAAGAGAGAAAGAGATCAGGTATTTGTTTTACATACCGGTAGTTAAAAAAAGATATTTGAAAGCATAGATGTATATGACAGACCAAAAAGCACAACAGAATATAGCTAGCTTTTACCTATGTTTCTGAAATGAGGCCGGGCTTATCAATAATTTTCAAGGAGATAAAAAGAAAAATGGGGGAGACAGAAAGAATGATAGCAATAATTTTAGGCATAAGATATGAAATCCATCTTTTGTTACGTCATCATAGAGTAGCATGTGAAAGGAAGAAATGAAATATGAAGGTCAATGAACAATTTATAGGGGAGGGGAGAGAATTATCAAAATGAACTAAAAACTAAACTAAGCTACAATAAAATATAATCATGCACTATATCCTCATTAGCAAATCATTATAAGTATTCGTATTAAAGGAAGGGAAACAGAACAAAATGCAATTTTGTCAATATGCAAGTGCTCTCTGTCGAATCTCAACTCGTCCTAACAACAACTTAGAGCGAAACTGTGAAGGCGAATCTACTTTGGGACTAGAGCTTGGTATAGAACAAGGATGCGACGCGTGACGATTCGTTTTATACATGTTACGTCAAGCCGACGTAATTTGGCCAAAGTGTATCCTGCTAAAAAAAGAGGCCATGAAACAGGAACAAGGATCATCAGCATGATGCAGCAATTTATCTTTTGAAAGGTAGATATTTAGCCACTCTGTTATTTCTATATTTTTGTAAAAATGTATCGGCTAGCTTATGAACTGAGATTGAGAATGAGAGAGGGGGAACTGAGCTGCCTACAGTGCAGTGCCAGTGACTGAGTGATCTGAGCTGAGTGTGTGTGTACCATTTTCTGTAGCATTTACTGTAACAGCATGCAGCAGTCCCTTTTCTTCGTCTCGTCATTTAGAACTTTTTGAATTGTGGCAGTTCCATGGAATGGTTTGATTTCTTGAAAATAACGAAAATGAGATGTTCGATCATAAAATTTTAAGCGTAGACCTAGTTCCAGAAAGAATAGTGCCTTTAATTGTCAAGATTGTGAATGTGATTGAATGTGAAGGTGAATTTTTGACAAAACTTGTCGCAAGGATGTTTATTTCACTGTCCCACACTCCCACTGTTTCAATTTTCAGCTTTTTTTTTTTTTTTCTTTTTTTTTTTCTTTTTTCTTTCTCCCATCTTACTTTGGAGAGAGAGAGTGTGAGTGAGGGAGAGACAAAAAATGGAGAGTCTACTTCAGTTCCTATAATAGTTTCAAACTTTAAAAACTTATTCGGAGCTGATTTTTTCCCTGGTGAAGTTCCCAGGGGAAAATCTTGAATTTGAAATCTCTGAATTTGTCAAGCTCAAATCGGGGAAGATACAGATTACCAGTAGGGGTGCTGGTCAGAGAATGAGGATCGTCCGCATCAATAAGGATATTCTCGTAAAATCGGACAAAATGCTTCCTGAAAAATGAAGATCCTCCGACTTTTTTTTGGGGGGGTGCTCTGCGAGTTTCGGGTTTCTGATCCGCGCGCTGGTAATGCAAAAAACGGATCTGGCGTAATAAAATACCCCCAGTTCACCGTCTACTTTTATGGGTTATCCGTCTTCCCAAGGATTTATCGCTCACAACATGAAAGTCTCTGTACAACTACAAAGTCAATGTGAAATGCATCAAGAAATCACTGTGGAATCTATTTTTCGCATCGCCAACGCGCGCATCAGAATCGTCGGCAAAAAATGCGGACAATCCTTATTTTTGCGGACGCATCTGTCCGCATTCACAAAAATGATCCTCGTTTATGCGGAAGATCCTTATTCTCGGACCAGCGCCCCTACTGAGTACTGATTACAGGAGCACCTTTCCCTCTGACTTTAGAATAGTGTAAAACATGAAACATGCATGCATGTATTCTTAAAAGATTAAGAAGCATTGCTTTTAAACATTTTTCAAAATTCCTGTTTAAAATCAAATGTCAGATAATCCTGTCTGGACACACAATGTGTTACTATACTAAAATAGGAGTTACTTTGAAAATTTCCTTCACCATATTTCCCCTGTGACTTCATTTTCACTGTGACTTCCTAAAGTTCTCTCTTCTTTTTGCTTCAACAGATGTCTTTAAGCCTTTAAAGCTCAACATCAGCGTGGATAAACAAGAAACAGCCGTCTCCAATCATCCCCGGCATGCAGGGTCTTAAAGTGAGTAGAGGGGAGGTAGAGATGAAGATGGAGGGACTGAGCTCCACCATTCCCGAAGGTCACCTTGATAATGGGTGAAGGTCACTTACATGGATGAAGATCACTTAGAGATGGGATGAAAGTCACCTTCATGTAGATGGGTGGTGCTCATTATGGCCTTGCCTAAGGAGGAAGTCAATTTCTCATCGCCTGCAAGCTGATTTTCTTTAAGGCTTTGTTCTTTCTCTCCCTCTATCTCTGTGTCTCTCTCACTCTTTGTCTCTCTCTCTCCCTCTCTTTCTCTCTGTCTCTCTCTATCTCTCTCTATTTCTCTCTGTCTGCCTGCCCCCCTCTCTCTCTCTTTCTGTCTCCTCTCTCTCTCTCTCTCCTCCCTTCTCTGTTTCTGCTCCAGTTCTCTTCATTAGGAAAGAAAAAAGAAAAAGTCCCTGACACAAAATTGAAAATTACGTTTCCCTCCATTTCTAGTCGAATTAAATCCTGTTTGATTTTCCAGGTTTTTTGCTAGAAGATAAGTTTTCCCCCTTTAGGGCATTGTTTGAAACTAGCATACTGTAATTCCAAAACTCTTAGAAACTGTATCTCTAAAACAGGAAAACTGCAACAGCTACATGTAACAACTACATGTATATGGACCCTATCCCCCAATCTAGATTGTTGACACAGATGTGTGGTCAAGCACATGTATGAGGAACAAACTTTATCAAATTAATATCCTATTATGTTTACATTGTAAAAATGCATGTGGAATGAGGTAAGTAAAGGGATCTTAAACATACTGTAAACTAGAGCACTTTATTTTTCCACTTTTTGTAAATGATGATCTAACTTATGATTAAAATTAAAATTTGGGCAGTTATTATGAAGGGAGATTGCACTAATAAAGAGGATTTTTGGAGCAGGCAAATAATTTTTGACCAGTATTAGAGAAATAATAATAATACAACGCAAGTGACACAACATTTTTTTAACTGCTTAATATCATATTTCTAAGGGCATAAGAGAAGATATCCTAATGAAGACATAATTTTCTATTGAATAAACTATGAGGGAATATGCAGCAGAGGTGAATTATATTGTAATATCTTAAGGAATTATGGATCTGGACGCTATTAAAGTAGTTCTGCCTAGAGCACTGGGGGTTGTGGTTTTTAAAGGACTGTTTATTGAGTAGAGAAGGGCTTTACAGTGTAGCACACATGGGGATGAGGCAAGTGTGAGTTCCAGCAATATCGAGGAAAATAAAAAATAAATTCGGAGAGTCCGATAATAGTTGAGCCGTTTGTAATTTGAAGCGAAATGTAGGGACACCGTATCAAAAGAGGCGGAGTGCCTTTACCGTAAATGAAGCCGCGTCTACCGCCCGGAAATGTCGCGATTTCTGTGTTTGGCCGTTGACATATAAATACATGCTACACATGTATGAAGCGAGAAATGGTAGCTTCAAGCAGACTTTGTGCGGCTTTCTAAAGAAGCCATAGACTTACTCGAGAAGCCCCACAGGCATCACCCCTGACAGTTGTGATACATCGAGCTTCCTCGTTTCTGTTATTGACCGTTGGCAAAAAGTGTTTCTATTCCTGGATTTACTGAAAAATAAAAACATGAAACCGACTTGCTGCAACTTTCTGAGGAATTGTGGACTGCAGTACTTGTGCGAGGGTACAACAAGCATTCAACCTGTGATTCTTTGGAAGTACGCAGGGGGCTTGTTGGCCAATGGACAACCATTGAGGAATCTGGAGAAACTTATCTTTTGAATAGAACATTGGAGTGGAATAGTGAATGCAACTTTTTTTTATTCTGCTGATCTACGGACATGTGATTGCTCAAATTTCACCTTCATTCAAAAGACATACTGCAAAGAACAGTCACCAATACAAAAATGCTGATCAAAAAGAAAAAATGTGGCATAAATTTGTAAGTTTGCTGACGACAGGCATTGTGCAAGTGTATATATTTGTACATGTGTGCAGGATAAACAGCTATAAATTTAGCAAGATTAGCAGCTATTAGCATCTATTTGTAATGTCACATCTACAAGCAATCGATGGCCTTCTAAGCCCTTGTCCAGTGACCAAACATGATGGGAACTGCTCTTTGAAGCATTTTAAAATTGGCAGTAACATGGTAGCACATGTCCACAAGCAGTTACCTACCCCAACGTATTTTGAAGGTGGCCAACCATTATTTTTGTTTGAAACGTAAAGTTGAAATTGATCAGCATCTACCCCGAACTGACTCTGACACTGTGTGAAAATTGGCCCCGATATCGCCCAAGAATTTGGGACATTCTGCTCGCAAAACTGAATCAATCATTATCAGGAATAACCGTTGTTAGCTTTGCTTCTGATAGTTCCGGTCAACCATGAACAAGTATTAGGTCGGTCGTTACCTGAGGTGTGATATACGCGTGAGAAGACCCGATCATTGTTCAACTTCTATCATGATCATTTTTAATATTTCTTATTTTTGTGATGGACAAAGTACGCATAGATTGACTAGGCTAAAGTTCATGCTCTTGTAGAAATAGTCTACTTTTACTACTCGTTCGTAATAGCTCACACTTGCCTCCAGAAGAAAGATCTTACAAATTTAAGAGAGTGATTTTATATTAACCTTGCACATTTTGTGGGGCAATCAATATATTTTAATCGCATTATGAACCGGATATAATTGATAAGATACCGCAGGGAATAGGGCATCCGTTACGCTGAACAACGCATATGATGTGAATAATACGCAAGTGGTAAACCTGCCGCGGGATCTTCAGAGCAGAAAGTCTTTCTGTCGCTTGTCGGTTTTGCGTTCTCACATCCTCGTGTTCCGCGTGCGCCTTTTGTACATTATGCATGTACATGTTACTGGGAAGAAAACCGCGTGTAAGGTTCCTCTTGGATAAATCGTATATATTTGGGAACCTTCAAAATTTGGAAGTAGCGATTGCGTTTCATCAGGCTAATCTTGAGACGTGAATGCGGAATATCGGAGTTAAATGTGCATCTCTATTAGTCGTAGGACTTTTACTGCGTAGCATTGGATCAAGATTCTTCATCACCTGTGTGGGGACCTGCCTAGCTTTGGATTCAGCCTGCTCAACATTGCTTTAAGGATCAGCATAGTCTGGGATTTAGCCAGCCCATGATTTAGTGAGGATCCACAGATTCATTTTGGATTCACCCCCTTTCTTTATTTGAGAACCTGCTTAATCTTGGATTCAACCTGATTTAACTTTAATTTTTGATGACCTGCTAGTCTTGGATTCATCCTGTTCATCATTTCTTCAAGGACCTGTTTCATCTTGAATTGTACCTGCTCAACTTTGAAGTTACATCTTTATGTAGACTTCAACCATTACTGTGAAGTTCATCCTACAGTGAAGTCTAGAATTCATTTGGAGATTATGCAACTGAACTTCATATCCTTGATACAATATTCACCTAGATATCTGTATGCAGTTTGACAACTTGGTAGTCTTCAAGTTGGATCTTGACCTTAACTAGAACAACTTCATCTCATTTGCAATCGGTGATACAAAGATTTGAAATCCCTCCCCCCCCCCTCCTCAAAAAAGAAACGAAGGAGAAGAAAAAAAAAAGTATGTACTGAACTTCTGCCTTGAGGATTCATCATCTGCCTTGGTGAAGTTACAGAACATCCAAACTCTCACACATCTTGTATTGTGTATTGTGGCAACAGACAGCATAGGCAGCATTAACAAAGGAGAACTCTTACTGGTGCAACCGATCAACAACATCAAAAGATTTGTTTTTTAAAGGATACATTGATCTTTGGCCTTGAGGGTTCATCATCTGCCTTCGTGAAGTTACAGCACATCCAAACTCTTTACCATTTTTAATCTTCTAAGGTAACATCTGAGAGCATATACCACACTGGACTCTTATCGTTAACAACCGATCAACACTCACTGGACAG
The DNA here is from genome assembly GCF_000002235.5 of Strongylocentrotus purpuratus. Classification (NCBI taxonomy): domain Eukaryota; kingdom Metazoa; phylum Echinodermata; class Echinoidea; order Camarodonta; family Strongylocentrotidae; genus Strongylocentrotus; species Strongylocentrotus purpuratus. The sequence goes on along the minus strand of NW_022145574.1, from coordinate 1,155,481 downwards.
CATTTGTCACAGACTTTAATTTTGTTGTGGGAAAGGAAGGTTGCTGCCACATCTGGATACCACCATCTATCATCTTGTGGTCAATCGGTCAAGTTCTCAGATCTCCAAAGTTACGGACTTCAAATCGGCAATTGACACCTGTTACATCTTGTTCCTGTCGTCATTCAGCTCTGAGGAAGGCATCAGCAGCTAGTCACTATGGCTACTACAGGAGATGACTGCTACTACTTCTACTACTCTAACTGTGCAAAGGTGAGGACCAGTCTCAGTAACACTTGAATTGGAAGTACATTAGGTTTAAACAGCATTAAAAGGATCAGAAATTACAAAATGTTATAAGTATGTTCACATATCTGTACTGTAATGTAAGTACTGAATGTTAGTTGCCCATGTTTTCCCTATGTTTTTGTTTAGAATTCATCATTTTGATTTTTTAAAGAATTATCTTTTCATATTTTTATTTCCAAAAATATTTCCTTCACCATTTTAAAATTTAAAGTAAAAATACTAAAAATGTAATGCATGTAAAGATGATCTACATTGTATTATTGTGAGTACACATTTGATGCTTATTTATTTTAATGAGTTAAAAAAAAAAGCTTTTTTGCTTAGTCTGGAATGGGAAGTAATTTGTTTAAATGCACTGTGATGAGATTTCTTGCTCATTCCCATCGATGGTGTTGAAAAGAATATTCTTGCATGAATGGAATCCCCTTTAATTTCTTCTTGAATCTTGATTACTATCATGATTAACGATGATGATGATGGTTTAACTTTAAGGCGTTTTCATTGTGATGTCATGTACTTTCATTGTGATGTCATGCACTTTCATTGTGATGTCATGTACTTTCATATTTTCTATGTAAACTTTTCTGTTTGACTGTGTAGGGCCCAGCCTGTCCTTACCGTCATGTTGAAGAAGCTCGAGGCAATGAAGTGACCTGTCTCAACTGGAAGCAAGGCTTCTGCTACAGACCAAGCTGTGCCTACAGACACATGGAGATAACGGTAAGTTTCTGATAGAATGCTGGATTGATAAACAATGATAGTATTTGGTTCTTGTATAGCGCTCATCGGACTTGACACTCCTGGTGCTCCCGATTATTACCGTGGCAATAGCATGGCTGCCATTACGGCGCTCTAGCTTTTCAAGGAATCAATTCCTGCCAGGTACCCATTTACATCACATGAGTTGAACGTGGCAAATGTGGATCAATGTCTTGCCAAAGGACATAAGTGTCGCGGCGGGACCTGAACCGCAGACCTTGTGATCCACAGTCAAGGGAGGTACCCACTCAACCACGACACCTCATTGCATAAAATTTGATGTACATACAACATGAGACTTTGTTCCGTTTTTGACCATTTACACGTACTAAATATCAGAAAAAACTATTGGTCACTGGTCAAATTGAGAGATTCATTTTTAGATGAATTTTTTTTGCCCCACAAGGCCCCCTAAAATGCAACATGGAGATAACAGTGAATTCAGAGGAATAATCCTCCAGGCATTTCTATAGTACTTATTGTATTTGCTATGTCTCACAATTGCTTTTAGTTATTACTCTGGTTTCCAGACTGATCCTCATTGCCAGACACATTTTTTTTCCTTCAGAAATCTAATCAAATATAATAATTCTGATTCTATTTTTTTTCTTACAATAAAAAAAAAAGTACATTATATTTTGAAAATTGTTGTTTGCATTTGTAGAAGAATCGTTCTGAGATAGCCTGCTTCTGGGAGAGTCAACCGACAGGATGTCAGAAACCCCACTGCCCATTCAGACATCTTAAGAGACAAACCACAGAATCAGGACCGTCGGCCTCCACATCCCTTATCAACAGGATACCAACCATTGTTGGTCCAGGTAATGTGAACATGGACAATGTTATGTTTACATTGACTAGAAGATAACAAAAAATGTACTGGTAAACCTTTGTTTAGACTTCCTAATGTATTATTTGTTTTAGTTTGATATTTTGAAATGAATATGAAATAAAAGTCTTCAGTTTATGAATAGATGCTATTGAAAGAAAAGAATTAAAAAAATTGCATTGTAAGTAATGAAATAACATTTATTTTGGCAAGTCCTAGCTATTTTGTCCTGTATGTTATCACCCACATCTCAGATTTCAGGATATGTGATGACTGTGAATCAGACAAAACATCAATAAAATGATATTTGATGTCAATTTATATTCAGAATTTCATAATACAAATCAAGAAATCTCTTTAGGTTAGTAACATATAGGACATGCCATGGACTTATCCATATAATGAACAAAATTGCTAATTTTTTTTGGCAGATGATAATGTGCAAAAAAGTTGAAATAAATTTATAAAAAAGTGACATTTATTCATGTATTGTGTGTAGAATGTCATACTATATTTGGTCAGTTTCCTACAAATTTTCCTTATAAAGTCAAACTGAATGTTAGCTTTAAAGCCTGTCTGTACTTGTTTGGCCAGGAGGGATAAGACCACCCAGCATGGTCACTGGCTATCTCATCAACTCAGCTCTCAATTAATATAAGAAAAAGAGGATCATGGGGGACCAACAGGCACCACTTAGGCAATGTTGTATACTTAGAGGGAGCAAATAGCTACAAGTAGTACAGTGGGGCTTTAACTGTAACATACTTCATCTAAATTTCCCCAGTGACCAAGCCCCTCCCACCAGCACTCAGTCCAGCCACCCCTGCGACCAGAATGGTAGCACCCAGTGTCCAGGCTCCGGCCGTCCAGTCCCTGGATGACCTGCCAGCCCTGCCAACGGTCAGTCCAGTCGTGTTCCATCCGATGGACAGTGAAGGTGAGAAACAAACAAAAAGAACAAATCTAGTCAGAGTAATCTTGTGTGTTGTTTGTGATCCGACATTCCTCGGACCTTATCATAAGGCCTGTCTTCATCAGCTCGAGATTGCCAAATAACCTGCTATTTCAACTATCCTGATCGCAAATTATCCAGCTTATTTGTGTCTTCATTAGCTCGCAGTTGCAATTAGTAGGATACGTGGTCGAGATTGTCATCCCAAGATATCTTGAGCTAGTTTGCAAAATATCCGGTTATTTGGCAAAATGTCCCGCTATTTGTCCTGTGCGTCTTCACCAGCCCGAAGACTCACACTATGCGTGAACGTTGAGCAAAATATCTCAAGCTAATTTCGCAAGCTCGAGTATCAAGTTTCGCAGTCGAGTCTCAAGCTGATGAAGACGCGATTTGTAGCTTCGGCCTTATTTCCCAAATCAGAAATAGCTGGCTATTTGGCAATCTCGAGCTGATGAAGACCGAAAGAGGGAACCTTGAAATGTTTAACTCTACAATACACATTGATAGATTTAAATTCAAACCATATTTTCCAAGCCTTGCTCGTCTATTTATCACAAATTAGTAGAATTATTTAATATAGTATGTAAATGTTATGGCTTGGATTGAACTGTTTAAAATTGTTGGTACACCCCCTGTTTGTTGCCATTTATCAGCAGACATAAAGGAAAAAGTTAATGGATTTTTTGTTTGTTTACAGTTCACTAAAACCATACGATTTGTTTGATTGAACCCATGTTGTTTAGATGACGAAAGCCTTGGTACGATGAGTGTCGATGGGAGCCCCAATAAGAAAGTCATCATCTCCCCACTCAGACCGTCGCTAGGTCAGGAGAAGATCTCACCCTGTCGACAACCTATGATGAGACCCACCATCAAAGCAAGACCAGTCGCCAATCAAGGTTAGATAAACAACTTTTGTTTTAAATAAAAAAATGGAAGTTAACGTCTGCCATCATCTTCTAAATAAGCCAATGTCTGCAAGATTTTGCCAGTTTCAGCAGAGTACAGGCCAATTTCCTCCAAATTACAAGCTAATCTGTGCAAATATAAGCCAGTTTCTGTAGAGTATACACCAATTTTTGTAAAATAGCCAGTTTTTACAAAGTATATTCACCAGTTTCTGCAGAATACAAGCCAATGTCTTCAAAATACAAGCCAATCTGTGCAAAATATAAGCCAGTTTCTGCAAAGTATATATTGTACACCAATTTATATGAATTAGCCAGTGTTTACAAAATATATCAACAAGTGTCTGCAGAATAATGTGAATTTATGTGAAATTGTCTTATGTCTCAACTCAGAAAATAGGAATTCCCTGAGAGGAAGTATTTCTGTTACTGAGCTGTAATGAATTGAGATTTATTGAATGTAATGGTCCAACTTAAAAGTAATAACCAGCAAATAACATTTCAGTTTTTACCCTTGATAATATGGATAGCATATCATTATCCCAGGCATCCAAAGTTGCTTAATTTTGATAATTTTTAATTAATTAAGTTCTTAGATTGAGATTGTGATAACTCAAGCTAATGGGGAAAGTAACAGCAAAAACTCATTTCTTACTCCTTGTTGCTTCATGTCTAATGCTGAATTGGTTTACTTGAGCAGAAAAGCCTAGTTCGTTCGGCATCAAGACTCTGGCTGAAATACGCCGAGCGAAGAACTTGGAGAGAGGGCACGTGGAAGAAGAGGAGGAGGAGGATGTAGAGATGGAAGATGCAGAAGATATAGAACAAGAAGAAGAAGAACAGATGTTCCTTTCTTCGTCGAGGAGAATCATTGCTGTCAGTAACAACAGTAAGTCATCTGATTTGAGGATTGTTGCCAATTTGATTTATAGTAACTAGAAGAAAATTATTTTTGCACTACTGGAAACGTGGAAATATTTGCGGTACATTAATTTTCACAGATTTCGTGCTAAGATCGGCAAGCGCGAAGTTTAGAACTCGCGGAAATATAAGCATGTCATCTTATGCATGTTTTGAACAGGCTGAATTTAGTGCAACACAAATTTAAGAACCCGCGAATATGTTTTGGGGTCACTCAGCACGAAAATTTAATCACACAAAAATAACAACGTTTACAGTATGTCAGAAAGTGTTTATGCAGAAATATGAGTTACCTAATTACATCTCTTATCAAAAATGAGAGTTTATTAATTATTATTTTTATGCCTCCGCCACTGAAGGTGGTGCCGGAGGCATCATGTTTTCGGGTTGTCCGTCCATACGTCCGTACGTCCGTCCCGTTTGACCGTTATCACAATATCTCAAGAACCATTTAAGATTTAAACTTAAGACTCGGGAATAGTATTTATCACCATAGGAAGACGATCTGATTAGATTTTGGAGTACGTAGGTCAAAGGTCACAGGTCACAGAGGTCAACTTATGAAATTCCTTGTATTGAGTTTGTTATGATATCTCAAGAACCATTTGAGATTTAAACTTCAAACTTAAGGATAGTATGTATCACCATAGGAAGACGATCTGATTAGATTTTGGAGCACGTATGTCAAAGGTCAAGGGTCACAGAGGTCAACTTATGAAATTCCATACATTGAGATTGTTATCATGATATCTCAAGAACCACTGGAGATGTAAAAACTTCAAACTTAAGGATAGTATGTATCACCATAGGAAGACGATCTGATTAGATTTTGGAGCACGTAGGTCAAAGGTCAAGGGTCACAGAGGTCAACTTATGAAATTCCATACATTGAGATTGTTATCATAATATCTCAAGAACCACTGGAGATTTAAACTTCAAACTTAATGATAGTGTGTATCACCATAGGAAGACAATCTGATTAGATTTTGGAGCACGTAGGTCAAAGGTCAAGGGTCACAGAGGTCAACTTATGAAATTCCATACATTGAGATTGTTATCATGATATCTCAAGAACCACTGGAGATTTAAACTCCAAACTTGTTTAAATTGCTCTATGGCGGAGGCATCATTTTCGACTGCGCGCAGTCAAAATTCCATCTAGTTATATTTATTGTTTTATTGTTCTACATATTACGTAACAAGATTGTCTCATCCATGAAGTTTAACAAGAGAATGCATAAATAATGATAGACATGTGACATTTATGAGACATCCTTGGTACCGCTGATTTGTATGCACAAATTGTGTGTTTAATGATATAAGAATGGGTTTAATAAACTTAGCAGGCAATATGACCTTGTAACTTTGATAGACCTGTTATTTGACTGAAACAGACGGCACTTTAGACATTTGATATTCAGTTTAATCTGTTTATGATACTTATTTTCTTAAAGGCAAATATTTGGTGAGACTGCTTTGTAGAATTTATATCTCTTTATTTTCCCATCATTTTGTTGGTATAGGTTCTCGCAAAACAAAGATAGAGGAGCATTTGGTGAAACCTGTCAGTCAGAAAGTTGTGAGTCTTTCTCAGCGTGTCCAACAGCCTGGAGTGAGGAGTCTAGCCCAATTACGAGAGGATAGATTCAAGAGGCTGGGAAGCAGGCCAGACCAAGAGGATCAAGAGACAGTGGTTCCAAAAGTCGTGAATGTCTCTCAGCGTGTCCAACAGCCTGGAGTGAGGAGTCTAGCCCAATTACGAGAGGATAGATTCAAGAGGCTGGGAAGCAGGCCAGACCAAGAGGATCAAGAGACAGTGGTTCCAAAAGTCGTGAATGTCTCTCAGCGTGTCCAACAGCCTGGAGTGAGGAGTCTAGCCCAATTACGAGAGGATAGATTCAAGAGGCTGGGAAGCAGGCCAGACCAAGAGGATCAAGAGACAGTGGTTCCAAAAGTCGTGAATGTCTCTCAGCGTGTCCAACAGCCTGGAGTGAGGAGTCTAGCCCAATTACGAGAGGAAAGGTTCAAGAGGCTGGGAAGCAGTCTAGACCAAGAGGATCAAGAGACAGGGAACATCGCTAAGCGGCTTAAGGTACGAGTATGTACATGTGTACCCCTGTACAGTATCATTAACTTCAATGATTTTTGAGGCAGTCTGTAAACAGGTTTTGAGCCAGTATGCAAACAGATTCTATGCAACTGGCTGATGATGGTACAGGGGTGGAAGCATGAGTTTCAGTCTAAGTTTTCATTCATTAGTTTCCTACTGTTCAAATTTTAAAGATGATGTACATGTACAAAATTGTGCAAGGTTTTCAAAATATTTCAAATATTTATATGTTGAACTTGAGGAGGAAAATAACTTATACATGCTCAGAATTATTACAATCTTCTTTTTTTCTAAAATCAATCAAATTTGTTGAGTTTGTATGTGTGTTATTGGGTTTTTACAGACGTATCAATCAGATATGATTATTTACGTCTAAGGACCGACCTTTAATATCACCATCCGAAAGACGTGACTTAGTTTCGAACCTGCGTCCTCGGCTAAATCAGTTTGTAACTTCCATTGTTAGCTGGATTACCGGCACTTTTTTGCTGTGATTGGGTTCATCTCTTGCTTTCATTGTTGCGTTCTGTAGGTCTTGCGAAGAAACCCTGAAGCAGAGAAGGACCAGCTGGAGGAAGCCCCAAAGAAGACCTTGACACGAAGGGTTATGATGGGTGGAGGTGGAGAGAGGGTGCCAAGAAAAGATCCAGAGACCTCGGGTCTGGACTCCATCAAGATCAAGACCGTCGCGGAAATGAAGATGGACCGACTGAAAGACCGGCTGGGAAAGCGTGCCGAAAGCAACGACCGGGTCGAGGATAAGGTTTCCTCCTCAAGTGGCCCTACAGGGCGACTGTCAGCCAGATTGGGACACGTTGTAAGAACTGGTGAAGAAGACAAAGACTCAAAGACGGCTGTGCAGGAATCTTCTGCCATCAAGAAGACATCTTTAGCGAGTCGTTTAGGAAAGGTTTTCTCCGCTGTTGTAGCCAATGCAGCTGGCGATAGCTCTGTTGATCCAGCCAAAAGGAAAGGACGGCTGAATGCTAGGTTAGGCAAGCCACTTACTGAGGCTGGTGAGGGAGATAATCCCAGAGTTGGGATTACAGTCAAAAGTTTGGCGGATATTAAGAGGGACAAACTCTTGAGGAGGCTCGGAAAGGCCGTCTCGGACTCTGAAAGTGAGGATTGGGCTTCAGACAAGGAGAAGGAATCATCTTCACAAGAGCAAGAAGAGGAAGATGAGGAGGAAGACGAGGAAGAGGAGGAAGAGGAGAGTGATATTTCTATCGAGAGTGATGAGGAGAAGGCACCCAAAGAGATTCTGTAAGTCTTAAGAAATGTTTAGAAGTTGACTCAAAGTTTTTTAGAAGTGGAATATCAGGAAGTTGTAGACAACTGCTAAATATTATACATTTCAAGAAATCGGTAGAGATTACAATGCTGATGGTGGTGGTGATGGTGGTGGTGATGATGATGATGGTGATGGTGATGGTGATGATAGTTATGATGATGATGATGATGGTGATGATAGTAATGATGATGATGATGATGATGATGATGATATGGTGATGACGACGATGACGATGATATCTTTCCAGCTCAGTAGTATTGATTAACAATTCATATTTCAGGATCAAGACCCTTGCTGAGATACGACAAGCGAAGCAAAGCCGCCTACCAGTCTCATCCCAGTCTCGTGAGGCTCCAGACAGAGACAGTGTGCAAGGAGCTCAAAGAAAAGGAGTCCTGTCTGCTGCAGAGAGAAGGAATAAAAGGAGAGGAGAAATTGCTCTCTATAAGCCACCAGGTGCTGCTAGTGCTAGAGGTACAATATGAACTGCATTCTGTCTAGAGATATACATTTATACTTCATACTGTGTTGAAGATGAAAGAATGCCATGTCAGTATCATCTAAAAAAAAACATTTTAAAAAATCGTTTTGGTTTGATTTTTTTATACCAAAATGATATATCATTCTTAAAGGGAAAGTCCACCCTGAAATTAAGTTAGTTTTAATAGGAGTAGAAAAATGAGAGAAACAAGTCAGTGAAAGTTTGAGCAAATTCCGATTAAAAATAAAGAAGTTAGGATTTTTGAAGTTGTGATCAATCAAACACAAATTGGCAACTCTATGACGTATCATGCGAGCTCAACTTCCATTTGCTCAGTACTTAAAAAATCTAAAATTTTCATTTTCCCTCAAGAAAAATTTCAACCATACATGCACCCTAAATATAATAATTGCAAATATGTTTCTATACTCCCCCTGCAAGGAACAAATATATATTCCGTCATCAATAACGAAGAAAACATGATTTTATGGAATATTATGCACAAAGCAAATGAAGGAGAGCTCGTATGATAAGTCACAGAGTTGCCAATTTGTATTTGATTGATCACAACTTCAATAATTCATAACTTTCTTATTTTCATTCAGAATTTGCTCAAACTTTCACTCACCTGATTTTCTTATTATTCTGCCTCTATCGAAACAAACTTATTTTGGGGGTGGACTTTCCCTTTAATTGGACAATGGAGAGGATCGTACACCTCCATGTATACTTCCCCCCACATTTTTATTCATATAACGTGTGCATTATATTTGGCGTAAGATTGATAGAATAGCACTGTGCATCACCGTGTATTTTCACCCGTTTGTTTTCCTTGTGTAGAGGTATTTTAAGGAAATTTAAAATCAATATATTCATTTTGAAGAGATGATTGGTATCATAAAATCGAGGAATAGCAAGGAATACAGACATACTGAAGCTCTTCGTCTTCCACTCATCCGAGTAAATTGCACGAATGAACAGAAATATTGTCCGATTTTGGCTTTCTGTTTATTCTTGCGATCTATTATGAATGCAAGACGAAAAGCTTCAGCATATCTACAATTCTACATTCGTTTCTATTCTTTGTTTATCATGTTGTTATTCTGCAGGTTTGAAAGAGAACCAGGGATCTGTTATACGACAACGGATAACCATAGACAGCGGTGAAGACACTGAAAAGGTAAGAAGCTTTGAAATATACGATATTCATGGACCTTGATAAAGTTAGTCGAGAGAGTTCTGGTAACAAAATGGCATTGTTATGGCTCAACAATATGAGCTTATTTCTCCAGTTTTAAAGTTGGAGGGGGTAGGAGAGCAGTGATGCCATGGAGATTAAGACAATGTTCACATCTTGTAGTTAATGAAACACGAACTGTCCCCTCTGTCAAAGAAAAACAAACAGATGTTGCCGAGATTTATCTTCATTCATCAATTACTTTAATCTCATGAATTTTCACCAATTTTATGTGAATGAAAACAAAAAATTATTAATGCTTTCCGTCTGAAAATGTCTGTAGAGAACACTGCCAAAGGAATTGACTTAATCAACAAAATCTTGTGACAAAAGAATATATAGCAAAGATTTTGTTGGCCATGTTATTTGATCATTGTTGACTATGTTGGGTGACCATATTCATCTTTTAATTAATTTTGCGACACAGCCCCCCTCCCCCAAAAGAAGAAATAAATATATATATTAAACAATCAGTGAAACCTGTCTATAAAGACCACCCAAGGGAGATACGAAAAGTGGTCTTTGTAGGCAGGTGGACTTTATGTACAGGTTCCTTCAGCACATGTTTTATTGAGAAACCATTATCAAGGGTAACAAGATCTCACAAATTTCAATTTTCTTTTCGTCCACGTCTCTAGGTGAGTGAGAAGCCAGCGGTTAAAGTACGACGTCTGAACCTCTCTAAGTCGGTAGAGAATGCCAACAAGGGAACTGCCTCGGTCCTCAACGTTATCAAACAGAAGAAAGACGTAACCAAGGATGACGCTCCAGCAATCAAGGTCAGTAGATGATGCGTGCGTTGCTGCACAAGCAGGGTGTCATAAGGCCTGTTTTCATCAGCTCGAGATTGCCAAATATTCCGCTATTTGAGCTATCCCGATCGCAAGATAATTTGCATCTTCATCAGCCCGAAGTTGCAATTAGCGGGATATTTGTTCGAGATAATCATCCCGAGATATCTTGGGCTAGTTTGCAAAATATCCCGCTATTTGTCCGGCCAGTCTTCACCAGCCAAAGACTCGCACTATGCGCAAACGCTGAGCAAAATATCTTGAGCTAATTTCTCAAGCTCATATGAAATGTTGTATAAATCCAGATTGTTTATTATTATTTGACCGATCAGCTTGTACAGGTCCAGAATTTTCTAAAGGTTTGAAAGAAGCGGCTTTGCCAGTTCACATTAGTACCTTTGATATTTTTTCTCTCACTCTTACATTTTGACAACACAGTATACAATCAATGAACCGGTTCAAGTGAAATTGTGAAAAGCGAAATGCAAAGAAAAAGAAATTCAAATATGCATTGCCAATTTAGAGATTTTTAATGCATATATGTATATTCTTATTTAAATAGTTCACATTTGTGAATAGCAAAATATATTGCAACAGAAAGAGGCTCACATTTGTGTATATTGCAGCAGTCTAGATAAAAAATTAATGTACGATTATTGATATTTTTATGATTATTAGATCAAGAGTCTAGCTGAGATTAGAGCTGAAAAGCACAATATATTGCAACAGAAAGAGGCTCACAGTTGCGTATTTTGCAGCAGTCTGGATCAAAATGTGATGTACTATCTTTGTTATTTTTATGATCGTTAGATCAAGAGTCTAGCTGAGATCCGAGCTGAAAAGCAACGGCTCAGTCAAAAGGCCGACGTGTCCAGCGGAGACAGTGGAGCGTCGGGAAGCGAGGAGCAAAATGAGGAAATAAAGGAACAGGAGAGGAACAGGAGAGAGGCGGACAAGCGATGGGAGAGAAGATCCAAGATCTGGAGCCGCTCCCCTGAAAAAGCCAAGACAGAGGAGTCGCCAGTTAAAGAAAAGAAAACAGCAGCAAAAGGTATAGTATTAATGCCCCACTGCACTACTTATAGCTACTTGCGCCCTCGATAGCAAAAAATGCCTAATCAGTGACCATTGGTCCCCCATGGTTCCCTTTTTGTTATGTTCATTGAGAGCTGATTTGATGAGATAGCCACCTGTCAGTGACCATGCAGGGAGGTCTGATCCCTCCTGGCCAAACTAGTGCAGATAGGCTTTAAAGGTCTTCTATATGACATTATTGTTATTGTGGAAATTTCATGCAGTAGCTCCACCACAATGAACACGGAAGACTGACTATCGGCTATTTGTAATTTTGTTATTTGTCCAGCTAGTAGTATTTATTTTTGTTTATTTCTATTTTTGTGAGGTTTTTATTTTGTACACATATGGTTGATCAAGAAATATTTATGAAATGAAGAACATGCAAATTGTCCATGATTGCCCTATATGAATTGCATAAAATAAAATTGCAAAAAAAATGATTAAGAATGCAACAACACTGGGATGTGAACAAAAAATATGCTGTGGCCGATTAATGGTTCATGGTCATTTTCTTATTCATACATTGATACAACATTCCTAATATTAATCCTGGACCAAAGACTATACCTATCACTAGACACAACAAAGTTTAGAGCTCACTCTACCAATATAAGTATTCATAAATGAATGATACACATCAATAAAAACTAATTCAACAACAACAACCTGAACCTAAACTAAAATCTAAATGTGACCCTCTCTCTAACGAAGTAAAGCCTTGAATAATTGTAGTCAGAACTTAAGTTAGATCACTACTGTAAGATACAATTTGCATTTCCTCCTGTAAAAAATGGGCTTCATTTATTCTTACAATAGTCGAGGAGGAGATAAAGAGCCTGGATGAAATTCGCCGAGAAAGACGGGCGCGGTTATGGAACACGGCCTCTTCGTCGGACGACGCCCTCTCCAAGCCAATCGTTAAGCGGCCTGGTGGTCAGGTGACCTCGGGGGCAGACTCCGCCTCCGCCTCTCAGATCAAGATCAAGACTCTGGCAGAGATCAGGAGAGAGAAGCAACTCAGGGAGCAGCAGACTGGTGCCAATCAAGTCTCACAAGTTACTACACAGGATTCAGCACAGGAAGGTAGTGAGAGAACTGATAGTTTACCAGTCCATGAGCCAGAGACTGGTAACTTTTCTTCAGCTACATGTACTACAGGAGCGGATAGGGATGCCGGCTCAAGTTGGGAGTCGGCACCAGTAAACCAAGCTGCAAGCATATCATCAACCAACACAGGTAAGAAAAAGTTTTTAGGCCAGAATTGTTTTTTAGTTTTTTTAAATTCAATCAATACCCTTCATACAACTTTTGTTAAGCTAGAGGGCGTTTCACAATACTTGTCATCAGTGACAAATGACAGTTTTTGTTATTGCTTTTGATTGGTTATCAGCAGATTTGTCACTGATTTTTGTAATTTATCACTGATAAAAGGCTTTGTGAAACGGGTCCCTTGTCCACTGATGTAAATCCCAACAGTTTTATCCAGTTGAAAGTTGATGATTTTACAGGAGCTTTGCCTTTACTGAAAATTGCAAGCTACATTTTCCATTTCCATTGTGATATCATTCTTTTTTTTTGGTACTTAATTGCTCCAAACTCAAACTACTATTCATTACTACACACTTGCACTCTTAAACATTTTAAGAAATCAATTGTTTTTGTTTTCTTGATTTTTTAGGAACTAAGCTAACAAGAAAGCCACTACAGAGAAGGAGGGGAAGACAGGTGTCTAACACATCTCAGGGAAACATCCAGTCTTACCCTAACAGTACAGGCACTAATATACAGGTAAGAAGGGATAAGACTGGTGGGACTTCTGGAATATCTTAGTATTTTTTTTTTAGTATTTCCACAAAGAGAGAAAAGTGCTTCAAAAATCACAGTGGTCTAAAATAGAAGAAATAAAAGATGAGATGCATGTGATTGTATTGCATGTGAGAAATCTGTGTAGCACCCAGGGTAGTGTCTCACGAAACTGTCAAAAGTACAAGCTCACAAACATCCCATTAAAATGTGTGTATTAAGGTTAACACGCATTTCAAGGGGATGTCGGTGAACTTGTACTTATGATGGTTTCATGAAACGCTGCCCTGGTCATTAAGACATGATGATATTGTAACAAATACATACAAACATTTATGGCATTTTAAAGAATTCTAAATATTATACCTTTTGTTGTTAAGAAGGTGGTTTAACCGAGATGTATTCATGTGGGAATGATACTCAACCAATATAAAGTGAAACCTGTCTATAAAGACCACTTAAGGGAGGCAAGAAAAGTGGTCTATATAGGCATGTCGTCTTTATGTTCAGGTTCCTTTAGTACATGTTACAATTTTCAAGGGAAACAAATAATGTGGCCTTTGTAGACAGGTGGTCACTAAAGCAGGTTTGACTGTATATTGATGTAATAAATTGATGGTCAATCTCATCTCGTTTTTGTTTTTCTCCATGTTTAGTCCGTCCAACCAGAACCCCAACCTCAACCATCATCATCAGTACCGATCTCTGCAGCTGTCTCAACAACAACAGGAGAGTTCAGCAAAGAGCCTGAAGTTAGCCGACCAGTACAAGAGGAGAGCAGGATGAGCCAAGAAGTGTCTGAAGCTAGCAGCCTAGAAGATGTCTACATTCCAGAAGCCGTAGCTCAAGCTGAGCCTGACACCACATCAACTGTAACGCCACCTGAAGTTGTGTAAGTATTCCATCTTTTTAAATTCAAACTCCAACAATAGGTTAGCAAAATACAGTCAAACCTGTCTATAGCGACCGCCCAAGGGAAACACAAAAAGTGGTCTTTGTAGACAGGTTCATTTAGTACATGTTTCAATGAGAAACCATTTTCAAGGGAAACAAAAAAATATGGTCTTTGTTGAAAGGTGGTCACTAAAGCAGGTTTGACTGTACAACAGGCAACTTGTAAAACCGCTCGGACTGTCCTTCCACTACATGTTTACAATACACTCGTTCCATACATTTTCTAGATTGTTAACAGTGAGGTACAAATTAACCTTTTTATTACAAAACTATTAATTTGAAGATTATTACCAAAATTTGTTTGTGTCTTATTGCTTGGCAAACAGGAAATAGTATTCAATTGTGTTCATCTCAAACCGAGACAATTTTTGATCAATACTTACTTGTCCATGCTACCGCATTTACCGCCTTTGAAGCTACTTGACGAACTCATCTACTTAGATGCTGCTTGTAAGTATCGGCTTGCATGGTGATGTAGATATACAGTAGGCTTGCGGTGCACCATGTGAGAGAGAGAGAGGGAGGATTGAGGAGTTCTGAAAAGGACTCTCGGTAATCTTTCTTGAGGGTGTGTAGTCCTGAAAAGGACTGTTGGTGTAGTCTTGAAAAAGACTGTTTCTTAGCTTATAGTTCTAAGGAGAACTATAGCGCTTGGAGAGGATGAGTGGCGGGAGTGGCTCGACATTTTGAACAGGTTGACTATCCGTCGTCAAGAGTGAGTTCTCTTTATTTCTCATTTAATCTCTCTATTATCTCTATCATTGCTGCCTTACAGGATAACCCAAGCCAAACCGTCCATCGCACGTCTCTCCAGTGTCACAGACGCTGATCTCCATCTCTTCCTACAGGAGAATGATGATGATGATCTCGACAGCGCCCCGCCCGTAACCATAGCAACGCATCAGGAAGACGATGACCTCCTAAACGAGCTTGATGACTTCCTAAACAGTTGATGATCGCTCGATTCTAGTTATTTTTGTCTGTATCTTGTGGTTCAGTTTAGATGCAATTGCACATGAAATGTGTTAGCTGTATATAAAAGATTTCAATTTAGACCTTCTAAATGAGTTTCATGACTTTGCTAACTTGGTTTATGGTAACCAAAAGATGGTGAACTTTTATTTTTGTTCTTATGCCATGCTTTTTGTTGATATTCAATGTACATGCAATTAATTACATGTGAAATGTGTAAGTGTTTGGAATAAATTCCAAAATACATTTGGGTTCATGCATGTATTTACGATATTTAATCTTTAATCTTGAGTGCTCTAGCAAAGCAATTTGATGCTTTGCTGGTCATTTCATGCAAAGACCTGAATCTTTGTTTTACCCTTCTTTTACCCTCTCCCTACCCATCAGATGGCAAAAATCATATAAAATATGAAAGAAAAATGAAATTAAGACTTAAGAATTAAGTCCCCTCCAATGTCGTGCTCTTAGTGGGTGACCTCTGTAATTTGCATTTTAGCCATAATGAAGAAGAAAAAAAATAGACCAGAAAAAAAATATGAGAGAGAAAAAATAGTTTTGATACGTAAGATTTAATTAAAACTTTGTCTTCATCGTTGGAAATATATTTTTTATAAAAATAATGATGACGATATTGGTTTATTATTTCAAAAATATGCACCATAGCCTGGGGGCTGAATTTTGTGCTTCTGTTAGTACGTGTACCAATATTTGATGCATAGTTGCAAGATTCATTATTGCCAGGATTTTACTACTGCTTTGTATGTGACAGATACGTTGATATCTCAAGAATTTTTGCATTTTCCTTCTTTCGTTGAACCAGTATGGACAGTGAAGTGATGTTAAAAAAAAAAAGGTAACAACAGAGAATATTATAATAATATTAATAATAATGATAGCCACGTTTGTATAGCTCTTACTTCTACGTTTCTAAGCGCAGTACTCTGTAACTATTATTACCCCGGTCATTGGATTCCATTGCT
Source organism: Strongylocentrotus purpuratus (assembly GCF_000002235.5). NCBI lineage: Eukaryota > Metazoa > Echinodermata > Echinoidea > Camarodonta > Strongylocentrotidae > Strongylocentrotus > Strongylocentrotus purpuratus. The sequence goes on along the minus strand of NW_022145574.1, from coordinate 1,139,122 downwards.
AATCCACATATGACAGTGCACATACTGCGCTCCCTGGAAAGTACTCTGCCCAGACTTGAACCGCAAACCATGTGATCCACAGTCCGGTGACGTCACCACTAGACCACAACACCTCTACATATGATATATATAGCCACGAAAATTGATAAATGCAGTTTAAAGTACAGTGGAAACCGTTATAACAAGGTCCTTGTGCCCAAGGAAATAATCTTATTATATCAGGGTAAACAAACATTAGAATATAAAGAGCTTGGACCATCGAAATAACCTTGTCATAACAGATACCTCGTTATATCAGATCTCTTTATACCGAGGTTCCACTGTAGTTATTAAATGTATTCAAACAACATGAAGTGATATTTTGTTTAGCCTTTTGAAGATATTTTTGTATTATTGTATTGAGTTACAATACAAGGCATTACAACAGTAAAACATGGTTGACCTCTTATTTATGTTGATGTGGATTGTAAAGCATACTCTTCTAACATAAAGCGTATAGAGGATTATGAATTAATTATTAAGGCTCCTGTGTAACAAGAAAGGGGCTCACGGGCACCCCCCTATGGCTCTTTAAGGGTGGCAAAGGTGAAGTCCCTCTTCCTTCACGTCATGGAGACGAAGGCAGAAGACATTGAGACTGCCTGAGCAAGGGCAGTCGTTGCTATCGACAACAAAACCAGAAATTTGAGGAAGAAGATTTGGAAGGGGAAGAAGTTTTAATCAGGAGTAAATTCTTAATTAATTTGGCCGGCAGGACAGAAATAATTATTTAATTAAATGTTCACCAATCTTATTATCTTCGTCACTTACTACGTCCATGCACAAGTATTCTTCATGTACGTGTGTGCGGTTATGTTGTAACATACAGTTTACAATCGTATGGTACTTCAACAGTGTAATAGGGTACGTGTAGTTTACAGTTCTTACAAGGAGTTTTAAAGTGACTCAGTAACATTGCCTCAGATTCTGAACAAAATCCTGGATTTAGCTCATGCTGCAATCATAATGATACAGATTTAGGTCTGTCAGGAATCCCATGACTTTCACAAGCCGACCTGTCTGATTATCTTTGTACTCCAGTATTATTTTTTTGTCTCCAGGAGCTCTACCTTATTAAGCGTAAATTTCTTGCCTTATGAATATGTAAGACCAGGGGGTAATTTGAATAGTCCTTATGAATATGCACGGCAGGGGATAATTTAAATAGTCCTTATGAATATGTACGGCAGGGGATAATTTGAATAGTCCTTATGAATATGTACGGCAGGGGATAATTTGAATAGTCCTTATGAATATGCACGGCAGGGGATAATTTGAATAGTCCTTATGAATATGCACGGCAGGGGATAATTTGAATAGTCCTTATGAATATGTACGGAGGGGATAATTTGAATAGTCCTTATGAATATGCACGGCAGGGGATAATTTGAATAGTCCTTATGAATATGCATGGCCAGAGGATAACTTGTATAGTTCATATGTAGCTTGAAAGATTCACAGGTACTATGAATCAGCCAATCTTGGCATGTACATGTAATTTGAAAAATGATGTTTAGTATGAATTAACCAAGCAACTTTGCAGTCTAATGAGGACCATGTTGATATGCATGTACCTGTAACAATTTTGTTTGATATGATATAAAAAAAAAAAAAAATAAATTGTGACATCTCCATAAAGGTACCATTTTGAAAGGGTTACAACAGGCGTTGTGGTGTGCACACCTGTAATCCAGCTAAATATTGAAGTTACAAACGGATTCAGCGTAGGACGCAGGTTTGAAACTGAGTCGCGTCTTTCGGATGGTGACGTTTAAAGGTCGGTCCCCATACGTAAATAATCATATCTAATTGTTACACATCTGTAAAAACCCAATTGCACACACACACACCAGCTGTATTGGTCTTATCATCAACAACATGCAAATTTGACCAAATTGATTTGCAAATAACTAATACAATCTGTTTTTGTATCATATATTGAAAGAAGAAAAAATTAGGTAAAAATCAGTGTTGATTTTCCTTTGCATGAAGCACAAAATAGTATTCTCTCTGTAATTCACTTAAAAATCAATATGTACAGTTAAACCTGTCTTAATGGCCACCTCTCTTTAAAGGCCACTTGTCTATTTTTAGTCATCTATAATGCCTCCCTCTACAGGAAATGTTTGTTGAAGAACCTGTCAGGAAAGACCACCTGTCTACAGTGGCCACTTTTTGTGTTTTGCTTGACCGTATTGTGTTATGCATATGGTTACTTCGATCAGGGTTGTCTTTGCGAGAAACAAAAAAAGACTGAAAATTAGTATTGCATACTTGCTTGTTGTAAAAAAAAAATGGATTTTTGATGAGTTTTCAATTATTTGGGGTACTATTATTACTCTTTCTTTCTGTCTGCTAATTTTCATTGATTCTTTTTTGTAAAGAATGTGTTCTTTGTGAAATAATGTTCGACACATTACAGATTTGTAAATAAAATCACTTTTCAATGAAAAAAGATATCACTATGACTCGTGTGTTTTATCTTTGTTGTTTGCTTCTAGTTGTAAGGTCAAGTTTTTTTTCTTCCTTTTAAGTCCCACTTATAGGGTAGCATAATAAATATACATAATATACAAAACCGAAAGAGGAAATGAAAATGAGAGAAAAAGGAATGAATACCAGTAGAGAAAACATATATGGGCCATTTGCACCCTTTGTAATTTTCAGTTCAGATACCCAATTAGTTACATACTTTTGAAAAGTATGACAATAGGTTTTGTCTAAAAACTAACAATTTTCTGCAAGATGATAGGATGGAGTGTGCAAGAGTTCTGCCGGGTCCCTTCCATATCTTTTTCTCTCCCTCCCCAATCTCTCTTTCTTTACCCCGCTTTCTCTCTCTCTTCCTCACGCTCTCTCTCACTCGCTTTTTTTTGGGGGGGGGGGGGGGGTGGGGGTAGAACTAGAAATGAAGAATTCTCTCCCTTTTAGTATTCTCCAAAGAGTCCTTTTGAGGAAACAAAACCAAAAGTTAGGAAGAGGGGGAGTGTTAATACCACTAAATGTGATATATCTTTGTTTTCCTTGCTTTTTTATATATTACATAATACTGTTATAAAACCTTTTGAGTCAATTAGATGATAATTTATTGATCATTTGTAGGAGACAAAGAAAGATATATTTCCCCAATTCCTAATTTTGACAAAACACTACCAGTAAATCACAACATACACTCTAAAGCATAAATAATATTTTATAAAATATTTTAATGTAATAGAATTGTACAAACTTGTTCATACATACATGTATCTCAGTAAAATAAATGCATACTCTTATACACTCTTGTGGTGGAATGCTGATTACACATACGGGTAAGGACACAAGTTAAGGTATCGAGAAGAGAGTGCACATCATTTTTTTGGTGAAAGTCTAAAGCCAAAAATAAGGTTGTATTTACAACATATTTAGTTCCAATTTCTTGCAAATAAGTATCATTATTTTTGCTTCTCTCCCTGAAGGTATTGCATCTCTGCAATATTTGTTTGAGTGAATGTTTTGTATATTATTTATATCATGTTAACTTTTATTTTATAACCTTGACATTTATTGTATGTGCATTTGAAGTTTAAGCGAATTAAGAACATGAAATGACATATGATTTTCTTGAAAATACACGAAATTGAGGGACATTTCTTGACTCCACTAACGATTGTGTGTTACTAACTTTATATGAAGCAACACTAAAGGATTATGGCCTTATGGGAGATAATAAATGAAGGAAATTGTCCTAGCTTTACAAGTTGATTTCTTATCATTATTTTTCACCTTCATTACATTTATAAAATTGCATTCTGTGCTGAACAGAAACAAAAATAGAAGTACAGATGACTAAGATCATGGTTTCCATTTATAAGGCACTGAAAAACACTGTCGTAGTTTATTGAAATTTTCTTTAAATAATGTACAGATTCTGTCATAATTTTGTTTGAACGAGATCACACATTTCATCAAGAACTAAATCAAGCATTTATTTTGTGTCCACGTTGTTTAAAAAAAATCTGTACCACTGGTGAGCTTCTGTAACACTAATGTATTAACAATGTTGCACAGTTCACCAGGGGAGTGTTTCACAAAGACTAAGATCGATTTTAAGTTGGACTTAACAATGGAAGGTTGTTCATGCCACTAGTTACTTTCACCATTGGTATCTCAATTATGATCTTTAGATGATATTTTTTTCCTTCAATAATGAATAGTCAACAAATTTAAATTCTGTAGATTTGTGACCATGATTTGAACGTCCCTTGAGAGACCAATGCCAGTAAATGGTGATAGCAAACGGTGGCATGAACGGCCTGCCATAGTTAAGTCCAACTTAAAGTCGATCTTTGTCTTTGAGAAACACTCCCCTGGAAAGGAGAATATTGTTTTGCAGGTCCCACACGGCTTATTGCAATCTTTGTCACAGTACAGATCCTGTCATGATGTTTTCGATGATGGTTTCATGATGTTTTACTGAGACATTCTGTCCTTGCTGGTCCAAATTGTTTCTTTAAACCCCCGTCATTGTATAGACACTGTAGCGACGATGTCTTCACAATGTTGCACGGATCCTGTAATGACGTTCTCTTCATAATGTTGCACTTCATTGTTAACTGAGACACTCTTCTGCAGGTCCAAATTGTTTCTTGCAACCTCGTCATCCGATGGATCCTGGCACGGCGTTGTCTGCACAATGTTGCAAAGTTCTTGCGGAGAGACGTTGCCCCCGGTGATCACCACAACCACCTTCTTGCCCTTGACGTCGGGCACTTTATCAAAGAGAAGCGCCCCAAAGGCTGCGGCCCCCGCTGGCTCCACCACCAGGCCGGCGTGGTAAAGACGGGAGACAGAGGCAATGATCTCAGCCTCGCTTAATAACAGGATTTCATCTACGTATTTGGCGACGTGTCGATAGGCATTGTTACCTGATGATTGTGAAAGAAAGAAGTGTTAGTTATAAAGCCCCACTGCACTTCTTATAGCTACTTGCGTCCTTTATATAGCATACAATGCCTAAATGGTGACCGTTGGTTCACCAAGGTCTCCTTTTTCTTATGTTAATTGAGAGCTGATTTGATGAGATAACCACCTGTCAGTGACGTCACTGGGTGGTCTAATCCCTCTGGCCAAACTAGTGGAGGTGGGCTTTAAAGGTACTGTACATCCTTTAACTTTTAGATTTGTAAGAGAAACAAGACTAAATATAAATGACTGACAATGATATATTTGAATTAATCAAATTCCAGATGTTATTTCTGGAAGAATGGAATGATATCCACAACAGTTAGGTACCTCGATGTCAACAGAGAATTCTGACTCCTATATAGTGTGTATAGTGTATAAGCTAATCACATGAACTCACACTGAATATTCAAAGACTAATAAAAAGTAATGACATTTGCCCTAACATTTTAGAAGAAAATATATGGTAGCTGACTAAGAAGATAGGACACTGAAAAGAAAGGAATTCATGAAACCAGTAATCCGGCCCATGTTTGTTACATGCGCTTTTCTTCGTTCACGTGTGCAGTGTGTTTTGCCCCGAATTACACGTAGCAGCAAATTTCTGTAAGTCTGTTTATACCAAACTGGTACAAGACACCTGTTTCTTACATGTGAAAAACTCATTCTTATATTAAAAACAAAAATACCCAGCACTCAATACTACTACAGTTAACTCTGAAGAAGTCAAATTTATTGCTACCGTAAAAAAAAGTTAGACTTACGCGAAATTCAATTGGCTTGTAAAAAATTTGAATTGTTCGACCTTGAATTGTGCAGAATTCACCATCTTTTTAACCCATGACCTTTGACCTTCAAATGCAAATCAAAAGATTATTTCATTGGGTCAAACTTACCTGCATAAGGAGGAGCTAATCCAGAGGCGATGGAATGAACTGAAGGATTTTGCACAACCTTGCCTAGCTGCTTGCTCATATACATAAGACAGGCTGAAAGAAAAAAAGGAAAAGAATCAATAAAAGAATTAGAGTTAATGCCAATGTTATAGTTTAGGAAAGCTTTGAAGATTTTATTTTTCAAATTTAATTTGATTTCAGGAAAAGCTTCTGGACAGAATTACATAATTATGTGAAATTGAGTTCAAATATAAAAAGTAAATTCAAGTTAATTTAAAGAGGCCTAACCTTTGATTTAAAGCCCCACTGTACTACTTATAGCTACTTGCACCCTCTATATAGCAAACAATGCCTAATCGGTGCCTGTTAGTCCCCCATGATCCCCTTTTTCTAATGTTTATTGAGAGCTGAATTGATGAGATAACCACCTGTCAGTGACCTTGCAGGGAGGCCTAATCCCCCTAGCCAAACTAGTATAGACGGCCTTTAAAGGTGAAAATCTGAAAATATTTCATTTGATTTATTTTATTTTATTTGATAAAATGCAAAATACTATCTTTTGTCGCCAAAGTCTACGCACAAGGACAGCTTAAGAATTGTTTGAACCCAGTGACCTAAAAATGTTTATCTTACCTTGCTCCGGTTCCACCCCGTAGATCCTTGTATGAGATTTGCCTGAGAGTTTAACAGCAGCGGATATTCCAGCGAGTAAACCTCCTCCCCCACAGCATACCAGGATGACATCAGGGTCTGGCACCTCTTCAAGAATCTCTAAACCTGTGCTGAAAGCAAGAATGAGATATCAGGAAACAAGATGAACAGGACTGCATTTCAATTTCAAACAGTGAAACCTGTCTGTAAAGACCACCAAGGGAGACAGGAAAAGTGGTCTTTATAAGCAGGTGGTCTTTATGTACAGGTTCCTTTAGTACATATGTTTCAATGAGAAACCATTTTCAAGGGAAACACAAAAATGTGTGTCCATAAAGACCACCCAAGGGAGACAAGAAAAGTGGTCTTTATAAGCAAGTTGTCTTTGAGTACAGGTTCATTTAGTACATGTTTCAATGAGAAACCATTTCCAAGGGAAACAAAAAATGTGGTCTTTATAGGCAGGTGGTCACTATGTACCGGTTTCTTTAATACATGTTTCAATGAGAAACCATTTTCAAGGGTAACAACAAATGTGGTCTTTCTATACAGGTGGTCGCTAAAGCAGGTTTGACTGTACCTTCATCCAGGCTACTTATAATATATGTGTTCGTCTTGTTCAAAGTGAGTGTATTTAAAAGTGCAATACCCCTTTCTAAAAGTACATTGAAGCTCATAATTTAAATAAAGAACAGCCACATGGAACCCATTAAAACTTCAAACAATCTTTTTTGGGGTGATTGGTACACTTTAAAACTGCTCAATGGATAATATTTTGAACAAAAAATAAATAAATGATATTTATCATTAAAAATAATTTTAAAATAAATAATTACCTTCCATGACCACATATCAAATGTATATCATCGAAGGGATGTAGATAGTGCATGCCCTCTTCAGATACATAGCGATCAACGGTGGGCTGAAGTTCAATGCTGGGTAGTCTCTCAACTTCAGCTCCATAACCCTGAAGAAGAAAAAAAAAGAACTGCATAATCACGTCTTTACAAAATTTTTGCATATTGTACAAAATGCCAGCAAGAAACTTTCATGCGGTTTACAAAAATTCAGTGTTGGATTGCTCACATTTTATTTCTATTTTGTGGGCATTACAGGGCATTGCAGGGATCTGCACAGTGAAAAACTTGCACAAATTCAGCGTTGCATCGCTTTATACTGATTGCCCTAATTAAAATCCCTGTTCTGAAAGGGTTAATAGTCCAGGGGAGTGTTTCCCCAAAATCCTAAGTCAAACTAAACTCTAAGTTGGAGTTAACAATTATGGAAAGCCGTTAGCATCTTGAAAATATTTTGTAAAAGTTAATGTAAAAGGCATAAAATGTTGATTTGAACAAATCATTCATATTTTCTATTATCAAGGAGATTCCATGTTCTTGATGTGGAATTCATGAAAGTCCAAAATTACTTCAATTTTTGCTTTTGAATATATTTTACTTTAAGGCTACAAATGGCTCTCCACAATGTTAAAATCCAACTAAGAGTTAAGTTCAACTTATCTTTGTGAAACAGGCCCTAAAATCTGTTACTCTATGTACATGTACCTACCTTCATGGTATCCTCCCTGTTCTGTGGGGCTGTATCAGGCATGAGCACCCTCGCCTTATAACCAAGCTCATGAAGAGCAAACGAGAACGCCTTCCCATAATTCCCTGCTGACATAGTGACTAGTTCCAGTTGTCTTTTGGCCATGTACTGGGGAATGTGAGCCAGCTGATTGGCTAGACCTCTCACCTTGAATGAACCTGGTAATGAATATTCATATCAATCGATTTACATTTTAAGTGCTGAAACGAACATTACGGTGTATATTAAGATAATAATGATCAATGTGTCTCTTTCATTTTCATTTTCATTTGATTTTATTTCCAGGAACATAAAGGAATTTTACAATAACCAAGAATACAAGAAAACAAATTACAATAATATATAAAACAGAAAAAAGCCATCAACTTATGCCTCATTAGTTGATGCTCATGTATGACATTTATCCACATCAAAATCATTCATAATTCTCTTGAAATGACTGACTATTAAAATGGTAATGATACTAGGGCCCTGTTTCATAAAATTTGTTATCAATGTCAAATGTCACATTTCTTTAAAAATTGGTCGATATTGCTGTCCAAATCACCTGATTTGCTTCACAGTTATTCTTCTCCAAAAAAGAAATCAGCCCATTTGCTCTACAGTTCAAAACCCTGTTTCTCTCAGTTAGGAGTTACTCAAGTGCAGATAGATCGTATAATGAACTCACTCACATCTAGGATCTAGGAGAATCATTGTATAAAACAAATGGTGCATGTTTTCATTCGTACATTACAGTAGTTCATCACAGTAGTTCATTACAGTAGTTCATTACAGTTGTTCATTACAGTTGTTCATTACAGTAGTTCATTACAGTAGTTCATTACAGTTGTTCATCACAGTTGTTCATTACAGTTGTTCATGACAGAAGTTCATCACAGTAGTTCATTACAGTTGTTCATTACAGTAGTTCATCACAGTAGTTCATCACAGTAGTTCATTACAGTAGTTCATCACAGTTGTTCATTACAGTAGTTCATTACAGTAGTTCATTACAGTTGTTCATTACAGTAGTTCATTACAGTTGTTCATTACAGTTGTTCATTACAGTTGTTCATTACAGTAGTTCATTACAGTTGTTCATTACAGTTGTTCATTACAGTTGTTCATTACAGTTGTTCATTACAGTAGTTCATTACAGTAGTTCATTACAGTAGTTCATTACAGTAGTTCATTACAGTTGTTCATTACAGTAGTTCATCACAGTAGTTCATCACAGTTGTTCATTACAGTAGTTCATTACAGTAGTTCATTACAGTTGTTCATTACAGTTGTTCATTACAGTTGTTCATTACAGTTGTTCATTACAGTAGTTCATTACAGTTGTTCATTACAGTTGTTCATTACAGTTGTTCATTACAGTTGTTCATTACAGTAGTTCATTACAGTAGTTCATTACAGTAGTTCATTACAGTTGTTCATTACAGTAGTTCATCACAGTAGTTCATTACAGTTGTTCATTACAGTAGTTCATTACAGTAGTTCATTACAGTAGTTCATTACAGTAGTTCATTACAGTTGTTCATTACAGTTGTTCATTACAGTTGTTCATTACAGTTGTTCATTACAGCATCTTTTGCTGCTTTTGAGGAGAAGTGTCACATATTAGGGGCAGCAACCCACCTGTTTTCTGCATGTTTTCAAGCTTGAGACTCAGGTCGCAACCAACGTCCAGCCCCAGACAGTCTTGAGCGTGGTGCATCATGGGAGTCCGTACACAGAGGGCGCTGTCCTGTACGACCTTGTAAGCCTTCTCAATGTCATCCAGAGTGGCCTTGGGGCAGTTCTGGTTGTACCTGAACATCTTCTTCCGTTTCTTCTTCGGTTCCTAGCCAGATTGAAATCAAATCAAACATCACACTTCACACCACGTCCTTCTAAAAAATACAAGTGCAATTCTTGCAACAATGGGATTGAATCTTATAAAGAGCTTCACCTTTGATCCTCGCTCACTTACATTCCTTGGCAACGTTGCACAAAACTTACTAATAATGGTAACTTTGTCATCAATGGTAACTACCATGGAAACCTTGATTTTGATTGGCTGTTGAGCCCTGTTACCATGGTAATTGCCATTACCATTGATGGCAAAGTTACCATTAATGGTAAGTTTTATGCAACAGGCCTTTGTCTTTCCATAAAATCATTTTTTGTTAATGTTAGATTTCTTACATGTGCTATTATCAGGTGCAATTCTGTACTTTATGCATTGTTTTATATTCATTTCATTTCATTTATTTTATTCTCCATAAAAAAACATTAAAACATACAAACATAATATACAGATAAAAGGTCGATTACAAGAAAAATACAAAGGGAAGGGGCAAACAAAATCTTATGGGAATGTGGGAATAACAAAATGACAATTAGCCTTATGAACGTCGACCCCTTTAAAATTATACACTGTATACACTCATATTGATGAGAGAAATAATGAATCTAGAAGAAAAATTATGGCATCAAAATTTGGTCAGTGGGGAACAATTTCTCAACACATTTTAGAATATGAGGGCATACCATGTGCAATCTTTTACAACAATTTAGGAATACATATTGGACACAGATACTAACCTCGACTAGCTCATGCTTTGCATGTTCATCATCCTTTGGAAGCTTGATATAAACACGGATCTCTTTCTTCACATCCTCCCCCTCTAGCAGCTTGGTTCGCACAAGCTCCCTGACTTCTCTGCACTTTTTTGGTGTAAGTGCGTCCGCCTAGACCAGATGAATAGAAGAAAATAGTGTCAAAAAGCTGGTTTCTACCCTAATTAGACCAAATGATTGATAAATAGACTTATTGGAGATTAGACCAAATGGAAAATTAGTTGAAATGATGATTAGACCATATGGATAGTAGACAGGCTGGTTGTAGACCAAATGGCAATTAATCAAAGGTGGCTCTACCCTTGACAAGATAATGGACGGAGCCATTGCACCAATGTATACATATCTGTTGGGTCAGTAAAACTGTTAATTTTTTGGGGTACAGGTAGAAGTTTGAAATTTAAATTGGATTCAATTGCTACTCTGCACATGATAATGCTCAAGCGGTCAAAAATATAGATTAATGCCTTGCCCAAGGATTTTAGTGCCACAGTGGGAATCGAACCGTGAACCATGGGATCCCACAGTTTGGTGACACTAGACCAAGACACCTTTATATTGGGATAGGGTTAGGGTTAGAAGGATCAGAGTTAAGGTTAAGGTTAGGATTACATCCAACATGTACATGTAGGAACAGGGTTAGGATTAGGGTTACTTGTGAGATGGGGATTAAAAAATTGTTACAATGTCCTGGTAATGCCCTAGTGCTAAGGTAGGGTAGGATAAGGTTCTGGGTTAGGGTAAATGTTTGGTTTTCGGTTGGGGTCAAGATCACGCCCTAGGGTCACTGCTAGAGCCAATGGATTAGGATTAGGATTAGGGTTACACCATACAGTGTCACTTGTTGGATAGAGTTCTTGAATAGGATTATTGTTACTTGTGTGGTGGGGTATCTGCAATTTTGCCACCACGTGACCAAAATTCATTTAAGCACATCTGTACTATTTTACAGGATGGATTAGACCACCCTGCAAGGTCACTTGACAGGTGGTTATCTCATCAAATCAGCTCTCACTTAACATAAGAAAAAGAGGATCATGGGGGACCAATGGTCACTGATTAGGCATTGTTTGCTATATAGAGGGTGCAAGTAGCTATAAGTAGTGCAGTGGGCCTTTAATTTGTTCTTACCTTGAAGTCCGGGAGACGCACAACTTTCTTCATTGCAAGCATGGCAGGGCAGCAAACCTTTCTCGTACCAACTCTGTTTCTCCTCTTCGGTAGTGGGGTTCCTTCTTCTAGAAATCTCTACAAAACAAGACAAAGAATACAAATCAAGCCAAGTCTTAAATTAACGTCTAGCACTTGTTCACAGATGACTGGGTAGTAATATCTGTAAAGCGCTTAGAGACTGAATTCCGTATTAAGCGCTATATAAATATAGATTATTATTATTATTATTAGACAAATGATTATTCTTTACCTTTTGCTCTCTCATCACTCTTCGATTCCTCTGCTTCTCTCTGGAATGCCTATCCTTGCCGTAGACACAGGAACACATGAACCGTGACACGCTGAAGAATGGCACTCCATCGTTAGGGATCATAGCGTCCTTCCATATCGTATCGGAGAAACGAACCCTGTATGGCACCACTGGGGGAAAATCACAATATTTTCACATCATTAAACTGCAAACACAATGTTTTTATTTTTTTCTTGATAGATTGCATCTATTTCATTTTATTTTCAAGTTCTGTTTTCCCTTTCAAATTATCGTTTTTTTTTCCATTTCCAATCTGTTTCATGCAATCACAGAAAGACCCTTACCTAACACTTGACCTAGATATGCTGTTTGACCTTCCATGTGATTTTCTGTTTGGTTTTCTTCACTCTCTTCTTCTTTTTCGCTTGGTCATTCTCTTTTGCTTTTGATTTAGAACCATTAGACTTTTTTTAAACAATGACAAAGTCAGTATCATCCTTACCTAACACTTGACCTGGACATGCTGTTTCACCTTCTGTTTGACCTTCCATATGATTTTCTGTTTGGTCGTCTCCGCTCTCGTTCTTTTGCTTTTGACTTAGAACTTTTTGACTTTTTTTTTAACGGTGATAAGGTCCGTATCATCCTTACCTAACACTTGATCTGGATTTGCTGCTTCACCTTCTATTTGACCTTCCATATGATTTTCTTTTTGTTTTTCTCCACTGTCTACATTAGCTTGGTCCTCCTCTTTTGCTTTTGATTTAGAACCTTTAGACTTTTTAAAAAGAATAACAAGGTCAGTATCATCCTTACATAACACTTGAGCTGGATATGCTGTTTCACCTTCTGTTTGACCTTCTATATGATTTTTTCTTTCTTTCTTTTTTCAGCTCTCTTCTTCTTTCGCTTGGTCCTCCTTTTTTGCTTTTGATTTAGAACCATTGGACTTTTTTTTAAATAATGACAAGGTCAGTATCATCCTTACCTAATACTTGATCCGGATTTGCTGTTTCACCTTCTGTTTGACCTTCCATATGATTTTCTGTTTGGTCGTCTCCGCTCTCTTCTACTTTTGCTTTTGATTTAGAACCTTTAGACTTCTTTTTAACGGCGACAAGGTCAGTGTCGTCATTGCCGTCTGTGCTTCTCCACGGTCCTGTTTTCCACTCCGTGACGTATTTCATCCCGGTCTCGAATTCATACGATTCCCGTATGCTTTCCGCGGCTTCGGTCGAGGGCACCCATCCCACCAGACCATCTTCGCTGAGTGAGGTCCAGGTTTCTAGCCGTCGAGTTTCCCTAATGATTCCTGTCATGGCTGGTGGAATCACAGGAATGCTAGGGGCAGCACAGGAAGGTAACTGTATCAGAAAATACCAGTAAAAGAAAATCTGATGTCAATGCTTTAATAACAATAATAATAGTGTAAACTTATAGAGGACACACACCGTCCAGGGATGCTCCTGGCGCTAGCTCAACAACAGTTCTCTTTTACATGTACAAGTAAAGTAATAATCCTTTAACGAGTTTAATCACTAGTTTAGTAAATAGCTTACTAAGGCTGGATCCAAGTCACTTCTTCACCTTATCACTCAATACTCGCACCCGAGGACACTCTCTAAAGATTTTCAAGGAAAGGTCTCGTCTTAACATAAGGAAATGCTTTTCAGCAACAGAGTGGTGTCTGACTGGAATAGTCTCCCTCAAGAAATAATTGACTCAAACTCCATTGATATCTGCAGAGGTGAACGTTTTTGTCCTGGGAATCGCATGTCAACTCATTATCATTAGATGAATAGGAACATGTGCAAGATAAGCAAAATCATTAACACTTCAATAGCAAATTTCCTTCATTTTTAATTAAATTCCTGCGTCTCATGACTTGGAGTCTACTTCATTAGTACTTTACTTGGTTACTCCTAAAGATTCCTAGTGGAATTTAAACTGGAGGTCGTGGTGACGTGACTTGAGTAGAAAGATCAAACTTAAACTTAAGTTAAACTTAAAGAAGACTCATCCAGCAAACACCAAAAGTTACTCAGTTAGTTTGCAAGGTTTGTTGTGAATTGCGCGAGAGAATTCGAGAATGTAAAATGTGACTTAAACAATAGACCTATGCCATATCGCCGTCTGTACTGGCCTATTTTTTCACTATTTAAACAACAACAACCAACCTAAAAGATAAATATCAATTTTCATTGCAGAAGTTCCGCATGTCGCCAGGGTCACTACCAAGGTAGGTCTACGTTGGGGAGAGCACATACTTGCCTACACGCGCGCTGATCAAACACCCAACGCCACAGCTAGCGCTAGCGGCTTGAGCCCAGCCAGCGGACCCCGAGCTCCCCGGATCCGCATGAGCCTAGCCTCTGGAGCTCGAGCTCGGCGTGTGTAACGTGCAACTCATTATTAGATATATTTCCTACATGCTTACAAAGTATGACATCATTAATCAAATCTTTGCCATATCAAGACCTAACAAGTTATCACCAATCTGTAAGATCTAGATCTACTTACATTTTATTAAGAAAGACCTTTGCAAAAATAGTCAGTCGACTAGCTATGTGGCCTCCATACCATTCATGTATCAACAAATCAGAGCTAGCTATAGCGCTAGCGCACTACGCGCGCACGTACTCTTCAAGCGCTTTATTGCATGCTCTGTCGCGTCGCGTCGCGCCCCGCCGCGCCCTCGAAATGTTTTTTTTGGGATGTTCCCTCACGACTTTCACGAGCAGGCACGTAGCTAGAGTTTGATGTTTGGGGGGAGGGGGGATGGGGGGGGGGGGGGGGGCACATACATGTAATCGATCGGCGTAAAAAAAGGGGTCAAAAAGTTCAACCGATCTTGGAAATTTGAGGGGGGGGGGGCACGTGCCCCCCCGCCCCCTATAAAAAGAATAAACAAGAACACATAATTCAACATTTAAATTGGCTAATTATTCCACTTCATCGGAATCTCTGTATAATAATTAATAGTTATACGTTATATCGACAAAATATCGTATACGTGGGCCTATCGAGGGCACCCGCCCCTGGAATTATATCTACCCATTGGCATTATACTATGTAGGCCTACGTGAAAAGATGACACACTCCCCATTCGAAAACAAACTAAGACGTTACAAAAAATGAACAAATTAAAATCCATATAAGAATATGCTGTGATTTCGACAAGTCTCCGTGATCCATGATTTCAATTGTTTCCAATTGTTTCAGGTTTTGACTATAGATAATGAGGAGGAGGAGAAGAAGACGGAAGAAGAATTAAAGAGGAAGAGGAGAAGAAGAAAAAGAACAAGAAGAAAAAGAAGAAAAAGAAGAAGAAGAAGAAGAAGAAGAAGAAGAAGAAGAAGAAGAAGAAGAAGAAGAAGAAGAAGAACGAAGAAGACGAAGAAGAAGAAGAAGGAGGAGGAGAAGAATTAGAAGAAGGAGAAAGTTAAGAAGAAATAGAGTGAGAAGAAGGGTCGAGGAGGAGGAGAAGGAGAAGAAGAAGAGAAGACGAAGAAGAAGGAGAGACCCGTAAGTAATTGAGGTATTTTTTTTTAATGAATTATGTGTTTTTTCGTTGTTGAAGCGCATCGTATGATACCTCTATTTAAAAAAAAAGGGAACAAATTTATTTAAAAAGTAATCTACAATGTATAAATAGAAAGTAATTACAGAGCCTAAACGTCAACACCCGACCTCTCAGAAATTTTAGTTCAATGTAAGCCTATAGCTATCATTCAATTTCACATTAAAGTAATAATTCACAATTCAAGTTAGTACTACGTAGAGCAGTCAATGACTAGCCTAGATATATAGCAAGATTTTGGTAGAAAATAGAAAGTGTTAGGCCTATTTGTACTTGGAACATATAATGAGGAGTAGTATAATGTTCAAATTATGTGGCTTATATAGTTGGGGGATGAGGTATACAGAAGCGGATCTAGAGGGGGGGTTGGGGGGTTGAAACCCCCCCCCCAAAAAAAAAAATCCGGGGACCATTTTTTAAAAATCTTATCTTTTTTTAAAAACTTGTAATTTTATTTTATTCTATTTCTATGTATTTATTTCATTTATTATTATTATTATTATTATTATTATTATTATTATTATTATTATTTCTTTTTGGGGGGAGGGGGGGGGGGTTGGGCGAACAAATGTCACAGAGTCCCTTGCCCCCCCCCCCCATCAGCTTTTTTGAGGACACGGGCCACCGCCGAAGTGACAAGCTAGGCCAGCGTTGCCGATTCTCATCCCCAAAATCCCCACATTAAAAAAAAAAAAAAAAAAAAAAAAAAAGGAAAAAAAAAAAGAAAAAAAAAAAAAAAAAGAAAGAAAAAAGAACGCACGCTGGAGAGAAACCCTTTCAAGTGCAAATATTGTGAGAAGATATTCAACTCATCTGGTAACTTAACCAAACACATGATAACTCTGGATATAACTGTGTATTTAACTGTTACTTGATTTAAAAAGACGTTATCATGAACTGCTTTTTATGGTCTCCATTGTGTTAATAGATGCCAGGAAAACATCACTTACGGGGTTCAAATAAACACCCCAAAAAAATCGGCTCGCCGCTTCGCGGCTCGTGGACGATGCTCCGCATCGTCATTATTGGTCACCCCCCCCCCCTAAGCAAAAAGCTAGATCCGCCCCTGGTATAGGTATTTTTTCCTGGAGGGGGTTGCTGTCACTGCCCATGATGTCAACTATAGTTCTTGCACGGTGTTTACCTTCTTCAATAGTAAGCGTTTTTGGGGCTGTAAGTTCTCTTATGATTGACATTAATCAATAATTATGGCTACATAGCTTCGATGTTGGATTTCTATAATAATAAGTTGAAAAAGAGTATCCAGAAACAGCTTTGCCTGAAATTAAAGCCATTTAAAGCTTATCTGCCATAGTTTACAGGAGGGATAGAGCGCCCTGCAAGGTCACTGGACAGGTGGTTATCTCATCAGGCGCGTACGCAGGATTTTTTCAAGGGGGGGGGGGGGGGGTTTAACATTTATAAATCGTGCAGAAAATTTCGCAACGACTCAGCCAGCCGCTGAATAAGCGGGGGGGGGTCACTTTTTTTTTTTTTTTTTTTTTTTTGGTCCCAAAAAAAATCGCAACGACTCAGCCGACCGCTGAATAAGCGGGGGGGGGGGGGGGGTTAGAGGACATTTTGCTCCGTTAGTGGGGCTGGTAAGGTCAGCTTTTTTAGGTCAACCATGGGAATATTTTTTTTTTTTTTTTTTAATAAAAAAAAAAAAAAAATCCAAAGGGGGGGGGGGGGGGAGTTTTAGAGGAATTTAGGGGGGGTTTACACACAAAAAATTACCAAAAGGGGGTGTTTAACCCCCCAAACCCCCCCCCCCCCTGTGTACGCGCCTGTATCTCATCAACTCAGCTCTTAGTTAACATAAGAAAAAGAGGATCATGGGGGACCAATGGTCACCGATAAGGCATTTTTTGTTGTAAGAGGGCGCAAGTAGCAATAAGTAGTACAGTAGGCCTTTAAAGGTAATACAAAGTTTTGGTATGGGGGTCATGAATTTGGTTCAAATTAACATATTGGAAGCATATGCGATCCTACAATATTCAGTGATCGTTGTCACGGTTGAAATCGAGTCTAAAGTTATAAAATTGTAAATAATAAACTATTTATGTTGTATAGCTCCCTCTTAAGGTCAAGATGTTAATTAAGCTATAAAACAATGTTTCTTGACTAAAATAGACCGATTGGCTATATTCCCTTCTGAAACTTATGTATCACAACTACATATTCTGAGATTTTCATGGTCGCAGCTACCATTGTATGGCCGTAAGTCGCTATTTGAAATTTATCAAAATTTACCGGGAGCACCGGTAAATTTTGTATATTCCATTTTTCTCGAAAGCAGAAGTGATTTAGGGGCTAATTTTTATAGTGCTTATAATACATCCACAGGGGCATCCAAATATATCAAAATTTTGAAGAATCACTATCCAGCCAATTTTCAATATTTCCCAAAACTTTGTATTACCTTTAAGATCCTTCAAAATTCGGTCCTTATCCCGGGGCCCTGTCTCGTGTGCCTTTATGATGGCCATAGTGGATGGGGAGGGGGGGGGGGGGGGGGGGGGGGGGGGGGGGGGTTGAAGCGGAACTGTTAGGTCGGCAAACTTTTTATCCATTAACCAATTTTGACATTTGCTGAGTAAGCGCCATCTATTTTCAGATTCATGCCAACTTTTTTCTCATAGTGGTCTTTCTTTCTGTGATAAATCGTAATAATTACTATATAAAACACATATTTTTAAGTTTTTAAATACATTTGCATTATAAAATTATATTCTTATTGTATAATTTATTATCAAAAATATTCTCATTTATCGTCAGATAAACTTTGTGATAAAAACCATAAGATGTTTTTGATAAGTACCTGGTAAAACGTCTATCCTCCAATATTGAATCCGTTATATCGATCATTAACGATAACAAGTAGACAAGTAGAAGTTGTCATAATTCGTGGACCGAAAATGGAGAGAATGTCATTGGAAACTGGGCCATCATAGCAAGAAGTCTTGTAGTTTTTCATTTCTTTTTTAGTTGTAGAGTATACAGAGAACCATGACGTCGATTATCAAGAATCAAATCATCAAGCACTTGTCGAAGTAAGTGAATAAAATAATAAATATTCGGTAGTGACACGAAGACTGAGTGATGAGTGTGAGTGAGTGACTGCGGTGTATGTGTTGTGGACATGGGCATTGGAAGTTGACAGATGAGCTGAGCTAATGTAGACTAGTAGTAGTATGAATCAAGAAGATATGGCGAGTCTGATTCTGTGTTTTTCAAGATGGATGCATGAAGATCCATGCAGGGGAGAAATCGGCGCTAATTCAGAATCATATCCGTACTTTGACCCGTAACTCTGGCGTCGAGATACCCTTCTAAAACGCTTCTAAAACATACCATAATAAATTAATTGACTGAATCTTCATCCATTGTTCAAATGATCACGATGACATGATTTAAAGTTGTTATGTTTCTTACCTGTTTCTTGTCAATTTTCCTATCATTTTTTGAATATTTTTCCTAAAAACATAAAATGTTTCATGCAAAAAGTGTGGTGTACATTCGATTTCATCATCTCCTTTTTCTGAGATTAAAAAGCATTTGAAGAGAAGCTCCTTCTGATTTGTAATGTGTACAGTGTAGACTATTTTATTGGTAAAATCTATCAAATAACTCTAGACTAGAAAGCTAATGCTACGGTCACAAAGGTTCGTACGAACGATAATTTTGTACGAGTCTTCCTGTTTTTTCATTGTCTTCCCGACTTTCCATTGTCGTACGGTCGTACGGCGTTCGTAGCATTTGTGACCGAGGCTTTAGTTTAGATGAAGACAGAGTTTTAAAAAAAATAAAAAAATCATCAAATAAACAACTTTTTGATTTTCACATGCACCCTAAATATAAGCATTGCAAATATGTTTCTATTCAAGCCCTGTAGGAAAAAAAAAATGATTACGTCATCTACATGTCCATGTAGATATACAACAAAGAAAAATGAAAATTCATGAAATTTGATGTACAGAGCAAATTGGAGAGGAGCTTGCAAGATATGTCACAGTGTTGCCAATTTGCGTTTCACTACTTCAAAAATTCATTTATTTCTTATTTTTAATTGGATTTGCTTAAACTTGCGCTGACCTCTTCCTCTCATTTCTACTTTTATGAAGACCAACCTAAGGCCATTAAAAAAAAAATATATACATGTTTAACGTCCCTGCCCTGCTTCCTTTTTTGGGGCCGCCTCCTATCTTTTTTTTGAAATTTTTTGAATTTTTTGAATTTTTTTTTTTTAAATTGAAAAAAGTTGGCGGCCATCTTGAAAAATAGGCTGACTGTCAGGGAAAATGTACCCAGCAGCCATTTTGAGCAGCCATTTTGAAGGAAAGAAAAGGGCCTCCTCCTTCCTATTTTTCAAAAAAACAGGATGCTAAACATGTTTGTTTTTTATTTGGCCTAATATCAGACTAGACTTTCCCTTTAAAGGGGAAGATCAGCATACATGTACCATAGAAAATATTAGATGAACAAGTGTAAAATCAAGTGAATAAACCACAATCCCATAGGACTCCCACATTATGACCTTTCTTTAGGCCTTTTTTCATCAGACCGAAGTTGTAAAATAATAATAATAATAATAGCCTAATAGTCCACTCCAAATTTTATTAAACCGAAACGGAAATTCTTTTTGCCCAATTGATCGTGAGCCCGGCAGCCACTGAGCAGCGCCAGATCGACGTTGCTCTATCCCTTATTGTTGAACGCCAAACAAGGTAGCAACAACTCCCATCTTTTAACGTCTTTTGGTATGACGCGGCCGGGGTTCGAACCCACGACCTCCCGGTTGTGAGGCGGACGCTCTACTGACTGACTAAAATAATAATAATAATAATAGCCTAATAGTCCACTCCAAATTTTATTAAACCGAAACGGAAATTCTTTTTGCCCAATTGATCGTGAGCCCGGCAGCCACTGAGCAGCGCCAGATCGACGTTGCTCTATCCCTTATTGTTGAATGCCAAACAAGGTAGCAACAACTCCCATCTTGTAACGTCTTTTGGTATGACGCGGCCGGGGTTTGAACCCACGACCTCCCGGTTGTGAGGCGGACGCTCTACTGACTGAGCCAACACTCTATTTTCAGACAAGGCATATTTCCCCAAAGCCCAAAGTTGCGTTTTCACCAGACCGATACGCTCATCACAAACGGGCGCAAATTATTTTGGAAACAAAACCAAGAATTCTTGGGATATTTGCTCGACCAAATACCCCTCTAATTGCAACTGCGGGCTGATGAAGTCGCAAATTAGCTGGCTAATTTGAGATCAGGCTAGTTAAAATAGCAGGTTTTTTTGCAACTTCGGTCTGATGAAAACAGGCCTTACACGTACATGTATGTGACCTAATCCTATTTTGCTTTGATTCTATCCTCTTAGATTCGTCAAGAACCTTTCCTCGGACAAGATAGGTCTTAGCACACTTAAAGGGGAAGGTCAGCTGACCAATCTAGAATTAGATGAGCAGGTTTTGATGGACGTCCTGGAGTTGCCATCATGGATTGTCATTTCGAAGGTTACATGCAACAGACTCTCCATCAAGGTAAGTTGTTGTTTTTTGTTTATTTTTGTTTGGTTTACTGGAATTTAGAGACGAACTGACTTTTGGTCTGGTGACATTTCCTCCACGCTTTATTTCATCACATAAAGGGGTAGAGAGAGAGAAAGAGAGAGAGAGAGAGAGAGAGAGAGAGAGAGATAAGGAAGAAGATCTAGACAACGAGGGAGGGGGGTGAGAGGGTACATGTAGGTAGGGACGAAGAGAGAATGAGAGGAAGGGGAGGGAGGGAAATAATGGTGAGTGAGATGAAGACAAAATAGAGAGAGGGGTGGGATGTGGAGAGAGAGAGTTAAAGAGAGAGAGACAGACAGACAGAGACAGACAGACAGACAGAGCGAGACAGAGAGACAGAGAGACAGACAGAGAGACAGACATGAGTGAAAGGAGAAACAAGACATCATGTCAGAGACCGATGAAATATATTTTTAAAGCATTCTCACACATATTACCCATACTATTCATGTACATGTAGGATGAAAACAAATATTGCCATGGACATGCACAAGTACTGTATGTACAGTACAATGTAGCTCATAAAATAGATAAACATTACAATACAATGTGGATACTTGGCATTAGAACTGAAAGGGTGAAATACATGACCCTGGCTTATGTGATTTCCCCCCAAATCTTGCGAGAGTAACATGAAAATAGACTTGTTGTTCTGTTTGTTGTCTCTCCTGCCCTTGTCTGTTTGACATTGTGCCATCTGGCTAAGGAATCATTGCACTTGGAATGGAAGAAGTGTGTTGAGAGTAGATGTATACATGTATTTAATCCAAGAAATATTTAGAACTGATTTCCTGTTTAGTCCAGATCAAACTTGCACAGGTCTCGTTTTTTTTTTCTTTTTCTTTTTCTTCCATATACAAAAATATACAAATGAGCACCAACATACACTGTTAAATTATTATTTAAACAATGCAGCTCGATTGCCCTATTCAGAGCCATTCATTAAATGACTCTGTTCTTCCTCTTGGGAGGTCTACACTGTACAAATTGAAATAATATTTTCCATGCACATTGAATTGAAAGCAGCTGATACATGATCAATTTACTACAATTGCTACATGATTGACTACTGAGTTCTCCCATAGATTTAAAGAGGAGGTTGAGTTCTGGGAAGAGGTGAAAAATAATTTGTGAGCGTTTTCATTCTTATTATGCAAGTTTGGAAGAACATCAGATAAGACATGTTCCCTGAAAAGCATGGCTCTTTAAATGCCTTCATACTCTAAATATGTCATGTAACATCTTAAAAATCCAGGGTAGGATTTTTATGCCACGTGTTCGTGTAGTCCCATATACATCTTTCTGTGTACAGTGTTTGTAACTTTACCAAGACTTGGCCAAATTTCTTATTATTTTGATGATTCCAGAACCTTGCAATACACACAAAGTCTTATGCTAGATGATGGACCTTTTCTGGTCGATTCTAGTGCTGTAACATCACGGATATCTCCAATTCCGTTTAACCGCCAGTCAAAACCGGACGGTTTTCGGTTAAACGATTAAAAAAAAAAAAAAAAAAAAAAAAAAAAAAAAAAAAAAAAAAAAATCTTTTTTTTAATTTTTTTTTTTACCGACTCTGCATTTGCTTGTGAACTTGTCACAAATAATAGTAACAATGTTGTTTTTAGAAGAATGTGTAAGATCATTAATGTAAATTAAAAACAGTAGAGGACCTAGGACAGAACCTTGTGTAAAAGTTGGATGAATTATTATTATAAACTACATATTGAGATGATGAGATCTATTACAAAGATTACTTTCAAACCAAGATGACAGACAAATTGGAGTGTTGTTCTAGTTTTGGAGTGGTGAGTCAACACACAGATTACTGAGCTGGGAGACATTGCCAGGCATAGTGCCAGGTGGAGGGGCATAAATCGAAACTTAAAAAAAAAAAATTATTAAAAAAAAAAAAAAAAAATTATTAAAAAAAAAATTAAAAAAAAAATATTAAAAAAAAAAAAAAAAAAAAAAAAAAATCGGAAAACGAAACCGTCCAATTGAAAACGGAATCCGCCATGGGCGGTCGGATACCGGACGGTTAAACGTTTGAATACAGCACTAGTCGATTCTACACCGTTTCTTTCACAATGCAATCGCATGACCAGAACTCAACTTCATCTTTAATGCATGGGCCATCTGGTTCTTGTAGAGGGAATGGGTTAAACATTATGTTGGCATTATCACTCATATTTATGACTACATTGTACATGTACATGTACATGTACAGTACTTGGATGCAATGCAAAAATACTTGCACGTATAGATTGTGTACATTCACTGTACAGAATCTTTTTTTCATTAAGTATCACTCAAAATTAAGATATTGGAATATGTACATTGAACTTTGGACATTCTACAGGTTTGTACTGTAGCCTGTGGGAATGTAATCATTAATTTGTTGGTCTTTTCTGTTCTATACAGAAGATAAGATCGGAGCTGTCCTAACTATTGGCCTATTAAACTTAGAATGTAAGGAGTGGAACAGAGTTTGACCAGGTTATTTTATCTCTCATGTCAATATTAACTTCCTACATGTACAGTTTATATTGTGTAGTACACTGCGACAAGTATGTTTATGTGTATGTTAATATTGCATTGCCGATTGTTTGCCATGCTCACAAACATTTTCAGGACACATAACTTCTTTTCATTATGTACATGTACACTGTAGATTGCTTGTGTATATTGATGTGATAAAGGTTAAATACAATGGCAGGAACTGTTGAGATGTAATTACTGTATGTATTGACTGTTGGAGGGATGGGGGAGCAGTGTATTCATGTAGGGGGATGGAGGAAGATAAGAAGGAGAGGAGAAGAGAGGAGAAGAAAGGAGAAGAGGGAGAGAAGAAAAAGAAGAAGACAGTGATGATGATGAAGAAGAAGAAAATGGAAAAGAAAAGGAGAAGGAGCTTGGAGAACAGAGTAAAAGATGAAGCAGAAAAATAAGAGAGAGGGGGAGAGAGAGAGAGAGGGAGGAGGAGGAGGGGGGGGGGGGGGGGGAGGGAGAAGCAGATGAAAGATATTAAAGGAGCTACACATAGAAGATTACAAATGGAATAATAAGATTGAGATTATTAAAGTAGTAAGAGAAGAAAATGAAAAAGAGGCTGGAAGAAGAAGGAGGAGGATGAGGAGAAGAAGAAGAATGAGGAGGATAAGAAGAAACAGAATAAAGAGATAGATGGATACAAATGTAGGAGGAGTAGAGAGAGAGGGGGATGTGAGGGAAAAGAGGGAGGAGAATCAAGAAAGAGAGGGAGAGAAAAAAAAGGGGGAGTTTTAAGAAGACATTGCAGAGAAAAACAAGAGAAACAGGAATACTTGAATATATGGAACGAAACAAAAAGGGAAATAAATTAATTATTGAGAAAAAATGTAGATGACCATGCAGTGTACATGTACATGTGTGTACATCAACAGCCCTAGCAAGTGAAGAAAAATCAGATGAAAATAAAAAAAACAGTCAAATTACGGGAAGAGAAAAGCATAGATGAGTATAAACTAAATCTAAGTTTACAAACTGGTGTAATTACTAATGGAGGAGTGCAGGAGGTAGGAAGAAGATGATGAAAAAATGATTAATTGGAGCAAATATTAATCATTGCTTGAAGGCATCAATGTCCTTGTGAACCGGAGTCCAATATTCGATAACAGCATTGCAATGAGAAAAGTGAGTCAACCCACGTCATCCTCTTAGCTTCCCACACACACGTTAAGTCAACCACTCGTTTGTATTACCTGTTAAAGTAGATGCTACCACTGTACTATCTCAGTATCTGTGACTCATATTATTGTCCACAAATAATGATTTTCCACGTAACATCTCAAATTTCTGGCCTCTTAATGACTTTTGGAGTAGTAAGCCTATCATGAACATGTATACATGTACGTGATGATGTACAGTGTATATGTAGGCCTACCTTCAATAATAATACAAAATAATTTAAAGGCCGTGCTTATAAAGTGCTATAACAAACGGAATACAGTGACAAAAAATGATCTATTAAACCATGCTAGTAACTTCTTGATTAAACCACAAATGTACATTAACACTGTAAAATATGTGTTCTGATCAAACTCACAGAGAATGTCAGTCTAGCACCAATCACTAGCAGAAAATTGTCATGCCTGTGTTAATTTATATGCCCCCTCATTATAATGGCAGGAACATTGTGTTCCATGGTCATTTCAAGTTGAAATGTTTGACCTTGCGTGACACAGTGTGAGAGTGTCTACTTTATTCCAAGCAATACTGTACTTCATACTGTAATATTAATGATAGCACGATAATATGATAACAGTGCATTACAATGCGTATGACTGATCAAAGACAACTGGAGAATGTACATATTGGTCTACTGTATATCTGTAATTCTGTTTACATTTTTATATAATCTGTAAATACAGGGGCAATTTTTTTTTTTTTTTTTCTTTTCTGCCAAGTGCCAAGTAATTCTTGATAGTATGTCACAATACTTTAAACTTGACCTTTAATTTATGAAGGTAGTATAATGATATTAATGACAATGAATAATAATAATAACAATCATTTTAATACGTGAAGACGTACTGTATGTACAGTGTACATGTTTGGATGTTGTAGTTCCTACTTGTACATCACACATTTGTGTACATACATACATGTACAGGTGTAGTTCCCTGTCTGTTGTAAAATAGCTACACATTAACAACTGAAGTATCCATACCCTTAATTAACAAGTTGTGTAACTTTTAATTATTAAAAAGTATGTATGTGAACAAGAAATTCATTCATCCCAATTTATATTTCTTGAGAATGTGACATATAAGAGTATTCGACAAAGGCCCTAATTCAACCCGTCGACCCTTCATTCTCAACACCAAAACATGAAATAGTTTACAAGGATTATGAATAATTTAATTGTTCGTTCGTTCGTTCGTGTCTCCTTAGATCAGATTAATGTATCTTGTTAACTGAATATTTCTCAAATATTCCCCTGATGCACTTTACAGGTGTGCCATATTTACCTGCACACTGTATTATACAAATGCCCTACACAGAGTCTCACTGTACTTTGTAACTCTAGTGTCGACCATCTGTGAGGCACACTGCGTAATGCTATTACTACCTGTACATGTACATATGCACATGGAATAAAGATTAAAGGGGTTTGGTAACTTTGCCTCAGATTCTTAAAAAAAAATCCTGCATTTAGCTCATAATGCAGTAATCATAATCATAAACATTTAGGTCATACATGGATCCCATGACTTTTAAAAGCCAGTCGCCTGTCTAATTATCAAGATATCTACGATTGGAATAAGAAATTTCAGAATTTGTTTTCCTAACGGTTTTCATAACACTACAGTCTATTGGGGACAATGAGTATGGTAAAACCGGTCACTCAAAGATTTTACTTTTTGGAGGAATTCATGATCAAATTTAAATATATTTTCAATTTATACAGGCTATATTTACATCTAATGTACATGTAGATCAATGTATATATGATACTTGTTTTTTAAATATGGTTGCACAAGATAATAGCTCGGCTGATGAGATTAACTCCAAATCCAAAAATCGGGTTGAAAAACATGTTGACGAGCGTGATGTGGGTAAGAGATACTAGTGGGTGGAATTAATGAATCTCCTGTCCAAATTAGGTTTTCTGGCATTGGTGAAAAATGATTCATTGGAAAAGGTTACATGTACATGTATATCTAGTAAAATTAATTTGCCCAAGCTTTTTCTCTGATTGTGTCTCTATTTTATTTTCTGTCTCTGTCTTATCTCTCTGTGTGTCTCCCTCCCTCCCTCCCTCCTCCCTCCCTCCCTCCTCCCTCCCTCCCTCCACCTCCCTCCCTCTCTCTCTCTCTCTCCCTCCCTCTCTCTTTCTGTCTCTCACTCCCTTCCCTCTCACCTCCCCCCTCTCCCCTACCCCCCCCCCCCCATATGCAAGGTCTGGGCATGTACATAGTATGACTTTCTACATGTTACTTTTGCTTCCAATCTTGTGCGTTTTTTTCTGTCTTCATCCTTTCTTTGAACTACATTTATGTTAATAATGTTTTGTTATTCTACCTCAGGCAACTGACCTTTAACATACAGTATTCTACTCCAATTTTCATCGCTAGTACTTATCATTTAAATAACAAATATGTTTTTATTTATCAAGATACTGAACTGTATTCGATGAGTGAACCAGTGACATTTCAAAACTCAATATCTCAGAGATTTCTCCCTTGGGTAAACATTTTGTGACTATTTTCCCTCCAAAATTAGAAATTAGAAAGTTGTTTTTAGCAACCTCTATACACATATTGTACCATATTTAGGTTGAAGGTGGGAGGAAATAAAATAAGATGGAAATTTGGCAGTGGGAGAAATAAAATGGAAGAGGCTCCAACAGTCAGAGATTATCATTTCGTTGACAAGAAAAAAACATGCATTTTTCAATTAATATATTATATTGGAATATTTTTTTCTGCTTTAATGTCTGTGAGTTTCGGGAATAAATTCATCTTGCAAAAACTAATACTCCTTGGAATATTTTGTAATAAGATGTATTGGTGGTGGTTAAATATGTGTTGTGCATGAATTACCTCTTTATTTTCTTTTTAGTACTGGTTTTTTTTCCTTATAAACAAGCAATTTTTTTAAAGATTGCATCAATTTTTTTTTAGAATTAACAATTTTTTTAAGGATTGCATCTAATTTTTTAGAATTAAATTTTTTTAAATCATAAAACAAGTTAAATCAGGTAAAAGGTATTGACCCAAAGTTGGATACCCTGCAAGTCTGGAACACTCTTTCATAATAGCCCTTAATACCCTATATGCATTTAGATCATCATCAGCAATGAAAACAAGAACAAGAGAATCATATTAGAAATTTGTTTTGCAAAATCCTACTTCCGATGATGTTGATGGCACAATAAAGGTTTAACAAGCAGACATTAAATATCAAGTGATCTCATTATAAGACCACACACGCTCCCTTGTGAGGGCTATTCATCGATAATTCATTCCTGTCAAGAATTTTCTTGATAGCTGACGACCGAGAAGTCTGCTGCACCTAGTCTCCGAGTACAGGCTTTTACTTGTCACGTCATCACAGTACATGTATGTCATCGTGAGTGAAACCTAACTAAGCTCTCGGCTGACTGTGTGAAATTATATATTTCGCTTTTATAAAGCACTTTACATCGATGTCTCTACGCGCTTTACAGATATATATTATTACTCCGGTAATCGGATTCAGGCTTGCCTGCATACAATGTATGCACATTCTCCACTCCCTGGGGAGCATACCAGCCAGGCATTTAACAGACGCTCACAATGCTGAGCAAACTACATTAAATTTCGCATCGTACCGGGTGCCCATTTTGAAACACCTGGGTGGAGAGTGGCAAATGTAGATTAACATCTTGCCAAGGGACGCTATTACCGGACTGGGATTTGAACCCCGTACCTTGTGATCTGCAGTCAGATGACTTATCCACTAGACCACAACACCTCTACAGAAGTCGGGAGCTGCTATCACACAGGTCCAATGGGATACAGGATTTAGTCTCAGAATTCAAACCTTGTTTTATGCGCTATGATTGGCAAGGGTTTAAGCATGCAAACTATGAGCTGTGCGTGTGATTAAGAACATGATATTATAATGTGCTTGTATGCGTACGGCTGCGCTGCATTGGTCCCTGGTATAGCCAATACACCGGGGAGGGATATATTTAGAGGAATGAGTGCCGCCGAGACGATTCCAAACGGTGTCAGATTTGATGCGGTTTCTACGTGTTGTGAGCTCTCTCTCTTTCTAGTGAGCGGGAGGGCTCGTCTGCAGAGAATTGGGAAACAACAGGAGATTAAATGTGTTGTAATGGTGTGATGAGAGTGAGAGAGAGAGAAAGAGAGAAAGAGAAAGAGAGAGAGAGCAAGCATTCGACATCTATTTGAAAGAAAACATAACATCAAATTCCTTTTAAAATGCATTTGTTGATTTATTCAGTCTCGTACAATACATGTACATCATACATTTTATACATCTACAAATGATACCATCATTTGATACACAATTATAAGACTTCTATTAAAGTGTAAATTCTCTGTGAATGTTAACTATAAAGAGAATTTAGAGAAACTAAATATAACATTTTGAACGATCTTGTACAGCTATCTACTGAAGATGGTAACATAGCGTATATGTACAGTATATGTATGCAATTAATGAAAGGAGGCATTTCGAGGGACTGGTTAATAAAAGAGGAAATTACTGCTACATTTTTTAAAAGTGTTTACAATTTGCTTTATTTTATATTAAAACATGATTTAAAGTACCCCATAGACATGTGTGTTATAAATTGTATGTGCATTAAAAAAAAAAAAAAAAAATGGAATTTATTTTGACCTGAACATAATTCCACACATGCTTAAATTAAAAGACCGGTGGAGTAAAATCTTTGTCCACCCCGTCTCTCTCCTTTTGGACCTTCTGGACCTTCTGAAAAGTTATTCGAGAGTTCTAGAGATACCGCCGGCCTAAGAGGATAAAGCCCCTGAGACTGATATACATGTACATGTATGTTGATCTCAATCATCATCTGCACAACTTTCCTACAGTGTACATGTAGGAGTTTCACTAAACAAATATTGTCAATCTTGTGGACTGTTGGTCTGCTGGGATGATCCTGTTTAAAATCATGAAGTCTTCAAAACTTTTGATAATATGAGCCTTGTTGAAGTATGCACATGCTGTATTTTAGACAACAAACATGCACATGTATGTTTGCCCTATTTGTCAGTACATTGAAAAGGTACAACCTAAGCTGTCGCACATGTTGCATTTTGAATGTTTTTTTAAAACAGCATTTCATTTAATAATAATTTTGATGTTTTTTAATCACAACCATGGGATAGATTAACCCTGTGCAGATGAATTTCACACATAAAAATTGCAGGTACTGCAGTGTATGTAGGCGTAATGCCTTAATCTTTTACAATCTTCATAGTGCTGTGATTATCAATACTAAAGCCCCACTGTCCTACTTGTAGCTACATGTACTTGCTCCCTCTATATAGAAAACTTCCCCAATCGGTGCCTGTTGGTCCCCCATGATCGTCTATTTCTTATGTTATTTGAGAGCTTAGTTGATGAGATAGCCACCTGTCAGTGACCTCGCTGTGTGGTCTAATCCCTCCTAGCCACACTAGTGTTGATAAGCTTTAAAGGGCAATCCATGCCCTTGCAATATTAAAAAGTTCATTTATATGTTTGAAATATGAGATTACTATTAAAGTCTATGC
Organism: Strongylocentrotus purpuratus; assembly: GCF_000002235.5. Lineage (NCBI taxonomy): Eukaryota > Metazoa > Echinodermata > Echinoidea > Camarodonta > Strongylocentrotidae > Strongylocentrotus > Strongylocentrotus purpuratus. The sequence continues at coordinate 1,108,504 of NW_022145574.1, read as the reverse complement.
AAATGTCAAATTGGCAGTTTGGTCAGTGGATTGTCACTTAGTGTCGTATAACTCTCCCATTCGTAGTTTACACAAATATAATTTATTTCTCTTTTCTCCTAAGTGCTTTCTCGCTTGGAGCACTACTCAAAATGTGTCATTGATAGCATATATATCTTACTATATTTTGCTTAGTCATTAGTCATTTAATAGTCATACATTTTTTTTAAGGGAATTTGTCCAGCACTACATCACAAAGTCATGCCCAATTCAGCCAATTTGCAGAGCCCATAACTATGGTGATTACAAGTTCTTCAAAAATCATAACTTTCTCATTTTTGGTCAAATTTCATCCAAAGCTCACCAGTCTACCTCTCTGATTTGTCTGCATTCTTATGATTTTTTTTGCTTTTCTCTGATTTTTCTGCTTTGCTATCAAGGATTTTCCTTTTATAGTGTGTGGCATTGTTGAATTTGTTAGATTTATGGTTACCGGTAGTTGTCACTGATCTGTGTGATTCATTGGTTAGGTGATTTATCGCAAATTGCTACGTGATTATAAACATTGTGGTGAGACCTCCAAATCCTCATTAACCACAATCTCATAAACATACAAGTATTAAAGAGGTAATTATGTACAGAAACTCCATACAAAATACCATATTACCAATGAGTTTTACCCAGTCTATAGACAATTGTAGACTGAAGACCATGGGCAATTCATGTATACTGTAGGTGTACAGTGTGGTACATATAAATAGTGAATTACACGGTGTACAAATGTTCATACATGAGTATAAAATGGAATGGCTTGAAGCACAGATGGGTGTACATGTATGTGTATGTGTACAAGATTCATGATTCAAGTTTTACTGTCCATAATAATAAAGAATTTATTTGGTGAAAAGAAACAAATTTAATGAGACTTCAACATGCCCCTGCAGCCATATTTCTAAAATCAATTTCTATAATCGCAGTGCTCTATACAATCCACTGCACTGAAAAGCCTAGTCTTCATCTATAATATTCAAGTGATTTGTAGCTCTATTCTTCTCCTTCTCTCTCTCTCTCTCTCTCTCTCTCTCTCTCTCTGACTGGATATGTCATGAATGTTAAAGTGTACCAAAACTACCAATATCCCCCCCCCAAAAAAAATAGTCATCCATTCCTATTGACTCGCAGTGCTGCATACAATCCACCTAACCAAAGCCTAGTCAGTGTTCATCTATAACATTCAAGTGATTTGTAGCTCTATTCTTCTCTCTCTCTCTCTCTCTCTCTCTCTCTCTCATCATGTCATGAATGTTAAAAGTGTACCAATCTCCCCCAAAAGCTTGTTTCATATGATTATGTATGCTGTACAATTGTAAGTATTCCAACTGAAGCACACTGTGTCATAAATAAACATTCATCATGGCAGTCGACCTGTAGGCACTCTGTGGTGTTTTCATATCGCATGAACTTTGCACAGGTATGCTAGCGATGACAAGATTGCACTCCAAATCATAACACACCCTCTAGAAGCAATTAATGCTGGCATGGGTGTGTGCATGTTGCCAATTATACATTGCTGTATAGAATGTGCCCATGCACTTTACGATGTGCACTTTTAATGTTTAATCATCATTATGATAATGTGATGATTGAAATGCTGTGGAAATCATTAATTAGAATTGAGATATTAACCCTGTATGGAATTTGCACAGGTATGCTAGCGATGACAAGATTGCACTCCAAATCATAACACACACTCAGGAGCAATGTAGGCATGAGTATGTGCATGTTGCCGATTATACATTGTTGTATGTGTCCATGCGTTTTACGCTGCACTTTTAATGTTTAATCATCATTATGATAATGTGATGATTGAAATGCTAAGGAAATCATTAATTAGAATTGAGATATTAACTGTGTATGGAAGCTTAGATGCCAAACAGATGTGGAAAATATGTGAACATCTCCCACAGTGAAATCTTTAATACTGATAACAAAAAACACACATCTAAATATAGAACTTCAATGAACAAGAATTCAATGCAAATCAATTAAATCAGATTTCAATTTTAATCCAATTTAATACAAGGTTTATTTCAACAATCAAACATTCAGTGACATAAAATATACATGTACAGGTTGTACATGTACATGGTCTGCAGCCTAAGGCTGAAATGAAAGTGTTTACATTAAAGTAAAAGTGTTAGTAAAAAGTGCACTTGACATACAATGTAATACATACTGTGCAGTATACTGTATGAGCACATACAGATACCAAAATAATATGGTGCTTATGAATAAATGGCTTTCATGTATTAGCAATATATTTGCTTAGTAAAGATCATTGGCAATCAGTGAAAAAATACACGGGGGCTCAGGGTGAAATAGCCCCCAAAATGCCTAAAAGAGCCCCCTTAAATTTGTATAGAGCTCAATGCAAAACAAATTTTAGAATGTTATTTTCATGCAGGCAAGGTTGAAAAGTAGCCCCCGAAAAATAAATATTAACTTTTTCCCTGTTGGCAATTATTTTGAACACATGGGGTTGGGGGTACCTCATTGACTGCACCAGACAAATCATTTCAAATTCCATTTCAGAGCTGTATGCATTCATGTACATGTATATTGATTACATTATACTGCAGACAGTTTACATTATAGATCTCTTCCAAGTCAGGATTTGATTTTTAGGGCTATATTGATCACATATTGTTCTTCAATAGGCAACAATAATACCTTTTTTTTCTCATTGCAACATTGGTTAACTGTAATGTCTCTGAAAACAATGTGGGCAATAATGTCATCAAAAAGTTGTAAAAATTGTCAATTCTGATTTTAAAAAATACAAAGATTTTGAATCTCTCAATGTGTTGCCAATTTAAGGAATTTAAATCTTATTTTCCTTTTTAAAATTCCTGGCATCGAACGCAATAAAGCTGTAGTCATGAAACAAAAATGGATGCAGTGTGTGCAGAAATATCAGCCCTTTCTACTTGTCATCAGTCATGTACAGTGTATCTGACATATTTGGAAAGGGCCTACTTGGAATCATCGGGTCATTGCGTCCGGTCGGGTTGTCATGTTACACGGCCTTTCGTGAAACGAAAGCGGAAGATGACACAAGATTTGTATTGATTTTTTCCGTCAGAATCAGTTGATGGGTGGGTTTAGACATCCAAATGCAATATAAAAATGTAAGCTGATGTCAGAACAATCAATCTCATTGACTGAATGTACACAGTTTGGACTGCTTTGGTCATTTTGATCAGTGGCTAGCGTTTTGCTGCGCTGCTCTGGTTGAAAGATGTCAACCCATGAGCTAAAAAATTGGCCTGTCACGGCTTGCCAGTGGGGTTGCTATTAATTGTGAATCCACCCTGATCCCTACCTCCTTACCTACCTACAGTATAGAGTTGTACATCTCACTTGAATGCAGTGATAAGCAATCAAGATCATTCATATTGAGGGTTCAGTGACATAAAGACGTAACTCCATATTTCGCCAAAATGATTACCGGTATTTGATATCAAAATGTTCAGAAAAATGTGGGCTTTCCAGGAAACACAACATCTTATAAACTCCACCCAACACCCCATTGAAGTCAATGGCTAGTGAAACATAGACTTAACTCCTTAAGGCCCAAGTGCTCTGTGACTTTAAACCACTTTTTCTCAAAATGGCCAAAAGGGAGTTACGTCTTTATGTCACTGACTGCTCAATAGTATAGTCTGGGATATCTCAAGCTTATTAGCGCGCTTAATAGCTCAGGCAGACGTCTTCAATTGATCCAATCTATTTACCTGCCAAGGAGCAGACAGATATTGACTCTATAAATGAATGCCCTTTTGGCTCTAAATAGATGATATAGGGTCGGAAAGGTCACTTTAAATGCATGGGTGTGAATTAGAAACAGACTGGGTGAACATCAATTTTAAGATGTTTATGAACACCACATGTGCTGTATTGCTTTATAGGGGGAACCCCCCTGGATATGTTTTATATGATGTAACCTTTTTTGTTCTTCTTTTAAATAAATGAATGCCTGTACCAAAAGACTATATGATCAAAATTATATTGCGTTAATTTGTTTGTATGTCAGTAGGATAGTCTATGACATGGTCCATACATGAGTTGGTGCTATGTCAGCTGAATTTGGATAATTGTACATTTATGTACATGTATAATCAGTTTTTGAATTTTGAAAAGCTTGAAATATCATGTAAATTAAATTATTAAATGTTCTCTTTATTTTCTCTTTTTACTTCTTTATTCAGATTCCATGGACAAAGCTAAAGACACATCCAATATGTTTGGTAGGTACATGTACATGTATTCATTAATATTATTATAGATTTACAATGTGAGTGCCTATCTATCATCAGTGTTGCGGTGTTGAGGCACAGGTGGTCGACAGGTGGCCTTTGTAGACAGGTTCTGGACTCATTTTTTTCCCCTCCATAAGTGAGAAATACACATTGAGTGACCACTATAGGCAGGTTCCTTGTATTTGACAAATGGCCACTGTGACAGGTTTCACTGTGTAAGTTGTGTGTCCAGACAGGTTGTGTCTACAAGCCTACAAGCAATCTTTCATAATTTTTCTAAGACTTACATGTATGTTGTATAATATTATAAAGGACATATTATATTTATGATGGTTTAATAGTCTATTTGATTAATATTTCGTGCTAAATCAGAAGGCAAAAGAGAATGCTTTGTGTTTGTTAAGTGTCTGGAAACCCTGATATCATGTGCAAATATTGATGGTACATGTGTTTGCAGTTATGGATATTTTAAGCACTTTGATCTTTTTATAAATGAATGAGTTTTTAATTTCTCACTGTCTGGAGATAATAGGTTGATTGATATATATTTTTTTAATCCAAAGGCAAAAGAGAATGATTTGTGCTTGTTATTGTTATTGTGTTTGTATTATTCAAACATTGATATCATATGCAAACACCGATAGTAAACATGCTTGCAGTTCTGGATAATTTAAGCACTTTGATATCTTATATTAATGAGTTTTTAATTTCTCATCGTCTGGAGATAATGGGTTGACACGTATACCACATGCGCCCTGTTGTTTTATCATGTCACTAATCATTAGTGAAGAACAAGCTGGTACTTGTATTAAGTATAATCATGGTCGGATCTTAAGTATGTTTGGAGCAGATCGTTATTGGGTATGAGCATGTGCGTTGTTCAACAGAGCAAAAAAAAGGTAGAGCAGTTTAGCTCTAAACATTTTTCCACAAAATCTCTACACCACCCAACAAAAAAGAAGGTATAAGGAAAGAAAGAGAAAGAAAAAATATGTAAGAAGTTAGAATGTCTTGTGAAAATTTTGCTTTGACAATATTAACAAATTTAACATTTGCGGGTTACAAGTGTAGCACTGAATTACATTAACTGTTTTGATAAATAATTGAAATAAATGTATTTGATTGGATGTGACCAAATTTTAAAGAAATAGATACTGTTCTGGGAAAAAAAAATGTCATGAAACAGCTAGGGCATGAGTTCAGTTCTTACTTGAAGAAATACTGCAGAAAGATTATCCGACTGCATACCATTTCCCGCTCTTCATTTTAAATACTAATTGAAAGTGGAGTAAAATGGGGTGTTTCGGTTTCAGGTTAGTCCTTGTTTAGGCGCTCTGTAATTCATTCCATATCCGGAGGGTATCTTTTGGTGTTGGGATTTGAATGATTGTTAGAGAAAGTATTTGAGAGTATGACTATGAGTATGAGTAGAAGAGGTGAGAAAGAGGAGGCAGAAGGGAGAGAGAGAGAGAGAGAGAGAGAGAGAGAGAGAGAGAGAGAAAGGGGAAGGGGAGAGAGAAAGTGGAGGCACAGGAGAGAGAAAGAGAAATGGAAATAAATGGAAAGTAGGAGAGAGAGAGAGATAAGAGAGAAAGTGTCGAAATGGATGAGGATAGTAATATTCAGTTAGTCTAGTTAGTCTTATTCATAATTATGATACCTAACCTACTGTAAATATAGATACATGTAAGTATACAATATGTACACAGGTTTCATAGTACTATGTATTTTGTTCTTTCAGTACCTGGACCAGGTTGAACTAGAAATGGAGACTTGTCGGGATCTCAGGAAGACGGAGAACAAGCAAGCTCTGCAATTGTAAGTGCTTCTCTCCAGTTCAAGTTCAAGTTCAAGTTCAATTTGATTAAATTCCAATAAAAGCAATATATACAGATAAAAATCAGAAATACAGCACAGATGCAAATAAAATACAATGTACATGGAGATGGAATCGAGGGTACCTTATTTTCTTTCCTGTCTTGCTATTTTCAACGAAATTATCTTTTTGTTTCACATGATACAAATTTATGCAGGAAATAAGAAAGATAGATGAGATATACAGCTAGATACATGTAGATTCATAATAGTCTCTTGCAAAATCAAAAGAAATCTGTAGTGAACAATAGGTTGCAGTTACAGGCCTGATAAAAACCCAATTTAAATCGGTTTCCCGATTTTTTTTATTTTTGCCGATTTTTTTCTTTTCTTCCCGATTTAAAAAAAAAAAAAAAAAAATCCAGATTTTTTTTTTTTTTTTTTACCAATTTTTTTCTTCTTCCCTTTGTTTATCCTGATTTTCCCGATTTCCCTCTTATTTTCTCTATTTATCCCTATTTTGCCCTATTTTTTCCCCCAATTTTCTTACTTGAAAGGGGGGAATGTTGTTAGATGCCATTTTTTTCCCCGCGAATCCTCTTTTTTTTTTTTTTACTCAAGGGGGGGCGTGGTTGAGGGGAAAACAAAAAACCTTTTTTTTTTTTAATGCTCACTATCACCCTTGAGTTAAAAGACAACATAAATCCCTACCCTCAATACTCTACATGTATGTACCGGTATTCTATTCGGCAGCTGATTAGAATACAATGAAAGAATGATTTTGTGTACGTTTATCATAAAGAAAGATGGCATTATTTTTTAGGAATGGTTGGCTTTATTTGTAAGTTTGAATTTACTGTAAATGAATTACCCTAGATATGCAACCATGCTCACAGACTTGTATATTAAAAGAAAAATATTTAGGATTGCATTACATACAATGTTCTTTCTGTAGTATGGAATTTAAAGGTACTAAACCATTTTGAACTTTAAGTTGAAAAGACATACTTTTCACAATGAAAAACTGTCAGATACTGTCACACTTTGGTTCTTTAAACTGTATAGTGAACTGAAAGTGTTGACCAAAGGGAAAGAAAATGTTTTCTTTTCAAAGCCAAAATTTCATTAACTTTCAGAGCAACTAGTAAATACGGGTTTCCAGAGAGAGTAGTGGATGGGATGTACGTACATGTGAACTCGATCATCGGCAAGTTCAAGTCGGACACCTTTCATGCTGATATACAGGTGGGTACCATGATCATAGAGGCGATGAGGCTGATTATGATGAGTGTGAGGGTGGTGATGATGGTCATGATCATGATGACGTCGATGGTGATGAAGATGAAAGGTGTTGATGGTGATGATGGTGAGATGGTGATGATGGTGAGAAGGTGATGTTAATGATGATGATGATGACGACGACGACGATGATGATGATGATGATGATGATGATGATGATGATGATGATGATGTTATGATGATGATGATGTTAATGATGATGATAATGACGATGATAATGATGGTGATGATGGTGGTGGTGGTGGTGGTGGTAGTGGTGGTGTTGGTGGTGGTGGTGGTGGTGGTGGTGGTGGTGGTGGTGGTGGTGGTGATGGTGATGATGATGATGATGATTGTAGTGGTGGTGATGGTGGTGGTTGTACTGATGGTGACGATGATGGTGATGACAATGAAGAGGGTGTTGATGATGGTGATGATGATGATGATGATCGATGGTGATGTTAATGATGAGGATGATGCTGGTGATGATGATAATGATGAAGAGTCAATAGTATATTGTTTTGTATCAGATTTGTATCAGGAGAACCGTTCCTTTATTTGTACGTGGTGTCTATACCCCCCCCCCCCATCCCCTCTACTCTTCACTCCCACCCTTCATCCACCTAACATCCATCCCGTCACCCTACCTTCAGCCATCATTATCCGTCACCTTTATACCAACATTGAAGGTGGCATGTTTGTGAAGCTGAAAGCCTTCTACTCATGTGTTATTCCTTTTTCACACGGCATCTCCGCCTTCAACTGCCTCATGTAATTTCATCCCCACTCTCATTGATCCTCATTAGCTGTGTCCACACTTCAACCTTTTGTATTTTCCAGAATGTATTACTCTGTAAGAAAACACGCGCGGCCTGTTCACACTCAGCAGAAAGCAAGGTTAAATACTCTATGTTTTAACCGCAATCACGATCTCACTTATTTGGGTGATTAGAAAAATCAAAGCCAACATAACAAAGCTAAACAAAACTAAAACAAAAAACAAAATCTCACAAATTGATGAGATGGTGTTGACATACATTGTATATATACATGTACATGTTATCCCTCTTTTCTTGAATTAACAGTGATGCGTTCATTGGTGATTGCTGTGCATCTTGTATATTGATGAAGTGAGCGCTTTTTTTTATAGCACAATCAAGGTCAGCATAAGTGAAATGATTCAATCAATACATCCCAAGTGTGAACAGGTGTATTCATTCAAAAAGTGATATTTGATCCCAACCTCGCTTTTTCCCCTCTTGTGTGAATGGCCCTATTGTGTATACCCTAGGTAGACTGCTTCATGTTCATGTACATTGTAATTCCACCCCCTAGCTCTCTCATTGGTCCTCATTAGCTGTGTCCACACCACAGCCTTTTGAGTTTCATATTTTCTAGACACCAACAAGACTGACACCAGGACCCCATTTCACAAAACTTATCATCAGTGACAGTTTTTGTTATAAGCTACTGAAATCCTTGCTTCAGATTTGTTATCAGCAGATCTGCCATTGATTTTTGTCATTTGTCATTGAAAGAAGGCTTTGTGAAACAGGTCCCTGGGCAGCGTTTCATGAAACCATTATAAGTACATGTACAAGTTCACCATCAACTCATAAAAATGCATGTATTATTTGTCAATGAACTTGTACTTGTGACGGTTTCATGATATGATGCCCAGATTGACAACGAACTGAACACAAAATTGCAATACTTGAAATAGCCAAGAATCTGTCACTTTGGAATTGGTGATATGTCTGTTTAGACAGTGTGACTGAGGTGCGGTACAATTTTCGCATACATGTATTTCTAAAGATACAAAGTAATAGATGAGATTCAGTCAGTCAGTATAACCTTTAAATTCTGGACTTTGGTTTAGTGAGAATTTGACGGCTGGAACGATTATTTTGGCGTTTTCGCATGTAGCAGCATCTAGAAAATTAAGGTCAAGGTCAAAAAGCTTCTTTACATACATGTACATGTAATGTGGGAGAAATTGGTTTCCCATTAAAAATTTGGCTCACTACATATATTGCAGGAGTGTCTTCCGTTCAAATGTTGTAAGTACATGTATTAAAGCAAGGCGGGAGTAACATTAAACTGGGTTGCTATTGATTGTATGCTGATTGCTTTAATAGTCTGACATCACAGACCCTTTTAGATGTATGATAATGTTACACATGGCGGCATAATACTGCTTGTCTGTAAAATATCCATATTGATGACAACCCAATACATCTCTGGTAGATGTCCCATGTAGATGACCAAAGTAGTCTTTTAAAATCGTTTGTCCACATTTCCCCGGAAAAGTTTATTTCTTTTATACACACACTTATTTCTGTTTCAGTTTCAGTTTAGTTTATTCATTTAATAAAAATCACATTACAAGCAAATAGCACTGTAAATAACATAAAAACCTCTCACTAGAATAAACATACTAATACGTCAAAATATGATACCAGGTAATGGAAAAAGGGAGGTTATAAAAACCCCCCAAAAATGAGTTTGTTGAGATATCTCCTAAAAAAAAATAATTAAACAAAATGTGATGAACATAATAAAGATTTGAATTTATGTTCATGTTCATGTATGTGCTTTTGATAATTTACTTAATACGTGTACATTTAGGTCTGCAACACTGAACTAACTAATTTAGGACGAGATGGTAGTCAGTTTCCATGTGCAGAAGCTCACAATTCCCTGACACCACATTTGGTGGAAATACCATTAATGGGTGTACAGAATAGGAATATTGACAATACAAAAACACGTCCCTGGTGAGCTAATGCATTTCGTTCAAATGCATGTCCCCCTGGATGCATTTACATATCTCTCTTTGTCTCTATCTCGTGTCTTGTCTTTGTCAACAATGTTAGCAAATGGAAAAGAAGTCAAGATTCGACCTAGAAAATCCTTTTAGGTACTTCTGATCGAATAACATCCTTACATGTAGCTCCTTTCTATCTCTTGCAGTGCATAATTTATTATCCTTTTGTAAAATCACATTTTTCTTTTCTTTAAAAAATGTTGCTGTTACTGTTAGTGCTCCTCGTTGCCTTCTACTGTTTTTCATTATCATTTGTATTCTTTGATTTACTTCTTTGTCTTTTCTCTCCTTTCCTTCCTTGGTGTCCCCCTTTCCTTACATATTTCTCCTCACTTTTTTTTCATCTCCTTGTTCTCCTCATTTGTCTTCTTTTTCTATATTAGATTCTTCTCCATCTTCTTATTTTTCTGCTTCACATTCTGTCCTTCTCTACAGTGCTCTTTGTCCTTCTCTTTCTGCTTGATCTTCTCCTCTTCTTTGTCTTCATATTTTCGTCTTCAAGCTACTTCATCATATTCCTTGACTCCTCCTTTTCCTCCTCCTATTCTTCTTCTTTCCCTTTTCTTCTCCTTCTTCTTCCTCTCCTCTTCCTGCTCCTCCTCCTACTCCTCCTCCTTTTTCCACCTCCTCCTTCTTCTTTGATCGATCTCCTTCTCCTTCGTCTTCTTCATCTTCTTCATCTTCTTCTTCTTCTTCTTCATCATCTTCTTCATCATCTTCTTCTTTTCCTCCTCCTTCTTCATCTTCTTCTTCTTTTCCTCCTTTTCTTCCTCCTTTCTTCCTCCTCCTCCTCCTCCTCCTCCTCAACCCCCTTCTCCTCCTCCTTCTCCTTCCTCCTTCTCCTTCCTCATGCAATTGCTCCTCTCCCTATTTGCTTTTTTTATCTTCCAATCAATGCTGTGTTTCAGACAAGCGTTCAGAATACATACAATGCTTGTCATGTTGTTTGGCTATACATATAAGAATAGACGCTGATATGGCCCTGCCCTTGAAAGCACTGTTAAGTGGAAATCTGAAACGCACTAACCGGGTGCTAGACATATGGGAACATGAGCAGCACAGTATACATGTCATGACCTATTCATGCTGTAAGGCTATAAGCCTCGTTCAGATACGACTCTGTAAAACAGTAGCGCTTTGATAAAAAATATAACAGCATAAATGTAACACTTTACATTGCTGTATCTTATGTAAGACGGAGCTCAGTTGATACACCTAGGACCTCTATTGCGCAGTTGCCATTCATAGATTTACACGTTTTAAAGCCCCTCTGCACTATTTTGGCCAGGAGGGATTCAACCTCCCTGCATGGTCACTGGCAGGTGGTTATCTCATCAAACCAGCTCTTAATTGACATCAGAAAAAGGGGACCATGGGGGACCAACGGGTACCGCTTACGCATTGTTTGCTATATAGAGGGTGCAAGAAGCTACAAGTAGTGCAGTGGGGCTTTAATAGAAACCGCCACGGTTTACCACTTCATATCTGAACGAACCTTTACAAAGAATCATGAGAGAGAGAGTAGTTAGTACATGGAGGCCTATAACACCACCATGGCAGCCTTGCTAAATCCATGTTGATGATTGTGGAGTGCCAGGAGTGTCAACTTCGACAGACATGAGCGCTGTACAAAAACCCACTATCATTATTATTATTAATAGGAATAAAGACAGCTTCTTCTGTTGTTCCAATGTCATCCTCACAGTAGCCCATTCACACTGTAATCATTAATTTAAGTTCTAGTATGAATGGGCCTACTGGCATTCATAGCTTTCCAATATTCATTTTCTCTGGAATTAAAGAGGGAAGGTGGGGTAATGTACAGGGGGAAATGATTGTGGAGTTTTCTCATCCTTTTCACTCCTAAATGGGTACAGGGATCTCTTACATGGAGATGCAATTTTCACCAAACAAAGATTGCTTTTGAAATAGTTGTATTTCTCAATGTGACATGTTAGACCGTTTTGATGTCACATCTTTGTGTTGTCCCACGTTCTTATATGTGCAAGATTTGGTCACTATTTTTAGAACTTGAATGATTCCACAACCTCTTGACAGTTGCACATCCTTGAACTGGTATTTGATACCAAGTTTACTATAGTATTCGGAAACTTACACTAGACAGTTTCTTTCCAAAGGTCATTGAATGATTACACATTCACATTGTCATTTAGATAATGGTCAGTCTCTCTTTTTTTTTCTTCTTCTAAATGTATGTATAAATGCCTAGTAATTAAGTTTTTATTTATTTTGCTACATGTATCTAATTTGATATGTACAAGCACAAGTTACTTCTTGAAGGTCCTTGCTTTCTATTTTTTATGTATTTATGACTTGTACTGTTTTTTATGATGCCAAATAGACTGAAATTGAAACTCATCACTGATTTATAATCACCATTATTGTTTGCCTTCTAGATTGCTCAGCTTATTGTGCAGAGCACGACTCCAGACTGGAAGCCAGCAGACCTGCGATACTCCAGGATAAAGGACATGAACAGGGGACAAGTTCTTACCTTCAAGGCAGTGGAATGGTCCACATTCAGACTGACAGTAGATGCAATAGAGAAAGGATCAGGTTCACCCACTACGCCAATTAGGTTAATCACAAATCAGGGAAAGGTAAATATTCATAAAAAGTTCTTACCTACAAAGAAGTGGAATGGTCCACTCTTAGACTGACAGTAGATGCAATAGAGAAGGGATCGGGCTCACCCACTACGCCAATTAGGTTAATCACAAATCAGGGAAAGGTAAATATTTTAAAAAGTTCTTACCTTCAAAGCAGTGGAATGGTCCACGTTTAGACTGACTGTAGATGCAATAGAGAAAGGATCGGGCTCACCCACTACGCCAATTAGGTTGATTACAAATCAGGGAAAGGTAAATTATTTTAAAAAGTGTTACCTACATTATTACCTCATTTATAGCTGAGCTGCCAAAGTAGCTAGTGCTCAAGCATATCAGATACCTAGGCCTTGATTAAAAAAATGATGGAGAGTGGCCGATGTAGATTAAGGTCTAACCAAAGGACGCAAGTGTCAGGCTGGGATCCGAACCCGCAACCTTACGATTGAGAGTCTAGTGACTGAACCACTATACCACAACATCTCTAAGACCTTTAATCCTCTGACCTCCATAAACCTGTCTAATTTTATCCCTCAGATCTGTATCACCATCAAGAAGAGACTCAACGACTGTTCGCTGGTGACGTCCAGACTCCAAGTGCTTCTGGATGACATCCTCTGGGTTCTCACAGACTCCCAGATCAAGGCCAGCATGCTCCACATGCGCAGTCTCAACCCGGTCATACAGAAAGCTGCAGCCCAGAGCAAAGTACATGCCGAGGCAGCAGGAGAGGTATAAAAATTATGTTATTAATTACCGCAGGTAGCTCTATCAGTGTCAAAACAGGGGAGTGTTTCACAAAGACCAAGATTGACTTTAAGTTGGACTTAACAATGGCAGGCCGTTCATGCCACTAGTTGTTCTCACCATTATAATCTTTAGAAAGTATTTTTTCCTTCAATAATGATCTATCAAAAAATGTAGATTCTGTAGATTTGTGACCATGATTTGTACGTCCTTTGAGAGACCAATGCCGGTAAATGGTGAGAGCAAACAGTGGCATGAACAGCCTGCCATAGTTAAGTCCAACTTAAAGACGATCTTAGTCTTTGTGAAACACACCCCTGTTCTGTGTTTAAAGGGCTCTGCAGTTAGTACTACCCCATCATTGCAAGGAACCCATGCAATACGCCTGGGTCAAGAGCTAGAAGGACCACTACTCTTGTATGAGAGTGAAGATACTTCACCAATATTCATCAAGCTCCCCTTGATGTCCCCTGAAATCCTGTTGATGTTGTGTCTACACATTTAGATTGTAATAATTGCAGTGGCTGACAATAAGGATGATTATTATAGTTTAGCATGAGTTTTTATAAATTTACTCACATTTTCATAGAAAACAGAATAGGAAAAAATAGTACCATCTTCCACGATTCCATTGCAAGAATTCTTAGAGAAATTAAAATATACTTGAACTTGAAAGCTCAATTATTAAGTCATAATTTATCATTGGAATTTGAGTACAAAATTTATTATGAGTTGTAGAGTGGTGGGTAAATTAATGCTTAATGCCTGAAAACTTGTTTTCATTGAAATTAAAGGTGAACACTGGTATCTTTCCAACCCCTAAGTTGTTAATCAAAATTTCCCATCATCTTTCCCAACCTGCCATCTTGTCGCAGGCTGTGAGCACCCCACATCCTACAGAAGACCCTGCAAACAGGCCTCAGAACGTCAAAACATCCAAGGAACTCCAGCTGCTGCAGTTCTTTGAGCGCTACGACGTCCCCGAGACATCCTACCACTTCTTCACCAAGAGAGTCGACCTTCACCTCTGTGATGAAATGAATCGACCCGAAACTGGTATGTATGTGTAACAGAACGGAATAGTCCATTTACTAAAAAGGGGTTTTTGTGGCATATAAAATAGCCGATTAGGAAATGGTACAACTGACAAGTGAGTTGATTTCTACCTCTGTGATGAAATGAATCGTCCCGAAACTGGTATGTATGTTTCACAGAATGGAATAGTCCATTCACTAAAAAGGGGTGTTTGTGGCATATAAAATAGCCGATTAGGGAATGGTACAACTGACAAGTTAGTTGATTTCCACCTCTGTGATGAAATGAATCGTCCCGAAACTGGTATGTATGTGTAACAGAACGGAATAGTCCATTCACTGAAAAGGGGGTTTGGTGTGATAAGATTTAAACAAAAGAATGCCCAACATGAGTTGATCTTCATCTCTGCTATGAAATAAATTGCCCCCAAATTGGTATGTACATGTATGTGTAACAGAACGGAATAGTCCATTCATCGAAAAAGGAATTTTTAAAAAACTTGCTATAATCCTTGCTCTGGCTTGCAACAAGTACTGCTAACATGAAATGAAAAAGAAAAAAACACAAAGAAAAAAAAGGCTTGAATTTATTTCTGTAGCTGACGTCTTCACTAACCAACCCGCCATATCATCACGTAATGATGTTCTGTTTTGTGCCTTTGCAGTATAGTCTTGCGCTCAATCACATGCTTCTATCATAACACTGTTGATATATGAGTTTTCATATTAACAGATAATATTCTTCTTTAAAAAAATATTCAGTTACGCAAGCTTTTAACTACTTTGATTCATATGAGTGGATTCAATAGCTATCATTTCTTTCACAAATATTTCTTGTGGGTATTTATCAATTCATTTTGTTGGGTTTTTGGTGGAGGTGTTCATTTCATTGTGTCTTGACTTTTCAGTCCTTTTTGTTTCTCATTTTGTTTTCACCATTCATTACAACATCATTCAGACAAGAATTCAGCAAAAGGTATTAAGTCATTGCAAATTGGATGCACTGTGTTTGCTGTGATGGTTTTATTACTCTTGTTTTTGTTGTTGTTACTGTGTTTCACATTGTTGACCCATCACCTTTTAACCTTTGACCTCACTTGACAGTGTTAGTAATGACCTCTAACATGTCAATATCTTATCAATAATGTTTTTCCAAACAAACACAGAATAGAATCGGAAAGAAAAAATCATCATTATTCTTTGATCAAGCATACAGTTGAATAGACTTGATTGCCATTTCATTTGCACAAGTCATGTCAAGTACAAACATCTGGTTGATATGTCATTACGTGTGGAGAGTTCACTTCCAAAACCTCCTGCGTGTAGATCAAATTTGTGTTCAATTTTGTCTTTACTGATTTCAGAAACCTCAAAAAAATATTCACTACTACCAAAACAATTCTTGTATGAGAAAAATATAACATAAATTCACAAGAAAATGAACCCCCTTCTCCCCCCCCCCCATTAATCCAATTAAATCCATATGTTTTCAAAACAGGTTACATTTTAATAAACAATGGTCTTCTAGGGAACTGACTAATCACAGAGCAGCATGAAATGCATGAATAGTCACATATTGACCCTAAGTTGCTTGAACAAAAAGAACTAGTTTGCACGGACCAGTGTAAAGGAGGGTGACTCCAGATATTTCTACAAAAACATGTTCAATTCTCATACACCTACTTCAAAGTTTAGTCAAAATTTAGTTCATCAAAAATATATAGCTTTAACTATTCTACAAACTGAGATAACTGAAGAAGTTAACTGTTTTATGAGTATCTAACATATATTGTGAAAAAAATACTTATGATGTGAACTAACCTTTTGCAATGTGTGCCCATACTTGTATGTATGTATGTAACCAATCTGTAGTGTGGAGTTGCCTACTACATGTAGCTTGTATCGAGAATGGATTTGTTCGATGTAGCCTAGACTAGAATAGATACAGTCAAACTTGTCTATTATGGCCACCCAAGGAAAACACAAAAAGTGTTTTAAAAGATAAACTTTTAAAACAGGTTTTTCAACATACATTTCCTTCCTCAGTTTGATATATATATACAATATACAGTTAACAAATAAATTATTCACACCCTTGTGAAAATTTGTGTCCCAATTTATGTTTCTTGAGAGTATGACATTATAAAAGCTTACATCTAAAAGTATTCAACAAAGGCCCTACCTAATTCTACCAGTTCACCTTTCATGCTCGAGTTACAAAAACTTCTAATTTACAACAGGTCTGAATAATTTAGTTGTTATCTGTAGGTGGCCTTTTTAGAGAGGTGGCCACTAGGACAGGTTTGACTGTAGCTGCATGTGATATTTTAACTTTGCATAAAAACTCACCTCTATTGTAACCCAGTAGAGTAGATGTACATGTTTTGTATTCATTTAAAATATGATCAAGCAATGCAATTGACATGCATGTATGTGATTTGTAATCGACAGGATAGGGTGAGAAATTCATGTTGTAAAACTATGTTCTGTATTTTTTATATTTATAAAAACATATACCTACAGAACACTTTGGAACCAGTGTACCTAGATGGTAACACTGCACACATCAATGAATGTTTCATCCTTCGACTTTTATTTGATTATTTGTGTGTAAGCACCACATGAAGTTTGTTTGCCTTTTGCTATAAAAACATTTGTTTTCTCTTTGTTCTTTGTTTGTTTTTTGCTTATTGTTTCTACCGGTATACAAATTGACATACTAGCACATGTAAGGAGCATGTCGCATTGTGGATTGGCAATGGAGGAACAGTATGCCTCTTGGTAGAATGGCTGCTATGGCGATTAAAGAACAATGTTTTGTTTTTGAAGGGGATAAATGAAAATGATTTATTATTATTGTTAAAGGTACTATGTCCCATTTGCAGGCCAAAAAAATGAAGAAGTTAAATTCCAACTGCATTTGAAAGATAATTCTAATTTAGAACTTCCCTAAAAAAGGTGGGGCTTGAAAATGTCTTCAAGTGGGAAAATAACGACTATTAGTTGTCAAATCGACTTTAGGGCTATAGAGCCCAAAAGTAATAGTCTTGATTTTCAGACAATTTTACCGAATGGTCATACGTTTTATGCTGCGCAAAGATTCAATCAGTTTAATCTTGGCCATCACAAGAAGTGGGTTATTGATGTAGACAAATGCTTATGTACCCTTTACAACTCTTCTCATGTATGTTATTACCAAAGAAGAAAAAAAGCCAGTCAGTCACTCAATAGTGTCTGACGGTGAAGTCTAGCAAGTAAACGGGTTTCTTTGCATAATTTGAATATGAGGACACTGCTAACGTTTAAATTTCACAGATAGGACATACATGACATATTCATAATTCCTGCAAATTTCTACATAATTTGAGGTTGGCTGCAAAAGGGACATAGTACCTTTAATGTTATTATAATTGTTACTGTCATTACTATTTTTAATATTATTAAAATATCCTTCATTTGAGGAGAGCCAGCTTGTCATCATGGCACAACAATACACTAAGCTACCTCCTATGTTAATGCAAATATTAGAAGCCATTTAACATTGTGGATATACCAATGAGGTAAGTAATTCATTCTTATATTTTACATGCAATTGTAATATGCCAGTAATGCAATCAAATCACTATTCACTTAGTCTTCACTATGTTCACTAAGTTATATGTACTGTACTACATTGTAGTTTTCATTCTGAATGATAAATGTCTATTTTTTTCACACCTCTTAGAATCGTTCAAAAGGAGAATAGAAGGAGGTGCTATGCAGATCTCTTTTACCGGTGTTTCGTTTGACTACTACCCTTACCATATAGCAAGTAAGTCGGAAAATTTATCACATATGATTTTGGATTTAGAATTCTTTTAACACCACTTTCATATTCACTGCTGAAGAGGGTTAAGTCCACACTCAGCCCAGAGTAATTTGTCATATAGGACAGGCATGTGTTTGTCCACAAAATGCATGACTGCATGTTGCTGAAGAACATCCATTGGCATAGTCTTTTTTGTTTAAAGTCCCAGGTACTCCAATTTATGTGTGGAGAAGGGGGGGGGGGGGGGAGGGGCTGTTGAACTTAACTCTTGTCACCTGTAATGGGAAAGATGAAATATTCATGAAACATTCCGTCACGGAACACCTGCTCCTTCAGCGTTGGGCAGTAAACTTATTGAACGTCCCTCATTATTTATACCTCTGCTGTATTCATAGAACTGTAACACTCTTTCCATATGAAACTTGTTTGTTTTGCAGGTAGTCCTCGGACCCATTGGCAATACTTTGATGATGCAATGAGCCTCTCCGATAAATGGATCCACACCGTCCTTGCTCACTTCAAGCAACAGTACGCCATGGCACGCAACGAACTCAAGAAACGGACAGCCCCGCCCACTCATCCAGCCACACCCCCTCCCCACCCTCCACACACAAAGACCACGCCCCCTGCGCGACCTGCCACACCCCCAACCAGAACTCAATCGCAAACGGGCAGGGAGCGCACGTCGAGCGCTAGCCATGGTCGCCCACCGGGACGCCCAGGGGGTACAGCAGCCCCGCCCCACGGTCAACCACGATCCGGTGCTATGCCCTGTCAAGGAAACCGGACGTCGGTCAAGCTGATGTCCAGCTGTCTAGTGTTTAGGATACGAGCGTTGCAGCTGAGTAACGTCGCGACGTCAGACCGGGGGGCCAACAACGAGGAGAACCTGCGCAATAATCTGTTCTTGATGTCGGACAAGAACACGTTCCACTTACCCCCTGAGATACCGTCCATACATGTAGAGTACATGTCTTTCTACTTCCCCAATGAACTTGACTTCCCTGGTAAGTGTTAACCCCTTAACTCTTGACCATTCTGATTTCCATAGACCTAATACAGGAACCATCAGGGCCCCATTTCACAAAACTTGTCATCAGTGACAAATGACAGTTTTTGTTATAAGCTACTGAAATCCTTCCTTCTGATTGGATATCAGCAGATTTGTCACCAACTTTTGTCATTTGTCATTGAAAAAAGGCTTTGTGAAACACCCCCCTGGTCCCTATGTGTTGATTAAGGCCTTTTCAGATGTTTAAAATAAGACAATTGAATGGAATAACTGTGCTTCTTGTTTCTGTATCTTATAACATATTGCTGGTGTGGAACTAACCCAAGTTTAAAATGAGTTTCAATGTCCTATTTTACCAAATTTTGTATAACAAATATTTCTTCTCCCTTTCGAAATTGTTCATGTTGTGATCAGCAGTCTGAAGTAAGTTTGTGATCAATAATTATCATCAATCATTATTGCAGAAGTATTTCTATGAAAGATCATTACAAGCAGCAGCAGAATTTCAATAAAGTGCTTGTGTTTCATTTTATCAGTGCCAGCCCCAGTGATCTATGCCCAGATCAACCCTATGCAGCTCAGATTGGACAATACAACCCTACTATGGCTCAACCAGTTTGCATTCAATGTCATGCAGACATTAGTAAGTATTATAAGACGATGATCAAATGATTGGTTGAGAGCGTACACATGACCAGGCATTTTCTTGCCTAACATGTAATATTACTAATGACCAGTAAATACTAATGACTCATGTTATAAAAATCATTTTATGAAACAAATAAAACATCATCTTATAAAACAAATAATACCCATCATTTTGTTTGGGCATTAGTAAAATTACCCACACTCGGTACCTTCAAAACAGTCCAAACACCCTTGGCTATCGCCTCGGGCAGGTTAAACCGTTCCAAAGGTACCTTGTGCCGGTAATTCGTACTAATGCCATCACTGCTTAATTAATGATAACTATTGCTGGGTGCGGACCTGGTTATCTCTATTGTCACTATTGTGCATAACTTTACTCTATGAATGTACACAACTTGCATGTAACCTATCTATCTACTTTGTACATCCGTGTTTTCATTTCGTTCAGCAGATATCATTTTATTTTCAATTTTGTTGAATGCTTTGAAATTTTTAAAAGTCGTATCCCTTTGAATTCCTGTGATACAATCAATGTGACAAAGATCCCTAGAACAGAGATGCCAACCGTTACGGTTTCGCCGTATTTGTTACGGTTTTAATGCTCTTGTTACGGCGTTACGGTAAACAATCAAAAGGTTACGGGGAAACGATAAATAAAAGTACATTATAGCAGATGCCGCTATTTATACATAGCCTCCGTACACAGCGCTGCATGTCACACGCATTTACTCATAAGTTCACTGAATTTGACTTCACTGGATGAGGCACTTTCGCGCACATTGTCCGTCCGTCCGCCGCCATCTTGTTTAATTCCGAAACAACACGGCCGTCGTCATTATTGTACTAGTACATGTAGTATGCATGCTACGTGCATTTTGGGGGGAGCATGGTGGTAGATGAACGTGCCTGCGGCGCCCGCAGTACCCATTCAAAGTATAGTAGCGAAGACTTCGGTGATTCAGTGGGCGCATTGCAAGTGCGGTATACGGTGTGTTGTTGTTCATGAACGCCGGCCCTAGCGGCCTGGGCTTGTGTGGCTGTGGTACCGGTGAGTGCATGCGTGCATGTGTAGGATACAAGTTCTGCCATTTGACTGTGGATTCGAATTTGATTCGACGCTTGAATGAGGTGTTTTCTTCCTGAATATCATCATGAATTCACTCAAAAGAGCGAGTACCCGAGGAGGAGATCCTCTGACTGGAAACAGATTTTTAAAAACGTTTTTATGCACATCTTTATTTTGGACTTAAAAATGGTAGGTTCGAAATGCAGTAAGAGTGATTGGGTGTTTGTGTAAGTTTTGCGCGAAAATTATGCTGCGGTGTCTTGCGTTCCGGAAAGACCCCCATTTGTTACGGACAAATATGGTAAATGTTACTGACAGCCATCCTATGGGGTTGGCATCTCTGCTAGAATTTTGTCAATGAAGAAAAAGATGTATTAAATTAACCCTGTTTTTTGTTGTTGCATTGCAGCCTGAAATAGACGAGATAGCTCCAGCTTCTCAGACGAGCTCGGGACAGGATCACATTGACATTAGAGTAGATGCACTTATGCAGAAGGTAAGGCGCCCTCTATTACTCATGGCTAATCCAGAAACTTTAGGGAAATTAGTAACGATTGCAGTTTTGCCTCAAGAACTTTTGAAAATTGCAAAAATCCAATCTTGTGCTTCAATTGGTTTGGGACACTGAACTTAAGTGTAACTTTACGACTCGTTAAATCTTGAAAGTTTATGTTTGTTTTGACTCCCAAGTTACACCTGGCATTTGGTGTTGTGTTGTGGAACTATATCTTGTTGTGTTTTTTTTTTTGAGGGGATGGAGGGGAGGTTCATTCTTTATTTGAGAGGATCATATGGACCCCTTTGAAAAACAGCTTATAGCTGACAAGGGCAATCCATCCCATGAGTGGAGAATAAATAAATAAATTAATAAATATGTGCTTTGACCACTCTTGGTGTTGAAGAAAAAACCAAGCCAAACCTTGATTCATCAGTTGTCTTCCTTTTGCTATTCAGGTACTGATTCCTGTTCCAGATCCTGTTGCCAACCAACCAGACCGGCCCAAGATCCTCCAGGTCCAGGTCTCGCAGGTGACTGCAACCAACTGCCGCGTCGGGACGAACTCCTCCAGACCAGACCTATCCAAGGTCCTGCAGAAGTTCCAGGGAGTCCAGCTCTTCCACACCACGACGTTCCCGAGCAACAAGACCGACTTGCAGACGTTGCCTGCCAAGTTCTGGAAGCACGCTTACGAACCCAACTTCCTCCTCCCTCCAGGGATGCAGGAAGATGAAAAGAAAGATTCCATTCACAAGAATGGAACGCCTCCTCAGATGAGGGAAGTGTCGGAACATTCTAAACCATTGCAGGATGTCAAGATGAAAACGTATACCTTCAGACCGAACGCGTCCGACGATGTCTGGGGCATCAAGGTCGATCAAGTGTGGGCGGACTTCGTCGGGGTGCCCAGCTCCCCAGACAGGCCGGTGCCATTCATCCAGCCACTGCCACTCGGCTTGTGGATGTGCTCAGCCAATAGCAATACATCGTTAGAGTCACGTGACCAAGTCTCCGGGAGTAGCCCGTCTCTTGCCAATATGCACTTGGTTGTAGATACGCCCTCGTTTGTGGACATCACCATCAACCACTATCAGCTTCTGTTCCTTCTTAGACTCCAGCAATCCTTACAACTCCTCTCCTCAAACATGGAACTAGACCAAAACCTCTTCGCCAAAGATGAACCTCAGGAGGCGATGCCTTCCATCGCAAGTCGCGTGATCTCGGTAGTCTTCCCTAGTATCCATGTAACCCTTCTCGGACCCCCATCGTCAGTTACAGACAAACAGGAGGATGAGACGACGTCGGTCAGCGATTTGACCAATGTCAAGGATGATGGGAAGGTAGAGGACAGTAGTCAGGACGCAGAAGCCGATAGTGGTGGTAACGTAGAAGAATCGTCGGTCATTCAGAAGACAGAGCTATCAGATTTAGATCAGAGCAGCTCTGAAGTCGTTACGGACTCCTCGTCACCGACGTCAGACTCGGTTGATCTCGAGCATGACGTCAAGAATGGTATATGCATTAGTGTTGTGAATGGAGATGGGGTTCATGGTTTGGATAGGAGTGATATCAAAGCGTTGAAACTTGATGGACCACCAGGTGCAGTGGTCATCACTGGAGCAACGCCCAACGGCAACGGTCATACTCACACCTCGCTTTTTAATAACAATGAACCAGTAGCAATAGGTAAGACTGCGCATCCTGTGAGCCAAGGACAGGCCCCAAGGAAGAACAACTCCGCCTCTGACCTGACCCAGTCCGGGAGCGTATCCTCAGAGACCAGCGGAGGCTCCTTGTCCAATCTCTCAGGAAACCTCCCAAAGAGCAGCAGCCAGAACTCCATCACCGTCCAGATGAACGCACTCATGTCGGCCAGCTCCATGGCATCGCTGGACGAGCAAGGAATGGACTTTGAGACGATATCTGTCAGCAGTGATTCAAGCGAAGGATTCACCATGGTGACTCAAGGCTCTAGGCTAGGAAGCACTGCAGACATCGAGTCAGAGAGTGGTTTAGGTGAGATGCCTGTTCTCACCATCAACTGTTGATGTTGTAACACAGTTTTATAGGATGCTCACAGATTTGTTTTCCCAAAGCACCCCAAATTTTGATATCACTGTTGATGTTGTAACACGGTTTTACATGAGGCTCCAAGATTTGTTTTCCCAAAGCACCCCAAATTTTGATATCCTTGATTTATGTTTTCCGAAACACCCGTAAAGCCTCCTTTAGATATGATATGGTAAACCGTGGCAGGTTTTTTAAAATTACAAAAGTGTAATATGCTTCACATTTCTGCATAACAGGACGAGTAAGGCATGGGCTTTAAAGGGATCGTTTAACAATGTTAAATCTGAGATGCACGACCCTAGGTGTTATCAGTGTCTGTGAAATGGTGTAATATTGAAGCCCTAAAAAAATTGCGCTTCACAATGATCAAGAAGTGCCTCAAAAAAGTAAAAAATCTTTGAGTGACTGGTTTTACCATACTCGTTTTCCCCAATAGACTGTAGTGTTATGAAAAATATCTTGATAATCAGACAGGCGATCGGCTTGTGTAAGTCATGGGGTTCCTGACTGACCTAAAGGTTTATAATTATCATTGCAGCATGAACTAAATCCAGGATTTTGTTTCAGAATCTGAGACAAAGTGATTCCAGCAATTCCAGTGAATATGCATTGGAACTTTGTTTTTAACATTTGCCATTCATTTACACATTATAAAAATGAAATGCATGTTTTACCACTTCAAATCTGAACGTGCCCTAAGTTTTTAGTTTTAAATATTGTGGGTCTGGTTGCAAAAGTATCCCTTAGCAGTTATGAAAGACCTGGGTCCTGTTGCATAAAAATCATAAGCAGTAACAACTACCACAATTCTATAATATATATACTCACAGCCAATCAAATGCCAAGTAGTTAGTAACTTATGACAATGATTGACATTTATTATTGGTAATAAGATTTATGACAGAGGGCTCCAAAGTTGTGTTTCTGGAGCAAGCACCCATGATGTAGTAATTATATTTATTTTTGTACTTTTGTTTCAGGGAGTGAGTTTTCTCAGTCGCTGTCAACGATTGATGGACCACAGGACAGCGTTCTTACTTCATCACCTAATCTTCTACCAGGTATGTATAATATTCATTGTCACCATCTAGAGACATCTCTCATTCTCTCTGTCTCTATCTGTCTTTCTCTCTCTCTCTCTGTCTCTGTCTGTCTATCTCTCACTCCTCTCTTTCTCACACCCCCTCTCCTAAAAATTCTTTCACTTTTTCTCCCTCTTTCTCTCTATTGCTCTCTCTCTCTGTCTCTCTCCCATGGCCATATAACCTGGACCTATTTTATGTTTTCCCTTTGTGTTTGTACAATAGATGTGATATTACAATAAATGAAATCTTTTGACAATCCAACCCAGGTTCAACCTCCACAGTTGACAGTAGCGCAGACTCGGTACCTTCCCCCGATGCTAAGCCCAAAGTGGACGACTTTGAAGGATGCATCCACAAGCTGCGTCAGATCTCTGTCCTGACCTTTGACCTGCACGGTGTCGCTGCCGTGCTTCAGATGTGCAATAAGAACGTGGTTCTGAGGGCAGCCGTCTTGGACATCAACAAGGAGGAGAAGGGCAACACTGACTTCACCAAGTACATGAATGTACTAGACTCGGGTATGTTTAATAGCGATATTGTTTTTGTATGATGCATGTGCATGTTACTTAGCCCCGGGGGATGTTTCATAAAGCTGTGTGTAAAGTTACGAATAACTTTTAAAATGATTTGATTATGAAGAGCCAAAAGGGATGCCCAAAGTTTTTCCTGATATTTTAACAAAGTATGACTGTATTTCCATAATCTTAATTAAATTGTAGCCAAAAATACTCTTTGCATTAAAATGCTTTGTTAATAATGATAAGGTTAATCTACATCTGCATATTTCAACTTAAGATTCTGTAATTAAAAGGATTTGAGAATCCCATTTAGCTCTCCATATTCAAGTCATTCGTAAAGTCATGCGTAATTTTACGCACAGCTTCATGAAACACCCTCCTGTTCAGATACGACATGGTACATTTGCCTTTAAACCTTGAGAGCTTTTGCCGCAGTAAACCGCCCTGCTTTAAACACGTGGGACTTAAGGGTTTTGCACTTCACATTTTTGTATCTTCTAACACACCAAGAAGTGAGTAGGCATAGGAAGTTTTTTGTTGTATGCAGCCTTGGGTTTACGGTGGATTTTTGTTGCTCTTAGAAACTAGCTACCCTCGCTATAGTTAGTTTTTTCTCATGTACCTTTTATACTCCTTTAAATTGTTTTATTTTCATCCCTTTGTTTTATTTTCTGTTATTGCTTTCCTTTGTCTTTATTTCTAGCCAAAATGGAATGTCACTGGTGTCATATCTGAGAGATGAATGAAAAAAGAATTAAAAATTAAAATGAAAAATGAGAAATTCATGTTTTACTTGTTGATAACGAGGCTAGCAAGGATAGCACATATTTCTTTGCATGGTAAAGTGGAAGGAGGAGGAGGAGGAGGAAGAGGAGAAGACAGAGAGAGAGGGGGGGGGGGGGGGGGGGGAGAAGAGAGAGAGAGAGAGAGTGGGTGAGGGCACAAAGTGTGGGAGTATGCTACCCCCCTTTAAACTATAACAACAACAAAAATAGGCTGATTATCTTATGATACATCAAGTTCAAATACAATGTAAATCACCAGTAAATGGTTTTGTGGTGGTAATGCATCTAGGATTAACGTAGTTAATTAGTAGTAAGTAGTGATTATGTATTGTCAACCCTTCATTGCGTGCTACGTGTTGTGTTATCGTTCTTTCGCCCCTTTTGTTTCTGACCCCTACAACCTTTAAGACCATGCCACACTGAAAGCATGTGTGACACGAGCATGTATAGAAGAAAAGCTAATGCTGTACACATGCACGCGAGATGATGTACGTTTTCTCTTCAACTTACCTGCTAGTACCGATAATGGTAAGCCCTCTTTAGCTACTCCTTCTTTACACCCTCTTTACACCTCATTTACACCTTCTTTATACCTTTTTTGCACCATCCTTACACTTCTACACCTTCTATACCTTTTATACCTCTTTGCTTCTTCTAAACCTCATTACACTCATGTAGCACTTTCCTTACACTTCTACACCCTTTCTACACATTAATTACAGTTTTTACACCCTTTCTCTATCATTCTTACACTTTTCATTACTGCGATAACTTGGGAACTGTTGACAGGATTTTAACCAAACTTGTATGGAGTATGTATGAACATGCAAGGACAAACTGATTAAATGTTGGGTGTAAGGGGTCAAAGGTAAAAGATCATTGGGTCATGAAAGTGTAAAATTCCAGAAAATATCTTATTACTGTGTTAATTTAACAACGAATTGAAAATCAAACTAATATTATTGAAAATATTATAGTGAAAGCAAAAAGTTTTTTTTTTAGGTCTGATATTAAAGGTCACAGGGATACTTGATCAATATGCCTCCATACTGTAGGTGGAGGCATATTAGGGATGCAGTCTTTAATATTTATCATGTTTCATTATTCTTTTTTGCACCCTTTTTTAAAACACTTTACACTCTTTTGTTTCTTGATCTTTTTCTACACCCTTTCTACACCTTTTTCAAACTGTACACCCTTTCTACACCTTTTTCAAACTGTACACCCTTTCTACACCAAGTGGTTTTTGAATACCACTTCATTCACACTTTGCTTCACAACAAACTTTTAAAGTAGTCTCCTACTTCTTCAACTTTTGTCCATCCTTGACAGGCGACAGCATGGGTTGTGGGGGTTTCTGAAAACTTAG
The DNA here is from genome assembly GCF_000002235.5 of Strongylocentrotus purpuratus. Taxonomy (NCBI): domain Eukaryota; kingdom Metazoa; phylum Echinodermata; class Echinoidea; order Camarodonta; family Strongylocentrotidae; genus Strongylocentrotus; species Strongylocentrotus purpuratus. The sequence continues at coordinate 1,081,018 of NW_022145574.1, read as the reverse complement.
CATGGCAGGTGCATAAATTAGTTAGGTGTTCGTTAAAAAAAAATTGCAATTATGCATGGAAATGGTGATGGGTAAATCCTCTTTCTTCATGTGGTACAATTTACAAATAAATTATTCATACTCGTAAATTTGATGTTTTTTGTATCTCAAGAATAAAACATGGACTGGTTTAATTACAAGTATTTCCTTCGTTTGAATATGTTTAGATGTAACAGTAAGCAGTAAATTTGTCAGGAAATATATATTGGGATAAATCAGTTTCTCCACCTAATTAAAAAATTAAAAAACTAGGTAGGGGTGTGAATAATTTAGTTGTTAGCTGTTTGTGATGCCATGTGAAAGGTAATTCCATGTAATACATCCCAAATGACATGTCTTTTATCCATTTACAGTAGCTGTGTCTATCTTTAAAAAAAAGGAAAAATCCCTTGATGTAACGGTAACCATTGACTGAATAGTGATGACACTGAGAGAAAACCCACTACTCAAATGTCATATCAAACGGGGTATTCATTAGCAGTTGATGTAAATGGTCTTATGTCGTATGAGACACATTGCACCGAATCACCCTGAAGCAAAGGCTGGGTCCTGTTACATGAAACATATTAAATGGATGAAAGTCTTATATCGTGTAGGACACATTGCATGGATCGACCTGAAGCAAAGGCTGAGCCCTGTTCCATTAAACTTATTTAATAGATAAAAGTCTTAAAACACGTTGCACCGAATCGCCCTGAAGCAAAGGCTGGGCCCTGTTCCATAAAACTTATTAAATGGACAAAAGTCATATGTCGTATGGGACACATTGGATCGAATCACCATGAAGCAAAGGCTGGGCCCTGGTCCACAAAACTTATTTAATGGACAAAAGTCTTATGTTGTATGGGACACATTGCATCGAATCACCATAAAGCAAAGGCTCGGCCCTGTTCCACAAAAATCATTCAATGGATGAAAGTCTTATGTCATATAAGACACATCACACCAAATCGCCCTGAAGCAAAGGCTCGGCCCTGTTCCTTAAAACTCATTCAATGGATTAAAGTCTTATGTCATATAGGACACATCACACCGAATCGCCCTGAAGCCAAGGCCTGGGCCCTGTTTGTTAAAACTCATTAAATTGATGAAAGTCTTATATCGTGAAAGACACATTGCATTGATCAACCTGAAGCAAAGGCTGGGCCCTGTTCCTTAAAACTCTTTCAATGGATAAAAGTCTTATGTCGTATGGGACACATTGCATTAAATCACCCTGAAGCAAAGGCTGGGCCCTGTTCCATAAAACTTATTAAATGGACAAAAGTCTTATGTCGTATGGGACACAATGCATCGAATCACCATGAAGCAAAGGCTTGGCCCTGTTCCACAAAAATCATTCAATGGATGAAAGTCTTATGTCATATAAGACACATCACACCAAATCGCCCTGAAGCAAAGGCTCGGCCCTGTTCCTTAAAACTCATTCAATGAATGAAAGTCTTATGTCATATAGGACACATCACACCAAATCGCCCTGAAGCAAAGGCTCGGCTCTGTTCCTTAAAACTCATTCAATGGATTTAAGTTCTATTGTTATATAGGACACATCGCACCGAATCGCCCTGAAGCCAAGGCCTGGGCCTGGGCCCTGTTCCTTAAAACTCATTAAATTGATGAAAGTCTTATATCGTAAAAGACACATTACATTGATCAACCTGAAGCAAAGGCTGGGCCCTGTTCCTTAAAACTCATTCAATGGATAAAGTCTTGTATCGTATAGGACACATTGCATGGATAAACCTGAAGCAAAGGCTGAGCCCTGTTCTTTAAAACTAATTCAATGGATAAAAGTCTTATGTCATATAGGACACATCGCACTGAATCGCACTGAATCGCCCTGGAGCAAAGGCTGGGCCCTGTTCCACAAAACTTACTATTGTAGCTATTGAATAAGTTGTACTAATCAATAATACAAGTAAGCTAATGAAATCATTACCTTCAAATGTAACTGTAATCCTGACTGTTACGTCTTTTTTGTTTTTGTCACGAACTCAAGAAGCAGTCGATGTTCTGAATATCTTAAACTAGGTTTTGTATTTCATGAATTTTAAGTTATGTATTTTATTAATTCAATTTGGTGCATGTTCAGAAATATTTATTGGATTTTGAAAGCATATAAGGTCTTTGTTTGGGGTCTTAATTTTAACATATTTTGTTTTGTTTAAATGCCTTTGACATTAATTTTTTGAGCATTTCGCCATACATAAAGATTTTAAATTTGTTTTATCGGTTTCGCCTTTTTTCATATTTTTGTTTCCAATACAAATTGTTGTTATTTATTTTATTTATGTGTTATATGAATGTTTGACCTTTAGGTGACCTTAATAGAATGAGGGAGAAAGAGAGAGAGAGAGAGAGAGAGCGTGTATGTATAATGCAGAGGAGAAATCGCACCATATACTTTTTGTTCTTCTTTAGGTCACTATCATAGAGTGTGGCAAAGGAAGAAAAGAATACAAATATATTTCAGTCTTTACATTTGTATGTTCTTTAAGGTGATTATCATAGAGAGAGTGTTAGGCAGAGGAAAGGAAAAGAAGGGAACAAATAAATTTCACTCTCTATATATTTATTTTCTTCCTTTAGGTGAATTGTATGGACAAAATGTTAGAGAAAGGAAAGGAAGAAAAAAATAAGAGATAATCAGTCTTTACATGCTTTTGTTCTTTTAGGTGACTATCACAAATAGAGTGTAAGGCAAAGGAAAGGAAGAAAAGAGAACAAATATATTCCAGTCTTTACAATTTTCTGTTCTTCTTTTTGGTGACTATCATAGAGAGCATAAGCAAAGGAAAGGAAAAAATAGAAGAGATCATCAGTCTCTGCATGTTTTTGTTCTTCTTGTAGATGACTATCATAGACAAATTGTTAGGTAAATGAAAGGAAAAGAAGAGAACAAGGATAAATTTCATTCTTTACGTACTACTGTTCTTTTTAGGAAAAAAAGTAGAGAACAAATAAATTTCACTTTGTACTTGTTTTGTTCTTCTTTTAGGTGACTATCATAGAGAAAGCATAAGGCAAAGGAAAGGGAAGGAAGATGGAGAGAAAGTAGAAGTGAAGCCATCCAAGGCATTGCTTAGGTTTACTAGTGGACCTTTAGCAGAGACGCTATGTGAACAGGCAGGGGAGAGGGGATACATGCAACTACAGGTAAGATAGGCTCTTTTACTCTCATTCTCTCTCTCTCCCCCCCCCCCCCCTCTCTCTCTCCTTATCTTTCTTTTTCGCTCTTTCTCTTCCTCTCTCTCTTGCTTACTCTCTCTTTCTTGTTCTCTCTCTCTCTTTCGTTCTTCCGTTCTCTTTCTGTTTTTGTCTCACTTTCTATCTTTCTGTCTCTGATTCTATCTTGCTTTCTTCCTCTCTCCATTTCTATTTTTCTCTTCCTCGCCATCTCCCTCTCTCACTTACTTTCTCTCTCTCTCTCTCTCTCTTGCTTACTCTCTCTCTCTTGTTCAGTCTCCCTTTCTCTTTTTTGTTTGCCCTTTCTGTTTCTGCCACACTTTCTCTGTTTCTGTCTTGCTTTCTTCCTATATCTCTCTCTTTTCTGTCTCTCTCTTTCTCTCTCTCACTGTTTCTATCTTGCTTTTGCCCTTTCCCTCATTGTTGTTCTTATTGTTTAGATTATTATTTTAAGTACTTACTTGTAGTAGTAGTAGAAGTATCATTATAGCTATTATTCATACCATGATATCATCATCAGTATCATCATTGTTATTAAGAATCGTCAATCATAACGCACAATCTAATCATTCCATTCGTATATTTACAGTTGAGTAATGTAGACCTCAATTTTGTCAAATCGTCTCTAACCAACCTGAGTTCACTCTTCCAGGATGAGATGGACTCTCTGCCCATGCTGCTAGACATTACAGTATTCAATACAGTAGTAGTAGTAGTAGTAGTAGAAGGATGCACAATCTACCGTAATAATTCTGTTTTTATATATTTACAGTTGAATGATGTAGACCTAAACTTTGTCAAGTCGTCTCTGACCAACCTGAGTTCACTCGTTCAGGATGAGATGGACTCTCTGCCCATGCCGCTAGACATCACAGTATTCAACACAGCAGTTACGTTACAGGTTAGTTTTACACCTACATATTTTTTTATAGAAAGTATGAGTATAATGATAATAATACAGTGAAACCTTGTCTATAAAGACCACCTAATGGAGATTAAAAAAAGTGGTCTTTAAAGGCAGGTTGTCTCTATGTACAGGTTCCTTTAGTGCATTTTCAAGGGTAACAAAAAATGTGATCTTTGTAGACAGATGGTCTTTTTATACAGGTGGTCACCAAAGCAGGTTTGACTGTAATAATGACTAACAGGTGCCTGGGAAACGTAGGCGCCTAAAATCTAAGTATGGACCCACAAAATGTCAATATTTTAAACATAGGGCTCGTGCATACTGACTTACATGTAGGTTAATTCAAAATATTTAGTCTGCAGCCCTGTCTACAAGAAAAATGCAGTTATAACAGACTGCCGCTCCCCCTTTTTGAAGAAGATAGTTACACATGGAGCTTTTTTGTGGGTCTTTTGAATTCTTTTGTATTTTGAATAAACAAAATACTTAGTCTGGAGCACTGTCTTCAAGAAAAATGCAGTAATAAATGCCCCCTCCCTCTTTTTGAAGAAGAAAATTGCACATAGAGCTATTTTATTTTGTTTGTCTTCTGAATTCTTTTCCCTTTCACTTTGTTACAGGACGATGCTCCTCTGGTCTACCCTGATACGGTCGCAAGCCCTCCCCTTCAGCTGAGGATACCATCGGTTAGAGTACATCGGTCACCAGATGGTGCTTTCCATGTCAAAGGTAATAGCTAACTGGCTAATGATTCCAGGGCACTTTGTCTGGCAACGTTACTCTGGGTTTTATTTAGTTAAAGATTACAAGTAAGGGAAGGGTTGCAATTGCAGGGTTATAGGTGTAGGGTTGGGGATATTATTGGGTTCCAAGTTTGAAGTTTGGGAATTGGTTAGTGGTAGGGTCGAAAGTTATAGGTTTAGATTTTGGTGTAGGGTTAGCTGTAGGGTATGCATGTACATGTTTATTGGTTCCAGGGTTGAAGTTTGGAAGTGGTTAGGGTTAGAAATGGATCTCTGAGTAATTGTCACCAAATTGCATGTGTCAGAGAATACATTGGGTTTTATTTGTGTGCTTTATTTTGTCAAAGCTAATGGGGCAGGGGAACTGAATTGGTTTAGGGTTGTAGTGTTACCTATGTACTGGTATATTCTTATAAGGCCATATCAATGTTATCTAGCCATGTGATTTTTCGTTTATTTAGAAGTATTGTAGGGTTACAATCATAAATTCACATCAGGTCATTTCACTTCATATTTTGGTCCAATCTAAGCTCTAACAGGGCTATTAATTTATAACAATGATCAGATATAGTTAAATCTTACTTATTCTTGGTTATGTAGGAGACATTATAGCTTGCACATGTCCTTAAATTAAGTACTACACCCTTAAGGCAACTGGTAAAACAGTTTGAATTCATTTCTCGTTACCAGGCATCCATCCCCAGGGCATCAGCTTAAAATCTACCGAACACACCGATCCTCCATCAACTGCGCACCCCAGCGACCACACCCACACAACCACGCCTCCACAAGATGCGGCCGCCAATGAGACGCTCAGCGACGAGAACGTGAACCTGCGCTCCCGGATGGCTCTGATGAAGGACGCCCTTGCGGTCCTGGAGAGGGAGAGGACGTCGTTGCTCTCGACGCTGGAGCACCTGCAGGAGGAGCTGCTGACGGCGGATAGAGAGAGGGATAAACTGAAGGAGCACGTGGTGGAGTTGAGTAGGAGAGTCAACTTGGGAAGATGAGACTCTGTTCGGTACTCTTGAGTTCTAGGGGGTGTTTCACAAAGATCCTAAGTTGAACTTATCTCTAAGTTGGACTTAGCAATTATGGAAAGCGGTATGCATCTTTGAAAATATTTTGTTAAAGTTATTTTAAAAGGTATAAAATGTTGAATCAAATCATTTATATTTTCTATTATCAAGGAGATGTCATGTTCTTGATGTAGAATTTATGAAAAGTCTAAAATAATTGAATTTTTGCTTTTGAATATATGTCATTATAAGGCTACAAATGGCTCTCCATAATATTTAAGTCCAACCTACAGTTAAGTTCGAATTAGAATCTTTGTGAAACACCCCCCTGGTGATGAATCTATGTAGATTTATATGAACTTTTTCAGAACAGGATGTATATTCAGGGCTAAATTGATCACGTATTGTTCCTTACATCATTGTATATCAACTAACTTCTTGAGGGTTTGATTTAAGCTGGTAATAAATATATGTTGATTTATTTGAATCTTTTCAGGACAGGATTTATATTTAGGCAAAATTAAATTTGTTTATTGCTACATTGTTAAAACAATATGTGATTGTTTTCATGAGAACAATATACATGGGCGTGAATATTGTTGAAAGTTAGACTAAATGGCCAATTTTTATTGAAAAATAATGATCTTTAATCTCTCAATGTGTTGCTAATTTCAAGATTTCAAAGCTGACTTTCCTTTTTAAAATTCCTTGCATTTTTAAATTTTGTGAGAGATTCATTTTTACAGTAGACTAATGATTCAAGATAAGTGACACTAAAATATGGCTATTTGTAGTGAGATTTTCTGTGATATAAAGAACCATTGTTTACATTTTTCCAAAAATCTCATGTTGCAAAAGTATCTGGTAGTACAGTAGTCAATATTGTAGTCAAGTATTATATTGAGTAAAGCTGGAGACCACCAGCCTTTTCCCCGATATGGACTACTTTTGACTTACCCAGTTGACCCTCAGTTACTTTATCATCCGTTCCTGTGCTTTTAATCTGAGATATTTCACATTCTATATCAAATTCGTTCAGCAGATATTAGTATTTGTATCCTTTCAACAGTCAATACCAATCATGTTGTACATGTACTTTGTAAGAATTTCATTTCTGCAATTACTATGTATTATTGAAATAATTTTTTGTTGTGGATAATTTTAAATGGAATCAAATTACCAGGAGTCAAGACTACCTAAATGTACCTTACAGTTAATATCCAAAGCAATAATTATGATGGTAGTAATGAAGAGACAAACAATATAGTACTTCTAGAAAAAAAATCAGAGATTATATATGAGAGTAGTGGGATGAAGCATGTTTAGATCCACCAAGAGTTGGGTTTAGTTCTAGTTTTAAAGAAGGAGCAAATCGACCGTTGGCAATAATACTGTCAAGACATGAGTGAATGAGAGACTAGCGCAATAAGTCACAGTTTGTAGATAAATTGTAGTAATGACATCTAAAATATAATTGGAAGGAAATGTTGCGAGTCAGTTGGTTTGTTGCTCTTGTTGGCAATCAAGTTGTATCCCTAGTCTGTAGAAGAATCCATTACATAGAGTTGTTTAAAATATAGGCCTGGATAGAGAGAGGCAATACTGACAAAGTGTCCCTATTACCCCATTTGTGGCTGTATAATAATAATGATCCGTTCTTGTATAGCGCATAACACATTATGATGTAACGTTCCTATGCGCTTGCAAAGAGCTTTGGGAATTGTTACCCTAGCTTTAGCTCTGACAGCGGTTATCAGTGCACCATGCATGTCAAGGAATAATCCTACCAAGTACCCATTTACCTCTGTATGACATATTTCAGCTTATTGTCCAAAGAGCTTTGGAAATTATTACCCTAGCTTTAGCTCCGGCAGCGGTTATCAGCGCATCATGCATTTCAAGGAATAATCCTACCAAGTACCCATTTACCTGTGTATGACATATTTCAGCTTATTGTCCAAAGAGCTTTGGAAATTATTACCCTAGCTTTAGCTCCGGCAGCGGTTATCAGCGCATCATGCATTTCAAGGAATAATCCTACCAAGTACCCATTTACCTCTGTATGACATATTTCAGCTTATTGTCCAAAGAGCTTTGGAAATTATTACTCTAGCTTTAGCTCCGGCAGCGGTTATCAGCGCACCGTGCATTTCAAGGAATAATCCTACCAAGTACCCATTTACCTCTGTATGATATATTTCAGCTTATTGTCTAATTATTGATATCCACTCTATACCTACATGTACCGGTACATCGATATCAGCATTATTCACACTTTCTGATATTTATGTTGCAATTTGTGGTTGTTCATTGAGGATCGTTTTAGTGCTCGTTTCAAACTCGTAAATATCAACCATTGGTCATTCTTGTGTGGATGTCCGAATGATTTCATTCCCCCAAAGAGTAAGCCATTTATAGTCCCGTATACAGAGAGGCTACGTTAACAAATTCTTTGCCACAGGAGAGGCAATCTGTTCCAAAACTATTTTATTTTGTATTTCTTTGTTGAGCAGTATTATCATTTTCAATCGTTGTTGCTTTCTTGTGTGATTATGTTGATCAAAACGCTTGGCCTTATTTTGTTACGTTGCAAACAGCTGCAGCTCAAAAGCAATAACTTTTGATGAAAGCTCTTTCAATTGCCGCAAAAATCAGATTTAATAGATTGTACATTAGCAAAATTTTACTTTTTTAGAAATATTTCATTTCAATTTTTTTTTTTTTTGGTTTTCGCAATATGTATAACAATTTTATAATTTCTTTTAGTCAATTTGTATTCATTACTTTACTTTATTAATCACATTTGGATGGGGAGATCGGGGGGGGGGGGGGAAGTCAAATTTACCGCTCTACATGAAACGTACATTCTTAAATGAACTTAGTTTGATTTAAAATTTGTTATAAAGAGTACAATTGAAATGAACAGGCTTTTCATTTTACATTTAGCTCCAGTGAATTTGTTTTTAATTGATTTGTGTTTTTCTTATCCTCTCTACTTTTTAAGAATGCGCTAAGAATATATTTGTATACCTTTATCTGCTTTATATACATGTGCTTTATTTTAAAGAGTACATGTTTGCAAATACATGTCTATCTAATTATATGTGTTTCATAAGGAAATAGGTGGCAAAGTACATACATATCTATTTAAAAAGTGTTGTTTGTTTTTGATCAGAAAACCGTTTTGTTTATTTCAAACATATTTGATTTATTTCACTGATCTTGTATGATATAGAAATCACAGAATTTTGAAAAAGAAATTATTTTAATGATTTTGCCAAGATGTATTTTGTGGAAATGATTCTATGTTATAAGTCTAATGGCATAATCTGTGGCAAGTGTCTGCATGTACCACTTAAATGCTAAGACTCTGTCACAATACTGCCGTGAAAATTATGAAGCAATTGATAAAAAAGAGATTATAAAAATAATATGGATATATCATGAAATCTATCTTAGTAATCCTTGGTGAACGTGCAATAGGACAGCAACTCCCATCAAAGTCATTTTATGATTTTATATCAGTATTTAATTCTTTATATGCTTATTTTCATATTTTCTCCTTTGTTAATTTGAGGTCTATAAGTAGAAAATTGATTATATTGCTCTGTATAATAGCTACTGCAATTTTGTTTTATTATGTTTTATGTGTTTTTAAAATTTGAATATATTCACTTCATGTTTTGTATCGATAGTTATTGTGCAAGAAGTAATACAAGAACGTAGGACATCCAAGGGCATCTATTTCTTCAAAATTGGCAATGCGGACAGCACATATATTCAATCTAGTTCTTACTAATCGAGCTTTTCTTTTTATTTTGTGCCAAAGGTTTTTGAGTCTTCCCTAGTCATTAAGAAACGATTTTGGTTCCAGTTTGAATCCTACATTTCCCCCAAAATAGGTATTTCAGGCTAGATGTTTACAATGATGATATTGATTGAGATATATTTTGGATTTTTATTTTTGCTTATATGCTTAATAGATTGTTTGCTTTACCCAACTGCTGAGAAAGCATGTGTGTGCTTGTAAGTAAGTAACCAGGGGACTGACAGCTGTAGGTCCTCTCTGAGGGACTTGGTAATGAGGGTTAATGCCTTACCAAAGGGCACTAGCGTTGTGACTTGGTTTTCAACCCGGGAAACCCGACTGCGAGACCCCTGCTCTAGCTACCACTGAGCCATAGCGCATTGAAAAATGGCTTTGTGAAACCGGTCCCTGGTTTTGAATACCAATAGACATGACATTTCTTCAAGTCGGTACAACAAAACTTTCCTTTTCCTTTCTTTTTGTAGCTGAGATCAGTGCATAGGCAGGGGCTGATATGACAACCCCCTCTCTACCATAGGAGCTTCAATTAAATGCAACCTTGTGGTACAGTAATCAAAGGCCGTGGATACCAAATCTTGTGTACAGTAATGAAATATGTGTGTGAAGAATTGTATTAAAGACAGATAAAAGGGTAATTTGGTGATAATAAATTATGAAGTAATCCTTTGTGAAGCTCGTACTTTTATCCTATAGATATTTCATATTCATACTCACAGAATGTGACGCGAGTATGAGGTACAGTTTCATATATACAGTTACATGGAGGGCCTTCTTTTGGTAGTTTTCATATTAAGAACAACCCTTTTTCGTGGATTCTATTGGCTATTTACACACTTTCCTGTAGTTGAAAAGAGTACCCTGAAATACTTTGTCATAAGCCGTCCCTTGTATCACTGATTTTTTAATAACCTTTTATATTTGATGTTCAGAATAACTATGTTTGGTTCAGGTAATTAGCAATTGGACACACAGTTTTGATGTTAAGTACAATGTATGCATATTGATCTGATGGTTTATTTTTCCTGACTGCTAAGAAGCATGTGTATGCTTGTAAATAAGCGACGAGGGGATCGATAGCTTTAAATTCGCTCTGAGTAACTTGATCATGAGGATTAATGACTTGCAGAGGGGCACTAGCAAATCCGTTTGGTTTTGAACCCTGGTCCTTTTAGTTAAGAGACCACTTCTCTACCACTGAACCATTGCACCTCATATTTCAGTGGTGTTCCATTGAAATGACACTGGTAGATTGATGGGAAACAGCATTTATTATATGTTTATACCTACAGAAACAACAACAGACTCTTTTGAGCAAACATTAATTCATAACAAAGGGAGAAGACAATATTGTGGTTCTTTTTCAACCTTCATGGCTACCAATTTTATGCTCTAATTTTAGTAAGTAAGTTAAACTTTTTATGGGCATTCTTCTTTTTTTAGTTTTAATTTTAAATTTTAAATTAAACATAAATGCAGAAATACATGTACATGTGAAGCTAGTAATGTTTATCTGCTTTTAAAGCCATATCACTTTACATAAATATATTGACTTATTACGGCCAGTCTTTTTTAAGAGTTGATAGTAATTCTTCTTTGCCATTGATTGGAGGACTTGCAATTGGTTTGGATCAATCGCAACTCTTTATAAAAACAGGGCTTGGCTCTGTGTTAAAGTATTTGAGTTAACATTCTGGCTACAAACTTAAATGAAGAGTGTGATATTCATTTGTCTCCCTTTAAAGCCATGTCCCTTTACATAGAGTCCATCTGATTCTTAACATAAATATTAATACCTTCTAGCTTTAAATACAGACACCTTCTGGGCTCTGGCTCTCAGCAGACGATTTTCATTTGCCATTAGAACGCCATACCTGTAGCTTTATCATATGCCACTTCCGTGTTTAACATGTAGCCAAGGGCTATAAATCATGCTTTAATATTAATACATGTTCACTGTACATGTAGTAAAAAATCTCTGATGTCAGAAAGTGATTCGTATAAAAGTTAATGTTAACATTAAGGTAGTGGTTAGGCCCCCCCTACTCTATATTTATTCTAATGACATTGGACTCCTTCATGAAATGTTGTTGTATCTCACTATCTTGGTCATGATACTATTATAATTGTTATTATTCTGCATTATGTTCAGTACTGTGGATGACCATGTGAAAATTGAATGTAAATTAGAAAGATGATGAAAATTATTAAATTTATGTACCGAAAAGTACTGGAATGTGTGCATCTCGTTGTGTTGTTATCACGACTCTCCATTCTTCATTTTCACCATCGTTCTCTGTCTGTTTACATGTATCTCTCATCTTTTAAAAAAGCTTTATCCTTTCTCTTTATTTGTCTTTCCCTTCTCTATTTATTCACTTTTTAAACATCAAAACAATTCAATAATCGTTTTATTAAAGCCATACTGCACTGCTTATAGCTACTTGCACCCTCTATACAGTGTGTCCCGAAAAAAACTATACACTTTTGAAATGGCTGCCAAATAACAAATATATGATTCTAGGGGAAAAAGTTATATATGTATGGAAAGCTCATATACTCAACTTTCATATGACACCAAAAGTTGCGAAAATAATTCATGCTCGGGTGAGTACTGCTCACTTTTGTAAAGGGTATGCAAATTTGGTTGCGCAGGAATTAGCCTTCCAATTTGTGAGAGGTAAATCCTTTGGAGCTTACCGAATTGAGGATGATATGACCAATTTATGATCAATTGTGATAAGTTTGGGTTTGCTGAGTGAAATGTTTGGTTTATGGGATTAACATTTTATGCATGAGTTAACAGGAATTGCATTTTTTATTGTAGCACTGTAACTTCCCTGGTAGACTCAGTGGTGTGTTCATGGGAGTCAGGATGGGGTGATGATACATGTTGTAATTTCCATGTTACAAACTGTTATTCTCTTACATCTGTGACTTTGAATAAAAACCTTCACCCCACATTTCAATTATTGTAAGATTAGTTGAACATCTCATTGATTTACTCAATACCCAGGTAGGGATAATGTAAATTGAATATTCAAATACGGTTTGTTGCAAAAGGAATGTCCAAGATGTCGGCTACTTATTCTTCAGGTAAATGGTAACTGAAATGTGGGGTGAAGGTTTTTATTCAAAGTCACAAATGTAAAAAATAACAGTTTGTAACATGGAAATTACAACATGTACCATCACCCCATCCGGACTCTCATGAACACACCACTGAGTCTACCAGGGAAAGTTACAATGCTACAATAGAAAAATAAATTCCTGTTCCGGGCATAAAAGTTTGGTTTAATAAACCATGAAATTCACTCAGCAAATCATGAATGTATCATATCACCCTCAATTCGGTAAGCTCCAAAGGATTTACCTCTCACAAATTGGAAGGCTAATTCCTGCGCAACCTAATTTCCATACCCTTTACAAAAGTGACCAGTACTCACCCAAGCATGAATTATTTTCAAACTTTTTGGTGTCATATGAAAGTTGAGTTTATGAGCTTTCCATACATATAAAACTTGTCCCCCTAGAATCATATATTTTTTATTCGGCAGCCATTTCAAAAGTGTATAGTTTTTTTCGGGACACACTGTATAGCAAACATGCATAATCGGTCACCATTGGTCCTCCATGGTCCCCTTTTTCTTATCTTAATTGAGAGCTGATTTGATGAGATAACCACCTGTCAGTGACAATTATGCAGGGAGGTCTAATCCCTCTTGGCCAAACTAGTGCAGAGGGGCTTTAAAAAACAATGCCTCGCAGCCAGAATGCTGAATTGTGCATGTTAACAAATACATGAGCTCCATAATCCATTGCATGAAATCATATTTTATTTGTTACAATCATTCAACGGCATTAATTGGTAATACTTAACTTACTCATTTAAAATCAATCACTATATATCATTTACATTCTAAAACTATATTAAAATTCACAATAGTAATAACAATAATTGATTAAAAACAATACCGGTAAGTCAAAAAGCTAATACTGAAATTATTGCACCTGTGTCCTTAACAATTAATATTCATTGAAAATTGAAAATCAGCAAAATATTGCTCTATGTTGCCAGTTCATCAACAGTAAGTACATAAATATATATCGATGGTTTTGTACAAACATAAACATTTTCCAGAGTGGGTTGTAAAACCTATAGTTTCTTACGTTAAAAATAAACTATAGTTGGATGCATGTTAAAACATGAAATAATGATAAAAATATTAGTCAAATATTGGAAATATATATATATATATATATTATATAAAAATGCATTCCAATTATTCATTATTTAAAACAACTATAAGGTATGATAACATCTATAATGGTAATGGACTCTTTCTAAATCTGCTAGTATTGCACTTGTACTGGGTGTACTTTGTTGTTTTCCTCGAGCAGTAGCGACTTTTCTGTCTATTAACTAGCCGATTCGATAAAAAAGGACTTTCTTCCACACTATGAGCAAATGTAAGACATTATTATGTGTTTTCCTCTTTTTTTTCAAGAGTCACTAGACCTAAGTTACATTTTTTCCAATGCCACATTGTATGATGTACTACCCAGAATTATTCTACATGCCCTCTTTTGAAAATTTAAAATACGGGAATCTTGGCATGCATCATTCATTAGTATAAAAATAATAATGGTCCAAGCTTTGTTCCTTGTGGAACCCCTGTATTTATGACATTCTATTTTTATTTTTTCCCATTATATTTGACACACTGCAATAGATTACCCAAAAACTCATTATCCAGTTAATAAGGCATGGTCCAACATCAAGCTTTAGGAGTTTGGGACTAAAACAATGTGTTTTAAATTATGCTTTCAAATAATCTGCAGTCAATATTGTTGATGTAAATTTCACCTTTTCTGCTTTCTCCAATATCTGGTGTACTATCAAATCAATGAGGTAATGTGTCGTCGATACGCTTTTACGATTCCAAACTGATTAGGATCAAGAGTTTTGGTAATATCTTCTAACAGCCAATTGACAATATTAGCTTGTCAGGGCTATTGGTCTAAGGTCCAAAAGGGTCGGTGGGTGGACCTTAGGAACAGGAACTATTTCTGCTCGTTCCATTGTAATGGAACTTCAGATTGTTGGAATGATACATTAAGAATATCTGTAAGTGGGACTGACAATTCATAGGCAGATTCGCAAATGATATAGTGGATACCTTGTCAAAAGATGAAACAGATATGAAAATATTAAAATCACAATAACAGTATAGCCACGTGTTCAGAAAAAAATAAGCAATGACATTACAAATTTGTAAATTATACAAGAATAACAAAATTTTAAATTTTAAAATAATTCACCCCACTGAGAGACAGAAAAGTGGAGAGGAGAAAAGAGGGAGAGAGAGAGAGACAGAAAAGTGGAGAGGAGAAAAGAGGGAGAAAGAGAGAGAGAGAGCAGTAAAGAGAATGGGAAAAGAAGAGAAAAGAAAGGATCAACACAATGAGATGGAGAGATGGAAAGAAAGAATTAGGGAGAGAAAGATAAAGGAAACAGAACAGAGGCAAGAGAGAGAGATAAAGAGAAATGGGGTCAAAAGATTGAAAGAGACATCTAGGGAAATATCAGAACTAGGAATAAGGATACCTCTCTCATAGTCAAACTCTGCCCCCCCCCCCCCCCCCCACAATCAACCTCTTTATCCTCCAACTTTCCCTGTCCAAATGGACCTTTGTTTCAACCTAGAAAGGCACCTTCAAGAAAATCAAGCAGTAAAAATGCGCAAACGGAAATAGCTCTGGTGTTAGATTGACCAGGCCGGTGGTGTTCACAAAGACTAAGATCAATCGACTTTAAGTTGGATTTACCTATGGCAGGCCGTTCATGCCACTGTTTGCTCTCACCATTTACTGGCAATGATCTCTCAAATTAAATCATGCTTGGTCCAAATCTACAGAATTTAGATTTTTGATAATTCATTATTGAAGAAAAAAATATTATTTAAAGATCATAATTGAGAGACCAATGGTGAAAGCAACTAGTGGCATATGGCCTGCCGAAGTTAAGTCTATTAAACTTAAAGTGGATCTTAGTCTGTGTGAAACACTGCCCAGGTATTAGACTGCACCAGATATGGCATAGCGATCCTAGCCCGGTACCTCCAGAGAAGGCTGATAATGTCCTCAAAGGTGACCTTCTCTTTCAGTGTGATACGTACCTTACAGAGTGCAAGTGGTCATCTTGAGTGCCTTAGACCCATAGCTGCCT
Organism: Strongylocentrotus purpuratus; assembly: GCF_000002235.5. Classification (NCBI taxonomy): domain Eukaryota; kingdom Metazoa; phylum Echinodermata; class Echinoidea; order Camarodonta; family Strongylocentrotidae; genus Strongylocentrotus; species Strongylocentrotus purpuratus. Next base: position 1,065,069 of record NW_022145574.1, on the reverse strand, counting down.
CAGGCGATCAACACTTGGTCTTTGGAATCTACAGCAGCATAATGAAACTCATTTTCACCGGTTGTCTTTATAAAGGAACCCAGGGCGCTGTTCTTGCCAATGCCAAAGACAGTCACGGTGCTTGGTGTGATGTCACAGGTGGAAACGATGATCACACCACTGCTTGTGACGGCCACCTGTCTAGGCCGGGTGCTGGATATCACCAGCAGTGTGGATACGTTCAGAGTTCACTGTATGCCCCACCTGAAGGATGGCGATGTCTGGTTCTTTTTTCCACGTACTGGTAGTCATCTTCTGGGAACCCAAATTCATCACCATCGCATTCTAAATTGTCCACGCAGTCAGCTTCCGTGAACCCACATTCATCATCATCGCACTCTGGGACTTCCACGATGTCAACTTGGTTGAACCCAAACTCATCATCATCGCATTCTGAACTTTCCACGGAGTCAGCTTCCGTGAACCCCCCATATTCATCACCATTGTAATCTGGATGGAGCTCCACGACGTCCTTGAACCCAAACTCATCATCATCCTCATCGCATTCTAAATCTTTAACGTCTTCATTAGCTTCCGTGATTAACCGACATTCATCATCACATTCATTAATTCTGTTCACATGAGACCACGACTGCCAGGCGCCATTTTCAACCTTCACCGGGCTAGGACTGTCCTCCGATTGCGCTGCCAACGCCAAACGCGACAGCTGAACATCCCTTACAACTTTCATCTTCTTCTTGCGAGTCTTGACCATACCAAGATTCAGCAGCCCGTCTCCGAATGGGTGGAATGTTGCATTCATCACGGCCTCCTTGGAGCGCCTTGTGACATCTGCATCAGTTTTGGCAAGGACTTCGTTAAGGAGTTCATCCAAGTCGTTGCACACCATGGTGTGACTAGCCAGGCTGTCCGCTTCCAAGCTTCCCAGATCCTTGACTCTGATCACCGCCAAGGCACGGTTGATATCCTGAACAACCTGCTTATACGGCATTGTGTCGACATCAATGCTGCTGTCATACCTTCTCTGCAACGTAGAGATTTCCTCCAGTAAGGAGGTTGTATTTTCCTTCAAAAGCCTCCGCTTCCTAGCATACTCATTCTTGATACAACGCTCAAGATTGACCACTGCAGAGGCCACTTGTGCTTTCGGTGCCTCGGCAGATGCGATCACTCTCTCCATGTCTGCTTTCTTAGCCTGGCCACGTTCCATGAGACAGTCTACCTTTTCCTTAATCTCCCTCTCAAAATCTTCTTTAGTTTTCATCTGGTGGTTCAGATGCCCGGTGACCACGCATCTTATACAGATGTGCACTTTGCATTCCTGGCAGAAGAATTCCTTCTCATGCTCTTTGTGGAAGGGGCACGCTTTCGCTGAATTGAGAGACTTCTGGTAGTCATCCGCAAGACTGTTGATGATGACATTTCTGGGGAGTCCCTCGACACCCTTCACGGTTAACGTTGTCTTTGCTCGACACACCGGACACGACAAGCGAACTCCGGAGATATAGATCTCCTCTAGACATTCTCGACAGAAGGTATGACCGCAATTCAATATAGTAGCGTCTTCGATGATGTCAATGCATACTGGACACACCAGATGATCTTTTTTGCTGCTTGCCATGGCTTATGCTTGTCCGTTGTCTGAATGAAAAAACAACAATATTGGAGAATGGAGTGATTATACCGGTCTGCATTACACCTAACATTTTTTAAGCATGAAAATATCATTTACATCGCAAAATGTCTGTAAAAATCAACCTGTACCTGTTAAAATGTTAAAATGTCAAATCGTCATTCGTTGAAAAACAACATTTTGCAATTAAATTAGAAGATATTGCAGAAGTAGAATAGTTAAAGATGACCTGTGGACAAAGAATGATAATCATACTATGAAAAGGGTTATTCAGATTAAATTTTCTTTTCATTTCTGAAGAATACGTCCTACTTAATAATGGATTAGCACTATACCTGTTCGTCTCCGCGCTTCAAACATGCACCGGCCGTGTCAACTAATTGCCTCGATTAAAAACATATATATAAAATATGCCAACTTTCTAAATGCTCAATACACTCTCGGGTGATCAGATAAATCGATAAGACACTGCTTTGCTTATCCAACAAACGCAACAATACTATTTGGACATATGTGATCCGATGAAGTACGTATGTGCTATATAGCTGCTATATAGCATGAACGAAAGTGTTCTTGGGATTCCCCAGTATATGACGTCATTTTTCCATACTAGTAGTCTAGGAATAAAGACAGTTTAGCCGATATAACGGGGGGGGGGGGGGGGGGGCGCCATGCATCATGGTTTACTCAGCTTGGGTTTGGGGGGGGGGGGGGGGAGCCCGACGGGCCCGGACCCCCCTGTTTTGTTTTGAATAATTAAAAAAAAAAATGGTGATATACAATTTTATTTTGTAAGTGATCACACAACCCGCCCCCCCCCCCCCCCCCGCCCCCTCCCCACCCTACTGAGCAAAAATCACGGTCTGTACCGATTTTAAAATTTCTGGGGGCAAAAAAAAAAAAAAAAAATTGTGCTCACTACCCTCTGGTGCATACTGCTGAAGCGTACTCTAAACCAATACCCATTTTTAAGGGTGATTTTGGCAAAAATTAGTGTAACCCATTATAAGGGACTTTGGATGAAAAAGCGAAATGATTTTTAAAAAATTTTGCCGGATTTTGCATATGGAATTTTCACTTATGCAAGATTTTGGGCGAGATATTACCCTGAAGAAAATAGTTAGTAACCCATGTTTAAGGCCAAGATCTGAAAGGTATGGGCACTTTTAGGGGTTCAAATCATTTGATTGTGTATATGAACCACTGGTACATTTGAGTGTAGGATGACAACTGCGGAGAGATTTTCGCTGGAGCATGCATGTGTCGTAAAAGCTCACCTCTTCTGCCTTCTGTTTGCTCTCTCTCTCTCCCTTGCTCTTCTTCCATACCCCTCTCTCTCTCCCCACTCTCTCGAATTCCCTCCCTCCCTTTCTCTCACCCCACTCTCCATCTCTCTCATTTTCTCCCTTCCTCTCGCTCTCTTTAGCTCTCTCTCTCTCTAATTCCCTCCCTCCTTTTCTCTCTCCCAGCTCTCTCTCTCTCTCTCTCTCTCTTTCTCATTCCCTCTTTCCAATTCTGTCTCCCGCCTCTCTCTCTCTCTCTCTCTCTCTCTCTCTCTCTCTCTCTCTCTCACACATACACACACACACACACACACTCTCTCTCTCTCTCTAACTCATCACTATGATAAATCCCAAGTATGACAAAGGCATTTAAATCTATATACTGCGCAAAGATGTATATTTTATAATACTTCTTGTGTGCAGTGGCGTAGACAGGTTCGTACACCTGGGGGGATGACTGGGCTGCCAACGCTAGTGAGGGCGCGAAGCGCCCGAGCGAGGGAGCGAAGCGACCGAGCGGGGGGAGGGTGTGGGAGGGGGTATCCCCCCTCCCACGGTAGGGAGCTTTTGCAATTTTGAACTTGAAATCGTGCAATCTGATGCATACTTAATGAGGTAAAATAACACACACAAGCGTGCACGCACACACACACATACACACGCACACGCACTCACACGCACACACACACACACACACACTCTCTCTCTCTCTCTCTCTCTCTCTCTAACTCATCACTATGATAAATCCCAAGTATGACAAAGGCATTTTAATCTATATACTGCGCAAAGATGTATATTTTATAATACTTCCTCCGTGGGAGGGGGTGTCCCCCCCCTCCCACGGTAGGGAGCTTTTGCAATTTTGAACTTGAAATCGTGCAATATGATGCATACTTAATGAGGTAAAATACACACACAAGCGTGCACCCACACACACACTTACTCACACGCACACGCACACACATACATACTACGCCTTGAATGGACAGACATACATCGACAAGATCTACACACCGTGGCATACGAATACAGAATGGACTGACACATAGTATTGCATATTGAACCACACTACGTATTTATTTATTTCTGTGAATTTTGCTGTTACACCTCTTCAGAAAAAACCCCAATGTCAACTGTGTACACGCAGGTATAGTCTTTGTTGTCTTGATAGGAGTATGTGGTTATGAATGAAAACAGCCTCTGTGGCCATTTGTGAATAGAACACATAAACAACAAACAAATAACGATTAAACTTTGAACAATATATGTCTGTTCATTATAAAGCATAATGAATACGTACATACTATGCTTTTTTACCTCAAAGAAACAGGCATAGTATCCATAGATGGATATTGGCTGGCGGCTCATTAACATACAGATACAAAAAACATAAACAGTATCACTATGACCCATGGAGTAACAATACTGCTTTGTAAGTTTGTGAAGAAATCGGAACCATAACGGCATTGCATCGTTTCAAATTAGGGCATTATTTACTTCTATTTGATCTCAGGCTTAAAATAATACTAATACAAATAATAATGCTAATACTAATAGGTTCCTTTTATCTCGCATTTCAAGACAGGGTAAATTAACACTGCGCTTTACATGAAACCCCGGCCCCCCACTCAGTGTTATTTAGGGTACGCATATGCTCGTACCCTTTTTTTGAAAGCACCCCCTATCTGAGGACTGCCAACATTTCCGAACCCCCCTTTCGCGGGCTTTTTGCGTGCTTTTCCTGCCTTGGAGACCCCCCTAAATCAGGAAAAATGCTCAATGTACCCCCCTTAATTCGAATAATTTATCAGGAGTCCAAAGAGATGAGAGAAAAAAAGAAAAACACCCCCTTTTTAAAGAAATCTCCGGGTGAAAAGTCAAATACACCCTTTTTTTTACAATTCTCGGGCCGGACTTTGTTGCACGAAAAGTACCCCTTTACCGGACATTTTGGCAACACGCATGCGGTCATTCCGACCTCTGAGTGGGGGGGGGGGGGGGGGGGGGGGGGGGGGGGGCGGGCATGAAACAAACTTCTTTAAACATTTCAAACTTATGTCTTCATGCATCAATCAACATACTTTAAATGAATACAAAACAAAGTGCATCTTAAATAAAACAAAATAAATAAATAGTTAACAATACAGAAAAGATGGAGCTGCTGCAAGCTTAAAAACAAACTAATGTATACCAGTCAGTCCTGATATCAGTATTAGTGTAACAATAGTCATATAGTGGGAGCATGAAGTTGAAAAATTCATGATTATACATAATTATATATGTTTGTTTGAATAATACTTGTTATAAAGATAGTAGTATGGTAATCTCTGTCACGAATTATTATGTATACTGTTGTATCACATTCATTTTCTATTCTGTTTCAGAATTGGCTTTCACCGTGTGAATGCGGCTAACAATAAACACAATTACAAAAATGATGAGGATTATTATTATCATCATCATAATTATTATTATTATTAATATAATAATTGTTATCATTATTATTATTACTATTATTATCATCATTATGACTTATTAAGTAAGCAAATATCATTCCCCAAAACATGGGGGGGGGGGGATGATTGTACATGCCATCCCCCCACCTTGTGAGGTGGGGGATGCATCCCCCTCATCCCCCCCCCCCCCCCCCCCCCCCCCCGTTGTCTACGCCCCTGCTTGTGTGATAAATAATATGAGAATGCAATGAATACAAAATATAACTGCTGTGAAACTATGAGAAATGCAAAATAATAACAAAATTAAGACTTGTTCACATATACATGTACCACTGTAAACATCAAATGTTTTGATGAAGTACATGTACTATAGCATGAACGAAAGTGTTCTTGGGATTCCCCAGTATATGACGTCATTTTTCCATACTAGTAGTCTAGGAATAAAGACAGTTTAGCCGCTATAACGGAGAAGGGGGGGGGGCGCCATGCATCATGGTTTACTCAGCCTGGGTTTGGTAGGGGGTGAACATGCCAGGCGCGGATCCACGGGGGGGGGGGGCAACGGGCCCGGCCCCCCTGTTTTTTTAATAATTAAAAAAACAAAAACTGTTGATATACAATTTTATTTTGTAAGTGATCACACAGCCCGCCGGATTTTGCATCTGGAATTTTCACTTATGCAAGATTTTGGGCAAGATATTACCCTGAAGAAAATAGTTAGTAACCCATGTTTAAGGCCAAGATCTGAAAGGTATGGGCACTTTTAGGGGTTCAAATCATTTGATTGTGTATATGAACCACTGGTACATTTGAGTGTAGGATGTTAACTGCTGAGAGATTTTCGCTGGAGCACGTGTCGTAAAAGCTCACCTCTTCTGCCTTCTGTTTGCTCTCTCTCTCTCCCTTGCTCTTCTTCCATACCCCTCTCTCTCTCCCCACTCTCTCGAATTCCCTCCCTCCCTTTCTCTCACCCCACTCTCCATCTCTCTCATTTTCTCCCTTCCTCTCGCTCTCTTTAGCTCTGAGAAATGCAACATAATAACAAAATTAAGGCTTGTTCACATAAACCACTGTAAACATAATTTGTTTGGTGTGTGTGTGTGTGTGTGTGTGTGTGTGTGTGAACTACATGTTAATGTGTGGCATGCAGGAATGATAAAGGTAGCTTCATGCAAGAAAAGTCCTATGTGAACTCACTCATCTGTGTGTTAAGATGTACAAAATAATGTGAAGCGCAGTACGCATAAGAACGCTTTGAAAAAATCCCAAGGTCAACCATTGCATTCATGAACAAGCCTTTATAAAGCATAACATTGAAACTATACTTCCTACAACTTTTATACTTGTACATAGTTCATAAGTAAAATGAAAATATAATCTCTTTGTGTTACTGAGCTATTAAACAAAAGTAATAAAAGCAAGGATATTTTTCAACTTCACAATATATCCTTACATGCATTTTTCCATCACCAACCCTCAAGCAAAATGATTCAAAAACTGAATTCTGGCACCAAAATGAAACTTAAGCTGATATAAATTGAAGTTTGAAGTACACATCATATGTAAGGTATAAAATCAAGGTTTAAGGAATAACTTAATGTTTGATTAACCCTAGTTGGTCCTATGCGCCACTAATCTTATGCGCCAATGGTCCTTTGACCCAAGGTACTATGCAATATTGGTCCCAATACACCAATCAACCAATGTACCATTGGTCTGTACCACTGGTATTATGCTTCGATCTTTCTATTACCGGTTATATCACTGGTCCAATGCATCAATGGTCCATTGCACCAATGGTCTTATGCACCAATATTCTGATGCACTGATGGTCCATTGCACCAATGGTCTTACATGTATTGCACCAATGGTACAATGTACCAAAGGTCAGGTGCGCAATTGGACCTATGCATTAATGGTCCTATGCACCAAATAGTCTGATGCATTAATAGTCTTATGCACCAAAAGTCTGATGCATCAATGGTCTTATATTATACACCAATGGTCTTACATGTATTTCACCAATGGTACAATGTACCAAAGGTCAGATGCGCCATTGGCCCTATGCATTAATGGTCTTATGCACCAACAGTCCGATGCATTAATGGTCCTATGCACCATTGCATTGGTCCTACTCTAAACATATTCACTTTTTGCATTGATAATGAGTTAAAGAGCTAGGGGTTGTTGCTAACCCTAAACGTAATAACCCTGAACCTCATGGTTAAAAAACACTTTTCATACAAGGACCAATATGTACCAATACGATGTCAAAAATGTTTAGCTTTGTTCTAAATTAACTTCATTATATTCAAAAGAAATAAAGAGAAGCTTTTGGAGTATGATGAAAAAGTAGAAAACAAATTTTGTCTGTTGCAAAGTACTCCGTGTTCATTTCTTGTACTGTGACGAGAACAAGGTAAAATTTTTATTCAGTCAAAATGACCCTAAATGGGTTCAGAGCAAAAAGGAATCACGGTTCTATAATTCGAATTTATCTACGATATACACGACAGATATACAGCATAAACATGTTTATATGAACACAAAACAAGTACTGAGTGACATACACTTGCTATTTGCTAAAGTACAAATACAACAGATACTATAAAGAAAATAAATGAATACCGATTCGTACATTTTTTTGGAAACATCTTTGACATTCAGCTAAGATGAGCTAACACAAGGAACACTTCATGCTACTTTTTCATTTTGACTTTTTCATGTACATGTACCCCTTCCCTCCCCCATCAATAACGATCTTAACCTAAAAAGCAAATTTTCTAACAAAGAAATATAATCTAAATCATGTAGTGTCACGTTGTAATGTTTTGAAGAAAAATAAAGAGGAAAAATGTCCCCAAAGTCAACAGATATCATTTTGTTACACTGATGCATCGGTACTTGGAATGCGTCAGTATGTCTTTCAAGTTGTAGACCGTGACAGTGTGAGCTCCGTGGGACACAGCTGATTGTCAGTAGGATAGTTTGGCGATGTCCCACATTACCTCAATGTCAGCTTCCTTGTACCCAAATCTATCATCATCACACTCTGAAACTTCCTTGTATTCATTTCCGTGAACTGAAATACATCATCATCGCATTCTCAATTTTCCATGCAGTCACCTTCCTTGAACCAAAGTTCAACATTCACTGTGTCCTCTGTGTTTGCGCTGCCAACCCCTCCGCCAAACACGGCAGCTGAACATCCCTCAAGACTTTCATCTAATTCTTCTTGGTCTTGACCATACCAAGTTTCAGCAGCGCGTCTCCTAGCGGGTGGAATTCTGCATTCATCACGGCCTCCTTGACGCACCCCGTTACCTCAGCATCAATTTTGGCAAGGGCTTTGTTGAGGAGTTCATCCAAATCGTTGCACACCATGGTGTGACTAGCCAGGCTGTCTGCTTCCAGGCTTCCTGGATCATCGGCTGTGATCACCGTCAAGGCTCGATTGATATCCTCAACAACCTGCTTATACGGCATTGTGTCGTCATCAATGATGCTGTTATAGCTTCTCTGCAACATATGAATTTCCTCCAGTAAGAAGGTTTCATTTTCCTTCAAAAGCCTTGATTTCCTGGCAAATGCATTCTTGATACGATGCTCCAGATTGACCACTGCAGAGGCCACTTGTGCTTTTGGTGCCTCTGCAGATGCGATCACTTTTTCCATGTCTTCTTTCTTAGCCTGGCCACGTTGCATGAGACAGTCTATCTTTTCCTGGATCTCCCTTTCGAAATCCTCTTTAGTTTCCATTGGATGGTTCAGATGCCTGGTGACCACGCATCTCACACAGATGTGCACTTTGCATTCCAGGCAGAAGAATTCCTTCTCATGCTCTTTGTGGAAGGGGCACGCTTTCGCCGAATTGAGAGACATCTGGTAGTCAGCCACAAGACTGTTGATGATGACATTTCGGGGGAGTCCCTCGATACCCGACCGGCCTTTAGTACACGTCGTCTCTGCTCGGCACACCGGACACGACAAGCATCGTCTGGCAACATTGTAGTTGATCTTTGCTAGACACCCTTGACAGAAGGTATGACCGCAATTCAATATCGTAGCGTTTTTGATGATGTCAATACATATTGGACACATCAGGTGATCTTTTTTGCAGCTTGCCATGGCGTATGCTTGTCTGTAACGCCTGAATGAAAAAGCAAGAATATTCGAGAATAGAATGATTACCGGTCTGCTTTATAAACTTACATTTTTAAAAAGCATGAACACGTACCGGTACATGAAAATCGCAAAATGTCCCAAAAATTAACCTGTACCTGTAAAAATCATCATCATAAAAATGTCAAATCATCATCAGTTGCCAAACAACCAACATCGCTTTTCCTTTCAAATAAGTGCCCTTTTCCCTTTTAAAATAAGTGCACCTTTTCCTTTGTAAAAAGTGCCTCCTCCTCCCCACACATTATCAAGTATTACAAAAATGTCCCTACCGGTATTCAAATCTGAGAAGAAACTCGTTATTTAATTACCTTGATACTTGCCCCTTTTCCTTTGTAAGTGCCCATTCCCCCCCCCCCCCCCCCCTCCCAATTTTTTTCAAGCACTCAGGAAATGTCCCTGTTTACATAGGGTAGCTAAGTGCCCTCTTTTACTTAACAAAAGTGACCCTTTTTCTTTCAAAAAGGTACCCATTCCACATGCTTGTAATTTACTGCCCCTTACCACCTCTGATAAGTGCCCCCTGTACCTCTGATAATTGCCCCTATTCAGATATGAGAGGGAACCCTTTTACCTTGATACTTGCCCCTATTCCTTTGTAAAAATTACTCCTCCCCATTTTTTAAATGCCCCATTTATTTTGACACGTGCCCCTTTTCCCTTTCAAATAATTCAACCTTTTCCCCTCTTTGTGAAAAGTGATTTTCCGCACTGCGACCTCACAAATCTTTAATATTCAGATCATCACACCAATCTGCAAATAATGATGCTTATAAGTAGCATCTTGGACCCTGTAAGTGCCGGAGTCGTGCATAAGTGCCCCGAGTTGTTCTTAAAGGTTAAGATCAGTTTTGGAAACGCCACCCTCTAAAAAAAAAAATGAACGAAAGCTCTCATTACCAATCATGTGAAAGAATATGTTTTGACTAATACGTACATGGTGATACAAATTTAGCCGGGAACCCGCCTACTAATTGATATATTTGGTAAATTATTATATCTATTTGGACCTGATAGCTTTCGCGCACGTGTCACGTAGTCCCATATACATCTTTCTGTGTACAGTGCTTGTAACTTTACCAAGACTGGGACAAATTTCTTATCATTTTGATGATTCCAGAACCTTGCAGTACACACCAATACTTATATACTAGATGACCAACCTTTTCTGATCGATTCCGCAACGTTTCTTTCACAATGCAATCGCATGACCAGAATTGGTCTTTAACTTTAAAGTCCTTTGTAGAGTTGTTTATAAACAACTACCGGTAGGCAGTTTTATAAAGATTTGAGTTGTTCGTAAGTGCAACAAGTCGTGCGTAACTTTACAACAGGTTTTGGGGTGTCCTTAAAATCATAGGTTGTTCTTAAAGTCCTGCGTAAGTGCTCATAGTCATAGCAACAAAATGGTTTCAAGAGAAAGGAGAGTCTTCCTGCCAAGAGAGAACCTGCTGCAAGATTTAAACAATGCTAAGATTCGGAAGGCATATCGCTTCACCAGGAGAGGAGTACAATACCTTGAGAACCTCCTCAGAGATGACCTCCAATATGCAACCCAAAGAAACTATCTGGGGTCATTGCTCCCATCCTCGGCAGCATCTACAGACTTGTGTACGAGACCGGAGAGATACCAGATGACTTGCACAAAGCAAACGTGGTGCCTGTCTACAAGAAAGGCCTCGGAACCAATCCAAGCAACTATCGCCGATCCCCTCACATGCACTACTGGGATTCGTCAGAGACCTCCACAAGAACATGGAGCTAGGACTGCAAACTGATGTCCTTGTCATGGACTTCAACAATTAAGCCTTCGACAAGGTCGGTCACCAGAGACTACTAAGCTGGACTACTATGGAGAGGCAAAAGCAACAGGTGGATCACCAACTTTTTTCACCATCAAACCCAGCAATTAGTTGTTCTAGTATTTAGGCCATGCATCACCTGGGTTTGATGAAGACTCAGGAGTACCTCAAGGCTCTGGATGTCCTGGGTCCCTCTCTATTCCTTTACTACTTCAAAGACCTGCCAGACAAGCTCCCCTCTCCGGTACTTCTCTTCGCCGACGATCTACCTAGGAATCAAGGGCAGACAAGAAACTCTCGAACTACAGGAGGACCTCAATAGACTTGCTGAATGGTCCTATGAATGGATGATGGAGCTCAATACGGACAAGTGCAAGGCCATCACAGTGTCCAGGAAGAGCGACACCAGTACATCCTGAACAACACACCACTGGAAGAAGTGCATCAGTCAAGTACCTTGGCATCACAATCACATCTGACTTGAAATGGGACGAACACATCACAAGTATATGCCAGAAAGCAAACAACACTTTCGCCTTCCTCCGACGAAATCTCCGATTCAACTCACCAGACTTGAAGAGTACTGCCTATATACAAAGCTAGTCAGACAACTCGTTGAGTGCAGTGCCACAATGTGGGATCCCTCCTCGAAAAACCACATCCACCAGATAAAAATGGTACAAAGACGGGCCGCTAGATTCACCCTAAATGGTGATGCTGTACAAGCCTCACAACAACCTGGTAGCACTCGACACAGCACCCTACATTAATCCTGTCACAAGACCCACCAGGAGTGTCCAAGAACATATACCAAGTCCCCCGTTCAAGAACTGAGCAACATAAGTAGTCCTTCTTTCCCAGGACTGTGAGGACTTGGAATAACCTGTCCTCAGGAACAATGTGTGCCACATCCGCTAATGTCTTCCGTCAATGCCTGATGGGAGGCTGCCATTAAGTCCGGGAACTTTTTACTTGCACCATGTTTAGGGGCACCAATTTCTTTTCATGACCCCGGGGGGGGGGGGGGGGGGGACGAATTGCAAGGGACGAGGGAGCAGTGGCGTAATAGGCAAAAACGTTTGGGGGGGTCAGATGTTACATGCAGGCCCCGCAGAGCGTTTTTCAAAGTGGGGGGGGGGGGGCTAAAGTATTCACAATCAGGTAGAGCAAAGCGAGCGAAGCAAAGGGAGCGTAAATTGGCCTGTGGTCCAGGGGCAAAGTCCCGGCGGGGGTCAAGGGGTGGAGCCCCATGAAGCTCAGGGGTTTTAGGAAATTTGGGTGCAGGGGGCGCAGCCTCTGGAAGCTCAGGTGTTTTAAGCATTTAATTACGGTCAGATAAGCATATTTTGATACCTTTTTTGTGACGCTGGCATGCAGGCCATTAATTGGTGTGGGGTCCAGAGGGCAAAGCTCTCTTAAGCTCAGGGGTCTTAGGCATTAAATTACATTCAGATGAGCATCCAGGGGCCGCCTAACCAAGGGCCTAGCCCCGGGAAGCTCAGGGGTTTTAGGCATATTTTAGGTTTTAGGCATATTCAGATATGAACCTTTTACCTTGATACTTCCCCCTATTCCTTTGTAAAAATTACTCCTCTCCTTTTTATAAGTGTCCCTTTTATTTTGACACGTGTCCATTTTCCTTCCAAATAAGTGCCCTTTTCTATCAGGCACTTCATTACGGTCGGATGAGCAACTAGGGGCCAGCCTTAGGGCCCTTGGTGGGGTCCTATGACTTACAAAAAAATGGAGAAAAAATACTGGAAAATCATATCATAACGGCAACATATGTAAATCACTGGTATCGAATAAGAAATACATCCCTCCCCCCATTACAGTGAAAAAAATACACGGGGGCTCAGGGCGAATTAGCCCCCGAAATGCCCAAAAGAGCCCCTGAAAATAAGAAAAGAGCCCCCATAAATTTGCATAGAGTTCAATGCAAAACAAGTTTAAGAATGTTATATTCATGCGGGCAAACTTGAAAAGTAGCCCCCGAAAAATAAATATTATTTTTTTCCCTGCCCCATTAGTACGCCATCGTTCAGGGGCTCATGTCTTCTCACCCCTATCACAAAAAAATCAAGACACGCTTTCCCATTCTCGCACAATATGTCCACGATACGCGCATATCGCTATTATAAAGACCTCCATTGATAAATACCGTAGGTGGCATGCGCAAAATTTAATTATTGTGAACTTTCCTTTTCTTTGAATGGAATTGTATATGTGATTTAATTCAGGTTATTAATATTGTTATGTTCTTTTGGGTTAAAAATACAAACCATGTTACTCCTTTACTGCTTCTTTGTTTTTTTTTGGAGGGGGGGGGGCGTTTTTGGGGGGCAAAAATGCTTTTTGCCCCCCACTTTTTTGATTGGGGGAGGGGGGGGGGCAACTGCCCCCCCCCCCCCCCCACTTCCGGCGCCTATGCACACACACACTCATCAGTCTGCAAGAATCTTCAACTGTGAAGGAGGCAGACTCCCATGCAGTAGACTCAACTCAAAGAAGAAAACTAGTTGTTGCAAAACTGCAGTCTAATATTAATGACTATATTAAAATAGATATCACTATAATCAAGATCCACTTAGCCAAGTCTATAGCTAGTTTGTTATGGCAATGCCCATATGTATTGGCCCGATATAGGATGGCATCACATTTATTAGATTCAGAAGACTCTTCCTAAATGGTACAAAACTTGGTAGTGGGGCGCGGGGATCAAGCACTTGCTAGACCGACCCGTTTCTCAGCCGGGCTCGCGGCAGTTTACCAGTCGGGCAGTCAGCAAGGTTAGCTAATTAAACACACACTATCACCACAGCCCCACTCGTGAGAATTTTACTTTTTAGTTATAGCACTTTCTCTATAGCGAAACTTACAATAACTTACGTTAATTTCTATTCTTAATGCAGTTCATCAAATTCCAAACTGGCGAGGATGTGGAAAGGGTACAGGACTTTTATCAAATTGCAGGATTCCCGGGCGTCTAGCTAGCTGGAGCGATATATTGCATGCACGCCTGGTGTTGGGTCCTCGACAGGAGAGAGCACTTGTTGGTGAACAGGGGCGGGTTCCTAGAAACCGTCATAAGTCTAACTTCTTGACTATCCTATTGAAACGTGTTTTATAGAATTAACACGCGTTTCAATTGGATAGTCAAGAAGTTAGACTTATGACGGTTTCTAGGAACCCGCCCCAGGACAATTCACACATTCTATAAATGTGCAGGTGCATGTGCGACCCCAATAGGTGATCACTAACGTTAATAGGCCATTTTCGTAATGTAACCAAATTGAATGCATCAGTCTTTGTGAAGTGCCTCAATACAAATTATTTCATTCACCTAATAAGAATAATAGTATTTCAATAGACAGAATCTGAACTGCATACATTGTTTGTTGCCAGTTTCAGGACAAACATAATGGCTTGACCTACGTGTACCAAGCAACACTTATGCAGTTTGCATTCTGACTATTGAAAGTCTTATCAGATGAATGAAATAATTTGTATTGAGGCACTTCACAAAGACTTTATGCATTACATTTGGTTACGTTACGTTACGTTACGTTATAACTTAGAACCAAGGTTCTTGCCTTTTTGTAAATATTTTGTTATATAATTCTTCATCTTTTATTTAGTGTAAAATACCAAAGCTTTGTATATAAGCACAGAACACATTTACCCTAGATGTAGAATAGTTTGTAGCTTAGGTATGAATTCACTAGTTATTCATATTTATTCATTACATTCTCGTTTATTGCTGTGATACTTTTTGTGTGTTAGTGGTACTAGACACGATTAGCATTAAATGCTATTTTCTGGTCCCATTTATCCTTTCAATGTTAATTAATCATTCACATTTGATTGTTATATTGATGTACTTTTTGTTTTGGATAATAAACTTCAAACTCACTCAAACTCACTCAAACTCACTCAAACTCACTCACGTACATTGCCTATTGTTGCGAGGAAGATGCCTCCCCCCCCCCCTCGATCCCCACCAAAACAAATAAATATAATTATATATGGTGTTTTCTCGTACCGCGGCCGGGGGGGGGGGGGCGGGGGGGGGGGGGGGGGGGGAGTCATCAGAGAGAGCACCAGATTATGAGAACCCCAAATTTATGACAATAAAAACAATACACGCTGGTAGGCCTATATATATATGTATTATATTAGCTGGGTGGAAATGGGGGAGGGGGTAATGGGGTGCATGCATTCTCATTTTCTTTGATCCCCCTTTTTTTTAGCAATCTGCCCTAGCCCCCCCCCCCCCCAAAAAAAAAAAAAAAAAAATGTTGAGACTAGTCTCAACACTTTGGGGGAAGCAGGGAAGGATCACTGGCAGTTCCATGATTTTCAAGGCTTTTTTTTGGGGGGGGGGTCGACTTTCATGATAAATGATAATAATTTGTTTATTTCAAATTGTTAAACGTCGAATTTCTTCCAGAGAGGATTGAATGGTAGTTATTTCACCCCTTTTCAGTCGCTGCTGGGCAGCTGGAAGCATTTCATTTGTGGGGAGGGAGGGGGGGGGGGTACCCGACAAAAAAGGGCATTTTGTAGACATTGGTAGGCCTATATATATTGTGATTACATTATCAGGGGTGATTTCAACATTTGTTTCTCTTTATACATCACGTAAGATATTGCTTATGGGTTGCAGTGTGAAAAAAAGTATATATAAAGAGGAAAACCCAATCCTGATAGGATAAGCACATTCTCATAACGGAAGACTGAAAAGACCTTTGATAAGTTACATTATTAAAACATCTATAACTACGAGCGAGCGTAGCGAGCGAGCGAGCTTTACCGTAATTGCTCTTAGTCGCTTGAAATTTAGGGCACGTTTAATGATGGGAGGAAAAGAAGATACTTATCGGAAGGGTTAATACACTTATTAGGAGAAAAAAAAGGAGCACTTGTCCAAGTACAAAGGCTAATTATCAGAGGTGAACTTCTTACACCTAAAAAGAAAAAAGAGGCAAGCACCAGGGATGTACAGGGATTTTATGCGAATGGTATGGGCATTTGTCGACGGAGAAGAGGCACCCATCAGATTTTGATAGCGGCATTTATAAAAAGTGAAAAGGCCATTCATGAAAAAGGGATAGGTTTCTTATTAGAAAGGGAAAAGGGGCACATATCATTGTTAAAATAGTAATTATCAGATGTGAAAAGGGGCAATTATCGCATCTGAAAAGGGGCACTGACCATACATGAAGAGAGGCACTTATGAGAATGGAAAAGGGCACTATTGAAAAAGGGAAACGTGTATTTTTTGTAAGGAAAGGGGCACCGATCGGATTTGAATAGGGGCATTTATCGGAGGTGAAAGGGGGCATTTATGAGAAGGGGGAAGTGGCTCTTATAAAAAGAAAAAGAGGCACATGTTAAAATAAACGGGGCACTTATCAAAGATGAAAAGGAGTAATTATGAGAAGAGGAAGGGGCACTTATAAGAAGGAAAAGGATCATTTATATAAGAAGGGAAAGGGGGACGTGTCAAAAAAAGGGGCATTTATAAGAGATGAAAAGAGCACTTATCCGGAGGGAAGGGGCACTTGTCAAAGTAAAACGAGTATCTCTCAGAATTGAATAGTGTCATTAACACTAAGAGAAGAAAAGGGGCACTTATGAGAATAAAAAGGAACTATTTTCATAGATGAAAAGGGGCATTTATGAGAAGTAAAAGGGGGCTCTTTTTTAATGGGGGCACTTATCATAAGGAAAGGGGCACTTATTAAAAAAGAAAGGGAGCACGTGTGTAAAATTTAAGGTGCGCTTATTCGTGTTCAATAGGGGTATTTATTAAAAGGAAAAGGGGTAGTTATTAAAAGGGAAAGGGGAACTTGTTAATGCGAAAGGAGAACCTCTCGGATTTTAATAGGGCAATTATCAGAGGTGAAGTGGGGCGCTTATCAAAAGTAAAAAGGGCCGCTTCTCGTACCTGAAAAGGGGAACTTACTAGAGATTAAAAAAGGCTCTTGGAAAATGTATACTTATTGCAAAGGAAAATGGGAATTCGTCAAGGGAAAAGTGGTACGTGCCAAAGTAAAAGGGGCACTTTTCCTATGTAAAAAGTGGCACTTCTTACAAAGTTTAAGGGGCACTTTTTTGGTACTTGAAAAAGTGGGGGGGGGGGGCACTGTGCCCCCCACCCTTCCTCATCCCTCTCACTCTCTCTCTCTCTGATTCCCTCCCTCCCTTTCTCTCTCCCCACTCTCTCTCGTTACATCCACACTCTCTCTAATTCTCTCATTTCATTTCATTTATTCAACCAGTACAAAAAACAATTTACAATGAAAATACAATATACAATATACAATATAATGGTTATAATTAGGACCCCTAAGAAGCAGAAATATGCTTGTAATCGGGGCCCTGCAAACAAACAAGATAATGCACATAAATTAACAATACAAAGTAAAGGACTTAAATAATACAAGTCCGCACCCGTACATCAACACACACACACACGTCCATAAAGAAGGTTACAGAGAAAGAATAGAAGGAAGCGAAAAATAGGGCAGAGAGAGATAAAAGTAGAAAAAAGATGGGAAAGAGAAGTACCTACTCCCTTTCTCTCTTTCTCTCATAATTCCCTCCCAACTCTCTGTCTCCCGCTCTCCTTCCTCACCCCTCTCTCTCTCTCTCTCTCTTTCCCCTTCTTTCTCCCCACTTTCTCTCTTGCTCTCGATCTCTCTCTCTCTAACTCATCACTTCAAATGATAAATTCCAAGTACAAAGGCATCTAAATCTATATACTGAGCAAAGATATATTTTTCATAATACTTCTTGTGTAATAAACAATATGAGTATGCAATGAGTACAAAATATAACTGCTGTGTAACTATGAGAAATGCAACAAAATAAAAAATTAAGGCTTGTTCACATAAACCACTGTAAACATCATTTTTGGTGTGTGTGTGTGTGTGTGTGTGTGTGAACTACATGTTAATGTATGGCATGCGGGAATGATAAAGGTAGCTTCATGCAAAAAAAGTCCTATGTGAACTCACTCATCTGTGTGTTAAGATGTACAAATATGAAGCGCAGTACGCATAAGAACGCTTTGAAAAAATCCCAACGGTGAACCATTGCATGTATGAACAAGCCTTAATAAAGTATAAAAGTGTAACTATACTTCATACAACTTTTATACTTGTACATAGTTCATACAATGTAGGTAAAATGAAATGAAAATATAATCTGTGTGTAATTTACTTAGCTATTCAACAAAAGTAATAAAGCAAGGACAGTTTTTGCTTCTCAATATATGCTTACATGCAATTTTCCTTCACCAACCCTCAAGCAGAATCATTCAAAGACTGAATTCTTGATCTAAAACTGAAGTTTGAGTACATATGTAAGGTATAAATATCAAGGTTTAATGAATAAATGATGTTTGATTACACCCTAATTGGTCCAACTCATTACTGATCTCATGCGCCAATGGTTATTTGACCTGAGGCACTAAGCAACAAAGGTCTGTACCACTGCATGGTATTATGCATCAATTGTCCTATTAATATCAATGGTACAATGTATCAATGGTCCATTGCACCAATGGTCTTTCATGTATTTCACCAATGGTGCAATGTACCCAAGGTCAGGTGCGCCATTGGCCCTATACATTAATGGTCTAATGCACCAAAAGTCTGATGCATTAATAGTCTTATACACCGATTGTCTTACATGTATTTCACCAGTGGTACAATGTACCAAAGGTCAGGTGCACCAATAGCCCTATGCATTAACGGTCCTATGCACCCAAAGTCTGATGCATTAATGGTCTTACATATATTTCACCAATGGTACAATGTACCAAAGGTCAGGTGCACCATAGGCCCTATGCATTAATGGTCCTATGCACCATTTGTCCCACTCTAACATATTCACTTTTTGCATCGATAATGAGTCAAAGAGCCAGGGGTTATTGCTAACCCTAAAACGTAACCCTTAACCTCATGGTAATACTTTACATTCTAGCATAGGACCAATATGTACCAATACGATGCCAAAAATGTTTAGCTTTGTTCTGAATAAAATTCAGTATATTCAAAAGAAATATAGAGAAGCTTTTGGAATATGATGAAAAAGTAGAAAACATATTTTGTCTGTTGCAAAGTACTGCGAGTTCACTTCATTGTATTGTGACATAAACAAGGTGATTTTACTAATTCAGTCAAAATGACCCGAGATCTACCTTTAATATAAAAAACTAGGACTAAACACAGCTTTCCAACTTTGAGAACAAGATAACCCTAAATATACAAACAATTTAACCTGTTGACAATTTGCAAAGATGAACACAGACAGAATACTTGAATATGGGAAGAACAAGTTTCTTTAAAGCACAAAAGTCATAGCAAAATGTAGCAAACCTCATTTAAAATCGCCTATAATTTGCCTTTAACATTAACATGCATACCTAAATGGGTTCAGAACAAAAAGGAATCATGGTTATATAATTCTAATTTATCTACGATATACACGACAGATTTACAGCATATATGAACACAAAAAAAGTACTGAGTGACATACACTTGCTATTTGCTAAAGTACAAATACAACAGATATTATATAGAAAATGAATGAATACCGATTCGTACACGTATTTCGAAACATCTTTGACATTCAGCTACCACAAAGAACACTTAATGCTACTAATGATCAATTTTTTTGAAAACTATTTCATGTACATGTAATAGGTGTTTCCATGGGTGTGGTCGTATTGGAATACGACTGGAAGACTTTGTGAATTATCGTCAGATGGTGGGAAAGTGGTGACAAAGGCGATCTGGAATACTTCCCGTTCACCACGTAGACACGGGTATTAAATCCTGGACGCAAATGAGGTTGTATAGAAGATTTGTGCAATAATGGATATACAAGTTGTACACGTTAAGAATTTCAAATGCATGCGATAGCGTAGCTCAAAAATCAAAATACAAGTACATGTATGAAGATACTGAAAATTGCTTAACAAGAACCTGGTGAATAACAAGATAAAGACATTCAGATAATAATTCTGTTGAAAATAAAAATATACTGTATATGTTGTGGTAAATTGTCATTTATAAGAAACATCTTATGCTAATAAAATAGCCATATATGTCTCTATAAAGACTTTTCCTTCAAAAGAGTTGCATTACGTAGAACTGTTCTTAATTATAAATGCTAAGCAAAGTATAAAATATAAAATTGTAACAAACAAAAGCCCTAAAGTACAGTCTAAAGATATTGATATGGTCCTTAAACATATTACAGTGTACATGTGTTGTATTGAAACATTTTAGTTTACATGTTACGCTAGATCCTATGGAACATAAATCTCTTGATTTGAATACATAAAGCACACTTATATGGCGAATGGAAATCTGACTCAAGCCCACCGAACACTATTAGACCCGACTACGATCCGACTACGATCCGATTTTGGAAGAATTTGCAATAGCATTTCATATAAACATTCAAATGATTCAAATGTGAATGATCGAGGATCTAAATAGTCTTATGATTAATGAAATCTAAATTTAATGGATTTCAAACTTCCTTGAAGATGGAAAACCTAAATTGGCTCAGAATCACAATAACATCAGGGACCCGTTTCACAAAGCCTTTTTTTCAATGACAAATGACAAAAATCAGTGACAAATCTGCTGATCACCAATCAGAAACAAGGATTTCAGTAGCTTATAACAAAAACTGTCATTTGTCACTCATGACAAGTTTTGTGAAATGAGCCCAGATGAGTCGTGTGATAGTCTACGATTTGAACCTGATTCGGCTTTTATTCTGACTAGAAACCTTACATGCAATCAAATTCAAAGTGTTAGTATTCTTATGATCTAGAACCTAACTTACGAAGATAATGTTTACCAGTATGTATCTAATACACTGTAGATTTGCCATTTTTTGAAAATCGGATCGCAGGAGATTGTACAATGTGTGGTGGGTTCAAAGTATATATGTACATGTACAGTTGTACATATTTAATTTGGTCCATCAATAATACATCCCCTGCATATGTGTTATACATGTACTTCACAATGATTACGTTTTCATGAGTTTTACAAATTACAGTAAATATTCTTATTATATGTCTCTGACTGCAATTCTTTTATGTTTATACTGGTTCTTTATTGAAGATTGACAATAAAGTGATACAAAATCAAAACATTCCTTGACAAACATGGGATGGCTCATGTATAGGCCTACAGCTACAGTACATGTCATGAATGGCTGACTTTGAAATTAAGTACTCGCAATGGACAATCTGGTTTGCCTTAAGTAACAGTCAGAACCATCATACGGTATTTTTCTCTTGAAGAACCACATATAAAGCACTAATTCCAACCAGATCAAATAGCCGCAATTGATCCAGATCGATTGGAAGTCCTCAAAATTCTTTGCACACTTAAAATAACATATCTCACTACTTACATGAACAGTTGCTTTTTCTTTACCTGGAATATCAAACTCCTTTCAAAGTTGTAATACATCTGAATCGATTGTCAAAGTACTAAATTTGATCTTCAAACAATATAATCATTAAAAATAAAATGACAAGGAAATTCATAACATACATGTAAATCTTATGTCCCTCTTCCCCAAAATATAAGATAATAATATATAATATCCCATGCACCGATACTGCTAAGCTAATAAATTTTACATGAATATTGTATACCACACCATAAATACATTTATCTATACATACATGTACATGTAGGTATTCAATGCTGTGTGATGTTTGCACATGACGCAGTGAATCACTTCACTGAAAAGCCCTTATGGTGAAATAAAACCACTTGGATGCTACTCAATAGCAATGTTGACACATGGTACAAAGAAGTACCAGTAATGATGTAGGCTTAACCATATTTTATTGCAAGCCAAACCTACTAATTTTACACTGCAAACATCTGAAATCTCATGAATACAAATTTGGAATCACTCGAAGCAAAATTTTGAATCTCTTATACAGCACATGCTTGTGCTGTGAGAAAGGAGAAGGAAAAAAGAGTGATAGGAATCTAGGATTATTACGGTATATTACTTTCAAAGGCCAAGTTTTTGGAAGGTAATTTACTGCCTCATGTGCAAGCAACCCAAATTCATTCAATGCATTTGTCTAATAATCAAATGCATTCATATAGCATTTTTCTTAAACATTTTGACATAAAACATGGCAAGATTTCACTTGTTCTTCTGAGTTTCGCATCAAGAACTAAAGCCTTGTCACAAAGATATATATTACATACTGAGAAGCAAAAGGGAGTAATAACTCTGTGTTTTAACTCATAGCAGTTCAAAGATTTCTAAATTCATCAGTTTTTCTCGTCAAATTGGCAACAATTATTCTAATTTTACACTCCTACCTGTACATAGTTTGAAAAAAAGTTTGCATTTTAATATAACCAATGTAAATGTAAATTGTAATATTAAACTGCAAAATTGCCAATTTGTACACAAAAATAGTGATTTAATATTTTACGTGTTGCCAATTTAGTAATTTCGATGATAAGTTACAATTAAATCATTCTTACCGTATTCGTCAACAGCTTAGACTAAACTTTTTCTGTGATTTTTGCTTTTTCTGCTCATGTATAATGTGTAAATCCTAGCATTGTACATCAAAAGATAATGCAAAAACCTCTCTAAAAGGAGATACTGCACTGCTATATGTACAGTATGGGTTGATAGGACAATTTATATTCCATCACAGAATCTTTTGGAGGACAGCAATCCAAGAATAACACCCTTCTGGCTCTCAGCAGTCCCTATGGTCTATAACATATGCAGCTTATTTATACAAAAATTTAAATATAATTCTTGAAATTTAATGCATCTGCTTTAAGTTTACATGGTCATTCGGCAACATGCATTCCATCTACAAACAGATACCATAAATAAGGCTCATTTCTGTGTGGAATGAACATTCTTTTTTCCTGATTAGATAAAAATGATTCCCGACACCAAAAAAATATGGACCCCCCTTATATTGACCCGATTACCGGCCAACTGGAGGAAAGGTCCATTCTGATAATAGGGGTGTCGTCTTAGCAGTAAGGTAAAATAATCACCACTACTATCTAACCAATAGGCTGGAGGCAACCTGCAACAGGTGGATAAATCCATTCTGATAATAGGGGTGTTATCTAGCCAAATGAGCTGGAAGCATCTTGCAACAGGTGGATCAATCCATTCTAACAATAGGCGTGTCATCTAGCCAGATGAGCTGGAAGCATCCTACAAAAAGGTGGGTTGTTCTATTCTGATAATAGGGGTGCCATCTAACCAAATGAGCTGAGGGCAACCTACGACAGACGGATCAATCCATTCTAATAATGGGGGTGTCATCTAGCCAAATGAGCTGGAAGCATCGTACAAAAGGTGGGTTGTTCCATTCTGATAGCAGGGGTGTTTAAAGCCAGTCTGCACTAGTTTGGCCAGGGGGATTAGACCGCCCTGCAAGGTCACTGACAGGTGGTTATCTCATCAAATCAGCTCTCAATGACCATAAGAAAAAGAGGATCATGGAGGACCAACAGGCACCGATTAGGCATTGTTTGCTATATAGAGGGCGCAAGTAGCTATAAGTAGTGCAGAGGGGCTTTAAACGAAGACGCCTTCAGGGTTGTCCGAGCTCGGTGCTTGCTTGAAGAGGTCTCTAGGGCTTTTGAGCATCTTACGCGCAGGATTGTTTCCAGGAGCTGAAAAAGAGAAAGTACGGGGCAAAAGAAATTGATAAGAATGTGCCTTCGATCTAATGTAGACTGGCCTACATCTGCTCCCATAATGCACTAGTGATGAGGTCATTAGCCTGTATGTCTTAGGGTTCTCTTTAAGAACAAGAAATCAAAAAACAGCTTTGAACAAAGTTTTGCATTCATTACAGTTAAACATATGAAAAACATTTGAAAATAATTGGAAGAAAAAAAAAAAAAAAAAAAAATAGGAGATAAGAATTAAAACTTAATAACAAAGTCAAGAACAATTAAGTCTTGGGAGAGATAGTCTGCAATACATTTATATAACATGGCATAAATGAACCATGTATGAATCTTGATAATTAAACTGCCATGACATGACAAGTCATTCAACCCACTGATTGGTACGACGTTTGTGAACTTTTGAAACCCGAATGATGGTGTCATCAAATTTCACCCAAAACTCTTACCCATTATGTATTTTGTGGCATGCACTTTCAATCACAATGCTTGTTATCACTGTTTATCTTGATAGAGAAACTGTCTCATGGAATCTTAGTTAACAACTCATGAATCTATTTATTGTCCAAACAAAAAAGAGGAGACTCTATATATGGTTTTCACACTTATTTTTTGCTTAGCCCTGTACTTTTCTTAGCCCCAGACTTACTTTTTTGACTTTTCACACACGCTGTTTTAGTCCCGTACTAAGAGCCTATCCAGGAGTAAGAAAATTCATGCTGTTCCCGGAATTGCGGTGTAAGCCTTGCTGTTTTGCAGGACCAACTAACCCTGTATTTTAGGTGGGGCTAGCCCACCTTGGTAAATTTGTGTCTGAACAGAAAGTGGGCTAAACTTAGCCAAGACTATAGGAGGGGCTAAGACCCCCCTTTAGCTCGACCTAAAGTTTCGGGCTAAGCAAAATTGTATCAGTGTAAAAAAAGCATTTAAGGGGATTAAACCGACTACAGTATTGGACAGATTAATCTGCCAAAGAATAACAATGGATTATTAACTACAAAAAAAGAAAGAAAGAAAGAAAAGATTATCCTCTTTCTTCCTTCACTGATATAGAAGCTTACTTGGATTTTTGATGAGTTCTCCAAGTTTCTTCTTCTCTCCATCCTTCTCTTGATCCTCTTTCTCCTTCTGAGCCGCCTCCTTTCTCTTCTCTTCTGCTACCTTGTTCTCCTCTTCCTTCCTCTCATCCTCTGCTCTCTTCCGTTCTTCTTCTGCCTTCTTCATTTCTTCTTTCTTTCTTTCTTCCTCCACTCTCCTTTCTTCTTCCAATCTCCTCCTTTCTTCCTTCGCTCTCTTTTTCTGTTGGTCTTCTTTTTTCTTCCTCTCCTCTTCGACTCTCTTATTTTCTTCTTCCGCTCTCTGCCTTTCCTCTTCAACAAATTTCCTTTCTTCTTCTGCTCTCAACCTCTCTTCTTCTTCTCTCTTCCTTTCTTCTTCCTGTCTTTTCCTCTCTTCTTCTTCCTTAATCTCCTTGTCGAGCTTCTTAATCTCCTTTTGCTTCTTCTCTAGGAGTCTCTCCACTTCCTGGATGTCCTCGTTGACTTCTTGGAGACTGTCTGCGTAGCCTTCGAGCTCCTTCTGGAACACCGTCAGTTCAACCTGGACAGCCTGTAAAAAAACCAAAAAAAAACCAACATAATTATGGATTATGGGTAGCTTAAAGCCTACTTATAGCTACTTGCGCCCTCTATATAGAAACAATGCCTAATCGATGACCATTGGTCCCACATGGTTCCCTTTTTCTTATGTTAATTGAGAGCTGATTAGATGAGATAACCACCTGTCAGTTACCACGCAGGGAGGTCTAATCTCTCCTGGCCAAACTAGTGCAGATGGGCTTTAAAGCGTCTAAACAAATTTACAAATATACATTATTACCCTGGTCATTGGACTCACGCTTACACATTCTCCACTCCCTAGGAAGCATTCCAGCCACTCCCCATTTTACAGACGCTCGCAATGCTGACCAAACTGCAATGTACAAAGACTTTCACTATTAGATACAGCTTCAAGACCTACATGTACATGTAGGTGTAGAGAGGCAAATGTGAATGAATGTCTTGCCTAGCGATGTTAGTGCCAAGCTAGGATTCAAACCATCAACCATCGGATTGAGAGTAGAGTGAAAGAACCTCTATACCACGACACCTCCACAAGACGCAGTGACATATACATGGACATGTAGGTCAGTTTGACACAATACCTGTCAATTCCGTAAAACCAGAAAGTTTTGGGAGTCTTGGGACTCGTTAATGCCATTGCCTTTCACAGGAAGAAACTTGTTGTGATTCGAACATACACAGGGCTGCCAACACTCACGCATTTCACTCAATTCTCACGCTCTCACGCTAACAATGAAATTCCTCACGCACTAATCTTAAATAACAAAAAATAATAAAAACAGATAAATTTGAATGAATTATGCCACCAAAATTAAATTTATCGAAGACGAAAGCCTCGATCTCATTTCTCGCGCGCGTGCGTGTGTAAGATCGGCGCCTATATAGCTAGCTAACCTGATGATGTACGTATCCTCGCACCGTACCCATATTCATATGCAGCTAACCGGGTCGGCCTAAGCCTGCCCCGGCCCCGGATATGGATCGGACGAACCAGCAGCGAGTTCGAGTACGTCATTAGTAACTGTTGACAATTCAATTGATCGAGAACAGCGAAGATTTCACGGTTCTGTGCTTTGTTTTTAAAGAGGGCCTAATATTAATTCGTACAGTAGAATAGAATTAGAGGGATTATACAAATATAAAGTGAGTTTTGAGAGTGAAAAATGACTTGTGATTAACAACTTAAAGTTGAACAAAAACTTGCTGTGGCTTTGTCTCAGAGAGTGAGCGTGTGGGGCCCTCAGCACCTCACTCTACACCTAGCCCAGCGGCCCACGTTCGTGGGTGAACAATCATTTCATTTTAATAATTTTCTTTATCTCTCTGTTAGTCTGTATGATTTTCTCTCTCCATAATGCCTTTAGGTATAATGTTAAAATACTCTATAAAGTATGCACCAGATCACACAATTTTACCTTGAAAAATAAAAAAACTCCACACTGTGGGAGGGGCATGGCCCTCGCGTACACAGATAACGCGTGGCGCGTGCGCCACGCGTTCTTTAAAAGAAAAAAAAAATTGTTGAAAAATCATAAAATTCTGGATTTTCTGGTCCTAGAAATCCCCCCAAAACAGAATATTCTGAATTATTCGTAAGGGTTGGCAGGTACGGTATTAAAAATTTATCAAATTACTTGTAATACTTGTAAAAAATAAATTTAAATTTAAATTTAAAAAAAAAAAAAAAAAAAAAAAAAAATCAAATTTTTACTTTTTTTTTTTTTTTTTTTTTTTTTTTTGGGGGGGGGGGGGGGGGGGGGGGGGGGGGGGGTCAAATTTTCCCTCGGGTCGCGCCACGCGTTTTTAATTTCTTGGCGAGAGGCCTGGGGAGGGGGGGGGAAGCGCCCCTGCCACACCCTCCCTCACGCTAACGCTTCTCGTATAATCTCAATCTCAACTGTTTTCCAATGTTGGCAGCTCTGCATACATGTATTCATTGCTGTATCAGATGTGACTGGATCATTTGGCAGCATCGTATAATGCACACAGTCAGTAGCCTGAAATGTATCATTCTAGAACACTGTCAGATCACCTTGCGAGCTTGCACATGAAAAGCAGAGACACATATATCAGTCAGAATTGAACTGCCCGAAATCTGTTAGAGCTCCACAAAGTTCTATGTAATATAAAGCTTGAAAGCCCTTCGAAAACCGTAGTGATAAGTCCCCAAATCAGGTTAGCCTTAAAACTGGCATCCCTGACCAGTCGTAAAATTCAAATGAACTCCATAATGTACTTTTTAAAGCAATAAGCAGTCACTTCAATTTGCACATATTGCAAACAAATTGAGTTATGCAGGTGGTCAAATAAATCATCAAACATCTATTAGCACCAAGGCTAATATTCATCATTGAACTCAATAAACAGGTTTAAACCCCAGCTCATGTGGCTTGAAGCAGGGCATTTTATTATGTGCATTGCCATAATGATAAAGGACATTTCTGGTACCTCACTGCTAAGCTTTTAATTGATCTACAAGTATACATTATACTATGTTTTAACAGGGTTTTCTCTCTTTGTTAACTAATACAAAAGTGAAAAATGGATTGTAACGACCAAACTTGAGCACATGTAGTTTTGTATTAAATATGCAAATAATTTACACTGGGCATTCAATATTAATGGCTTTCTGCTATAACACGCAGTAGAGCAGATCCAGAACGTTGCAGTGCGCTAATGCCCTTTGGCCCTCTGCAAGACAAACTACTGTACGATAAGTGGGTAGAGTTGTTCCACATATTCATAGAGCATAGAATGTGAGTATATCTTCATTACAACAAAATTACAATCAAACATGAACAAACTAAAATGGAAAACAACTCATGACAGTTTCCAGTTTAATATACAGTTAACAAACCATCATACCTGTAAACATGAACTGCTTAAAAGTTGGCACCAACTAATTGTACAGCACTGTAGGTAGGTATCGTAGCACCTTACAAAATACAGCAATCCGAAAAGGAATTCCTTTGTCCAGTGTGCACCATATAAGACTCAGTAACTGGTCAAAAGAAACACCTCTGTCACACTCTCAAAGAGAACCCTTATTTCCTCTTACCTCTCTGCTTCAAGAATTCAAAAGATCTGATTACAAAGGAACTGTCGCAGTGCAATTCGATTAATTTTCTTTTTTAAACCACCCAAATTTTGTTTAATCCCTAAAGAGTTAAATCCCATAAGAACCGCTTTAGAGGTGAAATTTTATACATTGAGCTGTGAATCAAAAACCGAAAAGTGATGTTTTGATTGACATTTTTCTCGAATATTGACCTTAATCTTTCTCTTCTCCTCTTACACTTTCTTTCTTTCTTTCTTTCTTTCTCTCCATCTCCCTGGGCGTCCTTTTTTAAAAAGCATTCTGTGTCTGTCTTCCTCTCTCTCTCTGTTTATCTGTCTCTCTGTCTCTCTCTGTCTGTCTATCTGTGTCTCCCTCTCTCTCTCTATCTCTCTCTCTCTCTCTCTGTCTATCTGTCTCTCTGTCTCTCTCTGTCTGTCTATCTGTGTCTCCCTCTCTCTCTCTATCTCTCTCTCTCTCTCTGTCTTTCCTTCACTCTACTTCTCCATGTTTCTCTATTGGTCTCTGCTTCTCTGTAAGTTTGTTTGTCTCTCTTTCCTCCTGTACTTCTGTGTCTGCCCGTGTCTCTCTCTAAATTTATCCATCTCTTCCTTTCTGCCCTTGTGTCTGTGTTTCCATAAAAATCTCTTCGTGCATTTTCTGTGTCTCTTTCATCCTGTCTTTTCTCCTCTATCTCTGTCTGTCTATCTGTATCTCTCCATAGATCTACATGTATCCATCTCTTTCTCCCTCCCCTTCTCTCTGTGTCTCCATAAACATGTAAGTTTCTGCATCTCTGTAAGGATTTCCGCATCTCTTTCCTCCCATCTTTCCTCTCTCTCTCTCTCTCTCTCTCTCTCTCTTTCCTCTCTCTCTTTCTCTCTCTCTTTCTCTCTCTCTTTCTCTCTCTCTCTCTCTTTCTCTCTCTCTTTCTCTCTCTCTCTCTCTCTTCTCTCTCTCTTTCTCTCTCTCTCTCTTACTATCAGAACCTGTTCCTCTTTGTCTTTCTCTATCTCTCTCAATGTATTCATCTCTCTCATTGTATTCATTCCTTGTCTACAACTGAAGATCTTCATACATTTGTTCTCCCCCTCTCACATTTCATTGTAAAAACTTTCTTGCACTTTCGCCCCTACCAACCAATCACAAGTAACCAATAAAAAGCCAAGCCCTTCCTCAGAGTATTAAAATAAAACTATGATTTATCATTCTTGGCTTTGGTTGTCAAAGCATATAAAATAACAAGATTTGAGGAAAAAAAACAGTAATGAAAATACATACATGCAGAGTAGAGTTACCTGTAAAGTTATTACCAACAAGGGAAAGAGAAACAAAAATCGAGGGAGTTTTATGATGCAAGTTTTATTGCAGGGATTGCTACATGCATTTGAACGTGTACAGGTCAAGCTTTTAGTTAACCCTCACGGCACCGCTTGTACATGTGTATTCGTGTTACCATGGTTACTTTGTCCCTCAATATACACTGAAATGTACGGTAATGTAAATCTAGTCAATGTATTTCAATGTAAAAAAGAAAGAAAAAAAATCAAGAACAAAAGGAAACAAATCAAACAAAGGGAGACTGCCCCCTTTGTTCTTTCATTGTTTCCCTTTCTGTGTCTCTACCTTGCTCTCAGAGAAAGAGACGGAGAGAGACGGAGAGGTAGAAACAGAGACAGAGAGAGGAAAGGGGGAGCAAGAGAGATTGAAGCTTCAAGTCAGATAAGCACATTGCTTGATGATGCTTAAATAAACCATTTAAAATAACAATAACTTAATATACTTTTGAAATTTCACCCTCCAGTGAAATCACACACTTGTGTTTCAGAGCTAAACAGGGTCAAAAGGTCACTTCACCAAAGTTCAGCCGACCTTGAAGGCTTCGGTGCCTGACATATTAATAACAGTTGAATGTCGAATACATGCTATAAAGCTATCAATCTAACAAAACAACACACTTTAATGCACTCTCTTCATCATGTCACCAGGTAATAACAACCTGGGGGCCAGTTTCTCGAAACCGTCATCAGTCTAACTTCTTAGAAATCTTAAAATCTTAAATTAAAACGTGTTTCTATGCGATGTCCACGAACTTAGACCTTTGACGGTTTCGAGAAACTGGCCCATGGAACCAATTTGGTTGCTTTGTTCCACTTCAGGGATAGCAGTGATTTGTATGTGATGTTGAGGCAATAGTTAACCTTCAACAAATCAATTAAGTAACTTAAGATACCTAAGTAACTGGTAAGCACTTTGTTTTAATATCAATGAAATTAACAGCTTTCCAGATTACAAGGAGGTGTGAGTCGGTTTAGCGGTACCTTCAGTGGTACGCTCAGCTTTCTGTCTTCACCTACAAACTAATGTTCCCCAGGGAGTGGAGAATGTGCATAAATTGTGGGCGGGTAAGCCTGAATCCGATGACCGGGTAATAATATATCTTAAGCGTTTAGACACATCGTTGTATCAATGTATTGGGCGCTATATAAAAGCGGAATATTATTATTATTATTAATTCAGATTCTAAACCAATTCACTTTCTTTCAGATGGTGGTGTTAATGGGTTGGTCCCTAGACTTTAAAAAACATATCGTTGATACATGTCTGTAAAACTCTAGTTATACCTCAGTCTCATCGCCAAACCAACTTTAGAACGACCGTTTCTTGGCCATAAAAGTAATTTTCGTTTGATCTGTTGTCGGTCTGATATCGGTTTCGTCGGTTTGATTAAGATATTACACACAATACATGCAAGTGAGCAAGCCAAACTGAGAAGAAGGATGAAACTACTTACATGAAGATCTTGTTTTGCTTGCTCATCTCCCTCTCTTTCGATCCTCTCTTCCTCATTCCGTATCCTTTCATCTATCTCCTCTATCTCCGCTTGTTTGACCTCCGTCTGTTTCTGACATTCGTGTACCTTCGCCTTCAACGTTTTCACCTGCAATAAATAAAAACATTAAAAAAATCATAGAATAGACTATAATGTCCTTTGGCAAGACATTAATCTACATTTGCCACACTCGACCCAGGTCAAGTAAATGTGTACCTGGCTGGAATTAATTCCTTAAAACGGGTAGAGCGCCGTTACGGTAGCCATGCTACAGCCGGAGTAATAATTGCGGAGCGCTAGGAGTGTCAAGTATGACAGATATGAGGGCTATACGAGAACCCAATATTATTATTATTATATAAAACAACGACTATTAAATTCTGGACCTCTACCTGATTCTCCTGTTTCTGACATTTTACTACTTTCTCCTTTAATGTTTTCACCTGCAACAAACACAAATCTGAGCCCTGTTTCATAAAATTTGTTATCAGTTACAAATGCTCAATCTAATCTGTATCATAATATAAAAGAAGATGTCATTAAGGACACTGAAAAAGGACAATGATTTAAAAAAAAAATATGTTTGAAGTCGAATATTGATGACAGGATACAAAATGTAGGTTTCTGCATACAATGGAAAACCCAAATTATGTATTCTTTTATCAATATTTGTCTTCAAACACATATTCGGGGGGATATCTTTGCAGAAGTGTGTCTTAAATGACATCCTCTTTCACATTATGATATAATTTAAGCGAAATTTTGCCATCAAACTTTTGGCGAATTTGGGGCTCCCAACACTTAAAGAGGTGCTTTGAGGTTAGATTTCTTCTTACCTCCTTCATGAGTCTCTCGCACAGCTGCTGCTCGATCTCCAGCTCGTTCTCCCAGAATTCCATCTCCTTGAGAGCGCTCCTGTTCTTCTTGACCGCCTGCTCAAACTCGATGATCTTATCCTCGATCTGGTCAAACTCCGGATCCAGCTCAAACATCTGAAGGGACAGACAGGCCTCCTCGATGTTGGTGAGTTGTGATATCTGCGTCTCAATCCGCTCCTGTTGCACGCTAACAATCTGGTTCAGCTCGTTGATCTTCTCCTTCTCCTTCTGTCGCTTCTGAGAAGAAATTTTTTTTAAAGAAAATCACCCAACATGGTACAGTCAAACCTGCTTTAGTGACCACCTGTCTACAAAGACCACCTGTCTACAACAAGCACATTTTTCGTTTCCCTTGAAAATGGTTTCTCATTGAAACATGTACTCAAGGAACCTGTCTACAAAGACCACTTTTTGTGTTTCCCTTGGGCGGTCACTACAGAGTCTATAAAGTACCTATTCCATAAATGGGTAAAATATAATAAACTGCTACGTATTTGATATTTGACTTTATCATCTATTTACACAATTGGATTATAGTTTGGTTTGAAATAACCTTTAATTTATGTAATATTTCAAATTCGTTTCTTTATTCTATTTACCCAGACAGTGTCTTGTGTCCCAAGATACCGGGTTTGATTTGCATTCATGCTATTTTCTGGTTCCTTTTAAACTTTTATGTTTTTGTATAAAACTGTTTATACCTATTTTAATGTGTTTATTATTTGATAATAAACCTCAAGTTCAGGTCAGTAAGGTTCAGTTCATGTTGTAGGATCCAAGAATTATGTTTTAAGTGGCCTTACCTGATCTTCGTCTTTTTTCCTGGCGACTTCTTTCTGTCTTCTGGCCTCCAAAATTTTGACCTTCTCCATCTCGATGCGCTCCCTTCTTGCCTTCTCCTTCTTCTGCAGCTCCTCCGCCCTTAGAATCTCCAACTCCTTCTGTCTCTCGATCTCCTTCAGTCGCTCTTCCTCCGTTCTCCTGGCGACCTCCGCTAACCTAGCCTTCTCAAGCTCCAAGGCCTTGAGCCTTTCATTCTCTCTCTTCTTTAATTCTTCTTCAAGTCTCTTTTTCTCCTTTTCTATCTCCTCCTGTTTTTGTTGTTCATTCTCGCGCTCCTCCTTCTGCCTTTGTACCACCGTCTGTCTCTCCTTCTCTGCCATCCTGACTTTCTCCCATTCCGCTTCCTGAAGTCTTAACTTTTCTCTTTTAAGTTCTTCATCTTTATGTCTTTGGAGTGCTTTTTGATGCTCAATCTCTTTTTTCCTTAATACCTCTTCTATTTTCCTCTTTTCTCTTGCTATATCTCTCTGCTTCTGTATTTCTATTTGACGTGCAATCTCGTGCTCCGCTATACGCTCCTCTTCCCTTATCTCAGTTTCTCTCCGAACTCTTTCTATCTCTAGCTTTCGCTCCTCTTCCTTCTGCACTTCTCTTTGCCTATCCTCCTCTCTCTGCTTTTCCAATTCCTTCCTCTTTCCTTCTTCCATCTTCTTCTGTTCTTCAAAAGCTTTTGCTTCTCTTTGTAACCTATTCCTCTCAGCCTCCCACTCCTTCTCGCGCTCCAAGGCTGCTATTCTTTCCGCCTCTTTTTTCTTCTCTGCTTCTTTCCTCTTCTCTTCTTCCTTCTGACGTTCCAACTCTTTCCTCTTCGCCTCTTCTTTCAATTGTGCTATCTCCTCCTCCTTAGCCCTCTGTTCTTCTCTTTGCCTCTCTTGCAATCTCTCAAGTTCATTCTTCTTCTCATCCTCCTTCTGTCTATCCTTTTCTCTCATCATCTCCTCCAAATGTCGAATCTTACGTTCCTTTTCTTCCTGCTCTCTCAGGTACTGTTGCCTCTGTTGTTCAAGTTCTCTTTGTTTCTCTGCATCTTTCAAACGTTCAATTTCCCTTATCTTCACCCCCTCCTCCACCCCTCTCACCTTTGCCTCCTCCTTCCACCTCTCTCTCTTCCTTTGTTGTTCCTTCTCGATGGCTAACGCATGCTGCCGTCCTATCTCTCTATTATGGTCCATAAATCTCTCCCTTTCAATCTCCTTCATCTTCTCAACACCTTGATCTCTCTCCATCTCCCTATTCCTCTCCTCCTCCTGCATCCTCCGTTCTTCTTCCTCCTTCCTCAGCTGGGCGTGTCTTTCTAGCTCTAGTCTTTGGAAGGCACCATGCTTCCCGCCCCCACTCGTCGACCCCTGATACGCCGCCACTCTCAAATAGTCATCATCACCGTCAACACTGAAATCAGCCAAGGTCATGAAGCGCTCTTCAGGACTAGACAGGTTGAGGCTCGTCACGGAGGACGGCCTACTGCTGTGCGGCGTCTGACTAAACGGCGTTGTTCCTTTCCGTTGGAGGTAGTAGCGGACGTTCTTGGACATGGGACCCCATTTCTCTAAGGCACGGTAAGGGCTCTCCTGCGGGTGCAGGATACGCTCTGTCTTTGGAGATTTCTCGAAGAGGTTGAAGCGCCCGACCTGACCCGTCGACTGGGCCAGAGCAACGACTACTTCCTGGCAGGTCGTGAATTCGTTGATCCCGCACACCACTCGCGGGAACCCGTCCACCCAGACCTTTAGCTCCACCATGGCTGGTAGAGGGCACTGTCTATTTATGAGGCCATTGTGATGTCATCGGGGAAGATTCATTATGACAAGGAGTGCTCCTTTATGCAGCAGTGGCACCTGGAAGAAAAGAAGATTAAGAACAAAAGTAAATTATGAGAATAAACAATATGTTCCAAGATTCCAAGATCAAAGTAGAACCATAAAGAACGTACCTTTTAAAATAATAGAATCCTGCAGTTCTGGTACATGCAACCTTGTTCAAAGTTTATCAGAAGATATGTTTGCCATTTCCATCTATACTGTTCCAAAATTGTTAACATACACAGCTTGGCAGATTGTACCTACCAAATAATGTTTATGTACATACATGTATAACAACAATAATAACATTTACAGTGATAATTATAATTAAGATAACAGTAATAATTAGTAATAATAGCAATGATGATGATGAAAACAACAACAATAATAATATTAAACAATAACAACAAAATACCATCTTCTTTCTCATCTAAAGAGTGTAATGTTTATTTTCGAAATGTAAATGTAGTACTTTGTAGACAGCATGTTTACATACTGTACATGTCAAAGCTACATTGTACGTATCGAGGAATCGTTGTGAGTATTAAAGGGAACACACCGTGTTAAAATACTCCAAGAAAATGTAGATATAATACAGTGAATTGTAGACAGCACATTGGCATGTATGTCAAAGGTACGTATCCAGGAATCGTTGTGAGTGAAAAGGGGAACACATCATGTTAAAATACCACAACATCAAGTACAGCCACTCATTCACGGACTAGTAAATCCTCTACACATGGACAGTACAGTAACGACCAGACAATCACGTTTTACAGCATGCACGCTATTAGCGATACGCCACGCCCCCGGGCTATTGCGGTGAGAGAATGAGAACAAAACAAAGTTTACTGACAGACATTCCAGTCATTCATTAGCATTCTTAATGGGCGATCCCCTTCAAAGGATCAAAAAGACTACTGTCAACGTAAATACATCTAGCCTAGCTTCAAGCACATATTATCCCCACTTTACTGTATTATTTTTACAACATTACTATTGATTGATTTAATTTCTTTCGCGAATGAAGATTGAGGAAGGTATTACTGGGCCTGTGCAAGCCCACTGGTGACCCACGAGCCCTATGTGGGTTTACACGTGTTACTATTATTATTATTATTATTATTATCATTACTGCTGTTTATGTTACTGTTATATCATCATTATTATCATTATCATTATGATGATGATGATGATTATTATTATTGATATTAGTACTACTGTACATGTCTTATTGCCATTGTTATTATTATAATTTCATCAATCATCGTTACTATTATTATTGTTAATATAATCATCATTATCATTATTATTATTATCAACATTATTATCATCAATATCAATATTAGTAGTAGCATTATCATCAGCATAATCATCACCATTATCCTCCAATTTTAAGGATGAAATTACTGAACAGTAGGCCTACATTGTAATTATTTATATAGGAGACTTTTGTTATTTTTCATTTTGAATCCACATATAACATTCCTGACATAACTACACCTTCAGACTTCTATAATACGACGATTAGAAGAAAACTTCAGTGCAAAATGAACGAAAGGGTCATTTCACTTCACTCGCTTTCCATACTGTTGGATCAGAATGGCAGAAAATATAGATTGGAGACAACACTAAAGATTTCAAACTAGATTAAAAACTTACAATAATCTACTTATGAATGTGCCTTGAGGTGAGTCTAGCATGACACTTTAAAGTCCTCTCAAATCTGATTACCTATTCATCTAGTCCTGGCACTGCTGAGATAGTGAGAATGATAATCTTAGACCTGGTCTATTGTTGATCTGATTCTTGCGGTGGGTTTTGAAAGAAGAACTTTCTATTTATAAAGCCCTCCTTGACAGCTCTCAAACAGAGATTGTAAACACTGCTAATAAATAATGCATGTAATCTTAGATGGATCTCAACTAGGGTCATCTGTTAAACTCCAAAGTATTTGAGTTACAACATCTAATAGATACCGATCCCATTAAGTAGGTCAGAATGACAAAATGACAGATAAATGTACAGTTTAAATCTTCTCAGAACTTTATTAATCAAAGTAAAGACTCAAAGAAGAAGAAGAAGAAGAAGGATGAAGGGGAAGGAGAAGGAGGGGAAGAAAGAAGAAGAAGAAGAAGAAGAAGAAGAAGAAGAAAAAGAAGAAGAAAAAGAAGAAGGAGGGTAAGAAAGAGAAGAAGGAGAAGAAGAAGAAGAAGAAGAAGAAGAAGAAGAAGAAGGGGAAAGAAGAAGAAATAAAAAGAAGAAGAAGAAATAAAAAGAAGAAGAAGAAAAGGAAAGAGAAAGAAGAAGAAGAAGAAGAAGAAAAGAAGAGAAGAAGAAGAAGAAAAAAAGAAAGAGAAGAAGAAGAAAAAGAAAGAGAAGAAGAAAAAGAAAGAGAAGAAGAAGACAAAAAGAGAAGAAGAAGCAGAAAGAAAAAGAAGAAGAAGAAGAAGAAAAAGAAGAAGAAGAAGAAGAAAAAGAAGAAGAGAAGGAAAAAAAAGAAGGATAAGGAGGATAAGAAGAAGAAGAAGAAGAAGAAGAAGGAGAAGAAGAAGCAGCAGTCATTAATATATATGCGAATCTGAAATTGAGAATTTGGTTTAATAGTGCTTGCTACATGTAGTTGTGAATGCTGTAATCAGGGACAACTCTCAAGTTTGTCATGTACACAAATATCAATTATTTCTACTTTCTTTATTATAAGTGCCATCTCCGTTGGGGCACTACTAAAAATAGAAGGCCCTCCTTATAAAAGTTAAAAACATTTTGAAAATTGAAATTTTAGTAATTTTGTGTGTTGGAACAAAGTGGAAAATTGTTCCTCCCCTACATCACAGTGACATAACGAACTGGGCAATGTGAATTACCCATACAAACTTCAAAAACTCATAACTTGATTATTTATTAATTTATTTCTGATATTTAGACAGGGTGACTCATTATCACCAATAATGGTGGGCTTCCATGAGGCCCTGTTTTAATGAGGTACATTATAGTTTAACTCCTTTTGTATGATTTTAGTTCAAGCTTTCAACATTCTGTGACTCTATTTTCTTTTGGCTTTTTTTTTTAGAGTAGTTTGCTACATGCATAAGGGTAGGATTTCCTTTCAAAATTAAAGGGATTGGGTATCTTTGTCTCAGATTCTGAAACAAAATCCTGGATTTAGCTCATGCTGCAATCATAATTATAAACCTTTAGGTCAGTCAGGAATCCCATGATGTTTACAAGCCGATCGACCGTCTGATTATCAAGACATTTATGATTGGAATTTGAAATTTCAAAAACAGTTTCCCCAACGGTTGGTATTAATAGTTGGTATAACATTGTACTATTGGGGAAATGAGTACGTACTACGTACTATGTTAAAGCCAGTCGCTCAAAGAATTTTTACTTTTTTGAGGCATTTCATAATCTTTTGTAGCGCAATTTTTTTCAATATTACACCATATCACAGACGCTGATAACACGTACATGTACATTGTAGGGCTATGCATCTCAGATTTGGCATTGTTTAACAATAACAACGCCTTTAAAGGACTGTCATGAGAACCGAACTTTTGAATTCCTAACCTAAATTTAACCCCAGGTGGGATTGTGCCGCCCACACAAAGGTAATTTAAAGAGATTCAACTGTCAATTATCAAATATATATCTCTATCTGTCATAACACCTGTCTGCGTGACCTTAAACCTGAATGATTTCTAGGTGAACTTTGTCTTTTGCTTCAAATTTGAATTTACACAGTATGGAGAGAGAGAGAGAGAGAGAGAGAGAATGATACACTTCTACGTCGGTACTTGACAGAATCAATCAGTCAGGATACAACATTTGCATACTAAGTTTATGTACACTGTATACTTGATAGGAGGCATGCTTACACTGTAAATGTAAATGTAGCCCTTCCCTATAATACTTTTAGGTTTATGTTTATGTTTTACCACTGATTTGTTTGCATGGCGATAAGAATACAAGTGAAGCTTGTTCACACGAATAAGCAATAAATGGACCTCCATGTCAGTCTTTCAAGATCAAGACGAGTTTGAGTAATGTACAATAAAAAAAAGTTAAATACATTACATGGGAATGAACCTGGATAAAATATATTGTGAAATATTACATCTACATGAACAATATACATGTACAGGTACACAGGGAATAATTTTCCTGGTATCGCATCGCAATTTGCTATGCATTTTTGCATGACTGCTATACAAAATATTGTTTGTGTAGCAGTTTTCTTCCATAGAAATGTACAGAATTTCATTTGAAATATTTATCCATCAGCTGAAATTGCTAATCAAAATATTTGAGGAAAATTATTCCCTGGGTACATGTACACGTATGTCAAGATTTATGTGAATTTTGAGCAACTAAATAGTATTACATGTATGTACTGTAAGTTCCTTCTCTAGAAAGTGTTTGCCGGCAGTTATCACCCGACATGTAAATCTCTTTTGTTCTTCCCTTTAACACCTCAGTTTTACCAAAGAGATACCAGCTTATTCAAATGTAATTCTCTACACACACTTGTTTCAATAAATTATCTGAATAAATTATTTCAGTAAATTATCTCAATAAATTATTTCATTAAATTATCTCAATAAATTATTTCATTAAATTATCTCAATAAATTATTTTAATAACTAATTTCAATAAATGATTTCAATAACTAATTTCAATAGATAATTTCAATTGATAGTTTCAATAAATTATTTCAATAAATTATTTCAATATTGGTAATTTTGCAAAGTCAATGTGTTGCACAAAGTGATCCTACCATCAATAAGTGGTGCCTACAGTATTGTCTGAAGTGTGCAAAATTGCACATGTGGCAAACGATGGCTGTGCAGAGAGGCGAGGAGAGCAACCAAATATTTAATTCAAACTGAATGCTACAGAGTACAGTGTATAACAGACATGTACTTTTATGTAAATCCTCTTTCCTGGTTACCAAATAATTTAAATACCAAGCCTTTGAATATAACTGTTACAGTCTCACAAATATTTGCAAAGCAGCGGGAAAGTCAACACAAATAGGATTATCTGGAGAAAATCTGTGAATTTTGAAGACACGGAAATAGACTGCACCTCACAATACATAAGAGGGAGGAGAATTAATACCATGCTAACTTTATCTGGACTGATAATCTGTTAAGGCTAAATTGACAACATTCTTTAACAAATACAAATGTAGCTGCATCTTTAAAGAAAAACTTGATTTCTGGTGAAAAAAGAAAATGAATTTTCACAGAATAAAAAGAAACTTACACTGCATGTTCGAGATCACAAATAAACGTCATTTGCCAAACATTTTTGGTAGAAAATGTACATGTATACTGGCTGAGTAATGAGCATAGAAAGATAAGGACATCAAGGTTAGTAGCCCCGACACCATTTGTGTAGTCCCATATACATCTTTCTGTGTACTTACAGTGATTGTTACTTTACCTAGACTGGGCCAAATTTATTATAATTTTAATGACTCCAGAACCTTGCAGTACACACCAATACTTACATGTACATGCTACATGATCAACTTTTTCTGATCTATTCCAGACCTTTTCTTTCACTATGCAATCGCATGACCAGAACTAAACTTTATCTTTACCGTAAGCCAATCCAATCTTATCCAGGAATTTGTAGAGTGCCAATATCTGGTTTCTTAATACCGGTAACTTCTGAATATGGAGTCCATGATGCATCTGGGAAAGACTAAGGTAGTGGCTAGTTTTACGCAACACCAACAGCCAACTATGCACACAGAAACTAATGAAAATAGGATTAGCTGAGAATGTGTTCATGTGACAAATGCTTGCGTGACTTGCTTGATTTTCTCATTATTCTTTGATTATTCACGGTTCTCAGCATTTAATGAAAACAAATCTCCTAGCTTTTCTACGATTGTCCATGACGGCGTTTCAAATTTTCAGGATCATTATTTCGATGTATTGCAATTAAGTCGAAACATCTTCCCAACCTCTTCAAAAAGTAGACAAAAACGAAATATAAGAGACTTTGCAACTGGTAAAGTCAATGATATATGAAAACTCCTGATTTGAGTGCTTTCCTCTATTCCCTGAGTTTTTCCCAAACGTGGAAAAAAGGACTTGCCAGATTTTCTCCAATTCCAGAAAACCTGTCATTACTCTGCAATTACAGTAGATACCTTATCTATGTGTACTTAATTTATTTTATACTTTTGGAGCCAAAAAAGGTCCGTTTTCATCAGCTCAAGCCATTATGCTTGTCCTACCTAGCAAAAATCGATAAAGATTTGTGCGTTAAATTTGGAATTCAGGAGCTGGCATGAACTCTAAAATAGGATGACCAATTTGAACATGTGTACGTCATCAGCACAGAATGTCACTGTCAGATCGGTAGAAGGCCAATCGTTTCAGTTCAGGTTGATAAAACTCCTCACGGGAGCAGAAAGAATTTGAGTGGTTGTAACCTCCTGGCCTTGTCTAGACCCACAGGGCACATTCCTAAACAACTCTAGGTCTACTGTTTCAAATACCTTCCAAAGTTCCAAGATGATTGGCTATGTTCAATTCCATTTTGGGTTCAATTTATACTTTTTCTCTATCCATCATAAATAGCAACAATGATGATGACATAAAAATTAAGATTGGGTGAGATTAGGGGAAAATGGAAACTCCTGAATAAAGTTTGCCAAAAACAAAAAAACAAAAAACTTGCGAGGCGTAGTTCCCAACGTACTGTGTACACAATAAAAAAAGAGTCAATACATGACAGAATTAAGAAAAGAACAAAACAAAAAAAGATCTAAAATGTAATGGTATTGATCTAAATACACATACAATAATGAAATAATTTTGTCTTATTAAAAGTTCAAACCCACGTCTGAATGACTTCATGCCTATAAATTGTGTGAACATGAGTCAGAATTTCAATGTAGTGTCATTTTTAAAAAGTCTACGATGTGATTGTTTCACTCAAATTAAAGCCTAGAGCTCTAAAGTGTTGGGACAGGGGAGCCTCAAAAAGTTGATGGCTAAATTTCACATAAATTGTATGATGAGGTGAAAGAGGATGTTATTTAACAAACACTTCTGCAAGGATCTTAAAAACAATTGTGTTATTAGTAGCCTAGTCATTTATAGACAAAAATGGATAAATGGATGAAAGGATACATGTACATACATGTATATACATGTACATGTACATGTACAAACTGAGGTTTTCAGTGTAAACAGAAAACCTAAATATGGTGTTCTTTCATTAATATTTTGCTCAAAAAACATTTGTTTTGAAAAAATCCTTGCAGTAGTACTAGTGTTTATTAAAATGACATCTCTTTTCACATCATTATAAAATATACATGTAGGTGAGTTTTTGTCATAATTTTTTTGGCAAATTTTGGGTTCCCAACACTATAGAGGGGCTTTAAAGCTGATATTCTAAGCAAATAAATGTCTCTTAGTTTGGTGCCTACGGCAAGCATACAGGTGTATGTTATTTATAATTTTTTCAGTTACTTAGTATATCACACAAAAATTCTTGCTACTCGAAATCCTTGATCGAAATGTCGAAAAATCCGCCTCTCTTTGCATAGAAAATCAGTCACGGCGCTGGTCTACTATATATGACATCACGTCCGGGAAAGAGTATATTCAAGTACCCGGATGTTCCATAGAAAGCATGTGCAGAGAGATACGATTTTCTGCTCATTTTTGTTTCAAAGGCTGAAAAGTCTAATAAATCATAATTCTATGTACAATTCTTTACCTTCCCATAATATTTCATAGTATTAATATCAATTCCCCTTTTAAAAATTATGACATACAGTATACATGTCAATGATGTGCTATTACCGGTAGTCGATATTTTTACCATGTAATTTTTTGTTTTGGTGTTGAAATCGGCCAAGGCACGGAGTGGACAATAGCTGTCTGGTAAGTGGACCGATGCACAGTTCATTACCATACAGTGATCTCCCGATGGTTTCTTCTTCCTTTTTCCCATGTCTTTCGCCTTTCTTGGCCCTTCATCTTCTTCCGGCCATGCTGTGCATTGTGCGAGATCTACCAATTCTGACACCGGTAGTCAGGAGCAAGTCTTTGTTAGTTGTTTTTCTTAGCTGCATGGTAACGTCGCTTTCATTCTCTTGCAATTGCCGATAAAAATACAGCGCACGTACGTTCCATCACAAGCAAGCCGCGCCTAGAGCAGCGGCCTGGTCTTACAACATGTACCTTCCGATTCTGCTCGCTTCACGAACGTTCGTGCAAGAGCTGCATCACTCGCAGATAAATATTGTTCGATCACTAGACATGATCTCGTGATCATGATCTCGTTCAAGTTTGATATTTTACAACATAAAATGTTTAACTGGTACTGTATCCTTTTTTGATGCAGTAACACACATCTATGATAAGTACTATCATGGTTCTAGGCCTATTCGTCATTTTACAAAACTGCTCCTGTACCTTATCTGATGACAAGATAATGCATCCGCCTATTCTTCATACGTGCATGATTTAACCTTGTTTCCCAAGCAGTAAATTCGTCTTAAATCTCTACCAAATAGGTGAATATGAGGATATAAAAAGAAATCAGCGACTGGAAAATGTTGCTTTGTTATTCTTCATTCAAATGAAAACAGAAAATCCATTAAATTTACTCATTAACAACAACAAATCTAAGCTCTGACAGGATAGCATTTACGTAGGGAGGTCACTGCTATTCACTCTCACTGAGCCCATGAGTCCCGTTTGTGACGCACAGATAGAGGCCCGACTCTACATGCACTTCCGGGTTTAAGACTTAGAAGTTTGGTAGAGTTTACTCGCATAAATTCACCATTCTAAACTTGTTTTTGTCAGTTGGACACCATTTAGTGTTATTCTGGGGGTTAAAAGCTTTCTATCAAGATGTTATTATCTCAATATTTGGGATTGTCTTAGAATATCAACTTTAAAGCCTACAATTAAAAACTGAAAAGGGGCAATCTGGAACTATAAAGAAGAAAGAAAAAAAACATTAACAAAACACACACCTACACAAAAAAATACTGGGGTAGATATTTAGAAAAAAACAAACAGAGCCAAACAAACCAAAGGCAAATGGGTTAAAGATAAACTTGAGTTCTGGTAATGCGATTGCATTGTGAAAGAAAAGGTGTGGAATGGATCAGAAAAGTTGATCATATAGCATGTAAGTAATGGTGTGTAATGCAAGGTTCTGGAGTCATCAAAATCATCATAAATTTGGCAGAGTCTTGGTAAAGTAACAATTAATACTCAGCCAGTATACATTTTCTTCCAAAATTGTTTGGCACATGACATTTATTTGTAACCTTGAACATTCAGTGTAAGTTTCGTTAGATTCTGTGAGAATTCATTTTCTTTTTTTACCAGAACTCAAGTTTAGCTTTAATTGGGTACCTGGCAGGATTTAATTTCTTACAATGCTTGACCCTTAATATATTTAGCAGCCATGCTAAAGCGGGATAACACTACAGTGTAC
The DNA here is from genome assembly GCF_000002235.5 of Strongylocentrotus purpuratus. Lineage (NCBI taxonomy): Eukaryota > Metazoa > Echinodermata > Echinoidea > Camarodonta > Strongylocentrotidae > Strongylocentrotus > Strongylocentrotus purpuratus. Next base: position 1,020,451 of record NW_022145574.1, on the reverse strand, counting down.
ATGTAGGGGAGTGAAGGGAATGGCAATTTGCCAGATGTCAGAGACGTGAGTGCTATAAAAGACTCCATCATTATCAAAAGTTTTGAATTTTTTAATTATTCTTTTTAACACTAGATCTAGTAAGTTGAAAAAAATTTATTTTACTGCTATTTAGGTGTCATCAATGCAACTGTCACTAAAGTACCGATATTGAGTGAAATCAGTTGAGTTTTGTACAGTGGTGTTTGAAATGCTGTGCTTTTGATTCTTAACATTTAAATGTTGAGAATCAAAAGCACAGCTTTTCTACACAGCCAGGATAGCGATGCAGTCCCAAATACCGCATCTATCTACATCTAATAATAGTAGATCTAGACCATATCTAGACTAGATGTAACTTTATAAATTATTAAAACATATAGATTTATTATAAATCTAGAAACAATTGCAACAATGAACATTTCGCAAATTGTAAACAACACTCGATCCATCACATCCATCCATGTTTACATGTAGATCTAGATCTATTTGCAATCACGATCACTGATCAAATTTATTAACACATTAGTTTGTGTCAGTTGTCATATTTTAGGTTGTGTTATTCAATAATTTGTGGCATAAAACTTAAGTGATTACAAGTCAATCACAAATTCGCAAATATTGAATACCGGTAGGCATGCAAACGTTCTGCGACTGAAAAGGAGACAGACAGACCCTCTGTGCACCCGAGCGAGGGCGAGCGACCGCGAGTGCAGAGGCGCTGTTGGCCATAGCGCTTGGCGAAGCCAGGACTGCTTGCTGTGCCGAGAACTGCTCTAACAAACGCCGTGTCCAGTGCAGTGAATGCCTATGCTTGGTATGGCTTCAATTCGACCGCAACAAACAACAGTCCGAAAAAATGAACACACAAATAGGATTCTACTACAGGTAAAATATTGACATTTAGAGTAACAAATTATCACAGGCACCATGAACATTAAGTTTTGCGATATTCTGAACTTACGATTAAGATGATTTCCTCCTGCAAATAGCCAATTTTGGGTAGTTTTGCCACGCCTAACTTCTTGTTCTGAAATCCTTGTTTACGATACAACTTTTCATGCTTACCTTTAGTCAAGGCTTACGGCTTTTTTTTCTCTCTCTCTTTTAATATTATTTTCTTATATTTTTGTTATAATTTTGTTTTTGTTATGATGATGAATTCTATGTTGTCACTGTTGCTAAATATTTACGTTTTTATTGGTTTCGACGGAAGTATAATTTAAAGTGAATTTGCCTTATATTTCTGCGGCAAATACTTTTTGTTGTCGTTTTCTGGTAAATGCATATATAGAATTTTATCCAAAATATAGGCCTAAAGGACTACAAACATAAACAATCGAAATGCACGCGATGAATGTAATAAAACTACTCAATAATGTTGTAACATAAGTTTGACAAACTAAACTTTTTTTACTTTTGACTTTTCATAATTTTATTTTATTTTTGTTTTATAAATCTGTAAACTCATATGCATTATGCATCTCAAAGAAAATACCAATATAAAGAAAATCATATACCACAATGATGAAGAATACAACAGTGCATTTCGTGTACTATGCTTGAAATTATTCGGTTCCTGGGGGGGGGGGGGGGGGGGGGGGGGGGGGCAGGCACGTAGCCAGAGTTTGATGGTTTTTTTTATTGGGGGGGGGGGCACATACATGTAATCGATCGAGGTAAAAAAAAAAAGGGGGGTCCAAAAAGTTCAACCGATCTTGGAAGAAAAAAAAATGGGGGGGGGGCACTGGTTTGACACGGAAAAGTAAATGTGCCTAGCTTAGAGATACAATTGTTGCGGAAGGTATATGTCCAGGCGTCTTCTTACCTCGACCCCCCCTCTCTCTCTCTCTTTCTCTCTCTCTCTCTCTGTCTGTCTGTCTGTCTCTGTCGCTCAAGGGGGGGGGGGGGGGGGGGGGGGGGAAGTGCACATTTCGTGGGCCAAAAAAAAATGTGCAGGCACGTAGCTAAAGTTTTATGTTTTTTTTTTTTGGGGGGGGCACATACATGTAATCGATCTTGGAAAAAAAAAATGGGGGGCCCCCCCCCCCTCCCGTGACTACGTGCCTGGGGGGGGGGGGGCACTGGTTTGACACGGAAAAGTAAATGTGCCTAGCTTAGAGATACAATTGTTGCGGAAGGTATATGTCCAGGCGTCTTCTTACCTCGACCCCCCCCCTCTCTCTCTCTCTCTCTCTCTCTCTCTTTTCTCTCTCTCTCTCTCTGTCTGTCTGTCTGTCCTCTGTCGCTCAAGGGGGGGGGGGGGAGGGGAGAGGGGGGGAGTGCACATTTTCGTGGGCCAAAAAAAAAAAAATGTTCACAATCCCCTCCCCCCACCCCCCCACCCACCCCCCCCCCACCCACCTCCACCCCCCCCCCCACAACACACACACTGATCGAATTTTCGGCCGGCGCGATTTTTAAGATTTTCGGAAGCAAAAAAAAAAGTGCTCATAAAGATTGGCTCCCACCCCTAAGAAATCTTGGATCCGCGCCTGCTGTCTCTGTCTTTCTGTATCTGTCTCTCTCTCTCTAGCCCTCTCTATTTGTTTATTTCACCTCCCCCCCCCCCCTTTCGTTCTATATTTTCACTACTCGAATGTATCTACGCTAATTTATTAATACGCAGATCTTAATTTGAAGATCTAGACCGAGAAAAATCGGCAAGGGGTCAGGAGAAAGTGTGAATATTATAGAGGGAGTCGAAGTGATGGCTTCTAGAAGAGGGGAGGGAGGGAGGGACTGAGAGAAAGAGAGAGAGAGAGAGGAGAGAGAGAGAGAGAGAGGAGGGGGGGGGGGGGGGGGGGAGGGGAGGGAGAGTAGAGGGGGTATAAAGAAAGATACGAAAGAGTGCCGGATCGGTAATTAATATAGCAGTAGAGCAGGGGTCGATGGGATGGGTTTGGTCTTGATCTCTTTCTTTCTCTCAGTCATACTTAGTCAAAAATTTGTAAAGCTTAGTCAACCCGGGCGACACATTGGGGGGGGGGGGGGGGGCTGCTTAGAAACACAGCGGGGAAGGGGTGGGAGCTTCTTCTTCTTCATTTTATTTAATTAAATTCTATTTCTCCTTAATAATCCTGATATTGGCACATGGGATTTACTTAAATTTAGTTAGGCCTATTATTGTTGAGAAATTTTATCAGGAGTATTAATTTTTCTTCGAACTCCTACGACACGTGTTGCTATGTTAGTTAAACCTCAGATGGAACAAGCATTTGGGGAATTGGGGCCCAAGTATAGCTGGGCCCCTAATACAGTCAAACCTGTCTATAGCGACCGCCCAATTATAGGGAAACACAAAAAGTGGTCTTTGTGGCAGGTTCCTTTAGGACATGTTTCAATGAGAAACAAATTTCAAGGGAAACAAATTGTCTTTGTAGACAGGTGGTCACTAAAACAGGTTCGACTGTATAGTAAGAGAAGTTGCGCCATTTTTGTATAATCATATTTAATGCACACATTATATTTTATATCAATAGTTAGTTTGCCAAATTACAAACATTGCCTGTTGTTGTCACTACGGTAAAGAATGCAATCATTGTTCCAACCTCTATGAAATTTGCCTTCTGACTCATGACGGAGATACAATATGAATTACCTCGTCTCTGATTGCTTTATTATATCAATTTGAAATGGTCTATTGCCAATTTCGGTAATGTAAGAGAAGCGCCCCCATGATTGCAAAGCCCGCTATGAGCAGAGTGATATCAAAACAATGGCCCCGGTTAGTAACATCAACGTTTCATTTTTTTTTTTAAATTGTAAGTTAATATACGAAATTCCTGGCAAATCATCCAAAGATTATGAAATGACAAATGAGGATTTTTTTTTAGTAAAAGGCTATATACAGTGGACGATGTAACGTACGATATGCGCTCAATCGTATTTGCAACATGATAATAAATACAGTATCAATTTATCAAAATTATATACAAGTACATTAAAGCCAAACAAAACAACGCAAATTAATTATTCGTTTATTTCAAGCTTATTGCGAAATTATATGGAAATTAACAACACTGAATTTGGAAAATCGGATGACTAATAAAACCCTGTCCATGTTTATGTCGAGCGTCATCTCTTGTTAAAAACATTACAGTGACAAAATATATTTTGAATGCTTTTTATTGAGCTCATGTATGTAAAAACATAAACTTAACTACATAACGGTCAGTTTCTGAAATAATTTTTCCACGCTTATTGTTTTAAGGTATAATTCAATTGATCTGTACTCTATGCCGATTTCATTATTTCGGTATAGGCACCTTGGGATTATATAAAGATTGTGTGTTCAATTCAGTCTTCAAGCTCCGATGAGTCTTCTTCTTCTTCTTTTTTTTAATTTTTTTTTTTTATATATTTATGTTTTTATTAAGAAATCAAATCATAACATATACAAACTTTCCAAAAAAAATACAAATGATGTGTTACAAAAGAAATTAATGACAAATTAAGATATTTACAAACGATTCAGATGATCTGGGGGAAAAAAAAGGCAGAGTACACGTAATAGAAATAATCAGAATTATAACAATTACAAGTACAAAAGCAAGAACCTCGAGATAGCATTGCATCAGAAACTGAAAATTTCGTTGGGCCCAAAATGAAGAAAAGGAGTAAAAATAAGCCAACCACAGGTACAATGGCGAACTCCAGACCACAACAGGTTGGAGGAGCAAAGTCGAGGAATGAGACAATCCGCTCTACCCCCCCCCCCCCCTCACAGGCGCGGATCCAGGATTTCTTAGGGGAGGGGGCCCAACTTTTTTTTTTTTGCTCCCGAAAATTTGAAAATCGCGCCGACCGAAAATTCGCTCAGTGGGGGGGGGGGGGGGGGGGGGGGGGGGGGGGGGGGGGGGGGTAGTGAGTACATTTTTTTTTGATCCTCAAAATTTTTTCAATTTGCACCCCCCCCCCCCCCTTGAGCGCCAGGGGGGGGGGGGGCCAAACCCCAAAAAAGGTAAAAATCACGGGATTTTACATGATTTTTTTCTCAAGGGGGGGGGGGGGGCCCGGGCCCCCCGGGGCCCCCCCCTGGATCCGCCACTGCCCCCTCACACACACACACACACACACACACACACACACACCATCAACACTCTCATACTAACACTCAAACACACAACCGCCCCTCCCCCCTCCCCCACCCCCACCCCCAACACACACAATCCACACGCAACATGCGGGTAAGACAGATCCGCCTCACACCCCGACCCCGCCCACTCCAGACACCCAGTCGGCGAATTGCGCAGACAGCGACTGAAGTGATAAAAAATACAACGCATTCCTGAATAGGCAATAAGGAAACACGCGTGACCAAATTCGATGAGTTTTCTTCTTCGTTTTCTTTCGAGATAGGAGTCGTTGGTGGAAGTGGCCCCAAATTGTCTGAATAATGACTGAACACAGAGTCCAAAGGATGGTTATCAATCATAATTATTATCCGGGGGCGGATCTAAAAGGAGAAAGCCGGGGGGGGGGGGGGGAGAGAAGGAAAAAAAAAAGAAAAAGAAGAAACAAGTAAAACAGTAAAACGGCGCGATTTTGGGGAAATCTTGGATCGCGGCCACATGGTTGTAGCCCAAACTTTAAAGTGCGTTTGTGATTCATTGCTCTTATAAAGATGTAAAGTTGTATACAGCAAAAAATAACATTTTCTCGCTCTAATTGACCTAGTAAAATACAATTTAAATGGACGTTGCTCAAATGCGTACATTTTGGAAAAATAAGTGTAGCCTTCTTATTTCGGATGACGATGCAAGGACGTCCCTTGGTCTGAAAGTATAGGATTAGACCCTGATATTAAAAATAAAAAAACCTTCCGAATCTAGCTATATGGACGTCAGGAGATCGGGTGAGGGTGCAAAAAGAAAGAAAAGAAAAGAAAAGAAAAGAAAAGAAAAGAAAAGAAAAGAAAAAAAGAAAAAGAAAAAAGAAAAGAAAAGAAAAGAAAAGAAAAGAAAAGAAAAGAAAAAGAAAAGAAAAGAAAAGAAAAAGAAAAGAAAAGAAAAGTAAAGAAATGAAGAAGAGAAAAGAGAGAGAGAGAGAGAGATGAGAATAGGAAATAACCAAAGAAAAAAAAAGGGGGGGGAGGAGAGAAAAATGAAAAGAAAAGAAAAGAAAATGAAGAAAAAAAAAAGGAAAAGAAGAAGAGAAAAGAAAGAGAGAGAGAGAGAGAGAGAGAAATGAAAGGAAAGAATAGGAAATAACCAAAAAAAAGGGGGAAAAAGGAGAGAAAAATGAAAAGAAAAGAAAAGAAAATTAAGGAAAAAAAAAGGAAAAGAAGAAGAGAAAAGAGAGAGAGAGAGAGAGAGAGAGAGAGAGAGAGAAAGAAAGGAAAGAATAGGAAATTAACAAAGAAAAAAAAAAAAGGAGAGAAAAATGAAAAGAAAAAATGCAATTCAGAAGAAAAGAATAATGAAAAGAAAAAGAGAAAAGAAATGAAAATAAAAGAAGAGAAGATAAGAGAACAGAAGAGAAAAGCGAAGAGAAGGGAAGAGCTAGAGAGTGGAAAAAAGAAAAGGAAAAGAAAAGGAAAGGAAGGCTCATACCATGCATTTGAATGAATCATGCTTCAGTGAATTTTTCCAGGAGCAAAATGAAATGGAAAATAGTTTACATAAAAACTATTTATAGGTATTGCACAATACACGGAATACAAGAACCAAGCGAGTCGAGTTTAGCCATAGACATTTAATAGACAATCTACTCTGACTTATTTTCGTAGTACCTCCGTGGAGATTACTATACTATAGCAATAGCGCTAAAGAATCTGTAGCTCTCATGAACATCCGCCTTAGCTTTCACTTTAGCTTTCACCGATAAATTAAGGTAAGTGTGAAAACTTTCAAGCTTGTAGCTTATATCAATTTTAAATATATTATTTTCATAAAATGTTAATAATGGCATCATTATACATTATTTCATAAGTTTTTCTCTTTAAAAAAGCTGTCATTAACTTGAAAAATCCTTTCTAATTGACCAGTCCAAGTCTTGCAAGGCTTCGCGCACAGTTATTTATGGCAGGAAATGTGGTCCCATGTATTGCTTTGTGTGTATTAATTTAAAATCTATCTACTGTAACTTGCATGAACATGATGAATTTCTAATCTTACTTTGGTTTGGGTTTGACTCAGTCAAGAGTCTAGCAGATCTAGTCAGGCGCAGTGCCGGTTGCTAGTGGTCCGAGAATAAGGATCATCCGCAGAAATGAGGATCGTTTTCGTAAATGTGGACAGGTTGATGTGTCCGCAAAAATAAGGATCGTCCGCAAATTTCGATCCGTGCGTTGGCGATGCGAATTTAGAGTCTAGGTTCTGCGATGATTTCTTGATGCACTTTACATGACTTTGTACAGAGACTTTAATGGACGATAAATCCTTGGGAAGACGGACAACCCATAGAAGTAGATGGTGAACTGGGGTTATTTTCTTATGCGGAATCCATTTTGCGGATCACCAGCGCGCGGTTCGGGAACCCGAAACCCGCAGATCGTTGATGACAAAAAATGTTGGCGAAAATAAGGACGATCCTTACACGTATTTTTAGGACGCGCCCCGTAAGTCGAACTTCAAAAGCTGACAATCGTCCTACAATAATATTATTAAAAATGTAAACCTTAACCATGCATGATGAATATATAAATTTCATTACATGATTAACTCTGTGGGAAATGCTTCCATCAACGATTCTCTCTGCCGCATGCAGAAATTCGCAGTGCCTTCTTGATTGTAACAGCACACTCTCCCTTAAATCATAAATTAAAGACTAGAAGTAGAATGTGGAAGAGACATTGTCTCTGTGAACCATTCAATGTGATGTCATTTCAAAACCACACTCCTGCATAATTTAATAATATGGGTTCCATGAACAGGCGATGGAGCATCATCAAAGCAAAGCTTTTTTAATAAAGATGGCAAGAAGAAATGCTTTTCAAAACTAAATATGGTATACATGTATATTCTTCACCTCGAATGAATTTTGAACAATCCTAAGCTCAGAAAACACTGTAAGATTTGTTCAATCAAATATACTGTTTTATCAAGTCTTTTTCTTCATATAAATACTACCGGTATGTTGTTTTGGCCTAGCGCTTTAAATCAAAGGCGCAAATCCTTAGAGGAAGCTCTAGCCCTGCAGACAAATATCCTCTTATCTACCCCCCCCCCCCCCCCTCCCTTTCACCCCCTGTGTGTGTACATGTATGTGAATTGTCATGTTTTCTTTCCTTTTGCTTTGGAGATTTTGTGTGTAGTTTGTTTATTGAACAAAATAACATGCATGTGCCTCATTGATTCTGGTGACGGTTTGGGAAGAATACTGGGTACTTACAGTAGAGGGATTTAAACAAATCTATAGTAGAACTAGACTAACTTACATGTACATGTACATGTAGTTGTTGCAGGCTATTAATATTGGCAACATGGGATGCCCTGTGTAGAGGAGAATCACCACCTTTGCAGGTTGCGAACCCACTGCACTATTTGTATAAGAGTAGGGGGAAACCCCTAGTGGTCCACCTGCACACCCCAGTATATTGTATACCAGTACTTTCTTTTGTCCTTCTGTGAGCTGAATACAAAGATGGTTTTATGAGACTGTCTCCCACGTGGGAATTTCATTCACATACATGTAGTCTCCAAATTGGGTCATGCAACCGTTGGTACATGTACATGTACATGTACTTTTGGATATCATGAAAAGCATTCTGATTTTTCATTTATGCCATCCAGGACCTGTCTTATAAAGAGTTGTGATTGATACAAATTGATTGCAATTTGCAAGTCCTCTAATCAATCACAAGTTTGTGCTTTCCTACAGTATCTCTTACGTGCATGAGTTGTGATTAATCATAACTGTTTACAAGACGAGGCCTAGAAAAGACGAATCACTCATAATGGCAATACATGTACAGAGGTGTACCGTATTTGAAATACTTTTTCTCAAGCATCTTTCATTAGTTCATTATTTGTATGATATAAGTCCAAGCTCAATGACCACTGGAAACTGAGGTGTAATAATTTTGAACCTAACTGTTTGAACTAAATTTTGACCCTTGAGGATTGATTTGATGAGCTTTAACTGATTAGGGATCAGACCTGTCGAATGGCCCTCTACAATTCTTTAGACTTAATGTGCATTATGATATCCAGGTAATATACATGTAGGCTTAGAAATCTCAAAAGTCAATATTTTCAGACAAAGAAACCTCCTGTCCTGTATTGTGATGTACATGTATTCCTTTAGGCTTACTTTGTTCCGTCAGGTCTGTTAGTTGTGTTGTAACACAAACTTTTGTGAAAATATACCTCCAATGTCCATACTCACTAAAGGTTGGGTAAAATTAATGAAAATAATCACGATTTTTCCAAAGGTGGGCCATCAGATACATGTACGTGTACATTTGTGAAAGCATGCCCATCCAATCAGAAAACGATGAGGTGTCAATCGCTGGCCTTTTTAAAAATAAACTCTTGTAATTATTTATCTTAAAGTAAAAAGTGTCCAGTTGAGATTAGACTTTTTCGTAGATTTGCTGTATCATAGATTTTCAGAACTTTTTGGGTAAACTAGACCCAATATTTTGGCGATAAGAGGGGCGTATTTCTCAAACTATGTTACATCCAATTTGTGGGTAATTAGGGTTCGTGGAACATGAAGACGCGAAGACCTGATTGAACAAAGTAAGCCATTCCTTTCATCATCCTCATTTTACATTGTATGTTGTAATCCACAATTCCACATTTTCCTATTTCCTATTTCATATGTACATGTAGAACAACATAGGTGATTGGCTGATCTTTCTTCTTGAACTTTGACCTTGCTCGCTGATTGTTCATCTAACTTGCCTGGTGTTTTGGATGCAGGCTTCTGCAAGTTTTCTTCACAGATCTATCCTACATGTAGATTGCCCTAAATGCATGTCTGACACTGCAAGTTCATTCACTGTTTGCCAACTTTGCATGCAAGCCCAATAACTGACCATGGGCGCTAGTAGTAGCGTGCACAAACACAAAAAATGTAAAGGAAGAATCAGCCCAAATACCCCAAAGAGCGGAATAAGCAGCGAAGACGGTAGTAACCATAGACAGGAATGTGTGGTACAGGATATTCCACAAAAACGGAATCAAGATGGCGAAAATCAAGAAGTGACTACCAAGAGCAAATCTACGTCTCCACAGGTTGAAGGCCCTTCGGCACAGGATTCACAGGTTGGGATGGAGAGACAGACGGAGCGTTCATCAAGCATGGAACCCAAGGACCTCATGATCAGTTACAGCCATCAGGACAGGGACAAGATGAGGTTGATGATAGGTGAGTTTATATCTGATCATGAATGATACTACTTCTAATAATAAGATTGCTGATGATGCTGCTGAGGATAATGGTTATGATGATGATGACGCTTGTGATGAGGATGATGACAGGTGAGTTTCTATCATGAATGATACTACTAATAAGAGTGCTGAGGAGGAGGAGGATGTTGATGGTGGACTTGGTGATGTTGGTGGTGGACTTTGGGGTGGTGGTGATGCTGATGATGTTGATGATGAGGAGGATGATTATTATGATGTTGATGATAATGGTAATGATGGTGATGCTGATGATGGTGATGATAATGGTGGTGGTTATGATGCTAATAATGACGACGATGTTGATGATAAGGATGATGATGATGATGATGATGATCACAGATGATGATGATGATGGTGGTTTTGATGATGGTTATGAAAAATGATGATGATGATAAATGATGATAAGTAATGGTGATAAATATATTCAGTGATAAGGATAATGGAATTGTAAGGTTCTAATCGTAAATGATGAATATATATATGTTAATGTATTACTTCATAATCAAAGGGGTTATGCATGATCATTAGTCAAATACAAAATTTACCCCTATTTGTACTTTGAAAAACATTTCTTTAAAAGATAAGACCCCTGTGTGAGAAAAAATGGGTGCAAATGGTCTCTAGATATGTGCATAACTTTTCTTTTGTTCGTATCAAGTACACATTTCACAAAATTTACCCTACATGTACTTTGCAAATATACATAAAAATGCATTCTGACATAGCGAAAATCTGAACCTTAAAAAGAAAATATATTGTGGTGATAGTGGTGGTTAGTTTACCTGACATCAAAGAAAGCAATAAATGCTTGTTAGTAAGCAACCAGAAGACCAACGGCTTTAGGTCCTCTCCGAGGGACCTGGTAATGAGAATTAATGCCTTACCAAAGGGCAGTAGCGCATCGCCTTGGTTTCATACCCGGGTCAACGGGTTACTAGACCACTGCTCTACCGACTGAGCTATCGCGCCTCTTCTATTGCTGTTCAATGATAAAACTGCAACCTTTTACTAATATTATCTATATGTTTCATGTAGATGCCCTAGAGAAAGCTGGTATCTCTGTATGGGTCGATGAGACGGGTCTGAAGGCTGGCGTCGAGTTCCTGAACAAGATTGGACAAGCTATCATAGATGCCAAGGTATGTCTCTTATTCCCGCTACCATGTGTAAACCCAAAGCAATTTACGGTCACTTTTTAGCAACATTTTATTATTTTTAATCTTTTGATCCAGGATGCACAGAATTACACATGCTTAATTAGGAGAAAATGCAAAAATTGCAGGGAAATTTGAGTTAATTTCTGTGTCAGTACATTGTGCCATTCATGAATAAGAGCGATTTGATCAAAAATAATCATTGACATCTCTAAATTGGCAGTGCAGAGAGAGAGAGATGTATAATCACTGTTTCTGTTTTTTTTTACACAATGGCTGTTTCATGTTGATTTAAAAACAAAAAATTATTCGCACCGATTCAACTGATTACGGTATACATTTTAACTACATGTATGAAAAGAGTGGAAATTACAAATAATTGTTACGCAACTTGACGAGGAAAATCCAATTTATTTTGACCTTTGAAAAAAAAAATTCTGCTATGGGTTAAATTACATGTAAACCTAATCAAGTGTTTAATAGCGTAGCATAAGCCCAACAGTCAATGGGAAGTTCACCCTGATATTAAGTCGGTTCTAATGTCAGCAGAAAAATGAGAGAAACAGGTCAGGGAAAGTTTGAGCAAAAAGCAATTCAAAACAAGAAAGTTATGAATTTTGGAAGGTGCAATTAATCAAACACTTTTTTTTTGCTTAACTACTGTGCATGTACATATTGTACATACATGTCTGTACCCTTGTAGCTAAATTTTAGGCCACTGCTCTTTATCCAATGAAGACAAGTGGCATCCGGTCTGGTACATATTTTTCTTATTAAAATTCTGTGATTTCAAGGCCAAAAAAATATAGCAGACTCATGATCAGACGAGGCAAATATTTGGCCTACTTTTGGGTCATTTTTTTGTTACAGTTGAATAGTCATTGTGCTTTACGTGTAAAGTAAAATTTGCTTAGTCAATAGAATGGTGTGTAAACAAATTGAATGGTGTGTAAACAAATGCCTGAAACTCAAAAGAAATTGCAATGTCAATGCATTGAGAGGCAACGGGAATTCCACACCTAATTTAGCAAGCTAGGGTACACTAAAAGAAAGCAGAAATGGTGTTAAAGAAATTTCTGTAGGGTTTTTCATAAAAAATTGTAACAAGCAAAATCTCCTTTGAACAGTAAGAGATAGAAAAATGTACAATAGTTGTGTAATGTTTGAACACTGCTTCCCCTGTGTGAAAAAACACAATACATTTCGGTACTTCTAAATGCGTTTTTCTTTCCAAGTGTATCTTATGTGCATGGATCCAAGAGTCCAATGAACGAGCTCGTTCATTGGACTCTTGATCCAAGGGTTGAGGGTTCAAATCCTGACCTGGCACTAGCATGTGCATCCTTTGGCAAGACAGTAATGCACATTTGCCACTTTCCAGCTGGGTGTTAATTGGATACTGGGTAGGATGCAAAGGTCATTGTAGTTTGTTCAGCACTGTGATCGTCTGTAAAGTGGCGTAACCATTCAAGTCATTGTATCTGTTCATCTTAGTGCTGCATACACCATTCCACTCTCTCCATTGCTGATTTTTGAACCCCCCTCTCTTCCCTCTCTTTTTGTCCTTGCCTCCCAATCTCCACTCTCTTACAATGATCTCAATCCCCTCTTTCTCACTCTCTTCTCTCCCCCACCTCTCCTTCGTCTCTCCTTCATCTCTCTCTCTCCCCTCCCCATTTTTCCTCTGTTGATATCTAGCTATCTTTTGTCCTCACTCTATTCCATCTCCCTTTCCCCCTCTCCCTTCCCCCTCTCCCTTCCCCCTCTCCCTTCCCCCTTCTCTCTTCCCCCTTCCCCCTTCCTTTTGTCCATCTCTCTTGATATCTCACTTTCTTACGATCTTTCTCTCCCCCTACATGTACAAATGTTAAAGGCTTATATTAGTGTGTTCCAATGTGGAATTGACATCATTTGGGTTTTTCCCCAATATAAACCGTTGTCAATCACTAAGAGTGGACTTCGATTTTACAACTGACAGGTCTTACATGTATGTAATGTACTCTACCCTGAACCTACTGTCATTATGATAATGAATTCTCATCATCATAAAATCTCCCTCACCCTCGAGATATTAAGGCAAGCTGGAGTATTTTCTGGTGGGACAACGGGTTCGCTGCCTGAGAGACCTGTTCAAACATTAATTGGTACTTCAACCCAATCTGGTATTAACAAATTATGATGCATTGCAATTGGACACTGACTACTATGTACTAGGTACAGGCCAGTTTTGGAAACGCCCCCCTCTCAAAAAATGAAATGGAAGCTCTTATTACCAATCATGTGAAAGAATATGTTTTGACATATTTGGTAAATTATCATATCTATTTGGACCTGACAGATATCGCGCATGTGTCGTGCACGTGTCGCGTGGTCCCATATACACCTTTCTGTGTACAGTACTTGTAACTTTACCAAGACTGGGCCAAATTTCTTGTCAGTTTGATGATTCCAGAACACACCAATACTTATATGCTAGATGATCAACCTTTTCTGATCGATTCCACAACGTTTCTTTCACAATGCAATCGCATGACCATACACTGTAAGTGGTCTTTACCTTTAATTCTCCATTCATGCACTTCGTCGTCAATTCGATCATATTTGTGTCTCATCAGAATGTACCCTCTCTCTCTCCATCTCTCTCAGCTCTTCCTTTCACTCCTCAGTACCAGGTCTGCCACCTCCAAGTACTGCAAAGACGAGTTGGCCTTGGCCTATGTCTCCAGCAAACCCATCTACCCTTGCATGATACAACCTCATAAGCAAGTCACTGAGGTCATGGATTTTGGCATGTAAGTAGGGCTCGTCCTAACAGCATATGTAGGCCCAAAACAGCAGCCAAACAATTGGGTGTTTAGATGAGAATATGATGCTTCAAACTACTGACAGCAATCACAGATATAGGCCTGTTGTGACGCTTGTCCAAACAGCATAGGCCCAAATCATGAGCGAACCAATTGGGTGTTTAGATGAGAATTTATTCTTCAATCTACTGACAGCAATCACAGATATGGGCCTGTTATTAGGGTCCTCTGAACAGCATAGGCCAAAAAGTAGCAACCAATTATGGTAGTTGGGTGTTTAGAATTACATTTAACAAACTTTGCCAATATCCAAATTTGATACCTGACTGTAGCTCAAATTTTGATCCTCATGTTTTCATGCAATTGTTCTACATTAATTTATTTCCATTTCTCCATTATACTCTTCTTCTGTCGTTGAGCAAGAAAATGCATGTAGTTTCATTTTCATATTTCCAATAATATTTGTTGTAAGTCTTAGTCTATTCACATAATTTGCTGATTGAAACCCCTGATCGACTGCAAGATAAACAATTCAGAATTAACTTTAAACAGGGTAGTCTTGACATTTGGTTTCCCTTCCAGAATTTCAAGACCTGAGCAATAAAAGGCTCGTTCAGATATGCTCTGATAAACAGGAGCAAAAAAAAAAAATTAAAAAAATCAAAAGCTGCAGTTTTGTATGTGTGAAAGAAAGGCAACTGCACGCAATAAGGTCCTACTAAGCTCTGTGTTATAACATGAATATTGTGAACCCTTTTACACCGACTTCATAAAAATACGCCGCAGTTTACTGTATCATATCTGAACAAGGCTTGTGCTGCAGCAAAATAGTGCATACCCTGTTTCGATTGACTCTACACCTTTCAAACACTATGATGCAACCAGTCCTTTATTATGCACAGTACACATGGCATGACCAAACTGCTTTTTTGCACAATTATAACTAATTGGTTCTTTTGATACTTGATCTGTACAGTGTATATTTGTGGTTGAAGATTGCTGCTTAATACTGGTGTGGTGAACTGTAAACTTGATCTCATATCAATAGTTTGCAGTTGATTAGTTAATCTTATGTGGTTTTTCTTCTTCCGTGTGGTTTCACTTTCATATCCGGTTTATTGAGAAGCCTGTGTGGAGCAACTGGAAAATGGTTGCTTATGCAGTACACTCTGTACATATAGTTAACAACTAAAAGTATTCATACCCTTGCCAAGTTTTTTAGTTTTCTTACCTCTTTTTATTAAATAATTGTGACAATATTGTTTATCCTTGATAGATAAAGCTTTGTGAATATATAAACCTTTAATATCCATCATGAATAAATTATATTGTCAAAATCATTGAATTAAAAGTTTTTTTAGTTTTCTTACCTCTTTTTATTAAATAATTGTGACAATATGGTAATATCCTTGATAGATAAAGCTCTGTGAATATATAAACGTTATCCATCGTGAATAAATCATATTGTCAAAATCATTGAATTAAAAGAGGTACGAAAAAGAAATATTCCTATTCCATGGGCAATAGTGTATTTCAGAAATTTGAGCTATATATAAACAGTCCCTTTTGAGGACTACACACACTCAAGAAAGAGAAATTTCGAGAGTCCTTTTCAGGACTTCCAATCCTACCTCTCTCTCACATGGTGCAACCGCAAGCCTACTGTAGATAAATATTAGTTTCCAAAAAGAGATATTAAAAGTTTAAACATACTGTCAGTGAAACGAATCAACTTCATGGGCAAAAGTGTAGTATAGCAACTTTAAAGGGATCCAGTAACTTTGTCTTAGATCCTTTAAAAAAAATCCTTGATTTAGCTCATGCTGCAATGATAATTATAAACCTTTAGGTCAGTTAGGAACCACATGACTTTTCCAAGCTGATCGCCTGTCTGATTATGATTAAAAATCGACATCAAATTTTGCGTTTGCCAAACGGTTTTCATAACACTAAAGTCTATTGGGGAAAACGAGTACTGGTATTGTAAATACCGGTCACTCAAAGGTTTTTACTTTTTTGAGGCACTTCTTGTTATTTTGAAGCGCGATTTGTTGAGGGCTTTAAAGGCCCACTGCACTACTTGTAGCTACTTGCGCCCTCTATGTAACAAACAATGCCTAATCGGTGACCATTGGTCCCCCATGATCCTCTTTTTCTTATGTTAACTGAGAGCGGAGTTGATGAGATAACCACCTGTCCAGTGACCTTGCAGGGCAGTCTAATCCCTCCTGTAAACTACGGCAGATAAGCTTTAATATTACACCTTATCACAGAGCCTGATAACACGTAGTATCGTGTATCTCAGATTTAACATTGTTAAACGATGCCTTTAAGCCTCTTTAATATATGCAGCTCAAAATATTTTGTTGATGATCGGTACACATCTTTTTTGTAATGTACAGGCGTCTCCAGCTGGCTCCAATAAGATGGTTTGATTTCTCCGATGAAGATGATTTTCAGGGTTCCTTTGATAAGCTTGCCACCTGCATCAAACAGAAGCTCGCAGAGATCACAGATGAAGCCAGTAAGTCCATAAATGTACTGTATACCCTAAAAAAACAAAAAACATGGTAATACCATAGTACTACCATGGCTCTACATGTATATATTTAGTGTACCGTATAAATAATGTCACTACCATGGTAGTACCATGGTACATGTAACATGGCCAAATTACTGTGTACCATGGTAATTTTGTTATAAGGGTATATAAAGCTGTTATTTTTGCATGGTTTTATTTCGTGAATTTCGTGAAATACTCACTGATTACAAATTTAGCAAGATAAGAGAATATTGCCGCCCTTAAACGTTTTTTCTTCTTCCCCCGCAGTAGGGTTCCGTCTGGAGCCTTAGATATGTACATGTTTAATAATCTTCAGTTCTTGTATAGCACATCATAAATTATGAAATTACATCTCTATGCACTTCCAAAGAGCTCTTGGAAATGATTACCCTAGCTTTATGTATGTGTGCAGTGCATTGGCAGTCATGGAGTACTGCAAAACATGGATGTATCGTGCAAACCCAGTAACATCATTTGACTGAAAATCACAAATGCACAATTAAACAATCTGAACAAGCATGTGAAACAAACTGGGAAAGTGATAAAAAGGAACTATACACCTTTTTTTAAAGCCACACTGTCCTACTTGTAGCTACTTGCTTCCTCTATATAGAAACTTCCCCAATCGGTGCCTGTTTGTCCCCCATGATCCTCTTTTTGTTATGATAATTGAGAGCTGAGTTAATGAGATAGCCACCTGTCAGTGACTCGCTGTGTGGTTTAATCCCTTCTGGCTGAACAAGTACAGCCGGCCTTTAAGAGACCTTTTTTTTAACTTAAAAAATTTGTTCTCATAAAACTCTTCTTTCTTTGTTAGACCGTACTGAAGGAAGTGCTAAGAAGCACAAACAGATCACGAGAAAAGAGACGAGGACGAGACTCAACGTCCATCAGATCTTACCCCCGACAGAGGCCATCATGAAAGACTTCTGGGCTGTCCATTTCAAGAACAAAGAAACCGTGCCTTTAGAAGAGTAAGTATGGCATTTAATCTCTCTATCTGAAGGCTTACAACCCAAGCCCTTTCCTACGTTAACTAGTCTACTCAACAAAACGTTTTCCTGTTGACTGTGAATGTATTAAAATTGCAATATATCTTTGTAATGGTATTATTTGAAGCTCATCTTTTGAAAAAACAGTATAACCACATTGAACCCCTTACCTCAAGAGCAATACTAATAATACTAAGCTCGAAGAATTGTTGGAAATACTTTAATTTTTATTAATGTTATTTTTCAATCAATCAATCATTGAGTAATTAATGTAAATATGTATTGAAATTATGCAAATAAAGATCTTGCTTGAGGAAAAGAGGAAAAAAAATCAAGAGCAATACATTTTTTGGTGATTAGTACACTTACACATTCTTGTTCTTTTTTTTCTTTTTTTTCCCCATAGGTTTATGTCTGCCTTTAAGAATGACTGCACAGAAGAGTTGTCTAAGATTGGTGTAACCTTAGAATGGATAATACCTGTCTTAAAGGAAGAATTAGATGAAGAGCGTGATGATATCATCACCAAAGAGAGCTATGAATGTAAGTGTAAAGATCAAGACTTACTAAGGGCTCCACACTACATTTTTCCATAGGGGATTTATTAATTATAATATATTGGGTTCTTGTATAGCGTTACGTATCTGTCAGACTTGATACACCTGGTGCTCCCGACTATTACCCTGGCTTTAGCATGGCTGCCAATACGGCGCTCTAGCATTTCAAGGAACTAATTCCTGCCAGGTACCCATTTACATCACCTGGGTTGAGTGTGGAAAATGTAGATCAATGTCGTGCCAAAGGACATTAGTGCGACGGCGAAAATCGAACTGCGGACCTTGTGATCCACAGGCCGGTGACGCATCAACTAGATCACAAACACGGGGTGTTTCTTGATGGGACCACGGGTTTGCTGTGTGCGAGACTTGTTCACCCATTAATAATGATAATAATAATAATACAAAACATTTATATAGCGCTTGTGACATAATGGGTAGACATTAGTTCCACCAAGCCTGGTGTCAGCGAATTATGACATACTGCACTAAAAATCTGACTACCATCTCCCTTTAAAATTGTACATTTTCGGAGATCTGTCCATTCTGGCTACCCATGTGTCTATGGTGCCTGCTAATGCCAAGCCCCTGCTTACCTTTTTATTGATGACATTGAGTTAGGAAAGAAAGTAGATGAAAAGTGTGAAGACTGCAGAAATGTTGCTATAGCATCATCTGTTGCTGTCTTTAAAGTTTCGTTGAAGACGCACTTGTTTTTAAGAGCTTTTGAATAGTTTTTTTTATTGTGTGTCTATAAAGTAGCACTGTTAGAAGTTTTGTTTTCATCACAGCGCAGTAGAGTATATTTAAATAGTACATGCACTATAAAAATTGATCTCATTATTACTATTATTATACTTGTGTTATTATTTTTGGACCATTCTGTTCCATTAGATTTCTGTACTATTGATGAAGAGCGGCTTGACTTTTGGGATCGAGTAAAGGAGCAGGCGTTGGAACGCTACACTATGCTTGAGGTCTTCAGTATGGACTCGACCGTCAGGATTGATGCCATTCAGAATCTGGGTAAGAAACTCTTACCTTTGGCACTTCTTTAAAGCAGGACTGCACTACTTATAGCTACTTGCGCCCTCTACATGTACATAGCGACCAATGCCTAAGCGGTACCTGTTGATCCCCCATGGTTCCCTTTTTCTATGTTAATTGAGAGCTGCTTTGATGAGATAACCACCTGCCAGTGACCATGCAGGGAGGTCTAATCTCTCCTGGCCAAACTAGTACAGATGGGCTTTAAAAGATCCGTAGATATTTTGGGGTCATTTGTAAGTACTATAAACTCCAAGCTGGTCTATTGCTATTTGTTTGAATGCAGCCAAGTTCCACACCCGGTCTGTCATGGAGGCCATGATGGATCTCTGTGCCGACAAAGATGACAACGTCAGGGCCGTGGCGTCGCTCTCCTTGGCCCGCGTCGCGGACGGCAAGAACCTCCGCGTGATCCGCCGTCTGCTGCGCCTGCTGAAAGACCGGGACCGCCTCGTGAGGCAGAGCTGCTGTCTGGCCCTGGGACACATGAGGGCTAAGCAAGCTATTCCAAGCTTGGTCCAACTATGGTAAGCTACTGGTATATGTGTACCCACCTGATGAAATAGATATATAAGTTCTCTACCTGGGCCCGTTGCACAAAACTTACCATTGATGGTAACTTTGCCATCAATTGCAACTACCATGGTAACAGGGCTCAACAGCCAATCAAAATCAAGGTTTCCATGGTAGTTACCATTGATGGCAAAGTTACCATCAATGGTAAGTTTTGTGCAACAGGGGCCAGGTCTGGTCCAACTAGCTATATGTGTACCCACCCTGGCTCAACTAAGATACAACTGAAAGTATCCCATCAGATGAAATAGATGTAATTGTTTGTACCCTTCCTGGTCCAATTATGGATAGCTCTAATGCAATGATCAATTTCATGAATTCATATTACAGACCTGTTCGCTACAACAAATAATTGTTTTGAAGCGTGTGAATTTAGTGATATGCACTTCATTTGGTTAAGTCATAATGAGCCGGGTAATGGACTGGACAAGCCTTGTTCGTTATGGTATTCTAACTTTAACTGTTTGCAGTGCATATTCACTTATGCACTCACAAAAATTATGATGAATTAACCTGCTTCCTTGTATCTGTGTAGGAGGAACGATGCCATATCTAATGTGCATGAGGCTGCTCAAATCGCCCTGCATATAACCCAAAATGCATGCACGTTGAATAGTACCAAAAATGCAAGCCCTTGCAATAGTATCTATTGAATATCATGTGACCAACAATCTTCCAATGAAATGACAAGAATCTACTTACACGTACGTGTTGTATAATACCTATTATTGAACAAATACCTATTGGAAAGACGGCTTGAATTTATTCCTTATTTCTTTGTAGGAGGAACGATGCTATATCTAACGTGCGTGAGGCGGCTCACATCGCTCTTGAGAAGATCGGAGGCGACGAAGCTCAGGAAGCCATCCACATCACCAAGGTGCTCAGTGCAGAGATCAAAGCCCTTGCTCAACAGAAATAAGACGGGGTCTGTATTCCATGGAGTGATAATCTAGAATTTAAAGGCCGTCTGTACTAGTTTGGCCGGGAAGGATTAGACCACCCAGCGTGGTCAATGGAAGGTGGTCATCTCATCAACTCAGCTCTCAATTAACATAACAAAAAGAGGATCATGGGGGATCAATGGGCACCGCTTCGGTATTGTTTTCTATATAGGGGGGAACAAGTAGCTACAAGTAGTGCAGTGGGGCTTTAAATGTAATTTCAATTGATTTATTAAAATCAAATCCTGTCATGATAAGATAATCATCAACAAATGAACAAGTTTAAGTGCAAGTTTATTTCCACTCTTAAAAGGAAAGCAACAATAAAAAGATATATACAAATAAAATTTATGGACACATATACCTGTACATTTACATTTACACATAAATATATAAACTTGTATGTCTACATAAGTTCGAAAAGGGGGAAAGTTAATTTTAAGTTACAGTTGACGAGTATACAAACAAAGCAAAGCAAAACAAAATAGAAGTATGCTGATTAGAAACTACATCCAAATGATATAAGCATACGACAAAGAATCCTGTGATAATTTTATTGAAAATAGGTCTTCCAATATTATTGGTGCCTAAAATTTGAAAGCTAATATACAAATATTACATGTGGAAAGTTTTAAAATTATGTATACTGCATGTACATGTAATTGAAAGTTATAAATAAATTATCTTTCTATGATCGAGGAGCTTCAGGTAAATATATGTAGGTAGTACTTGTAACTTCGGTAATTTGTCAGCATCTGAAAGAAATGAATTGTGGTATGTCCTAAATATTTTACAGATTTTATAGGATGCTATCAATTTTTATACATGTGTATGTACTTTCATTTTGGAATGATTACATTTTTGTTCATGTGGAACAATATATAACTTGCAAACCATTTCAATACAACATGTTATGTTATTTTAATTAATTAAAAAACATATAAAACTAGTTACCCGGTAGATAGTTTCAAGTTTCAGAACTCAGACGTCTTTGACTCCCATGCAAAGACAAAAGAACCCCAAACCATCTTGCAAAATGTTAAGAAAAGCAATACACAACAAGGGCAACAAGTTTGTAAAGACTAAATTCTTATAAAGTCTGAGGGATCGATCCTATCAAGTTCTGATTGAACATGTCACCAAAGTTATTAACTTGTGTATTCATGGTTTCTTATATAAGATAAGGTTAGGTTTTCAAAATGAAACCATCAATCTTTTATATATACTGGTAATTCTTTTGTTGCTTAATTTTGTATTCCATATCTTTTATTTTATTGTTTGTACTTATTTTGTGATATAAATATTCATATAAGTGTTAGAATTATTTGTAGCCAAACTTGCTTTAGATTGGTCATAACGCCAGAAAATGTTATTCCTGTAGTTTTTTTAGTGTGACCATAAATTTCTTGGAAACAGACGATATTCGTTTATGCTCGACCTCTTGCGAACATGAATTCAGAGGAAATTTTTTATTTTGTTAATATTTTTAATATTCAGAAGTTTGGTAGAGGCTGAATGATTGCTTAACAAAATATCACATCTAATGAACTCAAAAGTTAGAAAATAATCTGGTTTGTGATATATAAAATCAAGTTAGGAAATTCATGCAATTCAAGTACACAACAGAAGAAGAAGAACAAAATTGCAAATTTTGATTCAAAATCTTAATTCGTATTTATTTTTTCATAAATGATATATATTTGTTTTCTTCTCGAAATGGTATGTATTTTGCTCTTCATATACATGTATAAAGGGATAATATTGGGATTATTGGGATCAGCAAATGAAGTTCATAATATTTAGAAAACACGTCTGAAGCTGTATGCATTCAATTTATGTTGTACAGTATGTAATACTGGTATGTCTATTGCCTGATCGTATAGTTAGTTAGTACCAAAAGTGCCTTACAATCATTATCTTTAATTGCATATGTATCACAAAATGTAACAATACAATCATATTCATGTAATCAACTCATTCATGTTCTAATTGTTTAAGATTAGGAACTTTACAAGCTACCCTGTTTAAACCCTTCAGTGCAAACGTTAACGCTAATTCCATATCAATATCCAATTGATGTTTTAAACTGTCATGTGGAAGATATGGTATTTCTGAATTATCAACACCCTACTTTTCTGTATTTTCTCAATCAGTTTGAAGTAGAACCAAATCGAGGCTATGCCATGAAAAAAAAGTAGGGAAAATGGCTACTCTTTGTTACCTATTGGAGTATGGAGTCGTAGAAACTTGCCTTATTCAGTGATGAAACTGTACATTATGAAATAATATGTATGAGATATAGATTTCGAGATATAGTTATGTATATGTATACCTTAACATTTTTTATATTCAAATGTATATTTAAGTGTTTAACTTGTATACATGTATTTTATATGTATATTGTGGAATACAGTTCAGCGAACTAGCTTTTAGATTTTCTAACTTACATTTTTCACTCTAAGATGACGTATGCTAATGAGAAATTAGGATGGCTGACTTGTAAGATTAGTGTTGTTATAATTATTGAAGTTATAGAGAGAATCAGCAAAAGTACAAGTATTACATTATTTGCTTATTAATTCATACATTTGCATATTATACATGTATTCATATATTCATGAACTAAAGTTAATCAACTGGCTATTAGATTTTACAATTTACATCTTTTATTCTAAGATGATGTATCTTAACAAGAAATTACGAAGGCTGACTTGTTGTTTAATGTGTTTGTTATAAGTATTGCTATGCATAAAGAATTGGCAGCTACAGAGAGAATAGGCAAAAGCACAAGTACTAATGAAAGTATTATATTATTTGTTTATGAATGTATGTACTTACTAAAAGACTAATATGCTTTTTAGTTGTAGATTTTTTGTTGATATTGAAATATGGATTTTCTTTTTTTAGCAGTATATTTTATTCTATCTTTATCAGTTATAAATGCAGTAGTGCAATATTTGCTAGTGGGAGTGTAATTCAGAGTTATTAGGGATGTAGAATTTCTTATATTCTTGTGAAAATAAGCCACTTCTCATTCACTTTGAACGTAGCGGGTCATTGCGTGTAATGTATAAGGGGGATTCCACCTCCCCATAGATTTTGCACGCTAGTGTGTATAAACTTAATGACCAGTGGCTTATTTCATGAGAAGGCTTAATTTCCTGTACTAAACAGACAAATGTTTAATTGGGATAGATTGTGGAAAGCAATTCAGGGAAACAGTGCCTTGTAGTATTAATATTTCAATTTTTGTAATTTTCCACGTAAAATACGATCACAGAGGCTTTCAAGAAATCAAATTAATGTTTTTACATTACAATAATCTGACTATGATTTATGTAAGCAATAGAACAGGGTACTGGAATCGTCCTGGAATTTATGTTTAGGTTTACAGGTTTGCGACTGTGTTATATTTGATATTATAATATCCAAAGCAAAGAGCATCCAAATACATATTTATAGTATTGTATATTTATTTATAATATTACCCAACATAAGTTTTAGAAGATTTGGGAATAGTTCTTGTGATTAAACTTCTTCAAATTGCTGTTTTAGATCAACTCTCCGGACACACAATGTCCATGTATGCTACGTGTATACCAAGTGCATGTAGTTATACATTCCCAGATTGCTGTGAGTGTGAAGAAATACCTGCTCAGATAATCATGCAAACAGGGTATGTGCAGTCAGACCTGTCTTTAGCGGCTACCTCTCTATAAAGACCACTTGTTTTAGAGGTTCCTCACATTGTCTCGCCCTAGGAGGGAAGATGCCTAATTGAAGAACCTGTCTAGAAAGGCCATCTGTCTACGTTCATAGGCCATTTTTTTCAGTTTCCAATTAATGGTCATTACAGACAGGTTTGACTGCAGTTTTAAGAAAAATGTGACACTGTGCTGCATTGAATTGCTGTGATCTTGAGAACAAATATTAATGTTATTTGATAGTATACCTTCTTTTTAATTGGGGTGGAGGGTAATTTGGTTTTTAAATGTGTGTGTCTAGGCTTCAATAAAATGGAGAGTTCGATAATACAATAATTGTGCCAGTAATGCAGTAAAACCTGTCTATAGTGCTACTGCTAACCTAAGTTGTCTCTTAATTGGAAGAAATATGCTGTAAATCCTGTCTAGACAGGACACCTGCGTACAGTAGTCAGTTTTCATTTTTCCCTTGGGTGACCTTTATAGACAGGTTTGGCTGTACTACAGTTAACAGACATGTATATATTTTTTTAATACACCAGTTTAC
Source organism: Strongylocentrotus purpuratus (assembly GCF_000002235.5). Lineage (NCBI taxonomy): Eukaryota > Metazoa > Echinodermata > Echinoidea > Camarodonta > Strongylocentrotidae > Strongylocentrotus > Strongylocentrotus purpuratus. The sequence continues at coordinate 995,190 of NW_022145574.1, read as the reverse complement.
GGTTGTGTGCGCCATTTTAAACAAAGCCAATGACCTAGAGGTCATGTATTCATGCGTAAATTAAGATTGCGCCCATGCAAATTATGATGATATCACTGCCTACGCGCTGCGTTGTGCGCGCACATCATCATTTGCATGGGCGCAATCTTAATTTACACAAAAATACCACTGACCTCGGGTCATTGGCTTTGTTTCAAAGCCAATGACCCGAGGTCAACTGTCTGCGCCTGCGCACTGATACAACCGTAAACTGGTGTATTGCAGATAAGATTAGTTAAGTTATATTTTATATCTACACTAATATTTTATTGTATTTAGGAAAATAAAACATGGTAGAATCCCTGCTTTTTAAATCTAATTTCGTTTCCTGGTGTTCCTTTATCATTATTTCGTTTATTTCTGTAATTCTCTGGAGTTGCCTTTTTCTCAGTTTCCCTCTCCCATAAAGATTTATCCTTTATTTATTTTTTAATCTATGATGGTAAATCCCCCCCTCTCTCTCTCTCTCTCTCTCTCTCTCTCACACACACACACACACACACAAACACACACACACACGCGCTCTCTTTCTCCCTTCCTCCCTCTCTCTCCCTCTCTCTTTTTCTATCCCTCTCTTTCTAGTTCTTCCCTTTTTTTTTGTTTTCATTTTGTTACCTTCCACAATCATGTCTTTAATCTGAGGGGGAAGGCGTGATGGAGAGAGGGGAAAAGAGATAGAGAGCGTGAGGGAATTGGAGAAAAAGGGGGAGCGGAGGAGAGATAGAGAAAGAGAGAGAGAGAGAGAGACTGAGGGTGCTGCATGACTACAAAAAGTGTAGGTGGGATTGCTTGAAAATTTAAGACCTTTTTGTTGTCAGCAATTCTATTATTATGGGCCTAAGATATACTCATTCAAGCCTCGTTTACTTCTCTATGATCAATTAGTTTTCAGTACAATGCATACAATTAACTTAGTTTTTTTTGCTGCTTGCATTACTACATATTCTTGGGCTTCTAATGTTACCATTTCGTAAAGTAAATGCGGAAAGGAATAGTGAGTCAAAATCAAACCAAATGCATTAATTTGGAAGTAGGTCGCTGGCCGGTGTGGGTCACATAACGCGTACCCATGTATGCGCGCTTCCATTGTTGACGTCACAATATAGGAAACGCATGGTGAGTTTATCATTATGTTGCGCATGGTGACCTGAGGAACACATATCGGGCGTAATGATGATGTAAACGTGTAAACATGAACAACCATTACAAAAACACCCAAACATCAACAAGGAAAAGCATGTATACCAAGGAAACCAACACTACCTCTCCCTTCTAACGATATTTGAGAGCTACCAATAATGACAGGAAACCTGCAGACTTGTAAGTATAAATCATGGAAAATCTTATTGTTATACTTACCTTTGATATGAACGAATTCCTCAACCGAAAATAAGGACCGAACCATTTCCGATCTCTTGCAGCAAATTAAGAGCAGGACGGGGAATTGTGTGTCCGGACACTTAACAAAAGTAAAGTTGCCACTTTTACCGTTGAATTATACGAAAAAGAAGCCGCATCATTGAATACAGTAACCATCATAAAGTATGCCCTTTATACAAGTCTTAAAAGTTTTATGGAAACATTACCAATCGTCATTATGAAATTTAATCACGGGAACAAATTCATTCCAGTGAGGCTCGATCTATATCGATTGTCTATAATATTTTCCCATTCATTGCAATTAACAAAATAATTTACGTTTGAAATGTCTATTTATCAAATGTTTGGATAGTGTTAAATATTTATTGCGTTACGTATGTCATGTGGTCTGGATAACTTAATAGGGAACAGTAAATTATTGTTACCCTCTGACCAAGCTGATCCCGATCATCCCGAGGGTTTTTCAAGATGAAGAAAATGGAAGAAGAAAACAAAGTCATAATGGCTGCAATAATGGATCAAGACAAACCGCCATCTACGGGAGCAGCAACAACATGCCATGACAAGAAAAATGGAGGAACCTGTGAGGAAAAAGAGCAGGAAGGCGAGACACCAGAGAAGAAATCATCTGCAGCAGTAATTGAAGGTTATCTTTCTCATCTTCTCTCTCCACCTCCCTCTTTTTACTACCCAACCATCTACTCATCCGGTTTCTACAAGCCCCCCCCCCCCTCGCTGTATCTTATCTCGTTTCTCCCTCCCGCTTCCACTCGCACTCTCTGTTTCTTCTTTCTTTTCTTCCTTTCTTTCTTTCTTTCTCTCTCTCTCTCTCTCTCTTCTTCTACTTCCTTTTTTTTCTTTTTCTTTTTCATATTTCTCTTCATAGTTCGTCTTCTTCTCCTTCTTCTTCTCCTCCTCCACCTTCTTCTTCTTCTTCTGCGGCCCCCTTTTCTTCTTCTTCTTCTTCTTCTTTTCCTCCTGCTCCTGCTCCTGCTCATCCTTCTCCTTCGGTAGTCATGCATGAGTCAAGGATAAATTTATATTATTTTTAAAAAACCCACCACAATATCATATCAAATTAAATTAGCTTGATTCTTTACCTATACTTCAATAGTTACATCGACCATGTAAAACTCTGTTTGATCAGATGGAAACCACCGAACCATTTAGGCTTGTTGAATTAGTGAATAATTCAATAACGAAAAAGATCTCCCCGGCAGGCAATAAAATTAATACTAGATCAAAATGTGAAATCAAATCTATGATGAGACGATTTATATTTAGGCTATTCGACGTACATGCAGTTAGAGAATTATAATATATTGCAGATATTGAGGGATGGAAATCAAAACAAAATTGTCGGGGTTTGAACCTAGCCTAATGTTTGTCCTCGTTTAGGATTAGTTTCCAAATTAAGGACTTAAAAAGACAAAAAACATTGTTTCTCAAGTTATGTTCTCTGTCTTATGTTTTTTTTTTTGGTGAACTACAAAGTTGACCAGATAACCAGTCTTGATAGTGAGAACAGAAGAACAGCCGACAGCGCCCTCTCACCGATTGACCTCCGAACGCATCATAACGGAATCACCCTCCAAGAGGATGGATCACAAACCTCAAAACAAGATGAAAAGATGACGAATGCAGACAGCGCCCACTCACGGCATCTTGATCGAGGATGGGCGTGGGTCGTCATGGCAGCGGCCATGATGACCCACATCATGAGCTTTGGTTTGATCTACGCCATGGTTGGGATATTCCATGTTGAACTGCTAGCGGAATTCGGGAGGAGCGATTCTGACACGGCATGGACGGGGAGCATTCTTCTAGGAACCATGTTATGTTCAGGTTAGAACCTTGGAGCCCCACTGCACTACTTACAGCTACTTGCGCCCTCTTTATAACAAACAATGCCTAATCGGTGACCATTGGTCCCCTATGATCCCCTTTTTCTTATGTTTATTGAGAGCTGATTTGATGAGATAACCAGGTCCTGTCAGTGACCTTGTAGGGGGGGGGGGGTCTAATCCCCCTCCTATACGTAGTGTAGTGGGGCTTTAATTTCTCTAAAACTCAATATCTTTAAAATGTTCACTAATAATGTTTATCCAGGGAAGCCTCAAAAGCTCCAATGCTGTTCATCCTGAGGCCCTGCAACTTAATATCCTCGAGCAATTACCAGGTACACTTGTTTACACCTGGGTGAAGAGTGTCAAATGTGGATTGATATGTTGCCCACATTCTTTAGTGCCGGGTTGCGATTCGAACCCTCAACCCTCAGATTGAGGATCAGGTGAATGAACCACTGTACCACAACCCCCTTCAATTTCTTAAGTTTTTTAAATCATTGCATGTGGGTATATTTTGTTAGGGCTTTTGACTTCAAATACAAAAAGTCCCAGGTTTTAACTTTTCTCAATGCTTCCATTCTTGGACAGATGTATTAAATGGATATCTGACAAGGTTGGACAACTTTAGTTACAGGGCGTGTAAGAGTAGTAACTGATTTAGCTTACCTGGGTTAACAACTTCAAAATATTATCTATATTAATATAAAATCGTAAAAAATAACATAACAGAAATGAACGAAAATGTATGCCATTACCTTAGTTAGGGGGTCATTATTTTACCTATTCAGTTAAATTATTTGATCTTCTATTTCTCAACTACTTTCTAAAAATCCAATCGAGGGCAATTTCAATAGCCTTTTGTATATCCAATCACATTCACGTTCGCATTACGTCATAAGTCATTGTCATATTCGTAAATTTCAATTGGTGACGCGGCACAAGGCTATTGAAATTGCCTTAACTTGATGTTTCGAAAGTTGTTGCGATCGTATTTGAAATTGATTTATTACTTCTCAGGTCCAATCGCCAGTGCCTTGGTTGGTAGGTTTGGTGCCCAAGCTGTTGCTATCGTCGGAGGCTTGATGGCATCAGCAGGTTTCTGTCTAAGTGCTCTAGCGCCCTCTCTGGACTACCTCTTCTTTACATACGGCGCTTTGACAGGTGCGTGACTTAAAGGCTAAGTCCACTCCAAAAATAATTTCATTTTGATAGATGCAGGAAAACAAGAGAAACAGAGCAAACAGAAATTGAGTAAATCGAATAACTTTTAAGGAAGTTATGAATTTGTTTTAAAGTATGAAAAACTATAGAACTTAGAAAATCACTACACAAAATGCTAATTTGATTTTCATTTTGTGACGTCATTGCCTAACTATTTATCAATTGCTTGAATATATTTTTCATCCCATTAATTTCCCTTTTTATCCCCAAAAACTTGATTTCCCCATGCCTTTGCCCAGGTTATATGATTTGTATCATATTGCGTGCATGACATTTCAAAAAATTGATTATGAACTTTGAAAAATTGATAGTGTAATTTGGTATAAGATGGCGGTTTTCAACCTCTCCAAGATTATTTGCACCAAAGAACTTACCCTCTGTTTAATATCTACCACTATTTGCGTTTACCAAATTCGTTTCTTCTTTCCCCCATGTTTTTGGTCAGGTTTTGGATTCGGTCTCTGCTACCTTCCTTGTATTGTCATGGTCGGTCGATTCTTCGAGAAGCGTCGATCTATCGCTACAGGATTTGTGGTCGCTGGTTCCGGCATGGGTACTTTCATGTTCGCTCCCATCGTTCAGATCATTGTCGAAGCAGTCGGTTGGAGACACGGTTTCCTCGTCCTGGGAGCCATGGAACTTACTCTCTGCCTATGCGGCGCTACCTACATCCCGAAGCTGATACCTGAACGTCCTTCTCCTGAGGATTACCAGAAGCACCTTAAAGATCTTGAGAGACAGGAACACGAGATGAGTTTGAACGACATAGAGCTAACGGAACTGGACTCTATTTTTTCACTGAGTACGTACCTGCCTGTTGGAAGTGTGAGTCAAAATGTTAGTCGGAACGTCAGCAAAAATGTGTCTGCGGCATCACTGTCAGCCCCATCAAAACCATCGGCCGATGAGTCAGCAGAAAACCAAGATGCGGAGTCACTAAATACGTTGAAAGCTGAAACTGTGACGCGGGTGAGCATAGCAGAGGATGCACGGACCCTGATAAGCATTATGCCTTATACTGCAGCAATGGACATCTACTCTAACAGGATACCTTCGGCCTCCACCGTAGCAGTGCCAGAGTCGATCCACGTAGACAGACGTTGCGGGCGCTGCATATCTCCATTCTACAAAGTGTTGCGGTTACTGAATAACCGCTTCCTGGTGGTGTTTGCCCTCTCAAACTTCGTCCTTTGTATAGGTTACCAGTTACCATACGTCTACTTCAAATCTTATGCCATTCGTCTTGGTGTCGCCGAGGATGAATGGTCCTTCATCCTCTCGGTCATGGGTATCATGGATACCCTTGGAAGGATCCTCGTCGGCTTCGTGTTTGATCGTGTCCTCGGGAAACATTGGCGGATGTTGGGTTACGTATCAAGCTGCACTCTTGCGGGCGCTCTTCTCCTCATTGTGCCGTTAGTTTCAGGATACCTGAGCCTCGCCGTTATTGCTTCTCTTTTTGCGTTGATTGCCGGATCCACGGATTCGCTGACACCTGCCTTGCTTGTAGCATTTGTGGGGCTGGACACACTAGGTTATTCCTTTGGGTTCGTCATCGAAATGCAAGGATTGGGATTTCTCGTTGGACCACCAATTGCAGGTAATAACTTTATATCGAAATCATAATTATTGTAAAATCGTACATTCTAAGAATCATATTCAAGTTTTTCAAGAATGCAGTTGGTATGGGACAATGAGATTCAGGTGAACTACCACATTAGATTTTATCATTGTCTTAAACGCTACTGCTTTATTTTGTCCAGTTTTGGTTAGGGTAAACATGTTAAGATCCGTCCGAAACCTCGTCTACAATGATTTTAAACAATTATTAAAACCATACTCAACATCTCCCGCCCCTAACGCTTTCGGATTTATTTCCAAACAGGCGCCCTCTATGGCTTGTTCATGGATTACGCTGTGGTCTTCTATGCTGGAGGATTTGCTTTTGTGCTTGCTGGGATCATCATGGTGGTCGAGCCGGTGCTGGGTGGAAAATTCCGATGCCGATCAAGAACCTAGTTGAATTTTTTTAAAGCATCGCCGATCATAACTTTAAGTTTAACCGTAAAGCTCTGTTGGAAGTTCACGAAAGCTCATGAAGTTTATGGAACCAATTCTTTCTGAAGTATGTACGAAATGGCATTTGCAATGTTCCTTTCTTTCGGAAATGATATGTATCAATTAAGAGAAAATATAATTAATTGGTAAGATCTGAGTCTCTTCTTAAAATTCATGATAATATGAATTTAGAGACACTAAGAGCCTCGATGTTTTGATTAGAGAAAGGTAAACTTATAATGAACTAAAACTAGCATGTAGACATGTTTTATGAAAGCAACAATAGCATATCTAGATAAATATTGAAAACAGAAAAATATGATTGTGGAAGTATTACAAAAAAGAAAAGGGAAAACAAATATTAATGACTGGTATTTCTGGCTTACCCATAAAAAGTAGCGACAAATAAAGGAGAAGAGCTGAAGATGGGAAATGAAAGAGACGGAGAGAGAAAGAGAAAGAGAAGAAGAAGAGGTCAAATTTATTTTCAAAAAAGAAAGGAAGGAGGATGTAAAAAGAGAGAGAGAGAGAGAGAGAGAGAAGGAGAGAAAGATAGACAAAACTCTAGAGAAAAAAAAACACGAGAAAAAGTTGAGAAATGTGAAAGAAAAAGACAACGAAGGAACACAGATAAAGCAAGGAGTTTGAGTGTAGATGATGAAAGGGGAAGGAGCTAGAAAGAGAGCGGAATAGGGAGGCGAAAGAGAGAGAGAGAGAGAGAGAAAAAGAGAGAGAGAGAGAGAGAGAAATGGGAGGGAGAGCAAGTGAGTTAAATACATGACATGATAAAACAGATAGAATTTTTACCATGGCCCAATAATAACCTATAAAAATGCAGGAAATGTAGCACAGGGACGATGAATCAAATGATCGCTCTTTTCTGTACTTGTTATACTGACGATAGGGTGATACCCCTCAAATGTTTGCAATTTGCATTAAATTAACTAACGCTCGGTCGATATTTTTCCAAGAACCTAATTTTTATTTTGCGTAAAGTATTTTCTTTCTTCAAACGAAATCGTTATCATTGAATAGCGAATATTTTCGAAGCCTTGAAGGAGCAATTTTGTTTCAATGGATTTTCTGGTTGGTGCTTAATATGTTTGATAACTTTATTCACTGACCATAGTAGTAGTATTAGTAGTGGTAGTAGCAGCTTGCATTCTGCAGGTCTGAAGATCATTCCCGAAAATATCTTTTACTTTGTTCATTTTGTAGTGAATAAAAACAATTTTCAAATTTCTCAGCACGTGTTCTTTCGTTTGATTTGTATATTCAATTGTGGTCTGCAGTGAAATAAGAAATAGATGGAGGGAGAGAGAAAGAGAGAGAGAAAGAGAGAGAAAGACAGAGCAAAGATAGACAGTGAGAGAGAGAGACAGAGAGAGAGAGACAGGGAGAGAGAGAGAGAGAGAGAGCGAAAGAGAGAAAGAGAGAAAGAGAGTTACTACTTCTACTCGGATGAAAATAAGCAATTGAGTAGTGATAAGAATGAGAACAATTTTTTCACAAAAAATCTAACAAGATTCAAAATAAATTCAACGAGACTGAGTTGTTAGATGCTCGCCAGTGAAAGATGAACGACAACCTACCAATAAATGAGTACAATTTTTTTCTCACTTAATATGGATTCATCGACATCCCTTGACCTATTTTCCTTGTTAATCTTCGATTTACCTCATGAAATAAACTATTATAAAACATAGAAATATGCAAACGCATCCTGGATAATTTTGTACTTTGAATGAGACCTTCGCATGTGCAGTGGAAAACTTCAAATATCGCAGTGGAGTGGCGTAAACTGGATCGAGTGGAGGGGGGGGGGCACTGGTCCTTACCTGGGAAATGAAACGTAAACTTACAAGGCTTCTGATTATGGGGAGGGTGCTGGACATGGTCACAGCCTCTTCTTTTCTCGTCTTTTTCCTCCTTCCTTTTCTCGATTTTGTCTTTTGATTTTGTTTTGCTCACTCGATATTTTTATGTTGGGGGGGGGGGGGGATATAGGGGAGGGGGCATTTTCTCCCGTGTCTTTATGTAGCTTCGCCACTGCACCACGGCGCTCTCAACATTGGTCTCCCAACGAGACGAGCCGAGCAGCCCCCGTCATTTAAGTCTATACCGTTTCCATGGTGATGTCGCATCATCGCTCATGCCGTATCGATATGGGATGATGTTAATGTAGTTCAAGACCGTCCCGCGCACCGCAGATCGGATCCAAGGCGAGTACACTGCAGACGATATCGCTTCTGCATTCGGCTGAGCAGAAAATTGAAATAGGTTTCGGATCGAAGTGAAGGCTAAAATGGATTCGAAAAATGTTGCAGCAAATTTTCTCGTAAGTCAAATTTGTATTTTACATTATCTACTTACTCGATTCAATTGTAGATTCATTTTTCATCTACTTCCTAGCCTCTTTTAGTAGTTATTATCATCAAAGTGTACTCTAAGAATTGGTACATATTTTGTACTCGCCGAATCCGTGTATTTCCATAGATGAGTAGGATTACTATTATTAACATTTTGGAAAATGATTTATATCTAAATATCAATTATACGGTTGGTTATATGTAATCTTAAAATTGCCAATCCTTTTTAAATAATCAGTTGCAATTTCGACATAACTTCAATAGCTAATAGATATCACTAATCCAAATTTTTGAATTGGTCGAAGAACAGCCTGAGGGCTTGTTTGATAGATAATAGATAATGAGAAGCAAGAAAGAGGATAATCATGATAATCAATCTAGGCGTTTTACCGAATTGAAAAATCATATGTTTTCTCTTCTGCGGAAGTCAGAGAGAATTTTTTTTCTTCAACTGCTTAAGATTGAATATTTGTTTCTTTTATTGTCTGGCGTTCTTGTTTATCTTATAGTCCATAATTTATTTAAGAGATGCATTTCAATTCTTGGCTCCATATTTTACTTTTAATCAATTTTCACATTGCATTAATGATCTCGTTCATTTTTTTTTTTTATTTCAGTTCATCCTCGTTTTGCAATTTATTTGCATAAGTGGACAAACTACGGGTAAGTATTCAAATTCTACTTTCTTGAAAAGAATATGGAAGATTTAGAGATTTTAGGCCTATAGCCCAGCTATTTTCAGTAATCAAAGATATAATTCCGTTCCTTTCTTGTTGGGAAGAATTTAAATTTTCGAATTTCCGTGACCTTTGTTTAAAAAATAATCATTTGCTGTTGATTGATTATTTTGTCATAGATTGTTAATACCAATCGTCATCAGACTTTCTGCGTTCCATATTATATGGAAAGACTTAATTTCTCTTTTTCCAAATATATAGTTATTTTGTATAAATGTAAATGGCTCACGTTTTAACAGAATATAATTTATTAGGTGAAAAATATAATAAATAGACTCGGGAGTCATTACAATAAATCCTTTGACTTTGATATTGATATTCATTGTATATATTTCATACAAATATCAATATTTATTGACAATAGATTTCTCTCATTTTCAATTTAGTTCCATTTAACTTATTTATCATATAACAAGTAAAAACATATCGGGGGTCTCGGGAGTCATTACAATAAATCCTTTGACTTTGATATTGATATTCATTGTATATATTTCATACAAATATCAATATTTATTGACAATAGATTTCTCTCATTTTCAATTTAGTTCCATTTAACTTATTTATCATATAAGAAGTAAACCATATAACAGTCAAACATAAATGGGTAAATTAATAGATTTATTTATTTTGTTTTGTTTTATTTACCAAGGGCAACCCCATCAGTGAGTAAAACATTGTTGTCTTCCGAAAATGTCTAAAAACTCTCCTCTTTGACCATGATCAACAATAGATTCTTTGATAACTTTTTATGTAAAGCGCTGTGAAACAACAGTTAGTTCGTAAGAGCGCTATAGAAATGACTTTATTGTATTGTATTGTATTGTACTTGAGGGGCCCTGCAAATAGTACAACAAAAGTTTAAAACATATCCATGAATACAAAGCAGCGAATATTACAAAGACATCAGAAGAAAGGATACCTTTAAACAAAGACACACGGCTTGTAAAACAGAAGGCATCTCAAGTTAGAGATAGTAATATTATTGGTATTTAACAGTTCTTTGTCTTATTGATCAATAATTCTTTAGGGTCGTGCCTGACCGACTTCGTCTATATTTCATCTCGATGCTATTACGTAAGTGTTAACGATGTTGAAGGGAGCTTGGCTGAGACGGAATGCGATGGACTTCATCCAGGAACAACTCTAGCCGTTTTTCAAACTGATGCTGAGAAACAGAACGTTGCCGAGAGTTTGAGGTAAGAGATCATCATCATTTGAAATCATCACCAACTGTGAAACGATTCAAAAAAGAGTTTGAAGAAAACATCCATTTTGAAACCTCATCATCATCATCATCCTCATTAGTAAAACAATTTAAATAGAGTTTGAAGAAAATAACCATTCTAAAAACCTTATCATCACCAACAGTAAAACAATTTAAATAGAGTTCGAAGGAAGTTTTTATTCTGTAACCACATCATCACTAACAACAGAACAATTCAAACAGAGTTTGAAGAATATAACTATTCTGAAACCATGCGGCGTTCATTTAACTCACACTTTAACTGGTTGGTTGCATATATATTTCAACCTTAACGCTGACCCAGAAATGGCAAAGCGCTGTGTATCCACTGGAAACGTGCTAAATAAATTAAAAATATTTCATTATTATGACGATGAAAATGATTATGATAATAATAATAATAATAATACAAATTATAAAATTACTACTGCTACTACTAATAATAACAATAATAATGATAATGATGATGATAATGACAATAATAATAATGATATTAATCATAATAATAACAACAATAATAATATTATAATGATAATAATAAAAACAATAACAAATAATAGTGATAATGAGGATGACAATAATAATAATAGTAATAATAATGATGATAATAATGACAATAATTATAATGATATTAATGATGATAACAACAATAATAATAATATAATGATAATGATAATAATAACTAAAATAATAGTAATAATGATGATGATAATAATAATAATAATAACAATGATGATAAAAATGAAAACTTCAGACCTCCTTTTAACCAGACGAAGATAACGAAAGTCATGATAGAAGAGGCATGCCAATCATGATAACGGAAAATTGATTCTTCTTATTTGGAGATATCCCCCACAAGGCCAAGAGCGGTGAAATTGATCCAAATTACTTATATTTCACGACACGAGACAAGTACCTGTTCACAGTCCATTAGCAGTATTTATTAGCAACATGGTATCAACACTGTTATTTTCATTAGGACCCGCATGTTATCGAGCCGTTTTATGAGTTTGGTGACGTACAGATATTGGCGATAGAGCATTTTTGATTAAAAAACGGGGTGTATCGTTTCATTATGATGGGCATCTAAATAAACAGTCTGTGTTTCTTCGAAAAATCTTAGCAAATATTGGCATGATCATTACCGTTTTCAACGTTGTTGGGGTGAGGAAACTTCTAATTTTAACGATTGACAGCAATTTTCTCTCAAAACGAAAACAAGACCATAAATTTGACTGAACAGGATGTCAATTCTTCATGCATTAAAAGTGCTCTGCTTCTTGACTTTCTATTTTAGCTTGTTTTGTTTTGTTTTGTTAGCTCTGATCATCTTCGTGTGCTTCTTCGGAAAATCGTAGCAACCATGGACACTTGAGGGTATATAAAACATGTTTATTTATGATACTGATAGTGTTTTACGCTGTTAAATGGTGAGACCACTTGTCGTGGTGAAGACATTATTAGGGACTTTTAGATTTGCACGAAGACAATGTGGATTGCTACGGTCGACGTCCTTTTAATACACTGCCTTGAATGTACGTCACACGTATCAGTCCACGCAAATCTAAAAGTCCCTAATATCGATTGGAAGCAATTTCCTTTCAAACAAAAACAAGACCATACGTTTGATTGAGCTGGACAAGAGCTTCCATTCTTGATACATCAGAGAGCTTTTGGTTTGGGGGCTTTGTATTTCAGCTTGTTTTCCTTTGTTTTGTCATCGTCAGAGGATGGGAATAATTTCTTTCGCGTTTTATTTTAAAATCAGAATGAAGACAATATGAAGAAAATAGAAGGGGAAAAAATGAAATATTTCATTTCATTTCATTTCATTTATTTATTTCACTCTCTTTTAAAAAACATCAAATCTATAAACATGTTCGTTCATTATCAACATAAGATAAAATGAAGTGGGGGAATCATGAAAGCCAAAATTGGCTTGATGAGAATGATCCCCAAATAAATACTTTGCATAAACAAGATACAAACTTATTTCATATTAAAAAAACATAGTACATACATCCAAATTACAGAGGACAGAGGATATATAAAGATAATATAATGTAAAGCCAGTTACAGGAAGAAAAGACGAGAGAGAAGATAGGAAGAAGGAAGTTGCAGCTTCAATTTTACATTTTTAAATAACAACTGACAATTTCAATTTGTTCCACATAACTAATCCTTATAGTGATATTGATAAGAGAGAGATTTCGAAGGGCGGGCAACAGAGAGCTCTCCACTACCCTTGCAAATAATTATAGCTAATATTTGCATTCCAAGCATGCGATTCTACATACATCACATAAGATAAAATTCATTAAAGAACAGAGCTTTTTATTAGGTTCTCTTTGAAGGACGCTATTCTCTTGATCTTGGTTCGAATTTCGACCACGTTTTTCGACGTTACAATGACCTATATGAACACATCGAGGACAATATTCATCAACATTTATAAACAAAATAATATGGGAATTAAGGGAGTATTGACCTTTAATATAGCACGGTTCTCCCCAAATGTTCATTTTACGTAAATAAAAACAATTTATTCATACTATACGTCATGACATATTATTCTCATTTCTTCTATATCGTAACAATTAATTCTTCCTTTATTTTTCTGAAATATTTGACTGAAAAAATGTTTTGTAGCGTAGGTTTAATTGTAACCTGATATTTCATCCGGTGAGATTTTTAAAATGTAATTTTTTACAATGAGCAATTATATTGTAATCTTTCGTGTGCAATATACAGTGAAATTAATTCAATTTAGTTCAATAAACGATTGTTGTTCTTTTATGATCTATCTTCGAAACATTCCTAAATAGTTTAACAGATGGGACCCGTTATGTGATTGGTCCATACCCTGCGTGTGATAGCGGATGCTATACGATTCGACCAATGGCAAGCCTTGAAACACCGCTCATCGGGCTTATATCTTGTGACACCTTACTACACTATATATGTGAAGCACCCATTATTTATGACGGTAAGAATAACTCTACATATGATTACGGAACAATTTTAGAACATGGCATAAAAATACTGAGAATAATGTACATTATGCAATAATTCAATGCAATTCAATTCACTCACTTCTTTGATGACCTAGTTTCAAGTGCATCCACTCTGTCCTTGTACATAATTTTATTTGTTCCGCTTGCACTTTTTGACCTACAATGATGTTACTAAATATTTATAGTTTTACCATCGTATTTGCACTGCATATTCTACTGCATATACGAGTCTCTCTCTCTCTCTCTCTCTGTCTCTCTCTCTGTGTCTCTCTCTAATACATTTTATAGACCTTCTCTCCCTCTCTTTCTCATTATGTCTCCCCATCTCCCCACACGCTCACTCTTTCTCTAGTCTGTTTTCCCCACATCCAAAAATGGTGCCTCCTGAACTATCAGTTTCTTCACTCATCTCTCCTATCTCCCCGCTCTATCAATCCATGTATTACCTTGATGAACTAGTTCCAAGTGCATCCAATCAGTTTGTCCTGGTACATAGTGTTATTTGTCCCGCTTGCACGTGTAGACCTACAATGACGTTACTAAATAATTATAGGTTAACCGTCGTATTGTCACTGCATATTGTATATGCATTAAATTAAAATGAATTCACCTCTACTTCATATCACAACAAATGTTGCAGTGCCAGATGACGTGACCATTACCACAGTAACCAGCGACTCGACGTCGATCACTGTACAATGGTCCTACCCATCCCCATCCACATCCTACACGGGGTTCAAGGTCATTGCGGTGCCCTCTACGGGTGCCCAACACGCCAGCGTTGAGGTAGCTATGGCCGAATTATCCACAACCTTGAGCCATCTGTACTCCGGGACGGAATATGACGTGACTGTGTTTGCTGTCAATGAAGACCAGTTTAGCGGTGGAGTAACAACGGATACATTTACATGTGAGTGCCTTGATGCCAATTCTGTCGTAGTGTAGTGTAGGGTATTATATCATCATCATTATAAGGATGATGGTTATTATTATTATCATCATCCTCTTTACAGATCCTGGATTTGTTCCATGTCTCTTAGCAACCAATGTCGACGAGGATATAACGATCTCGTGGTCGAGTGCCGCTGGCGAGGTCGATGGTTACCGTGTTTGGGCCTACGTCACTGACAAGACCCAAGAGGACGAAGAGACCGGTGACCCGTCCACGCTTTCGCATACGTTTAAAGGGAAGGACCATAAGATATATGCCATTGACATATACAGTTACGTGTGGATCGCTGGCGTACAACACTGGAGTAGTCCAATAGAAGCTGATTTCGAGTTAGGTATGTCTTAGTCCACTGCCTGGACTGTTCTCTATTCGTACCTCTGAGCAAGGAGGTTGGATTAGCTTGGTCTTAGCGATGTACGCGCCTGCTCACACATTAGCTACGTGTATAATGTACAAGAGGACACAAGTAAAAGTACAACATGTCTACAATATAACTAACTTATGGTTATCGTGTGTGCGTTTTGTGTTTTGTTGTATTTTGACTTTTATTGTGTGCTTTAAGCGTATAAAGAACAAGAAATTGAATACTGTTTATCTGTGTTCGAAAGCATGGAACTGATTAACCAAAGAATTCTTACTGTCATTTTTTCTATGTTATAGATAAAAACGAAGAACGAACTGTAAACGTGGGGTCCTATCCTTGTATGGCTATAACTCCTGCTCCTGTCACAACAACATCCCCAGCTTCTTCTACAACATTTTGTCCAGTTGTTGATATCTACACTACAACGTTACCGACAACAACTGACATTCCTTCGACTCTTCAAACTACAACAGATGCTACAACGACCATCCTGACCACCACTAATCCTACAACTACAGCTCTTCAGACTACTAGCAACCCCACAACGACCGCTCTGACTACAACTGTCCCCACAACAATAGCTGAGACTACTACCGACCCAAGCACAACCTTACGGGTTACTACTGACCTTACAACTCTTCAGACAACCAGTTATTCTACAACGACCGTTCCAACTACGTCTGACCTTCCAACAACTATTCAGACAACCATTGTTCCTACAACTACTGTTCAGACAACGAGTAATCCTACAACGACCGTTCCGATTACTATCGGTCCTACGACATCTGTACTTCAGACAACCTTTGAACCGGGAACAACCGTTCTTCAAGGATCAAGCGACATTCCAATGACGACTAGCCTCACCACCAGTTTTCCTGAGACTGAGACACCGATTGTGGAAACTGACATTTTCACTGCCATCCTGGAGACAACGCAAGAAGCGCTCAATGTGACGTCATATACTGATTCAAACGTCACATGTGATTCAACCGAAGGGGTTTTAAATTCGGAAGGTTAGATGACAGACCTACAGTCTTAATCTTTATTATTTAAGTGTTTCTCCGATAAAAGACTATTGCCCCTTCAGCTTCCAGCTGATAAATCGATCAAAATATTAGCGTCGAATACCTGCGCAAGGTTAATGGTGGAAGATGATGATATCCCATCTTTAATATTACCACTCTTGGAAGTTTTTCTTTCCTTACTGCACCTATATTGTAAACCAAAATAATCAACGTGGCAATGTAATAATATTAATCAATGGATAAAATATTAACGATTTAAAATATCAGATGTCGGAGCAGATATATCAGCTCTGTATCATTTAATTTTTTATTTGGAGGCTAGTATTCATCTGTTAAATTGTTATAATTCGAAAATCAGTTGACTAATCAATGTGTATTGTTTATGTTTACTACAGATTATCTGGCTCTGATAGCCAACGAGAAGGCAAACTATACACAGGATGTAATCTTCGATTTGATTTACTACTTGAATGAGGTAATTTGGACATATCAGTCAGTACACTGTCTTATTACCCTAACGGAGCACTTTATTCTCGATCTGAATTTGGGGTAAATGGTTTTGTGCATTCGGGCTCGTCCGCGATACCTGTGGTATCAGAAATCCTGTGGTATTTGTGTGGTAACGTACAACTCGTACCACATGAAACACCAAAAAGACCACATGGATACCAAAGCCGCTCGCATTACCACACGAGTCTATGGTACATTACCACAAGAGTACCTGTGGTATCGGATATTCCTGTGGTATTTTGTGTGGTAACAACAGGTACCACAGGAAATATCAAAGGACATTTTTGTAAGGGTCATGTTCAAAAGAAATGACGTGTTGTTGACAGAATATTCTCTGTAAATGCCATTAATATTCTGTTGTTGACAGAATATTTTAAACCAGAAGCAATATGATGTTTCAACTACCTTTGAGGAATGCACTTTTTAATTTCAAATGTGGGTTATAACGTCACCATTATTCAGCTCATGAACTCTGTCAATGTAGAGATAACATATATAATTAACAAGGCTTCCAGAATACCACTTATGTAACCAATATCTTACTCAAATGTTTATTGTTGTTGTTTTTGTGTAATTTTCACCACTGTTGTTGTTGTTGTATTCTTTTTTTAATTCTTCAACGATTGTTATAATATCCACAATAAAAAAACGAGAGTAATTCCAAATAAACGAGAATCATTCGCACAGACCAGAATCGGTCACAATTGCCTACAGTGGGAAAAACATTTAACAACAAATTACGAGCATATATCCTTCTACATCAACGTGCAGTATATGATTATATTTATGATCATCTTTTACATAGACCAGAGACGCGGAAACAGTTTTCTCTCACATGGAGTCGGTCTGGCCCTCATTGTTTGGTCCAAACTGCGAGCCCATCGCACCAATCAGGTCCAAGCCGACACCGTTCATGATCGAATACCTCGGAGCCACCCTCTTGGAACACCTCCTCAACGTCACCAACCAGACACTCGAGCTCGCTTTCTATGATGTCGGCATTGTCAAAGGTATGGGACGCCCTCATGTTTGATTAACCCTTCATATGCCATGCAAATAATCCCTTTAAGCCACATTTAATATTTCATGGGGTAAATATATCAAGGGCTATTTGCATATTTATTTCTCCATTGCCGCCTGCCTTGAATATCTTGTGTATGATTTGTTTATTGTGATTGTTTTTTGATTTTGATTGATAACAAGTTAAATAATGATAATGATTATAATAAATATTTCCAGTGCAATATTAATCTATACATTTTTTTAAGGGTTGCGGAGCTATTCCAGATCAGAAATGGGCACTTTTACAAAGCCATTGGAGGTTTGTCGACAAACCTAGGCCATATGACGCGTTTCAGACCAAGGTTCAGACAAACCTCGGTCTGAAACGCGTCAAAACGCGTCATATGACGCACATAAAACTAGGTTTGTTGACAAACCTCCTTTGTGAATTCGGGCTATTGTGTCGCTGAAAAATAATCACGCACATAACCCCCCCCCCCCCCAAAAAAAAAAAAAAAAAAAAAACCCCGGAAAACACACCGACACACGCACAAACGTACGCACACGAGCGGGAGAATAGATACCAACATATAAATTCACCGATCTCTTCGAAGTTCGGTTAAATAATAATAATAAATTACGTATTTTTGTAACAAGAATGAGGCCACTCCGTAAAAACATTTCCTTAGCATCCGATCTTCTTGCAAAATCCTTTCTCCATTTTCTTGTCATACTTTTGGCAACAACTTTAGCTGATGGTAATATGCGCAAGGTTGGTGACTGAAAATGGGATAGTATTTGGGCAGTTGTTCTAGGTGAAAAACAGTCTGTGTTTCCGTTTTTCATTCAATTACATGTATTTTAATCACGCATGAATTGTTTTGTATAAATTTGTAAAAACATATGCAAATGTAATATGATAATCTCCACAAACGACGAAACAAATAAAAGAAGATCCGAAATGTAACGATTGTTTGTTTATTCGTTCGTTTGTCTCATGTATCTATTGTTTGTTTATTGTGATTGCGTTTTGCAATGTTTGCTTAAAATGTAAATATTTCTGATGAATTTTTTACCAGAATTTCGAATGATCGTCAACCTTGCCATCAATGACAGTGATGTCCAGCTGACGTTCGGTGAAAGAAACGACACCTTTATAGAGATTCCAACGTCTGCTCTCAGAAATGGTAAGAATAAGAATGTCACTTTGGCTACAGAATCTAATCATATTTTGGATAATTAAATTGGAAGACAGAAAAAAAATCGTATTACGCCATTCCTTGTTATGTATTCCTGTTTTCAATCATAGCTGTTTAGTGTCACTTTTGAGTGACTTTCAACATTATCTTCTAATCCAAGATTCTAGTAATTACATGGTGTACATGAGCAGAAAAAGCAAAGATCCCCACCGAATTGAATCAATTACCAATGCAGTACAATCTGCCATTTATGAAAAAGAATGATTTGACTGTACCTTATCATTTCAGTTTCTAAACTGGCAACGCGGCGTGAAATGTTTCATTGATATATATGTGTACAGAGCGGCAATCTTCTTGAATTTAGTTATTTTCATACATTTTTGTCCATTTTATATGTATTTTAACTACGCTGTAATGAAAAATAAGAATGAATGATACCCATATGAGAAGGAAAAAATGATTTATTCAGACTTTAAAGCCTATCTGCACAAGTTTGGCCAGGAGGGATTAGACCTCCCTGTCTGGGTACTGACAGGTGGTTATCTCATCAAATCAGCTCTCAATTAACATAAGAAAAATGGGACCATTGGGGACCAACGGGTACCGCTAAGGCATTGTTTATTATATAGAGGGCGCAAGAAGCTACAAGTAGTGTAGTCCCGCTTTAACAATACTGCGAACTGATATGGTTCGAACCCGAGAAGGGTGACGCTCAACATCAATGACAGCTTGCATTACGCCACTAAAGAATAATGAGCTTGTAGCCAATTTACTCTACATCGTGTCTTCATCTCTCGCAGGTGATTGTTGCAAAGGTTTGATGTTCATCTTGTACAATGAGCCGCCTTTAGATGAGGACGGCAAACATTGTGCAGACAGGTAACTGCCCATTCTTATTTTGTCCACTTTGTCCGTTTCAATATGAACATATTTAAACAAGTACAAAGTACATATGAACTCAATTATGTCGTAAAACAATGTAATAAGACTGCACCTCGACATTGTGATTTGATAGGGCTAAAAGGGTCAAGACCATGACCATATAAAATCTCTCTTAAAAGTATTATGTATCACATACACCTGGTTGGAATTAATTATCCCTTCGTTTTACTATTGCATTGAAATTATTCTACGACATAATCAGGAAGATTTGAAAGTTTCAATGAAAATAATCTATAAAATACCAATGTAGAAACAAAAGCCCTTTGATTTCAACAGAATTATATTCAGAAAGTATCGAGATTCACCATTGATGATATTATCATAAAGGTAGATTAATCCCCCCCCCGTACTAACACATTTGCTTGCAACAGAATCATGAAAAAAGCTTACTTGATGCATCTGTCAGCCTTGGTATGGACCTTGCTTTGCAGTCCTCTGAGATGCAGTCAAGCCATCTTTTGGGTGGACGGCCTCTGGGTCGATTTCCTGTGACATTTCCTTCAACGGCAATCTTGGGTTTCATTCTTAGGACGTGGCCAAAATATTTGAGTCTTTTAGTGGAGACTTTGTCCATAACATCTTGGTCGAGGTTGAGGGATTCTTTGATGTGTGTGTTACGGATCTTATCTAGTCTTGTCACCCCCATTATGCGACGAAGGCACGCCATTTCAAACACTTGAAGCCTGTTGCTATCTACTTTTTTAACTGTCCAGGATTCTGTCCCATAAATCAATATAGAGAGGATGAGTGATTGGTACAGTTGCATCTTCGTGTGGCTACTAATGCCTTTTGAAGTCCATATGTTATTTAGCCTTTGGAAAGCAGTCCCTGCTTTCTTGATACGATTCTTAATGTCACTTGAACGAAGCAAACGATGAGAAACTACCTACAGAAATCTTGAAGATAAAACCAACTTTTCCCTCCCAAGATGCTATGCAATTGTATTTAAAAGCCAACCCGTTTTTGTCTTAGACCATATTTTATCGAGTCCGCCTCCATCATTCATAGGTCCTGCATGTCTAGTAATTCTGTTTATATTTTTTTTTCTCTGTCTTTAAATTATCAATATTTTTTGTCTCCAGTGATCAATGTGAGGGGAATGACATCCTGATCGGCGATTTTCTCTCTTTGGAGATTTTCCCGCCCAATCCTGAGCCATTTCTCGCCCCAGTCGTGCTCCACTTTACACAGAAACAAATGGTGGTAAGTACACGTGGCGTTGTTGTTATTTATTCTATGTAGATATATATATGTACTCATTGGCCCGAATTCTCAAAGGAGGTTTGTTGACAAACCTTGGTTTTCGTGCGTCATATGAGGCGTTTCGACGCGTTTTTACAAACCAGGTTTGTAAAAAACGCGTAAAAACGCGTCATAATGACATACGAAAACCAAGGTTTGTCGACAAACCTCCTTTGTGAATTCGGGCCATTGAGTACGTCATGATTTATCAAATCATGCTTAATATATATTTTTTTAGAATTAGAGCTTCGAACTTTGAAAGTAATAGGCTCATATAGCCACGATAGCCGTTTCTGATTGGGTTGATTACTGAGGTAAAATAAAGTTAGGGAAACATTGATCTAGAGCCAATAAAAAACACTAATTGAACTTAAATGAGTGAACATGCCCTCTCAATTTCATGTTTTTGTTCCTTTTTTAAATTTTTGTTTTACCTCTTGCAATAATCCTTTCAGTCATTTCCAAACGAGACAGTGTGCGTGTGGCTTGACGAGACAACGAGGTAAGTTTTTGTAAAGGCAACTCGATCATCCGATTATTGAAAGTCCCTGTAAAATCTTAGATTATGTATCAACTAAATAAATAAACATTCCAAAGGAAGAATAAAAAAGTTTGCTGTAAATAGTAATCGGATTTTTAAAAGGCTAATGAAGACAAGCTCTTCTGAACGTTTTAATCAATTAGACAGTTTAGAGTTTAGACGTACTACTGCATAAAATTATATAGAATAAAGTGGGGAAAATGTTACATAATGCTGCAATTTATCGTGATATCGACGGTTACATACTTAGTTTCATCAATATGGACAAGAATTATTATCGTTATCAGCGATATTGTAATTTGTTATTGTCATCGTCATTATCATTATCATCGTCGTTATTATCTTTATTCTTCTTATTATTATTCATTATATTATTATATCATCATTATAATTACTATTGTAAGTAGTAGTAGTAATAGTAGTAGTAGTAGTAGTAGTATGGTTATTGTTATTACTATCGTCATCATCATCCTCATCCACATCATCGTGCTATTATCCTCTAGTAACTATGACAACAATATATGGAGTACTAGTGGATGTGTCACCATCAACGAAACAGGAACCGGAACCAGATGTGAATGTGATCACCTGACAAGCTTCAGTATACTCATGAAAGTCACAGAGTATGACGTAAGCAGCCTCTTTTAAAACAAGTGACTTAATAAAAATTCACGAATAAATACCTAAATATGAAAAAAGTAAATAAAGGAATACTCAGATAAGGTAAGCTGTTTCAATTTATAAAAATGTTACTTTTCATCAACGTATTTGTTTGCAAGTCGCACACTTTAAAAAAGTTTTATATCCTTGTCCGCACATTTTGAATACTGAGCAATGAGGTCTTATATCGATTTTTCATTTTAGCCTCAAAATAGCAATTTTCGCTTTTTTTTCTCTCCAAGCACTGACGACGGCGGGTGCATGTTTCCCCAAGTGCCACAGTGCCCTCTGTTTGTTTGTGTGTTGGTTGTTTTGCTTAAGAGACCATTTAACATATTAATAGATGAAGTAGTAATAACAAAGCAGATATTTTTGTGATAAACTAAAAAAAAAAACTTTTTGAAGTATCATGCGATCAGGATATGGTCTTATTTACAACTCAGAACCTAGAATATAAATGATCTCAAATCATTTTCTCTTTATCCGACTGGAAGAAACTCATGGGTGATAATGAATATATCAAATTGGCTAATTGTATAATATACCGAGTTTCTTTCTTTTGTACAAGTTGCTTTTAAATGATATATTTCGTTTTCTTTTGACGATTTAACTGATTGTTTTCTTTGTCTCCTAGATACCTATGATCCATGGTAAAGTTTTGTCTATTCTGACATTCATCGGATGTGGTGTATCCATCGTGTGCGCTATTCTCATCGTTATACTGTTTCTTTGTTTAAGGTATGTATATAAAGTCCGTCTGCACTAGTTTGGCCAGGGGGATTAGACCTCACTGCAAGGTCACTGACAGGTGGTTATCTCATCAAATCAGCTCTTAATTAACATAAGAAAGAGGGGATCATGGGGGACCATCGGGCACTGATTAGGCATTGTTTGCTATATAGAGGGCGCAAGTAGTACAGTCGGGATTTAAGTTAAAATGTTAGACCCTTGATCGGGGATCAGGGATCCAAATAAATATGTTTTTCATATGAAAAACATGGAGGAGCGATTGCTTAGTGGTAGAGCAGTGGTCACGTAACTAGAAGATCCTTGGGTCGAAACCAAATTGATGCGCTGCTGCCATTTGGAAATACGTTAAATCCTTATTACCAAGTCCCTCGGAAACGATTTGTGGCCGTTGATCCCCTAATTAGGAACATATTGCATGAAGTGCTCTAGAAATACAATGTATTGTTATTATTACTTACGTAAAAGCATACTTGCTTTCGTAGCATTTCGATAAAACAAACAATTAAAACCTCTAAACCATCAAAAACATTTATTATTGAGAAATTTTCCAGAAAACTCCACCTTGAAAGGAAAGGTCAGTCACATATTATATATTTATAATATATATTGAGATAAAAACCTATCATGTCAGGGCAATTACCAATTAATATAGAAGAATATGTTCGGGGGCTAGCTGCACAAACTACAATTGTATTATATTACCAAAGGACCGGTTGGTGATAGTAAATACTATCGGTGATATTTCCTTTTTTCTCCCTTTGATTTGAAAGGTTGATGAAAGAGGAACGAATTCTCCATTCCATGCTACTTGTGGCTATTGCAGCAGGACAACTGACATTTCTTGTTGGAATAGATCGAACAGATAACAAGGTATAAACGTCGATGTCTTAGAATCCCCTCCTCCTGTACCTCCTTAATTTTCTCTTAGGCCTACTTAAATGCGTGACCGTCCAGGCGCCATTTTGTCTGTTTCTGGTCTGTTCTTGTGCCCTTTTCTCTGCCTTCCTATCTTCACTTTTCAAGATGCCACAGACTTCTAACTAATTGTTGTAGATAGTAAAAGGGATGCTTTTTCATCTGCGTCGTAGAAACACGGACGTCAATGCATGCATATTATTTTGATACGATTGTAGTTCTAGTTTTTTTTAATCTTGTTCATATTCTCCATATCTTTATCTTCCTCCTTTACCGTATTAGCCTTAATTTTCAAGGCCCTGTCTCCTCAAACCTATTTTCAATAACAGTCGTCACATGTTTATAACAAGATTGCTATTAACCAATCAAATGCAGTGATATCAGTAGCCTATAACAGCAATTGTATATTGTTATTGATAACATGTTTCATGAAACAGGGGCCAGGTTTGCAATATAATGTTGTAACACGTTCAAGATATTCCCATTCTTCATTCAGCCCCTATTCATATAGCTATATGTAGTCATATTACTATTTAGAAATCGCGAAATGATTTTATAATCGGCATACCGTCCTTCTTTTATATATATATATATATATATATATATATTCTGCAAGAGACCAGTACAGACCTAAACAATTCACAGTAAGTCATATGTAAGCCTTTAGATTTAATAAAGTCCCCTTTCGATAGGCTCCAAGAAGAAAGTAATACAAGCAAATAAACAAACAACATAACTTCCTTTTTTTATATTACCTGTTTGTATTTAGATCGGATGCAAAGTGATTGCCATAGTGATTCAGTATTTCATGACAGCGAGCTTCTCTTGGATGTTGATTGAATCAATCTATCTCTATCGTCACGTGGTAAAAGTGTTCTCATCTCGTGTTAACATTATCTACTATGTCGTGGCAGGATGGGGTAAGTAATTGTCAACAACAGCGACCTCTTCATTTTTGTTATAGAGTAGGGGTGTTTTCTGGAAATTACATTAAATCAAAAGAAAACTTTTTAAATAATATTTATGGAAACGGCACGAGATAGATGCACGCCATTCGGCCTCGTTTATGGATGATGTTGTAGTGTAATAATAGATACATGTTGTATAATAACAATGACGAGAATTTGAATTCGTCACTGGAGATGAATAAGGTGGTCTGTAATGATAATGATAATAACAAAAATAATAAAACTATAATGAATTGGAAATAGCTTCTCTTCGATATGACATATTGTCATTATCTTTGTTATCACAAAATATGGATTGAAGAAAAAGGTCGTTTCAACATTTATCTTTGCAAGCTTTACTTCTAAAAATGGGAGTTAACAGCTTCACCATTCAAAGCTTACACCTAACATTTATGTTGTTTTTCTTACATTTCAATAGGTGTGCCGATTGTATTGGTTGGTATTTCTCTTGGGATTTCTTTTGATCATATACCAAGTGAAAACTTGTGAGTATTTTATATTATTGTTCCGATTCGCATCTATTGTTTCAGCTCGATGTTTTGCACTGTGTCGTCGTTGCATCGTATTCAATTCAGTAAGCCCCAGAAAATCATACATAGCGGACAGAATCCTCCCTACTCGGATTGGGAGGGGAGAGGGGGATTCATTTTCCCGGCATCATGGGAATTAAAAGGGGCTGGCGTGCGCCTGTGTATCTATTTTCAATTATATCTTTCCACTATATATTTCAAGCGCAGAAAACAAGATTATTATTGACATCGTCCATACAATGTAGATGATGGATAAAGCACATAATAATAAACATTCAATAGGTCTTATTTAATACAGCTCTTCATACAGGCCATATACATTTATCATTACCCTAACATTGCAATGTACCCGTCTACAAAAGGTTACGGAGTTGCACATGCAGATTATAGTCTTGCCAAAGAACGTAAGTGCCGGGATGGGATTCGGTCCCTCAACTCAGGGATTGCGAGTCAAGTGAGTGAACCACTATACCATGACACCTCCATTTTCACCAAACACTGGTATTTTTTCTTATTTGCAGCTGCTGGTTATCGACAGAGGGCGGGGCGATTTATGCGTTCGTCGCACCTGCTTTAGCCGTTATAGTCGTAAGTAGGCTACAAAATCATTACAATACTAATAGATCATTAATCTAATTATTAAGTATTTTGAAAAATGCAAAACGATTTCTGTGAACAATGCTATCCAAATCAGTGTTGGTATGCGAACCATTTAAAATGATTAAAAGCTATAAGGCTTTGGCGAAATTGTCCTTAACTTGTCACACAAAAAGGACATAGGGCTCTCAATTTTATTAATCATGTAATTGTAAGTATTCATAATTGCAAGCCGTTTGCTTTTCTGAAAGATTAGTTAAAGTCATTTGTAATCATTCTGACATGCTATCGTTAATGGTATA
The DNA here is from genome assembly GCF_000002235.5 of Strongylocentrotus purpuratus. Classification (NCBI taxonomy): domain Eukaryota; kingdom Metazoa; phylum Echinodermata; class Echinoidea; order Camarodonta; family Strongylocentrotidae; genus Strongylocentrotus; species Strongylocentrotus purpuratus. Next base: position 968,783 of record NW_022145574.1, on the reverse strand, counting down.
AAATACCATTTATTTTCACCTCCGACATTTTCACCTGTTATACTTTTACCTGTGATATTTTACTTGGCACCATCATAACTACCGTCTAAAAATTCTCTCCTAAGGAGATTATAATCCTAGATGATAGTTATCCGGGAGTAGTTGTCCACGACTAGTTGTCCGGGTGGTAGACCAGAGGATGGTACTGTTGTCCTAAAATTGTAAAGCGCAGTAAATTGTAGGTGCTATAAGTAGCAAAGAGACATGGGCAGTGTTTCACAAAGACTAAGATCGTCTTTAAGTTGGACTTAACTATGGCAGGCCATTCTTGCCACTGTTTTCTCTCACCATTTCCTGGCATTGGTTTCTCAAAGAACTTACAAATTGTGGTCACAAATCTTCTGAACTTACCTTTTTTGATAGTTCATTATTGAAGGGAAAATGCTATCTAAAGATCATAATTGAGAGACCAATGGTGAAAGCGACCAGTGGCATAAATGGCCTGCCTTGGTTAAGCCCAAGTTAACTTTAACTTGGTCTTTATGAAACACCCCCCCCTTGGTGTCATAATGAGATACTATCTTGTCTTTCTAACTCGAAACAGATAAACATCGTCCTGCTGGGCATCGTGCTACGAGAGATTAGACGAATCATCGATCGGGATATCACAAAAATCGATGTGTCAAAAGCAAAGTAAGTGTACCTCTATCATTAATTATCATTAATAATTTACAAGAATCGACAATATTTTTGTTTATACCTAAACGTTTCCACAACACTTTGCGTGAAACAAGTTGGCGGCTTTAATATTTTTTTAAGATGATAAGACTTTTAAGTCTTTTTCCTTAAAGGGAGTGTAGCCTGACGAGACTACTGTCTTTCCCGTGGCCTGACTCGGGGCCAATCGGGTATATCACGTGCGTGCAACATACGCGAAACCGAAGCGTGAACTTCGGTTTCTTTCGCGAACGCTGACCACGTAGAGATTAAGTCGGTTCGTTTTTGTGCAGTTGTCCAAAAGGAGACGTAGATGGCATTAACTAATATTCGCCAAGATACACTCCCTTTAATACTTAAATTGTAATAATCTTGACTTTACACATTCATCTTTATCTTTATTACCTTTATCAATATCTTCCATAATGAATGGTATGGTATCATTTTCTTTCTCTCTCTCTTTTTGAATCCATCTCACTCTCTTTCTATCTCTCTCTCCCTCCCTCCCTCTCCCTCCCTCCTTTCCATTATTTATCTTCCTCCGCGCATCCTACTCCTCCCCTTCCTCTGTTCCTCTTCCGTCTCTCCCTACTCATTTATCTTAATCCTAGCTTTCCCTCTCTTTCTGCCTTCTCCGTTCCCACCAGGCACCACCTTTCTTCCGCCTTCGCTTCTCTTCTCTTGTTTGCTTGTTTGGTTGTATTTCTGCATTTTTCAACATAATAGAAAGTAAAATGCAAACTATATACATATATATTATTAAAAAAAAATAAAAAAAAATTGAAATATCTTCTCAAAGAACCACAGCTAAGGTCCTCCTTGTATTTACACCTGTGATGGGAGCGCCTTGGGTGTTTGGGATCCTTGCCATCAACGAAGACACCGTCATATTTGACTATCTCTTCACGGCACTGAATAGTTTTCAGGTAAGAGAAAGACACTCTTTGGTTGGGCCCCAACAAAAAAAAAATCATTATTTCCAAATAGATTATAAACCTTGTTTTACCTACAAGATTTTGCATTTATTTGATATGACTGTTTGCAATTTTAAAAGGTATTTTACATGACTAATTATTTAGGGATTTTTTTTTTGCACAAAAAACTATGCCGACATTTGGTTGACTGTAAAAGATTTGGCCCATGCCTTACGTACACCCTGCCTCGCATTTAACATTGAGGGCTCTATATTCACTACATTATTCGTTGTTTTCCAAGCATTTGCTTGTACTCGGTTTTCTGAAGTTGTGTCTGATTGTTGATATTTATATATTTACAGGGGCTGATGATTTTTCTCATCCACACAGTTGGGAATAAAGAGGTACGTATAATATTCTCAAGTCACCTGTCAACTTAATTGTTACGTAATTTGTAATAGACGGTGAAAAATTATTACCCAAAGGTGTATCCAACACTTTTCTAATAGTCTTCCCCCATTTTAGAGGAAAATACAACCAAATTGCTCTAAAAGAAGGCAGAAAATGTACAGAAGCGGATTGGTGAAAGTTTTAACTAAATCGAGCAAACAAACAATATGAAAGTTCTGAAGTTTTCAAAGTTGTAATCACTTTACGTTTCAAGTGATTCAAATCGGCCGAGTCAGTAATGTCACTGTGGTGAAGTGGCGGACAGCTTTTCCATCTGCTGTGACACACAAAGTTAGTATATGTAATTTTTTTCAAAATGTATGACTCGGGAGTCTCTTTTCAATTAGATGTTTAATATCCACAATTATCTTTAAGACCTATACATGTTACCTCCACCGCCCCCAACCGGCTGATAGGGCTACTGAGTCTCTCTCTGTCTGTCTGTCTCTCTCTCTCCCTCTCTCTCCCCTCTCTCTCTCTCTCTCTCTAAACCCCACTCCTATAACTTTTTACCATTTTTTGTACTTTCCTATTATAACAAAAATCTTTATGTCAATTCTCTTCTCCTCTTCGATTCATAGTTTCGTTCAAAAGTCTACCGCGGGAAAAGGACGGTTGACCCATTCTCGAGCAGCAGAGGGCGCAGTAATCTTTCAAGCAGCGGTGTCACCACGACAACAGTCGTTCCGATTAAAGGAGAGGTTCTTATTTAAAGACCGTCAATACTACTGGGCCAAAAGGGATTAGACCACACAGCAAGGTCACTGGCAGGTGGCTATCTCATTAACTCAGCTCTCAACTAACATAAGAAATAGAGGATCATGGGGGACCAACTGGCACCGATTGGGGAAGTTTTCTATATAGAGGGAGCAAGTAGCTACAAGTAGGACAGTGGGGCTTTAACTCCTGTTTTCCAATAAGGCTGCAGGCACAAACCCTCGTCTGTCGTAAGGTTGTCACAGATTGTCTGGAACTGTTAGACTTATTAAGAACCAACCGTCTGACGCACTTCATGTATGCCCTCTAGGGTTGACTCAAGTCATTCAGATCCCCATTCAATTTGAAATCTTAATTTCTGTTTCAAAGTTCGAAACTAGCTATTGGTGGAATTCGATTTAATGCTTAGAGTCTCCGAAGTGAGGTGCCCGGCAGATTGGGGCATCTTTCCACCTCAAATAATTTGTGAAGGCTGAAACGTGGCTCAACATAGGTCTTGGTCTATCCATGTCTAGTAGGCCCATGGTCTATCATAATATGAGTTGGTCTAGCGGCACGGTCACTTGGTCAGCTCTCTGTCTTCGCCTACAAACTGGCTTAGGGGACCCCGGTTCGACACTGAGCCACATCATTCGGAGGTCGGTCCCCAGACGTAAATAATGATATCTGATTCATACAAGTCTAAAAATACCCAAGTACACACACACATCTCAACAATTCGCAAACTGAAACAGCAGAAATACACAGAGATAATTAATGTAAATGTAAATTTAAATTTAAATGATCCATTAACAAAATTTTAGTGCGAAAAAAAAATGGGTTCACAAACAATAGCTTGAAGAGTATAATAATAATGAAAATATTGGTATTTAACATGCATTCGGGAAGTTAAGTTGAATATGATATGACATAATTGAGGTGAAAATTAAGGTGTAGGCGTAAAATGAACTGGGAGAACTTTCTAATCACAAATCATATTCTGGATTGGTTTCGATTGAAGACTGATATAATTACATGCAGCTATATACGACTCGGAAGAAAAAGTATCACAGGAAAAAAGCCCAATTACAGGTCCATGATTGATATGTAGATTTAGTTGCGCATCATCTGATGTAATTTGCAACTAATATAATGGTATAGACCATGCCAATCCGGACCACCCAGGACAGAGTCACCTATTTCCTTATTGAAAGGGAAAGGTGGAATTTTAAAAGTGTCAAGAAAATAAAGGAAATTAAAGAAAAAATTGAGAGGAATGTCAGAAATATTGAACGATGGGATGGCTCGACATGTGCCTCAGGAGACGAATTAATTTCAAGTAGGCCTATACGAACAAAAAACACAGTTCTATAAAATTGTCTCTAAGAGAGAAAGAGACATTATTTCTAAAGTGAAATGTTAGGGGCTTTGTGACTTTAAAAGAATTACAATTGATATCGCTCGTGATTTCAAAATTGTTACAAAATCAAGAACTTCGTGGGCTCCGCCCTCTAGACCAGGGGCGTAGACAACGGGGGGGGGGGGGGGGGGGGTGAGGGGGATGCATCCCCCCACCTCACAAGGTGGGGGGATGGCATGTACAATCATCCCCCCAGGTTTTGGGGAATGATATTTGCTTACTTAATAAGTCATAATGATGATAATAATAGTAATAATAATAATGATAACAATTATAATATTAATAATAATAATAATTATGATGATGATAATAATATTCCTATTCATTATTGAAATTGAGTTTATTGTTATTAGCCGCATTCACACGGTGAAAGCCAATTCAGACGGTAAAAAAAGAAAATCTTACAAGTATTTTGTGGTTATCTTGTTGTTTGGAAACCACAAGATAACCACAAGATTAAACAGGCGCGGATCTACGGGGGGGGGGGTTTAGGGGGTTTAAACCCCCCTTGGGCGGTCCAAAAAACAAACCAAAAAAAAAGGGGGAAAAAAGGGGGAAAAAAGAAAAAAAGAAAGAAAAAAGAACGCACGCTGGAGAGAAACCCTTTCAAGTGCAAATATTGTGAGAAGATATTCAACTCATCTGGTAACTTAACCAAACACATGATAACTCTGGATATAACTGTGTATTTAACTGTTACTTGATTTAAAAAGACGTTATCATGCACTGCTTTTTATGGTCTCCATTGTGTTAATAGATGCCAGGAAAACATCACTTACGGGGTTCAAATAAACACCCAAAAAAAAATCGGCTCGCCGCTTCGCGGCTCGTGGACGATGCTCTGCATCGTCATTATTGGTCAACCCCCCCCTTAGCAAAAAGCTAGATCCGCTTCTGAGTCATCCCCCCAGGTGTACGAACCTGTCTACGCCACTGCTCTAGACCACCGGCAGAGGATTTGCCCCTTAATTGACCCCATCCGTACAGATAGGAGCAGTTCTCAACCAAGATGCATACAATTGTCCTATATTAGGAGAGAGTGTACGTGCTTTGTGTATTTTAAGCTTCTACCAACCTTACAATTTAGTAGGCCAGTCTTGCTTGCTGCTGTCTCGAGATCTCTGGAGCGAAGATAAACGACAATGATTAGCCATAGTCCCTAAATCAGTGAAGGATTATTCCTTTTTATCCAGATGGATTCTTTCACACACCCCTTTTTGTGACCAGCATTGCGTTTCAAACTGAAAAATATGGGTATCATTCCATCGGATGTTTGGACCTGGGGCCCGTTTCATAATTTAAAAAAATCTATAACAATTGCTTAATTTCTATGATAAATTTGCTCTCAGCCAATCAGATGCCTTGATTTCAGTAGCTTATAACAGTAGCTTGTAACCTGTTATTGATATCAAGTTTTATGAAACAGGGCCCAGTATTGAGGGTGTGTTCAGCTACTGCTGGATGAGATGGAATGCTCAATCTGAGGGCTCTTAATTTTGTGCTCATTTATAAAGATTAATCCTACACTGAATAGGGATTCTGTACAGGAATGTGAGTCTGCATGATTGTGTAATGGTGAGGTTGAGTGAGTTGGAGATGGTGGGGTGGGATAAGGATTTGGGGAGGGGGGTATTATTATTACTGAATTATTTCATTTTCACGATCATAATGTATGATTGTACATGTATTAAAGATTGAAAGGATAGTAGTAGCAAACAGCATGCATATTTAATTGCAGGTAATAATAGTACTGAAACAAACACAACTTAATGAATACATATCGAATGCAGTATTCATATAGCAGTCGGGAGAATCAATTTTTTCAGGTTCAAATTGATATTCTGAAAGAAAAGAAAAAGAAAAATATATACACAAAATGGATAGTTGAATAACGAAACCAGAAGAACATAACAGGGAAAAAAAGAATAATGAGTTGAATCTTGAAATACACTCTGTGATTGTTGCCAGGAAATTATCTAATGGTTACAAGTTACATGTACATGCATAATAGAAGAAACAAAGATTAAGGACAAGAGTAAAACAAGTGAGAAAAAAAAAATCACTTCTTCAGACTGGCAAGATCTGCTTCTGATGAGATGATAATTGATGTTGAATTTCCACCTGTCGCTTTGACTTGAGCAAAGATCCTGCCATCACTAGTCCATGTGCTCTCCAAATAGGAATTAGCACACAGATTTGAACACTTTTGTTGTTGTTGATGATGATGATGATGATGATGATGATGATTATCATTTATTTGTATTATTCTTATTTTATTATTATTATTTGTAGTGTTATTATTATCATCATTATTATAACAATTATTATTATTATTATTTCTGATACATGTATTATTATCATGAGAATTAGTAATTTAATTTCTAATAATATAATACAGGAGGAGCCTCGATCTTGGTGTAAACTTCTCTTTTGTTTCTGTTTGATATTTATTATATTTCTCGTTGATCTTTTGAATATGTTATAAAACTGTTCATCTTCAGAACCAGAATTAAACTGAAAAAGTGTCGGAACTGCATAAAAACGAATCAATCGTGTTTTTATATTGAATGTATCTTGTGTCTGATTCAAATGTAGTTTATGATATGCTCTAGTAGGAAAACTATATTATTAACTTTTAACTGAGAATAAATCTATACAAAGACGATACATTATTGAACAATAAAGTGTAAAACTGCATAAGGAAAAGGATTGTTGCTGATTGTTCTTTTTGACACACATGCTATCATTTAACAGGTCGGGGTAAGTGTGATTTGAAAGTGCAAACTATTAAAGAGAAGGTTCATTGATTTAAAAAACGAACTTTAATGTCATCATTGCAAAGGTGACACTTTGATTGGCCAAGGTTATCAAAAGCCAGTGCTTGGAAACATTCGAAGTAATGATTATTAACAATTACAAAATGCTTAGATACAGCCCCGACATAGCACCTGAAAAGCTCCCCGGTCGCTGCTGAGATATGACGTCACATGTTGAACATGATGTGCACAAGCAGACGATGTCCCATGACATCTCACACAATTTCAGTGCCTGTTTTGTTATCTTTTCTTCAGTTATTTCTCTTACTTCAATACCTTCAGGCAAAATGTTTAATCTATTGCCTCGCTCTTAACCCCGTGCATGGTATTATTTTGATGAAAAAATGCAAGGATTAAAAAAAAAAGGAATCCGTCGCTTGTAAACAAAATAAGACGCCATTGTATTTTCAGCTGCATACACCGCGGCAGGTTCGGCGTTTCAAGAGGGAACAATAATGACGTCCAGCTATCATTCCGGAGGTTTTTTAATTTGAAAGTGTGGTTTCTTTGATCGTTCATTAACCCATATCCTGTGTATTTACAAACAAAAGAATTTAGTTATCAGAATGGGGGTCATATCCCTTTTTGAATGGTGTAAAATTCCATCACATTTATATACACTAAACTCATTATAATTTGAGAAATATAAGCATTGCAATTATGTTCATTTTTTATGGGATGTCGTCTGCTTGGGCAGGGTTGGTTCATATTGTGACGGCATGAAAACTTTTTTTTTCCGGCGAATCTCTCGCATATCCCAGATGCTATGGAGGTTGTTTTATTTGTATTTTTATAAACCACCCGATATGTAGTTGACCTAAAACTTGCATAATAGTCATCTAATAGCTTACCAGTTTCTAGTAATACGCTATTATTTGCCGTATTTCTGATTTTCTATGAACCCGCACTTTAAGACTCTCTCAGGGGCCGCAAAGCGCCATCTTGAAAGGGGTTAGGGTGGGGGTACGACCGAGCTTACGAATGATCTAATTCTTTCATAATTTTAACGTATCATGAAGTCTGCTCAGCTCCCCCTCATTGTGTGGCCCTATTCTTGCATAATTTCGTAGATTTGTGCCAGATACGATAACACTTAGTAAATAGAATAGTATTAGTAGGTTATAAATATGATGCTCTGTTAAACGCGTGGAATTTTTGCACCTATTACAATCGCAAAAGTGTTAGAATAGTTTGACATAAAGCGATTAGACCCTGGGTTCCAGGCTATAAAAATTCCTAACCTAAATAATTTCTTTTAATAATAAGACAAGAATGTTCCGGTATCTGTGATGGGGGAAAATTGCCAATTTCAGCTACTGCCATTATTGCGTATCAATAAACAAGTTCTCATTTAGACTTTTGGGCGGTATTTTTCGTGTTTTTCTTGTGTAATGATGCAGAGGTTATTCGTAGATTTAGTATTGCGTAACCTCTGAATAACAGAGTTTTTTCGTTCATGGGATATAGTACGTGGTCTCTTCTATTCTATGTAATAATTAAACGGATACCCCTACCCCCCCCCCGAATATTTGTTTGTTGTTTTAAATGATATTTTATTTCCTTCCCCAAGAATTCACATCACAAGGAATTATCAGAATAAGTCATATAAAACAAGATCTTCGATAATAGACACTTCATGGGTACCTGGTAGGAATTTATTCCTTGAAACGCAGCGCGCGTAACAGCTGCACTGATAAAGCCAGGGTAATTATGCTGCATTATTGTAGAGCGCTTAGAGACTTCTGACAAAGTAAGTGTTAGGCGCTATATAAGCACTGTAATTATTATTATTATTATTCATAAATTCAAACATCAAACAATAAACAATGAACGTAGGAATATCTCAATTTCATACATGTTTGTACATTTTTTCTTTCATGTAACAGTTCATAATCAAAATAACCATAGAAGAAGGTATGAATTTTACATAGTCCGACCCAATCACACACTCGCACACACTCAACTTACACCACACAAACTCATGACACCCCCCCCCCCCCCCCTAGTCCACCCGTCTCACCTCACCTAATCGAAATAACATTCATGGCGCCATCTATGGCAAAGAAGACAGTAAATGGTTATGCAACAAAGTTACTCATTTGTTATGTTGAATACTGCAATAGAAGGGGAGTGGTGATACAAAACTGGAATGATTTGGAAATCGGGTTCGGATGGAGCTTGGAGTTACGAAAAGAGAACATAAGATCTCGGGGGGGGGGGGGCATTCCTGACAGTGTTATATCACCTGAGATGTTCTCACCTTCAAAACACAATACCTCGAATAGAATAGACCCTTTTCGTAATACAGTCAAATCTAATGCACAATCCGTTGTTAAGTGCCTCGTTACAACTCATTTCATTCAGTATGCCAATTGCGTGCATCATGTGTTGTAAGGTAAGACAACGCCATAAGGTTAAAGATAAAGGTGAGTTCTGGTAAAAAAAAAAAAAAAAAAAAATCTTACAGAATCAAAAGAAAATTAAACTGAATGTTCAAGATTACAAATAAATGTCATTTGCCAAACACATTTGGTAGAAAATAGAAAGACAAAGACAAAGGAACATCCCTTCACTGCTATTATGTAAAAATGTGTAGAAGAGGTGTCACATGCATATTCACCTCTTCTACACATTTTTACATAATAGCAGTGAAGGGATGTTCCTTTGTCTACCTGAGGAACTGTATATTTTGTCCTCTCTCTTTGTCCGTCATATTCATAGTGACTGTCATTCTTATCAGGTGAATGAAATAGTTTGTTTTGAGGCACTTCAAAAAGATTTATGTATTCAATTTGGTTGCATTACGAAACTGGCCTATTAATGAATGCAATTCGCACTATGAACATGACGGACAAAGAAAGCGGACAAAATATACAGTTCCTCATTCTACCCTCAACAATTTCTGTGGTAGACAAAGGAACATCCCTTCACTGCTATTATGTAAAATGTGTAGAACAGGTGAATATGCATGTGACACCTGTTCTACAGATTTTTAAATAATAGCAGTGAAGTGATGTTCCTTTGTCTACCATAGCAATTGTTGAGGGTAAAATGAGAAACTGTATAATTTGTCCGCTTTCTTTGTCCGTCATATTCATAGTGTCGTATACTTACTGCTGAAATAAAATTATTCATAACAGGTGAATTAAACAATTTTTTACATGTAACATGGCGCCTAACAAAGATTTATGCATTAACATGTGATTGCATCACGAAAGTGGCTTCTTATGCAAAGGCTCTGTCACATGCATAGCATACTAAAGCATATTTCTATAAATTCTTGAGCAGCGCGTAAGTCTGCCATTCTCCAGCGCTGGCGGTATTAAATAAATCCTTTGTCTACCTGAGGAACTGTATATTTTGTCCGCTTTCATTGTCTGTCATGTTCAACATGACAGACAATGAAAGCGGACAAAATATACAGTTCCTCAGGTAGACAAAGGAACATCCCTTCACTGCTATTATGTAAAATGTGTAGAACAGGTGAATATGCATGTGACACCTGTTCTACACATTTTTACATAATAGCAGTGAAGGGATGTTCCTTTGTCTACCTGAGGAACTGTATATTTTGTCCGCTTTCATTGTCTGTCATGTTCATAGTGATATGGGGTGCATCCTAGACCATGCAGTCAGCTTAGTCTTCTAGTTCAGCCACTCTGTTACGCAATAAGACTGACAAGGGTCTGTGCTAGCAAACTAGTAATAAATCATAAGTGGCGTTTTATCTGTTTCCCATTCATCTTCCTATAATGGTATAGTTTTTTTTTGAAAAAGGGGCCTTGATTTGCTTTTCTTTATCCCTGGGGTGCGGAGTTATGCCTACAAGAAGGGAAACAATGAGGGAATACAAAACTCTGGGATTACTTTTCACTAAAAACGTCTCTGACAAGGAATTTCTTTTTTAAAAGGGGTGCATTTTTGCACCCGGTGCATTCATGAAAGCACCCAACAATTACCCCCCTGCAGCCAACCAACTTACCCTGTCTGTTTGACAGAAGGCCTTCTTTTGACCACCTGAATTCCAAAATGTCATGATCTTAATTATCCTATTTGTTCAAGCACTCACCAATCTTTTACCTGAAGGGGCGTCATAGTCACGTGACTTAACTGGAGATGTGAAGGACATTGGTTCGATCCCTGACATGGCACTTTTTCCTTAAAGGCATCGTTTAACAATGTTAAATCTGAGATGTATGGCCCTACGTGTTATCAGTGTCTGTGATATGATGTAATAATGAAGCCCTTAAACCAAAAAATGCGCTTCAAAATGATCATGAAGTGCCTCAAAAAAGTAAACATAGTTGAGTGACCGGTTTTACCATACTCATTTTTCCAAATAGACTGTAGTGTTATAAAAAACCGTTAGGAAAACGGAAAATTTAATTTCGATTTCCGATCATATATTTCTTGATAATCAGCCCGCCCCCCCCCCAACTTAGTGTTATTTAGAGTACGCATATGCGTGTTCCCTCCTTTCGAAAACACCCCTAAGTCCGTTGTGCAAAGTCAATTTTGTGTATGTACGAACCGGACTTTAACTCACATGCCCTGCCTTTACCGGACATTTTGGTAACACGCATGCGGTAATTCCGACCCCGGTTTGGGGGGGGGGGGGGGGCTGGGGGCGGGATAATCAGACAGGCGATCGGCCTGTAAAAGTCATGGGATTCCTGACTGACCTAAAGGTTTATAATTATCATTGCAGCATGAGCCAAATCCAGGATTTTTGTTCAGAATCTGAGACAAAGATACCCAATCCCTAAGCAAGGCATTTTATCACCATTGTTTCTCCCCACCAAGTGTTAAAGGCAAAGACCAGTTCTGGTCATGCGATTGCATTGTGAAAGAAACGTTGTGGAATCGATCAGAAAAGGTTGATCATCTAGCATCTAGCATCTGCAAGGTTGTGGAATCATCAAAATGATAAGAAATTTGGCCCATTCTTCGTAAAGTTACAAGCACTATACACAACAAAAAGATGTATATGGGACTAACCTATATCTCTCACAGACCATGAGAGAAACAAATTTACCAAATATATGAATTAGTAGGCGGTTTCCCGGCAAATTTTATCATCATGTATTAGTCAAAACATATTCTTTCACATGATTGGTAATGAGAGCTTCCATTTCATTTTTTGAAATTGGGGCGTTTCCAATATTGGTCTTTACCTTTAAATGGGTACCCCGGTACAGGATTCGAAAGCCATTGTACTTTGCTTAGCATCGTGAGCGTCTATACAAATGGCGCCTGGCTGGAATGCTCCCCGGGGAGTGTTGAATGTGCATATGTTATATACACCTAAGGGTGAATCCGATGACAGGGTTGATGCTATTTCTGTTAAGCGCTGAGAGATATTGTTTTATTAAACGCTGTAGAAACCAAGAATAGAATCATAATTTGTATCTTTCTTATAAGTTGTTGTGTGGGGAATATAACACACTTTTGTTGTTTTTTCCGTAATTTGCATCTTTATGTAATTAAATATCAAAATAATGCAAATAATTCTCCAAAATACAGTTATTTTTCATCACCATGATCGCACCCTGCCTCACACGCACAAGCGCGCACTCCACAGACAGTACTATTTCTGAAATCACAAATGACTTCAAGTTAATTCCCTCGTAATCGAGGAATTATCGAATATACGATGTCCTTTGATCTTCACTAATCTGTACAGATCTAGTAGTTTTCATTCTACTCTATTGTTCACAATGGGGCTACAGCTATTAGCGGGGCTTAATTCTTGCTTCGTTGCCTTTTTTGCCTCTCTCCACAGTCGCTCGTTATGCCATATGTGCAATTTTGCACTAAATAACTGGTCGGATTGAAGGAAGGATTATATTCTTTTAGGCAACTTTGGCTTCAAACCTGTCTGCACTCCTTGTAGCTTTGGTACCCCAATTGTCCCTTTTTTTATTATGTCAATTGAGAGCTGGTTTGATGAGATAACTACCTGTCAGTGACCATGCAGGGAGGTCTAATCTCTCCTGGCCAAATAAGTGCAGATAGGCTTTAAATAAATATCAATTTTTATGGACTTGATTAGCTCCATGACAACCCTTTTAACACAGGTATAGATCAATTCTGCACTGTAAACACTTTAACAATTTTGAAGCCTCATCCCTAATAAGGCCGGAGGGGGCATTATGCCCCCCCCCCTCCACGATTTTTCTGATTGCTCGGGAACGCCCCGCCGCTCGCTGACTTTTTTCTTTTGAGTCTCGCGCAACTTTTAAAAGAATTTTTTTTGAAAATCGGATCTACGGTTACAAGGTCACGTGACCTTTTGTCTTTGCATGTCAGCCCGAAAATCGCTCATTTTCGTGATTTGTGTACAAAACATATGGAAAAGTCATATTCCTAAAAACAGATCAAACATGGGTTATTGGGTTTTGTAAAAAGTTTAGGTGGTTGTTTTGGGAGTCAAAATAGTTGAATTGTAGTAAGACATGAAATGAAACAACAAAACAATGAAATACATAAGAAATACATATCAAAACAAGGGATAACATAAGGAAAAAGCTGGCTCTTCCAATTTTTTTTGTCGTATTATTATTTAGAATGGTCTAATGAATATTATGTAGTGAAAAAGAATGCTTAAATATGAATAATATATGATTCATGGGTAAAAATGTGATTTTTATGACTTTATTTGCATAAATTACCATAAATATGCAAATGAGTGGATGTTTCAAAAAATTGAAATTATCATATTATTCTATACACTTCATTTGACATGCGTGCAAATTTTCGGGGCGATCGGCCGCTTCGCGGCCTAGATCTTAATGGACCCCCCGGCCGTACTAAGACCTCAAATAGCCCGGCCTTTTTAGGGTTATGAAAAATACAATGTGGCACAGGGGTAGTTGTGTGGAATATATAGAGTTAGAGCTACCCCATATGTAGTCTTCCAAATCTTTCACCAACAGCGATAATCTGGATGAAGATTGATTGGTTTGAGAAAGTCAACAGAAGTGAATGAATGCTTGCCTACTGAAGTTTGAGGTTGGTAGAAGCCTAAACTTCATGTTATGACAACACCAACAATGAAAGATTTATATGAAACTGTTAAGTCGAGTGATTTTTCTAAAAGCAGTAAACACTTCAACGTTAAGTGAGGCATGGTATCTTTTTAATGCCATTGTCACGAATATGAAGAAAAAGATTCACTTGAAATATCCACGAAAACAATAGAAATAATCAATGAGTATAAGTATGCATCATCTCAAGGGAGATTTAAATGTTCAGAGGACGGCCACATCATATCACATATCATATCATATCATATTATTTCACATTATATCATATCATATCATAGCATAACAAAGCATAGCATATAGTTTATCCTATCCTATTATATATAGCTTACAATAGCGTATCGTTATCATAGCATATTGTATCACCTCATATCATCTCAACTATTTTGGACCAAGTTCCCAAATGCTCCCCTATGCCAATTGGGGGGGGGGGGGATGTACAGTCCTGGAACTCTTTGGTATTCAAAAGTCAAATAACAAAATATCTCGAAACAGTTACTTATTGATAATCCGAGAGAAATGTATGGTGGCCCTGAAGGGACATCGCGAATAGACTAAATCGCGAAAAATTGGCGATAAAATTCACGACGTCGCCAATTTTATCGCCAATTTTTCGCGATTTAGTCTATTCGCGATGTCCCTTCAGGGCCACCATAGAAATGTCTTTGCTGATCATACATTTATAAACGGAATAGTGAATGATAGTTTTAATAATAATAATGATGATAATGACAATAATAATGATGATGATGATGATGATAATAATAATAATAATAATATAATAATAATAATAATAAGAAGAAGAAGAAGAAGAAGAAGAAGAAGAAGAAGACGAAGAAAAGGAGAAAAGAAGAATAATAATGATGATGATAAGGATGACGATAATGATGGTTAAACAAAAATGGTGAATACCTCCGGCAGAAACCCCAAATCACCACAACCTATAAACCTTTTTGTCGATGTTACGCACTACAGTATATAACTTATTTGAAAAGAAATGTTCACACGGCATCGTCGTAGATTCCCCAGACGACCCATAAACAACGACGCGTGTTCACACGGCACCGATGCAAGGATTGTTCGACGTTTTAAAGTTCAAGTCGGGCAGGTTGAAACCTTAAAGTTTGTTGTGTTTGCACGACTTATAACTACGAATTGGGATATAACAGCTCGATCGCTCAACATGGTTTAAAACTGCGAATAAACTACCGCGAAGTTTGACACCAAAACTAAACTTAAAGTTTGGAGACTGCCGTAACAACCTAGTTAATCACGCCATCGTTACGGCGGTGATATAGGCCTATCTGGACAATTATTAAGTGTAACTTCGAGTCTGTATGTAATGTGAACATTTTTCGTTATGTCTTTTTCTAAATCTCAGGCTTATGGCAGTTGTGCCTCAGTTGTGCCTCCACCTTGCCCACCCCACTGTCGATTGCCTTATGTGCACGTGTTCATGTGCTAACACTGCTGTAAAAGCTTGAAAACTAAGTGTCAGGAGTGGGCCTTGGAAAGTATTTTGCAAGTAATGCTAATTCCGGTATAAGTCAAATAAATTCTGTTAAATTGCAATAAGAGCCTTATACATAGATCAACCAATCAACAGCTTTGCGAAATATGTCAAATGAATTTTACTAAGAGCCTTATAGTATTATATCTATCAACAAAGCAAGGGCTTTGCAACATAGTCTCCGGTGACAGCCGCTCTGCAGTCGATATCCTACACTTTGGACCACATTCCTAACTTAAACCCTGGCCCCAAGACTAGTTCTATACCTGAATAACTCTTTACAGGAAACCTCTCCCCAAGAAATAGCTCTGATTATTCTGAATGATTTATTTTATTTCCCCATTAATCTACAAGATTCCCTGGCCACCAAAGTGTAGGAGAGAGGCATAAAGCAAGAATAATGCACAGTTTCTCAGCACGACATGGGCATCGCCATTTTCTTGATAAATCGTTTATCAAATAAATATATTCAAATTTATGGATGCTTCCTTCTCAGGTGTGTGTGGTGATGAAGCATTTCATTCACCTGCTATTATACTTTGTACTACAATTTCCAGAACGCAAATTGCATAAATAAGTTGGTACTCTTCTTGGATGAAGGTTTCTCATAAATGAAATAGATTTGTCAACTACTATATTTTGGTATTTTTAAAATGAATTAGTTACAATTGTTCCCTGCTACATATTTTGTTTACCTAATATAATTTTCTCAGCTATGATTTTTCCTCATTGAAAAGTAAAGGTTTTGTTATTGATTTAAAAAGTCTTTCCAACTAAAACTTGGTGCATGATACATGTACACCTTTACCTGGTACGTCACATCTTCAAGAAAATGGCTGCGTCAATATCATGCTAAAAGGCATCACATTATGCCAATAATATCTTCATTTATATATCTCTGGTACATTTTCGTAAGGAATATAATGCATGACAGGGCAGGAATACATCTCATTTTCAGAAGACCTAAACTTATTCTTTGGGGTTTGGTTTTGCCATTCATAAAATATATAGCATTCCGAACCTAATAAGCCCGGTCTGCCTCGAGCACTTATTGCCGCGCCGGAGCAAATTGTAGGAATTAAGCACCCAACCAAAATTTCATGAATGAACTCGTTGAATGGAACTAAGAAGAAAACCCCAGATAATTGGGTAGAAAGTGAGAGAAAGAGGGACGAGTACTCTTTGCTGTACTTTAAAGAGCAGAAAAGTCGGATCGTATGATAGGCTTAGCTGAAATGTTAATCTTTCGTAAAGGCGGGGCGGTCATACGAGGCCCCCGTCTTATATAAACAGTTACTTATTTGCGATTTATATAAATCACAACTATGTACATATAAGAGATAGGAGAGTGTAAACTTGCGATTAATTTGGGTCCTGAATGCACATTTTTTTTTTTTTTTTTTTTTTTTTTTTTTAGTCGTGTTTAATCGTGTTTACACTTACAAAGTGCAGCCGGGAAGGGGGCACAAGTCTAAATCATCTGCAATTTAGGGGCTATAATTGATATCGGGGCACATTTTTTAGGCCTACTGTTTGTACTGTACTGTACTGGATGTGTAAATAACGTATATATGCCAGATTAAAGTTTTCCGGGGTCAAATGTCACCCAACTCATATTCTCTATGCTGTAAATTTACATAAATTACTCTGTATTTCTGTCTCTCTATCCCTCTCCCCCTCTGTCTCTCCCTTTTTAATTGGCTTTCCTTTTCTCCATCTTCCTCTCTCCATTTTTTCACCCTCTCTCTTTCCCCCTCTAATTTTTAAAGTAATTTCCTTTCTTTTCTGTTTTCTTCTTCTATCTCTCGCTTTTCTACCTCTCATTTTCTCTTTCTCCCTCTCTCTTCTCCTTAGCTCTCCCTACTCCTTCTTTCTCTAATTCTCTCACTTTCTACCTCTCATTTTCTCTTTCTCCCTCTCTCTTCTCCTTAGCTCTCCCTACTCCTTCTTTCTCTAATTCTCTCGCTTTTCTACCTCTCATTTTCTCTTTCTCCCTCTCTCTTCTCCTTAGCTCTCCCTACTCCTTCTTTCTCTAATTCTCTCACTTTCTACCTCTCATTTTCTCTCTCTCCCTCTCTCTTCTCCTTAGCTCTCCCTATACTCCTTCTTTCTCTAATTCTCTCACTTTTCTACCTCTCATTTTCTCTTTCTCCCTCTCTCTTCTCCTCACCTCTCTCTGACCCCTTCTTTCTCTAATTCTCTGTACTTTATTCGGAATCAGAATAACCCAGAAGATCAATGAAACGGTCGTGAAGCCCTATAAATATATACAAAAGTTTCACCAGTTACACTAAGTTCCATATTGTTGTTATACTTTAAATGAAGGTCCATATCACTACCCAGCTACCGTTTTTACGTACCACTTCAAATTAATGACTTGAAATACCCATTGAAAGCCCTCAAACGAGCCCGATTCCAGCTCAAGTGTTTTTAATTTCCTTTCACGCGCGTGCTCATTTAGTAAATTATCTAGGCTTATCTCCCAGGGCTCTTCGAGTGCATCTAACCAGCAAAGAATGCGTAGTTAAATGTCATGGCTCAGAGACTTTTAAGGTATTTGTTTACAAAGAGGATATATTCCGAAGTCACTTCATTGTTGAGAGATGTAAAATTAACTTGCATGAGTGCAAGGTTTCCCTTCTGAATCAGTTCAATACCAGCTACCAGACAAATAATTTAATTTCATTCATTTATTAGTTCAATGAACATTCAAAATAGAGAAAATTGTTTTGTTCAAATGAAAGAGAAGATGAAAAATTATTTGGGAGCTCTTTCATTCATTTGTATACGATAGTGTGGAACAGTGTCATTAGAAAAGTGTCCCCTGGAATTGATTGCTTTTCAAGCGCCCTCATATTTTTCGTTATGGCATAATCATCGCTATATTTTGTATAATTAGAAAGTGAGTTTATTGTTTCTTCAAAATGATACCCCATTTGCTATGACCATTGAAAGGGGCAAGGTCAAAAGTGAAAAGCTGCAAAAAGGTACTGCATAACAATACCAGTGCTTACCAGTGCATTTTGAAACTTGATACCTTTGACCCTGTCCCAGCTCATTCCATGGCTGCAAAGTTATAACACATAATTATGATATCATTTTCAAGAAGAATAAACATATTATCTCATTATACTAAACAAAGCAATAATTATCCAATGACAAAAGAGATATAATTGGCCAAACATGAGTTTCCAAACTTACATGGCGGATACCGGCAGCATATAGAGGACATTGTTATTTTATTGCATTATTATTTATGCCATGGCGGTTAAGCATGTTGAATATTTCGCATGTTATCTGTAGCTTATATGAATGGTAATACACCAAGCGGTTTCATTGTTTATGAACTAAATCGTCCTTTAGTTTAAAGAATGTTTTATTACCTTACTATTATCTTCAATATAAATTGAAATTGAGATCGTTTGTATTCATGTATGTTTTTATTATGTTTGTAAACCACCGACTAATGAGGAGAACCTACCGAACAGGTATTAATTTCCCTTTGGCTATCCTCAAATCGGTGGCAATTCTTACCTCCTTTGTATCAGTACGTTTTGATTTAACTATGCTTGGAAACTCAATGCATAAATAATTACACACACATATATATATATATATACGTAGCTAAATGAATGAATAGATACATAAATGAATTAAATAAATAAATAAATAAATAAATAAATAAATGAATAAATAAAACGTTTCGAAAGTTATTTTTCAAAATTATTTTTCGAAAAGAAAATGACGAGACCTCTCCCGCATCACTCTCTGTAATATTTATCGGTACTGACCTTGTTAATCCACTATTCATTCGTTGAGTAACACCGGTGCCCCCCTTCCCGGTACCACTAGAAAGAGTGGACCTACGCTATGCAAGTGCTCAATGTTACAGAGCAATATTAAAACCAACATGGCAAAATGCTTAATGTCTCACATGAATTATGGGGGCGTCAATGAATCTTTATGAAGGAGTAAAGTAATTCGGGGCAGGTCGTTTATCTTGTGCCCCTCCTACACATTCTTATATGTATATTTGTTATTCATCCCCCCCTCCCCCATATTTTGGTCAGTGATAATCTTCTTATTCACAGTCAACACAAACCACAGGCGAGACGTTAAAGCTTATCCTGACTTCTAGACCTCGTTTGTAAAGAGTTGTAATTGATCCGGGTGTTGATAAGACGGGGCCCCGGAAATCAATCCTATTTTCGAAACCCTGGTCGAAACCAAAGTTGATTAAAACTATAAATTATATACATATATACACGCACACATATTTTTAGGCGTGTGTGTACGCCGGGGTTCGTGGGTGGGTGTGGCCGGAAGCCGTTTGTGTGTGTTGGCTTACATATTAATGTTTTATTATTATTATTATCATTACTGTAATCATCGGGACTACAGCTTGATACCCTTTGCTTTGTTCGCTCTTTACCTGTTTTGCATTTTCTCCCAAAGTCATTTGCAAAGCATCTCAATTTTATGTTGATTTTGCGACAATCTAGTTCACCCAATACCAGAACTCCTTTCACCCTTTCACCATCTTTGCCAACAAATAAAAGTAGAAAGCCTCGGATAACCAACATTTTGTTCATTCGACTAATCCTAATGCTCTTCGAAAAAAAATCCGCCCTTTATTCTCTTTCATCATGTTCATTCATATGTTCTGACCTCTACATTCTATTTCGATGATTTGCATTTTTCTCCTTTTTTCTATGCTGTATATATATCTTTGTTCGTTAATCCTTTTCTAACTTGCATGAAGGTCAAAAAGATAATGTGATTGTGTGTCTTTTCTAAGAGTCATCTACTTGGATTTAACTCTGTATTAATAGGGACTTTTAAATTTGCACGTCGACATAGTAGACTGCTACGTTTGACGTCCTTTTAAGGCTGCAATCATCGCACGTAGCAGGCCACTATGTCGACGTGCAAATCTAAAAGTCCCTACTTACGGATTGAAAGTCCCGATTGCCACATCAGCTAGCTAGGTTTATACGAGAATCCTTAAACTGTAGGTTTGGCTCGTGATTATAAATTTCGAGGTTTTCTTGTACGTTACGGACCACGTGGTCGCATTCGTGGTTTCGAAATACTCGAAGTTAAAAACGAGTGATTTAAAGAATAACGTGCAACTTTTGAGCAGGGAAGCGGGGGAAGGGGGGAAATCCTTACTCCGAGTAATTTTCCATTCGCGCGCAATCAAAAAATGTGATTTAAAACTGCATCTTGTAAATGGGTCATTGTTTAAAACTTCGAAGTTTCCCGAACGTAAAGCTTAAATGTACGAAGGTCCTGTCGAACATAGCTATTGTTGTCAAATATAAATTGACTCTGTGGCGGTCCACTTCTTCTTCTCTTTTTTTTTGGATAACATTCAAATTACAACTAAAAACCTATTTGTTTCTTTCGTTGTAATTATCGCAATATTTTAATTTACTATGTCTAGGAGAATTCCGAATTTGTTTTTCGGTTTATTGTTTTTTCTTTCTTATGCCTGTTACATGTACTCTTTTCTAAGCGCCATGAGCACCGAAAGGTGGACCTGTGCGCTATACAAGTAGCCACTATTATTATTATTATTATTATAACAATCTGGAATGTTCGGAATTCGTTTTTTTTCTTTCAAACACGCATAATCTCTTTACAGATGAATATATCTTCAGGTATATATTAACGTTCTTCCGTCTTCTTGAATTAAAATCATGACTCAGTTGCAAACGTCTTTTGACGTTGTTTGTTACTTTTCACCGTTTGCGGGGGCACAGAGGTTATTTAAAAAAAAAAAAAAAATCTCTTTTGAAGTCATTATTCATTGTTTTTATGTGGGTGTGTATGAAGGAGATGTGAAAAATGTGGAAGATACACCCCGAAAGTTTTAGGATTAACAATGAAGGTTCACAGATGAGGAAAGAACCAGATGAATAAATGTTAATATATATATATTAGCGTTCTACCGTCTCCTTCAATTAAAATCACGACTCAGTTCCAAACGTCCGTTCATGTTGTTTTTTAGTTTTCGCCTTTTGCGGGGGCACAGAGGTTATTTTAAATCTCTTTTAAAGTTATTATTCATCATTGTTATGTGGGTGTGTATGAAGGAGAAATGATAAATGTGAAAGATATGCACCGAAAGTTTTAAGATTAACAATGAAGGTTTACAGAGGAGGAAAAAAAAAAAAAAATTCAAACAAAAATCAGAAGAATTGAGTTCTTACCTCGGGACGACGAATGGCTTTAAAAAAAGTGTTCATATGAAAACTAGATTAGTAATTTCATTGGAATTTCAAACATTGTTACCATTGATCCATAGTCTTGCTTACCATAAACACTTTAACGACTCATTATTCTCAAGACAGTACAAGCAGAGCATTCACTGCAATACTAATTAAAAGTACATCACCACTCTCTGAAAATCAGGAAGCTTGCATATCGTTATGACATGTTGCTCTTAAACAGAGAAGAGGGGAAATGCCGTATGAAGAAAGGTTAAGGGTTCTCAACTGGTCTACCTTGTCAGCTCGTAGAGATTATCTTTTATGTTCATTTACCTTCAAATGTCTGTACTTTTGTTGTGACTGTGAAACACTAATAGAAAACATAGCCATTAGCAAGAGACGCCTCTTTACACTGTCCTTCATTCATCAGCAATCACGAACACAGGCCCTGTTCCTGTCCGCTTCCCGGAGATTTCCTCGGGTATGGGATGAATTACCGTTAGAGGTTAGGGATGCATCGGTGGTCTCCTCACTTTCATCCTTTCTACTCTCTATGAAGCGGTCCCTTCTCGATTCTAACTAATTTTCAAACTGAGAGGGGCTTCCTCACTGAGAGTGGGGGATTCCTCCTTTTCTTTAATAATCATTGTTTATCAATATCCAAGAACTTATTGAAACACTGGATTCAGAATGTTCCTTGTTTAATTTTTTTTTTTTCTCTCTTTCAATGATACAATGATTATATTAATTGAACCTGGAACAATGGTCCACATTGATAGCTTCATATCCACATTATGCCACTCTTCTTAAATGATAACACCATAGGCCCTACTCAATATTTTGTGAATGATTATCAATCCTAATGCTTATTGCACCTTTAATTTCTGCAAAAATTGTACATTATTGTGGTACATGACGTTTTATAATTTCCTTGATTGTATAGCCCAAAACAATATTTACGCTCTATTCATATGTATATTTTTGTTATATACAAGAAATTGCTGGTCAGATTTACCTTGAACAATTACACATCTCTTCTTTTTTCTTTTTAATTAGAATTTCTTTGAATGAGACACCGTTGGATCAATTGAATAATGACGATTTATGTTAATTGTGTTCTGGTTAGTTTAAGTTTTAAGTTTTTTCTGCATACAAATCTTAAAGCACTCTATTCATTGCAGCTTCATATCCTCTTAATGCATTTATCGAAATTTAATTTAATCATGATTTTCTGAATGATTGTTTGTAATTATTTTGTATACTTATATAATGTGAACCTTGCAATATATTCTATTATGTCTCGGAATGGCATGTGAGGGTGCACATGCCCCCGGGCAACAGGGAAGAATTTCGCTTTTGTGCACCCTGACCCACATGCTATTCCTTCTTTATCTTACTTTGTATTTTTCCTATTTCACTCTGTATACACCTATATACACTGTACATGCTGAATGTGTTTTTATGGTCGAATAAATAATAATAATAATAATAATAACATGTAAGAAAGAAAGTAAATGTTTCAACACCACCTTTTTACACTATGAGGGGGATATCGTTACCAAGAAACCATATTCCGAGTTTACCACAGTGGCTCCAGCAGATTCTACGCTCAAATTATCCGTGGGGGAGGGGGAGGGGGGGGGGGTCGCTGATTTTGTCGCAAAAGTCTACCTCTATCGTGTTCCGTGAAATACACTCAAGAATGAATTAAGACGATGATTATAAAGACTTACAAGAAATCAACTCAATAATGAATTATTGGCAATTCATACATTATTGGATTGCATATAGAAATAAATTTCGGATTATGAAATAAGTCGTTTGCAAGTTCGCATATTCGAATACGTGTCGTGCAAGGATAATGGGATTACTTTAAGTTGATTTTTTTTCTGAAGTCTTTGCGATTGTTTTGCAAGATTAATCGAGTAAAAACGGAACTTTCCGTTCATTCTATGATAATCATGTGTATGCCTAATCCTTTTCATGACGAGTGAATACCCTTGGCCAGAAAAATGAGATGAAATATTATCATGATAATAGCTCAATGCCACACATTTTTCCCCTCATGACCAGGGAGATAATGACTGTTTTTTTTGCAAGCGTGGACTGAAAACCTTAGGCCACGAATGATTGATTCCTATTTTCTCGTCGGGATTTTTTTTCGAAAATGAGGAGGAGGGGTTCCATGTTATTCGATATTTGATATTTTCCTACGGAACTGGGTAAAAATTCAATAAAAACCGCCTATTAAATACAATTTGTTTTGCACTTCAGGGGCTTAAAACAAACTGAAATTGCACAATATTTGTGGATTTTTTCCCTTTCACATTCAACAGATGTTCTTACATAGACCGATTCTTATTTGTTTTCGTTTCAGGATAAAACCATCTAATAAATACGAAAGGGGGGACAAGAAACTTGAAATTTGTTTTGTCAGTGGTCTAAACGTTCATTGACTCAACGTACATTACAAGTTGGAAATGTAAGGAATATCATTACTATGCAGTTGGGGACACTAGAAAGTCATGAATACGATGACGCCACATTACGACCGATTATTACAAAATTGAAACCACATGTACTGCTACTACTACTACTACTACTACTACTTCTACTACTACTACTACTTCTACTACTACTACTACTACTACTACTACTACTACTACTACTACTACTACTTCTATTACTACTAGTAGTACTAGTACTACTACTTCTACTTTTACTACTACTACTACTACTACTACTTCTACTTCTAATAATAATTTGCCAGCTGCCTTCCTATATAGCTTCAATATACGGCGCCGTGACTACATTAAGGCTACATACAGTAAAGTGCAGTATCTAGGTTTGAACCAAGAGCAAGGATCAGGTTTGTTTATAAATAAAAAGGTTGCATGAATAATGATCTTCTTCTGAAATGAAGTGCATGGATTACGTAATGCCGAAGGGCAGGGGTAGAACGCGATGACCCCATTCTACGGCCTATTGTAAGAATTCCCCCCTCCCATACAACCTAAACACCACAAGTCAAGGTTTCCATGTAAAGTAAACATGGGTTGAACCAGTGGCAGTTGTCAGATGTTTGTTTTAAAACAATGTGATGGTATGAATAATAGCTTCATATTGACCGCTGACGTCACGATGAAAAACGAGGTCATGTGGAAGCGATCGTAAACGTCTATGTCCCTCACGCTGATTGGTCAATATATGACCGTGGCGTTACTCATCGCACAATAGGTCTAC
The DNA here is from genome assembly GCF_000002235.5 of Strongylocentrotus purpuratus. Taxonomy (NCBI): domain Eukaryota; kingdom Metazoa; phylum Echinodermata; class Echinoidea; order Camarodonta; family Strongylocentrotidae; genus Strongylocentrotus; species Strongylocentrotus purpuratus. Next base: position 943,780 of record NW_022145574.1, on the reverse strand, counting down.
GCCTTAGTTTTGAAGGGAGTGGCGATGTTGTGGATCCTCGTTACATGAGCGCTGAATTGAATTAAGATGAATTTCAAAATGAGTCGTCTTCAGCAAAAACATTTAAGCAATACAGCGTCCCTTGTTTCATCTGCTTCTTGTTGACCTTTACATTTACAGGGAAAGGGGTGGCAAAGAGATTGTTCCAATTACAATAATACTTTATTACAGTAAAGTATCCCAGTCACACCGCCATGCCAGCGCGACCCCGAAACTACCGATGATCGACAAAATCCGGGTCATTTGCGCAATTTTAAAATTCATTTATTTATTTTATTCTTTTATCCCCCTTCTATTTTCAAAACATTTTATATTTCCTTCATTACACAAGTGTGCACATATTAGAACATTCAATAACAGTCTTCATTTTACGAAATAGTAGAGTATTCTTGTATTACCATAGCTTAATTACAATCAATTAAAGATGTTGTGTGTAGACTGATTCTATTAGTAAATTTGTAAATGTTAAATCCAAATTAGTTAAAAAGGACATTCAATGGTAGGTTTTATTCGGTCCATTGTTTGACCGGTGACGGTCTTGTCCGTGTGACCGAAGTACAAAAGCGAAAGTAGAAGGGTTTCATTCATGGTTTAATTAAGTAGCCCCATCAGGATGAATCAACTCATCAAACAGCCAGACAAATCAACAATGAACAGAGGCAGACGTCCAAATAGACTTAAATGGTGAATCAATTCTCAAACGGACACACCTTTATAGTATGGCAATATTTTGAAATGAGGTCACCCTTAAAAAATAAATAATCCGGTGAATCATTCATCAGAAATCGACAATTAGGAACTATCCCTAAACTGATATATCTCTCATCGTTGATTCTCTTTGTTCTCAAGATCTAATTTTACAAAGCAGTCAAGGTCTAGTCCAGCCGTCCAAAACAATAACTTTCTTAGAAATATGGATAAACTTGAAATATATCTATACTATATAGTACACATGTTTAAGTATTCATCGGATGGGACTACTACTACTGCAATTTTTCCAACGCAATGTATGCACATTTCCACTCCCTGGGGAGCATTCTAGTCAGTCGCCATTTTACAAGCGCATTTGCTACTCCAACCATATTAACTTTCGCATCCTACCGGTTACCCATTTAACACCTGGGTTGAGAGTGACAAATGTAGATCTATGTCTTGCGGACCTTGTGATCCACAGTCCGGTGACATATCAACTCGACCACGCCACCTCTGAAATGACGCCTTATCTATCTATCTATCCATCCACCCATCTTTCTATATCTACCTACCGCACTGGGTGACTTTGGCATTAAAGTAACGGCGCTAAAATAATGTCCGGCACCAGTAATTCAATCATGTCTATTCCTTTATCTAAGGCTGTGTGTGGATATTTTAGATGAAGAGTGTTAATGGTAAATGACACGTTTGTTACTGGGTGAGAAGTTTATGGCCGTACATGTCAAATATCGCAACACAATGACCGTACTCCCCCGCGAAAATGAATAGACATAAGAATCAAGCTAGAAATTCAACTTGTGGATGGATTATTGAGAATCTAAAATAAGATGACTGTTTCTTATGTTTTTGTTCCTTTGTATACTTTGTAATGTATTTATTATGTTCCTGGGCAATAAAACAAGTAAAAACAAATACAGTTACAATGCCCTTAATTTGATAATTGTAATGCATAGGCCATTTTCGTAATACAATCAAATTTGAATAATGATGATATAATAAATACGGTGCTTATGAAGCGCTTTCCACTGAAGTCTCCAAGCGCTATAAGGCCAAATAAAAAAATAAAAAAACATGTTTAGAGTCCTGTTTTTTCGAAAAATAGGAAGGAGGAGGCTCTTTTTTTTTCTTTCAAAATGGCCGCTCAGTACAATTTCCCTAACATTCGGAGCTATATTTCAAGATGGCCGCCGACGTTTTTTTTTTTTTTTTACTTAAAAACAGAAATAGATCCATTATAACAGTGTTTTTCTTCTTCGAGAAAAATTCCAAAAAAAAATTCAAAAAAAAAATAAAAAAAAAATAGGAGGCGGCCCCCAAAAAGGAAGCGGGCGGGGACGCTAAACATGTATGTTTTTTTTTTTTACATGGCCTAACAAACAAACCGACTGCTTTAGGTTCTCTCCGAGAGACCAGCAGATAATGAGGATTAGTGCCTTACCAAATGGCACTAGCGCATCGCCTTGGTTTCGAACCCGGGTCGCCGGATTACAAGACCACTACTGTACCTACTGAGCTATCTGCACATGATCGTTACTCGTAACAGTTGAATGAAATAATTTGTAACTTCACAAAGATTTATGCACTAAGTTTGATTACATGAAAAAATTGCCCATTGTACCACACAAAAAATTGATCGGTACCTTGAAATTGAGAAAACAGAGTTCAATTTTAACATTCCCCTTCATCATTTCGTTTCAATTCGGTGACAGTCTATTTCTATTTCTATTCTGCTACTTGTCAAAGCAAGTTCAGCATCTAGACAAGTCCGTATAAGATTATATTGTAAATCAGTGTGACATAATGATGAATTATAGAAATAACTTGCAAATTAGCCCTTTCACTTATTTTACATTTCCCTTAGATGATGAGAATGGATTAAGAAAGTCAGTCCTATTCTCCTTCTACCTGTCATATCCCCATTCCCATCGCACCCTGTTAAGTTGCACCCCATTTTCTCATAAATCAAATTCATTACATTGAGTTTGTCGGGTGTCCGTTTATCTCCGGCGAGGGTTATTCATCATGTCCGCATACATATTCTAACCACTCCTTTCAATTGTGGCTACTCTCTAAACCGGCGCGCCCGTCTTTTGATGACATTCAGTTATGCAACCCTAGACAAACCTTTTCTCATTCGAATCTGCATGACATAATTATTTGTCCTATTGGCGAAAGATCTTTTTTGAATGGGCCCTGAGCTCTCCATATATGTCGGACATAAAGGAGTGAAATTGTTTTGAATCACAATGGTAATTATTGGTTTAAGCTTGAATAACAGATCACTGTGGTTTAAGCCATGATGAGATGAATAAGAACAGAATGGGCCGTCCCCCCTTACGAAAGAGGGGAGCAATAAATGAAACGCGGTCCCTCATTGGTCCTGGAGTTCCCCATTGAGAATGCATCAGCCGGGGCGTGGTGCGATCCCAATTCTATAGATAGGGGGTAAACTGACAACGCTCGTCCCATTCTGTGTGGATCGCGGTAACTCTTAGCATTGTCCGCAAGCCCTTGAGAGACAGCCGAACCTTTTATTCCTCAACACAGGCAATGAGAGTTTTCTTGAACAGTCGCCATTGTATCACAGGATTCCATCCTTTCAGGAGCCGGCGTCGCAGCGATACGGATGAGCACACCGAGTAGTTCAGGCGTGCGCTCCTCAGAATACTCGCACCATCTTCTGCCCCACTTCACAAGTAATCATCAGTGGTTTCTTGACTCCTCCCCAGCTAGGACGTGACTTCAAGAACCTCACCGGAGACGTTGGGACCACAACGCCACTTCATCTTTACCCCTCGCCGGATATGCAATAATTGCCTGAAATACTTTCAAACTTATTCTCTCAGGAGTAGTATACCCTCGAAGAGGGATTTTGTAGACGTTTATCGTCTTCGTTAATATACTCAAGATGGAGTACAAGATGATTTCGACCGTCCTGGGCTGCTTAATTCTTGTGCATATAACGGTCGCTCAGGGTAAGTCAATTTACACGTGTTACTACAAATGGGTGCGTGATGTGTGTGCGTGTGTGTGTATGCTAGTATGGCGTAACTTTTGTGTGGAGTCAATGGGAAAAGGGTGTGGCTGTAGGGGCAGTGCGTCGTCTTTTCTCCTTGCTTGTCAGTTGGCGCGAAACGTTTCTTTTACTTCCCATCCCCATTGCTGAGCTTTAATTAAAGTTCGTGGACTCGACACACCTTATTAATAAGTGTTTGCATTGTGAAATTAAAAATCTTAGGCGTTTCTTTTATCCTTATTGAAATATTTATTTCTTTTGGGATGAAAGTTCGAGTACAGCAACTCATATTGCAGTCATCCTAAATCTATGAAGTATAACTTGCTTAACTTGAAGTTATGTTTTTAAGGTTGATTTATTATGCATACGATGATAGTTATTAGGCCTCCTATTTTATTTAATAGTTTAAACAAATTCGGGTCAAATGGAGCCTTACAGTATCAAACTCTTGACAGCGTTAATAAAGTATGTACACTCTTAAGGACTAAAATTTTAAATCACCATTTATGAGAACCGGGGATCGACTACTTTATCAAAATGCTAGATAAACACTTTGGACATGCTCGATTCGACACAACATAGTTTTAATGTACAGCGTTAAAAGTTTTGATGTGACATTTTAAAAAAGTGGTCACTCCCGGGACCTTTTAAATAAATAGTGATTTAACATTTTAGTTCTTAACGAGTGAACATACTTTGTTCGGTAAGTTGTTGACTTTTGAGAGTATTCTTGGGAGATGCAGAAAGGCATTCGAACGTAAACTTTCCCAGAAAGATGATTAAATGCGTTCAATAAAATAATAGAGAAAACGATCAATACGTCTTTTGTTGAAACGGTCTACCGGATTTAAAGTGCTAGAAATCGAAATAATCAGAGTGTGGCTGAGTGATTTTAAAGTTTGCATAACAATGTATGGATTGTAAAGTTATACGAGAAAAAAAAATATCAGAGTAAAAGGCCCACTAAATTGTCCGCAGGGAATGTCCATTTTCAAGGACCCGTTTCACAATGCCCTTTTCCAATGATAAATGACAAATCTGCCAATGACCAATCAGAAGCACGAATTTCACTAGTGGATGAGTCCCAGATATTATGCAACGCAATCATGGTAATGATGCTGTATACAGCATAAGTATTTTTTTCTCCACTTTTACAAGTAAAAGCATTTTTATGTGAGCTTTCATCATGAAACAAGCATCGATTTTCATACAAATTTACATAGATTAGATGAAGATGTTTGAATGACTCTTAGAACTTCCATTTCCCAATAGTTGTAAAACAGTTACCTTGATTTATGGATACTTTTTCACAAGTAATTGTCTTGTTAATTTAGCATCCAGCACCTCGGAGAAAAGAAATATCCATAAATTTGAAAGTATTTGTGACGTATTAGCTCTCCTTTGACGGGAAACCTAGTGTTAAAGATAAAACAAAACAGTTCGCACTATTTTTACAGATGCATCAGACAAACCTTTTCCTGATTTGAATAGTTTCGCTTTTCTAGAATATTTACCTATGGTATTATTCAGTCCTGGTAAACAGGGAAAGGAATTCCGAGTGGGAATACCAGAAATAAAATGTGCTAAGAGGTCAAACGTATCAAGAGATACAAAGATTGTCTCATAAAGGTCATAAGTTTAGTTGATCAGACTTTGCACATTCTTCAATAATGCCAAGGAGACATTATGTAACTTTAAGAAGATTGCATTCCTCATAATCCCTGAAAAAAATAAAATACCCGAGCTCTTTAGATTGTGTGGCTTTCCTTTTTCACTATTGTAGTTTTTCCATTCAAATACAAATCTATACATCAAATTTATACAATATATCGTTCGGGGTCGTCACTCCCTTAATCCCTTAATAAATGACTTCATGAAGAAAAGGGTAAAGTAAATTATTCAAAGGCTGAAGAAATATCTTTTGCGGATTGGCAATGCTCGGGATGTAACCTAATTTAATGAACGAATCTTTTTTAAGTGCCCCATACGAATGATTTCATTCGCATGTTACGAATAAATGTATTTTAATAATCAGAATGACAATGGCGTACATAAGTTGTTTCTAGGTAGGATAAACATTATGCCTCCCCTACCTAACACCACGTAATATATGCAATTTATATACTGACTACTGAAATTGTAATATTGTAATATGTGAATGAAACTATTTGTAAGAGGCTCTGACAAGGGTCTGTGCCTGCAAACTGTTGCTCAGTTGGACACCAGAGCGTTCCATTACAACAATTACGCAATATAACAATTGCAGAATGTTTGGCGACTCGAGAATTTACACAATTAGAAGCATCCATAGTTTACTAAATGCTCTTGATATGTTTGACCTCTTAGCACATTTTGTTTTTCTGGTATTCCCACTCGGAATTCCTTTCCCTGTTTACCAGGACTGAATAATACCATAGGTAAATATTCTAGAAAAGCGAAACTATTCAAATCAGGAAAAGGTTTGTCTGACGCATCTGTAAAAATAGTGCGAATTGTTTTTGATCTTTAAAAACGCTAGGTTTCTCGTCGGAGGAGAGCTGAATAGGAAAGGTCGCAAATACAAATGTATGGACATTTCTTTTCTTCGAGGCTCTGGATGCTAACAATGCAATTACTTGTGAAAAAGTATTGCATTTCAATGTGAAGTATGTATGTTCTATCATGTTGCTATGTCATAGAAGTCACTGGCAAGCTTTATCTCGATAGTTGCCATTGTTGTAAAATGTTGAATAAAATTTGAATCTATTTGAACTGGTTTGTTTGGGACGAAAAGTCTAAACCACCAAATTTCTAATATACCCACCCCTATATAATTTAACCGACAACTCTTTATGACATAAGACTACGCCATGTTCGTATTGTTACGATAAAACTGCTTTCTAAAACGAGCAAAAAATATAGATATATCGTAAGCTTACCACGCCCGACAAAAAACGAATACCTTGAATCACATTGGACTAAGTTATTTTTGTTTAGCTCATTGGCATAAGAAAGCTGCCTAATAAACGCAAACACATTCCAAAAGTATTATAAGATTCTAGTTGCATAAGCATAACAGATAGCGATAAAGTGAAATGGCCCTTCAGAGTTAAGTAAATAAAAGTGCGCCTCAAAAAGGCTTCTGGAAGAATAGTTCTACCCCTCCTTTACATTTTATATGAAAGTCGCTTCAAGGACTGTCATAATTGGTTCTCTTTATTCAAATCGGGCTCGATTTTTGGGATCGTCTCTTTATGAATCTGAGATAGGATGATAAAAGGAAAAGCAGTCTACCGAGGAGAAGCAAGATGGCCCTCATACCCAAAACCCCGTTCACACCCACGCTACCAACACCAGCCGAGTATAGAATCATATTGCACTGGATAGCTAAGAACCGGTCGGTTTGGAGTCTGTGTGAATACCCCAGTCACACACAGGAGGCCGACACCACACTGAATAAAGTATCATTTTACTCCGAATGGCCAGGAATGGGTCAGTTTGGATTCAGCTTGATTAACAAAAAAACATGTATATAGTTTTACTATCATGTTGTATTTTTCTTTTTATTTGAAAAAAAAGAAAGAAAGTTGCTAAAAGAATATGAGTAATTTAATTTATTTTCATCCTATTCTATTTTAGAAGAGACATGCAGTAGTAAGTCAATGTCTGTCCAACCCTGTTTTAATGTTTACTCTTGCACTCAATTATCTAGGTTACACTACAATTGTGAAATTTTATTTTAAAATAAGAATCTACCCCCGGTCTCCCTCTCGTTGAGTAACAAAGCATCAAAATGCCCTTTCGATTTGTTTTCCTTGTAAGAAGTTAAAATTTAAAGAGGCACTCTGAAAATCCTGATGACCTCTTTTGTTATCTCTTGACCACACCCTCCAAATTGTGCTACCTTCTATTACAAAATCATGATTCTGCCCCTGTATAATAGTGTCGAGTTTTGATTGCAAAAGGTGGTATATAATCTGTACATTGTATTCATATTATGAAAATGCGCTCCAAATACTCACCAGACTGAAAGAGCTGAATGAACTACGTAAAAAACAATTTCTTCCCCTATTGCGTTGCCAAAAGTGCCATTTTATTCTCCTTCAGCTTGACAGATTGAAAGAGTCTTGTCTCTAGTTTGTATAGTTCTTATCCTTAACAAAGGAATGGTTTGCATTAGTCCTTGGGATGTGAATAAAATGAATATAAATGACCTATTATCACTCTTGCTCATTCCTGAATAAGTAGGTTTACATAAAAGATTGGAAAGGTCTGAATTAAATTGTACGTACCACTTCATAGGTTATTTTAAACCTCTGTTACACTCTTATTACTATTAATTTTCTTATTATTTTTTTTAAAGAGGGGATGGGGTAGAGTTTCCTGCTAGCTCCTCTCTCTTTATCCCGTGCCTCCGTCTCTCGCGTTATCCTGTTCTTTCCCCTCGTTCACTTTATTCATCCTCCCTCATTTTATTTCGGTGTCTCTCTCTAACTCCCATTCTGTGTGTTTCTCTATGTCAATCCTTTCCTTTATCGGACTCTGTGATTTTGTTTACCTGTCCGTCTGCCGTCCCTCTCTCCCTCTATGTCTCTTCCTCTCACAACCTTTCACATTCCTGTTCCCGTTTCTCTTTTGTCCCTTTTATCGTCAAGGAAAGTACAAAAGGTAGGCATAAACATCCATCCTTTTTTTGGTGGGGGGGGGGGGGGGGGGGGGAGGAGACTTGGACTCGAAATATTTATTTGAATAATCTGCATCATGCAAATGATTTCAGTGAATATCCTTGCATGCTCAGTAGCTACTCGCAACTCCACGATATTAACCAACTTTTTCCTTCATTTTTTTTCACCCGGTATTCTTTCCGTTTTCACCAATATAAATTTATTACAAAATAATCGTAACATGTCAATGAATTCCCAATCCATTTGGAACTCAAGAATTAAGCTATTGATATTGTCCGTCGTTTCCTGCAAACATATTTTGTTTAAAAATGAAGGTTTGATTAGAGCATGTCGAATAGTATGTAATATGTGTAATTGTGTGGAGACATATACCCACTGATTATTACATAATGTGTTGTGCTTGATATCATGTTTTGTATCCAAGCATTGATTACGCATCTTTTGTTTAAACGGTCTCTTTTGTTCATGTGAATAATTGGTAACGGAACTTTTGTGTTCTTTACCCGAAGCCAAAAACTATAGCCTTCATCATGATATCGATCGCAAACAAGTGCTGAACTCTTCCACCAATGATAATACACTCGGGTTCAACAATGTACCCTTGGTGTAATGATTTTAAAGCGAAGACAAAAAAACAGACGTTAGTTTTACTAGCTGAATATGTGTAAGGGGTTGTGAAGTTCATTGTTTTTTTTTTGAGGACCGGTATATCCATTAGACATGCAAGCGTTAGATTTTTCAAAACTGTTAGCAAGTGCTTGGTAAAATAGTCCCGTGATTAACGACGACCCATTCGGATCTTCTAAGAACTTTATTATCTAACCCACACTTAAAATCCAACGATGCTGAAAAGTTTACGTCACTTTGAAAATGCCACATCTGATTTTCTCAAATAAGCCTATTGTCTATTTTTTGTTCTCTTTCAATTTCTTCTTGGTTCTCATTATAATACTCTCATTAACTACCCTTATTAACCTAGTGTGTGTCTCACATGCAGGAACGTTTCTAAAAGCATATAAAGGGTTGGGGCATGTAAGTGTAGGTGACAACACGACTCCATTTATAAAATGCTTAAAACAATTTTTCCGAGAATTTATTTTAGATTTGTCCGTGCAGTCGGCAAGCCGCGAGAATAATATTGATTTGTTTTGCTCATGCATGGATCCAGAGCCATATTTTGACTAAATTGGTGGGTTGAAATTTCGTGTGATATAACTCCCTCTCCCCCATACATCGAGATGCCCCGTCTAGGAATCAGGGTGTTCCCTCTCAATTTAGCTGCCATTCTCTCATTCTCTGGTCAAAAGTGTCTTAAGGAAATCATCCAAAGTCTTTGTATTGGTTTTTTTTTAGGTATAGGGTTGAGAGTTTGCGAAAGTCATTACACTGTGTTGACAGGAGTTGCTAGAGTTGCTTCGATTTCAATTGGTTTGTTAAGATTATTAGTGAAGATGTCTTGACTTAGGTCTACAGCTCGTGTTTGCTCTGCTACTTATTCTATTGGCTGTAAAGGTTTGCGCTGCTCTTCTGCGAGAATAATCTGCATTTTTTTTTATGCGTAAAGGTGATTTTCTTAGCTATGTAGGCATACAGCGTAGTGGAACCAATTCGATCATGAACAGGTCATATAAAAATAAAAAAAGTACCTGCGGATCACGAATCGTCACCCTTGGCGTTCAATACACTTTATGTCCAGTTGAATAGTAGATTTTTTTTTAAAAGTCGGATTTCATTTCTTGAGTCTACATGTCCATTTTAAAACTTAACGAAAAGTGCATGGATCAGTCCACATTTAAAAATGTAGCATGTTAAATTATAATATTATGAAATCGGATTATTGGTCCAAGTGATTTCCTAACATTTGTTAGTTTAATAGCGATTTTAAATTTTATGAAACATAAATATCATATAGGCCTAACCTGTTTTCATCATTCATCATTAGTCATCGATTTCTTTATCTGCGCATATCTGCCAAGAAATTCGACTTTGTAATTGAATGAAACTTTTAGATTATGTGCATAATTATCTATGAAATAATTCGTCCTCTAGTCAGCATCTTATATACTGTTTAAGTTGCTGTATATTTAGTGGCAGATTTCAAAGGCTCGCCGACGCCGGAAAAGATAAGAAAAAAGTGTGCGTGCGTGAGTAGTTGGTGTATGTGTATGTGCGTGTGGATGGGTGGGTGTGGGGCGTGTTCATAATCCAGGCCAAGACTCGCGGTTCGTTTGAACTCATTCGGCTAATATTAGTAACAGCCTACTAATAATAGTAATACCCAATACCCGTCAATGTCCAGTGAAATTCTAAATTGTCGGTATGTCATATTAATTGAGTTGTATTGAGACTCCCGAGTTCCGTTTGAGAGAGCGATGTGACGAATTAGAGTCTAAACTAAACTGATCAAATTCTGTTGAAAAGTGTACGTGTGGTCCCATCTATCGCTATTTGTGTGTGTATTCTTTAACCATGTATGTAGTTAACTCCAGGGAGCTAACGCGACGCGTACGGCGGTGGAGCTCCATGGAGTTTGTATGTTGTCTGACTATGAAAATTGAATTTGACAGAAAAAGTTTGTAGAGGATCTAATTGGAGAACTTGCAAGCAATCAATCTCAAGTCTGTGTATTAAAGACGAGGTTACTGTAACTGATTAAACCGTTACTTATTATACCAACCATCACTGACCATCAGCGAACCAATTATGATTGGCCTAGACCTAGAATCTATTTGGAATTGGCTTTTGGAGCTCTAGAGTCTCGGCTCCTTGCAGAATGACAGGGACTATCAGTCATATCTGTTGATATCTGAATTGGCTATTGTGCGCAATTGCACAATATTATACACCCCAAAAAATTGAATTATCAAATTGTAAAGTATGTAGATCTAGGTCTTCGCTATACATGTTTGTTGAAATATTCTTGATGAGCTAAATCTTTAACATTTAATTTTGTTTCTTTTCCATATAGAATGTGCTGTGAATCAGTGTTCCTCCGGTCTCAATTGCTATGATAGGGATGTTCCTGGAGAGCTACCTTATGTCTGCGAATGTAACGTACCCTTTTCGCAAGGCATTGAATGTACAGAAAGTGCTGGTAAGTACACGTATAAAGGGGCTATTATTAACCCACATAGTGCCACAATGTGTTCTTCTGACATGTCCGGGGCTGTGGCAAAAAGCTCTGGAAAACTTCAAAAGAATTCTGTAAAAAAAAAAGAAAAAAGAAAGATTTTGCAACAAAAAATTCAAGAAGAGATTTAGTAAAATTGAAAAGTATAGTCCTCTTTAAAAGGGGTCCTCAGCCAAGCTGTACATTATAGTTCATTTCTATATTTTGAGAAATATCCATGATATCTAATGTAATACATGTAACTATTTATTGGATGCAATATATATATATATATATTTTGGCAGTTAAATTTGAAAATCGGGTATTTGAAAATTCATCAAATTTTTTAAATCGAACATTGGAATACCTGGCACACGTTTTTGATACAAGTGGGATTGTATCAGTTTGCATGAGACAAGTTTAATCGTAATATTAAAGGTAAAGACCAGTATTGGAAACGCCCCAATTTCAAAAAATGAAATGGAAGCTCTTATTACCAATCATGTGAAAGAATATGTTTTGAATATTACATGATAACAATTTTGATGAGAAACTGTATCTCTCGCCTGTTGAGAGATATGAAATGCATGTGTCATGCACGTGTGTGTAGTCCCATATACATCTTTCTGTGTACAGTGCTTCTAACTTTATGAAGACTTGGCCAAATTTCTTATCATTTTGATGATTCCAGAACCTTGGAGTACATCTATGCTAGATGATCAACCTTTTCTGATCGATTTCACGACGTTTCTTTCACAATGCAATTGCATGACCATAACTGGTCTTTAGCTTTAAATGTTTTTGCAAAAAAACAAGCATTTTCAATCTCCATCCTTGTGATTATTTACAGACAACCAGGAAGTGTTTACATGTTATGGAGATTCCTGCCAGAGCGGCATCTTCAGGTCAATCAACTACCCCAGTGATTACAACAACAGGTACAGGGCCTTGTATCTCTTGTATGTACCAGGCGCTCAGAGCATCACATTCTCCTTCAGTGTCGAGTTTGATATTGAGGAATTCAAGGATGAACTCTATATCGGTTCTGGTAAGTAGAAGTTGTGACGGTATATTCCACATTTTTGTGGTTTGGTGCAAGACGTTAGGGTTCAGAGCCCTATAAAATTTACAAGGCCCCCCCCCCCCTGTCTTATAGAGAGCCGTTATTATTTGCAACTTATTTGTGATTGATGTCAATAGCATCTATGTACAAAAGAGATGAGGGATTGCAAACTTGCGATTGATAGAGGACTTGCTATCAATTTGGATCAATCGCAACTCTGTCTCAGACAGAGCCCAGATGTATAAGTCGACTGGGCAAACATTTCTGCACAAACTGCATCAAGTATTATTACCTAATCAATTGCGTTTGGTGCCAGGAATTTGAAAGAGTAAAGTAAGCTTTATGATCCTAAAACTGGCAACACATAGAGATTCAAAATATTTTTTTTCGATCAAAGTCAATCTACCTCTTTGATATAAAATTGTTATTGTCCATAACTATGCATTTTGCATTCAGGATGCGTGTTTTTGTCCCACTACATTTTGCTAATAAATTTACCCTAAATATATGGTCATTTTTATTTAACCTTGGATATATCCTATCTCCCTCCAGGGTTGATGTACAACGATGTTCAGCTTGATGGGCTTGGTAGCCCCCCTGATTGGCACTTCTTTGAGGGTTCAATCCGACCCCAGGATTTCACTATTCAGGGTGATGTGGCCTGGATGTACTTTGGAACTGACAAGAACATTCAGAGGACTGGTTTCGAGGTCTCCTGGAATGCTCTAGGTAAAGTTTACATGTTATTGTTGGTGATATTGATAATGATGGTGATCTGTTTCCCTTTTTAAATTTTTTTTTCCTTCTGATTATACCCCTATTTTTCCTGATTTTTTTTCTCACAATTTTGTTACTCAAAAGGGGGGAATTTTTTGTTAGATGCCATTTTTTTTCCCCTCAGATCCTTTTTTTTTTTTTTTTTTTTAACTAAAGGGGGAGAGTGAGGAAAAAACAACCTATTTTTGTTAAAGTGCTCACTATCACCCCTGATTATGATGATGGTGATACTGGTGATATTGATAATGATATCAAATAATACTGTTATCCCTGCACAAGCTTTGACTCTCAGTAACTGTTGGGTACTGGGTAGATAACAATAAGTTATTATATTTTGATGGTCAGGCTATCTTTGGATATGATGAGGATGAAAATATTGATAATGACACTTAATAATGATAAAAGTTGATAACAATGAAGATGATGATGGTGGTGATGATACTGAATGATGTTAATGGTGACGATAGTGATAATGGAAATGATAATGGTGATGTTGATGTTATAAATTGATAAGGCACACATATCCGTAACGTCAAGGCTCATCAATATTAAGAACACAGATAATAAATGGGTAGTTTAGAGTCATTATGGTCACTTGACCTTGATGTCCCATTCTTTGTATGCAAGGCTATAATTACATTACTATTTTCCAACAGTGGATAATACCCCACCTGTTTTCATCAACTGCCCAAGCAACATTGGGGTCAACGTTGAGATCGGAACCCCAAGTGCCTCAGTCACCTGGACTGTTCCCACTGCCGTTGATGCCAGCAGCGTCTCCACAGTATCCAGCCATAACCCTGGTCAATCCTTCACCACAGGCACAACCACAACAGTCGTCTACACCGCCACGGATGCTTTTGCAAACGTTGGGCAGTGTGCATTCACCATTACCGTCACAGCAAGTAAGAAATGTGTACTGCATGTTCATTTGGGTTTTCTATTTTTGCATTCTAGTAATATTTATATCGCTCTTATTACTAATATTTCTTAGCCCTCTGCTATTAATGTGGCTTCAGCATTAAGCAATTCCTGCAGTAATAAAAGCTTCTTACTACAAAAGTGCTGTTATTCGAGCCCTCTTTACTATTTTTTAGGAATGATTCCCATTTTTTGGCCTTCAAGCTATTGTTTTGATCCCTAGATTCCTCTTGTTCTGAAATATTCTGTGTGAAAAGTATACAACATAGATTGTATTACTAATTTTGCCTTCAGAGATATTTGCTGTGAAAGGTTGGCTTAATAACACTGCCCAGGCAAAATGAAATGACCTAGTCACGGTGTCTTTCATATTTCCTATCTTCCAACATGGTTAAGTACGGCTATAGGCTGGGCTCAGCGATAAGAGGCGCCTAACAAAAATCAAAACTCCAACCCTAAAAAATTTCAAAACCTGATAGAATCTGATAACCTCATTCGAGACCCTTCCCAAAAAAGTTACCTGGTAGCATGGATTCAGGCCCAAGCCCTTTTTTCACTGTATCTGCTATCCATTCAATATTTAAAAATTTACATTTTTTTATTAAGCCCTTTGTGTTTCATTTGTGTCAATTCTTTTCATCTTTAGCCTTAGTTACAACATATGTACCTTTGAATTTGAACATTGATGTCTTGTGTCATGTATGAACTGCCCTCTAGGTGTGCCAAGTATATTGTGTGACCAATATATGTGTGCCAATGTTTTTAACTGGCTGTCAGGTTGTGTCATGTACAGTGCAGGGTAATTTTCAAAATTCGTCGCTGTTTTCACGAAGTGACGGTAGTGGAAAAAAATTACATTCACTTTGCGTTACGATTTTCCTCACTACCGTCACTTCGTGAAAAAAGGGCCGAATTGTCTTTTCATTTTATGAAATATTATTAGTGAATTTATAGCCTCTCTTGGTATGCATCTTTGATACAGAATCTATCAAATTACACATTTTCCGCCATGTGCAAGTTGTATTCTTGATCCTACTGAAAATGTAATCAATCACCATTTCTTTTCCTTTCCATCTTTCATCTTGCTTTTCATGCTACATTTCATTCCGAATTTAGCTGACACTACACCACCTGTCGTAACGGTGTCCAGTAGTACAATCACCCGTCAAGTTGAAGTTGGTACCCCCGGTGTCAATGTATTTTTCACTGAGCCTACTGCTACTGATAACTCTGGGCAAGCTATCCTTATCAGCCGTACCAACCAACCTGGAGACTTTTTCTCAGTCGGTCAGACCATTGTGACCTACACTTTCCAAGATCCTTCTGGAAACCCAGCCTCTGGCACTGTTACTATCAATGTTATAGAAGGTAAAAGTCTTTCACCTTTTATTCCACATGTTAGCAATACCATTATAACAATCTTTCTGTTATTGATTTCTGTCAAACATGGCTACTGCCTGTAAGATTCCATCATGGATTTGTCTTTTATTATTGTTTTATTTGTGCATACATGTAGATGTAATTTTGTCAACATCTTTGTTGGTGTCTTTTTAGGCCATGTCGTGTTTCATATCCATTTATGTGTATATCATATCCATTTATGTGTGCATAATATCCATTTACATGTTTATCATCCTACATAGAAATCTAATTTACTCTCCCCAAATCTGTGCCCTTTCTTATGAGCCAAAGTTAGAAGCTTTTTTTCTTCATCTTGTGATATATCCTGCATTCACCTCTTATCTTTAGTTGACAATATTCCACCCGTCGTAACGGTGTCCAGTAGTACAATCACCCGTCAAGTTGAAGTTGGTTCCCCCGGTGTCAATGTATTTTTCACTGAACCTACTGCTACTGATAACTCTGGCATCGCCAATCTTGTAAGCAGTACCAACCAGCCTGGAGACTTTTTCTCAGTCGGTCAGACCATTGTGACCTACACTTTCCAAGATCCTTCTGGAAACCCAGCCACTGGCACTGTTACTATCAATGTTATAGAAGGTAAAGGTCTTGCACCTTTTATTCCACATGTTTTATAATGATCTTTCTGTTATTGATTTCTGTCAAACATGGCTACTGCCTGTAAAATTCCATAGTGGATTTGTCTTTTATTATTGTTTTATTTGTGCATACATGTAGATGTAATTTTGTCAACATCTTTGTTGGTGTCTTTGTAGGCTATGTCATGTTTCATATCCATTTACCTGTATAATATCCATTTACGTGTATATCATCCTACGTAAAAATCTAATTTACTCTCCCCAAATCTTTGCCCTTTCTTATGAGCCAAAGTTACAAGATTTTTTCTTCATCTTGTGATCTATCCTGCATTCACCTCTTATCTTTAGCTGACACTACACCACCTGTCGTAACGGTGTCCAGTAGTACAATCACCCGTCAAGTTGAAGTTGGTTCCCCCGGTGTCAATGTATTTTTCACTGAACCTACTGCTACTGATAACTCTGGCATCGCCATTCTTGTAAGCCGTACCAACCAGCCTGGAGACTTTTTCTCAGTCGGTCAGACCATTGTGACCTACACTTTCCAAGATCCTTCTGGAAACCCAGCCACTGGCACTATTACTATCAATGTTATAGAAGGTAAAGGTCTTGCACCTTTTATTCCACATGTTTTATAATGATCTTTCTGTTATTGATTTCTGTCAAACATGGCTACTGCCTGTAAAATTCCATCATGGATTTGTCTTTTATTATTGTTTTATTTGTGCATACATGTAGATGTAATTTTGTCAACATCTTTGTTGGTGTCTTTGTAGGCTATGTCATGTTTCATATCCATTTACCTGTATAATATCCATTTACGTGTATATCATCCTACGTAAAAATCTAATTTACTCTCCCCAAATCTTTGCCCTTTCTTATGAGCCAAAGTTACAAGATTTTTTCTTCATCTTGTGATCTATCCTGCATTCACCTCTTATCTTTAGTTGACAATATTCCACCCGTCGTAACGGTGTCCAGTAGTACAATCACCCGTCAAGTTGAAGTTGGTTCCCCCGGTGTCAATGTATTTTTCACTGAACCTACTGCTACTGATAACTCTGGCATCGCCAATCTTGTAAGCAGTACCAACCAGCCTGGAGACTTTTTCTCAGTCGGTCAGACCATTGTGACCTACACTTTCCAAGATCCTTCTGGAAACCCAGCCACTGGCACTGTTACTATCAATGTTATAGAAGGTAAAGGTCTTGCACCTTTTATTCCACATGTTTTATATAATGATCTTTCTGTTATTGATTTCTGTCAAACATGGCTACTGCCTGTAAGATTCCATCATGGATTTGTCTTTTATTATTGTTTCATTTGTGCATACATGTAGATGTAATTTTGTCAACATCTTTGTTGCTGTCTTTGTAGGCCATTTTGTGTTTCATATCCATTTACGTGTATATCATCCTACATAGAAATCTAATTTACTCTCCCCAAATCTTTGCTCCTCTCTCATGAGCCAAAGTTAGAAGCTTTTTTTCTTCATCTTGTGATCTATCCTGCATTCACCTCTTGCATCCCCTCTTATCTTTAGTTGACACTACTCCACCTGTCGTAACGGTGTCCAGTAGTACAATCACCCGTCAAGTTGAAGTTGGTTCCCCCGGTGTCAATGTATTTTTCACTGAACCTACTGCTACTGATAACTCTGGCATCGCAAATCTTGTTAGCCGTACCAACCAGCCTGGAGACTTTTTCTCAGTCGGTCAGACCATTGTGACCTACACTTTCCAAGATCCTTCTGGAAACCCAGCGTCTGGCACTGTTACTATCAATGTTATAGAAGGTAAAGGTCTTGCACCTTTTATTCCACATGGTAACAATACCATTACAACGATCTTTCTGTTATTGATTTCTGTCAAACATGGCTACTGCCTGTAAGATTCCATCATGTATTTGTCTTTTATTATTGTTTCATTTGTGCATACATGTAGATGTAATTTTGTCAACATCTTTGTTGCTGTCTTTGTAGGCCATTTTGTGTTTCATATCCATTTACGTGTATATCATCCTACATAGAAATCTAATTTACTCTCCCCAAATCTTTGCTCCTCTCTCATGAGCCAAAGTTAGAAGCTTTTTTTCTTCATCTTGTGATCTATCCTGCATTCACCTCTTGCATCACCTCTTGCATCCCCTCTTATCTTTAGTTGACACTACTCCACCTGTCGTAACGGTGCCCAGTAGTACAATCACCCGTCAAGTTGAAGTTGGTTCCTCCGGTGTCAATGTATTTTACACTGAGCCTACTGCTACTGATAACTCTGGGCAAGCTATCCTTACCAGCCGTACCAACCAACCTGGAGACTTTTTCCCAGTCGGTCAGACCACTGTGACCTACACTTTCCAAGATCCTTCTGGAAACCCAGCCTCTGGCACTGTTACTATCAATGTTATAGAAGGTAAAGGTCTTGCACCTTTTATTCCACATGGTAACAATACCATTATAACGATCTTTCTGTTATTGATTTCTGTCAAACATTGCTACTGCCTGTAAGATTCCATCATGGATTTGTCTTTTATTATTGTTTTATTTGTGCATACATGATGTAATTTTGTCAACACCTTTGTAGGCCATGTCGTGTTTCATATCCATTTACGTGCATATCATCCTACATCAAAATCCAATTTACTCTCCCCAAATCTTTGCTCCTCTCTCATGAGCCAAAGTTAGAAGCTTTTTTCTCTTCATCTTGTGATCTATCCTGCATTCACCTCTTGCATCCCCTCTCATCTTTAGTTGACACTACTCCACCTGTCGTAACGGTGCCCAGTACTACAATCACCCGTCAAGTTGAAGTTGGTTCCTCCGGTGTCAATGTATTTTACACTGAGCCTACTGCTACTGATAACTCTGGGCAAGCTATCCTTACCAGCCGTACCAACCAACCTGGAGACTTTTTCCCAGTCGGTCAGACCACTGTGACCTACACTTTCCAAGATCCTTCTGGAAACCCAGCGTCTGCTACTGTTACTATCAATGTTATTGAAGGTATTCTTTACAGAACTTTTTACCATTTGTATTCATAATTTCTTACATATGTTTATTATTTTCTGGTGTGGTATTTTTGTCTTTTTCTGTTGGTTTACTTGCTTCTCCAAACATTATTTAAACCTTTAAATTCATTTCCACCTCATTTGTCACTGTTCAACCAAGAATTTTCTCACGAGTCTTTGTAGAATCAAAGAATTAAGTTCATCTATGGATAGTTGCCTCATCTTTTCTCTATCATTTCACATTCCTTGATATATCTGCTTGCATCTACTGCTTTCTTTAATATCCTCTTTTCTTTCTTTTAATTTCTTGGTCTATCAAATACATAAGCATGCCTTTGTTCATATTTTTTCAGTTGACACTACTCCACCCGTAGTAACTGTGCCCAGTACTACAATCACCCGTCAAGTTGAAATCGGTACCCCTGGTGTCAATGTGTTTTACACTGAGCCTACTGCTACTGATAACTCTGGCATCGCCAACCTTGTAAGCCGTACCAACCAACCTGGAGACTTTTTCCCAGTCGGTCAGACAGATGTGACCTACACTTTCCAAGATCCTTCTGGAAATCCATCTTCTGGCACTGTTACTATCAATGTTGTAGAAGGTATTCTTTACAGAACTTTCTACCTTTTGTATTCTGTTCAACTCCTTATATAGGAAGGTTGAAAACATAGTAGTTTCATACATGTGTATTACTTCCCATGATATTCTGTCTATTGTGTTTGTATCCTTGTATTTTTCCAACATTGTTAAAGCTTTTAAATTTCCTTTGTCAGGAGTGTCTGGCAAAGAAAAGTATTAAAGCAACCAAGAATTTGCTCTGAAGTAATTGTAGCACCATAGAATTAAACACATCTGTAGAAAATCATCTTTTTCTTTCTTTAAATCATTTTTCATTCCTGGACCTATCTACTGCCTTAACAAATCAGAAATTCTCAAACCATAAAGATAGTTATGGTTTTCTTTGAAGGCGTCAATGTGCGACACCCAATAGTAAATTCTCACAACCAATTTTTGAATTTTCCCAACCGTTTTCCATGAAAATAAGACATAAAACAATCTTTCAACAATTGAATGACTGGAATGGTATATAGAGCCAATTCATTGCTTTGTGACGATTTACATTCACATTAAATAAATTAAATTATAATTTCGTTGAGAATTCGATCAGATCAGTTTTTCCCACTTTGTATCATGAATAATGGTTCGTTATCACTCAAACTGATTATATTTAATTGTCCAACTAGCATTGAAGTCACTACCTGAGCACCATTTTCTCAAATCTGACCAATGTTGTTACCAAGTCCCTTTAATATCATCTTCTCTTACTTTTAATATCTTGGAAATATCTAATGCATGCCTTTTTTCATATTTACTTCAGTTGACACTACTTCACCCGTCATAACTGTGCCCAGTAATACAATCACCCGTGAAGTTGAGCTCGGTACCCCTGGTGTCAATGTGTTTTACACTGAGCCTACTGCTACTGATAACTCTGGCATCGCCAACCTTGTAAGCCGTACCAACCAACCTGGAGACTTTTTCAATGTCGGTCAGACCGTTGTGACATACACTTTCCAAGATCCTTCTGGAAACCCAGCCTCTGGCACTGTTACTATCAATGTTGTAGAAGGTAATTTTTTTGCACTTTTTGTACCACATTCCATTTTCCTAGGCCAGAAACACCTTGTTCTTGTAGCCAATGGTTTAGACAATGCAGTTTTGTGTTTGCTGAGTTGTGTTTGCTTTCTTTATTGACTTTCTTTGATAGGCTCATGTTGTACATCATCCTTTAAAAAAATGGGCTTTTCACATCAATCTGTTCCACAAACTCATAAATATATATTCATGAATTCTTACATATATATTTATATCACATACCTCTATATATCTTTGATGGTATCTATGGCCTACACGTATATATTCACCAGTCTGTTCTGTTCACGATTGCTGCCTGTTTGAGTGCAATCCCCTTCTGTATGTTTGTTTCCTTTCCATCTTCCCCCATCACTATCACCCCAGTGGACACTACACCACCTCAAGTCTTTGTGACCACCGGCGAAGTTGTTCGCACAGCACCTTTCGGATCCTCAGGTGTAAATGTCTTCTTCACCGAACCAGTTGCTATTGATAACTCCGGCACCGCAGACCTTGTGAGCCAAACGGCTCAGCCGGGCGATTTCTTTCCAATTGGAAGCACTGTGGTAACCTATCGATATCGAGATGCATCGGGCAATGAAGCTACCGGCACTTTCACTGTCACCGTTGAAGAAATGGGTATACATCAATTTTGTTGGTTCCATGATATCTCCAAATAACGTTTCTATCCCTTTCTTGTGAAGGCACATTTATGGGGCTTCTTTTACTATCAACCTTTCCATAATTTTCTAAGTGTTACAGAATTTATTTTTCTTGACGTGTTTTTCAAACGATTTCACGCAATTGCCCTGCCGCTCAAATTCCGCTATGGCATTTTTAAATATCTATTTAACCAGCAGTGCTAATGATGAGGTAATCACTTATTAGCGCGTTTATATCTTGGACTCTGTGAACGTATTTCCAAATTTCTATGTACTTGCATGCTATAACAAATCAACAATATATATGCTATCTCACCAGATTTTGATTTTCTTGCCTAATTTCAACCCTTACCCTGTTGTACTTCTCTCAACATATTCTTGTAATAGTTTGTTCTTATTTACTAAAACAATTGTATGGTATTGCAGTGTAACAAGTTGGGATTGCTAATTATATAAAGCTTATAATGTTAACCTGTATATGCCATGGATATTTTCTTGTAATCCTTGCATTATGTTTTGCTGCATTTGCAAAAGTAATAATAACTGAGTAAGCTTATATTTCATGCTTATTATGATTTTTGTTTTCTTTTATTTGCATTATAATTTGCTTCATTTGTGTTTCCCCCCTAATTAAACGTATTTTTCAGCCGACACCGAACCACCTGTTGTATACACTGAAGACAATGTGATTCTTATTGAGCTAGGGCAACTTGGCATAGATGTGAATTACACAGAACCCAATGCCACGGATAACTCTGGCATTGTGTTTCTTTTAAATCGCACTGCCCAACCTGGCGATTTCTTTCCGGTCGGAAGGACAGTCGTGGAATACATTTTTTCGGACCCCTCTGGCAATCTTGCCATTGCAAATTTCTCCGTCACTGTGTTTGTTGCAGGTGCTAAATAGTAGACAGACCTTAGCAGAATAGACAGTTGTCACCTATGTATTCTCCAAATAGATTACACCCATTAGGCCCATTTCCATTCATGTATTTCATCGCGTGATATCATATCAGGGTTCCCCATGATCATGGAAAAAACAGGAAAGTCGTGGCAAAATAAATTCTTGATGAAAGTCGTAGAAAATCATGGTTAAAAGAAAATGTTATAATGTCACAGAAATTCTGAGGGTAGGGGAACGCCAAACATGAAATGATAAATATCACTTTGTGGTATTCCTATGCCGCCTGGATGTAGCATTTCATACCAAAATGATACTTGTCTAATTGTTGAAAAAAAGCAAAAACGTTGAATGTGGGAATCCTGGTAATGCATGGTTGATATTGTAGCTGTTGGACGGACAAGCTGATCTCCTATGTTTACCTGCATTCAGCGAAATGTCCCTTCCACTAGAATTCATATTTGTGTGTCTGTCCATTTTGTCATCAAAATCAATAAATTAGAAATACTTATTCTCATATTCCACAAGAATTTTCATAGCACGAGAGAAAACTAGCTTCATTGGTAGTTCATTCTCACACACCCCTAGGTTAGCACACATCACCCATCACCAATTATCAACCTTTGAACATTCATCAAAAACTGTTTGCTTGATTTTAAGCATTTATAATTTTCTCTTAAAATTTTTATGCACAAATATTTGAAATTCTTTTGTTGCATTAAATGTTTCATGGTAGAGGTAGCTGTTAAAGACAACACCCTGGATGGTGATTATAAAGATGCTTGGGTGCCATATGATTTAGAATTTGATGTTTGCTTAGCAGTAAATATTAGAATGCAGTAATAAATAAACATGTGCATAATAATAGTTATTACCATACCAGATACCATTAATTACATTTACATGTAGCTTTTCCATACAAACATCTAGTGTAATCAGTTACATTTTAATTTGAAATTTATCATGAATCTACCATATTTTAGGTTAAATTACAATGATCTATGGGTAAGTTAACGGAACAGATCTCATTTTCATCTACTAGAAGAAAGTTTTGATAAAAATACTGAAATGGGGGATCCAAACCAATGCCTGAGCCCAGGACAAATGGTCTAGACCATGAGAAATTAATAGGACTACATGTATTTAACATGGAACATTGTCCAAATTATTTGCACCCGCTTCCCCTTAATGCATCTACAAGTACAACATGATGACCTCAGACCTACCGTATATATTTACTAGTTCTGTGATTCTACCAGAACATCATACCTAATTGTGGACAATTCTGTTTTTCGTTATCAACTTTTGAATTTCCTTTTTATATTAATTTTACTTGATTTGCCTCATTGAATTTCAGTTCATAGAGTTCTGCCTGTAAAATAATTCCTTTTTGAGATACATGTGGGAGGTTTATTTATTCAGCTCTCAATCAACAAATCGTTTTTGATTTGTCACTTTTCTTGCAGTTGATACCACCCCACCTACAGTCACTGTCAGTGGAGGAAACATCGTACGAACCGTGGAGCTTGGCCAGAGCCGTCTCTCGGTGATCTACACCGAGCCAACCGCTACTGATAACTCTGGGGAAGCCAACCTGGTGAGCCGCACAGCTCAGCCTGGCGATCTCTTCCCCGTCGGCACCACAACCGTGGAGTACGTCTATCAGGATCCTGCTGGTAACGAGGGTAGAGGTCAATTCACGGTGACCGTCATTGCTGGTAAGTGTTATTTGTACGACACCTGGGGCCCGTTTCACAAGGCCTTTTTCAATGACAAATGACAAAAATCAGTGACAAATCTGTTAACCAATCAGAAGCAAGGATTTCAGGAGCTTATAACAAACACTGGCATTTGTCACTGATAAGTTTTGTGAAACGGGGGCCCTGGGGTGTTTAACAAAGACTAAAATCGACTTTAAGTTGGACTTAACTATGACAGGCCATTCATGCCACTGTTTGCTCATTATTTACTGGCATTGGTTTCTCAAGGGACGTAGAAATCATGGTCACAAATCTACAGAATTTTCATTTTTTTATAATTCATTATTGAAGAAAAAAATATTATCTAAAGACCATAATTCAGAGACCAATGATGAGAGCAACCAATGGCATGAATGGCCATAGTTAAGTCCAACTTAAAGTCGATCTTAGTCTTTGTGAAACACCCCCTGGTCAGGGCCCAATAACACATAGCTTAGCAATAGATTGTGCGATTGATTTTGCAATTGATTGCACATAGTGATCGATGCAATCAATCAGAAGGAATTGGTAAGATCAAACAGCTTCTGGATGTGCTGTGCGAAGCCAACCTATGTTACCTTTTCCTATTGCATCCATACCTAATGATTAATTTAGCATGCATATCAGTAAAAACCAAAAGAAACATAAAAGAAAAATATGCATCTAGATATAGTAGCCTAACTGGGTCCAGTAATTGGGTGCAAAGTATGAAAGAGAAGTTAATTTGAGGAAGCAAGATGGCTTAGTGGTAGAGCAGTGGTCTCGTGAGCAGGAGGATCTGGTTTCTTCTGCGTTTGAGACCAAGTCGATGCGCTATTGCCCTTTGATAAATCCATTTACCAATTTCTTTGGAGTGGACTTAAAGCAGTCGGTATTCTGGTTCCTTAGTTACAAGCGTACATATGCTTTCTTAGCAGCCATGTAAAAGAAACCATCAAACCATTAATATTTTATATTTCCTGATTTGTATTCTCTTCAGTTGACACCACCCCACCTTCCGTCAACTGTCCTAACAACGTATTCCAAGAAGTGGAACTCGGTACCTCCAGTGCCCCGGTCTTCTTCACCGAACCAACTGCCTTTGACATTTCCGGACAAGCCAACCTTGTGACCCGAACAGCAGCCCCAGGAGATTCCTTCCCTGTAGGGACTACCTCCGTGTCTTACATCTTCAGTGATAACTCTGGAAACGAGGCTGAACCCTGTACTTTCACAGTAACCATCTCCGCAGGTATGTTTTTTATAACCTTTTATTTGCCAGGATTGTCAAGTGGCAGGATAGCAGAGACTTGCTAAATGTGTAGATCAGCACAAATAGTAGATCCCAATTAATGAAAGCTTTGCATAAAACCCCATTTATTTCTTTATTTAGCTAATGTACATGATAATCCTGTTATCACCTGGGGACATAGTTTCCTCACTCTGCAGGCCAATATGGTCACCAGTGCTGACAAAGGCACAGATCTCTGTTGCGATGTTGACCCATGAATTCGCTTAGACCCAACGGCTCTGTGCAGGAACCACCCGGTCCCGTAGGCAATAGATTAATAAGTTCTTGCATTCCTTTTTTCCTCTGCAGTCGATACCACACCACCCACTGTCAACTGTATCAACAATGTCGCTCAGACGGTCCAGCTCGGCACCGGCAGCACCCAGGTTTTCTTTACAGAACCTACCGCCTTTGATATCTCAGGACAGACCAGCCTGGTGACTCGCACATCAGCTCCAGGGGACAGCTTCCCAGTGGGTACCACAAGTGTCACCTACATTTTCACTGATGCCTCAGGCAACAACGCCCAGCCTTGTACCTTCAATGTGGTTATCAATGCAGGTTTGTCTTTTCATTGATAGTTGTAGAGGTTTTGAGGTTTAGTGGATAAGTTGCTGGACTGTGAATCACATGGTTTGTGGTTGTAATCCTGCTGCGGCCTTGTTTGGCAAGATGTATTAATCTACCAAGTGAAGTTATTGGATACCCAGTAGAAAAAACTCTTTGTATGCTTGAATACATTATCATGGTAGCTCAGCTAAAGCTGGTGTAATTATACGATTGCAGAGCCCTTGTGGAGAACAGAATTAACACTGATGAGGCTATCTTGGGTAAAAAAAGACATATTATTAGAGTTATTGTGGTTACCCTGTGCAGAGTTCGGGTATAGACTTTGCCAAAAGTCATCAAGAACAAGACAAGACATGTAATTAAATTACCTGTTCATGAGAATACAATGCATGTTAATCAATTATTATACTGGTCTTAGCCAAGCTGAATGCTTGCTGGTGCTCATGTAATAAAATAGGTTGATTTATGAACCACTTTTCTCAAGGATACAAAACGGGTAATGCTAGTACATGGCAGGAATTAATTTGAGCATTGTAATGGCAGCCGTGCTAAAGCCGGGGTAAGGAGTGGCGATGAGCTAGACGTGAGCACTATACAACAATCCACTATTATAACAATTATCTATTATTCATTATTACAGTTGACACCACCCCACCAACGGTTAATTGCGCCAACAACATTGCTCAGACCATTGAACTTGGATCGACCAGTGCCGTCGTGAACTATGCCGAGCCATCCGCTACAGACATCTCTGGAACAGCTTTCCTAGTGTCCAGGAGTAGCTCACCAGGAGATTCATTCCCCATCGGCTCGACCACCGTCACCTACATCTTCAGTGACCAGAGCGGCAATGAAGCACCACCTTGTGTCTTCACAGTCACCATTGGAACAGGTAAGAGATCATTTAAACAAAACGGCTATAATGAAAAATGTTGTTAGAGGTTCGTTACGTCTTGTCTGTAGCAAAGAGATGGAAGTGATTTGTACAGTGAATATATATGTTGGATTTTGACCTCCTCTGTTTTGTTTTCTAGTTGACACCATGATGCCCATGTTTACTAGCTGCCCAAACAACATTGTTCAGTCAGTCGAGCTCGGAGTCCCAGGAACTGTCATCAGCTGGACCACTCCCACGGCCAACGATGCCGCAGGTATCGCTTCAATCGTATCCAACCTCCAACCCGGATCGTTCTTCACTGTCGGAGAGTCGGCGACCGTCACGTACGTTGCGACTGATAACAGCGGCCTGACCGACAACTCCTGTTCATTTACAGTCACCGTCTTTGCAGGTATGATCGCATCTGCTGTAGTGAACACTTTCCCAAGAAAGACCCTATTCTCATGTTACCTCTGAAAGAACCTATTCAATAAACATTTACCAGTAAATAATAATGGTGGCTTCTTATATAGCGCACATGTTAGTCACGTTGTGACGCTTCTGGCGCTGCCCCGATTATTACCCTGGAAAGACGATTCACGATTTAAATAACATTACAAACAATAATCTGCTGTAGATAACAGAAGGCATTGTCTCGTAAAACAACAAATGTACATATTGAGGATATCTTAAAAATGAAGGGTGGGTACTTTCCATCTCACTTGAAACACGTTAAGATTAAAAGAAAAAGCTTGTCAGTCTTCCAAATTAAATTGATTTCATTATGAAATTTGTTATAATCATAGAATGATGAAAAATCTATGAAAGAACCACATAACAAATTCTAAAATCATATTTCTGATGTGAGGTTGTCAATTTGATGATACCGTTATGGTTAGCAAATCATTTTGTAAGACATTTGAAGGAACTTTTAAGGTAAGGTTCAATGTTATTTGTGCTACTATTATGTGCATGGACCACTTCTTCCTGATTATGCAAAAGTTTTTAACTGACATGCATGGCTGTTCTTTCCTCAATTACAGTTGACACTACACCACCCTCCGTGGTCTGTACCAACAATGTTTTCCAGACTGTCGAACTTGGCACAAACCCTGTTCAGGTTTTCTACACCGAGCCAACAGCCTCTGATATTTCCGGCCAGGCCAACCTCGTAAGCAGGACAAACGTTCCAGGAGATTCCTTCCCGGTAGGAACCTCGACGGTGACCTACGTCTTTGCTGACAACTCTGGCAACACTGCAGATGCCTGTTCTTTCACTATCACTGTCACAGCTCGTAAGTCTATTTTCTTATTAACCCGACTAGGTCGAGCGTACTCGCGTTGGATTGACAAGCTTATTTCTTTTTTTACAAAATCTTTTGCAGCTTTTGCCTAGCTTTTTACTGATCAATCTGAGCTTGTGTCCTGGGTGATATTTTCCCCTCTCAGGGGGGTCCCATAAGACTCGTGCTTCTCCAGTGGAGACCACTGAAACGGTGGTGGCATTCTGTAATTCTAACCTTAACTGGTTTAAGGTTCCTGGATAAAACCCTTTGGTCTATGATCCCTCCATGTTCCCTAAATTCTGAAAACAGGTGTTTCCCATATTAAGCCAATAGAAATGAGAGAATTCTGTAGTCAATGGATCATTTGTGTTACCTCTACATTCACATTAGTTTGAAACCCAAGACTAAAGTTGGACTAAACAGTTATGGAAAGCCATTAGCATATTTGAAAATATTTTGAAAAAGTTATTTTAAAAGGCATAAAATGTTGATTCAAATCATTTATATTTTTGTTTATCAAGGAGATTTCAAGATCTTGATGTGGAAATTATGAAAAGTCTAAAATACTCAAATTGTTTGCTGTTGAATATATTTTATTTAAAAGCTACAAATAAGTCCAACTTAGGGTTAATCTTTGTGAAACACCCCCCTGTATCTTTACCAGCTTTGGACTATATACGCAGACTATATTCGGATAGATTTTCACTGAACTAATCCTGTTGCTTTAAATTCCTTTGATCAGAGGACACAACGCCTCCTACCGTGAACTGCATCACCAATATCGTACGAACCGTGGAGTTGGGTACCAGCAGTGTTCAGGTCTTCTATAATGAACCAACGGCATCTGATCTTGGCCAGGCAAGTCTTGTCAGTAGGACCGCCCAGCCGGGAGATAACTTCCCCGTCGGTGTGAACCCAGTGACCTACGTCTTTGGGGACAACTCTGGCAACCAGGCTGACCCCTGCACCTTCACCATCACTGTGAACACACGTGAGTACTGTCCTTTGTTGCTCTTGGTCATTTTGCTCTAAGCCAGTCCGGACATGGTGATAGAGGTCAGTTGCACAAACACTGTAAAACCCATCAAGACGTATGCTCCTTCTTCCTCCAGGAAGAGTACAGTCCACCATCTGGTTTATCACATACTATTTGGCAGGTCTGGTGTTGTGAATGTACAGTGCACATTTGAAACTTTCTACAATATTATATGTGCAGCTAAAAATTCATTATCTCCTTCTAATGAAGAAGGACGTCTTGTACCTCTTGCTTAAAAACTTCAATGTAGGTACAGTTTCATCAATCCATGAAAGTTATCACTGATCATTTATGCACCAGCAATACATGCCATGATACATAGATGGAAGTGTTCTTTCCAAGAGGTGCATACACAGATATTCATGAAACACTTCATTCACTTTGGTATTGGATATTCTAAAATGCACAAAGTGGGACTTCTCCATGTTTAATAGATCTGCAGATATTTTGGGGTGATTTGTACATGTGCTGTTTGCACTATAGCCTATTGGGGAAAGAAACTAACGGAACAATTGAATTACACACAGAAAGACTTGTATATCATTACAAGACATTAAAGATCACCTGAAAATAGAAATGATACATTTAAAGGATATGTATCATTGCATATTGGAGTGTTATGAATGTCTCGACTAGTCCCTTTTAGATGATTTCATGTTAAAAGATATTTTCAGAACATTTGCTTTAAAATACAAACTATTGAGATATTCTTTAGTGGTTATTACAGTTATAACAAATATAGGCAGTGGTCAAACTATTTCTTCTTGGTTCTAAATCATATGGTTATCCGACATTGATATCTAATGCAACATTGTTTCAGGCAACCAGTAACATAAACTTTCATTTTGAGCAAACGAGGCAGATGCTTTGGTAGATTTTGAGTCAATCCTACAACTGTCAACTAAGAACATGAGGACACGTGTGACATATACTGATATGTAAGATATCACTTAATATATCCCCTTTGGCTTTTTGACTCGCAGAGGATACAACTCCACCAACGGTGACCTGCATAAGCGACATCACCCGCGTTGTGGAACTGGGAACAACGAGCGTCGGCATATCGTACACGGAGCCAACCGCCACCGACATCTCTGGTACCGCTACCCTGGATTCGCGATCCCATACCCCAGGGCAGAACTTCCCTGTTGGCTCCACTGTTGTCTCCTACTTCTTCAGTGATGCGAGCGGTAACAACGCCCAGGTCTGCTCCTTCACCGTCACCGTCAATAGTCGTGAGTAGTACTTGTCTTTCTAGCTTTGCACAAAATGAAGCATTGATAACCTGACAACTAATGCACTAATACCTGGATTCTTTTGGTGATCCCCAGGCATTATTTTTTTAATTGTATTTGCTACTGTACTCCCATTTTCTTGTTTTCTTTGTTATTGTTACACCCCTGTGTGTTTCTAAAATTAAATTTAAGGCGACTGGAATACAAATTTAATCAGAGTGGTTTATCCCATCACACATGAATGAGCGGTCATTCTAGCTCACACGTCCTGACACGTTTTAAATACATTTCTGCTCTGTAGAGGATACAACTCCACCCACTGTTTCCAACTGCCCCTCAAACATTGTCCAATCTGTGGAGTTGGGTACGCCCGGAGCCACTGTGACCTTTAACCCTCCCACCGCAACGGATGTCGCCGGGGTCGCATCCATCGTCTCCAACGTCCAATCAGGAACGTTCATCACCACTGGCGAGACGAGGCAGGTCACATACACCGTCACAGACAACAGCGGGCTCACAGACACCTCCTGTACTTTCACCATCACGGTGTTCTCTGGTAAGATCAGCTTGACCTTGTAAAATTCATTCCCTATACAGTCGACTATAGTAAGAACAAGTGCAGCTTCACATCACCAAATTCCTTGCACAGTCTCCTGTAACCCGTTCACTACTGTATTGTGAAAGTCCAATAGGCTTAATACACAGACCACCAGGTTCCCGTAGGCAAAGGGTTAATAAGATCAAGGATGCCTTGGAGGCTTCGGTGGTAAGTGCTTCATAAGCACCGGTTTTATTGATTTCATGGTGTATACCATTTTCAGACCATAGTTAAGGTATTTTTGTGTACAAATTAGCTCATTCTAGGTGATTTTCAGGCCCTCTGATCAATTGTAACTGGCATCTCTGAGTAATATCCAGGCTTACTTGCTCTCATCAATTTGATTGTTCATTCCTTGTCAGCTTAAGTAGTAAAGATCAAAGGCGATTCTGTGTAATGTGTCCTTCAGGACATAATGTTTTTCAACATACCGTAATTTCAAGCACAATTGAATAATGGTGCTTTCTGGTATAACTCCCTTTTTATAGTCGTAGCACATCAAGACAGCTTTATTCATGGATGAAATTATATGGATAACTGCCTTGTGTCCTATAGGCCACATTGCATGGAATCGCCCGAATTCAATTTATTTATTAAAATGATTGTAAATATGTAAAACCAGACATTTTTGCTGCCTGAAACGTTCACGAATCGATAAGCGCTGGCTACTTTCGCGGTATAAAGCTTTTGCCCAATGCAAAAATCGTGTCGGTACATTTTTCCGAGACCCGTCCGGAAACCCAGTCGGTCAGACCGTTGTGACCTACACCTTCTGGAAACCCAGCTTCTGGCACTGTTACTGTCAATGTTGTAGAAGGTAAAATTCTAACACCATTGATAGTACCACACGTGCAGTAATGTTCTCTTTAGTATTTTACCCATTTGTCTGTATAACTCGCACCTGCCGCATGTACTTTTTTGTTAAAGGGGAAGTCCACCCTGAAATTAAGTTAGTTTTAATAGGAGTAGAAAAATGAGAGAAACAAGTCAGTGAAAGTTTGAGCAAATTCCGATTAAAAATAAGGAAGTTAGGATTTTTGAAGTTGTGATCAATCAAACACAAATTGGCAACTCTATGACGTATCATGCGAGCTCAACTTCCATTTGCTCAGTACTAAAAAAATCTAAAATTTTCATTTTCCCTCAAGAAAAATTTCAACCATACATGCACCCTAAATATAATAATTGCAAATATGTTTCTATACTCCCCCTGCAAGGAACAAATATATATTCCGTCATCAATAACGAAGAAAACATGATTTTATGGAATATTATGCACAAAGCAAATGAAGGAGAGCTCGTATAATAAGTCACAGAGTTGCCAATTTGTATTTGATTGATCACAACTTCAATAATTCATAACTTTCTTATTTTCATTCAGAATTTGCTCAAACTTTCACTCACCTGATTTTCTTATTATTCTGCCTCTATCGAAACAAACTTATTTTGGGGGTGGACTTTCCCTTTAATGTGTGTTTTCTGATGTGCTGTTTGTATTATCCTACCATGAAATAAACTTGGATCATCAGTAATTATGTCATCCATAGCTATAAACATTTTCTAGTCTCATAATCTATCTTGCTTTCATTTCTTGCATGCCCTCTTATCTTTAGTTGACACTACTCCACCTGTCATAACTGTGCCCAGTAATACAATCACCCGCGTAGTTGAGCTCGGTAACTCGGGTGTCAATGTATTTTACTCTGAACCTACGGCAAGTGATATCTCTGGCACTGCCAATCTTGTATCCCGCACTGCACAACCTGGAGACTTTTTCCCAGTTGGTCAGACCGTTGTGACCTACACTTTCCGTGACCCGTCCGGAAACCCAGCCACTGGCACTGTTACAGTCAATGTAATAGAAGGTAAATGTCTTGCACCTTTTTGTCCCACTTTTTTTCTATTGACGCATGATTGCATGTTCTTGCTGGTTTTTGCTGATTTTTTTTCAAATTCTCTTACATGTAGTTTTGTGTAAGATTCGTACATGCATCTTTTTCTTTCATGTTTCTTTCATACATACATGTACACATGCAATTACTTTTCTCAACTTCGTAGACAGTGTATCCTCATGTAATATTGTAATTGGTGTTTTGTGTATGTCCTACTGTGAAATCTCTGCTCGTCCTCTCTCATTGTTGCTACTCTTTTTCCATCTTGCGATCGGGTTGAAGAACACATGCTCCTGCAACAATTGCTCTGGGATGATGAGCGATAGATCGTTTCTTTTTTTTTTTGCTGTCACCTGTACGATTTGTATATGCATCTTGTTCACGTTTCATTTCTCCATGCATGAACCTACCTGTTATTCCTCTACTGGATTTTGTGTACATCTGTTAGTGCCAGAATATCCTGTTTTGTCAAGTCTTAATACAACGTCGGAATTAAGCTGAACTGCATGTCATGTTGCACTTGTATGTCCTTCTCTGAAGTCTTCGCTCCTCTCTTGTCGTTAATTAGATTTTTCCTTCTCATGAAACACGTGCTCCTGCGGCAATCGCTCCACGGCATCTCTGGCCTGAACGCTGTCCGTACCGGTCGCGAAATTTGCGAACATTTCGTTCTCGCAAAAGTTTCTGGTTTTGCAGTTATCGAATGCTGAAGCCGCGTTTTCAGATGATGCATTCGACTGCCTAAAAGAAAGAACAACGTCGACGTGACTTTTTTTCTTTGATATCCAGTTGATACCACACCGCCCTCTGTGGTGTGTACTAGCAGCATCGTCCAGACAGTTGAGCTTGGCACGGCAAGTGCCCAAGTGTTCTATACTGAGCCCACCGCTTCAGACGTCTCAGGCCAGGCCATCCTTGAAAGCAGGACAAACATGCCAGGAGATTCCTTCCCGGTTGGAACCACAACAGTGACCTACATCTTTGCTGACAACTCTGGAAACACTGCGGATGATTGTTCCTTCACTATCACAATTACAGCTCGTAAGTGACGGCGTCCGTTCGGTCATGAGTGACTGCATCTGTTTTGAAAACGTGATATATCCATGAATATAGTTTACAGTTCTGCATGTTCCATCAGCCATAAGGTATGCCTCCAGACTTTGGTACAGAGAAAGTCTCCACATTGGTCTCTTTTGTACTGTGCAACTGGCTCCTAGATCCTAATCAAGTGGTGGGTCAAACATTAGCGTTTGATTCATTTGAGACCATCATGTTTTCATTGTAGTTTCCTGTACTTTCCAGCCAAATTTTAGTTTGCAATGCACAGTGGGCTTAGAGGTAAGTACTCCTTGTTATACTTCTTGTGGGCTACATCAAGTCACAAGATCATATGACGTTAGGTAGCTTAACAAAATGAAGTGGCACAAAATGATGCGTCCGGAACTCTAAATGCAGGATTGTTTGAAATTCTTCATAGCACACGGCCGGTAATTCTATCTGCTTTCTTGATTGGACTTGATATTACCAAAAATTAACTTTTCATCAACAGATGTCATGGAGTATTATGCATTTTCTGTGTCTGACCCGTATGTTTGTGCCACAGTTTGCTAAGTTACCTAAACGACCCTTAGTAGTGGGCTGTCATGGGATATTCGACATTTGGATGTTACCCAAGAACAGGTATTGTCATTCACCAGGATAAGGACCAACAGGCCTTACATAATGCTCTATACTTACCACCCTTACATTTCCCTCACCTGAAGACTCTCCCAAGAGACAAGTACTTCTTGATGGGATCACGGGTTCGCTTTGTGCGAAACTTGTACACCCGTTAATGGTATTAAAACTGAGTGTGGTGTCAGCGAATTATGACCCTACTACACATGGAAACGTTATGAAATGTTATGAATTCTGGGTCTTCTCCTTCGAACAGAGGATACTACACCGCCCTCAGTTATCTGTACGAACAGTGTCTCGCGCACCGTGGAGCTCGGAACCACAAACGTACCCGTCTTCTTCACCGAACCTACTGCTTCTGATATCTCGGGAGTGGCCAACCTAGTGACCAGGACTGCAGCGCCTGGTGATTCCTTCCCCGTTGGCGTTACCACAGTGACCTACATCTTCTCTGATAACTCTGGTAACCAGGCCGACCCCTGCGTCTTCACCATCACTGTCGATACAGGTATGCAAATTATCCACTATGAATGCAATCTAGTATTTTGGTAGTTATCTGTTAAGTGCATATCACACATGACTGCCAACCAATCCCATTCTGGAGGTACTATTCCTAAGTTTTAGCCTTCAAACTAAATGTAATACCTGAAAACTTCTGTGTAAAGTAAAGTTGAAAGGTTGAAAAGAACCTTCCAGCTGTGAATCACAGAATGTACCAACTGTGAATGATTGATGATTCCATAACTTTCGTGAGCACTTATCCAGCATTTGTCTGATGGGTTTCAATTTTTCTGCCCATACACAGATATTATCTCAGAAGTGCCTTATTTACTTGAACCTGACCCAAAGTCTTAGTTTAACAAAGAAAAATGTAGACCTCTGACCAACTACCTTGCATTGACTTTAACCACTTTGTATGCCGTTCAATTAATCTCCCCATGCCACATTGTGTTTATCATGGGGTACAGAAACCCATTTCCAGAGCAAGATTAAACTGTTACTGTGTTAAAAATAGGTAATCTTCCGAAGCCGTTATATTGTACACAGCAATCCTTCCTTCAATTGGTGCCTATGTTTTGTGCAAAATTGCATGTGTGGTAAACAAGCAACCGTGCAGATAGGCAAAAGAAGCGATCAATGTGCTAAAGTGTAGTAGATGGAACGCATGGTAGACTGAGATTTGATAGAATGATGAATATAAGTTGATGACCCCTCTGTCTTGTGACATATACAGTGGATACCACTCCCCCCAGTGTCACCTGCATCGACAACATCGTACGCACCATTGAGTTGGGAACCAGCAGCGTCGTCATCTTCTACTCTGAGCCTTCGGCATCGGACGTCTCTGGACAGGCTTTCCTTTCCTCACGTAGCAACGCCCCTGGAGATTCTTTCCCAGTCGGTACTACCGTTGTATCGTACATCTTCACTGACCCCAGTGGCAATAATGCTGATCCATGCGTCTTCACTGTCACAGTCACCACCAGTAAGTTCTGCTAGGTTTTCCAAAATTATTGTGCAAAATTGTTCTTATCAAATTAATTTGTATGATGTAGCATGTTTTGGAAGCAAACTCATTTTTAAGGCTAGATTTTTAACTTTCTTGAAGCAAAGTCAACTCATTGGATGTATTGATGTATGTAGCTTGTATATGACTGGCAGTAATAAAGAGAAACAAAGAATTAAAATAGGAACTGAACTATGATTATAAAATGTGTTCTTGCCTGTCGCAGCCGATACCACCGACCCGACAGTC
This sequence comes from Strongylocentrotus purpuratus, assembly GCF_000002235.5. Classification (NCBI taxonomy): domain Eukaryota; kingdom Metazoa; phylum Echinodermata; class Echinoidea; order Camarodonta; family Strongylocentrotidae; genus Strongylocentrotus; species Strongylocentrotus purpuratus. The sequence continues at coordinate 907,333 of NW_022145574.1, read as the reverse complement.
ACGAACTGCCCATCGGACATCGTACAGACCGTTGAGCTTGGCACCACCGGGACCAGCATCACCTATAACACCCCAACAGCCACGGATCTCGCCGGTATCGCATCCATTACCTCCAACGTCCAGTCCGGTACCTTCTTCAGCGTCAACATGCCCCAGCAGATCACATTCACAGTGACGGATAATAATGGCAATACCAATACCGACTGTACCTTCACAGTAAATGTTATCCCTGGTAAGACTTGTTTCATTCACCGAGTTCTTAGGTTTGATCAATGTTGAATTTACATCATGAATTTAATTATTTATTTAAATTGTTTTAAATATGCAAAACCAGACATTTTTGCAGCCTGAAACGTATCAATAAGCGCTGGCTACTTTTTCGCGGTGAAAAGCTTTTGCTCAATGCAAAAAATCGTGTCGGTACATATTCCGAGACCCGTCCGGAAACCCAGCTGCTGCTCCTTTCGACTGTTGTAGAAGACAGACGTTGTAGCACCTTTCATTTCACATTTTAAAATTTTTTCTCTTCACTAAAACTCACCTACATTTACTCATACTTCTCTGTGCTATTTATACATGAATCTTTTTTGTTTGTTTTGTAAATGCAGATGTAGTTACTTATCCTTCTAAGTGTCTGTGATGTCTGTTTTTTTAAAGGTCTTACTTTGTAACATGTCTTCATCATTTTGAGCTGAATAACATGTCATGTTACATGTGTATAATGTCAACCTACACTGCCCTTAAAAAAGCTATTATTTTCCACTTTAGACCCTTTTTTCTATCACTCTTCGCATTAAGAGTACTATGATTAATTTTCTGATGACATCCTAATTAATTTCTTGTAAACTCTCCATAATGTCTGCATGATTAGGACATGAACCCGCTTTGTTAATAGTTTCTGTGTATACAACATTTCTTTAGCACCTCTTTAGCACCTTTCATAGACCATGTTCTCATTACTTCTGTTTTGTTAATCTTTTGTTCTTGTGCATACATACAAATGTATTTCTTCAAGTTTGTGAGAGTCAGTGTCTGTATTGTCGGGTCTATGACCTTACAGAAATTGAGCTGAACAGCGTATCATTTGTTTTTACTCAAGTACAAAATCTTTTACCTTCTGACATAACTTGTAGCAAAAAATTTCCATTTTCACATCTTCATTGCATGCACTCTTCAGTTGACACTACCCCACCTACTATAAACGTACCCAGTAATACAATCACCCGTCAAGTTGAACTTGGTGAACCGGGTGTCAACGTAGATTACCCCGAACCAACAGCAAGTGATATCTCTGGCGTTGCCAACCTTGTATCCCGTACCGCCCAACCTGGAGACTTTTTCCCAGTCGGTCAGACCGTTGTGACCTACACTTTCCAAGATCCTTCTGGAAACCCAGCCTCTGGCACTGTTACTGTCAATGTTGTACCAGGTAAAAGTTTAGCACCTTTTTTTTATCAGTCTTCTCATTAACAAAGCTCTCATAGATTTCTTTGAATTAAAACCAGCTGTCTGTATAATCCACACAAGTTTATTTTGTTCCTACACGGTAAGTGAAAATGTATTTTCTGAAGTTTGTGTTTCTTTTTGAGTGATATTTGTGTTCTTTTCATCCCAGTGTTGACAAATAATCATTTTTTGTCCTTCTGAATAACATTTCATGTTGCCCTTGTGTGCATTTCATCATCACACTGAACTTGGAACTCCTTGATCCTGTCATAATTTTTTGTTGAAGACATATTTCTATCTTACCATCTCTCTTGCTTTCACTTATTTCATGCACCTTAAACATCTTCAGTTGACACTACCCCACCTACTATAAATGTGCCCAGTAATACAATCACCCGTCAAGTTGAACTCGGTACTCCTGGACTCAACATAAATTATCCTGAACCAACGGCAAGTGATATCTCTGGTGTTGCCAATCTTGTATCCCGTACCGCCCAACCTGGAGACTTTTTCCCAGTCGGTCAGACCGTTGTGACCTACACTTTCCAAGATCCTTCTGGAAACCCAGCTTCTGGCACTGTTACTGTCAATGTTGTACCAGGTAAAAGTCTATTCTTCTCATTAACAAAGCTCTCATAGATTTCTTTTAAGTTCAAACCAGCTGTCTGTACTATCTACACAAGTTTCTTTTGTTCGTAAAAGATGAGGAAAATGTATTTTCTGAAGTTGTGTGTTTCTTTTTTAGTGATATTTGTGTTCTCTTTAGCCTTGTGTTGACACATAAATAGTCATTTTTTGTCCTTCTGAATAACATTTCATGTTGCTCTTGTGTGCATTTCATCAACACACTGAACTTGGAACTCCTTGATCCTGTCATAATTTATTGAAGACATATTTCTACCTTACCATCTCTCTTGCTTTCACTTATTTCATGCACCTTAAACATCTTCAGTTGACACTACCCCACCTACTATAACCGTGCCCAGTAATACAATCACCCGTCAAGTTGAACTCGGTACTCCTGGAGTCAGCGTATTTTACCAGGAACCTACGGCAACTGATATCTCTGGCACCGCCAATCTTGTATCCCGTACCGCCCAACCTGGAGACTTTTTCCCAGTCGGTCAGACCGTTGTGACCTACACTTACGAAGATCCTTCTGGAAACCCAGCCTCTGGCACTGTTACTGTAAATGTTGAAACAGGTAAAAGTCTAGCACCTTTTTGTATCATTCTTCTCATTAACAGAGTTTTCATAGATTTCTTTGAAATTCAGAGCAGCTGTCTCTATAATCCACACTTCTTTTGTTCCTGAAAATTAAGTAATAATGTATTTTCTGAAGTTGTGTGTTTCTTTTTTAGTGATATTTGTGTTCTTTTTAGACCTGTGTTGACAAATTTTCATTTTTTTGTCCTTCTGAATAACATTTCATGTTGCTCTTGTGTGCTTTTCATTATAACTCTGAAATCCAAAATCCTTGATCCTTTCAGAAATATGTTTTCAACAACAAATTATATCTTTTCATCCTCTTGCTTTCACTTATTTCATGCACATTAAACATCTTCAGTTGACACTACCCCACCTACTATAACCGTGCCCAGTAATACAATCACCCGTCAAGTTGAACTCGGTACTCCTGGAGTCAGCGTATTTTACCAGGAACCAACAGCAACTGATATCTCTGGCACCGCCAATCTTGTATCCCGTACCGCCCAACCTGGAGACTTTTTCCCAGTCGGTCAGACCGTTGTGACCTACACTTACGAAGATCCTTCTGGAAACCCAGCCTCTGGCACTGTTACTGTAAATGTTGAAACGGGTAAAAGTCTAGCACCTTTTTGTATCATTCTTCTCATTAACAAAGTTTTCATAGATTTCTTTGAAATTCAAATCGGCTTTCTGTACAATCCACACCAGTTTCTGTTCCTAAAAAGTAATTGAAAATTTGTTTCTCTTTTAGTTATATTTGTGTTGACAAATAGTCATTTTTTGTCCTTCTGAATATCATTTCATTATCACACTGAACTTGCAACTCCTTGAAACTGTCATAATTTGTTCTTGAAGACATATTTCTATCTTACAATCTCTCTTTCTTTCACTTATTTCATGCACCCTAAACATCTTTAGTTGACACTACCCCACCTACTATAACTGTGCCCAGTAATACAATCACCCGTCAAGTTGAACTCGGTACTCCTGGACTCAGCGTAGTTTATCCTGAACCTACGGCAACTGATATCTCTGGTGTTGCCAATCTTGTATCCCGTACCGCCCAACCTGGAGACTTTTTCCTAGTCGGTCAGACCGTTGTGACCTACACTTACGAAGATCCTTCTGGAAACCCAGCATCTGGCACTGTAACTGTCAATGTTGTAGAAGGTAAAAGTCTAGCACCTTTTTGTATTCTGCTTCTCATTAACATAATTGTCAACGATTTCTTTGAATTCAAACCAGCTGTCTGTATTCATTTTTTGTCCTTCTGAATAACATTTCATATTGCTCTTGTGTGCATTTCATTATCACCCTGAACTTGAAAATACTGATCCTGTCATAATTTTTTGTTGAAAACATATTTCTATCTTGCCATCTCTCTTGCTTTCACTTATTTCATGCACCTTAAATATCTTCAGTTGACACTACCCCACCTACTATTACCGTGCCCAGTAATACTATCACCCGTCAAGTTGAACTTGGTACTCCTGGACTCAGCGTAGTTTACCCTGAACCCACGGCAAGTGATATCTCTGGTGTTGCCAATCTTGTATCCCGTACCGCCCAACCTGGAGACTTTTTCCCAGTTGGTCAGACCGTTGTGACCTACACTTTCCAAGATCCTTCAGGAAACCCAGCCTCTGGCACTGTTACTGTCAATGTTGTAGAAGGTAAAAGTCTAGCACCTTTTTGATATCATTGATTCTCTCGTAATTTGTTGTTGAAGACATATTTCTATCTTATCATCTCTCTTGCTTTCACTTATTTCATGCACCTTAAACATCTTTAGTTGACACTACTTTACCTGTCATAACTGTGCCAAGCAATTTAATCACCCGCGTAGTTGAACTCGGTAAACCAGGTGTCAAAAATTGCTTTCGTTTCGGTTTTTCAAAGTCACTCTATGACGGATGCTTCATTTTGTACTGCGCGCACCCGAAGGTTGCTCTTGCGCTATGTATATACACACGCTGTTTATATCATTCTACAATGAAATAACCTATGATCATCAGTAATATATATCATCCTTAGCTATAAACATTTTCTATTCTCATGATCCATCTTGCTTTCACTTCTTGCATGCCCTCTTATCATCTTTAGTTGACACTACTCCTCCTGTCATAACTGTGCCAAGTAGTACAATCACCCGTGTAGTTGAGCTCGGTACCTCTGGTGTCAACGTAGTTTACCAGGAACCTACGGCAACTGATATCTCTGGCACCGCCAATCTTGTATCCCGCACCGCACAATCTGGAGACTTTTTCCCAGTCGGTCAGACCGTTGTGAGCTACACTTTCCGTGACCCGTCCGGAAACCCAGCCACTGGCACTGTTACAGTCAATGTAATAGAAGGTAAATGTCTTGCACCTTTTTGTCCCACTTTTTTTCTATTGACGCATGATTGCACGATCTTGCTGATTTCTTTCAAATTCTCTTACATGTAGTTGTGTGTACGATTCGTACATGAATCTTTTTCTTTCACGTTTCTTTCAACCTCTTAGACAGTATATCCTCATGTAATAGTGTAATTGGTGTTTGTTTTGTCTAGCATGATACTTTTTCATCAAAATTGTCCTATTGTGAAATCTCTGCTCGTCCGTCTCTCATTGTTGCTACTCTTTTTTCCATCTTGCAATCGGGTTGTACGTACAGCACATGCTCCTGCAACAATTGCTCTGTGGTGATGAGCCATGGATTTTGTTTCTTTTTTCGCTGTCATCTGTACATGCATCTTCTTCACATTTCAACTGTCCTTGTATGAATCTGTTCTTACTTTTCTGGATTTTGTGCACATCTGTTAGTCCCAGAATATCCTGTTTTGTCAAGTCTTAATACGACGTTGTCGGAATTAAGCTCAGCTGCATGTCATGTTGCACTTGTATTTGTCCTTCTCTGAAGTCTTAGCTCCTCTCTCGTACTCATAGTTTTTCCTTCTCATGATCGGGTTGTGCGACACGTGCTCCTGCGTTAATCGCTCCATGGTAATCGATTGGTCATTGGCAACCCTGGCCTGAACGCTGTCCGTACCGGTCGCGAAATTTGCAAACATTTTGTTCTTGCGAAAGTTTCTGGTTTTGCAGTTATCGAATGCTAAAGCCGTGTTTTCAGATGATGCATTCGACTGCCTAAAAGAAAAGAACCACGTCGACATGACTTTTTTTCTTTGATATCCAGTTGATACCACACCGCCTTCTGTGGTGTGTACTAGCAGCATCGTCCAGACAGTTGAACTTGGCACGGCAAGCGTCCAAGTGTCATACACTGAGCCCACCGCCTCGGACGTCTCGGGCCAGGCCAACCTTGTAAGCAGGACAAACACGCCAGGAGAATCCTTCCCAGTTGGAACCACAACAGTGACCTACGTCTTTGCTGACAACTCTGGAAACACTGCGGATGATTGTTCCTTCACTATCACAATTACAGCTCGTAAGTGACGGCGTTCGTTCGGTCATGAGTGACTGCATCTGTTTTGAAAACGTGATATATCCATGAATATAGTTTACAGTTCTGCATGTTCCATCAGCCATAAGGTATGCCTCCAGACTTTGGTACAGAGAAAGTCTCCACATTTGTCTCTTTTGTATTGTGCAACTGGCTCCTAGATCCTAATCAAGTGGTGGGTCAAACATTAGCAGTTCATTCATTTGAGACCATCGCGTTTTTATTGTAGTTTCTCGTACTTTCCAGCCAATTTTAAGTTAGCAATGCCCAGTGGGCTTAGAGGTAAGTACTCTTTATTATACTTCTTGTGGGCTACATCAAGTCACAAGATTATATGACCTTAGGTAGCTTAAGGAAATGAAGTGGCACAAAAAGATGCGTCCATAACTGTAAATGCATGATTGTTGAAAATTCTATATTCTCTCTGCTTTAATACTCGATATTTCCAAAATTTGTCATCAAGGCATGCCAAATTACAACTTTTCATAACAGATGTCATGGAGTATTATGCATTTTCTGTGTCTGACCCGTATGTTTGTGCCACAATTTGCTAAGTTACCTAAACAACCCTTAGTAGTGGGCTGTCATGGGATATTTGACCTAAATTGGATGTTACCCAAGAACAGGTGTTGTCATTCACCAGGATAAGCTTTGCCCTACAGTTTAATGACCAACAGGCCTTACATTTCCCTCACCTGAAGACTCTCCCAAGATGGGACCACAGGTTTGCTTTGTGTGAGACTTGTACACCTATTAATGGTATTAAAAACAAGTCTGATTTCAGCGAATTATGATCCTACTACACATGGAAACCTGACTATCCTAATAATATGAATTTTGGGTCTTCTCCTTCGAACAGAGGATACTACACCGCCCTCGGTTATCTGTACGAACAGTGTCTCGCGCACCGTGGAGCTTGGAACCACAAGCGTACCCGTCTTCTTCACCGAACCCACTGCTTCTGATATCTCGGGAGTGGCCAACTTGGTGACCAGGACTGCAGCACCCGGTGATAACTACCCTGTTGGCGTTACCACAGTGACCTACATCTTCTCTGATAACTCTGGAAACCAGGCCGACCCCTGCGTCTTCACCATCACTGTTGATACAGGTATGCATAGTATCCACCATGAATGCAATCTAGTATTGCTGGAGTTTTCTGTTCTTGTTTAGTACATATCACACATTGCTGCAATTCTGGATGAACTATTATGTTTTAGCCTTCAAACTAAATGTTATGAACCCAAGATTCTGCTCTTTCCAAAAAAAATTGTGTAAAATGGTTTGTAATCCTTATTTTTTATTGTGAAAGGTTGGCAGGTAATTGAAAAGAACACTTCCAGCTGAGCAGTTATCCAGCATTTTGTCTGATGGGTTTCAGTTTTGTACAAATGACCTTTTTCTGCCCATGCACATATATTATCTAAGAACTGGCTTATTTAGTTGAACCTGGCCCAAAGTTTTAGTTTAACGAAGGAAAATGTAGACCTCGGACCATCTACCTTGTTAATACAGATTTTGAACAAATGTTTATGCCTTGCATCAACTTTTAATACTTGCATCAACTTTTAACACTTTATATGCCGTTCAATTAATCTTGCCAGGCCACATTGTATTTATCATAGGGGTACAGAAACCATTTCGAGAGCAAGATTAAATGGTGTTAAAAATAGGTAATCTTCCTTCAATTGGTGCCTATGCTTTGTGCAAAATTGCATGTGTTACAAACGAGCAACCAGGCAGATAGGCAAAATTTACTTGCATTAATCGGTAGAATGATGAATATAAGTTGATGACCCCTCTGTCTTGTGACATATACAGTGGATACCACTCCCCCAAGTGTCACCTGTGTCGACAACATCGTACGCACCGTTGAGTTGGGAACCAGTGGCACCGTCGTCTTCTACTCGGAGCCTTCAGCATCGGACATCTCTGGACAGCCTTTCCTTTCCTCACGTAGCAACGCCCCTGGAGATTCTTTCCCAGTTGGTACTACCGTTGTATCGTACATCTTCACTGACCCCAGTGGCAATAATGCTGATCCATGCGTCTTCACTGTCACAGTCACCACCAGTAAGTTCTGCTACATTTTCCAAAGAAAATTTGTTTTCTTTTTTTTCTCAAATGTTTGTATGATGTATCATGTTTTGGAACCAAACTCATTTCTGACGCTAAATTTTTAACTTTCTTCGCAAAGTCAACTCTTTGGATGTATTGGTGTATGTAGCTTTAGACCAAAATTATGAATGGCAGTAATTAAGAGAAACAATGAATTATAACAATGAGATGTCAGAGAAGGAGAAAAAAAAGGGACTGAGCTATGATCATAAAATATGTTCTTGCCCGTCACAGCCGATACCACTGACCCGACAGTCACGAACTGCCCATCAGACATCGTCCAAACCGTTGAGCTTGGCATCACCGGAACCGGCGTCACCTTCACCACCCCAACAACGACAGATCTTGCCGGTATCGCATCAGTTACCTCCAACGTCCAGTCCGGTACCTTCTTCAGCGTCAACATGCCCCAGCAGATCACGTTCACGGTGACGGATAACAATGGCAACACCAATACTGACTGTACCTTCACAGTAACTGTTATTGACGGTAAGACTTGATTCTTTTACTGAGTTCTTATAAGCTTGCTTCCCGTTACAATTTTATCTATATCACCGTGATTTTACTACACAAAGAGGTGAAGGAGTAGCATTCTAAATTGTGATAACGTCAACTATGTGCAGTATGCTCTCTTCCCGTCCTTCACTGAGAAAAATAGATGGGGGTATGGCCAGTTGTCTGTAATAATACTCAACAGACTTGCATGAGCTTTGAGGGTAAAGCAGTGTTGGCCATGGTTTGTTGAATATTTATATTTGCTTTCCTGAGCATGGAGTGGCAAATGTAGATCCATCCATAATTGAGCAAATTACCCATATGCCGGTACTAATAAATTTGCACAATCGCATTCGATTTCCTTATAGTTGATACCACCCCGCCCAGCGTGGTGTGTGTTTCGAACATCAATGAAATCATCGAGCTTGGAGTACCTTCGCTTCAGATCAACTACCCCGAGCCCACCGCAAGTGACATCTCCGGCACCACTACCCTGGTGAGCCGTACCAACCTTCCCGGGGAGTTCTTCCCTGTTGGAACGACGGAAGTGACCTACATCTTCACCGATGCCTCGCAGAACGAAGCCGACCCATGCACCTTTACCATCACCGTCACTGCAGGTAAGACTGCTCACACCTTATGTGTTTATCCTTATTCCCGACTGTTGCTTGACCAATCTGTAATCATGACCGCTGCGTTAACGATCTGTATTCGCAGCATATCTTTCGTGTGATATTTCATCTCTTTTAAAAGTATAGCTGCTTATTCAGAAATGGAACCATAGAATATACTAATACAGTCTAACCTCGGGACAATGGAAATTACTTTGTTTTATAGTGAATCTTGTTATCAGGTTGAAAAAACAAGAATATTAAGAGCTGGGACCAGCAAAATCACTTTGTTATAACAGAAACCTTGTTATAACAGAGCTCTTTATAACCGTGATCCACTGTAATCACATTTGAATAGCGCTTAATACTAAATTTTTACTTTTGCTTTACATTAGTATGCACAACATTCTACAAATTGGTCCAAAATGCAATTTTCATTTGTTATGTGAACAAATTTTCATAAGTTCTCTGATTTTGTATCTGTCTTTGAAAAGTATCAAGATCTATAAAAAGCAGAGAAATATGTGAATGAATGATGACCAATGAAACAAATTAAAGATCTAGATTAGAGGAATAGATGACAAATATGAAAGGTTCTAATATCTGTGAATAACATTAGGCTTCACAAGTGTAATACACGTTACCTAACATGATGTTTTTATTGTTGCTACTACTATTTCCTCTATAACACCTAGATTGAGCAGTCCTGTCAGGATACCACTCCCACCATGTGTACCATTGACCTTATAGCACTAGATTGACCACTCCATGCTAAATTAGCCATGTTTTAATTTATTTTTGATAGTTGATACTACTCCTCCGTCTGTAACCTGTCAGTCTGCCATCACGCGTGTCATTGAGTTGGGTAACAGCGGAGTGGAAGTGTTCTACAATGAACCCTCGGCAACGGATATCTCCGGGCAGGTGAGTCGAACTTCCACCATTTTTTTCTCTTACCAATATTGTTTCCTCCATATTTGTATTTGTGTATCCATTGAGGGTAGTCATGCTATCAAACTTTGCTTACTTTATCAACCCTCCTGTTTGATGTTTTTTTATTAGTTACAACCAGCCTTACTTTATTCTACACATATTGTTTTGTTTTATCTGTTATCGTTTTATTTGTTATATATATATATATATATGTAAAGCTGCAAAAGAAAAAGAAAATCAAACAGAAATAAATAAATCAAATCGAATCATAGTAGAAATCAGATTCTTCATCAGTGCACAGTGCCTGTAATAGAATACCGAAGTGCGACTTCTTACTGGCCAAGTTGTCAAGGTTGCTTGAGGCCCTGTCGCCACCTTTCCATTACAATGTTGGTACGAGATTAGGGAAACCCCGGTGTAGTGGTCCACCTGCACACCCCTAGTGAGTTATAACCAGAAGGAGAGACGCGATCAAAGTGAATCAATACGCTTTTTCGCCTCCTGTCAAAGGCATCACCAAATACTAAACAACAATAATAATAATAATAACACGCCTGCTTTACAATATACCACCTGACAAAGTGTAGCAGCCGCACACAAAACGTCGTGATCTTTTAGATCCCTTGCTGACCATACATTGCGAGACAAACGAATGTCACTAGCAATATTATTTTGGATACTATATCCGCAATGAGTAGCATTAATAATAATTATGATAATAACTATTTTTTCCCAGGTGAACCTTCTTAGCCAGAGTGCGTCGTCCGGTGATGTATTCCCCGTTGGCGTGACCTCAGTGACCTACATCTTTGGCGATAACTCTGGCAACCAGGCCGATCCATGCACCTTTACTGTGACTGTCGACACTGGTAAGAAGGAGCTGTATATTTGTATTACGTATCTGTTTAATTTGGCATATAATTAATTGTTCTGTCATTTTTGTGTTTCTTTTTGTACTTCTCCTCCTTTGTTTATGATGCAGATCATGCTTTTATGTGATCTCTTTGTGGGGGTTTTGTTTCACAAGTGCGCCTTCAGCATTTGATTTCAAGTGTAATCGGTGCCTTTCAAATCTATTATTATTTCACTGCCAAATTGAGATCCGTTTATTTAGAGTTAGCATCAGCACTCATCTTTAAAAAAAAATAGAAATTAGGATTCTGAATCTTTTTGCTTTCACCAATTTAGGAATACGTTGCTTTTCATAAAAAACTTTAAAATCATTAATGCAAGTGTATAGTTTCAGGTTATGAGTAAGTTATAAAAAAGTCACTATTGTATGCGTTGATATAGGACTGCACATTAACTTTATTTATTTAAATTGACTCTGCATGCATGAGACTCTGCATGCATGAGCCCTATGTATTTGGGGTCTGGACCATTCTGGGCCCCATGTGTCCTGTTTAGAAGCCCTGACTAATTAATAAATTTTCTCTTTGTGTCACAGTTGATACGACCCCACCTACTGTCCAGTGCATAGATAACATCTTCCGAAACGTGGAGCTTGGAACCCCCAGTCTGGTTGTCTTCTACTCCGAGCCCTCGGCCTCCGACATCTCTGGCCAGCCTCTCCTGGATTCCCGTACTAGCGCCCCAGGTGATGCCTTCCCCATCGGAACCACCACCGTCTCGTACATCTTCTCCGACCCCAGTGGCAATGATGCTCCTCCTTGCATCTTCACTGTCACCATCTCGGCCAGTGAGTAGTTTATTTTTTTATTGTCTTACCAATATTCATAAATAGAACCTGTTCAATGAGAAGAATACAATATAAAAATAATACACACAGTGAGGGCATTAGTAAGGATTACCCACACAAGGTATCTTTGGAACAGTCTAAACATGCCAGAGGCGATTGCAGAGGGTGTTTGGACTGTTTTGAAGGTACCGAGTGTGGGTAATTTTTTTAATGCCCGAACAAAATGTTTATTATTTGAAATTATATTTTATAACATGATTTTACCAATGACCGGTTATTATCAAAATTACGGGTTAGGCAAAATAAATGCCTGGTCGCGTGTACGCTCTCAACCAATCATTTGATTAGGATCCACCTCATCTTATAAAAACGTATTATCCCTCTCTTCCCACAATCCAGCCGATACGACTACACCCACGGTCACAAACTGCCCCTCCAGCATCTCCCAATCCGTGGAGCTTGGAACCACCGGTAGAGTCATCACATACACCGCACCCACTGGTATGGATCTCTCAGGGATCGCATCCATCGTCCCCAACATCCAGTCCGGAACCTTCTTCGCCGTGGGCGAGACCAGGCAGGTCGTCTACACTGTCACAGATAACAGTGGACTGACCGATACCTCCTGTGCTTTCACAGTCACTATCTTCTCTGGTAAGTTTTCTATTTATTGCAACCAAAAAGCTGGATTTTAAATACAAAGTTGAATTGTATTTTAATTTAAATCAGAAATATGCAAATTCCAAGAAAAGCATATGCAAATACAAAACGGATGCAAATCATTGAACCTTGGGTCAATGGGACCATAAATTATATTCACAAAGCGATACATTACAATCAGACAATAGTAGAAATAGATTCAATTGATACTGTGTAATAACGATTATAGCCACCATATTCTGAAAGCTTGGTAGTATGTTGCCAACACCACTGCAACCACCATCTTATCAAACACATCTTAAAGCCTATCTGCACTAGCTTGGCCAGGAGGGATTAGATCCTCCTGCAAGGTTACTGACAGGTGGTTATCTCATCAAATCAGCTCTCAATGAAAATAAGAAAAAGAGGATCATGGGTGACCAACAGGCACCGATTGGGGAAGTTTTCTATATAGAGGGAGCAAGTAGCTACAAGTATGACAGTGTGACTTTAAAACTTCTGAATCTTTATATTCCAGTTGATACCACTCCACCTGATGTTACATGCGCCATGAACATCATCCAGAGTGTGGAGCTTGGAACCCAGTCCGTACCTATTACCTACGAGGAACCCACTGCTACAGACATCTCTGGTGTGGCCATTCTGACCAGTCAGACCCACTCTCCAGGAAACCTCTTCCCCGTTGGCCAGACCACCGTTACCTACATCTTTGCCGATGGAGCAGGCAACGAGGCCGACCCTTGCACCTTCGTAATCACCATCATCGCTGGTAAGTAGCAGATTCTTGCTTTTCATCCCCCCCCCCCAATTCACAGATGTTTTGAACAAGGAGAAATCCTTTCTTAGAATCATCATTCCCAAAGTGATGGAGGTATTCCATGAATAATGTTTCACCTCTTGAATAGAATACTTCCCTGTGCACATCAAAAATGAATGATTACTTATCTTCCATGAGGTGTTGTCTAATGGATAAGTCATAGGACTGATAACTGATCACAGGGTCCGCGGATCGAGTTCCACCGCGGCACTAATGTCCTTTTGCAAGACATTAATTTACATTTGCCACTCTCCACCCAGGTGTTAAATGGGTACCGGTAGGAAGGAATTCCTTGAATGCTGTGAGCGCCGAAATCGGCTGCCTAGCAGAGCCGGGTAATATTAGAGCGCCTTGAGCACCTTGCATGGTGGATATACATATGTGCGCTATATAAATATCCGATATTGTTATATCCAGTATTTGTCTGTCTTTGTGGATTTTCAATTTCATACAAAATAAATATATCTGCCTTCATTCCTTCCCTATTTTAGATGACACCACTCATCCTACCGTCGTCTGTACCAACGACGTCACACGCACCATCGAGCTTGGGAACCCCAGCGTGGAGGTCTTCTACCAGGTCCCCACCGCAACCGATATTTCTGGCACCGAGGCGGTCATCAGCAACTCCAACAATCCCGGTGATATCTTCCCCGTTGGTCAAACCACGGTGACCTACGTCTTTGCCGACGAATCTGGAAACGTGGCTCCTGCATGCTCTTTCCTCATCACTGTGAATACAAGTAAGATATTCAGAATTTTGATTGATTGATTTTATTCCATTTCATATATCAATTTTTTGCACAATAAAGAACATAGTTGACAAAGTAAGTTCAAAATTATGACATGAAACGTGAACCTACTGGAAAGCATAGCTTTTTTTTCTGTAGCATTTAGACAGGAACATGTTGTAATGGGTTGCTCTTTTGGTAACATGATGGTTAAATGAGTTTTACACAGGTAAGGTAAAGAGCAACGTTTTTATACATCATTGGATATTTTCAATGCTTTGAGCCGTTAGTCACAATTTTATGTGTAATCTTTTTTTTTTAAATTCATTTTACAGAAAATGTAGATACGAATGCTAAGACATAGGTTGTACGTCTCAAAACCTCAACAATGTCCAATGAAGAAATGCTACATGCATCTGTTAGAAATTTAGGATAGTCTCTTATATGAACTTGTACTTGTAATGTTGTCAGTTAAGTCCTGACAGCTTAAGTACTAGTGGAAGGCCAACTTTTAAAAATGCAGGAAGTTGACCGATGTATTTTTAATCCTGTTCTTCTGCAGTTGACACCACACCACCTACCGTCCAGAACTGTCCTCAGGACGTCGCCGTCACCGTCGAGCTCGGCACCGCCTCTACCCCCGTCGTTTGGGGTACGCCCTCTGCTACAGACATCTCTGGAACCGCCACCATCCAGTCCCAGACCAGACAACCTGGTGATGAGTTTGGCGCAAGCACCACCACCACAGTCACCTACATCTTCGTTGATGCTTCCAACAATTTGGCTGATCCCTGCACCTTCACCGTGACAGTCAATACTGGTAAGTACATGTAGAAGTTTTAAACAGTCGTTGGTGCCATCACTTATATTATTCCAGTCATCGGATTCATTCATGCAAACAATATGTGCACCATGTGTCTACTCTATTGGGAGTTTTCCTACCAAATGGTCATCCACGAGCCCACATGTGGTTTTGCTATATTTATTTATGTGCAACACAGTTGTGTTCATTAAATTTAAAGGCCATCTGTACCAGTGTACAGGAGGGATTAGACCACCCTGCAAGTTCACTGGACATGTGGTTCAGCTCTCAATTAAGATGCGGGACCGATGAGGCATGGTTATTATATAGAGGGCGCAAGTAGCTATAAGTAGAAGCAGTGGGGCTTTAAAACTGAATACAAACCCCCTTTCAATTGCAGAGGATACGACTCCACGAACAGTCCAGAACCGCTACCAAATGGTCACCTGAGGCCACTTGTGATTTGAAATATTGATTTATGTGCCCATTAACTTTAAAACTGAATACAAACCCCCTTTAAATTGCAGAGGATACGACTTCACCATCCGTCCAGAACTGTCCAGCTGACATCGTCCGCACCATCGAGGTCAACTCGGCTACTCAGGTACCTATCACCTGGAGTCCACCAACAGCCACCGATACCTCAGGAACACAGTTCATCAGCTCGCAGACCCACAGTGTTGGCCAGTCCTTCCCTCTTGGAACAACCCAGGTCATCTACATCTTCTCCGATGCCTCAGGAAACGATGCCGACCCTTGCGCCTTCAATGTCATTATCCTTACTGGTAAGCAGCTTTTCTATCTGTATGAATGAGCCCTGCCCCTATGTATATTTATAAACAAATATAATGTACAGAAAATAAGTATGAAATTTCAGTCAAAATATGTATATATAACGGGCTAGGTAGAACAGATACTCAGATACTGAAACAAAATCCGGGATTTAGCTCACGCTGCAATCATAATTTATAAACAGTTTTCTGAACATTTTGATATCAAATACTCATTTTGGCAAAATATGGAGTTACGTCTTTGTGTCACTGACCCCTCCATATACAGTTCAGTAATAACATACTTTGAATATTTGGCTCTTACAGAGGACACAACTGCACCTGTCGTCCTGAACTGCCCCGCTGACATCACCGAGACCACACCCCTCAACTCCGGCGGTACCGTCATCACGTTCATCGTCCCGACAGCGGTGGACAACTCCAACCAGGAGCCAACTGTCTCGATCTCCAACCAACCCAACACCTTCTTCGGAACTGGAGAGACTGTCGTCACGTACACCTTCACCGATCAGGCCGGCAACCCCTCAAGCTGTTCTTTCACTGTCACCGTCATTGAAGGTAGGTTTCGGTTACATGATTTTTTTTAGACCCAGCGTGTTATGTTAATTGTTAGATTGATTTCTGGCCTTTACAGTCATAAAACATGCAGCATTTCACCATGTTGGAGTCTTTTTCAGTGTTGTCGTCATAGTAGGTTAGGTAGATTACAACTTATTTCATTCATACATTTGGATGCTAGAAACTTATTTGCTATTGCTCCAGTATTTTAACATGTAAATGAATGGCAACTGCGCATAGCAAAAGGTCTTGTGTGTATTTACCGAGCTGTGTTATATATGATACAGAAATGTGAAATGTATTACACTTTGTGTGATACAAAATACTCTTCGCTTTGCTGGGTCATATCTGAACGAGCCTTAAAATCCCTTTTTGTTTCACCCTGTAGTTGACACAGAGAAGCCTGTCATCCAGAACTGCCCAACGGTAATCAACGTCAACACCCCTCTTGGAACTGCCCTGACCCCAGTCAACTGGCCAAGCCTGCAGGTGTCGGATAACTCCGGACAGACGTCCGTCCAGTCTCAGTCGGCTTCCTCTGGAGATTCTTTCCCACCAGGAAGGACGACAGTCACCATCATCTATCAGGATCCTTCCTCCAACACCGATACGTGTCAGTTCAGCGTCATCGTTACTGAAGGTAACTATCAAAATCTTATTCAGTCGAGAAAGGTTCAGTTGTACAATCCATTATGCATAGTTTACAGAGAGGTGTCATGGTCTTGTGTATTGTTGTATTGCATTATATCAAGCAGCAAAAGCTGACTTGTATTTCCTTGTGATTAGGTCATAAAGTGGCAGTTCAGCGTCAGTGTACCGTGCTGGGAGGCATTTCACAAAGCCTTTTTTCAATGACAAATGACAAAAATCAGCGACAAATTTGCTGAGTAACCAATCGGAAGCAAGGATTTCAGTAGCTTATAACAAAAACTTTAATTAGTCACTGATGAAGTTTCGTGAAACCCCCTCCTGAAGTTTTCACCTTTATCAAAGTCCACAAATGCATGCTTGGACATAACCCATTCTCCCTCTGTTTCTTCTACCCACCCAGTTGACAACGTTGTACCCGAGATCCTGTCCTGCCCATCCGACATTGTATCCGAAGTCCCAGTGGAGGCTTCCGGTTCATCAGTCACCTGGACCAGCCCTGTGGTCACTGACAACTCTGGCCTTGCCCCGACTGTGACCAGCAGCAGCATCCCAGGCAGCTTCTTCCTTCGTGGTACCACCCAGGTCACCTATACCTTCACAGATAACTCTGGAAACCAGGTGTCCTGTTCGTTTGTTGTGACGGTCATTGCCGGTGAGTGTGTGCTTCCACTTGTTACTCAGTAGACCAGTTATCCCTACAATTTGAATCCCACTTTGGCTTTTATTTTTACTAGAAGCGTTTAATGAACTAAAATTCTGTTTGTTAGTATTATAGTTATTTAGAAGCTAAATCAGAGATGTTTTGATTTCCTATGTAAATGCAATTGCCATTTCTTCAAAAATGAATCGCAGGACTTGTGTGTGTGTGCAAAGGGCTTACAGCACCTGCATGAATCACTTTGCATTCTCAAAAGGCAGGTTCCCAACATCAGTTGTGAACACACCCAACAGGTTTTTTATATCAATTCTTAAAGACATGTGTGAACTGGATTATGGTTATCTTTTGTGCAGAACCTTGAAGAAACCTTGCTAAACCAATGACGGGTAGGCCCTTCTTAACTAACGAATGCACTAATTCTTTCTTTCAGTTGATGACGTTGCCCCGATCGTGGTCTGCCCTGAAAACAGTGTACAGACCGTCCTTGAAGGAGTCGACAATGCCTACGTAACCTTTGACCTACCAACTGTGACGGATAACAACGGCGCCACCAACCTCGTGTCATCAACCGCCAACAGCGGAGATGCATTCCCTGTTGGTACCACAGTCG
Source organism: Strongylocentrotus purpuratus (assembly GCF_000002235.5). NCBI lineage: Eukaryota > Metazoa > Echinodermata > Echinoidea > Camarodonta > Strongylocentrotidae > Strongylocentrotus > Strongylocentrotus purpuratus. The sequence goes on along the minus strand of NW_022145574.1, from coordinate 889,100 downwards.
TGACCTTCAACTATGCTGATACCAATAACAACGAAGCATCCTGTAGCTTCAGCGTCACTGTACTTACAGGTGGGATTTGATTTTGGGAGGGATCAATATGATCAAACAAGCTAATTAGTTTTTCAAATTGGCAACAACATAGTGTTGTCCTCGGCATGTAGCTGTGATCACTTAATTCCCACCTAATTCTATCACTGTTTCCTTTATTCATGTTGAGTACACTGATGAGCATAATAGGCATTGTGCAGATGCAGTCGTCATAGGTTATACACATGTGTAGTGCAGGTTGCCATTAGGATAAATTTCTGGAATGGAATCTCAATTATTTTCAACCTCTCGCTTGTTCTGTATTTCATGTGAGGATAAAAACCTCCACTCCATAGTATCGCTAGTATCTTCCTTTTCATCTAAAATTAAAGAAATCTGTAGATCAGCTTGGTTTAAATTCATTTCCCTATTCACCACAGATACTCCATGTGCACCCAACCCTTGCTTCAACGGAGGTGCCTGCGTAGTCAACAGCTTGACCGAGTACCAGTGCGTCTGTACAGAGTGCTTCACCGGCACCAACTGCGAGACCCAGCTCAATGCCTGTGATGCCAACCTCTGCCAGAACGGTGCCGCCTGTATGGCTTACGAGGGATCCTGCGATAGCTACTTCTGTGAGTGTCCGTCCTGCTTCGTGGGTGTCTACTGCGACGTGCCTGTGGATGCCTGTGACAACCACCAATGCCAGAACGGCGCTGCTTGCGTCCTGGATGATAACACCTGTCTGACCTACACCTGCTCTTGCCCACTGTGCTACACTGGACAATACTGTCAGGCCAGTAAGTTTGAAGTTTCAAGTTGATTTATTCCACATTTTACATCCAAAAACAGTTTCTTTTTATACAAGCATTTAGAATCCACACACAAAAAACAATGTAAAATGTGGGGAGCCTAAATAAAAAGCATAGCTTGTATGTGAATAGGCTCCTGTACTGATTAACACCAGGTCTGAATTTAAAAATCGAAAACGGAGTAGTATTGTATGAGATTCTAGAAACGTACAAGGAGAGTGAATATTAGAAGAAAAGAAAAATAGAATGAGTAAATATCTTTCCATTATAAGCATAACTTGGCAGAGATTGTTTGCTGTTATGCATTAATCTGTTCTTGTCATGATGTACGGACACTCCAGTGTAGGCTTTTAACACCATATCTTAACACCTTGTTCATTTTACGGAACAGATGCAAAACCACCTGTAGTGAATACACCCGACACTATGTATTTAACACCCTATCTTAACACCTTGTTTTTTGTACAGAGGTAGATGCATGCGACAATAACCAGTGTCAGAATGGCGCTGCCTGTGAGGCTGTCGGAGAACTGTGTACTGAATACACCTGTCAGTGTTCCGGTTGCTTCACTGGAGATCTCTGTGATGAAGGTAAGAATGTCGACGCCTTAATCAAGATCCTTTGTCAACCCCTCTAGATTCGTACCTAATAGATCGGTTTACTTCTTGCTATGTCAGGCAATCATCAAGGAAACTTTTACGTTAAGAACCCCTTCGTTACAAAATTATACATAAAATTTGAACATGTTTATTAGTTAAGCGTTCTATTGATTGAGAATCTGATGCTCCTTTGCAAGGCTTGTTACAGTAAATAGCTTTATCATAATAAATATGAAATGTAAGATTCCTTGTTTGAATATAGAAAAGAAAAGTTTTTAGAACGAGAAAAATAATTTTGCAATATTGGCATATTATACAATTTACTTTATTTATGAACCATTCCATTCACATATGTATACTTTTGTTTATCATCAGTGCGTGATCCATGCAGCCCCAGCCCATGTCTGAACAATGCTCAGTGTAACGTCCTGGGTGACAACTGTTACTCATACACCTGCGAGTGCGTTGGATGCTTTACTGGATTCAACTGCGAAGATCGTAAGTAAACCTTGGCTCAACGTTCTTGAATTTGACCTAGAAACGTTTTGTCAAAGTGTTTTAATAGTTTGGATAGCATAGGGAAGGTAGATAATGCCCTACTTAACAATTATGTGATATTTCATCTTTTGATGCACCTTGATCTGATTTCATGTGGATTTGGCACCTAATAAATCTTTTATTACAATTAAAACGCCACCATCTACTGTTACAATCAAATTATTTAACATGATCAATATAAGCTCAATATTCCTTAATGATTATATTCAAATTTTATACCATTGTATTTTTCCTCAGCTATCACATCACCATGTGAGAACAGCCCATGTCAGAATGGCGGAGTCTGCTCAGCAATTGCTGGAGTGTGCTCTGGATACCAATGTACATGTCAAAATGGATTCGCAGGGGTGAACTGTGAGGATGGTAAGTGTCTGACCGTTCTGTCTGTCTGTTTCTCTCCCTCTCTCTTTCCCCTCTCAGAGCCCTTCCCTCTCTTTCCCCTCCCTTTGTCCCTCTCTCCTCTTTCTGTTCCCTCCCTGCCTGCCCCTCTCCCTCCCCTCTCCCTCCCCTCTCCCTCCCCTCTCCTCTCCCTCCCCTCTCCCTCCCCTCTCCCTCCCCTCTCCCTCCCCTCTCCCTCCCCCTGTCTCCTCTCCCTCCCCCTCTCCTCTCCCTCCCCCTCTCTCCTCTCCCTCCCCCTCTCTCCTCTCCCTCCCCCTCTCTCCTCTCCCTCCCCCTCTCCCTCTTTCTCCCCCTCTCTCCCTTCCTCTTCCCCTCAATTTATCACCGTTTATACTTTTTCAATCATTTGGACATATTTTCCAATGTTGCCCATCTTTTTCTACAGGCACAAGACTTTACAATGTACACTTTTCTTGGAACTAACCTGTTAATGACTAAGGTTATATTGATCTCATTTCCAAATGTGTTATTAAAATCAAACCAAATGGATAAGAAATTCTTCAATTTGGATATAATAAGTTAAGCTGACCTAATTGAAATCCCTTCCTCTCTTTGCAGTCACCATCGTCAACACCAATCCATGCAACAACTTCCCATGTGCCAACGGTGCCACGTGCGTCAACATTGACTCCAACGACTACACCTGTCTGTGTAGAAGTGGTTACACTGGAATCAACTGCCAGACTCCTACAGGTAAGATGCTGACAGTTGTACCTTGGTACTCTGTCTGAACGCAACCACCTAGCAATATAGGGTGGTGTTCTTTAAATTGTGCCAGGACTAATAGACCGCGGGCCATAGATCAAATATGTGGCTTATTTTTCATTTTCGTGCCTCAACTCTTGTATATACCTAAATTTTTGTTACTCAATAGAACAAAAATCATTGAATAACAATTGATAACTCGTCAGTGCAATAAGTTGCACATTAATTAATTATGCTAATTTAAAAAAGTTACAGCGCCCTCTTGTGTTCAAATCTTGAGATCTGTGTTGTGCTAATGGGTTCCACAGGATTTTATTGGACTTGGAGGTTTTGTTTCACCCAGGGAATAACACCCAAGTCTGTCTTGGAATGGTTGGTGTTATATTTTTCTTTATTTAAAGGTTAAGTCCATCCTAACAAATATTTTAGTTTAAATAAAGTCAGAAAAATGAAAGGAAGACGACAGTGAAAGTTTTCAGCAAGTTTTGAAAGTAAGCAAGTTATCAATTTTTGAAGGTGTGATTAATGAAACACAACTCGACAACTCCACAATGTAACTTTTTTCTGCTTCTATTCAGGATGGACTTCCCCCTTTGATTAAACAACAAACAAAAACAATCTTGAAAATAAATAGAGATAAATAAAGAGAGAGATTAATAGAGAGGGGAGAGAAGTGGAAAAGAGGGGGGGGGGGGGGGTCAGGAGATAATGGGGACTTTGGTAGACTGTGGTACTTTTATTTATGTATTTATTCATTTTTGTTTTTATTTGTTTGGGGGGATATCAATGTGTGCACATGAGGATGCACATCTTTTAATGAGTATAATCATGGTTTCAATGCATTTTGACTACCAGTATTCATCACTTACTACACAACTTGAACCATCCTTCGGTATCCCATCACAAATATAGCACCCCCCACACTTATACTGAAAACTTCACCCTCTCTCTCTCTCTGGCTGTATGTCTGCCCCCCCCCCTCTCTCTCTCTCTCTGGCTGTATGTCTGCCCCCCCCTCTCTCTCTCTCTCTCTCTCTCTCTCTCTATATATATATATATATACAGTGCATACACACACACACAAACAATCCAATAAATTAATTTACATTAAAACACAATTTGAACAGGTGTCAAGATAGATAAGCCAAAATTTCCATATTCAATCAATATTTTTAATCATCTTTTAACTACATGTATCTCAAATACATTGCAAAATCACAGGAAGTTTTGACAATGGGGTGGGGGGGGGGGGGGCAGTAGACGTAATGCATAGTATGAAGTAGATTCATTGTAAGAAAAATAAATTGTATTCATGATGAGGTACACTTTTCTGGCTCTTAAAGGAAATTTCCAGGCAGTTTTGTTTTTGTTTTTTTCATAACAATGATCAAACTCATTCCTTAATACCAAATCTATTAAACTGCCCCAACAGATTTTGAACAAGTATAAGTCTACTGTACTAGCAATACAGAGAATTAATTCATACAATGACTTTCAAATGTTCAATATCATTGTGTACTGTTAGAGGGAGAAAATCCATCATTGATTCATACAAGGCATGGAAACCAGACATAAATCAACTTCCTTGCTACTTGCCTTTGATGATTTGATGATTTAATTATATTTTTAACAATATTTTCCCTCCATTACGTTGATGACAAAAACAAGAATTGCCAGATACCCACATTTGTACAGCATAAAACATAAACTTAAACGTGAATACATTTCAATTACTAATCATGGTATTTACAAAATTGTGAACTACTTAATCTCAATCCTCCGATAGTGCACAATTAGAATATTTTTTCACAATGGAACAAAATACTTACATGTCCAGTTCAAATCTATACCTACAATGGTACAATGTATTTATTTAGCAGTGAATAGAGGCAAAAAACACATTTATCTCCCGACATCTACAAGTATTTTCTTCCCTTACATTAACATATTGAGAAACAACTTTCAGTGTCAAGTCATGATGAAAAAAAAATACATGAAGAACAAATACTTTCCAGAATGACAAAGGGAATGACCATTACTCAACATGTATCAGGAATTTTCAAAATAAAATATTGGTTCCTGTTTATAGAGCACTTGTTATGCTTTATGACACTTCTCTTTACCTGCATGTAGTAATACCTAGCAACAAAATATGTACTGCTCTGGTTAGATGGGTACCCATTTACATGTACATGTACACCTGAGTGAAACATGGTAACAATGGATTCATGTTATGTTTGTCTAAATGACTATGTACCATAAACAATTGAATGTGCAGTGCAGTCAATAAACCACTACTAGACTTGGGCATCAAAAACATTTTGCTGGAAGTATATACATTGACCTCACAAATACTGTAAATGACTATATATTCAAAGTGGTTATAAATTTTTAAGCCTCATCAATCTCTAAAGTTTTCATATAAATCACATGAACAGTAAAATACAACATCATACAAGTGTGACCTTAGTTGTCCCAAACAACTGTGTTTGAACAGAAATTGGTATATTCATATCTTTACCCTGTTTTTGCAGGATTTCAATCGTGCTTTCAATCGGTAGGTTTTGAAGGAGGAGGCATCTAATCCTTCAACTCCCCTGACTTCCTTGATGAAGAGTTGGTTCAGCTTAGTCAGCCTAAGGATCTCCTTATTTTTCATTATCCTTTCCTCAATTACCTTTTTGCAGAAACTAGAGTATGACTTATCATATATTACTGTTTGCTGAGTATCCTGTTTATAAGTATTACATCTCTTCACAACTTTTGTATACCTGTAATAGCACGATTTATGGTACCTTACTTCTATTGCAACAAGATCTTTCCCACGTATGTGTAAAAGCAATTGTTCATCTTGCTTTAATAAAGCGGCCTCTAACAGATGCCCCCCATCTTTTCTTTCACAAAGAATTAATTTTTCTACCTTCCGTTTACCAGAAGACTGTTCGCGGATATACTTAGCTCCTTTGCAGATAATGCAATGGACTGGCAATACATGCGGCTTATCAAAGTCATGGCTGGTAGAGGGTTGATTTTCATGGGATACTCTCGACCGCAGCAGTCTCTTGGGTGCAGGGGCATCCTCACTTGCTGACACTTCCTCTGGATCTTCTGTAGATGTCTTCTCAGCATCTGTGGGTTTAACAAGAAAAAGAGAAGGAAGAAAGGAACAGACAGGGGAAAAAATACTGATTAAAACCAATTTTATCAAAATCATTCTGATTTTCTGAATATATAACTCAATGTGGTGTTGGTGTTGAAAGTGTGGATCAAGCTGCTGAACCAAGCTCCAACACTGACTGTACTTGAGAAATAGCTCAATACTGAGTGATGTCACGCCTTTTATGTGATCCACTCACGATTTCAAGCGAAAAGGCTATACAACGAAAGTGAAATCAGTGAGAAATGGCATTCAAATTTCATCAAACAGGATGTAAAATCTAAAATCGTATTTTCAAATCAAAAGAGAAAATGTTATTAATCTTTAGAAAATAGACACATATATAGCTCTGATGATTTGTAAAACATTTTGACTGTAAATTGGATTTCGCTTAACTTTGCTGTGACGTTATCATTTGGTTCATGATCTTAAGATCACCAACACCAACACCGAACTTCAAATCACAAATTTCCCAATCTCTAGGCGATTTGTGTTGGGGAATAGGGAAATAACAAATAAATCGTCAAAGCGAACCATGATACTCGGTTCAGCAGACAACATTCAACAACATATTTTCCGAGGTCAATTCCAACACCAGCCGCATTTCAAGTTCAGTGTTGTGGCTTTTGACACTGAACTTGAAATCGCCAGTAGATCTAAATGTGTAGATGCAGAACAATTATTGCACAATTGCACCTACCGGTGTCTTCTTTTGCACTGCCTCACACACGCACAGATCAAACACTCTCCTTCTCTTCTTTGTCTTTGTACTGTACTGTTTAAATTATTTTAGCAGCATTTAATCATTGTTTATTACCTCTCTTCTTCTGAAGTCTTGTCAATGCTCTACTGATTGTCGTTACGTTGCAAAAGTGTCGGTAACATTCAGCATGATATCCTCGAAGCCGAGTATGGTGCTCCCTAGTAAAAGAAAATGTGAGAGATGTAGACTAATAAATAATTTCTATTAAAGTTCAATCTGCTAAAATACAAGAACTGCTGGACCTAGTTTAAGTAGTTAGGCCTATGTAAATGGCTTAATTTCTTGACACAAGCAAGAGTCAAGAATTAGACTATTTTATAATTTATCTGTAGACGAAAAAAAGTAGAGGGTCTAGACAGTAGTAGTAGGGACAGGGTCTAGTAGTAGTAGATCTAGACCTAGAAAATCTATCCTGTAATCCAGGACCATAGACATAGTAGATGAGAGGTCTAGATCTAGTCTGTTCTCTACTACTCTAGACCAAATTTGTAATTTCTGCTCTTTTTTCAAGTGCAATTTTTATTTCGGGGAAAATGTGAACACTTTTCATTTCATGCAGGCCTAGATATCTAGATCTATACCAATATATTAGGTGATAACTTACCTGCTTGTTGTCGATGACTGAAGACCGACTTGTCCCACACCTTCACTTTCGTGTACGTGTTCTTGCAACTTCTCTGCAACTTCACTTTCTAAACTCTCTTCCACGATTACCCACTTAGCTGCACACTCCTTACACTTTTGATAGCTTTTATCACTAAATGGTATAATCTTGCTCTGAGTATCGATGACATGTATGGAACAGAAAGTGGATTCACCAGCCTCAGAATTGTCCGTCTCACTGGCATCAAACGACTCAGAAGTCGCCATAGTACACAGTGAAAGTCGCAGTGCACAGTAAAAGTCGCATAGGCGTGCGCATAAAACAAAGAATATGATTGGCCAAAAGCCAGTCACTCCACACATCATGCTATCAGCAACGTATTGTGATTGGTCATTCTTACCGTAGAAAGTGAAAAATTGTCTCAAATTTGTTTTTTGTTTTTTCATATTTTCAGAAAATGTGCAAGTTTTGTTACTGACGAGTTTCAGATGTGACTGTAATAAATATTTTTAAACATGTTGACCAAAATACAGCTAGATACAAATTTGAGGCACGAGATGAAAAGAAAATGCACCTCGGCCCGCGGTCTATAAGTCCAGACTAAACAAAAATTTTAGTTCATACTTTTTTGGAATGCTCGGTTTCATCTTCCTCCAATATTCATGACAAAGATAATCTACCAAAGACTTTGATGAAAAGAGTATGGAATACCACCCATATTGTTTTGTTAATCTTATCAGGTTTTGTACTAGGCATTGATTATCGAGGATCAAAATTTATGTACATTGCATTTGCTCTTAGTTTAACCCAGTAATCTGAGAACGTTTTCTCTCTTCCAACAAGTTTCTAATATTCTTTCTACTATATCTGTTGTAATCTAGCCAACGCTCCAGGTCAGGACCCATGCAACTCTTCACCATGCCAGAACGGAGCCACCTGTGTGAACAGCTACGATAGCAACACCGGAACTAACTTCTATCTACCCCAGTACACCTGCATCTGTGAGACAGGATACACTGGACCAAACTGTGGATCTACCACAGGTAAGCATTGACATTGTCCAATCTACCACAAGAGCTAGAGAGGACAGGATTAGACGTGTATTTTTCTATTTTTTGTTGAAATAAATATTTATCCAGATAACATCATACATAAATACTTAATACTTAATCACATGTTTAAATGAGATCAAATAATATTTCCTGTAAATCAGTAATTATCTTCCTCCACTTAGTAGTATTTACATCTGTTGTCTTAGTTTATTTTCCTCTACTTCTAGTCTGTATTTTAACATAAACCAAAAGTATTTGCTTATTATTTTCGTTGCTACATATTTATTGAATTGTAATACTAAATCAATATATTTTCCTCTGCGCCATAAAAACCATATACAACACTTGTGTATGAATAATGCATTAATAAAGTGTACCAATCGGAAAGAAACATTTTGTGTACCAAAACTAATGCATTAATAAAGTGTACCAATCGGAAAGAAACATTTTGTGTTGTATGTTATTAGTAATTCCATGTCGTAATACTTTATTTGAAATACATGTACGAGCTTCAAATATTACTACTGTGAAGAGAGTTTTCAAATATGCTCTCAATTAAGATAAAAGACTACTTGGCACATGCGTAAGTGCTAGCATAAAGCAGACCCCAAGTTCTACTTGGGTTCTGTGTGCATTGTTATATATTTTTGGTTCCTTTGGTTATATCATTTTTACTCTATTGAAGTCTTGCTGTTCGTATCTGCAGTGTATTAATTTATGAACGACGGGCGAAAATAATGCCAGGATAGTGCCAGGAGTGTCACTGCGTGACAAAGCGACAGACATGATAGACCTTAGTCAAACAGACCTAGACCAACGAAGGCAGGTTTTAATGGATTAATCATTACGTTTTATTGTTTTCTCTACAGCTGCCAATCCATTATTGGATGTATGTACCATTGGTACTGAGTTGGCCTGCCAGAATGGTGGAGCATGTAAGAACATGTATCAGAGCTTTTCACAGGACATGGATTACTATTGTGATTGCCCTATTGGATGGACTGGACATACTTGTGAAACGCCATGTAAGTACAGCTTTCCTCCTATCTCTCTCTCTCTGCCTCCTCTTTCTTCCTCTCTCTTTTCTCCTCTTCCCCTCTCTCTCTCTCTCACTTCTCCTCTCTCTCTCTCTTCTCCTCTCTCTCTCTCTCTTCTCCTCTCTCTCTCTCTCTCCTCTTCTCTCTTTTTTTATCCCACTTTGTTCTGTTTTCCTTACATATCTTTTTTTTCCTTTCCTCACATTCTTTTCTTTTACCTCCTGATATTATCCGTTTTCCCTTGGTTTCTTTTTATGCTTTCTGTTTTTTTCTTCTCTGTATCTTTACCATTTTGAAAAAGATTCTATTCAGAAAGGAGAAATCACTGTTCAGGAAAATAATTAAATTGTCTTGTATTCATTCAGCAACGACGTAAATCAAGCTAGTACTACATTCATATACAAAAGGGAAAAATTGATTGAAAACACTTTTGGAAATTGTTCAATAATATTGAGGCGTATCGGAAATAGTTTGCTCTTTTTTTCGCTAAGTATGCTGTACTGTTGCCTTGAAATTCATGCAATGATATAAGATTATCTTTGTATTTTCCAGCTGCCAACCCATGTGCCAGTGGTCCATGTGAGAACGGTGGTATCTGCAATCCCTCCAATACCTACTTCGAATGCGACTGCCCAGCCGGTTTCTTCGGAACTACCTGCGAGGTCGCACAGGGTAAGTAAACCATGCTTGACAGCTTGAAACAAAATGTGACTGAATATGGAGTGAGAGTGAAATAGAAAAAAGGTGGGGACGACTAAGGTCCTTCATTGGACTTATGTACGAAGTACAAGTAAATGTAAAGGGCACTACCTTTGATGGTATTTCATACCGGACACTGGCCCTGATTATTAAAGAGTTTCGTCGTATTTTTCTGATGGCATGAATACTGGTATGACCGGTAATTTTGACACGAACCATACATTTGTGTACACCAACGGTCTTGTTGTTGCAGGCCTTTCATATTGACCTTTGTCGTTGACCTCCTATGTGTGGGTAGGATTTAAATGGCAAGAGCTCTAATGAGGAGCCACCAGTATATTGAATTGAACAACTTGAATAATAATTTAGACCATGGGGAGGCTGATTATTTAACCTTCTTGACAGGATGGTAAAGCAGAATTCTGGAAAGAAGCCATAACTTATATATGGGGGCACAAATAATGATATAAAGGTCCTACAAAAGAACCTTGTGGCACACCAATATTTTGACCAACTGCATCCTCTCTGTACAGGTGACAATGAACCACCAACCATCTCCAACTGTCCCGAGGACATCACCCGTACCATCTCATCTGGAAGCGGTGTCTCGGTCTCCTGGCTCGAGCCAACCGCTACAGATGCCGGCACCACGCAGCGTTTCCTGCGATCTCACGTTCCTGGATCTTTCTTCCAGTTGGGAGACACTGCTGTCACCTACGTCTTCTCTGATAACAGCGCAAACCTGGCTAGATGTTCCTTCTTTGTCACTGTCACATGTAAGTGGAACACAGACTTACTCTTAGTATAATTGTTTCATTCCTGAACATACATGTTTATACATGAAAATCATATTGAAGATTTCACACAATAACAAAAAGATGGCTGATATTAAAGCTCAATGCCCATCTTAGTTAAATGTGGAGTGTAATTCATTGTTTGGATTAGACTTTAATGGCTTATCTTGGGAACAATCTTCAGGAAAGTCAGGAATTAAAATCTACTCTTCTTAGTGCAAACATACACCGTTGATATATTCTAATAGATGGGATGTGTTGCCCATGGCACAGAAGCAATTTGGCATGACTGAACTAAATTAAAAACAATTGGCAATACATCATGCCTTTTTAATCTTTCTATCCACAGTGGCAGAGACCGACAACGTACCACCTGTCGTCCAGAACTGCCCATCCACCACAGTCGCCCAGGCCACCGGAGGTAGCACCAACGCCCAGGTATCCTGGATCGAGCCCTCAGCCACCGATGACAGCGGAACCGCCGTCAGGGTCTCCAACAACTACAGCCCTGGCCAGAGCTTCCCAGTGGGTGAAACTGTTGTTGCCTACACCTTCACCGATGATGCAGGAAACCAGAACACTTGTACTTTCTCTGTCAGGGTTGTTGGTAAGTATTCTTTCCCTTTGACAGGGAAACATGTGAGAAATGCTTTTATTAGCATAATGTATCAGTAAACCGTGTTGTTGGTAGATACATACCTATTCTTCAGGGATACCTTGAATCTTAAATGTTCTATTTGTGTAGAAATTAAGATATTCAATCTTATTTCTGCGCTTAGATCTTTCCTGATCAAACTTCACTATCAGAATAGCAAAATGCAGTTACTCTAAAAGCCACTGATTATAAAGAAATTAATGAAGAAACCTGTCTGTAAATCTGAAGTTTATTCTTAGTGATTGATGACACTGGCTAGACAAATAAAAGTGTCAAATTCTCAGTTGAGAAGCAGAGATTATGTGTCTTTGACTTGACCAATCTCTCCTGTTCTTGTTCTTTACAGTTGAGCTCATCAACCAGTCCCCGACCGTCACCTTCTGCCCCTCCGGCTCGCTTGTCTACTCGACCCTAGGTGCTGACGAAGTTGTCGTCAACTTCCCCGCACCCACCGCCGTCGACGACTCTGGTTTCTCACCATCGGTCAATTCCAACTACCTTCCTGGCCAGTCCTTTGCTGTAGGATCCTACACAGTGACCTATACTTTCACCGATAACGCTGGCTTGACCAGTGACTGTACCTTCAACATGCAAGTTGTCTGTAAGTTGTACTTCTTCCCCACTATTCCTGTCAAACCACCTGTCAAACCACCTGTCAAACCACCTGTCAAACCACCTGTCAAACCAGTCTATTAAGGTCACACAAGGGAAACCGAATATTAAAGTGGCCTTCATAGACAGGTTCTACAACATACATTTTCTTTCCCAAGTGAGACCAACTACATCACCTCTATAGTCATATGGCCTTTATAGAGAGGTGGCCACTAAGAAGGGATGGACTGTATTTCATGAAATCACTTTCCTTTCATTCCAAGTCGGGAAATTACAAATTTGAGAGGAAAATATAAGGAAAAATAGTTGGTTTCATAACATTCTGATTAAAGAATGTCTGTTAGTTATCTCTTGCACAACTTGCAAGTGTTCGAGGGCAAATTCTTCAACTTCCATTTTCACAGAAATATTGGATAATGACGAGGATTAAATTGATGAGAAATATCTCATTCTGTCATTCGTCTTTCTCTCGCAGCTGGAGGTGACGTAAGGCCACCCACCATCTCAAACTGCCCTGAAGGCGCCGTCACCGCCCTTGCCGCAGCCAGCGCCACAGGCGCCTCCGTATCTTGGACAGTCCCTACTGCTTCCGACGAGTCCGGCTCCGTGAGCTCCACCAGCAACTACAGCCCTGGAGCAGTCTTCCCGATCGGTACCACGACAGTGACCTACACATTCACCGACCTTGCAGGAAATGAAGCTAGGTGCCTCTTCAATGTCATTGTTACAGGTAGGTCTCAAACTTCAGTTTTATTTGTACACTCTCATCAAATCAACAATCAAAATTAACTTGTTGAATACCAGGAAAAAGAAATTGTTTTCTGTAGCAGAAATACACGTATACTAATTATTTCAAATTTCTAACATTTGTACTTTGCTTCGATTGCTGAAAAGTCCAAACATTGGAGTGTATTTTCTATCTATGCCTTATCTGCAACCTTGTGCTTGACACGCAAATGCAGATTCAACCGGTTTGGTAGGCCTAAAGTTATTTATCTTAATTGATTTATTTGCCATTTTATTATTCATTTGAAAATTTTGAATTCAATCATGCACCCTCAAGGATGTTTCTATTCAATCCCTGTATCAAGAACATTTATTCCTGCATCTATTGAAACAAAATTAATATCGGGGTAGACTTTCCCTTTAAAGATGACTTTTTTATTTAAAAATGTTCTCTCTCCAGGAACCAACGTGAACGAGACCCCTGCACCATCTAACCTAAACCTTTCCCCTGGCACCAGCACCATCACAGCAACCTGGTCGCCGCCCAACGGTGCTTTCAACAGTTACCAGATCACCGTCAGCGGTGGTTCCACTGTCAACACCGAGACCCTACCGCAATCCTCCAGCTCTTACACAATCACTGGCCTCAACCCTGCTACCTCTTACACTGTCACTCTGACCGCCAACGGCAACACTGGATCTAGCAACCCCGTATCAGCATCGACTACAACCAGTCCAGGTATGTGCTATATTTACCTCTTTGTAAGGCTTCATGGTGAGGTAAAAAGCTGCACAAAAAAAGAAGCTTTTTTAAACTTGTAAATCAATGTGGTAAAATCAAGAGGGTAAACAAATTTATTCATGAAACGCCTTGAATAAGTCTAAAATGTGTGAAGTGGGAAGGCTTCTCCATGTGTAAAAGATCTTTTGATATTTAGAGTTATTTGTACCATGTGCTTACTACGAACTGGAACCCGTTTCACAAAGCTTTTTTTCAATGACAAATGACAAAAATCAGTGACAAATCTGTTGATAACCAATCAGAAGTAAGAATTTCAGTAGCTGATAACAAAAACTGTCATTTGTCACTAATGACAAGTTTTGTAAAACGCCCTCTGGTCTATTGCATCATCAATTGATCTCTTTCACATCAATTTCTGCCTCTACAGAGCAAGGCCAGCCACCTTCATCTCCATCCAACATCCGCCTTTCCCCCAACGAGAACTCTGTCGTCGTCTTCTTTGATGCCGCCTCTGGGGACATCACTGGCTACTCCATTGGTCTTGGTACCACATCCAGCGCCAATGACGTGACGGCTACCCTCTCCCCCGGGTCAACTGGGTATACCTTCAGCAACCTGGCACCTGACACCCTCTACTTCGTCTCCCTCCAGGCTTTCAACAACTTTGGCTCGAGCCAGTCCGTTGTGGAATCCATTACAACCTGTAAGACATAGTTTTGGGGTTTTACTTTTAAAAATGTAAAACAGTTTGCTAGTCAACTGGTTTGTTATGATTTATCAACAGACACAGATATTACTTTACCTTACATGAAATTGAATTGAATTAATAATTTGTAAAGGGCAAAATAATGCCTAAACAATATGTTCCCAAGTTTCTAAATTCCCCTTTTATAACGTCACTCTTAATTTGGATAGTACACAAACTGAGATGTGTAGGACATGTCACAGTGCAGTCAAAACTCTGGAATTGAATCCTTGTGTAGGTGTTTGTCTCCTATGCCTAAAAATTAACAACCAAAGTTATTGTTACCTAGTGAAGAGACTTGCTAGTTAATAATTTATACCTTGCCTTAATCCACTCGTCCATTAGCAATTTTTTTGGTAGCCTTAAGGACATTACTGTAACACAGAGTTGATGCCTATGTGGCTCCAAACGGACAGTAAACATGTATTCTAAGATCACTACTCTTTCCGCTTACATTATCTTCTCATCTCGTCTTTTCAGCCAATGTTGTCGTCCCAGGATCTGACATTGTAATCGCCAACTGCCCTGTAGCCCTCGCTGCATCTCTGCCCTTCGGAACCTTTGCCTTCGTAGACTGGGAAGAACCCACCGCCACCTCTTCTGTTGGTGCCGTCACCCGGGTGGGCGGGCCATTCAGCCCCAGCGGTTTCTTCCAGCTTGGCGTCACTCCAATCATCTATGAGTTCGAGGATGTCAACGGGAATTCCGCCACCTGCGCGTTCTCAATCTATGTTACCGGTGAGTTAATTTCTTTCCCTTGATGAACAGGTGCTTGGATAGGCCAGTGCTGTAATAGATACGGTCAATTTTGTCTAAGCCCACCAAAGGGAAACAGAAAGTGGCCACTGTTGACAGGTAGCCTTTTTAGACATATCCTTCAACACACATCTCTCAAGGTTGACAAATTTTTTCTCCAGAATTTATTTTGTTGAAATGTAAGAGTAAGATTAGGGTTGGAATTGGGTTCAAGGTTAGTTCTTTCAACTAAGTGAACATGAGATAAAGTTCTTTGTCCATAGTTGAACCCAGATTTTCACTTTATGTAATATCTCGGGCCTAATTTTCATTGCATTAATAAATAAAATTTCATCTGAATTTGACCTCCATCACAGACGGCAGCGACACTACTGCCCCAGAGATCACATTCTGTCCCAGCAACGTCTTCGTCCAGGCTGCGTCGGGTGCCAGCAGTGCTACGGCCTCCTGGGACGTCCCTACCGCTACCGATGCCTCAGAACCCATCACAGCAGTCAGCAACTACTCGCCTGGTGATTCCTTTGACGTTGGTACTTACCTGGTCTTCTATAACCTTATCGATAGTGCTGGTTTCTACTCGACCTGCAGCTTTGAGGTCACCGTCACTTCAAGTGGAGGTTAGTGATTGTCCTTCCTTTAACCCGTTGACTACTGCATTATCTAATTCCCATAGACTTAACACAGGGACCACCAGGTTCCAGTAAGCAATGGGTTAATGATTCTAAATATTTATTTTGGGAGTGTACGACATTATTGTGAATCCTTGCTGGCAAGCCATTTGAAATTACCCATTATGTATAGAGTACCGATGTGTGACGTCATACTGGCCAAGTTGTCACACCCCCTGTCCACACACAACATTTTCTGTGATTAGCTATACCGTTTCGCGATAGTGATACCGTTTCACGATAGTTTTACGATGAAATTGTGTGTGTGGACGCTCACTAACGATACGTCGTATAACGAAACTAGTCTAACGAAATGCAGGTTTGGGCATCGTTTCGAACTGAAACTCAATAAAGAATCACGCCTAATCACGAAAATGTTGTGTGTGGACAGGGGGAGTGTAACTAGTGTAACTAACTGGGCGGGGCTTAATGTGACCTCGAGCGAAAAGAGACCAGACTGTAGAGTTTCAGGATTACTTTCTTCTGTTTATGGACATCCTTGAATTTATGCGATGATTATTTATATGAAGTTTCTTGTGTGTGGACACTTTGAAATTTATACTATGATTCTTTATACGACGTTTCGTTATAGAGTTTCGCGATAAATTGTTTTGTGTGTGGACATGCTGAAGGTTGCTGGTTCCAAATTTGTGCTAAACAAATGATATGGTGGTCACAGCAGTGCCAAACACTAAATTTGCCCTGCTCTAGCTTGTTGTTTGAATGATTTTACAGTGAATCTCATAGACAGGCTCTATTTAGAACCAGTATTTAGTAACCTGGACGACAAGTGATTATGACGTTAGCACTTTATTACAGCAACTGTTTGGTTTAAATTCTTCCACATGTTGCTAGTTAAGTAGTCTGTTTCGTGAGCAGTTTGACATCTGACATCATTTTTTATCCGATTTCTTTATCACAGTGGTCATCGACAGGGAGAACCCCGTCCTGAACGGCTGTCCAACCAACATCGTTGCCAACGCCAGCCCTGGTAGCTCGACCACTGTGGTTTCATGGCTTGCTCCTGTGGCATCAGACAACTCTGGCTCCGCTACCCTGACGGTCAACCGACCACCAGGCAGTTCCTTTGCTATTGGATCTACCCAGGTCACTTACACGGCTACCGATCCCACTGGGAACTTTGTCACCTGCAGCTTCGACATCATTGTCTTGTCTTCCGGTGGTAAGTCCTGTAGAGACTCCTGTAATTGATTCTTGATTGAGTAATCCCTAACAGCTCCCTCAGGAAGATACTGGGATGATACAAGTGAGAATATTGGCTGCAATGAGTGCCATATAGTGCAGAAATGGTGTGTGGACAAAGCACTACAGTAAATTCCTTAACACATGTACTCCTACAAGTCCACCATGTCTAATGTCCTACATTAGGTGGCTTAGTGAAATGGAGGGGCACAAAAAGATGCATCTGCAATGCAGGAGGCATGATAGGTAACATTAAGCCAAATCAAGGTAATACATGTATTTATCAGCTCAATACCCCCAAGATGTGGTTCTACCTTTGTGTGATAAACTGATTATTTTCAACAATTATGCATTTTGCGCTCCGGACACTCTTTTCATGCCACTTCATTTCGCTACGCTACCTTAACATAATTCTAAACCTTAATTCTGGAGCAAAGAAACCTAACACTAAACCTATTCTGGAGCAAATTCACAATAGTCTTTGATTTTCATTTCGTACCTGTTTTGTGCATAATTGTATGTGTGGCAAAGCTCTTAATATTATTTTCATAAACTTTTTGTTTTTCCTCAGACAACACAGCTCCAGTCCTGTCCAACTGTCCTTCAGACCAAACCGTATTTGCCTCTCAAAATGCCCAAGGCGCTGTAGCTACATGGTCAGCACCGACTGCTTCTGATAACTCTGGTGACTTCGTGTCGATCAATAGTGACTTCAGCTCCGGAACCGTATTCCCGATCGGCGTGAGCACTGTGACCTACACTGCTACGGACAGCTCAGGCAACCAAGACACTTGCCAGTTCTCTGTTACAGTCATAGGTCAGTTAATGTTGATTTGTCAGCAATTTCTGCCCTTAAGTAGCTCTTCGGCATGTCCAAAGTGTGTTGTGCTCTCCTGCCAATACCTACATCATACCTGCCAACCACCCCGATTTAGGCGGAGTTTCTCCGCATTTTTCATACCAACTCCGAATTCCAAGTGCATGCCTCAAAACTCCGATTTTTTTAATTTTAATTTTTTTTTTTTTTTTTTTTTTTAATAATTTTTAAAAAAATTAATATTTTGTGTGTGCGTCCGCCATTTTCAATGGCAAAATGTCCATTCTGTCCTGTAAGTATCCTACAAGCATCTCACATCAGCAATTTGGGGATGTTCATTCATACCTGCGTACAGCCCACGTGTATTTATATTACATGTGCAGTTGATACGCCGTGCATAAACACTGTATACATTGGCATGTTTTCTTCAATGCTTGTGCGATGACTGCGATCGTGGAAGCTTGTTATTTACCGGACTTCCTCGGATTTATTTTGGATTACTACTACTATATACCTTTGCAAAATAGGGCTCCTAACTGAGGTGGGTAGTGAAACATGTAGTTTTGTGAGTGTTCACATTTCAAAAATTGTTTATGTGTGGGGCGAAAAGGTTGAAGGAAAAGGCCCATTTGCACCATTAAAATGGAGAGAAAAAAATAGACCCTAAAGTCCTGTGTACCCCCCCCCCCCCCCCCAATCTACGGGCTACTACCCCAATCCTTCGGTGGTTCGCGACCTCGTAGTCCATCCAGAAAAATTTACTCCTAATTTCTCGTCTCAGGTTGGCAGGTATGCTACATGTACCTTTTACTATTTACATTCATTCGGGGTAGGCGTCTATGGGCATCCATCTTCTTCTGAGTCCGTGCAAAGCACAGTATTGTAAATAATTACGTGGTAAGGCTTTAATCTTTTCCAAGGAGGATGATCCTTGGCTCACGTGGAACCTGTCCGTCCTGTATTCCCCCCTCACCAGACTGGTGTGGTTCAAGGCTTAGTAGCAGATGACTTGACCTACAGGTTGTTCTGGCTTACAGGTTGACCAGTAGCAGGTATAATTGTAGATAACCTGACCAGGGCACCGTCTTATAAAGAGTTGATATCAATGGTACTCAAGAGATGGGAGACTGAAAACATGGGATTGATTGGAGGACTAGACAGGGGCCCTGACCTGCGCTGTATTTAAACCCATGTGACTATGTGACATTACACTATTTGACCACATGAACCTCCAGGGACACCAACTCATTCATTCACTATTGACCCTTACTTTACAGGTGCTACTGACAACGTTGGCCCAGTCACCTCCAACTGCCCTACATCCCAGACTGTCAATGCTGCAGTAGGAGCCAGCTCTGC
The DNA here is from genome assembly GCF_000002235.5 of Strongylocentrotus purpuratus. Classification (NCBI taxonomy): domain Eukaryota; kingdom Metazoa; phylum Echinodermata; class Echinoidea; order Camarodonta; family Strongylocentrotidae; genus Strongylocentrotus; species Strongylocentrotus purpuratus. Next base: position 869,610 of record NW_022145574.1, on the reverse strand, counting down.
AGTCGCCACCTGGAGCGAACCCATCTTTACCGATGCTTCAGGCGTGGCCACCGTCACCAGCAACTTCGTCTCTGGCTCCTCTTTCGCCATTGGCACCAGCACCGTCACTTACACAGCAACCGATTTCCTCGGCAACTCTGGAGAATGTTCCTTCAATATCTTTGTCAATACCGGTATGTAAGCTTCCATTAAACGCAGAGACGAAATCTAGGCTCTGTCTTTTATGAATTTAGGAGCACTAGTAGAAGTAAACTCCACTGCATAACATGTTTAGGAGGAGGCTATACATCTGTCTGTAAAATGTATTGCAACTCAACTGAGTTTTATAGTAATTGCAACTCTGTGCATGCAAAAGATATGTAAGTTAGCATAGGGTTGGGTCATTAGAAAGACAACCATAGGGTGTAATTGGTAGGAGTTAAAAGGAGACATTAATTATAATTATTTTGTTGGTACCATAGACATATAGACATATGCTTAGTACTGATAGGGGGAAAAGTATAAAGGCGATATGCCATTTAAAGAGATATTCTTGCTTCATTATGATTCATCCAGGAACGGACGGAACTCGACCAACCTTCCTCAACTGCCCAAGCAACATCGACGTGACCGTCCCCTTCGGTAGCAGCGGAACTTCCGTCACCTGGACCGAGCCCATTGCTGTGGACAACAGTGGTGTAGCCAACAGTGTGGTCTCTCAGAGCCCTGGATCTTTCTTCGCCGTGGGAGCCACTAACGTGGTGTACACCGCCACAGACCTAAGCGGCAACACTGGAACCTGCTCTTTCTTTGTCACCGTCTCAGGTAGGTCGGAACTTGTGTTTGGAGGAGAGTGTGGGTGAAAGGAAAGAAAGGTAGAAGCAAAACTGTTGAATGTTTTAGAAACCTTGGATACATATACATGTGTTAAAGTGTACCAATCACCGGAAAAAAAGATAATCTTATGCATCGCTGGAATATATAAGATCAGTGAAACAAAAATTTCTAGGTATTTTACAGAATAAAGGAGTATGACTATGAAGACAAAGTGTAACAAACAAACCCATAGAACGGAGTGCGCACGATACTGAAGTCCAACTTTGGTTCTATGTGTGCCCTATTCAAGTGTATTCTTGCTACCGAAAGTCTATTGAATCAGCTGTTACATGAGCATATCTCTACCTTCAATTTACCAGGACATGGCAACTTGATTTGATAAAAACTATCATTTCTGAGTAGAAAGTACATATTGGGTTTCATATAAGGATTGTTGGTACCGTACATCTCGTAAGTCGGCAAGATCTGCAAGACTAACAATCCTCTCTAAACATTACTGTCTTTCAGAGGAGGCACTTGTTGATGTGACTCCACCAGAACTTTTCAACTGCCCTACCGGAATCTCTGCCACCGCAAACCCTGGCTCATCCTTCGCCGCCGTTACCTGGACTCCTCCCACTGCGACAGATAACCTTGGCGTCCCCGCTGTCTCTAGCAACTTCCCGTCGGGCTCGTCCTTCCCAATCGGCACCACCTTGGTTACCTACACCGCTATCGATAACTTCGGTAACGATGCCTCCTGCAGCTTCAACGTGGTCGTCTCCTCCGGCACCAGCAATTCCGCACCAATCGTCACCTTCTGCCCCAATAACGGACAGATCTATTTCACTGCACCCGCTTCCAACAGCGTCATTGTCAACTTCGCTCCACCCACTGCGACGGACGACTCTGGATCCGTCACATCGACCTCCTCCAACCTACCAGGAGATGAGTTCCCTGTTGGAGTGAACACCGTCACCTACACCTTCAGCGATGATCAAGGACTTACAGCAAGCTGTAGTTTCTCATTTGAAGTCCAAGGTAAACCCCATGTCTGTAACCACACTACAGTCTAATCTGGCTTAGCAGCCACCTCTCTTAAGTGCCACTTTCTCTATATGAGTCTTTATAGGCAGGGCTTGACACCAACATGCACCCGGGACACATGGCCACTGAAAATCTGAATCTGGACTCCCAAAATTTTCAATTTTATACATAGGGGTCTCCCATACAGGATCAATTTGGAACCCCTTCCAGAAAGATTGGTGTGGATCGAGCCCTGTTAAAGGTGTACCACGTATTAGGCAGCTGTGAACGTAATTTGACATCCAAACTATTGGTTCACTTGACGTTTGGTCGACCCAAGCTCTGAGGGGCATATTAACTCTAAAAAGGAATGCTTCCAAGAGAGCGAAGAATGTGCACTTTAATGTGCAGAATAGTAATTGAATCCAGTGACCTGGGTAATAATGATACTGTAAGCACTTTGGTCAGCTAATGGTAAAGTGCTTCAAAAGGAACAGGCAAAATTATTATGACAGTCAAACCTGTACATAAAGACAACTTGTCTTTAAAGATAAGATTTCATGTTTCCCTTGAGCTGTCTTTATGTACAGGTTACACTGTATTATCATAATCATTGTCATGTATTTGTGTGTTTTTGCAGTTGGTGCCAACCCGTGTTCCAGCAACCCATGCGCTCCCAGTGAACAGTGCTTCTACATCCCATCCCGATTCCTGTGTATCGCCAACGGCAGGAGGAGGAGAGAAGCAGAGATGCTCGACCTTAGCGGTAAGAACCTGTCCTCTTTCTATCTTGGACGTTCATCCATCAGACATGGGCCTTGTTTCATAAAACCTTTTTATCAATGATAAATCGTGCATATATAATAACAAAAATTAAAATGAGATCAAACATAAGGTCAAACATAAGATCAAACAAAACAACAAACAAACAAAGAATAAAATGGTGTGCACCTCTTTTGACCGACTCACAACTGCATAATAGCATTTATGAATTAAAAAGGTGCGTTTTCAGTAAGGACTTAAACTGGTCAAGAGAAGGAGTATTATGAATATGCGCTGGTAATTTATTCCAAAGGATAGGGGCATTTACTGAAAAAGCTTGATCGCTATATTTTGTAACAGAACGAGGTCCAAGGGTTAACTGCAAGGTTGATGATGATCGAAGAGGTCTTAAAGAACTAGAAGAACGTAAGGAAATCAAATCAAATGTAATGATTTCAGTAGCTTAATATAGCAGTTACTGTAACTCGTCATTGATAACGACTTGGAACATCTAGTTGCTCTTTCATGGAAGGCCTTGACAGCCTGGTGGGGCATCAGCAAAAATTATCATTCATTAAGTTTGCATGCCATTGAATTAATTATATCGACTATGGAATTTGTTCTTGACTTTGCTCTTATACACCTATTTTTCATGTGCAAAAGCAAAGATTTGTAGTTTGTATCTTTTATTTGAATGTTTTATACTGATATTGCCTATTTTTCTGTATACAGACATCTGCCCCTGCCAGAATGGTGGTATGTGTCTCCTAGACGACGCCACATCCTCGGCCACCTGTGAATGCCCTATTGGATACGCTGGTGTGCTCTGTCAGATGGGTAAGACACCTACTGCTTCCATACTAGCTGTTTTACAAAGTACGGGTATTCTGTAAAGCGGACTAACTTTAGTCCATGGTTTAATCCACCGACTTTCGTCCATATGAATATATTTTTGAATAATTTGATATATCCCTAAATTACCATGATAACATAATTGTATCGTAGTTAGGCCTAAAAAAAAAAGATGTATTGCCCTTTAGGTGCTAAAACATGGGTTGGTCGGAAATCTTTGTTTTGTTTTTTTACTCCCTCTTCTGGCTGATATTTCTCAGTTTTGAATAAAAAACATTTCTAACAAACTGGAAATTTTTTTGTTTTTTAAAGCTGTCTTTCTAACCCACTCCATCGAAGTGACTAGTGGCCAAACGCCACATTACATTAGTAACTGTTGTAAAGTCTTGTGATGCTATTTGAAGTTGTCAACCAAGTTTCCATTGAAAGTTGAAATAACTTCTAGATTCCTTTGTCTATTTCAGATACAATGCCTGCTGCAAACGTTAACGTCCACAACAGGTATGCTGACGAACATGAGATCCAAGAATGGTCCAATGGAAACAGCGCCCTCTTGTGGTCCGTAATAATCTGCATGGCGATTATGCTCGTCGTCGTCATCTCTCTATCTGGGTTGCTTTGTTACGTCATACCGCGCATCGGCATGGCTCGTCGACAACATAGCAAGATAGATGAAATCCCAATCCTTCAATAAACAGAACACTGCTCACAAGACTTATCTAAATCTAATCTAAGTTTGATGCTTTCATGCCTTCACTAGAAAGAGCCATTGTGTAATCCCAATGGTAAATTATTGAAATTGAAATATTGGGATGTACATGTGAGGAGAAGTTTGATATATTTCTATGCAAAACATGAATTCAAAAGGCCGGTAATCAGTATTTTCAAAAGTCAAATCTTGTGGCCATTTTGCAATGTTCGTTTGTCGATGTATTGTGGTATAAATGTCTGTAAATACTGTACGCTTAATGGTAGATTCTTAGTTCCATAGTTTCATGTTGATATAAGACGTAATGGAATGCTGATACATGGAGGTGTCGTTTTCAATGTGCTGCTTGGATGTCGATGCGATTTCTTTTACGTCTCTTGAAACTATTTGTTAATTATATGTTGTGTTAATACTCTGGGATTACTCTAAGAATATTCTCTCCCCGTGAACACTTACTAGCCTTTCTCTCTGAAATTCAGTCTAGAAATGCCATAATGGTTTTGTTCCGACAGAACTGATCATTTGTTTTTTTTCAAACTAATTGTTGACGGCTTAGAAGTGAATGCCAACTGAAAAATAAGGCTATGTTTGGGTTGTTTTGTTGGGAGGGAGTAATGTTTGGAAGTATTTTTTACTTTATTTCGCTTCAGGTATGCTTATAAGCGATGTCGTGGGGTTTAAATCCCGGCTATCATATATTGAACCTACTATATTCCATTTTCAAAGTATGCAAACACCAAAGCATTTCAGAAATGCCAAATATATAATGTTTTATATTGCATTGATTTATATATATTGCAGAATTTTATATTGAACTACATCAATTCTGTTTTTTTATTTCAAATTTTATCTTTGTCATGAAGTTGTGGCTATCTGGAATATGAATTCATTTAGTGACTTGTGTTTGTGTTCAAATAGATATGAGTTTTGAAAATATCTCAATTTATATAATGAAATTAAAAATGGCCTGATAGCATATACATATATATCGTTCGTACTGATTTTTCTTGTATTGTGATGGTGATGGTGATAAATTATGGCAGTTGTGATCAAATTGATGATAGATTTGGTGAAAATGACGATGCTAATGATGGTTATGACAGTGGTGATAATGGTTATGATAACTGGTGATGATGACTTTGAGATAATGACGAGTATGGTGATGATTCGAACATGATGGTTCAAGTTCATATTTATTTCATTTGTTTATTTAAAAAAAGTACTTTTACACAATTTATGAGATCATGAAATAACAATGGATGGAAGAAGAGACTTAAGGTGATGATGGTGGTGATTGTTGTAGTGATGTAGATAACGCTTTATACATGTAGGTATAAATACTCCTTTTCCTACTTTTTCTTTTGTTTGCATTTCAAATTCATGAATTTCAGTATTAAAGGCACACTGCCATACTTGTAGCTACTTGCTCCCTCTATATAGAAAACTTCCCTAATCGGTGCCTGTTGGTCCCCCATGATCCTCTTTTTCTTATGTTAAATGAGAGCTGAGTTAATGAGATAGCCACCTGTCACAGTGACCTCGATGGCTCTCTGTGTGGTCTAATCCCTTCTGGCCAAGTAGTGGTGACGATCTTTAAAGATCTATGTCCCTTTTGCAGCCAACATATCAAATTCTCTAGAACTTTGCAGGTATTATGAATATGTCATGTTTGTCCTATCTTCGACATTTAAACGTTAGCAGTGCCCTAATATTCAAATTATGCAAGGAAACCGTTTACTTGCTAGACTTCACTGTGAGACACTATTGAGTGACTGACTGGCTTTTTTCTTCTTTGGTAAACATACATAAAATGAGCTGTAAAGGGTACATAAGCATTGGTCTACATCAATAACCCACTTTTTGTAATGGCCAAAATTAAACTGATTGAATCTTTGTGCAGCATAAAACGTACAGCTATTCGGTACAATGGTCTGAAAATCAGACTATTACTCACTGGCTCTGTAGCTCCTAAGTCGATTGGACAACGAATAGTCATTATTTTCCCACTTTAAGACATTTTCAAGCCCCGCTTTTTATATGGAAGTTCTAAATTAGTATATTTCAAATGCCGTTGGAATTTAACCTTTCTATTTTTGGAGCCTGCAAATGGGACAAAGTACCTGAGTTAGGAGCCTGCACATGACAAAAAAAGTTTAAAGTGTATATAACCATAAACATTATGCAATGCATTATAAAAAAATGTTTCTCTTACCGACTAAACTATAAAAACAAAATCTTCATGAAAACAATTCAAAAACAACAAACCGAATGTGGGTGAGGACAATCTTCATATGATGGTTTTAAATGAAGGAAAACAAATCATCAAATGTCTATCGAGTTATAATCATTTTCTCTTCTCGATCCTAGGCCTCTCTTCTTCTTTTCTCTCCCCCTCCCCCCCCCTCCCCCTCTCTCTCTCTCTCTCTTAATTGATCTCTATTTCTGTCCGTCCTCGATCTTCCCTCGGGCTTTTCCTCTCGATCTCGATTTTTCTTTCTCTCTTTCTCTTTTTCTCTTCTCCCCTCTCTCGATCTTTAATATTCCATCTCCCTTTTATATTTACCTTTTCTCTCTTCCTTTTACACGTACTCTTCTCTCTTTCTCCCTCTTTCTCTCGATCTCCCTCTCTCCCTCAACTATCTAGCTCTCCTTTCCCTTCTTTCTGCCACTCTTTCTCTCTCCCCGTAACTATAAACGAAACAAAAGAAGCAATTACCAGGAAAATAGAAGAGATTAACATAACACATTCTCTATTTTCATTGTTATCCATTTTCATTGTTATTTTCATGTCATATGCGAGGGTAATTAGTATGAAAGGACTCTCTCCGTTTTTGCGTTGAGGGTTTCTCAGCTGAGTGGGCTCGCTTACAGTCCAGGCAGTGGACCTGCACATGCACATCGCTACATACATACCATTGCCACGCAAACACACGCACTATCACAAAATCCACGCACTATCACAAAATCCACACACAAAAACCCCCACACAAACACCAATAGCGCTACCTACATACTGTAATACTGCGCGTTCTCTTGCACGCGATACATAATACTCCATCTCTCGAATATTTCATTAGGAAGTTGATACATACCGCGGCGAGATGGAGAAACACACGATACCGAAAACAAAAGGGATTCCCTACACCAAGGCGTATTGATGTTGAGCATCTAAGCAATAATTTAAACCAGCGGAGAACCCAGAAAAAGTTTATTTGATATTTTGTGCCTCAGTGGTCGACCAAGAACCACTGTGGATTGATGTTGTTGCGTGCACTGGAAGAAATAGCATATTCCTCCAATTCTGCATTTTTCATTCTTAAATTTTCCAACTACGCACGGGATTTGAGAGTGCACCCGGTGTATTTCTTGTTTTTATCGCCTTGGACATACATACTAGTGGAAGATTGCACCAAATATTTTATATTCATCTCAATAAAATGTTGAGATGTGGATGTATAATATTATCTAGCTTCATCGTCTATAGAAGACTCGGCTGAATATTATATGGAGATTGGAGTTGTCGGCATATTAATCTCTATTGACAACCAATGCGAATCTACACCGCTATGTATGCGTCCTCCCTGCACTGTGCCATAGCGCATGAACGCTCTAGCTCGACTAGAATGCACATACACTCCGGAGAGGTTTCTGTCAATTGTAAGTACACGTACTTATTTCTGACTGTCTGTGAATCTTGAAGAAAAAAAATGATCACGCACTTTACCTACATGATTATATCGCGAGTATTCCTTTTTAACATGTTGAAGCGAATAATTCAAATTTATCACAATATATGTTCTTTAGTCTTTACGTATTTTATTTTCATTTTTGCGTATTAATTTATAAACGTAAAAAAGAGTGGAAATCTATCACTTCATAAAGAGGATATTATTTTTCAGTCATATTTTTCTTGGATCATTTCGTTTGGAGTATAATCCACGCAAAGAAATATTGAACTGGAATCTGCTGTAAAAAGAGATAATAATTCAGGCTCAGCTAGCCCACCGCTTTGGTGTGAATGTCACTATAATGACTCCAATATTTTGTGACTCCTATAAGTATAAGAAATGTATTTCCACTCCCATGGCGATCAAGTCCTCTCAGTGATAAGAGAGTACACGCATGACCTTTGATATGTGGTAACAAAATCCTTTATAATATGTTTATAAATTATATAAACATCCCATGTTCTCCCCTTTGCCAGGCTGTTTATTTCATTCTCATTTTGCATGTGCACGACGCAACGGAGAGATAGTAGGCTTATGATTTGGAATATAAATTATTATGTTCACATACTGAGCTCTGTCATTGCAGGTGCGATGCATATCCTTCTACTGGTGCTAATTATGATAATGCATCGACAGTAATTAATGTTAACTTATGCCAGAGAGGTGATGTTATGCACGCTGATAGTTATTTTCAAGAGGTTTGACAGAGTAGGCCTACACTACCCTATTAAAGTCCAACTGTACTACTTATAGCTACTTGTGCCCTAGGAAACAATGCCTAATCGGTGATCATTGGTCTCATGATCCTCTTTTTCTTATGTTAATTGAGAGCTGATTTGTTGACATAACCACCTGTCAGTGACTATGCAGGGAGGTATAATCCCCCCTGGCCAAACTAGTGCATAGGGGCTTAAAGGACGCACTAATACTTTTCAAATATCTCATTCATAGACCATGAAAATCAACAAATTTCACAAATATGACTATCGATAAATGCTACACAGCTGCCAAGAATAATATAAGAAAAAACGGTGATCATAAAAATGATATTGATAATAGTGATAATGAATAATGATAACAATAATAACAATAATGATGATAATGATAATAACAATAATGATGATACTAATAATGATTATAATAACAATAACTACATTTATATTGCACACATATCCATCCCAGGGGATGCTCAATGCGCTTTAAGCTGCCCATAGGTGCTCAAAGCATTCAATAAATAAATTCATATCAGGTTTAATACACCTGGGTAAAGAGTGACAAATGTAGTCTTGTCAAAGAACATTAGTGCCGCGTCGGGACTCGAACCGCGAACCATGTGATCAACAGTTGTCTATTAAGGTTGAATTTCCCTTTCAGCAGTTTTCTACATCCGATAGTGGTGTGTTTATTGATCAGAATAATGTCAGTTTCAACTTTCAAACTCTAATTGGATTTATTTGATTTGATTTGAATTATTTATTTCTGTTTGGTTTTCTTTTTCTTTGCCCTTTTACAAATATATAACAAACAAAACATTGCAAATTTTACCCATGACAAAAGAATATGTAGAGTAAAGAAAGGCTGGCGGGTAACTAATCGAAAACATCAAACAAATGGGTTGACAAAGTAAGCAAAGCTTGATAGCATGACTACCCTAATGTTGAATGTTGTTTGATAAAAAACTTTTATGAAATAAAAATGATCAATATGTATTTTGTTATCAAACTCAACGGCTTCTCATGCTGCGTCATTTTCTTGTTTGGAAAGAAAAAAAAAAAAAAAAAAAAAACACCGACACGAAAATGTAATCTTAACGAAAATCTCTAGATCAAATCATACTAAACACACAACGTGATCAAAATTAATAGATGAATAGGTGAAATATGCATTCCTTAAAAATAGAAAGCGGATAATCCAGAAACGTATTTTCTTTTCTGACCGAGATCAACGTAAAGCCTCATTGCAGTTGCTCTCACGTATATTGTACGTCATCCGTTCTGATTGCCAATTAAATATGCATGTAATTTGACTAAAATCCGCTGTACTAACGCAGAACGGTTCATGTAGTGTTCAACTTTCATCGCCCTATCGGCTATATTATATATTTATATCCTGCATCCAAAATCTATTTGTATTGATTGGTTGAGAGCTCGTCATGTGATCAGAATTTTTTTTCAACTATTTTAAGGTTACTTTGAAAAAGTACAATTTTTCGAGTACTATTTGGGAGTAGAAGTATTATTTGGGGGTTGATATTTTGTTATTTTGTTTATTTTTTAAAGTCTTAATTTAATTATTTATTTTAATTTTAATTTTAATTTTAAATAAAACGGTGTAAATTCTAACATTATTTTTTTGTATATAAAATATACCTGTAGCTATGTATTTATCAATACTCATGTAAGTTGAATTCAGTGATGTTTTCAATTTCGACATTGTGACATACGAGTTTAAGATTCCACACTTTTTAGATTGTCAAAATGTTCGCTTCGCATTTATAGAGAATATATATGAAATATATTTTACTCTTTATTTATTTATCTTTGTAATTATAGGCTTACATGATGTTTGATCAGGGATATTTTAAATTATATTATTCCAAGTGTGTTTTAATGTCCTGTGGTCTATTTTACTGACCGTATTAAAGGTATTACAAAGTTTTGGTATGGGGTCATGAATTTGGTTCAAATTAACATATTGGAAGCATATGCGTTCCTACAATATTCATTGATCGTTGTCCCGGTTGAAATCGAGTCTAAAGTTATGAAATTATAAATAATAAACTCTTTATGTTGTATAGCTCCCTCTCAAGGTCAATATATCAAGTCAGCTATGAAACAATGTTTCTTGACTAAAATCGACCGTTTAGCTATTCCCGTTTGGAAATTATATATCACAACTACATATTCTGAGATCAATGGTCGCAGCTACCATTGTACGGCCGTAGGCGCTATTTGAAATTTATCAAAATTTACCGGGAGCACAGGTAAATGTTTATATTCAATTTTTCTCGAAAACAGAAGTGTTTTAGGGGTTAATTTTTTTAGTGCTTATAATACATCCACAGGGGCATCCAAATATATCAAAATTGTAAAGATTCACTAACCACCCAATTTTCAAAATTTCCCAAAACTTTGTATTACCTTTAATACATAGCATGGTTTGAAGAGTGCCCTATTTTTCCGAAGAAAAGTAAATTTTTTCGTTATAGTTATAAAAGGATTCTGCTTACTGAATGGTTTTCTATGTCACGTTGCTGTTTGAAACACTTAAAATAAACAAGCGGAGTCCCATTTCCCATGTTAGAAAAGGTTGACTTGTATCTTTAACTTAATGACCTAATACGGCTTTGATAAAACGTCTTGTATTATTATCTTTCTCGGCGAGAATCCGTTACGCTTATGTCAATATCATTAACAGTTTTGTTTAATTGTTGCTATGGATGCCCAATTACCAGTCATGAGTAAGCTATCTCTTACGAACTTCTTTTTGGCGATGTGGACAAATATAATTACTTCATGAAATGCGATCGGAATAGTAGTAGTAGTAGTAGTAGTAGTAATAGTAGTAGTAGTAATAGTAGTAATAGTAGTAGTAGTAGTAGTAGTAGTAGTAGTAGTAGTAGTAGAGAATGAGAAGAAGAGAAGGAAGATGAGGTGTCGAATTACTGGTAATAATTGTAAAGTAATATCGGTGAATTTCTTTGGGAAATAGATCAACAATAGTAACATTATATAATAACAATAAAACAAATTATATTGCCTAGCCCTAGGCAAGAGCTAAGTTCTTAACTTTTCATATTTCTAATAATCGAAATCCCATCGTATACAACGTACGGGCTTATACGCCTGACTGGAAGTCGTAAATCATTTTGATCATTACCATACATGTATCATAACAACAAGAAGTTCGGTCAATCAACTTAGCAAACATCGAAGGTAATCGACGACCAAAAGTCCCGTATTATTTATAGGACATAACAACCAGGGAATTATAATAGAACAAGGGGGATGAATTTCTTCTGATCTTCTCGTCTTAAACAAATCCCTGTAATGTCGGTTTTCTACTTGGCTTAATCTCCATATGACGCAAACTGATCACGTATGAACAGCATCTTTCAAATTCATCCCGTTGCCATGGCAGCCGACATTGAAACGGGGAAAAGTATCCCGCGAAATAAGCCGCGCGATCGAGTAGGTATCGTGCCATACTCCGTAATGTCGTCTGCATACAACTTGTGTAGGTAACTAGGTATGATGAGAGGCGAAATTTTTGTTTTTTTAACATGCTACAATCTTTTTGGTTTTCTACATTTGGCGATGGGCGTGGTACTCTTACAATACAGCGGAATGGAAAACTGTTTAATGGGTTATACTAAGGAAGCACTACTTATAGAGTTGAAGAGGTATATGGAGAGGTGTCGTAGTCTAATGGATACGTCTTCGAACTGTTGATCTCATGGTTCGCGGTTCGAGTTCCAGAATCATACAAAGACTTCTTATTCTTATTTTGGGGAAGGGGCAGATTGCCCCCTCTCCTTCAACGGATTGATAGTCAAGTCGTGTTTCAGAATTTTGGTTAATTATTCCAATGAATGATGTATAGGCCTATATCCAGTGTCACGTTAAATTGAATAATGTTCCATTTTGTTAAAAGAGATGTTTTTGCTACATATGTAAGTTCAAAATATAGAGTAATCCTATCATAATTATATTGTGCATTTATCAGGAAATATAATTCAGGGTAGGCCTGTGGCCTAAAAACAATTAGGAAATCCCCCCCCCCCCCCAAGAAAAGGTTCTAAATTCAACATATTCATCATTATTTTCCTCTTCTTCCCCCTCCTCCTCCTTTTCTTCTTGTAGTTATTATCATGTCTATCATCAGTTTTAAAGTCGTTATTAGTATTATCATCATCATTATTATCTTTAATAAGTTTTTTTTCTTATCTGTCTGTAAATATTACTATGATTTCGGGGACCCCACTGGAAATAAGTTCTCGAGCTTTCGTGGGTTATCTTGTTCAAGCTGATTTAACTTTGATCTGTTATTCCTGTATATTGTTGTATGTGGGAAGCTTGGCGAATATAAATCAATCAATGAATCAACTAATTGAATAATAGTCCAATAACAGAAGTAGAACGTTGAACAAGAATCTTACCAGAAGTCGTTTCTTGAGGTTGAACCCGTGGAAAGAGAAAATGTAAATAATAATAATAATAATAATAATAATAATAGTGAACATTTATAATGCGCCATGTCTGTCAAAAATGACACTCCTGGCGCAGTTGTGTGGAAATTGTATAATTGTGGGCATACGTACGACCATCAAGTAATTCAAGAAAGAAAGTAAAATACACATAAGTTAAAGTTTAACATAGCCTACAGTACTTCAGGACATAATTTGCAATAATAGAATAATAGAATAATACAATACAAATCATGTATTTTCAGGACTCCTCAATCCTCGCTCTCTCTCACACGGTGCACCCGCAAGCCTACGGAAAAATACAAATCATATTACAATAATAAAAGTTATATTCAAATCAAACTTATTTCCGCTCAAATATGAATTAAAACATAGTAAAAATATGTATGGAGTCGTATTTCAAGCATGTGAAACACTGATATAAGAAAGAAAAAAAAGTTACAGTAATTGTACGTTTAGATTTATATCTTGATATAATCTCGATGGGTATCATGTAAAGTTGTTATGGTGAAATTCACGTGTTTTTCAACAACGTGCTTGCTTATTGCTATATCACGATAAACATCACTACGTATAATCCTCCACTGTCGTACAACGAATAAGAAAGCTCACAGTATACATGTGCTTCATACCTCTTTCAACTTTTGACCTTAAAAAACTTGATTCTGACAGATTATGGTATCAGCGCTCACGTACACGGACACGTATATGCATAAATTACCAATTGAATGCTTAGACGTAGTTTACAGGCACTGTAGCTAATTTGATACCCAAACACAATTCTATGAAGAGTATTGAGCTGAGTCTATAAATCTGTCAGCCTCTGATCGTGTCAGGAGCAGTTATAGTACAGAGCCTACCGTGGTCAGTGGACCGTGCAGTCTTCATAGTCTACCTGTTCAGACGCTCGGTCACGCATGACGGCTGGCAAGGGGTTTGCGACTGCAGTGCAGACTAGCTTGATTGTAGTGATGCCTTCCCATTATTGTTACCACGGTAACCCATCTCTAATGATTAAGGATTTCGAACGAGCGTTTTTTCTTCTTCAAATGATATCCTACACGCTAGCAAACAAATGGGAATATAAAAGATGACATAACTTTGCAGGTGTGTATGATTTTTCGTTTAGACAAGTGAGAGTTTGCAGTAGCCGCCATCGATTATTTCTCAATTATGTATTAAATGTATAAACCCGCCCCAGTAACTACAATATCTCTGATTATTGTTGGTGCCTAAGGTTCTTGACGGAATTGAAGGAAAAAAATGACGGATTACCCATCGCACCTGTGTACGATATCAAGCCTTCACCCCCAAAAGAAAAACAAAACAAAGAAACAAAACGTAATTTAATAAAACTAGAAAAAATGATATTATAAAAGCAAAGAATTATGTGGAAAATTTCGGTCATATTCATCCGGATGACAGTGAAAAAAAAAAGTCACAGAAGGTAAAGATGTGCATAAGAGACGTAACTTACTCTCTACTCCCGTTGAACATTAGGTGTCATAAATGTCCGATCAAGCCGACGTAGGCCTGCGCCAAGGACTTCCGCCGTCCTTGACGCACTTGGAGCTGTAAAAGCGTGAATCCCGAGTTATCCTTCAAAATTATATTTCGATGGAATACATCACAGATGCCCCGCCCCCCCCCCCCCAACAAAAAAAAACCCCACACCACACCAAACCAAACCAAGACAAAACGGTACGTAACAGAACTAAAAACGTGTAAACGTGTGCTGATTTCTTTTTTTGCCAACGCACAAACTTCTTTCATAAGTTTTCACAGATAATACTTGATTAGCGTAATCGAAAACCACGGCTCATGTGCATAGGGCATGATGACTGACGATTAAACGTTTATTCCTAAATGTCAGTTGGTTTATATGAAAGTCAATGGTTGTTTACTCCTACGGATGAGACAAGACTTGATTGATGGTAAAACCCAAGCGAAGATGGGTAGAGACCCCACCCCCTTCTCTCTCTCTCTCTCTCTCTCTCTCTCTCTCGTTCTGTCTCTCTCTCTCACACATACACTCACACACACACACACACACACACGCACACTTCCTCTTTTTTCTCTCTCTCATGTATTTACTAATTTTTATAACGTACGTGTCTTGAAGCTTGATGTTATGAAGCCATAATTACACGCCTAATTGTAAATAATGGAACTGTTTTCTACGTGAACAATGAGAACTGTGCCTTCTTCGCCATAAATCCTTCGTACTAATTGCTGTTTACATCCTCTTGCATTTTTCATCTGAAAACATCACAGTGGAAAGAGATTTGATATGAAAAACATTACTTCATCCTTGCATTTCCAAGAGCTTTCCTCTTTCAGTATCTCTCCCCCGCTCTCTCTTTCTCCGCCCAAGTTATCTTCTTCTCTTTTAGTCTTTCTCATTAGTCTCTTCCTGAACCTCTTGATTTTTTTTCTCTCTCTCTCTACGTCCCTCAACAACCCCTTCTTTACCAAATGTTTCGTACCCCCCTCCCCCTTCCTGAAACAAGCTGCTTGTCGTTTTTTTTTTTGGGGGGGGGGGGGGTAAGAATTTACTGAACTATTTTTAGAGTGAATAAGCATACTCCTCCGCATACTTCTTGTACTGCTATTTCATCCCTTTCATTCTTACCTTTTATCTTACAGAATGCTGTGACGTCACAACATGAGCACTACGACGCCATTAATATCAGGTGTGTTCGGTGAAGCTACGGAGTTCGTCACATCCAACACAGATATGGCTATAGAGGGTCGCTTAGTAACCACCGAGTTAAGCACGTCGCCATGGGAACAACCCACACTGCCTGGACCAGATCCAGGAACAACTCCACAGAACCAGGACCAAGACAACATCGTCATGACATTTGGAACGGTCATGGGGACTATCGCTGCTTCCCTGATGTGCATGACGTGCATATTCGGTAACATTCTTGTAGTTACCGTGGTGCAGCGAAGTCGTCGGCTGCAGAGCACGACGAACTATTTTGTGATATCGCTCGCGATTGTGGACTTAGTCATGTCTGTTCTTTGCATGCCTTTCATGATTGGTCTTATCATAGCAGACGAATGGGTGTATGGTGTCTTTATTTGTAAGCTAGTGAGGTTCTTACAATACATGAAACCTGGTGCAACGGTCTACGTTTTAATAGCCATCGGCGTCGATCGTTTCTATACGATTCTTTATCCACTCAGCTTCAAAATCACTCGAGGAAAAGCGAAGAAAATGATTATCATCAGTTGGTCCATCGCGACTCTTATCTCATGCCCTGCCTTCTATTTCTTCATGCTTACTGAGCTTGCAGGAAACAAAACAGTCTGTACGCCTTTTGTTTCCTTTGAAGCAGCCGGAATCATGTACATCACCGCTCTGCTCCTAATCGAATTTATCTTGCCCTTGGTCTTGCTCTTGATAACTTACGCGCGAATTTTCCGCCATATTTGGACGGTGGGCATACGCGGACGCGCGCTGCAGCGGACAATGAATAGCGTACCGCGCGCGAAAGTGAAAACCGTAAAAATGTTGATGATAGTGAGCAGTGTTTTCTTCGTCTCGTGGACGCCGTTCTTTGTCGTTCAGGAATGGTTTACGTGTGCTAAAGACATGTCAGAGATCAGCCAATCAGAGGTGAACATTTATTGGGCCACGGTGTGGGTATCGCTGACGTCTTGCGCGTGGAATCCTGTCATATATTCGTGCTACAACCCGAACTTTCGACGGGGTTGCAAAGAGGTTTTCTGCGTCTCCACGATGAAGTGCTACCGGAAGGACACCTACGCCATTACGAACTCGTCCAAGTTCTCGCGTAAGAATCACGTTGGAGTGCTCACTGAGGATGTCGATGGAGGGCGCTCGTTCACGTCGTACCGTGCGTTCGATCGCGATGCTAACGGCGACAAAAAGATGGCGTGGCCTCTGCCTACCACTACGTCCACAACCTATCTCTGACAACACTGAGTCAATGGAAATCCTTTACAAGGATATCCACAAGCCTTGCCATCTCTGCACAACTCAGATAGCAGAGAGAGAAAAATTATATATTTGATTATGTATTTATTTATAAATATCTGATTTAGGCACTGTACGGATTGGAAGTTTCCTTGTTAGAAGAACCGATTTTATGTAGCTTTGATACGGATTATTGTGCTACAAAGCTTATAAAGACCCCTACTTAAAGCACAAAATGTACACGTCCTATTAAATAGGATATTTTGGTGTGCGCGCTTAATTATAAATATGACAATAGGAAAGATTTTTTTTTAAAATTGAGCAACCCACTTTTTATGAAAGCATAAAATGCTGAAAAGGGGATGTCTTTTATATGTTCTCTCTTTGTGAAATTTGTTTTCTTGTTAGGGAAAGGTTTTGTGATCTAATAAAATTCCATTAGGTTTTACCGGTAAATTTTCCAAGGATTGGAAGGAATAGACCTGGTTGCAAATTGTGAAAAGTTTCTATCATAAGCTTTGATAATACAGAATGAGCTATCCTGGATATCCCAACTTTTTTGTGAAATACGCATCAAATAAGGCCGAAAAATATCCCTAAATCTCATTCTATTTCGTACTTGATGCTATTTAAAGTCTCTCTTAAAGTCTTAAACCCTTGCACATTGGTGTAGGAATGTCAAGCCTTGTAAGTGATACAAACAACTTGGGACGTAATTAGTGCTGTTAATTTTGTCCTGTTGTTTTATTAATGGTAATAATGTTTTGTCGCATTCCTCATGCATGTAGTTGATTGCAATCCTACCGAATCACTAGAAACGGAATTGATAATGAGCAAACGCATCACGAACAAAGATATTATGGTAGGCATTTGATGCCATAACGATCAATGTATTAATATTCGATTTTGTCCCCCAATCTATAAAATACAGATTTATTATTATTATTATTACTATTATTATTGCTATTACTATTATAATTATTAATTTCACTATTTATATTAATATTATATTGATAATAATAATGAAAATAAGTATTATTTATTATTATTATCATTGTTATTAATAATAGCATTATAATAATATCGTTGACATTGGTATTTTTATCTTCATCATTATCATCATCATCGGAATTTTTTTTGGATTAAGCAAAAGGTCCATCTTTTCGGGAGCTCGATTTATGGCATTGAGGGCCTGCCATAAGACAAAGAAATGCCAGTTGATCAAAGTGCAATGCTTTTCCTGTTATACATGTGTACATATTACTGTTATTTGTCTTGAATGTGCAAATAGCCTGGTTACGAAGACAAGTGCGTAGGTCTATTTTTATATTGTGTGACTGTGTGTTCATTAACGATTTCAACTTGTATATATATGTTCCATGGTTTTCTTTGTATAAATAAATGGTATCCAGAAATCAAGGTTCAATTAACTCCAATAAATTTGTTCAGTGTGCTGGCTATTATCGGAAAAATTCTGCAATCGTGGCATGTACAATGTAGATATTTATATGTTGTCCTGAAACGATATTCATGATTGTGCCTTTTCTAGAAAATGGATATTTTGTCGCGAACATAAATTTTGTCGACTAAAGTATCTATACGGTATTATTGTTACCTTCTCCTTATACAATATGACATTTTACTGTACTGTGCATTTGATAAAACATTACCATGTATTCCCACCACTACATTTATAAATTTTTTTTAAGGGTGTGTCTGGAGCTATTAGAAACTTTTAGATGTGTATTACCACAAAGTGGACTGCTACGGCCTACGTGTGATATCATTTTGAGGCAATGTGACGTCCTGTTAAGGCACTGGTAGTGCCTTAAAAGGACATCACACGTAGCAGTCCACTATGTCGACATGCAAATCTAAAAGTCCCTAACGTCTAGAGTCTGATGAAAGGGGGGGGGGGTGATTGATTGAGAGGGATAGTTGCGACACACGGATTCATGTCCAAGTATGGCGCTCCCAGTAGTTCCCTCCCCCATACATCTCTATGGGATGGAACTGTATTTGGAGCTCAATGAGAGAGATTACTTCTGCTGACGTAACTATTACTCTCAACTTGCTATGGTTGCACACCGCTCGAAATTTGGCAAGATTTTACGATAATTTTGGTGAGATTTATCACTTTACCATTATTATTTCACCATACGAATATTGCTGATGTGGAGGGACGGATCAGTTTATAAGCACAAGATATACGAGTGATATGGTTGGTGCACTTTGTCTTTAAATGCCATCTCGGAAAACAGATCAAATGTTCCATTTATTCTAAATTATAAAATGGTGCCTTTCTTGCCACTGTATGTAACTCTAGGCCTATAGCATCACTTCTATATTTCCTGTATTAAGAGCCTATGTATAAATTGTGTATCACTTTTCTGACGTGTGCGTGTGCAATAGAAACCTCAGTGACGAGTATTTTATAGTGATTCAATTTTAGTTTTTTAAATTTAATAGTTCATGTATCTATTGTCAATATATTTTACATATATCCTTGCAGAATCAGTCATTTCATCTTGAATCTTATCAGCTAAATGAGAATCCACACATTTTCAGGATTTTGTGAGCTCCCACATGTATTTTTCTCTATATTTCCTTTGTATAAATTAATTAAACAACTAATGAAAAAAAGTAAGCCACGACCGTATATTTAGTTGGGAAAGAGCGAACAAATTTGTGTATATTTTCCAGCTGCCTACCGAAATATATAAACTAGACTATCCATGTCAAAAGGTATTGCAAGGAAAACTGAAGTAATTAAGATTTTCTGTTTCACCAATTCTTTGAAAGATTGTCATAAATTAACCCTTGAGTCGTACTATGTGGTTGAAGTGCTACCATTATTTTTTTTGGCATGAAGTATTTTACCTGGGTCTTTATTTTACCGTGAAGGTGCCAAGTATACTTCTGCTTCTGTAACAAAAACTTGGATGAAACTTTAAGACACACACTTCGGAAATTTGACCAATATTTAGACAGTTTATGTATTAAATGATTCTTTAATTTGAAAATCGTTGATAACGTATTTTTTCCCTTTCTCATTATGTTTCACTTTTGTAATTTGTGTGCTCTCTCTCTTTCTCCCTCTTTCCTTTTCTCTCCCTCTCTTTCTCTTTCTCTTTTTCACGCATGCACTCACACTTACACACACACCCACACACACTCTCTCTTTCTTTCTCTCCTCCTTGTTATGTTGTCTTTGTCTCTTTCCTTGTTCTCAGTTTCTCTCTGTCTTCCCCCCTCCCCTCTCCTCCCCTCTCCTCCCCTCTCTCTCTCTCTCTTTATTCCATTCTCTCCCTCACTCCCCTCTCTGTCTCCCACATTAAACATAACCTTTCCATCTTTCTTCAATCTGTACGTCAACAGTGATTATCGTGTTGTACATTTTGTAATTTCAAGTGATACGATCATCTATATACAATATTGTGATTTCCTATGACACAACTGAGATCAGAGAACAAAGCTTCGTAATAAAATATCAACTTACAAATGAAAAAGACGGGTGTATTATTTCTTCTTTTGTCGTGTTTTTCTTTCCATTTCAGGTAAATTTTGGGCGCTTTGTTCACCATTTTTCACTATTCTGTATGTACAGTCATTGGACAACTGAGGAAAATAGTTTTTTTCATCAACCTTCAACAATGTTACCGAGTCACTTTAACCCCACGTCCTCTTTGTATATCATCAAAATCATTTTTTATACAAAGATGACGTGGTGATGCCTTGGCACAGGAACCGGAAAACGCTATATGTACGGCTTTACCGGAAGATGGTGCAAGCGCAATTGAATACACTATATTACGTAAACAAATTGATACAGAATGCTTATATATACTGATTCATAAAATCACGTTTTATTTGGTTCAATAATTACCCACGTGTCGGCAAGTTCAGGTCATATTGAACCCAGTGCACGGCAATAAATACAATTTTTTTCTTCAACAGAGCACACTTAAAGAATATAATAAACAAAGATAACATAAAAAAATTATAACGAAGATTTATGTACGTTTTGATGGTTGATTTATTTTCGGATCATTATGGTTGGAATGATTTGAAATATTGATATGCTTTTAATTGTCTTACCTGAATTAATTTACAGTTAAAGTTAATTAACATGGAAATATTGAAGGGGTATTGTATCATTAAAATGACGTGAGTTGTGTCAAGCTATTTCTTTGTGTTTTCTTTACCCTCGTTTTCCAAATTAAATGTAGGGTTTAATACAATTGTTTCCTATGAAGATTACACAGTGAAATACAGCAAAAATATACTTTCAAATAGAAAATTCACACAGCAGTATACGAATCAAAATTTTATATAAAAAAAATACATTTCGAAAAGGAAAAAATGTCAATAACTTAGAAGCAAACATAAGATGAACTTTAGATAATAGTATGAATGAACAGGCCTACTTGAATAAAAAAAAAATACATTCGAACCTTAATGACCACCCCTTTCTAAAGGCCACTTGTCTTAGATGCCACGTATTTTAAAAAGGATTTCAAAAAAAAAAATATTTTGTCCCCCTCGACAGAGAAATGTGTTTTAAAGAACCCATATACAATGGCCGCTTTCTCTGTATTTCTTGATTGGCCTTAATAGACAGGTTTGCCTGTATGAAAAATTAAGTACTGATGCACTTTAAATCCGTTATTATAGACATAATATAATGACCAAGGTTTATATTCACGGATAAAGAAGATGGTAGGCCTATATACATCACTTGTTATCTGTTCAAGTCATGAATAGTTCATGAGTTTAGGGTGGTAGAAATATAATCGCTACCCAAGAGTGTCAAGAGCACTTGTACATGTCAAATTGCGCCGGGGGGAGAGGGAATAAACAAATGACAGACTTTGCTCTCATTTGCCCATCCCTCTCAAAAACACCCAGTTTATGCCCAATTCTAATGAGTGGTTCGGGGGTCTTTAAATGAAATAACAATTGTGATAGCGTCTTGGTAGGTTTTCGAAAGTTGTGGGATGGCATGGTGCTTTCTTTATGTTTTCGAAAGTATTGGGGTCACATGGGAAGAAAAATTATCTAATAATTGCGACTACCAGTTATCAGACATGTCTTTACATAATATTTAAAATCCTTAAGACTAATTGAGTTAATAATACATATTATATATTAAAAAAAATAACAAAACATCCTCTGCACACTTAATAATATCGTCATGATAATATTGCAAAAACACATGTACACTGCCCAGCACACACAACCCAATAAGACAACAAAAAAAGGCTAAATGAACGCCTACAAAATATAAAACTACCACAGCAAACAGAACAATAATGATTTATACATTTAGATGTTGAGCTTGATATCAAGGTTGAAACTATTATTATGCAGCATTCTAACATAACTGTAAAACTAAGAAATGGGTTTACATTAAAAAGAAATTATATAACAGATTAAGTATCATTCGATCTGGTACCGCAATCTTTTGCGACGAAAACTCGCATCAACCCCCCAAAAAATAACCAGTGACAAATAAATAGTAAATCATTGAAGATGTTCATCTCATCTGATTTCATCTAATGTTATGACAACATTTCTTTTTTTGCAGAATTTTTAAAAACGAATCTGTTCTTGTAGGCTTCGTCCCTGACAAATACGCTTGCAACCCAGCCAGTGACAGCTTGCCAAAAACGGGTAATTTTCACTAGTTGTGAAAAAACACACACGATTTTTCATCATTAAATTCTACATCATCTGGTAGTGAAGACTGAAGAGAACCTATAGATGGCATTTATATATCAAGTTACCTAATTGAAATTCAAGTTCAATTGCATTGTTGACCTTTGGAATCGAGCCGAAAGCAAAACTATGGAGAGTAATTAACATTTTCTCAATATTGAGTTACCTTCTGAGATTATAAGTACACCTGACGGGGATTCCTCAGCTTCCGGCTCAAAGAATAAAAAAATAAGAAAAATCAAAAAAGAATTACAACAACAATATAATGTGCATCCCATACCGGGGGGGGGGGGGGGGGGAGGGAGATACTCACATATTAATACATAGTGGATGTGCCGCTCTAATGGGTCGCTTTTTCAAACATAAATCCCTTAACATGGGTCACATTTTTTACACAATGATCACTAAACATGGGTACGTTTTCCCAATATAAAAATGGGCATATATTTAGAGAACAATCTGACAATTTGTAAGGTTAGCAAATTTTGAGGCCAAAATTAACCTTCAAAAATGGGAAAGGGTTTCGAGGCTTGAGCGGCTCATCCCTGTCCAAACCAAATCCGAGTACCCCCCCCCCCCGATCCCATGCATGCGCGTACAAAGTACAATTATCTTTCACGTTAACTCTTTTACTCTAATTAACACCAAAGTTGATAGCTATTTAAGAAGAGTCGAGTTCGAATCGCACATAACATAGAAAATAAGGTAAAGTAAAAATAAACAGGCTTTTAAAAATCTGAACCACATTCTTAAACTCTGCGTCTTACAGACACTTCAAGAGATAGCACTTTTAAATGTCAAAATACGGGAGGGACTCCGTCCAAAATAATAGATGGCAGCAAAAAACAAATGACTGTAACAAAAAAAATTTGTAAAATAGAATCTTAACCCTTTGTCAAAGTGTAGACGGAAAAAAACATATGAGACGAGATATTAACAAAAATTAGTTGACGTCAATACAAAATCGATAACTATTGCTTGAAACATTAAAATATGGCTTCCCCCAACATGAACAAAGTTGATTTATTATGAATGCATACGAGACAACACCAAAATGTTGAATAAGTATATTTAATGTGAGAGAGAAACAAACATACTATATCCCTTAGCAATAACCCATCGAAAGGAGGTGTTGTTTACTAAAGTCATGTATACATTAATAACAACATAAAATACAATTCTTATCCAGTACCAATAAGGAATACAGAGTTAATTCACAACATAAAATAATGATAATGTAAATGCTCCTTTGAAGGCTCTACAATTAAACCGCGGCAATTTTGTTTTCTTCATGATGACGCAAAGTGTAATACGCTTTACAATTTTGTATAGATAATACAAAGCTCTCTGAATACGCGCAAGTAATCTGTAAAATTTTGCCATAATAAACCCCAGATAAGAAATGTACCTATAATAAGAACATAAAATGCATTTCAGTTTTGTACTTTATACAATTATATCATATATAATATTCTTACTTTAAACGTCTACTTTTGATCATTTAGCTTTAATTTGGAAGATATTTTTGGCGTAGATTAGCACACTTATCAATCACCTTTTAATAAAATTGCACTTCATATAAATCTATCAATATATATTTTATATACTTAAAATTTAAATGCTTTCTTTGGCAATATTCTAATTATTAAATACTAATGTTAGTAGCACCTAATGATTTTTTTGAAGCACAATTGATTGTCTTGGTATGCGAGCATAATACTAACTATACATACTTATGATTCGCATTCAGAATAACGATTTAACTCTCATCTCTATATGAGACAGTATGACCAGCATGCAGGTGACGCATTATTATCAATACATATTTTGATGTCGCTCATTTTTTTCTTCACGCAATGCGTCTTCCTCCAGAACAAATGTGTACAAATATTTGTATATTCAATTGAAGATGTACAAATGCCGCATTTCCCCCCCCCCTACTTTTCATATTATCCAATTGACCTTTAGAAGTTTGCAACAAATACATGTATTTTTAAAATCCTATGACTACATTTACCTAAAAATATAAATGGCTATTTGACATATGCCATTCAAGTAAGTTACGTCATCGCATTAGACTATAGGGTTTCAATTCTAATCCTACTAGGAGAAAATAATTGTATGTCATCTTTTACTTAACCCTTTATTTAATACCAAAATTGATATAAGCCTCTTCATAAACAAAATTAAAAAAACATGTTTGCGCACTATTTCAGTATCTATATCCATATCTAATATGTCTTGTTATAATGCCCGAAGTTTCTCTCCTCTCTTTTCACCAACCGGCTGGCTATTGGATAATGCATGTAGAGTGACTATACTTTACTGTTCGCGGAGCCTTTACCTATTCGGAGAGGAAACATAAAGAACAAAAAGACAGACATTAGTTTGACGAAATTGATGTCATTGTACAAATAAGAATGAAGAATTATTCAGATATGACGCGGCAAAACTCATTTAATTTTTTTTTTTTTAATGATGATGACGAAAAGCCCCCTGCCCCTCAAAAAAAAAAAAAATGTTTTAGGCTTATTTCCTTTTGCGACAAAAATTTGATGAACAATAGAGATGGGGAGGGGAAGGAGGGGAGGGAGGAAAGGAGGTGATGGTGTTCGTCACACACATCTCCACACGTGTTTCCCTCATACACACCCAATGATACGAACAGGTACACATACATTCACCCACACACCTCTCTTGAGCGACGCTCCAATTAACTATACTGCTTCCATAATTTTTGTGTTATTTTTTACCTGGCTTCTCTATGTGGTGTTCCAAGATGACGCTTTTCTCCCTCTGTGAAGGCCTTGGTTTAACCTTGATCAAGTTGTCTTTGTTGGGGGTTGATGTCAGTGGATGGGATTTCCTCTCCACAGCTTTATGGTCATCCTGGGGCAATAGAAAGACAATGGCAACTGTAAGTTCTTCGAGCTACACAGATCTGTAACTAATCTTCTAAGACAGCTTTCTCACAAACGCCTAATTAAATGTTGATTATCTCACAATATAAATAAGTTTGACTATGTAGGCCTAATCGAATAGTTTTGTTTCAATGAGAGTCAGATCGACAATGCCATAATTATAGACCACTCAAGGCGCGTTTCTTTCTCTATTAAAAAGTGCAGAAAAGAGACATCTTGATTCTTTGCCAATTCACACGATTTTTTGGGATGACATTATGACACAAGGACACAACAGCAAAGAATGTTTTTGATTCACACTATACATTACATTGTAAGACGATATTATTGATTCAAAAATACAATCTATTAAATGAATAGACTTGAATATGAAACAATGTTTTAAAGCCCCACGGTCCTACTTGTAGCTATTTGCTCCCTCTATATAGAAAACTTCCCCAATCAGTGCCTATTGGTCCCCCATCATCCTCTTTTTCTTATGTTAGTTGAGAGCTGAGTTAATGAGATAGCCACCTGTCAGTGACCTCCCTGTGTGATCTAATTCCTTCTGGCCTAGTAGTATTGACGATCTTTAAGCTTACCGTCCATGCTGACACTGTACTAGGTCCATTGAGTGGCTTTGCAGAATTGACTGGAACAACTTTTCGTTGCTTCCGGCCATTAGATCCAACCTTCCCTTCCTTGCTATCACTCTTCTGTGGTTGGTCAATCCTGGAATTAGGCTGTCCAATCAGGGCTAGAGCATGGTCAAGCTCCCGTTGTTGCTTAGCAACTAGTCTTTGAAGTGACAGATTCTCTTCTTGCACACGCGTTATGTCTCGTCCTTGATCATCATCCTGGTGTTGATGACCCATTCCGATAGTCCCATTCGTGCGATGATTCCGGGGTGTTACCGGCATCGGTTGAAGGCTGCTGCTCAAAGACGAGTTCAGGCTTCTGTAGGGGTCCGTTGGTAGAACATCCCGTACAGGATACGGAACGACACGCGCCCTCTGCGTCCGAATTGGAGAAACGCTCACCCCATACGCAGGGGCTGCACCATCAGAACGCATTTGCGACGGGAGGAACTCGTACTCGATTGGCGGTCGTCGTATCGAGTCGTAGAGGTGCTCACCACTAAGGTCCATCCCAAAGCTTGTTTCATACAAAGGAATGCTTCTAGGTGGCACGGCAAGTCTTCCTTGAATCATCCCTGGCAAGACGCTATCATCCAGTGCATCGTAACCATAGTGACCACGATGCCGAAGATACCCCGAGTCATCTAAGTCTTTACCAAACTCTCTTTCCCCCAAACTAGACTGTCCATTGCTTGTAGTTGGTGTGTCTCCTTTTGTTTGTTCGCTTGTGTTGCCTAAGCTGGATGAGCTAAGGGCAAAAGCATCGTCTAAGATGCGATTTATTCTCTTCCTCTCCTCAGCCCATTTCCTCCGAAGTCTCACCTCTCTTTCCTTCTTCTCAGCGAGTTCTTTAGCTTCCTCCTGCAGAAGATATAGAGACGAGATTAAATATTTGTTTAGGGGGTTGGCTATACTTCAAACATTACATTTGCTTCAGAGAATCGATACTTCGTATTTGGCGCTATTTAAATACATATTAAAGATTGTTATTGTTCGATTTCATTTCATAGATACGGAAATCTGAACAAACATCGTATTTCTCGTTTCAAAATTTGATAAAATAATGATATAAATACTAACAGCCTTGATTTTTACTGCTAGTTATACTGATTGCACTACTGAAGGGTGTTTCACAAAGCATTTTTCAATGACAAATGACAAATATCAGTGACAAATATGCTGATAAAAGATCAGAAGCAAGGATTTAGTTTTCACTCTTACAGGGAACCTTGAAATTCCCCGAATAATAATATTGTTTACTCCTGGACATGAATACTTACAACGTTGAGCTTTGTGATTTGACATGTTTGAGCAATCACGTCTAATGCTTTTCCAAATGTGTATAATATAGAAATAATACACAGCAGTGAGGGCATTAGTAAGAATTACCCACACGATGCACCTTTGGAACAGTCTCGCCGAGGGTGTTTGGACTGTTTTGGAGGTACCGAGTGTGGGTAATTTTACTAATGCCCGAACAAAATTATGTGTATTATTTGTTTTAGAAGATTATGTTTTATTTGTTTTAAAAAATCATGTTTTATAACATGATTTTGACAATGACCGGTCATTATCCGAATAACGCGTTTGGCAAAATAAATGCCTGGTCACGTGTACGCTTTCAACCAATCATTTTGATTAGGATCCACGTCATCATCTTATACAATCGGATAGCAGTCGGATTGTACAGTATGCGTTGGACTATCTATGTTCAACCGTATGAAGTATGCAAGGAGTACCTGAGATACAGATGTGGTCTTTGAGAGCGGTCCTTGGACGGGTTTAGGAGGACCTCTTTTAAGAAGCTCCTCGATTTCTCTCTTGATGTCTTCATGATTTTGCGCTGGTGGAGCCTATGATTTCAAGAAAAGAGGTTTCGTAAATTTTTCGTCCACTTCTAGAGTGCATTGTACTTGTTATTTTTACTTAAATTTACTTAATATATGTGCATGTTAGAGAGGAGGAATGCGAATTCTATAACAAATTTCAAAGGCCTGAGATTTGACAAACCTGATTATGTGAATGAATTATGATTTTACTTGCGACTTGAAATGAAAAGGAAACAAATTGTTGTATATGGGTGTCAAAATTAAAGCCGGGGCAGAGCTGATAATTTCTATATGAATCCGTCACATTGATGAAGATATTTTTCTTTTTAATGATTCAAGGCTCAGGTTTTCAACATATTGATTCCATCACTTACAGCAGACTCAAGAGGGCGGGTTCTGATCAGCCTAACAGCGGACTCGTTAATGACGCCTGTTGATTCAGGTATTTCACTTTTCCTTTTCTACACAGATGGAGAAAGAGATAGATGGAGAGGGGAGAAAGAGAGGGGTAGAGAGAGAGAGAGAGAGGGAGAGAGGAAGAGGAAAAAAGAGAAAGGGAGAGGGGGAGGAATATTAACATTTTCTAATTTTCACGACAGCAATCACGTCTAGGCTTGAAATTTTCCTTCAAGCGAACGTGCAGGAATTAATAATTAATAAGTACTCATAACAGACACTCTAATCTGATTACTTTCCAATAAACATAAATCAAATTTGTATGGGTTGAAGAAGTATGGATTCAGTTGTTATCAAAGAATGTATATATGCCAATGGATATCAGCAACGCGAAGTTGTAAGTGTCCAAGTGGTACAAGCTCCGTTAAAATAAGCAAAGGCTTCCCCTTAATGTGTTTACAAATCATTAGGTCTCTACATAGCTACGACGATGTGGTTTACATTTTCTTTACCTATTTTTAACCAAAGTTGATGTTAAAAAAACACAGAACAAGCCTTCATTGAAACAGGAGTAATTCTGGTGATTAAATGTTTGTTTAGAGGCAGATGGGCACAAATCCTATTGATAACTTCACATCTACTTAAGACAGTATACTAATTCAATAACAGAAGGTCTTAACTCGTCCCTTTGGCTTTTTACCATTTTGTTCCTAGATTCATTGGGTGTAGAGCTTTTTCTTTCTTAGGCTAATGTTATTACCAATGCATTTTGTGTGTAGGAGTTGGTCAAATTACTCATCGCCGTCATGCATTTCCATAATATGATATATAAAAAAAGTTCCATGCATCTTAAGTTCATACTTGTTATGCCCTGATCAATTCGAAACTATTTTCATTCTTAGTTGAATAAAAAATACAGCGAAATGTTAGATTAAATAATAGTTACTCCCGTGATCAATTGCTTGTTTAGAGACAAAAGGTAATCGAGGTCTTAGAAAATTATTAGGGACTTTAGATTCCGAACAACGAGAACGCGGACTGCCCTTTTAAGGTAATGTGACGTCACTGTCAGTGCCTTAAAAGGACGCCACATTGCCTTAAAAGGGCAGTCCACGTTCTCGTCGTGCAGAATCTAAAAGTCCCTAATGTTTCCATATCTAAGAAAGACAGAATAGGAGAAGGTCTTACCCCGTCCCGTGGCTTCCAACGGTCTGTCCTGGTTACTTGCAGCTGTCTGGATTGTACAAACAAAGTGAAGAAAAAGGAATATCAATACTTATCTAGTGCTAAAGGCCGTCTACAAATTGATAAGTGATGAATACTTACACAATATATAGGTGTTTTCCACATTTAGATTATTGATGTTTTTCTCAAGAAAATCGAAAAGCCATGAGAACCCAGGGCTGTCAAACTATATCGTATCACCTTTATAATTCCTGTTCTGATGCTGCAACATGTCACTGATTAGCCTTGTTATCCAATAAAGTCGACTTCTACTGAAAGATCCCAAAAATTCAACATGCGATGCACAGGGCTATAAAAACTACCTTACATATAACTATACTTCATGCACTGCTTATTCAAAACTGTGTGTAATGCATAATAGTGTAAAATACTTTGTGCATGTGACTATGTGCGTGTGACAAAATTCGACTTCGGAGGTCCACCGTTTGTTTCATTAGTTTTGATCAAGGCAGGCAAAAGGTTGAAGATTGAATTTAAACTTCGTTTTGAATTTGTTTGCTCACCTTGCGGTTGGATTCTTGATCCCCTGTTCATCCATACCACCAAGAACTGCATCAAACTGAAGGAAAAGATGGACGATAATGGTTTATTGCAATATTCAAGATATAAGGAATGAGAAGAGCATAAAAAAGAAAAGAAATGTGTAACACAGAGAGTGTATGAGCACAAAATTGATTGTAAGAAGGATTTTAAATTTGGGGTAAGAACTGCATTAGACTTAAGGAAAAAGATGGACAATAATGATTTATTGAAATAACTCAAGATAGGAGAATGAGAAGAGCAACAACAAAAAAGGGGAGGGGATGTATAACACTAAGAGTGTATGAGCCCGAAATTGTATAAAGGTTTATCACATTTTGAGTAAGATTTATAGCTATGTACTGGTATAAATAGAAGAGGCAAATCAAGAGAGCATTTCTCTCTAAGGGGTCACGTATTCATCACATACTTCCTTTTGCATTTGTTCGGCAGTCAACTGGTCTTGAATTTTCTTTTCTTTCTTCCTCTTCTGTCTCTTCTTCTCTCTAGCGATGTCTTTCTTCAGTTCTTCTGGATCCTTGCCAATATGTGTTGTATACCAAGACTACAAAATAAAAAGAAGAAAATAATTTGAATGCCATGCATTCTGGTATCTTGATGACATTGGATGGGCAGGCATCACTTTATTTGTCTCGTAGTAGTCCACTGTCATTATATTGCCCCCTTTGCGGTGTTCCAATTAAGAATTCAATCTTTTCCCGACTGCATTTAGCAAGACATTTTGGCTAAATTTCTTTTCTCCACCAGATGTTAAATGGAAGGATGATGATGATGACGAGGATAATGTTAATGAATGGCAGTATAATGATACTAGTGGTAGTAGTATCATCATCATCATCATCATCATCATCATCATCATCATCATCATCATCATCATCATCATCATCGTTATCATCATCTTGATGAAAGAGGAATAGCATTATTCCAAACTTGGGCGTTCCCGCTTTTCTTATCATTTTCAGCTGTAGGCGACCAGGGAGCGGGGT
The DNA here is from genome assembly GCF_000002235.5 of Strongylocentrotus purpuratus. Classification (NCBI taxonomy): domain Eukaryota; kingdom Metazoa; phylum Echinodermata; class Echinoidea; order Camarodonta; family Strongylocentrotidae; genus Strongylocentrotus; species Strongylocentrotus purpuratus. The sequence goes on along the minus strand of NW_022145574.1, from coordinate 838,334 downwards.
TTCAGACGCGGAAGATGAAAATGAAAGAGAATGAGAAGAAATAAGAGGAAAGAAGAAGAAGAAGCAGAAGAAGGAGGAGGAGGAAAGGAAGAAGAGGAGGAAAGGAAGAAGAAGAAGAAGAAGAAGAAGAAGGAGGAGGAGTAGGAGGAGGAGAAAAAGAAAAAAGAAAGAGGAGGCGGAGGAGGAGGAATAGTAGAAGAACAAGAAGAAGAATCAGAAAAATGATAAAAAGAAGAATGAGAAGAATCAAAAGAACGAGAAGAAGAAGAAGAAGAAGAAGAAGAAGAAGAAGAAGAAGAAGGAGAATGAGAAGAAGAAGAAGAAGAAGAAAAAGAAGAAGGAAAAGAAGAAGGAGAAGAAGAAGGAGAAGAAGAAGGAGAAGAAGAAGAAGAAGAAAGAGAAGGGGAAGAAGAAGAAGAAAGAGAAGAAGAAGAAGAAGAAGAAGAAGAAAGAGAAGAAAAAGAAGAAGGAGAAGAAGAAGGATAAGAAGAAGAAGAATCAGAAGAATAAGAATTGAGAAGAAGAGGAATCAGAAGAATAAGAATGAAACAAGAACAGATTAAGATGAAGAGCGACCAAGAAGTCATACCTTGGGCATTCCTGCTTTCCTCATCATCCTCAGTTGCTCATTACTGATTTCACTCTCAGTCTCGGAGTAAGCAACCAAGGAGTGATGTATGAGCGGCGGGAGTCTCTCAGGCTCGGGGTACACTGCGTTGTTCTGTGAGCGTGAGGTGCTAGTCGGTTTCTTTGTCTTAGATTTTGTAGCATGAGTGTCGACATGAGTGAATAGCTGATCATCCTATAAGAAAAAAGACAAGAGACTTTCTGTCCTAAAAATGGGCTTACATGGAAAAAAAATCAATCGGATTTTGGATATTCTTTTAAAATATTATCAGATCATTCTGATCTATTTCCTATAGTATGTCTTCTTTAATTGGTCATTTCTCTGCTGTACTTAATTTTTAGTTATCATTTACATAATATTCTCATTACACAATACTACTTCTGGCACCGAATCTCCTCCTACCCTTGTAAGAGCAGTGGTCGACCAAAACTAAAACCGTCGGGGAACTGAATTTGACTTCGGTGGCCCCCATTTCTAACACCAAAGTATCTTTGATGGACGATAAATCTGGCGCCTCTCCACATCCCTCCCTCGCCGATGGCTCTGCAAAGTTATAGAATTAATCTTTCCTGCCTCTCGTCATTATTCTAGCTATTTTTAAAAACATATTTTTTTTTTACCTCATTCATAGTTTTGTAGGTAAATGACTTCACCTTGACTATTTTAAGAATCGAAAGGAATAATAAGGTCTCAAAAGTCTCTGGAAAGCAAAACAACTAAAAGCTAAAAACGAAACAAAAGAATACAAAAGATATTCTAAATGTGGCACGAGGAGGTGCACTCATATTGGCCTAGGTAGGAGTTTGGTACATACCCCTTGTTTCGCCCCCCCCCTTCCTGATCCGCCACAGTTTGATGTCCCAAGACCTTGATAAACCTATAATATTGACTATATCATTTTCTTGAATTATGTATTTGAAACATATTATACCAATTACATAAATCATTGATAATCAAGTGATTCATATACTCTGTGAACATACTGTACAAAGTATAAGTACATTGGCAACATACAGTGTATGTTATTACATACCTTGTTTCTCTAATGTTTAAGTACATGGTACATCAAAAACATAACTTCTTTTTCTTTTTAGAATAACTATATCATTAATGGAGCCTTACCTCACCGCTGAAATAACCACGTTTGGAATACTCTCTCGCAGTTTCCTGAGCCCTTTTGGTTTTCTTTCTCTTCTTGCGTTTTTGAGCTGGATCTTCGGTAAGTCTGAAAAGATGAATGAAGTTGGTTAAATTCAAACCTAAGACCGTAACCTTTGGGACACACAAGGAAATGGAACAGCTCGCTATGGGATTATACTTTTTTTGTTTTACCATCTACTATAAAATTTGGTTTTGAAGAGAGAAATGCATGTTTACCACCCATTAACGGGCTAACTACTCCAAAGCCATTTATATTCAATTTGTCTGAAAACATGTTAAACATGTTTAGCGCTTTTCGTGCATGTGGGCCATGTTAATCACAACCGGTTCTCTTTTGTCAAAGAATTATTTCTCTATGTTACATGTGTCATGTCTGCCATTGTTTTATTCTGCACTCTCTTTTTAAATCTTATGTATGAGAAAATGTTGTTATTTGGAGTGTGGAACAATAATAATAATAATAATTAAAAAAAAGACCAACAACAAACAAAAAATAGGGGGAAAGAAGGGGAGGAAGTGAGAGGGAGAAAAGACTAGGAAAATAGAGAAAAAAAAGAAAAAAAGAGGAAGCGGGACAGAGCAAGAGCAAAATATATAATTAGGGGGATCAGGGAAATGAGAACAGAAAGGAAAAATGAGAAAATAAGAGAAACGAAAGAGAGAGAGAGACTAGATGGGGGAAAGAGAGATAGAATGAGCATGATAAACGGATACAGAATTGAAATTTTAAACTCATCACTTTTAAATTTATACAATGGTAATATGAATGGAATAATATACCATTGAAAGAGAAATATGAATTAGAGGGGAAAATGTAGAAAAAGAAAAAGACAAGCATTGTATACATGGCGATGTGAACTTTAAAAGTAACAAACCTTGCACGATCTGCCTCGCGAGATGCACTTCCATTAACTTTGCTTCTCTTAGATGTCTTCTCGTTGAATACCGTCTCCATGACAACCGGCTTGGCCTTTGTTTCCTTCTCAAGTCGCATGAATCCCAGCTCCACTGATGTGGAACGATCCACTTTATTCTGAGGGGTGTAATGGATACTAAAAACATGAGTGCAATTTCGAGGTGAATCCATAGGGATTTCCATTCCGAATTGGATAAATCTATTTCATCTGCAGCTTCACTTTATAGGAACGAATCAATTCATTGTAAGGGGTTAAATGGATACTATACACATGAGTGGAATCGGGAGCTGAATCTCAGACATTTTCTATTCTTCATGGAGGAAAAAGAAAATCCATGCTGCCTGCAGCTCTATTAACTGGAACGATCCACTTTCTTCTAAGGTGTGTAATGTATACGACAAACATGAGAGCAATCCCGAGGGTAATCCACCGAGATTTTACATCTTAATTACATATTGAAAAATCAATTCAATCCAACAGCTAGACTTATATCGAACGATTCGATTTATTCCAAGGGTGTGTTTGAACATGAATGCGATCAGAAGGTGAATCTTGAGACATTTTCCATTCTTCGTTGAGACAAAATATATTCTGTCTGGCTTGTCTGCAGCTCCATTATCTGGAACAATCCACTTTCTTCTAAGGGGAGTAATTAATATGCAAAACGTTAGAGCAATGTCGTGGTAAATCCTCCGGGAATTTCCATTCTCAATTAGATATGAAAAAAATATATTCAATGCAGCAGCTCCGCTTAACTAGAACGATCCATTTTATATGCAGGGGTAGTTGATAATGTCTCCCACATGCGTAGTGGCAGTCGAAGATTGGAAAAGTGTATTTTATCTAGAGGGGGTAGTGGTCCTAACTACATATCCCATAATTCATTCCGTGCATTCCGGAGCAGTATTCGACAAAGTGTGTAATTGCCAAGATTTAATTTGCAATTAAGAGACTGTGAGCACTCTCCTCCGCTTATATTTGCTGCAGTTTTGCTTATGAAAATCATCTCACATGTAGTATCTGGGTGAAGGTATAAGCGACCCAATATCTAGTCATGTGACTTGAGGTCACGTGTTCGAGATAGCCTAGATCACTTTTAATGTAGATCACTTTCGATCTATTTTAAATAGAGACGATATGTGGCTATTAGAGAGTGATTATCCACACTATAAAACCAAATCACAACCAAGTTATGACAGTTATTGATTTGATTTTAATTCCATATAAAACGGGAGAACAATTGATTATAAACTTTGTTTAAAGGACACGTTGAAAGTATAAGGATAAAGTGTAACTGAATTCTATTACAGAACAGTGCAATATAATTAATAAAGCTACTATCATAAAGGAATACCTATCGGGGAACACTGCCATATGAGCTAGAAAAATAATTAAGTAAATGTACTGTATGAATATATAATAATTATAATAATGGGTTCGTGTATAGCGCTCATGTCTGTCAGACTTGACACACCTGGCGCTCCCTACATAAAAGAGCACGTCAGTTGTTAATCAAAGCTTAATAAATGTACAGAAAGAGAATACAACTTGAATAATGATAAAAATAAATATCAAAGTGCTAATAACACTAAAGTAGTCATCACTGAGATCACGATTCCTGAATATAATGTAAAATGGAATAAATGAAATAATAAAAATCTGAAAGATTTCATAATATTTACCAGGGTTTTGATCGCTGTCTTCTTGGACCAGCAGTAGTAGTAGATGAAAAGTAGGATGACGATGATGAGGAGGAGAGCGATGAGGGCTATAAGGAGGTACCACCACCAGTCCAGACCGGTGGGTGTGGCTGTCAAGAAGAGGGTCACTCCCGGAGATACGACCTTGGTGAGAAGAATATGTTTGTTTTGATTAGTTTTACAATATTTTTTATTATTCTTTGCGTGTTTTTTTGTTTTTGTGTACAGGGCCTCATTCTCACAAGCTTTGCTTATCTTGGGGTCCTTCCGACTTTGCTGTTCATTTTGTATGTATTGTTTACTCTAAATTTTAATGGAAAATAAATGGATTGAACATCAAATATAAGAATGATTTTTTCCTTTGGGGGAAGACTTAGTAAAACGAAGAGGCTTGCGTGCACATGAATACACTTTCACAACGACCAACGTATTTATTCTTTACCTGCGCAGTCTTTTTTGTCTTTGTTTTTATGTATTTATTATTTTCCCACGAATACTCTGTGAAGAGTCTCTTCCTTCTCCTCATCTCATAACTAGCATAGGCTAAACTCTCTTTACAGAGAACACTCTGCCGCGTGACTATGTGCAAAGAATGCAATTTCGACGTTCATTGACCGAATTCACAGGGGTTCGATAATAATACACAATGTTAAGAAGAATTACCAACTCCTCGTCAAAGACATCTTTTGAAACATCTATATTCGGATGCAGCAATGGTGCACTGTATATATGGATGGTGATGAAAGCGAATACGTTTTGGAAATTGACCGCAGTATGTTTTCACGTTGCCGTGCGCCTGTGTTTTAATTGAATTGATACCATCTTGCATGAAGTGTTAACATAACAAAAATTACTTTTAGATACGATAATATGCGCGACCGTTATACAAAAATATAAACTACAGAGGTAACTTTTTTGAAAATTAATGATGATTACCACATATCCTATGACATCCTGTAGCTCCTGCAGGCTGAACTGCTGATACGGAATCAAAGCTGTAGCTCCAGGAACCACACTGCCTTCATCAACGACATAGAAGACTACATCAACATTCTCCGCATCCGCCTGAGGACGGTCAACTGCTTCCAGCTACCATACCAAAAGATTCGAAAGGACACACACAATAAAATATTAATTGCGTCGGGAATAATGTTATTCTTATTTATTTATTTCTTGACTGATGTAATGAAAAGAGTCGCATTGGTTAGAATTGGAAATGTTTAATCATGTTAACAGGACATCGATGAAAAACAGCTTTACTGATTCGATTGTTTCTTTTTTATCCTGTATAAAGATGTCAAATAAATAAATAAATAAATTTCATAATGTATTGAAAAGTAATTGTACCGGAAAATAAATAATGATGTTAAACTTTTTGAGCAGAATTACATTAATTCCGAACTTTAAGGGCGTTATCGTCGATCCTTATCATAAGATTTTAAGACAAGAAATTTAGAATTGGCCAATCATTTGCTTGCCGTAATCAAGAGGGAAAACATGAACATCTAAGAGGGAGCTGAATATTACTCTACGGCATATCCAGGATTTTGTAATAGGGAGGATGATGCACCTCCTGATCTCCCTTCAAGATTTGCCATCGCTTCTATTATAACTTCCACTTCTAGATAACTTACAGCCACTTCAGTCGCGGAGCTTGGATCTGCAGCTCTCCTCCGCCGAATCAAATCATCCTCCAGAATGACATCATCACCCGGATACCCCATCCCTACACCCCGCCTGTTCCTCGCCAAGTTGCTCTCTAACTCAGAACTCCCATTAACGTAGAGGAACTCGAGATCGTTCCGCAGTTGCTTCTGGAATGTTGCATTGGTTTCGTCAAAGGCAGTATCGACTATCAGGGTCACTTTGAGCCAGTCGGTCTGGTCTGCGGGGGGTATGGTGTAGGGATAGTCTGGGGTTGTGGTCGGGGTAGGTATCACTGGGTGTGGTATGCTTCTCACCTAGAAAAAAGAGTGTACAAAAAATCCGGTTGACTTCCGGTGTGATGGCTCAGTCAGTAGAGCGTCCGCCTCACAACCGGGAGGTCGTGGGTTCGAACCCCAGCCGCGTCACACCAAAATACGTTAAAAGACGGGAGTTGCTGCTATCTTGTTTGGCGTTCAACAATAAGGGATAGGGCAACGTCGATCTGGCGCTGCTCAGTGGCTGTCGGGCTCACGATCAATTGGACAACAAGAATTTCCATTTTCGGTTTAACTTCATAAAATTTGAAGTGGACTTTAAAAGATTATTATCATTATTATTATACATGGGTTTGATTCCAGGGTCCTGTCTTCCAAAGAGTTGATATCAATCGCAACTTATTTGCGATTGATATCAATCGCAAATAAGTACATAAGAGATAGGAGACTGCAAACTTGCGATTGATTGGAGGACTTGCGATTTATTTGGATCAATCGCAACTCTTTGTAAGACAGGCCATGTACTCAAAGCAATCAATTTCCATAATTGGTAGACCTACTGTTATAGAAGAGGGTATATTTTGCACAATGCTGTTTATAATGAATATATCGATATTTGGGATGATATTGCTTAATCTTGGTTCTGAAAATAATTGTACAGCTTTATGTTTTCTTTACATCGGATTTGTACACAGCAATGGAACATCTTTAGTCATCACAACTATACTGTGTAAAGGGAGAACAAACAAGGGAACAGAATTAATGAGGGAATTGTCCGTGACTACCTCACATTCCACATTTCTTGAACTTATAGTTCGAACATTCATAACTCCCTTAATATTCGTCCAGTTTATTTTTTAACTTTTGCCATTATGTTTCTCTTATTTTTCTGCTTTTAAACAAATGAAGTTATAAAAAAAGTCGGATCGCCCTTTAAGATATTGAAAATTAGTAATCAGTTAATTTTTCTCTTATAGTCTCTCCACTCACAGCGTAACCTAGCTGAGCACTCATCTCTCCTTCAGTCAGGGTGCTGTAGGTGGCTGCAGCATCGGTCGCCATGACCAAGGTTTCATTCTCCAAGACGTAAAAGGTCAAGGTAACTGTCTCCGGGTCCAAATCATCAGGCCGGGACAGCGCCATTATCTGTCAAAGAAATTCCGGGAGAAAGAAACTTACAAATTAACAAATTGATTTTTAGGAACATTATCGACAAAATGTCATCAATGTTTTGTAATCAAAATGATATCTGATTTTTTTTTTTTAATAACAAAATTCATGTCAACTATACATGTTCAATTAGAAGTTTTCATGGAAAAGAACGATTTTCACAAGGTTACGAAATGAAGGATTCTATCCTTATTTTTAATTAAAAATTCAATCCATCAACATAAATAAACATGGTGTCTGCAGAAGCTTCACTTTTACTGCTTAAGATGTGTTCGGCCTATATCATTTCGAGGTCTATATCAAAACCTTTTACATAAAACAACAAAATATGGGTAATTTTCCTGAATGCTTAAAATGGATTTACATTCATAGGCTATGCAGTAAATTGAAAAATTTCCTATGAAACCACAAATGACAACTCACCGGTACTTCAATATCATCAGACGGGTCAGCTTGCCTTTTTCTTCGAACTTTATTTTCCGTTCTGACTTGTATCCTGGGACTTGATTTGCCTATCTGTTTCGAGACGAACATCCATTCTATTTCAGCGGAAGACTCTTTTGCCAATCCTTCAAATCGAGAATCCTCCTTCAGTGCATACTGCTCTTGGAGTTCGAGGCGTTGTCCGATCCTAGGATGTCCTTCAGTTTGTTGCTTTCTGGTGAATAGCCATTCCCGATCCGAAGAGTCTCCAGACGGCGTGTCTGCTTCACTGTTACTCCGTCTCCGCCGTTCAAGGATATTACTTTCCCCTTCTATGTACAGGACTTCAAGGCTGTTGGAGAGTGCCTCAGAGAAGTCGTCAGCCGTAATGTCTTCAGATGTAGGAACCTTGATATCCATCGTCAGTTGGAACTCTAGAGGTACATCAACAGGTGATTCAGTAGCTGTGGTCATAGGAGGATTTGTAGGTGGGAAACTTGGTGTGACCATCTGAGAACTTGTCGACATGATCATCGAAGTGGTTACTTGAGGTGCCACGCTGGATGAGACAAACGCTTCACTTAAGGAAATGGATCCGATGAGCGTAGGCATCATTTCTGAGAACAATGTAGATGGAGATTCTTCAGACTGGAAAAGACTGGTTGCGGTAAATGGCGGCAAAAAAGTCAATGGTGGTGTCCCCGACAGTGTTGGTAATAATCCGCTTGATTCGATCCTCAAAGAATCACTTGGACTCGGGATAAGGAGGGTTGATGTAGAAGCGTCAAAGGACACTACCCGAGAACCTAAGCTGACTGTATCTGTTACCACGTGGCTTATTACAACTGATGACTCTATCGCTGCGTAAGAACTTGGTGGAACTGTCGGAATATATGTTTCTGATGCAGAAGCGGTTGGGCCAATCATGGTTGATATTATATAATCGGTTGTCTGCACAGGGGTTACTGTTATAAAGGGCGGTATAAACATAGAGCTGTAGCTCCCTGTCAATGCGGAAGTAGCATTAGTATCAATGCTCGATGTGATTGGGCTACCTGGAGACATTGTTCTGGTTTCGTATACTTCACTTGTTGGTGTGATAGTGGACAACGTTTCTAGGAAGAGAGAACTATCAATCGATGTTTCAACAGCTGTCCTCATTGACGTGGCACCTACAGCAGTTGACGGACTTGGCAGTATGTCAATAGATGATGTCACAATAGCCATTGTACTAAACGGTGGTACAATGAAGTCGGTTGTTGCGGACGAAACAGTTTCATAGACCTCTGTTGTAGACACTTCGGGCATTCGACTTGATGGAGTCTGGACGATTGATGAGACCGACGAGGCACTCGACGAATACTCAAGTATAGTTGTTGGAAGTGTGACCAAGGATTCAGTTATAACCGTGTCCTGCACGGTTGTATGTATAAATGTGTCCAGGCTTGTTATTTGAAGAGACTCTGTTGATGTGAGGAGTCTTTCTGAAGCGCTGGACTCTACGACTTGGGTTGATATTGTTTCAAATATTCCAGTAAGAGATGATGGTTCAATTGTATCACTGCCCGACACGACTGGAGTGAGGTAGTCCCCTGTACTTGATATTAGCACCGGGAATGTGTCACTGATGTCTACAGAAACTATTTGAGATATTAGTAAAGTTTCTGTCAGATAATCAGATGGCATGTAGCGTGACGACAGATGACTGACAGAATAAGATATTTCAGAGTGTTCTGGCATCAAAGTAGAAAAATCCTCAGAGCTTCTACTGGGAAACGAGCTTTCCAAGTCTACTGTGGTATAAATGAGAATGGATGATGTATCAAGGTATGGAGTAAATGAAGGCAGTATTGGTGTAAAGAATGGCAAACTCGGCAAAATGCTTGATGCGAATGAGGGAGTTGATGGAGAAGGGTAATATTCTGAAGAAGAGGGCGAAATCCAGGATACATCAGTGATGATATCACTTACTAGAATGGTGCTTAGATCTATAACGGTGCTGTATAGGAGCGACGGTCTAACGGATTCCAAAGGGGTTCCACTCTCACTACTGAACATCACCATCGATTCAGAAATGGAGGATGCATCGGTGATAGTATCAGTAACTAGAATGGTGCTTAAATCCATAACGGTGCTGTATAGGAACGATGGTGCAAGTGTTACCAAAGAAGTGGTTCCAATCTCGCTACTGAACATAACCGTCGAATCAATAATGGAGGTCGCATTAGTGATAGTATCAGTAACTAGAATGGTGCTTAAATCCATAACGGTACTGTGTATGAACGATGGCGTAAGCGATTCCAAAGAAGTGGTTCCAATCTCGCTACTGAACATCGCCGTCGAATCAGTAATGGAGGATGCATCAGTGATTGGATCACTAACTAGAATAGTGCTTACATCTATAACGGTGCTGTATAGGGGCGATGGTATGAGTGGTTCCAAAGAAGCAGTACCAATCTCACTACTGAACATCACCGTCGAATCAGTAATGGAGGATGCATCAGTGATAGTATCAGAAACTAGAATGGTGCTTAAATCCATAACGGTGCTGTATAGGAACGATGGAGCAAGCGATACCAAAGAAGTGGTTCCGGTCTCACTGGTGAACATCGCCGTCGAATCAGTGACGACCTGTCTATCTGACGTTACAGGATAGACACTGGGCATGCTGGGAGTAATAGGCATTACTGAAGACGTCTCTACCAATGTGAACAAAACTGATGACATCTCATAGCTTACGACGATGGTGTCTATTGGAAGAACTGTCGTTTCCATGACAACGGAGGACAAAAGTGGCATCTCTTCACTCATCGACAATACCAGCGTTGACTCTGTTTGAAGACCCGGTTGGCTTAATGTCGGAAATAGTGTACTGACTTGATATTCATCGGTACCAGTACCAAGCGTGCGACTGTCATATACATCTGTAGTTATATACTCAAACACTTCTGTGGAGATGATCTCATAGACATCAGTCCATGATATGTCAGTGATTGTTGACATCACTTGAGTGGCATCTGGAACTACTGTGGATCTAGAGAACTCTGAAAGTGGAAAAGACTTTGTTGTCTCCATTGTTGGTGCCAAGCTGGTGAAAATATCTGACATTTGCGTTTCGTAAACACTAGAAAAAATAGTCTCTGGCAGAAGAGATTGATCTAATAGTGTACTCAGGGCGGTGAATTCTGGAGTCATAGTGGTATAGGTGAATACAGGCCTTAAGGTCGTGGGCAAGATGTCAGAACTAGGGTATAAGATATCCGATGTTTCAACGAAATAGAATGTATAAATGAGAGTTTCAAGGGACTCTGTTTGACTGGAAAGAGCACTTTGAGTATTACTATTACGTGAATCAGCCGGTGACGGAGCAATGGTTGTTTCTGGCTGTGAAATTGTGCTTAAGATAGGGTAATCTGTAAAGAAAAGATCACTTGAGCGTTGACTAATTACGGATGTGACGTCAGAGCTGGGCGCTATTTCGGAGATGGCAGGAGTGGGATACAAAATGACTTCAGTCGTTAATATCACTGTCTCAAAGACGAACGACTCTTCTATTGAACGATCTAAAGACAGGGTGCTTGTTGGGACTATCAGCGATGAGCCACTTTCAGTGATAGAACAGAGAGGTGGAGGCAAGGATGGCGGAGGACTTGTACATGTGCAGGTTGGAGGACTACAACACATGCAGGATGAAGGAAATGGTGTGGACATCTCTGGTTGAACTGCTGTGGAGTAAATAACTTCCGTGCCCGAGGTTATGGTCTCATACACCAACGATTGCAAAGATAGGTCATCAGAGGATTGTATTGACTGATGGGTAGAAGGAAAACTGAAGGAAAATGAATCGATCGTTTTAGAACTTCTCATCAAGTCATCTGAAACGGCTATATCACTTGTGATTAAGTCTACAACAGTACTATACAGCATGGAGTTAGCTGTAGTTGGTACTACCATACTGTCCTCACTGTAACCAAACGTTGATTTGAAGTTTAAGTCTGGTTGCGATGTCACTGGTGAAGGGAGAACTGTTGGGAGGGGCAAAGTACTTTCCACGGTTACTGTTTCGTAGAAAGACAAGGTGTCAAATACACTTTGGCTTATTCCATCCACGAACGAGGTGGAGATGATAAAATCGGGAGATCTTCTGGAAAAAGTAAAGGTGTCTGATGCCATTATTTTGTCACTCGATATCACTAACGTCTCAAAGACTTCAGAAGTGAGCCATGAAACCTCTGTGTCCCATTCCCGTCTGCTTGAAGGTATCACTGTAGAAATACTTCTTGGCACGCTGTTCTCTGATGTTAACGATGATGTCGGTGTGTGTCCCTCAAATAGGGTTGACATCTCAGAGCCAACTAATCGCGTTGAGTGAGTCTGTTCAGGTGTTATTCCGGAATTTATAGTAGAAAATATTTCAGAAGAGATTTCTTCAGTCCCGAAGATGACAGAAGGGTTGGTGCTGGACTGTATCGATGGAGATCCTCTAGAAAAAGCAAAGGTATCCGATGCTATTGGTGTCTCACTGGATATCACTAATGTCTCCATGACTTCAGAAGTGAGCCATGAAATATCCGTGTCCCATTCCCGTCTGCTTGAAGATATCACTGTAGATATACTTCTTGGCACGCTGTTCTCTGATGTTAACGATGGTGTTGGTGTGAGTTCCTCAAAGAGGGTTGAAATCTCAGAGCCAACTAATCGTGTTGAGTGAGTCTGCGCAGGTGTTATTTCAAAATGTATGGTAGAAAATATTTCAGAAGTGATATCTTCAGTCCCGAAGAGGGCAGAAGGGATAGTGCTGGACTGTATCGATGGAGATCCTCTGGAAAAAGCAAAGGTATCTGATGCCATTAGTGTCTCACTGGATATCACTAACGTCTCCAAAACTTCAGAAGTGAGCCATGAAACTTCCGTGTCCCATTCCCGTCTGCTTGAAGATATCACTGGAGAATAACTGTTCTCAGATGTTAACGTTGGTGTTGGTGTGAGTTCCTCAAATAGGGTTGACATCTCAGAGCCAACGAATCGCGTTGAGAGAGTCTGTTCAGGTGTTATTCCAGAATTTATAGTAGAAAATATTTCAGAAGTGATTTCTTCAGTGAAAATAACAGAAGGGACGGTGCTGGACTGTATCGATGGAACCACAATCGTAGATGTAGGAATAGAACTCACCATTGGCCGACTTGAAGGAAAACCAAACGAAGGAGAGATCCAAGAAGTATAGACCATATCACTTGTAATTGCTGCTGTAACTGTTTCTATTACATTAGTAGATATGTATCCAACAGAATTTGAATTGTCCGTCGATAAAATCAATTTTGTTGCTACATCGGAGGCTAAAAGATCACTTGTTTCAGTGAGATACATTATTGATGACAGCAGTACGGTGCTCGAAGGTGTAATTTCGCTCTCAGGGGCAACGCTCGATTGGAAAGATACACCTTGTACTGTAGACACTGACTGTGGAAGTGCAGGTGTTCTTGATATACCTCCGCTTTCAGATGTTGGTCCTTCTGAAGGGGTTGTCAGCAAAGTCACAACGATGTCACTTGTGACTATCAATGTCTCATCGAGTAGAGGTGGGGTCGCAGAATAGCCTTCGGAAAATGTCTCTGTAACAGGCATGTAGGCAGACGTAGGTTGCAAACTATCTGGAAGACTTAGAAATAGAGTAGATGGCACCACTGTCTTTGTTCTACTAGGCAAGATTGTTCTAGCACTTTCTGGAAGATCTGTCTGGGGGCTGTCTTGTGAAATATCAAGGAGAGTACTAACTAGTGTCTCCTCCACAACACTCCATTCTGTTACGAAATCTGTTCTTTGGCTAAGTAATGAAGAGCTTGGTTTCAAGTTGCTCTCAAAAGAGGAATGACTCCTCGTCAATATACTACCAACAAATGCTGTTGATGAAACAATTTCAGATGCTACTGTCACGTCCACACTCTTGCTGTCCTCAGGGTTTTGATACACAGTTGTGGTGTATTGTTCCATGCCAGCTGCTGTACTGGTGGCCCAAATATCACTTGGTGTGAACATACCAGTAAATCCTTCTGCAGTGCTGAATATCGGTAAACTCTGCTGGAGTTGGGATGAAGTTTCCACACGAACACTACCTTCGGGTTCTTCAGCAACAGTTGAAATGTAAGACTCTGTGAAGACTGCTGTAGTTGTTGCTAAGATTTCAGATAGCACAGAGACGTCTACTGGTTGGCTAGTGAACCTTGGAACCTGGTCTAGTGGTGTGGATGGTGATAGGGAGCCCTCTAGAGGTGAAGATGCTGAAGATGTCACAATTTTAGTTGGTGTCTGTAACCAAGCACAAAACACAACATAATTATTCCCATTTCTTCTGATATCACACAATGTATTGTGCAAATCATAAATCCGCATGCTTCATTTCAAAACGAAGTCAACGGAATGAATGAGGATTACAAATAATTCATGCATTATAACTCTTCATTTTATCTGCTTTCCCATGTCAGCTGTAGGTTAAATATAAGGTTAAGGTAATGGTTTATTATAAACTTCATTTGCTGCAGCATGGCTGATATTGCATAGATATCTGAACTGGCTATTGTTCGGAAGTGTACGTTATATACCCCACAAATAAACATTACCATGATCAATCATTATCACATTGTCAAATTTGACATAATAAAAATTGATTAACTTTTCTGATTAAATACGACATGCACATAAGGGAGATGTGAGTTGGTCTAGCTGCACCTTCACTTGGTCAGCTCTCTGTCCTTGTCTACAAACTTGCTCAGGCGACCCCGGTTCAATTATACGTTTTTTCGGATGGTGATGTTTAAGGTTGGTCCCCAGACGTAAATGATCATATCTGATTGATACATGTCTGTAAAAACCCGACTACACACACATTATATTCGTCAACGCCACATGGAGTAAAAGCATAGACTTTGAGTCGAGTAATTACGTAGAACCTCTAAACCATTGACTTGTAATAGTAATTGTAGACGCACGCTTCCTCCTTCGGATATGCTCAAGGCGGGGCAGCGGCTTGCGTGGTACCCTTTAAATACTTGCCGTGTAAAATATTGCCCCTTCAATTGTGCAAAATTTTTGAATTGTACCACCCCTTCTTTAAGAGAAAAGTCATTGATAAGGTCCTGCATAATACAATAAATATTCAGGAATTGGTCATCCAATTATATACAAACACATACTGTTTTTGTGCTCCATTCCTCTGTCATTGCTACTGTTACGTCAGAGGTGACGACGATCGTCGTCTCGAAGCTCACGTCACCTAAGAACAGAATGAACAGAATTATATGTAATGTGGTGAAAATGTAAGTATATTGTAATTTACATGGTCATTATTTAAACAAAAGCTTGTAAACAATGAATATATATATTATAAATGTAAAGAGCCTTTTAAAATGCGGTAACTAATTGTCCTTTTTGCTGTCTGTCTCTATGTCTCTCTGTCTTTCTTTCTTTCTCTCTGTCTCTCTCTCTGCCTCTCTCTGTCACTCTCCCTCTGTGTCTCTCTCTGTGTCTCTCTCACTGTCTCACCCCCTCTCTCTCTCTTTATATCTCTTTCTTTCTCACTCTCTCGCTCTACTTCGCTCTACTTTTTTTTCTGCTTGATCCCTACCCCTTTCTCAATACTTCCCCCTTTTTTCTGCACGCCCTATCGTCCCTCTCCATACAGTTATATGGCTTCTTGTTCTCTCGTTCTCTTTCTCTCTCTCTCTCTCTCTCTCTCTCTCTCCCTATCTATCTATCTATCCATCTTGTTCACCTCTTCACTTCAGTCTCTCTTCATGCAAGGATTGACATATGTCTCTCTAAAAAGCCGATTGATTGGACACAGCGGGTAATAATATTTCACATCATGCTTGAGTAGTAACACATTTCACGATATCACAATATTTTACGAGTCTTGGTCAAATATTCTTTTAAGCACTTCGGTAAATGTTGACCGATTACCAATTAACTGCAATTGATCGCAACTTTATAGCTAGCCAAAACGTATCACGCACTGACATAAAACAAATAGCTCAACTATATCATTTATGGCTACTATATTCAAGAAGGTTTAACAGTGAACCTGTGCTATATACAACATAAAAAGCTAAAGCCTTATGGTTTATTATACCTACTTTGAAACAAAATGCCACACAGAATCAAAATGATAAATGAATGATAATATTCATCTTTTCAAAGCATTTCTTATGAAATTGTTTACAACTTTTTAAAATAATCTACTAACAGTGCTTTTCAATTCCTTGCAACAAATTCTTCATTTTCTTTTCAACTCAGTCTGTAAACTCTTTTAGAGACTTTAATCCTTTACTATTGTATCTTTATATCATGTAAGGATTGAAAAATATTGATTTAGGGTCTTAAAATTCTTTTGTTCTTTAATTCTTTTCACTTCTTTTCAATAGTTTTCAATTAGAATTGAGAAAATCCTTTAAATCAATGCAATCTAACATCTGGCGTGAACTAAATAAAGCACAACATAAAAAATACCCCAAAATACGCAATCCTCTGGATTTGTGGTATAATTGCTCGTGATTCTATCGCACAATCAATGGCATTTAATAACAGGTTTGCAATAAAGTAGTTAACGAAATGGGAGGTAATTTCGTGTAATATAAAACGCACTACTTAAACGTTGTCAAGCACGCACGATCAGAAACAACTCTTTGGAAACAATCAATGGTGCACTATGACAAATAGCCAATGAGTTATATTTTACCACAGCGATGTAGACAAATCTAAACTCAAACTTGTGAATAACATGAAGGCCTAATAATAAAAGGGAATACTATATGATAGATGATGCATCGTCTTGTAAACATTCGAGGGGGGAAGGATACATTTCTTCAATTACCATAATTTACATATAAGGAAACATATTCCTTGAAAGTTTTATCTCTGAATCTCTCTCTCTCTCTCTCTCTCTTTCTCTTTCTTGACATGTATGTTTTATAAGTATTGTATTTATTTAATCATGGTTAAAAAAATAAGACTGCTTTCCAGTAAGTCCGTGCACATAATTAAAAATTAAACACATTAAAATGAACACAATATCATTGACAAACAAATACAGATCAAATTCAAATATCTGCAAACAGATATCGAAAACGATTGAACACAACAAAATTTATCTCATCAATTCTGTCTACTCCCCCCCCCCCCCAACATTTCCTTTCCCCTCTATTCTGTTTCTATATGTCCCCCTCTCTCCCTCTCTCCTTCTCTCTCTCTTTCTCTCTTTCTCTCACGGACACACACCACACACCCATACGTCTCTCTCTCTCTCTACATTATGTTTCTATATGTCTCCCTATAATATCCCTCGCTCACGTGTTTACAGAGTTATCCACTGAGTGTCATACGTATGACTAGAGACACAGTGGTTGCCATGGTAATATTTCACGTAACATTATATATCCTACATCATTGCTCTTTTTCTTTAATCCTTGGGAGCCTTATATATTTGTGATTGACATGCAAATTAAGATAATGTTCTGAATTATGTTCTGATGGCGTGTTTATGAATGTTTTTGAATAATAGTTGGAGTAATCGTACGGTGGTACATTATCATCACCTCAATAGATTTCAAAGCTCTCTCCATCTCTCTTTCTGCCTCTCTCCATCTCTCTTTCTGCCTCTCTCCATCTCTCTCTCTCTCTGTCTCTCTGTCTCTCTACCTCTCTCCATCTATCTCTCTACCTCTCTCTCTCTTTTCATACGTTCATTCATACTTAAAATGGGATGTGCACGGTTTATATTTAAAGTAAATAGATGATAGAGAGAGAGAGAGAGAGAGAGAGAGGGGGGGATATATATAATATATATATCCATGTATTCATATTATATATATATATATATACATAACTATGTGTATATTTAAAGTTGAATGTGCACGGTTTACAGCTTGCATCAGGTCTATCGCATCCCCCTCCTCCTTTTCGCCTCTCTCCTTGTTTCTTCTTCTTTCTTAGATTACTTCGTTTGTCGAGTGAGTTTCTATTACCCTATCTGATCAGTTATTATTCACCTTTAGCCGTCTTTAGGCCTGTCTCAATTATTTGTATTTCCTCTCACTTTCAATGCGCTATAGATCTCATTTCTATTTTGATATTCATGAAATTATTAAAATCCAATATGTGGGTACTTTCTCAATTTTCTATTTAAAAAGGATAACAAAAATACAAATTATAGTGTTAAATATGCAGTTCCTAAAACAATGAAAGGTAAAATGCCACATTTTTTTTCTTCTGGAATATGATACCAACATAATATCTTTCATGTATCTTTTATGTTTCATGCTCTCGTCCCCCATTTCTTTTTCTCTTTTTCTTCATCTCATTTCTCTTAGAATATTGTTTATATACATTTATCTTAAGTTTATTTATATATTTTGTTAATCCTACTCTCTACCTCTTTCTCCACCGACCTCGCCCCCTCTCTCTCTCCCTCCCTCTACTCCCATTGTCTATCTCTCGCGGTCCCCCCTCTCTCTCTCTCCTTTCCCCTCTCTCTTTCTGTCTTTCTGTCTCTCTTTCTTTCTGTCTGTCTATCTTTCTGTCTGTTTGTCTCTGTCTCTCTTTCTCTCCTCTCTCCCTTTCTCCTCCCCTGCCCCTCTCTCACTATCCCTATCCTCTCTCTCTCTCCCTCTTTCTCTTCCTTTACCCCCCTCTCTCTCTCTCTCTCTCTCTCCTTCTCTCTCCCACTCCAGAGAGTTATTCCTGACATTTCACTCTCAAGGATCGTGTTACGCTCCTTATAGCCGCCTCTCTAATTTATTTCAGACTCATTCGTATTGGCCCAATTAGGGCTTCAACATGCTGGTGTATCAGCCTACACTGGCTACTGTGTAGTGTCTTTACACGAGCAATTACTTAAATACTTACTTGAGACTTTTGCCATACTGAGCACATTCAAATCAAGCTCGATTTCACCAGTGTCAAATTGCAGTTTCCAGAAACGTGAACAGCAATCTTGTATCAGAGATACATGTTAAAACTCATATCTCTCTGATAATATCTTATCTTTTTAGAAATGCAATGAAGAACGTTGACACACCAAAAATGTCCGCGGACAAGGGTTATAATAATTTGATTTTTTGATTTTTATTATAACTTTGTTTTCGGGATCACGCTAGGAGCGTATCTGCGAAGTTGAACTTCGGCTATAAACTTAGGATATAATACCACATGTATAGGAAGCTAGTAATGATAACCATTATATATACAGTTACCACACCCCGCATCGACCTCTTCCTTGAATTGTCATCACCATCATCATTAATTATCATTATAATCATCATTCTCCTCATCCTCACTTCATCATCATCATTACCATTATCTTCGTCATCATCATCATCAATCTCATCCTCATTTTCATTCTACGCCTCACCATCATCACCATCACCATCATCACCACCCAGGCGCGTACACAGGGGGGGGGGGGGGTTAACCCCCCCCTTTGGTAATTTTGTGTGTGTAAACCCCCCTAAATTTCTCTAACCCCCCCCCCCTTTTGGATTTTTTTTTTTAAATTAAAAAAAAAAAAAAAAATATTCCCATGGTTGACCTAAAAAAGCTGACCTTACCCCCCCCCCCCCAACGGAGCAAAATGTCAAATTTTCAAATTTCGAGACCAAAAAAAAAAAAGTGCCCTCTTCCCCCCCCCCCCCCCCCCCCCCCCCTGTCATCATCACCATCATCATCATCATCAAACTCATTCTCATAATCACCATTACTGTCATCATCACCATCATCATCAAACTCATCCTCGTAATCCCCATCACCATCACCGTCATCGGTATCATCATCACCATCACCACCGCCATCATCATCACCGCAATTATCACTACCATCACCATCATCATCACGTACACCACCAGGTATCATCATCAATCATCATCATCACCATCATCACCATCATCATCATCACCATCATCATCATCACCACCACCATCATCATCATCATCATCACCACTATTATCAACACCCTCATGACCATCGCCACCGTCAATACAACCATTCATCACCGATCATCATCTTCATCATTGTTTATCATGAAATCAACCATCTATGATCAGCATCCCTCCCTTCTTACCTCCTGTCAAGTTGCAGAAGCCGCACAAAATCAGCAACACGGTGAACCAGATTCGCACACCACCGGACCGTTGAGCTCCTTCCCAGCCACCACTCCGCCGTAGATGCACCATGGTTACCCGCTCAAAGCACAGACTCTGACAGACGAACCGCGCTGCAGATCAGCAGCAGGTGGCGATCATATCACAGGCGCAGCTCCTCGATCTCTTCCGATCTCCTTTCTAAGCTGTTTGATATCTCCCTTTAAATTCTCCATCAATCAGCAATAATATTTTCTTAGGTTCAACAGTGAAATCCATCGTCCTTCTCATTTTTCTTTCTCTCCGTTGCTATTTATAACATTGTGGCATTAAGATTCTGAAAACGGAAAGAAAAGAGGCATCCTTTTACATTGAGTGATGCATGCATGCATACACGTGTACTCGACACTATTAGGTGCACCGCGAAGATCGTCCATATATTATGCACACACAAACATTTGATCCGCATAAGTGGTTTCTACGGCGGCGTATGTAGATAGCATCCGAATTCTTTAGTTCATATATATCAGAACGATATATATCTGAGTAATAAACGTCTGTTTCTTCAGTGGAAGGTGTTTTGGGAGCTCGTATTGGAATGGGAGACAATGAAAAGAGCGGACTCGACTTAATTCAATATGGAAAATTCAAAACCAATATAATGTCACTCCATCATGTATACGTATGAAGTAATTGACATACGACGTGTTAAAGAGCCAGAGGATTAGAGTCCCCCTTACATGAATAATATATCTAAATGCAAATGAATGCGAGGGCGATAAAACAAGGCATGCTTGATATTGAGAGGTTGTATTAATGCGATGATAAAGAAAAAGTAAGCGAATACCGAAAGAGCGTAATGATATTATGACTAAAGAAACTTCAACAATACATGTATATTATTAATAATAATTATATAAGGGATTTGTAAGGCGCAAAAATCCATTTGAAAACGAATGCTCAAGGCGCACTTGTTACAAATAAAATGAATGAAAGAAAGAAATCGCATACAAAATATTTTAACTATATACAAAGGAACACAACTATGATACATAATAACATTGTAACATCCATAGATGACAGAACAGTTATAAGTAGATTTAAAGATACATTTGATGATAACGAGAATGATAGTAATGGTGATGATGGCGATAGTCATGATGATGCTGGTGGTTGTGATGATGTTGGTGGTGATGGTGATGTAATTGATGCTGTTAATATTGGGTGTGCGCAGGATGATGGTTATGATAATGGTGGCGGTGGTGGTGGTGGTGATGATTGTGGTTGCGTCAGGTGATGATGATTGGGGTGGTGATGGATATGTCGGTGGTGTTCATGATGATGATCATAATGATGAAGACATCAATTATGACACTGAGGATAAGACTCTCACGGTAGAACAAAACAAAAAATTGGCAACCAATGCACCTATATGCTATGTATGACCTCATCATCTGAGAAACTTGTAGCTGATCATGATGATCAACGCCAAGACAAAGAAGCCTAGCGCATCACCTTGGTTTCGAACCCAGGACCACCCGGTTACGAGACCACTGTACCACCAGCTGAGTCGTCAAACCCCTCCGCCTAGTTTTAAATCCCGTCTGTATTAGTTTGGGCAGGGGAGATAAGACCTCCCTGCAAGGTCACCGACAGGTTGTTAACTCATCAAATCAGCTCTCAATTAACGTAAGAAAAAGAGGATCATGGGGGACCAGCAGGCACCAATTAGGCATTGTTTGCTCTATAGAGGGCGCAAGTATACGTAGTGCAGTGGGGCTTTAAACCATCTAAACTTAATTTTGTCACCATAAAGCGAAACTACATTGCCTTTAAACTATGCACTTTCCATGTTGTTAATGATTGTCAATCCGTCACCAGACTACCAAAGGCGGGTCCCAGACTCATTTAAACAAACCCTTGCCTGCTGTTCATAAAATCAACAATACGCCATCGATCAATGCACGAGAAAGCACTTGTTCCGAATTCATTCTAATTATATTCTAACGTCTGAAATCTTTTATTGACATTAATAGCATTTGGATGTTGACTTTTTTCAACAGCTTGCGCACGACCTGCAGTAGGGCGTAAACATACATATACAGTGCCATCAGGGGTGCATACAATTATACAAGGGGGATACTGTTGAGATTGTGTTTATTGGCTTTATTTACAAAATTAGTCAGATTTTATCTACATTATGGCCAATTACTCGTTAGTTATTCTATGTTTATAAGGATACCATCTTCTTCTCTCTCAGTCTCGACCCCCTCTCTCTTTATCACTGTCCTTTTCCTCCCGGGCCCCTTCCCTCCCTCTCTTTCTCTTGCTCATTCTCTCTCTCTCTCTCTTTCTTTATCTCTCTTTCTCTCTTTCTCTAGATATATGGTAATAATTTTCCATAAAGAAAAATAATTCTAGGTATTAAAATGGCAATTTACTCAGAGTATGCCCTGCACTCACTACACTGTAGGTGTATCACGTGAAATATGGATAGAGGGAATGGAGGGGAAGGGGGGGGGGGGAGGGGATGCACCATACCCCCATGTCTACGTCACTATAGACTCCTGAAATGGGGCAGTTCATGTTTAGAGCAACGAGAGAATTTGACTTCGGTAAACTATAAAGCCTCGTTGAGATATGACGCGGCAAAAGTGCGGCAGTTTTTTATGATAACGTTAAGTCTAATACGTTTCACGTTATCTATTTCTGTATCTTATAACACAGTAAAGAAAAGTTATTGGAAATATGTTATGTCGTTGAGTTTTATTTTCAATTAAAAAAAAGATTTTTAAAAAAAAAGGAGAAGAAGAGGGAAATAAAGAACTATAACTGGGAGGGGAACAGTATTTGTATTTGTATTTATTAACATTTATTTCCTTCTCAACAGTACAATGTCAAACACAATTTATATATACATGATATATGTAACAATTATTTCAACATAGAGTATACAGTAAATAATTTAGATGCGGAAGAAGGCTAAGGTGGCAGAAAACAGAGATGTGTGGACAAATCTTGCAATTAACCTTCTGGGAGTGGGAGAAGATACCTTGATAGACAAATAATACATAGCTCATTAAATACGCACTGGGGTGTTTCACAAAAATATTAAGTCGAACTTAACTCTAAGTTGGAATTAAATATTATGGAGAGCCATTTGTAGCCTTATTTTGAAATATATTCGAAAGCAATTTTTTTTTTTTTTTTTAGACTTTTCATAAATTCCACATCAAGAACATGAAATCTCCCATGATAATAGAAAATATGAATGAATTGAATCAACATTTTATGCCTTTTAAAATAATTTTTACAAAATATTTCAAGGATGCTAATGGCTTTCCATAATTTTTAAGTCCAACTTAGAGATAAGCTCAACTTAGGATCTTTGTGAAACACCCCCCCCCCAGGATCTTTGCTTCTTTTGCTGCGCTTTACCGCGTGATATATCAACGAGCTTTTACCATGTTTACTCACGTTTCATCACTCAAGAGCATGTCAATGCATTCATTGATCAAGTTATTATGAATCGGAGGGAAAGGTCATCATAATTATCATAACATGTATAATGAAATAATGATGTAGTTACAGCAACAGGGTATGAAATGCTGAAACGGATGGCTCACCAAGACCGAGGAACTTGGAGAGACACTTAATATAAAATTTTGATTGGGTCACTGAACTTGTCATAAACTGACAGATCACTATTGATGATGTAGTTATCCTATTCTGTGTTCATGTTTTTCATTTCTCCATTCTGCCATTCTACCTTATTCACCATTTTACTTCCTCGTAACATTGCCTAATAGTTCCAGAGTACATATTTCTTAAATTCAGTAAACGTTTAAGCAAATTATTATTTCACTTTTGGCCTCGAACTAATTAGCATGTAAATATGATTATCAGTTTCCTCTAACAGAGTAATCACTTCTTTTATTTATCTTTCTTATCTTTGACCGTGGAGTAAACCGGTGCCCAATAATTTTTGAAATATTTTTTAAAATAAATAAGCCTCTTTTCATTAATTGTGAGAATATGATTTAAATACAGTTTAAACGTTCTCAAACTTTATTGATTAATAAATAGAGTAATAAAAAAAGGTTTGAGAAGATTGTGGCCTCTATTTTTTTAAAGTAAATAATATTTTCAAACTCATGAAAAGGATGAAAAGAGGTAAAAACAAAGACAAAATTATTCCAATTTGGGGGACAGCATTGTATATAAATTATCATCAATACAGGAAAACAAATCAAGCTGAACTATAAGAAGATAATTACATTCTTATTTCATTAATAAATTTGTCATTCAAAAGAGTAATGTATCTGTCCACTTAATTCAAAGAATGAAATATGATAAAACTGTTAGGTTACTAGAAAGATTTCATTAATCGTGATTGGCAAATAGCAAGAAAAACAAAGTCTCTTTTTACTAATTGTTTAACATTGCTTTGTTGTTCAACTATGTTTGACATTTATGTTAGTAACTGAAACTACATGTAATTTTAGTTACTAATTTGTGATGATTAGTCAGCGGCTTTTGATCCTTTTTTTTATTTGTACACATGAACTACTATGAATATGACGGACAAAGAAAGAGGACAAAATATACAGTTACTCAGGTAGTCAAAGGAACATCCCTTCCCTGCTATTATGTAACAATGTGTAGAACAGGTGACACATGCATATTCCCCTGTTCTTCACATTTTTACATAATAGCAGTAAAGGGATGTTTTTTTTTGTCTACCACAGCAATTGTTGAGGGTAGAATGAGGAACTGTATATTTTGTCCTCTTTCTTTGTCCGTCATATTCATAGTGAGGTTACGTTTCTCCATTAACTATGTATATTTTTTTATTTTTTATTTTTTATTTTCCTCTTGTCAGAGGTACTTTATTCATTTACAAAAATAACCAACACACAAATCATTACATCATAACAAAATTTTACATTCACTTTAAGTATTTTCTTAAACTATTAAGAGAAAATCTTCAGTGATATAAAATATCCCCGAAGATTTTCCTTAGTTCCCAGATGCTATTTCAAAAGCTCTCAAAAACTCTCCAAAATAAAATACTATGTCCCGAGAGCCCCTGAAACAACATCCGAGATGTTATCCAAGAGTAACTCGTATTTAAAAACATGCCATATGAAAAAGCTGTTGTATGGTTTACCTTGAAAATAATTTAACATATACATCAAATAGATTGCGTATTGAGCATATGCAACGATTGTATTTATATCTGCTCCATTTGCATGTTTGAAATCAAAACCAGCAATTAATAATTCTTCGTTTAATATAATTTTTTCTTTAAAGTTCAATTCAATCAATTCCACAATACGTTTCCAGAAAAGCTTTACGCTCGGGCACTCTAAAAGAACATGAACGAAAGATTCTGCTGTTTTACAAAAAATGCAAAGGTTTTCATTTACAATTTTCCATTTGCACAGATTGTATCTAAAGGGTAAAATCCTATGAAATGTCTTAAAGTTGAGTTGTTTTATTTTATTGTTTTTCAATGTCTTAAACTTAAATTTTAATGTATCTCTCCAATCAAAATCAATGACAAGGTTCAGTTTACCTTCCCAAAATGTTAATACAGCTGGTTCTCTTTTCTTAAAGTCACACAATAGGCTATAGAAATGGCTAGATTTCATTGAAGATAGTCTTATAAAATCAAGTGTTCTTATTTCGTATAAGTCGCCTTCGAATTGTGAATTTGTTTTATCGTCATGTGTGTAATTAACATCTTGAATTCTTTCGATCCACATTTTTGGGATCGCATTTTTAAGCTTCGTATACATAAAATCAACTAGCAAAGAATTTGAGCCAAGCACTCTACAAATATGTTCTCTTGGCCGAAAACGTCCGTTTTCTACAATGTCATTCATTGTTATAATGCCTTTTCTAAACCATTCTTTAAAAAAGAGAGGTTTGCTCTCATGTGTAATATTACTATTGTACCACAATACTTGATTTTCAACATTCATAACTTGTGGAAATTGAATATATTTAAGTTCGCTCCAAGTTACGAGACAGTTAACATAAAAATTAGGTATTTTTTGTTTTAAGCATAACTTTAACATGTCTTTACTGGAACAATTTGTTTTCAAAATTACTAACAAGGGACATATTTTTTCAATCCAGTATCTAAACATAAACTTCCACGGTATATCATAATTATTTTCAAAGAAATTGTTAAACCATGATAAATGTAGCGATTGAAATTTAGAGTTTAAGTCGACCATGCCCAATCCTCCCTTTTCAATATCATTAATTAAGACTGTTCTCTTGACTTTTTCTCTTTTTGAATTCCATAGAAAATTATACATCAGTTTATTCAAATCAACAACTAGTTTCTGAGGGATAGGTAATACCGAAGCAACATACACAAATTGTGAGATTACAAGTGATTTAAGAATTACAACTTTACCATAGTAAGTTAAGTTTCTCATTTTCCAAAAAGTCAAGATTGATTTTACTTTTTCTAGTTTCACAAACCAGTTCAATCGATCAGACTCCTTTTTATCCCTTGTTAGATACATTCCCAAATACTTGACAGGTTCATCGTTCCATTTAATACCTTCGATAAATGCTTGTTGCTGTTGTATAGTAACAGCATTTGTTTTCATCACATTTAAGCTCGGCCCAGCGAAGTGTCCGAAATGTTTTACTTCTTCGAGAGATATGTTGGCAGATTGAATGTTGTTTAAAAAGAGAACAGTGTCATCTGCCAGTTGGGATATCTTAAATTCTTTTGAAATACCATCTATATTATTATTTTGCTTTATTTTTAATGCCATAATTTCAAC
Organism: Strongylocentrotus purpuratus; assembly: GCF_000002235.5. Classification (NCBI taxonomy): domain Eukaryota; kingdom Metazoa; phylum Echinodermata; class Echinoidea; order Camarodonta; family Strongylocentrotidae; genus Strongylocentrotus; species Strongylocentrotus purpuratus. The sequence continues at coordinate 811,479 of NW_022145574.1, read as the reverse complement.
AACTAGAATAAATAATAGAGCAGAAAGCGGACAGCCCTGCCTAATGCCCCTTTTTATTTCAAATTTTTGCGAGACCCAACCATTATTTATGACACTCCCTACAGCATTTGCATAAATGACTTTGATCCATGTAATAAAGGATTCTTTGAACTTTAACTTATATAATAGTTGAAATAAGAACTCATGAGTAACCGTATCAGATGATTAACTATGTATATATTCATTCTATTGGTCATAAAAAAACAAATTGAAACACACTTTTGGATACTTTTTTTTTAAACGTATTTGGAAAATTATTATATAAATAATTGATAATCAAATGATACATCCTTTTCTAGTAACCAAAGTAAACATAGTAAAACTATAATCTTGCCTGATATAAAATTTATGGATGTGACTGCTCAAAATGCATTTAATAACATGTGGTACTTTCAAGAATAGATTGTGAATGGAAGTGTACAAAGAGAGATATCAAATATGTTATGACTTTAAAGATATGTATATATAGTAGCAATATAGCAGAATGGTTTATTAGAACTGAAAAATGGTAGCCCGAGAGCTAATTTACATTGCAAGTTTCACAAGCTATAGCTCATATATGATTTATTGATTTTTAAGAGTATCAACTGCAATTATGATGAAATATATTGATCATAATTATACAAGGGAATAATGAAAAACAAAATACAAAACATAAACAAAAAAAAGTTCCCACCCCCTCTTAAAAAAGTTGGGAAAAAAAGAAGAAAAAAAAAGAAAAAGCAACATAAAAAGCAACTGGATCTGGAAAATAAGACAGTACGATACAACCTATCTTTATAATATGAATTATTGTTATAGACAGGTGAAAGAACAAAACTACACCAAAAAAAAGACAAGTATATGGATTGGAAGAAGAAAAAAAAACGGATTTGGCATTTACGAAACACTGCAACCTAATATACTGTTGTTACGGGTAAAGATTAATTGAGGATTGATAAATAGGAAAATAAATGATTGTTCATAGCACTGCTTATTGGAATACGTACTACTTACGCGTTTGAAGTTTTGCCGTCTGCTTCAAAAACCGTTGCAACAATGTAGTCAGGATAACTCAGACAGTCTCGAAGCTCTAATGATCCTCAAAACTAAATCCAAATTTGGCCCAAAATCATTTTATTTGCAGTTCATGAAAAACCGAAGAGGTTATTTTGCAAGCGGTAGAGTATTCACAGCTGCTAATTCAGATCGAATGAAAATGTTTACTGATAGTTGAGAAGTTTCCTCAATCAGTATACGTTGTATGATTACATTGGTACTAGAAATATTATCGCTTGCCTGTTTGGAATGTTTGCATTTGGTCGCGGTACTAGTAACGATCTGGTGTTGGGTACCTACCGGTATAATCTATTGGCTGGCAATCCATCCCCTTGGCAACCACAAACATTCTGGGATCAAAGGTCGTGAGGTGCATACTTCCTGGCTAGATATCAAGATCTGGAACGCGTTGGAGAGAGAGAGAGAGAGAGAGAGAGAGAGAGGGAGAGAGGGCGAAGGAGAGACAGACATACAGACAGAGGCAGAGACGGACAGACAGATAGACATAGAGAGAGAGAGAGAGAGGGCAAGAGAGAGAACGGAGATAGGGAGGGAGAGGGAGAGGGAGAAAGAGGGAGAGAGAGAGAGAGAGATATGGGAAGGGGTAAGCACTAGTTGTTGTTGTTGTTGTTGTTGTATTTTTTTTTTTGGGGGGGGGGGGGCTCAACGGGGGGGGGGGGGGGGAGAGTGAACACTCCTTCCCCCCCCCCTCAACATCCATCGTCCCCCATGAGCATTATAAAACACCCCCTTTTGCCAAGGGGGGGGGGGGGATGTTTGAACACCCAAAACACACCCTTGATACACCAATGGTTGTTATACACTATTACTCCTAACGTCGGAATAAGCCTTCCCACCTCTTTTCATGAAATGATTGTGTCAATATCATTTTTTTCTTTTTGAAAATTAATATCTCCTTAGCACTTTTTTTGTAATCAATAAAAGATTGATCAATGAAGTTTCTTTCCATTTAGGCGTTCTTATCAATTTAATCACTCGTAATGTTATGTTTGTCGATTTTCGAGATGGAAAAGCCATATTTTTCCTCATTTCCCCAATATCACCAATATCATGGGTAGGCTAGTACGTGCCTCCGGATGAAATGTGTCTGTCCTGAAATCAATATTTTAAATATAGTGCAATTCAAACAAAACGAAAAAGAAAATAACAAGAACAACACTATAACAACGGCCAGCTAAAAGAAGCATTTTCAAGCAAGTCAGCAGCCATAATTTATAATAATTGTCAAAATCAGAAGCCATACAAACTGTATTTCATTTCAATTGTTCACATTCGTATTCTCAAAATCAGACTCATTTCATATTCCGGTTTCAATCACTGCTCTGAAGATGGCGCTCTTTAACCCCTTTTCTCTATAAATTATACGACACTGCTTTTCGTAGTGTCCCTTTATAAAGTGACATTACTTTTCCGATGTAAGAAAATGTCTACGGGTAAAACACATTTTAATTGATTTTGCTTCCTGTTATTGTATTGGGATCGGTGTATTGCAGTAGGGGTGGTACACACAAATGAAGAGAGACTTCTAATTCCGGAGTCATTTATTAAGAGTATTTATTATTTCCAAACTTCGGAGAATCAAATCAGTCACATCATTATAATATATGAACTTCCACATATCATGTAAAACATGAGATGAAGAGATCGAGAGCCAGCTAGAATAGTCTTGATCTAGTGGTGATAAAAACTCCATTCTTTTCCAGAAAGCCAGAACATGTAATATTTACACAGAAGGATACAAATAAAATTAGGGTAGGTTACATTGTGTCAAAGGGACAAAGACGTTATGTCGAGGGCCGCCGAAACAAAGGCATAATGGGCCCGCCAGAACAATGGACTACTTGGTAGTTCTACGTAAGGTTTTTAAACATATTAGAGGTGGTCTTTCCTGAGAAGTGGATTATGAATGGACTTGGTCTTTCTATGGGGAAGGATTATAAAGATATAAACTTCCCAGGACCAAAATCCAATTGAAACCAGTTGAAATCTCCAACTGGTTTCAATTGGTTTTAACTGGTTTCAATTGGTTTCAATTGGTTTCAATTGGAATAGAACATTTCCAGTTGAAACCAATTGCCGAACTGGAAAATATTGTTATAGGTACTCATTTCCAGTTCAAACCAATAAGAAGTGCAACTGGAACCAGTAAGATAATTTTTCCAGTTACTCAATTGGTTCCAGTTAGAAGTCATTTCCAGTTACCCAACTGTTTCCAGTTAGAAGTTCAACTGGAAACAGTAAGATATGATTTTCCTGTTACTCAATTGGTTCCAGTTAGAATTCATTTCCAGTTACCCAACTGGTTCCAGTTAGCATTCATTTCCAGTTAGAAGTCATTTCCAGTTACCCAACTGGTTCCAGTTAGAATTAATTTCCAGTTACCCAACTGGTTCCAGTTAGAATTCATTTCCAGTTACCCAACTGGTTCCAGTTAGCATTCATTTCCAGTTAGAAGTCATTTCCAGTTACCCAACTGGTTCCAGTTAGAATTCATTTCCAGTTACCCAACTGGTTCCAGTTAGCATTCATTTCCAGTTAGAAGTAATTTCCAGTTACCCAACTGGTTCCAGTTAGAATTCATTTCCAGTTACCCAATCGGTTCCAATTGGAAATATTTCCAGTTACCCAACTGGATCCAATTGAAACCAGTTAATTTGCATATTATCTGCTTGTGTGCAGATCAATGTTTTATGTAATTTATTTTGATTTACAATGTATTTATTAATTAATTTTCATTTGCAAGTAATGCATTTGTTTTAGATAAATATAAAGATTAATTAGCAATGATAAGCATGTTCATTAGTAACATATTTTTGTAATTACACAGATTAAAAGTTGATTGGTAAAACACTAACCATGTACAAAATACATCAAATACAAACATATATAATGGCAATGCCTTACTTGTTAAGTATATTATATGGCCTGCATATTATAATGCCCTTTACATTGTAGTTAATGTAGACACATATAGCAATGCTTCTGTGTTGACATGAGCGATAATTAGTGCAACTTTGCAAGAGCTAATTAACTTATAACTAATTAAGTTTATGCCAACTGTAAGTTTCAATTGGATCCAATTGAAACCAATTGAAACCAGTTGAAACCCATTGAAACCAGTTGAAGCCAACTGGTTTCAATAGGGAAATTGGAACAACTGGTTCCAGTTGAAACCAATTAGGCAACTGGAACCAGTTGGCAATTGGTTTCAACTGGTTTCAATTGGAACCAGTTGGCAATTGGTTTCAACTGGTTTCAATTGGATCCAGTTGGCAACTGGTTTCAATTGGAACCAGTTGTTCCAATTTCCCTATTGAAACCAGTTGGCAACTGGTTTCAATTGGTTTTGCTCCAATTGGTTTCAACTGGATTTTGGGCCTGGGTTGGCTTTTAAGTGCATCTCAAACTAGGCATCTCGTCAGGCTAGTAAACATTAGGGTACTTTATAATTAACAGGATTTTTGGGACAATACTACTGGACACTATATCTTCTTTTTTTTTTAAACCAAAGTATATTCTTACACATTGAATGGCGTTCTTGCATTTCTTAACAAGGCAATAAAAAAAAATAGTAAAATTAGTAATATTGAGTATTCATCGAATTTCAGCACTAACAATACATAGCAGTTTTGGTATGGGGTCATGAATTTGGTTCAAATGAACATATTGGAAACATATGCAATCGGCAATATTCAGTGATCGTTGACGCGGTTGAAATCGAGTCTAAAGTTATGAAATTGTAAGTAATACACTCTGGATGTTGTATAGCTCCCTCTCAAGGTCAAGATATTAATTAAGCTATAAAACAATGTTTTTTGACTAAAATCGACCGATTAACTATTCCCGTTTGGAATTTATATATCACAACTGCATTCTGAGATTTTCATGGTCGCAGCTACCATTGTGCTATTTTAAATTTATCAAAATTTACCGGAAGCCCCGGTAAATTTTTGTATTCAATCTTTCTCGAAAGCAGTGTTTTAGGGGCTAAATGTTCTAATGCTTATAATACATCCACATGGGCATCCAAACATATCAAAATTGTAAAGAATCCTATATCCACCCAATTTTCAAAATTACCTTTAATTGTTTTTCTGTTTTTTTTTGTAATTCATATATTAGGACATACGGGGTGTGCCGCTCCAATGGGTCACTTTTTCACCGCCCAAAAAATCCCTAAACATGGGTCCCACCTTTAACAATAATACCATTCGAAATGGGTCCGTTTTTCAAATTTTGCAACTTCGAATTCCGGGTGCCATGCAAACACGGCCTAAAAATCACCCCAAGATTGTGATAACTTGGTATTTTTCGAGAAAAATCAGTGACCCCAAATGACCCCTTATAATGGATAGGGGTTTCGAGGCTTGAGCGGCACACCCCGTCCAATTACCAAATCTGAGTATCCATAATAAATTTGCCCCGTGCCCCACTGCAGGAATTCTTTTCAAAATTTATGTAAAAGTTGTACCCAAACAGCATCAGCGATATGATTACCTGTCTGATACTTTACTGACCAATGATCTAATAATGAATACAAACGTCAGTTATTGGCGTTTTCCTTATCTTTAATGTTTTCTTAGTTTCTTTCTCTCTTCTTTTTATTTGCGTTTGGGGGTGGGGTACGACCAAATATTTGGCACTCGATCGGCGCCTGATTTTTAAGAAGTAATTTTTGGTACGAAAAATCTACCCCTGTTATTTACTTCTGACGTTTATTGTAACTAATAGCGAAATATAAGTCCAATTAGTGCTGAAATAAATAAAAACGTCAATTTTGTTTAGGCCTTTTAAAAATACCCGACCGCGCCCTTTATTCACCAAAATTGTTGAAAACTTCAAATACCAACCAATGCGTAATAGGCGTACAAAGTGATGAAGCTAGGAACTCATTTTCGTAGAATGCAGTAAATCAATGCTGTAGCAGTGTAGGCCTATAGACTAGTGAATCAACGCTGTGTGAAGAGAGACGTTGAGCTCGTGCAAATCATTTGTTGTAAATCACCCCAAACCTAACTTGGTAAGTGTAATTTTGAATTTTTGCTATAAAACTAATAATTAGGAAATATGTTAATCATGAGAGGAATAGATTAATAAAGTAATTTTATTTTTTTAATTTTATTTGTAATTTTAGACGCCGTCTTCTCGTTTACTGTAAAAGATGGTGATTAACAACCCATTTCTTAACATGTGGGACTGTAGTGAAACATTCAGCAGCTCTCTTGTTGTTATACTTTTAATGAATTGAAATTTAAGATTTAAAGATTATATTTTGTACTATTTTGGGATACTAGAAACTTTTGATTGTAATGATAATGCTTTGCTGATGTTTATGGAGTGAAATGAGAGTCATTTGATGATGAATTTCAGTGACATCACTCATTTCTGTGAAAGGTCAAGATTTTTGTTAGTTTCGAAATCGTTTGCCTAGATCTTGGATCTTGGATCTTGGATTGGATTCCTCCGGAACATTCCACTAGGGAATTTTAACTGGAGGTGTGGCTTTGAGTGGTCAGTTACTTTTGGCTTGTGGGTTTTAAAAAAATGAACAGCTCTGCTTTGAATGCAGAGGTAGTTTTGGCAGAAATTACTGAAGACGGTAGGTTGTTCCATTCCTTCGTGGTTTTTGGGAAGAACGAGTTTGCATGGACATCAGTTCTCGTGTGATTAAGCTGGAATTGGTGGTCATGCCCCCGTGTTCTGCCGTGGGTCTTTGGGGTGATGTATTTCCGATGGTCGATATCCATGGTCCCATCTAACAGTTAGATCTAATTGTTTTGCATGTTTCATATTATTGTACTCTGTTTCTTGTATTATTGTAATTCTGGTGGGAAGGATATTTCCACATTGTGGACGAATAAATCAATTAATCAATCAATCAATCAGTTGTCACAGAAATTGAGAAAATGATAAACACACTGTCAAAAGTCAAATGACAAAGCTATTTTTGATGGCCACAGTTCCGTTTAGGAATGAGCTTGACTATCTTTCTAAGTTTGGAGAGGTTTACCATGGATGTTGATGAACAGAGTTACTCATCATTCATGAAATAGGATGGTTATTCTGTCATTCACTCATTTGCTAAGACAATATTAGACTTGTCCGTCCAATAATATTGTCATAGCTCGAGCAATAACTGTATATTCTTGTATCACACTCAAAACCATCCAATATTATATAATTTTTTTCCTTCTTCTTGGAGCTAACTTTTCACCCTGATCTATTCCCGGGCAGGATTCGACCGCCATGATGGAGGAGGTGAAGCCGTACCCGGTCCAGCCGTCCGGGGAGACCCTGGGTTACTATGACCCTCACAACCCTCCTGCAGACAGCACTACCGAACCAAAATCAGAGAACGCTAAGACTGACCCCGACCAGATGGACATCGTGAAGGCCACCCAGTATGGTGAGTGATCATATTAGGCCTGTCTTCACTATCTCGAGATTGCCAAATATCCAGCTATTTGAACTATCCCGATCGCAAACTATCCAGCTAATTTGCGTTTTCATAAGACCAAAGTAGCAATTAGAAGGATATTTGGTCAGGATTGTCATCCCAAGATATCTTGGGAAAGTTTGCAAAATATCCCACTATTTGGCAAAATATCCAGCTATTTTTCTTGTGCGTCTTCACTAGACCAAAGACTCGCATTATGCGCTAACGCTGAGCAAAATATCTCGAGCTAATTTCTCAAGGTCGAGTTTCAAGTTTCGAGGTCGAATCTCGAGCTAATGAAGATGCGATTTGTAACTACGGGATTTCCAAAATCAGAAATAGCAGGTTATTTGGCAAACTCGAGATGATGAAGACGCGCCTATTGAGTGGTCTCAAGTTTCTGAGTTTACTGAGAGTGTATTATCTCTTTGTAGTTGAAATATTTGAAGCTTATACTTTCGACTAGCCTACAGTATAGCAATGTGGACCCCTTTACACCAAGAGCAAAAATATATTTTGGGGTGATTTGTGCACTTTAACTAAAAAATTGTTGGTACATCACTTTATTGAGAACAGAAATAAAGGAATAGAAATATGGTGAAGGCTACGCAGTATGGTGTGTACTACTCCCTTTGATTTAACACGACATGATTTTCGTAAAGTAACCAAACTTAATGCATTCATTTTTGTGAAGTGCCTCGATACAAATTATTTCATTCACCTGTTAGTGTTAAAGGCATTGTTTAAACAATGTTTCCAGTTTAACAAATCTGAGATGCATGGCCCCACGTGTTATTAGCGTCTGTGATATGGTGTAATATTTAAACCCTAAAAAAATTGTGCTTCAAAATGATCATGAAGTGACTCAAAAAAGTAGAAATCTTTGAGTGACCGGTTTTACCATACTCATTTCCCCCAATAGACTGTAGTGTTATACAAAACGATGGAAAAATGGTTTTTGAAATTTCAAATTTCCTTCATAAATATTTTGATAATCATACAGGCGAGATTGGCTTGTGAACGTCATGGGATTCCTGACTGACCTAAAGGCTTATAATTATGGTGCAGCATGAACTAAATCCAGGATTTTGTTTAGAATCTGAGACAAAGATACCCAATCCCTTTAAGGATAATTGTATTTCAACAGAATGCAACCTGCATTTATTATGTGTTGTTAGGTTGGGCAAGTAATAATTTGTTTCCTACCTAGAAACATATATTGTATTTGTATTCTGACTATTGAGATACAATTGTTTGTATTAGTAATGTGTATCGAGGCACTTCACAAAAACATCTGCATTAAATTTGGTAACATAACAAGACTAGCCTGTTTTAGCACATTACCTGATCATCAAAGTAACTCTTGTCCCCATAATTACCCCCATCACAATATTAGCACTCTACCTAAACCTTTCGTTGTGCATTTGCGATAAAATTATTTTATTAAGTTAAGGATTTCAAATATTGATCTTTCTTATGTATTTATCTTTCATTCCTACATGTACATATATTTACATGGTGTACTTTTTGATATAATTTAAAATCATCACTCATGTTAATTGAAAAAGCAAACATTTAAAGCCCCACTGTCCTACTTGTAGCTACTTGCTCCCTCTATATAGAAAACTGCCTAATTGGTGACCATTGGTCCCCCATGATCCTCTTTTTCTTATGTTAATCGAGAGCTGAGTTAATGAGATAGCCACCTGTCAGTGACCACGCTGTGCGGTCTAATCCCTCCTGGCAAAACTAGTAGAGCCGGCCTTTAAAGTATGTTGCTGAAAAAAATCCCCACACAAATGCAATGCCTTTTCTTATGATACCAAACATTGTAATTTTTTTTCAGGTATGATTGACAGAGTGCGTAAGCTGGTTGAAGAAGGATATGATGTGAATGAACCTGATCCAGAGAATGTAACATTATTGCACTGGGCTGCAATCAACAACAGAGCCGAGATTGTGAGGTGAGGCAGGCTGCTCTTTAAGGGGTTTTGACATGTTACTTTTTATGTTAAAGGTTCTAAAAGGTTCTAAACCAAAAGATAATGCAATGTTAGTCATAAAATGTGTTTGAAAATGCTTCTAAATATTGCTCAGATTTCACCAGAGTGCATCTGTAAGAACCTTAGAGTCCTTAAAGGTATTACAAAGTTTTGGTATGGGGTCATGAATTTGGTTCAAATTAACATATTGGAAGCATATGCGTTCCTACAATATACATTGGTCGTCGTCGAGGTTGAAATCGAGTCTAAAGTTATGACATTATAAATAATATACTCTTTATGTTGTATAGCTCCCTCTCAAGGTCAAGATATTAATTTAGCTATGAAACAATGTTTCTTGACTAAAATCAAACGATTAGCTATTCCCCGTTGGAAATTGTATGTCCCAACTACATATTCTGAGATTTTCATGGTCGCGGCTACCATTGTACGGCCATAGGCGCTATTTGAATTTTTATATTCAATTTTTCACGAAAACAGAAGTGTTTTAGGGGCTAATTTTTTTAGTGCTTATAATACATCCACAGGGGCATCCAAATATATCAAAATTGTAAAGATTCACTATCCACCCAATTTTCAAAATTTCCCAAATTTCCCAAAACTTTGTATTACCTATAATAAGCAAGCTTTGGATCCCATCAAGGAGGGACTTTGTGCTTTCCCTACATCAGTTCATACTACTTCTATGTTCCAAATTTACTTCCATTTCCAATTTTACATGTATGACTTTTTATTGATGAACCAACCTGGATGAGTCCATAATAATATACCAGTTCACGGTTAGCACATGTCCCAAATGACCCCGAATATCCACAGATCTTCAAAACATGAAGAGGCCCCACTTTGTACATTTTGAAATAATCACTCCTACAGCCATGGAGGTGCTACATACATTAAATAGCCTTTGTTTACCCTTTTCAAAGAATACTTCCACCTGTGTGTCATGCTTGTGCATAAATGAATAATGATTACATAACTACCATGAGCACGTATCTATTATTTTGTCTCCATGTATTTTTCAATTTAGTCCGCAATGACCTTTACCTGCTCATGCTCAGACTGCAACTATGAACTGGCTAATTCTTGTTCTATAAAACTACAATGTTCTATGATAATTTTTGTGAATGTAAATGATGACAATTTCCAAAGCAAGAAATTGTCACAGATTGCAAATTTCAGGTATGGCAAAATTATTGCAAAAGTGCTTACTTATTCAAAATTCTCTAATACAAAGTTGTCTCCTATTTGTTCTCATTTGAATGAAAAACAGATATCTCGTTTCCAAAGAAGCCATCCTTGACAAGCTGGGCGGGGACCTGAACTCCACCCCCCTCCACTGGGCGGTGCGCCAGGGGCACCTCCCTATGGTGGTCCTTTTGATGCAGTACGGGGCCGACCCCTCCCTTAGGGACGGGGAGGGTTGCAGCGGCATACACCTAGCTTGCCAATTTGCCCACACACCTATTGTAGCGTATCTCATCGCTAAAGGCCAGGTGAGTAAATTTCTCTTGGTTGATCTAGAGTGTTTTGATGGTGTTGAAGCGATTCATGGCGAGACGGCCCGGTGGCCAAAGCCGCCCAACCTAGTACCGACTCAGAAAATGTTAAAGTATCACTTAGGTTCTTGAAGTGTAGAAAACGAAGATAAATCAAAGTCATTAAAACAAATTCTTGATTGGAGTTGAAGATTTATTAAAATAAACGTAGAATTAATAAATCACGAAGTTCATCTTTTGGGGCTGGGCAACCCAATTGAAGCAAATTAGCAACTCATGTCGGTATCGTAACGTAAAAAGAGGTCCCGCTCCAGAGACGCAACTCGGTTTTTATCCCCCCGAACTGACACGCCTCGTCCTCCCAAAAATTGAGGCGTGTCACACAGACGCTTTGCGTAATATCAATCCACCCATAATTAGTTTCCTATTAAAAGGTCCTAAATTTCTTGGCGAATTTACCCCCCCCCCGGATATAAGGAGCTCCGGATGATCCGCATCTCTATTCCTCACATACTTCTTTCACGCACCCACCTGTGTCTCTTACATTCTAATCTTTCAAACAAGAGATGCAAATCACCCGGAGACCCAACAACCCTGGAAATTAATTCAATGAATATAAAAAGGGATAAATGTTGATATGTCCGTCCACACTAGCGAGCCCACATGCTTCTGGCTATTACACACCTGTAATCCTCACTTCCTCTCTCATACTATTTCGATAGTGTGAACAGACCCGGCAACAAGGAAAAACCCTTCCAATTGTAATACAAATCTATTTCCCAAATTTGCCTAATTAAATTTAAGTCAACTGTGGCGACACGCCCAGCGACACCTAATCCAATCGGCCAAGCCGAAAAAGTAGAGCCAAAATTAAGAGCGCAACGTCTCGGAACAGGTGTTAAAAATAGCATACAAGGAATTCACCATGTATGTTTGTAAAAATAGTTCTAGCGAAATCTACCAGGAATTTGCCTTGTACATGTACGTCAATGAACCTTTGAGGAAAACGTAAACACGAGAATATCCATATCATTACAGTGTCGTAATAGTTTGTATATATATAAATACATAATTTTGTTTGTTTGTTTGTTTTGTTTGTTTTGTTTTGTTTGTTTTTTGTTTTTGTTTGTTTTTTTGTGAGGGGGGGGGGGATAATCCTTACCATTTATTTCATATTCTTAACTGTAGTACGTGCTTTGTATATCTTATTTGATATAGTTGAATAAAGTGAACTAAAAAACATAAATTTGACAACTGTACAAATTTGTTTAATTCCCCCCTTTGCAGGATGTCAATATGATTGATGGTAATGGTATGACACCGCTGATGTGGTCTTCTTACAAAGCATTCTCGTAAGTATATCTTAAATTAGTATTTTCATAGGAGACTAGTACACCTGTACATTGTAATCATTGATAAATGCTACAAAATGTAACAGGTGAAGTGATTTGTGTTAGTTTTCTATGTAGTTTTTAAGAGGTGCTTAAAGCTTACTTGCTGTGTATACAGTACCCATCAATTCAGGGATTAGTATTTTATCTGCAGAGAGCTGGAACATCCTTGCATGTCATTCTATGAGTAATCCATAGGCCTGTTTTCATCAGCTCGAGTTTGCCAAATAACTTGCTATTTTTAGACTCAGAATATTATCCCGAAGCTCGAAATAGGGTCTTCACCAGATGGATACGCTCATCACAAACTAGCTTGGGCGGGCGCAAATTAATAGCGAGATATTTTGGAAACAAGACCAAAATTTCTCAGAATATTTTCTTGACCAAATATTCCGCTAATTGCAACTGCAGGCTGATGAAGCCGGGATAGTTAAAATAGCAAACTCAAGCTGATGAGGACAGGCCTTTTAAGTGTTTATTTCTTGGCCAGGATATGTAAACAAGGATGAATGCTTGTAAATAGAAGTATGAATGTTTGTTATTTGCCCCCCCCCCCAAAAAAAAAAAAGAACAAGAAGTATTGTCTATGCAGTTCAGATGTCTGGAAAATCACATGTATGTGGACCTGTAGACATAAAAAGTTTGTGGAGATGGTGTTGCCAATTTTTATCCCCTTATTTTTCACTCCAGGATGGACCCTACTCGTCTTCTCCTCACCGTGGGAGCGAACCCTAACATCCAGGACAAGAAGTTTGAGAATGGTGCCCTCCATTGGGCCGCAGTGCAAGGCAACATGGCTGCCATTAACTGTCTGGTCAAGTTTGGAGCCGACACCTACATGGAAAACAAAAGCGTAAGTGCAAGAATTGGTATAACTAGTGGAAGGCTTTGATTGGTACATGCAAATATATTGCATAAGCTGCTAGAACATAGCATAGCTGTTAACTGTTCCTATTTTGGAAGACTAAAATGCATTTTTTTTGGCCTTTAGACTAGTGTTATGATTCCTAAATGCCTCTGTTTTTTTCTGAAAAACTTTTGCGTTAAAGTAGACCTTTCTTCCAATTTTACCTTCTTTGTAAAAAGCAGGAGGTACAAACATGTGTAAACCAACTTTTAAAATTGACTCAAAATCTTGTGACAAATATATTTTCATATTTTCCATGTGATTTTTTGTTTCCTCTTCAAAAATGTCTGTATCTTAGAGATGCAGATCAATTACATTCAATTCTCGCTACCCCAAATAGCGATTCTGCCGAGATCCGGGGAAAATCCTGAAAACGCGCATTGCATTATGGGATAGCTTTTCGACATTACAGCTTCCTGTGCAGGCGTTCGTGATCACAACCCTCTCTTTCACGGTAGAGTTTAACGGCCTTTTGTGCTAAAGTCACTAATTCTGCCCGAAGCTTTCCATTGCATATTATAATCTGTACAAATTACACTGATTGGCATCGATTTTAGCGTGCGTGAAAACTCTGCACAGCGAACACAGGCGCTAGCGCCAGCGGGATGGGACTCTATACCGGAAGTTGTAGTGACGACCCGAGAGAGTGAAAATTACCTCGTCTCGCGAATTTCGAGATTTTCGTACCTATTTAGGGTAGCGAGAATTACATGTTCTAGTATCAAGAGACGTCACTAATACATTTGTGTGTGTAGAGGGGGGGGGGGGGGGGGGGGGGGGGGGGGGTAGCTGGGCGTCAAATTAACTGAAGATTTCAGCACCCATCCTCCCCCTATACAAAAGAAGAAAAATCCAGATTAGTTAAATGAAGAAAACAAAATTTTGTGTATGTGTGTGGGGGAGGGGGGGGGGGGGGCAGATATTGACACACACTGGCACCCTCTCCTTATGATGAATCTACTCATATCTTGTTTCTTATCAATTTACAGCATCAGACATGCATGGACCTGGCAAAGCTAAGGCGGAACGGATACTTGATTATGAGAATAAAAGAGTTCAGAGGGGAAGCAGAGGTCGACAATTCAACGATATTAAAGAGACTCAAATCAAATAAGGTAGGTGGCTTGAATGAGAGCATTTAGGTGAGGAGGAGTGAGAGAGTGAAAAAGGAAGATAGAGAGAAAGAGAGAGAGAGAGTGTGTCAAAGAAAGAGGGCGGAGATAAAATTCTATACATTTTTTATTATTGTTCTTTATAAGCGTTTAATAATAATAGGGTTTTCTATCAAATTATTGAATTAGATAATTCTTACACAGGAAAGATAAGACCACAAAAATACTCAGAGATGTATGTGAGTAAAATTTAAAAAACATTTAAGTCTGTAAAACAATGGAATATGTAAGATAGTTAGTTGTTTTTCTTTTCTTTAGAGTAAATATTATACAGCATTTGTGCCCAAAATAAGATCTCACAGACCTTTTTCTCTTCATTAATTTATCATGATTGCATAATTGTAAAATTATATGAAAAATAATAGATTTATGACAAAATTAAAGGGATCGTTTAACAATGTTAAATCTGAGATGCATGGCCCTATATGTTATCATTGTCTGTGATATGATGTTATATTGAAGCCCTACAAAAATCGTGATTCAAAATGATCAAGAAGTACCTCAAAAAAGTAAAATTGTTTGAGTGACCGGTTTTACCATGATCGTTTTCCCCAATAGACTGTAGCGTTATGAAAACCGTTTGGCAAACTGTTTTCAAAGTCCGTAATTCCAATCATGAATATTTTGATAATCAGACATGCGATCGGCTTGTAAAAGTCATGGTGTTCCTGACTGACCTCAAGGTTTATAATTATCATTGCAGCATGAGCTAAATCCAGATTTTGTTTCAGAATCTGAGACAAAGTTACTGGATCCCTCTAAGTGCAATTCTCGGCAATTTTCATACTGTGCCCACATTCTGTATGAAGTCATAATCATGAGTTTCAAGTAGCTCAGTAGAGTAAGAGTTAAAAGTGGCAGCCTTCAAATGGGAGGCGCGGTGGCTCAGTGGTAGAACAGTGGTCTTGTAACAGGGAGGTCCCAGGTTCTAAACAAAGTCATTGCGCTAGTGCCCTTTGATAAGGCATTAATTCTCATTACAATGTCTCTCGGAGAGGACTTTTCTAATTTAGTGGTGGTGGTGGTTATTTTACCTGACTGCTTAAAGAAAGCATTAATACTTGTTAGTAAGTAACCAGAGGACCGACGGTTTTAGGTCCTCTCCGAGAGTAGTCAAGAGGTAAAACAAACAATTTGAAATGTTTTTCTTCTTCATTTTCTATCCTTAGACTGTAAGGAAACGTGTGATGCAAATTGTTCCGTTCTTGGTGATCTTCCTGATGGGTGCCATACCTCAACTCAGTCAGCCCTGGTGGGTTAAACTGATCGCTGCCCTCTGCACCTATGGAGTGGTGTACACGCTGTTCAGGTAAGTTGGTTCGACCAAAACGATTGTTGTTGATGATGGTGCCTGTGGTGGTGGTGGTGGTGCCTGTGGTGGTGATGGTGATGGTGATGATGCTGATATTGATATTGATGATGATGATGATGATGAAGGTGATATTGATGATGATAATGATAATGATGATGATAGTGAATATGATGGATTGGTGGTAATGATAATGATCACGGCGATTATGGTGGTAGAGTGATGATGGTGATGGTAGCAGTTGAGAAGGTGATGGTTGTGGTGGTCATGATGGTGGTAGTGGTGGTGGTTAGGATGGTGATGATGATGATAATGTTGGTGTTAGATGTGATGATGGTGATGGTGATCATAGTAATAGTGATAACCATTATTGTAACCCTGGTATTGATGATATTTATGATGAGAAGTAGAATTAGGCTTGCAATTCAATGCACAGAGACTTTCGTATCAATAGTCAGATATTTTTTGTCTTTCCTCTTTTCCACAGGACGTTTTTTGATCACCGATTTGGCGAGCTTGTTTCACTCTGCATCTCTTTTTCAACAAAGTTTTTCCTCCACACCACCTATGCTTACTTCCTGTGGCCTCATATCCTTTACAAACCATATTAGGATGACTACCCTTGACAACTATCTCCTCCCCCTGACAATGACCCCCAGATTAGATAGAGGGAGAGAGGGAGGTAAAGAGGGATGAGGGGAGGGAAAGAAGGAGGGAGGAAGGAAGAAAGGAAGCGAGAGAGGGAGAGAAAGAGAGAGATAAAGAAAGGGAGGGAGGGAGGGACAAATATCACTTTCATGTTCATCAGGAAGAATTTTGAAGAAGGGAAATCGGCTGTCATATTGCCTCCTGGTACAGCATGCATGCTACACACATTCTAAATTTAGATGTGCAATGAAGAATATATGCAGCAGTAGAGGACAAATCTGGGAGTTTTCCATTGCATGTTTGAAGTGATATTACCTTATATCACAACTTAGAACATTAACATTAAAGTATTTTGTGCTTTGTAAGTTTTATTCCTTGACGGTTCCGTTCACATCAGTCTTTACTTCACAATGCAGTCTTCTTTGCATCCTCCGTCTGCATGTATTATCAATTCTGGGCAACGATGAAACGAGACCCAGGTGTTATTCAATGTTCTCAGGAAGACAGGAAAAGAGTGAGTTCTATTCTTGTTTTTAATAATTTGCCGTTAGCATCTACATTATTCATACTCTAACCAAAGATTGTATTTTGAAGCATGTGAACAATCAAATTTTCCTGATTTATGTATCTTCATAATCACTGTGAATACGACTGACAAAGAAAGCGGACAAAATATACAGTTCCTCAGGTAGACAAAGGAACATCCCTTCACTGCTATTATGTAAAAATGTGTAGAACAGATGTCACATGCATATTCACCTTTTTACATAATAGCAGGGAAGGGATGTTCCTTTGTCTACCTGAGGAACTGTATATTTTGTCCGCTTTCTTTGTCAGTCATATTCATAGTGAATGTGACATGTTAGAACTTACATCTGAAAGTATTCAATGAAGGCCCTAATTCAAGCAGTCCACCTTTCATTCTTGAGTTAGGAAAAACACAATAATCTGAAAATTAACAAGGGGTATGAATAATTTAGTTGTTAACTGCATATGCATTCTACATAATAACCCATTGCATTTCAAAGTTTTATCATTTTCTCAATTAGTTCTGTCTTCAAAATCTGATATTCCACACCTTCATATTTTGAAGGGAAAAAAAAGTCTAAGTCATGAACCATGTGAAAGAAAATAGTAAAAATTCTTTCTGCTCAGGTATAATGATTAGTCATTTTTAAAACAGTTACTGTAACTTGTTATTGATAACAATTTTTATATAACAAGGCCCTTATCTATTCATGTAGTCACAACTCATAATATTGACATCTGAATTCTGATAGATCATCATAGAGCTAGCGGAGCTGAGTAGATTCTAGTCGACAAACTCAAAATTTACATATTTTCAAAACATGATGTCATCTCACAGATCAATCTTAGAGCTAGTGGAGAGTTGAGTAAATTCAGTAAACTCATGAATATTCACATTGTTGACCCTCAAATCTTATGTAGTCACAATGGTGGTCTCCTGCATTCTAAATTACCTCTCTAATTTATTGAAAAATATTTCATATTTCTTATCTTATATGTATGCTATAATTGTACATGATTTTTATATTCAATTACTTTTGTAAACATTTTATTCATTATCATTGAATTTTTGTACTTTGAATTTGAATTGGTATATTTGCGAATGCAGAAATAAAATCAATGAAACGAAAAAACAAACAAACAATTCATAACATTGACAACATTGACATCTGACTTCTGACAGACCATCATAGAGTTAGCGGAGACTGGGCAGCTAGAATTGAGAAGATTCTACCCAACAAACTCATAAATATTCATATTATCAAAACCTTATCTCATATCTGAAATCCCACACATCATCTTAGAACTAGTGGAGAATTGGGTAAATTCAGTAAACTCATAAATGTTTACAATGTCAATCCTCAAATCTTATATGTATATGTAGTCACAACTCATAACATTGACATTTGACTTCTGACAGACCATCATAGAGTTAGCGGAGACTGGGCAGCTGGAGTTGAGTAAATTCTGTACGACATGCCTGATCAAACGACCAATCAGAAGCAAGCACTGTTCTCACTGTGACCGATGTGTGGCCAGGTTTGACCATCACTGCCCTTGGGTGGATAACTGCATTGGTGAGTGGATCATTTATCTTGATGTTAAAGGAGGATGGTAGTCCAGTTTCCATGTGCAGTAGGTCCTAATTCGCTGACACCAGACTTGGTGGAAATATCGTTAATGGGTGTACAAGTCTCGCATACAGCAAACCTTTGTTTTGATCAAGAAATATCCCCTAGTCTCTCAGAGAGTGAACGATTGAGGGAAATGTAAGATAATGACAGTTTTATTGGTGGAAAATGCAGAACATTGCATAAGGCTTGTTGGTCATCACACTGGAGGTTAATCTTTGTGATTGACAACACCTGTTATTGGGTAAACACCTGAATGGTGTCAACTTCCCCATGAGAGTCCGAAAACAATGTACCTGTATCTTTAAAGTTAAAAAGTATGTCTCTAGAATTTGATCTAAATTAAATTTTATTGGGTCCTTGGATGGAATTAATTAATTCTTTGCCAGGAAACGTTTCCATAAATGCTGTAGGTGTGACAAAAGTTGACAGCCGTCTTCTCCTAAAAAGTCGACCAAAGTGGGAAAAGGTATAACCCCAGAGGGGGTAGACTGAAACTTATTCCTTTAGCATTCAGTTTTACAAGCCATCATTGCATTTAGAATTTTATTTCTTGTGTCGTTCAACTTCTGAATGTAAAAGTGATATGTTCTTGGAAGATCTTGTTCAGCACTCAAGTTCTTGGGGGAGGGGGGGGGGGGGGCTTTGCTTCCCACAGTGGGGAAAAAATAGTTAATGCTACGGTCACAAAGGTTCGTACAAACGATAATTTTGTACGAATCTCCCTGTTTTTCCATTGTCTTCCCGAATTTCCATTGTCTGAAAATCGTTCGTACAGCGTTCGTAGCAGTTCATAATGGCATTTGTGACTGAGGCTTAACATAGTTGATAATGTTATTTGAAGGGCATAATATTTATGTGCTGTTCTTTGGTGAAGGAAGAATGATGTAAGGTTTGTCTAAATGAGGAGGATGCTGTAGACAAAAAGTAGTGGATGGAGTGAGTGTCATCATAGGGCGAAAGTCAGTAACCACTCGTAAGAGTAAAAATGCTGAATTTTAATGAATGATGATGATGATGTTTTAATTTTTTAATTTCCTCGCAGGATCTGGCAACCACCATCATTTTGTTCTGTACCTGACGGCTCTACTACCTTGCCTAGTCTTATACTTCTATGCATGCATCAACTGTAAGTCGACACTACTTCTAATTACAGTTAATTCTGCGTTAATCAAATCTGTTGGGACTGCAAACAATAGTTTGACTTTCAAAATTTGATTAAGGAAGTGCAAATAATACTTGTTTTGCATAGTTTGGTACTGAAAATTAATTTTACTTCAGAAAAATTTGACTTGTACAAAATTAGGCTTGAGTCGGTACGGTCGATCACACCGGGACCCGACCGTTGCCGTCGGGTCCCGGTTTCGTTTTTTGAGAACCGACGCTCCGAAAAAAATAATGAAATATGTAAGAAATTGCAGTTTTGCACACCACTAAAATCAATCCACCTTAAAACTTAAGTATTTAATTGTTACCAATCATATTCTAGCTCATCCTGAATCAATCAATCCTGAACTGCTGATATAAATATGGGTTGCAAAGCAGTTCGCCCCATGGGGTTGTTATTGCCAGCTGCTAGCCAGCTACTGTACTGGCCGGGTCTCTCGGCAGGATTAATGAATCAGGTTGAAAGAAACATTAATGTTTGAATAATAAAACGGCTTTCTAAAAAGTACTTCTTTACAACATACCGATCGAATAATTTTTAAAAGACGAAATAGATATTTTTTCTTTGATTTTGAACACCGCATGCTTCTTTTAAAAGCTGAAAATTACTTGCTAATCACAAGAAGTTTCGATACGGATAACTGTTGCAAGGCAAGTTCAGACTAGTCTCGAAAAAATGCGCAGTGCTCATCGTTAGCTGTAATGCGTGCCAGAACGAACCTAAACAAAGACGTGATCGTAACGAAAAAAAATCATTAAAAACTACGAGAGCACAATTGGAAAGACAACTACTCAAAATTATCGTAAGCAGATACATAACTTGGAGGAAGAGTACAATAGTTGTCCAAGAAAAGCCACAGAAATAGTGATATTTAAGGAGCTACTATAGGTACAATTATTATCAGAATGGGCCTGCAGCTCCGATCTACACGTGTTTAAACTGAACACGAGGCTAGAAAACAAATACCGCCCTCTACGGTAAAAGCAGTATAACAAAGGGTTCGAGTATTTGCAGCAGGCCCAATGCGATAAAAATGTACCCAGTTACTCCTCGATTATCACAATTTCTGTGGCATTTCTTGGGCGATTACTGAATTCTTTGTCCAAGTAATGTATCTGATTATGGTAATTTTGAGCAGTAGTTCTCTTTCCAATTGTGCTCTCGTAGTTTTGAATGATTTCTTGTTACGATCAAGTATATTTGTTTTGGTTCGGTCTGGCACGCATTACAGCTAAGAGGTGCACTGCGCATTTTTCCGTGACTAGTCTGAACTTGCCTTGCAACAGCTATCCATATCGAAACTTCTTGTGATTACCAAGTAATTTTCAGCTTTTAAAAAAAAAGCATGCGATGTTTAAAATAAGAGATAAATATTTATTAGTCTTTAAAAATTTATTTGATCGGTATGTTGTAAAGAAGAAGTTTTTAGAAAGCCGTTTTATTATTCTAACATTCATATTTTTGAGCTGATTTATTCAACCTGCATGAATCAAAATGGCGGCTCGAATGTTGTCACGAATGTTGTCTTTATATTCTTGCTCGAGTTTTTTAAAACTTTTAGAGGCACGATAATGGCACTAAACATCGCCAATCATGGATGAAAATATTGTCAAATGGAAGAATATACCAATCTGTGCCGAGGTATGCATGTGTTGATTTATTTGACTGATAAAAAAGGTCACTTTTAAGGGACATACTGATGATATGCGCTTTTAATAGAGGCAAGTGACAAATCCTGCGAGCTGATTTCGGGACACCGGGTCCCGATCGGTGCAAGGCCGTCGGGACCCGGTTTATGAAAATCCCGACATGACTCAGGCCTATACAAAATTGATTCATGAAGAATTAACTGTATACAGAATAAGGTGTAGATACATGTATTATCCTAAGTAGGTTTCATGTTACCACATCATTTATTCAGATTTCAAAAATGAACCTTTAGTTAGCAAACATCTCTGACTATTATGCCGTCTGCATTCCGGACGCATCCTTTCATGCCTCTACAAGGCCTAATATCGTAAGGCTATCTGTGATGCCTGTAAGTCATAGTTAGATGTCATATCATAAGTCTCAATTAACCATCTTTAGTTGTTGATGAGACTTAGCTAAAGATTATACCCACAACCTTTTAAGACAATGCATTCTGCCGGGGTCAGATCGTCTTGTGTAAAGTGTGACATGATAAGACTTACTTTTGTCTTTCTCTATTCATGCGTGTGGAAGTGTCATGGTATAGTGGTTCATTCCTTTGACTTTTAATCCGAGGGTTGAACCTTAGAATCCCAGTTTGACACTAACATCCTTTGGCAAGACATTAATCCACTTTTGCCACTCTCCACCCGGGTGTAAATGGGTACCCAATTTGCCAGAGGGCTACATATTTGACCGCCAGCCATGACCAGGGTAATAATGTAGGAGCGCCAGGAGCCTCACAAAGTGATGGAGGTGTGCGCTGTATAAGAAATATAATAAAATATTTATAATAAAATATTTATGGGTTTATTTATGGGTTTACTCTTGTCAGGTCCTCTTTGATAAAGTCTGATGTGATAAGACTTACTTTTATTCTTCTTTTTTATTTCATGTTCTTACCAATTAGATTAGGCTAAAGAGTGTACCACTACCTTTCAAGACGATTGCTTCTGGGTCTATCCTTCTTAGGATATAAATATAGTCTGATGTGATAAGACTTACTGTTATTCTTCTTTTTTATTTCATGTTCTTACCAATTAGATTAGGCTAAAGAGTGTACCACTACCTTTCAAGACGATTGCTTCTGGGTCTATCCTTCTTAGGATATAAATATAGTCTGATGTGATAAGACAAACTTTTTTTCTTCTCTTCTATTCTATGTTTTAACTAATTAGATTGGGCTGAAAAATGTACCACAAGCTTTGAAGACGATCACTTTTTGGTGTATCCTTCGTAAATCCTCTTAAAGTTTTCTTCTCTTTTATTAAATGTTTTTACCAATTAGATTGGGCTAAAGAATGTACCACAAGCTTTGAAGACGATCACTTTTTGGTGTATCCTTCTTAAATCCTCTTAAACTTTTCTTCTCTTTTATTAAATGTTTTTACCAATTAGAATGGGCTGAAGAATGTACCACAAGCTCTGAAGAGGATCACTTTTTGGTGTATCCTTCTGAGATCCTCCTAAACTTTTGTTCTTCTCTTCTATTCTATGTTTTTACCAATCAGATTGGGCTGAAGAGTGTACCACAAGCTTTGAAGAGGATCACTTTTTGGTGTATCCTTCTGAGATCCTCCTAAACTTTTGTTCTTCTCTTCTATTCTATGTTTTTACCAATCAGACTGGGCTGAAGAAGGTTCCACAATCTTTTGAGACCATCACTTTTTGGTGTATCGTTCTGAGATCCTCTTAAACTTTCGTTCTTCTCTTCTATTCTATGTTTTTACCAATTAGACTGGTCTGAAGAGTGTACCACTACCTTTCAAGACGATGGCTTCCGGGCCTATCCTTCTCAGGTCCTCTTAAATAAAGTCTGATTCGATAAGACTGGTGACATTAAAGGTCGGTCCCCAGACGTAAATAATCATATCTGAATGATACACGTCTGTAAAAATCCCAATTACACACACACACAAGACTAACTTTCGTTCTTCTCTTATATTCTATGTTTTTACCAATCAGACTGGTCTGAAGAGTGTACCACAAGCTTTGAAGAGGATGGGTTCTGGGCCTATCTCGGTCAGATCATGTCCTGCTCGCCATGGATTTTCTGGACCTCTCTCAACTCCTTGCTCCACATGACCTGGGTCATTGTACTCTTGGCCAGTCAGCTCTTCCAGGTAAGCAATCGTTAATACGTCATTTGCTCTGGCGATATACGTGTACATTTAAAGATGCGTAGAAGTGGACTCTCATTGGGAATTTGACACCATTTGGGTGTTTACCCAATAACAGGAGTTGATAATCACCAGGATAAGCATTCAGTTTTATGGTCAGCAAGCCATATGTAATGTTCTGCATTTTCCATCAATCACCTCGTATGGAGAAATTCATTAACTTATATTGCCCTTACCCAAAGACTCTCCAAGAGAATTGGGGTATTTCCTGATAAGACTACGCGTTTGCCATGTGGAAGGCCTGTCCACCCATTAATGGTATTTTGACCTACTGCACATCGAAACTGACAACAAACTCCCTTTTACAAATAAAATAATAATATCCATACTGAATTTTTAATGTATGTGACAAATTGAATTGTTCCAAGTTGTGTTTCTTGAGAATGTGACACATTAAAGCTTACATCTAAAAGTATTCAACAAAGGTCCTAAATCAATCAGTCCACCTTTCATTCTTGAGTTACAGAAATTTGTAACAACAAATGAAATAACCAATTCACACTGTATACACTTTCAAAGAATCCCTGTAATTTTTGCTATTGATTTAAATAGAAATCTTGTTCAATTTCATATTCAGTGATGATAAAAAATGTCTAAATCTTGTTTTATTCCTTGTTAAATAATATTCTTAATCCTAATTTAAGATGTCTAAATGTTGTTTTATTTCTTGTTTTTATTTTGAATCAGATGATCTGGCTAGGTGTCACAACAAATGAAAGACTCAACATGTCACGCTACACACACTTTGAACAGGTTCCAGACAAACCCGGAAAGTTCATCAATCCGTTCGAGTGAGTACCTTATTGATTAAGTTTTGTTTACATTACAACCTACTGTAACCCTACTGAATTCTCTAAACCCCTCACTTATTATGTCTCAATTTGTTTTGAGACAGGGACATGGATATGTAGACAGGGTAAAAAGCTGTGAACATTAAAATTTGCAAAATTGTCTATTTTTTTTTTACATTATCAGTGCTTGGTATACTTTAGGTGATAAAGTTGACAAAGTTTAATGGTTATATGAATAATGAATTGATTTGAATTCATTCTGTCTCTATCATTGCAGCCGGGGAGTCGTCAAGAACTGTGTGGACTTCTTCGGTCTGCGCTGCTTGGGGTTATGCCGCCCTCTGAAGATCAACTGGGGCAGGCAGTTCACGACCGATCTCACCCAGTCGTCCTCAACGACCTACGTCAGTGTCAGCAACCATGAGAACTACCAGTTTGTGTAGCCCGATGGCATTACCGCTGGCAATGCTTACTACGAGACAGTCTAGAGTCTAGAGAATGACAAATGGCAGTTTGAAGTGTGTTTTTAACTGGTAGTGGTTTGTATTTAACTCTACAATGGCCAGAGCTAACAAGGTGACATGTCATAACGTGTGTTTGGCAGAAGAGCGTAAATAGGTGATTCTTTGCATTATTTCTTGTATGACACAAGTCGTTTCTCCGAGTATTTCTTCAAAAAATTAGAAATTGCTTGTTAAGACCATTTACTAAATTGTAGTGATCCCAGAAAGTACCATCAGTTGGTGATCATGTCCATTAAATTCAGGATTGTATAGATGGAGAAGAGACTCGGCCAAATATTAGAAATTGCTTGCCAAGACTATCAACTAATTGTGGTGATACCAGAAAAAACCTTTAGTCAGCGATCATGTCAAATAATTTTTGGATTGTATAGACAAAAGACTTTTATCTCACAGAAACACCCAAACACGGTTTCTTTAGTCAAATTTCTTAACAGTGTGATTGCCGAAATGATAAACTATTGTTAACAGTTGGGTGACACCTAGACTGAAAAGTGTCACATGCGTCTAGTCAAAGAACATTAAAAGTTATTAAATAACCTCTTCTCGATATGAAAACTACATTTCTTGGTTGTCCACTCGTGTGCTTCTGCCAGGCCCACAATGAGATCTGTCAATCATCAATATTTAATTCTCTTGTTTTTAACGTCTTTCCATTGCCTCCTCTTCCACTTGTTTCTCATCACGGTTCCCAACCTTCCAATTTTACTTTCTTTGCCTGGGTGAAGTGTGCGAAGGATTTCAGGTTGACCTTTGACCTTCCGGTATTCCCATGATGCACTTTGTCTGTAGTTGCAACAATACCTGTCATATATAGTTCTAATCAAAAGTTGCACTGTGTGATCTGACATTTGCCGTTGGATGACACTTGCTCCAAAGTTCTAAAAATTGACTGTAGAATTTTTATAGCTGGAGCATGTCTTACAATCATACTTACTTTTATCTTTGTTCGTCATTCTAGAGATAATCATTATAAATATTTCATGTAGCATCAGATATAGACAATTGGATTCACATGTTATGTATAGATGGTCTTTGAAGGTTAGCTTATGCATGGTGGTGTGTATGAATTCATAAGGTTGCGATTTCATCATGTGGGTAGTCCTGAATAGGGCGGTGGATTTGAAAGGGGATAGAAAGGAATTGAGAGAGGTATTCTTTTGGTTGGGTCCTCTGGAGGACTTCTTGGTATTGCATGGGTAGAGACCTTTAGAGAAATTAAAGCCCATCTGCATTTGTTTGGCCAGGAGGGATTAGAACTCCAGGCATGATCATTGACAGTTGGTTATCTCATCAAATCAGCTCTCAATTAACACAAAAAAAGGGGACCATGGGGGACCAACGGTCACCGCTTTGGCATTGTTTGCTACATGGAGGGCGCAAGTAGCTATACGTAGTGCAGCAGGCTTTAAGAGGGGCATTCTTTTGTGAGAGGAGTCCTCAAAAGGAAAGAAAAGGGTTGGTGAAGTCCGTTCAGGACTCTTCTCGCGAAAGGATACTTCTTTAAATTTCTCTACATGTCTCTTTCCATACAATTAGAAGTAGTCCTCCATAGGACGATTCCGAACCTCACTTTCTTTCAGTTTCTATCAACTTTCAAACCCAACAGTCCTTGTCAGGACTACCCACATGGTGAAACCGCAAAATCATGAAATCATGTTTGTATAGATGTATATATATAAGCTTTTTTAGTCCTGTGTTTGTAACGTTGCCTTTATACCTTGTTCTTTCAGTTTCCTAGCACAGAAATGATCTCTGGTATTAACCCTTTGGTTGCTTTATTCACCTCTCTGTACGATCGCTTGTTTGCCATGTGTGCAGTTTTGCACAATATAATAGGCTCCCATTGGCTGAAGGATTGCTTTGTGCAACATAACAGCTTTGCAAATTACCCCATTTCTGGGCCCTGTTTCACAAAACTTGTCATCAGTGACAAATGACAGTTTTTGTTATAAGTTACTGAAATCCTTGCTTCTGATTGGTTATCAGCAGATTTGTTACTGATATTTGTCATGGCCCCCTGGTCTTGATTAGCTCCATGACATTGGATTCATTCACACACAATGTGCACCATCTCCACTCCCTGGAGAGCAATCCTACTATTTGGTCACTGTGAGGGCATATGGCGATCACTAACACAAAAGTTTTTGCCATCCTCCAGGTCCCCATTTCTCTCCTGGGTATGGTGTGGCAAATGTGGATTAATGCCTTGCCAAAGGACATTGGTGCCATGTCTGGGATCGAACCCTTGACCTTAGCTTTTCAAGTCAACTATGGCAGCTTTAGGTTATCATTTAGCAAATCAAGGCCTGGAAATGGGGAAGCATACAAAATGTTTGCATAGTGCAATACAAATCTGTGCCTGTTATTGTGCTTATCAGCACACATGGCAAGCCTGTGATTGTGCCAATTAACACTCATGGCAAACAAAAGGTTATTTCCGAGCTATAGTGGATGAGAATCATGATTTTTTTTAAAAACAACTCAATCATTGCAAAAGTGCCAGTAAGTACTATTTTGCATTTGAAAGTATGTATTCTGCATGTACTTGTATGTTTTTTACCTGTATATTTTATTGCCGTATTTCGCGTTTCTTATGTCGGGGGAGGGAAATATTCAAAATTCACCATTTTGAAAACTATTGGACTGAAAGGTTGTCAGGATATTTGCATTGTTTGTAAATTATAGTTGAGAGGTTATTCATGTATGCAATTTATACTTAAAGGTACTATGTCCCATTTGCAGGCCAAAAATGAAAAAGTTAAATTCCAACTGCATTTGAAAGATAATACTAAATTAGAACTTCCCTAAAAAAGGTGGGGCTTGAAAATGTCTTTAAGTGGGAAAATAATGACTATTAGTTGTCAAATCGACTTTAGGGCTATAGAGCCCAAAAGTAATAGTCTTGGTTTTCAGACAATTTGAATATGAGGACACTGCTAACATTTAAATTTCACAGATAGGACATACATGACATATTCATAATTCATGCAAAGTTCTACAGCATTTGAGGTTGGCTGCAAAAGGGACATAGTACCTTTAAGAGGTCATTATGAAGGAATATGCATACATTAATAATAATTGAAAATTTAAATTAAAATCCTGGGGAGTTCTCTTCTTTTCCATGACCAGTTTCAATGGTATTATAATTAACGAGCAAATGCAAAAATACATATATATCTATATATGTATATTTGTTGTGGTTAAAATATTCTGTTGCACACCGATGGTGAAAAATTCACTAAGATGCTTGGAAAAGATTAATCATGTAAATTGTAGTGATTTTTTGGAAAGAAAAGAAAACTTGTTGGTTTAGCAATACTATTTGTACTACTCTCAACTCTCTGTCTTTGCCTGCAAACTGACTCACAAGGGACCCACGATTGAACGTTAAGGGCTTTCAACTTGTCGTGTCTGTCAGATGATGTCGTTAAACTTAGGTCACCTGGGCCCTGTCTTACAAAGAGTTGATATCAATCGCAACTATGTACGTAAGAGGTAGGAGACTGCTAACTTGCGATTGATTGGAGGACTTGCGATTGATTTGGATCAATCGTAACTCTTTGTAAGACAGTGTTCGGCCAGATGTGTGTATCTGATTGTTTCATGTCTGTTGCTAACCCAATCACACATGCAGAGCCCTGTTACATAAAACTTGTTATCAATAACAAGTTACAATAACTGTTATAAGCTACTGAAATTCTGACATTTGATTGGCTGAAAGCAAAGTTGTCATCATTTGTTATTGATAACAAGTTTTATGAAACAGGGCCCAGACGTATTGTGGTCAAGTGGTCAGCACCTGTGGTTCACCCCCACACAAGGACAGGGGTTCAGTTCTAGCCATGTTGATGGAGTTCATTAAAAAGGTCAGGCTCCATGTTAATGATAAGATCTGATAAGAGACGCAATCATCCCAGTTGTCAGAAAATGGTTGAAAACTTGGTTTTATGAATTTGGATTTGAAAAGGTTAACAAAATAAAGTTTGATCATGTGCTTTAATCATTTGTGATTGATGATTATGGGTATAATACATGTAGATCCAAAGAATGACATTTTTTATCAACAAAAGTATTGATGTTCTTAAATATTATTTAATGATATCGAAATGAAATATAAGCTATGTACCGGTAATCTATTCTTAAGTTTGTTTTTAAGTGCAGTTTTTGCATTTCCTACTTTTTTAATTTCAATTTTTATTAATTTTTACATTGGAAGTGCCAAATTAGAAATGTGTTTATATCTAATGAATTAAGGTCCCTCTTGTAGTCTATGAGTGCAGTTTAGTATATCGTAATTTAATGTTTTTGAGCACAAAGTTTTCAAAAAAGGAATTATTTCATCCCTCATTTTTTAAATGTTTGCCAACCTATTTCAATATTTATTTACAGCTTTATGTTTTTAGAGTAAAAATATAAAAACTTGGTTGAGAATGTCATATGCAAACTTATAGACAGATAACCAATTGATAAAACTTAAACCTACATGTGGTGAAGGACACTTTTAAAAAATGTTTACCAAAATGTTTTAGTACTTTATTTATAACTTCATGTTTTTTGTAGTAAAATATAGAAAATAGAATGAGAAGCTGTTAACTGCAAGAGATATCTATATGCAACCTCTTAGACTGATAACCTGCTATAAATTTAAGTTACATAAACCCTAAACCTACATATAGGTATAGGACAATCTTAAAATGTTTACCAGAATTTTTTTGTGTTTTATTTATAGCTTCATGTTTTTGTAGTAAAAATATAGAAAATAAGATGAAATATAGTTGAATGCAAGGGTTACATACTTTCAATTGCAAACCTCATTGGGGGGGGGGGGGGAATCTTTGCGGAAGTGTGTCTTTTATGACATACTCTTTCACGTTATGATACAATTTAAGTGAAATTTTGCTATTTTGGGGGGCTTTATATAGATTGCCAAGTAAAGTTATTTTAAAGTTAGTTTTTATATATTCTAACCAACTATACCCGTAATTTTCTTCAGGCGATTGGTGAACTTTAAGGCTTTTAAAAATGATATAATGTGTCAAACCTTTCATCTGAAATATCTCAGTTTTGCAATTATTATGAGTGAAAAGAATTTGTGACAAGGCTATTATGCACTGTAGTTAATCTGTAAATTTGTAGTAGTACTTTGATCGCAATTTCATAAAATTGCTCCACTGATATAAATCACGCTTAGGATTGAATCATTTCCCCCTCAGTGTTAACATGTTCCTTGTGAAATTGGCTATGCACCATCAACATGAGAAGATGTACTTAATATTTGTTGATAGAATGTGGTATGTAATGCTAGGAATCTTTCTCTACTGTTAAAATTTGAAAGTAAAAATTTGATGAAAGCTGATGGTTCCTACGGACTGTATTGCCTTTGATGAAGTAGATGAATTTTAGTGACATCAGTCTATTTTGGTTTCTCATTTTAATTAATTTCATTGACATTATGCAACCCATATAAATCTGTTTGTGGGCAATGCCTAATAGTTATATCTTTTCCTATGTACACACACACACACACACACACATATGGGGCGTTGCAAGAAATTTACGTTGCAATAGATTGCAAATATCAGTTGCAAATTTTGCACATCCTCCAAATTTATTGCAAAGTTGCGCTTGATCTGCGATTGATTGCAACATTTGCTTGATATCAAGCGCAACTCTTTCCTGCAACAGGATTGAACGTAACTTGGGTTTGATTTTTGGGATTTGCGTTTAAACGCAACTTTCTTGCAACGCCCCTATAGTCTCATGTACAAATTGTATGCTACATGTACAATGTATCATGTCATTGGATATATTTTGTACCTATGTAAATGTTGGATTCATTTAATCATGAATGTATATAATATGGACTCTTCCTCTTGGTCATCTGTGCCTATATTTTGTGTGTGTAAATGTAGTAGGAGTAGGGTTCCCACATTGTATGTAGTGTCACCTGCTTATATTATTGCGACCTCCCCTCTTCAGAGAAAAACCACCTGTTTAGAAAGGCCGCATCCCCCCCTTCAGTAGCATTTTGTATTGAAACGTACTAAATCAACCTGTACGCAAAGACCACCTGTCTATTAGGACTGCTTTTCTTTTCCCCTTAAATAGCTTTTGCCATAGAAACATGTACTAAAACAACCTGTACACAAAGACCACTTTTATTTTCTCTTTGAATAGCTTTTCTCGATGAAACATGTACTGAAACAACCTGTCTTCAAAGACCACTTTTTTTCCCTTTGAATAGCATTTCTCAATGAAACATATACTGAAACAACCTGTACACGAAGGCCACCTGTCTTCAAAGACCACTTTTATTTCCATTTGAATAGCATTTCTCAATAATAATAATAATAATAATATTTAATTTTTATATAGCGCTTAATACAAATGTCTCTAAGCGCTTTACAAATATATACTATTACCCCGGTCATTGGATTCAGTGCTTGCCCGCACACACTGTGTGCACAATCTCCACTCCCTGGGGAGCATTCCAGCCGGGCGTTACTTGACGCTCACAAGCTGTTTGACCAACAATGACGGTCGCATCCTACCGGGTACCCATTTAACACCTGGGTGGAGAGTAGCAAGTGCAGGTTAATATCTTGCCAAAGGATATTAGTGCCGTGTCGGGATTCGAACCCTCGACCTTCGCATCTCCAGTCAAGCGCCTTAAACCACTCAATGAAACATGTACTTAAACATCCTGTACACAAAGACCACCTGTCTTCAAAGACCACTTTTTTCTTCCTTTAAATAGCATTTCTCAATGAAACATGTAATTAAAACATCCTGTACACAAAGACCACCTGTCTTCAAAGACCACTTTTTTCTTCCTTTAAATAGCATTTCTCAATGAAACATGTAATTAAAACATCCTGTACACAAAGACCACCTGTCTTCAAAGACCACTTTTTTCTTCCTTTAAATAGCATTTCTCAATGAAACATGTAATTAAAACATCCTGTACACAAAGACCACCTGTCTTCAAAGACCACTTTTTTCTTCCTTTAAATAGCATTTCTCAATGAAACATGTACTAAAACATCCTGTACACAAAGACCACCTGTCTTCAAAGACCACTTTTTTCTTCCTTTAAATAGCATTTCTCAATGAAACGTACTAAAACATCCTGTACACAAAGACCACTTTTATTTTCCCTTCGAATAGCATTTCTCAATGAAACACAAAGACCACTTTTATTTTCCCTTTGAATAACATTTCTCATTGAAACATGTACTAAAACATCCTGTACACAAAGACCACCTAGCTGTCTTCAAAGACCACTTTTATTTTCCCTTTGAATAGCATTTCTCAATGAAACATGTACTTAAACAATCTGTACACAAAGACCACCTGTCTTCAAAGACCACTTTTATTTCACTATGAATAGCATTTCTCATCGAAACATGTATTTAAACATCCTGTACACAAAGACCACCTGTCTTCAAAGACCACTTTTATTTTCCCTTGAATAGCAATGAAACATGTACTAAAACAATCTGTACACAAAGACCACCTTTATTTCACTATGAATAGCATTTCTCATCGAAACATGTATACATCCTGTACACAAAGACCACCTGTCTTCAAAGACCACTTTTATTTCCCTTTAAATAGCATTTCTCAATGAAACATGTACTGAAACATCCTGTACACAAAGACCACTTTATTCCCTTTGAATAGCAATGAAACATGTCCTAAAACAACCTGTACACAAAGACCACTTTTATTTTCCCTTTGAATAGCATTTCTCAATGAAACATGTACTAAAACATCCTGTACACAAAGACCACTTTTCTTTTCCCCTTAAATAGCTTTTGCAATAGAAACATGTACTAAAACAACCTGTACACAAAGACCACTTTTATTTCCCTTTGAATAGCATTCCTCAATGAGTTTTGTACAGTGGTGTTTGAAATGTTAAGAATCAAAAGCACAGCTTTTTACTACACAGTCAGGAATGCAGGATAGTAATGCACCTAGACCTATGTGTTTTAATTGAAGGACTTTTCCTGTTTTAATTAAAAGATTTTTCAAAGTACACCATAATTTTTTTGGCACCTAGTATAAAACCACCTTTTATGTTCACTAAAATGGTGAATGGCGCTGGTACAGATGCATGCAGCTCAGCGCAGTACATGGATCTGCCGCAGCCGCCCGTACCCGTACACGTAAACGAGCTCTCAAGCATCGGCTATCTATAGCTCCCTGCTTGAGCCTTTGAGCCCCTCTGCTGCCCGGCTGCTGGGCAGAGGGTAAGGGCAGGGTATAGCTGCCGATCATATCATTTTCAGCGCGCGAAGCGCTACAAGTTCCCGGGGGTACGACCCCTATACGGGTGGATACCATACCTAGCGCGCATTATGCCATATGAGGACCTGGTATAGGGTCCATGGGGTCCTGATATATGTGGTACCCCGGGGTCTAGTTGAGTTTACGAGCTACGTACACCTCGAGATTTAGGCATTTACAAAGTAGGCTCGAGTATTTAGGAGCAAATCCCAAAATCCCAGAGAAAATGAGGGGAAAGGAATAAATGAAAAAAGGGACCCATGTCTAAGGGTTTTTTTTAAAAATGGGACCCATGTCTAAGGATCTTTCCTAAAAAAGTCACCCTTCCGAGCGGCACATCCCTGTATACCCAATATACGTGAGTACCCCCCCCCCCCCCCCCCCCCCCCCCCCCCCCCCCCCCCCCCCCCCCCCCCCCGAGCAAACCCTTGTTCTGTTTCTGTGACTGTGGATCTTAAGCGAGGTTGCTATTATTACCTTGAACTACAATATATTCTGTCAGCACCAAGACATTGTAAAACAAAACAGCTTACTTCGTTCTATTGGTCCCCTCTTCAGCTTATATGAACTTTCGTGAATAAAGCCATGTTTTACGATGATGATTGGATATCTTCAATACTGATGCATGATGTTGATTACGAGATTCCCATCAGAAAGATATCCCAAAGATGCGTCTTCCACTGTACTAATCGGAATAAGCTTTGGGATGGAAGTGTTTAGATTACTACTTTTGGCAGAAGAGCCTCCATCTTCTTGGCAGGTATCTAAGATGAGCCTCTTCTCGATAGATTCCGAAGCATCTTCTTGGTTGATGACCATGACGTTGACATGGTAGCTTTCAGCCATTTTGGGATTTTCTCCTTTCTTTGGCCAACTGAATCGAATGGACAAGTAGCTTCCTTGACCTTTCCCAATGCCCCGAAGATAGAGAGTGGCCTGAAGACCTTGAACCCATGGCAATTGCAGCGGTGGTGAGGAGATGCTCTGTACAGAGTGTCGTTTGAGATCAGAATAGGGCACGACCCATGACAAACATTTAATCATGCTTTTAGGCAGAGCCTTGCATCTACCTTGCGAGGAATCGGAATACTCTTCCTCTTTGCCGATCCACCTGCACACTTTCTGGTCTAGCTGATCCCACTTTGACGTGAACCTGTTTTCCATATCCCTCTGACTTAGTTCAAGGCCTGTCATCCTGTTGCGAAACTCGGAAGTGAAATCTTTCATCCTGACAGCGCGCTTACTCGTCCCCCTCTGGATTTTTTCAATCTTTGAAGAGTTTTTCTTTCCCTGCTCAATAGCCAAATCAATTGATTCATGTGACCCCCCAAAACCAGACATGTTCAGACTATGAATGGACGAGGGTCTAGAGAACGCAGACCCAGAAGACCTGGACTGAGCTGCCATATCGAAGCTGCTGCTCAGGTCTGAATCTGAAGGAAATAGCTCAGCTATTTTCTCTGGGCAGGATACATTTCTGGCTATATTCCATGGGGTTGACTTTTCCTGATGAGGACTATCACCATGATCAAAATAGAGCTCTACGAAGTCTATGGAGTCTATGGTGTCTCCTTGAAAAGCTAATTCTCTGGCATGGTCCGGTTCCTGACCGAAAAGAGATTCTACTTCTGATAAATTGTCTGCATCTTGTGGGTTGTCAATGATCTTGAACGCTCCTTGAAACTGCTCTTCATCATCTTGCGCTTCCATCCTGTAAATATGGGAAAGAGAACCGCAATCATAGGTAATTTACAACACTGAAGATTTAAGAAATTGACAATATCGATTTGAACTTTCCATTTTGGCAATTAATCATTTTCTCCACAATGACAATTTTCAGATACGGTCAAAAATGTGATGCTAATGATATTTTTTATAAGTCTGTATTTCGTTGCATTATGATTGTTCGTAAATTGACATTATTTCATGGATCTATATATTGTCCGTTTGATTAACGTAAGGAGTAACATATTATGGATTTAGAACAGATGAGGAAAACAAAAAATATGCGGGATAAAACAAAGGCCAGCTGTGCATTTGTGGTTTCCACATGTAGGCTATAGGGCCTATAGGGTCTAAATGCAGTATGATGTACATGTACTGATGTAGATCTACATGTATATAGTGACACTAGTTCAAAATTAAACTTACCTCAAATACTGCTACTTTTGGACTGATCTAGAAGACAGATTAGAGAACAAGCTTTTGCGATGTAGCAGCTCACATCCACTCCAAAGTTAGTCCCGGGAACAGGCTTAACAAAACGTGATTGACCGCCTGCAGACTCGGAAACTGAGAAGGTCAGAAGTTAAATCTATCATGTAGTCTCATGGTCTGGAGCGATCTACTCAGGACTCGTTTATTAAAATGGGATAGTTTATAAGTATAACCCTTGTGCGTGCAAGATGGCCTTTTTATGGGCTCATATTACGTATATACTGCATCTCTGTAGCATATAGTGCTGTCTTGAATGTGAGCGAACTATGCTACAAAATTGTCCAATTTCGATGTTGCCATCCTCAAAGAAATGGTGCAATAATGGGTGAGCCATGCATGTGAACAGCACGATGGCGTACATGCCTATAATTTTAAATGGCACGCTAGTATGCCGCTAGTGTAGAACGAGGCTAACCAGTGACGTCATGACTGCTGGGGAATCCCCTTGTAGCATTTATTCATACACAAGCTTCAATGCTGGATTGATAGCATACACAGACACCGGCATACACAGACACCGGCATACACATAAATCTAATGCAGCCCTAACACTAACTCTATACTTTTGACAACAAGTACTGAGCTCGCAGTATTATTGCCGTAGCAAATATCAAATCACCTCACCCGTTGCTCTTACTTGAGAGCCACTAATACTCAATTCAATTCAATTATTTTTTGTTTCCAACACTGAACATTAGGCTACAAATCAATTATCAACATTTAGGATTACAATTTGGAAACAGAGGGGTCCACTAAAAAGCATTACTTGTGCTGATTAAAAGGAAATGCGAAATCGTAATTACTGATTTTAGAGATTTTAGTAAACAAGGGTTGGAGCAAATTAAATGTTTCGATAAACGGTCTGCATTTATCAGTCTACTAATGAACGAGATAATATTGGGGATAGAACTTGCGTTTCACGTAATTTCGGTTTTTGTCTTGTATATGAAATTCGCGAATATTTGAATTCGAAAGTGAACTTTTATCACAAAAGATTGTTTGTAATCGAAAGCCTTTTTCTCAACGACATTCATGTCCTTTGATATCAAACCTAATAGCAATTCAACACAGAGCGTGTTTGATCTTTATAAGCAGATATTAATTTGGGGAAGCTTAATTTTCCTTTTCTAAAAGTGATTTTGTTTTCTTCTTATTAAATTTGTCATCGTAATATCACTCACGCCTTTATCTGCTGAGATCCAGAAGAGCATTAACCATAATTATGTTAAAGTACATGTATACAAAAAAACAAACATAATGCTTACATCGCCACTCTAGCTCACAAAAGATGCTCAGTACGTCTATGCAGACAAGAAAAGCAGTCTTTCTAGACAGGTGGCCTCTGTGTACAGGCTCTTTTAGTTCATGTTTTTAAAGTATGAGAAACACTATTCTAAGAGAAAAAAGAAAAGCAGTCTCAGTAGTCTCTGCTTTTTCTCTGAAGTGGCGGGGGGGGGGGGGGGGGGTGGGGTCGGCTTAATTGATCGCAATAATATAAGCAGGTTTCACTACATACAATGTGGATAGCATACCTACAAGATTACTGCATTTGAATTCAACTCCTTATAAATGCGTACTCGTAGCATTAAGCCTTCAACAAAAGATGTTGTAATGCCCTTTGCAACCGCCTCCAAAATCTTGAAATCTACGTTAGTTTTTTCTTCTTTAACCGTTTTTTAGAAAAAATATGTGTTGAAGCATTCAAAACTGAGAAATCAGCCCAAAGAGGGAGTAAAAAAAGAAGAAGAAAGATTTCCGACCAACCGACCGATTGTTTCGCACCTAAAGGGCAATACAACGTCTTTTTTTAAAGGCCTTATCTAGATTCCATTTAACCACTTTGATGTCTAGTGATTTTAAACGGATATGGACTAATAAACGAGATTATTATACTATCCTGATCCAATAATTACTGTTTGACTCCCCCCCCCCTCTCTCTCTCTCTCTCTCTCTCTCTCTCTCTCGATCGACAAACACACTCATCAAGACAGAGCTAGAATATTATGTCAGAGGCTGGAGAGAGAGAGAGCTATAATCGTATAGAGAGTGTAAGAAGTGTCACAGAGGAGACAATACTTATAAACTCGTATATAGACAGAGCCAGAGTATGTTTATGAGAGAGAGAAAGACTGATAGAGAGAGAGGGAGAGAGAGAGGGGGACAGTGAAAGTTTTTTTTACAGAGAGGGAAATGGAGGGTGAGAGAGAAAGAGATAGACAGACATCAGAGAGAGAGAGAGAGAGAGAGAGAGAGAGAGAGAGAGGGGGGGGGGGGGGGGGGGGGGGAGTGTGTGCCGGTATTTAGATTTTTATTTTCATACATCAAAGTTCTGGTTTATATCTTATTTTCACCACAGATCTTTAATATTATGTGAGTATAATTCACTCTGCCCCCCTCTCTTTTTCCCCCAGACCTCTTATTCTTCCTAGATACATGTACGTATCTCCTTCTCTCTTCTTCATACTCCTTTATCCATCTTCCTATTTCTTTCATTCTCTTTCAATTTCAATCTCTTTTGATGTTCCTCTTTTTTCAATCTGTAGCTCTAACTTTAACTCTTTCCCCTACTGCTCTCTTTATCACGATTTCCATTTTTTCCTCTCCCCCTCCTCTTTCTCTATCCATCTCCCCGTCTCTATCCAGTTAAAGTGTATCCTTATTTCTCACCATTTCTTTCCCATATTTCTCCCTCATGCTCTCTCTCTCTTCTCTCTCTCTCTCTCTCTCTCTCTCTCTCTCTCTCTCTCTCTCTCACCCTTCCCCATATCTATCACTACTTATCTCTTCAGGAAAGGGGGGGGGGAGGAGGTAAAAAAGTAAAATGAAAGATGACTGTCAAAACAACATTCTTAAGTAGAAGAAATCTGAGTAAATATAATTTTCAGATTGGTTACTGAGTACATTAAACATCACTTCATCATTTGGCATTGATAAGCAGTACTACAGTGTACTTGTACGGACAGGATTTACACATGGATTCACACGACAAGAAAAAAAGATTAACGAACAATCAGCTAAACCTGTGAAATTTGAATATTCGAAGATATGAAATATCAGAGCATAACAAGGTTCCGAAATGGAACTAGTACCACCAATACCTTTACAAATAAACACATTTTTTCAGAGCCAAAAAACACACAATACCTTTGTGTGAAAGTATACAAGTAACCAACCTTTTGGCTTCACATACACAAATGACCTGCTGAAATCAATAAATAAGAGTTGTTATTTGGTATTTGGTTGAGTGAAGAAAGCTCATCCTTAACAAGAATATTTTGACAAGAAATTCATAACATTTGGACAATGGGTTATACCAAGCAGCATTAAGTAACAAAAAGTTGAGCTGCGTGTGTCAAAATTGCATGATTATGTTAATACACATGAAGCCTTGATCACATTATACGAATTATGAATAACTAATCAGGTGACTCTTTGAAAACAGAAATAGTTATGAAAACTAAATATCATACTGACATTCGTATTGAGTAACTCTATTTACATGCCAAATCTCTATATTTGATGCTCCAAGGCCGGGATTACCCCCCCCCCCCAGGTGGGAGATGGCCTTATTACATGTAACCCTGGCCTTAATGTTTACGGTTAAAAAAAAAAATCACTCAATTGGTTTCTATAATTTTCTTATCTTACAAGTGTTACTGACTAAGAATAGTTGATTTTTGCATAGAATTGCTATTGCTGGATCTTGCAGCACTCACAGATGCAAGAAAAGGCAGTACATTATTATAAAGTGATTGTCCAACATAGCATGATTGATTGAGCATCAAGAACAAATGACTGATTTCAATCAATGATCTGAAATACATTTATAAAGCTAAAACTCATAAAAAATTACATTTTCATTTGTTGTTGACCATCTTATAAAAATGTTACATTTCATTTACATACTGATTAAAACAAATAAGTGATTTCAGTCAGTAGTCTGGAATACATTTACAAGGATGAAAATCATGAAGAAGAAAAAAATTGGTTTAAACATAATTCCACATAATCATTTAGTTTGAAAGTAGTAAATTATATCGTCCACCCTCTTCATAAATGTTGACATTTCATTCACATACTGATTAAATAATCATTGTTGAATTTGTTGTTAAGTACATTGATGTTGAATATTACGAGAATGGATAGGATTTCCTTTTCAAATAAAAAGAAAGACAAACAAATCTCAAATAGGGAGATGTATGAAGCCCTTGGAAATAAATGTACATGTTTGTAAATCACAAATTACACTTTTAAAATACATAAAACTGTATTACATGTATCACCATGTATTATCATAGTCATCAATATTTTAAGGTAGACTAATTTATTACCACAAGAAAAGAAATAGATTTATCATCCTTTTCAAAGCATTAGGGGGGCGTTTCACAAAACTTTTCATCAGTGACAAATGACAGTTTTTATTATAAGCTACTGAAATCCTTGCTTCTGATTGGTTATCAGCAGATTTGTCACTGATTTTTGTCATTTGTCATTGAAAAAAGGCTTTGGGAAGCCCCCCCCCCCCCCCAAGGACGATACTATAATATTTTATTTCATAATATTGCAATTTTAAAATCCAATTTGAAGCACAATATGCTTATAGCACACAATATATTTAATATATTGTTTTTCCTTCATGTAAAAAATAAACTCTCTGGCTCTTATAAATATTAAATATGCATATACAAGAAGGCTTAAAGCCCCACTGTCCAACTTGTAGCTACTTGCTCCCTCCATATAGAAAACAGTGCCTAAGTGGTGCCCGTAGGTCCCCCATGATACTTTTTTTCTTATGTTCTTATCAGGTATTAAATATTGGGCTCTCATGCAAAGCAGTTTTTATGCACTGAGTGTATAAAGATCACATAATACATTTATAACAAAATAAATACAAACATCATTCAAAACGATGCATTTAAAAAACATAAGCCACTTAAAGTAGCTGCATTGGCAAAACTTATGGCATCTATGACCTGTATAGACTATAGACTATTTCAAAATGTATTCAAATTTATACGTTTACGACTTTACGTGGTGACAAGCTATTACATTCACATGTAATATATTATTGTATCTCAATAGTAAGAATGTGAATTGCACACAGTAGTTATTGCTAGGTTGGGTAGATATTACATCATGTCCTACCCCCGGGTCCTACCTTACAAAAAATAATGGATCTTTTTTGCATGCTGATCGCCACCGACATACAATTATTCCTAACAGGTAAATGACATAATTTGTAATGAGGCACTTAAATGCATTAAATATGATTAAGTTAAGTTATACAAGTGAAGAAAAGCATGCAAATAGGTAGGGACCATGGTATAACCATTATAATCCAAGATATCTTAAACTCTATACATGTACATGTACCATATATGTCCATTTGTGTTAGGGAACATTGGAACTCACTGAGACAAACACTTATTTGGCAAGCTTTCAGATATTTCAGTGATCTCTTAAACTACGGAAACCCTAAAGTAATATCGACCCTTTAATGGCAACATTTACTGTGCACTTCATACGACACATTTTTTTTTTACTGGAAGAAATACTATTTTGCAAGGTTTCAAGCATTATCCCAAACACAGACAAAAAAAAAAGGGGGGGGGGGGGTAATTATCAAATCCCTTTGAACATTTAATATGGACAGCTCATTTGTGTTTTTACGATTTATTGAAGGGAAAAAATAACACTTGTGAAAGACAGAAATAATTATTGTCATAAGAGAATAAAGTTCTATTAAATACCCATAGATAATGATTGATATCTAATAGATACAACAATATCAAGTGCTCAAGCCATGCTGATGGTGGTTGATAGCTTTGAATAAATAATAATAATAATAATATTGGATATTTATACAGCGAACATATCCACCCTGCCAG
The DNA here is from genome assembly GCF_000002235.5 of Strongylocentrotus purpuratus. Classification (NCBI taxonomy): domain Eukaryota; kingdom Metazoa; phylum Echinodermata; class Echinoidea; order Camarodonta; family Strongylocentrotidae; genus Strongylocentrotus; species Strongylocentrotus purpuratus. Next base: position 770,111 of record NW_022145574.1, on the reverse strand, counting down.
GTGCTCAAAGTGCTCCAATATTGCCGAAGAACGATTCCATGCAATATGTCCCATAATACAAAAGTTGTGATAATACAAACAATTTATATAGCGCTTGTGACATAAAGGTTTCAAAGCTGAACACAAATCTAGATTACTTCAAGAAAAATCAATATTACTAATAAATTTAACATTACTTAAATAACCAAGAAAGTAAAATATTACTAACATAACTGAACAAATAGGACATATGAGTCCCTTTATTTTATCCAAAACTGAAAAATTCTCTTGGCCTCAGAATGATGTCAGTGATATCAGAGAGAACCATTATTTATTCTTCAAATTGTAAAAGAAGTTTAAATGTTGGTAAATTTTCAATATATAAGTCGATAAGTCATATAACCAGGGTATCTAAAGAGACAGAAGGCATCATTCTATGACTACAAATCAATATTTATAAGTCATGATATACTAAAATCAGTAAAAGCCTATAAAAAACATCTGATTATAATAAAGCAAATGTCCATAATTACATTGTAGAGAATATAAACATCTATGATAAAGCTAAATGTACAATTAAAATCAACATAATTATCAAGGTATAAAAAAACACTTCTGCATGGTCAAGAAAGGTGAAAGAATCTATCTGGAAAAAAGGAATAATCCTTCACTGAATAGGGACTCTAGCTATTCATTGTCACCTATCTTTGCTCCAGTGATCTCAAGGCAGCAAACAGCAAGAAACTACAGTGAGAATAGTCACTTGGTTTGAGAAATTAAGTCCACAAGATGAAAGCCTGCCTACTAAATTTCAAGGTTGAAACTACATGTTATAATTATAGCGATAATCCTATACGTCTAAGCGCTTTAATACATACATGTTGGTATCTATCTCTAAGGGAAAACAACTGCATATACTCATTAGGGCTAATTGTGCGAAAGACTAACTACAAGTAAATTCATGATAAGTACGGTTGCGGTTGAATTCTAAATTATATTGCTCAGGTTAAAGATAAACTTGAGTTCTGTTAAAAAAAGAAAATGAATTCTCACATAATCAAACAAAATTTACACTGAATGTTCAAGATTACAAATAAATGTCATGTGCCGAACAATTTTGGAAGAAAACGTATACTGGCTGAGTAATGAGCATAGAAAGACAAAGAAATCAAGGTATAGTACTATAGCCCCGACACCATTTGTGTTGTACCATATACATCTTTCTGTGTACAGTGATGGTTACTTTACCAAGACTGGGCTATTTTATGATGATTTTGATGACTCCAGGACCTTGCAGTACACACCAATACTTACATGCTATATGATCAACTTTTTCTGATCCATTCCACACCTAATTTTCTTTCAAAAGATTATATTTTTGTAACGCATAGTGGTCATGTGGATAAGACGTGTTATGACCTAGCTCTCTCCAACAATGAGCTAAACTGAGCTATACTGGAAATATTACCTCGAAAACCTCGAAAACAAGAACTGTTTATCGTTACATGGACTACCGCTTGTAGAAATTGGACCCAAAACCCTTGATTTACCAGCAAAACATCAGTAAAAATGCCTACAAGATCAGGAAAGCCGAGACGAGAAGCTGCAGCAAACAACGGGACACACCCAACCATTGTCCCTACCCATGGCGCCGTGGAGAGCCCACCAGCTCCCGCTGATGTATCGGGCGGTACAAAGGAACCCGGTAAACCGGCGCCAATTCACGCATCGGGAGATCACGTGACCAAGCTACGAAGCCCCGCGGCGCCAGAATCTACTTCCGTAGAGCCCGATGCTGAACTCAATTCAGCCATTCGGCAAGTATTAGAAAGTCTTCTCAAAGACGACGAATTTGTGAATCAGCTTACTCGAACAATTCAAGGAAAGCTTCTGAATGATTTAAAGGAGTCAATTTGTCAAGAAGTTTTGGACTCGTTGGAATTTAATTCTGCAAATCAAGGGGATGTGATGGCGGCGATGAGAAAGGAAATAGACGAATTAAAGGAAGTTAATGATGATGCTGAGCAGTACTCCAGACGTACATGCCTTGTGATAAGTGGTGTACCTGAGAGGATGAATGAGAATACCGATTCCAGAATCATACAACTCTGCAAGGAGGACCTCGGTGTCGATATCAAGATGGATGACGTCGAACGTAGTCATCGACTTGGGCAGCAGAAACCCCAAAGCGACGGATCGACGAAACCGCGCATCGGGACGACCAACTATAGCCACACACCCAGGAATATCATCGTTAAATTCAATAGCTATCGCACCCGAGAGCAAGTCTACAGTGCACGATTCAAGCTAAAGAATCTTAGCGATGAGAATAATCACCATGTCTACATCAATGAAAGCCTCACTAAGAAGCGGAAAGAACTACTCTGGAAGGTTAGAAACAAATTCAAGAAAATCATTGATAAGACATGGACACAAGATGGACGTATCTGCATTAAACTGAAAGAAGGAAAAGGAAGAGTGAATGTCACAAGAGAGAGAGACTTAGACAAACTGAGCGTATATATGAGAAATTCTGCTATATAATTTGAACTGAGTGTTTGAGCCTCCACCCACAGATGGTGGTGCCGGAGAAATTATTCATGAACTTGTATGTACCTGTTTGCCATTTCGAAACAATTTACTCTTTGTAACAAAATGGAGGTATTATTAGAGATCAAAATTATCCCAAATTAATGCCAGCTTGGCTCATGTTGAAGATTTCAAGCGTTATATTCAATTTAATTGAGAAGGAGACGAACGTTATTTCAAATTTCAAATTAATTGTATTTATATTTCAAAGTTTTTTTGTTGTTTTTTTGTTGTTGTTGTCCTATTTCATCATTTTAACCATGGTCAATGTCTTTCCTTGTAATATATGTGAGAAACCCGTAAAGTGTAATCAAAAAGCGCTACTTTGTACTAAATGTAACCAATGGATACATATTTCATGTGGAGATGTATCTTCCAAACAATATGATGATAAAACTGAACAGTTTCACAATTGGCAATGTACCAAATGTATTTTCCTAGAAATGCCGCTCTGGAATGTTGAGGATATAGTAAAAGATAGAAATGTGAGCTTGAACCATACAAATTCTGTTGATATAGACATTGACTTAAGTACGAATACCTGTACCTCTATAAATGACTTTCCAAAGGGTAAAGGATTGAAAATTGCACATTTAAATATTCGTAGTCTTAGAAATAAGGTGGATGATCTGCAATTATATTTGAAAGAAAATCCGTACGAAATTCTGACCTTGTCAGAAACATGGCTAAGTGAAAACATTTGTAATTCATTGTTACAAATTGATGGGTATCATTTTGAAAGACTAGATAGAGACGAAAAGGGAGGAGGAGTTGGATGTTTTATACAAAAAAATATATCATATATTAGACGACCTGATCTTGAAGACCGTGAGTTAGAAATTATGTGGCTAGAGATAAGACTACACAATCACAAACCAAAGTATCTTGGAGTTGTATATCGTCCACCTAACAGTAGAAGTGCTTTTTTCAATAACCTAGAAATTAATTTAGAAAATATATGTATGTTATCAAATGATATTGTAATATTAGGTGATTTAAATTGTAATATGTTAACTCAGAATAATCTTTCAAAGCAGATACATGATCTGAGTGACAATATGCATTTGTCTCAGCTGATAAGGACCCCGACACGTATAACCGTTAATAGTACAACCCTTATTGATCTAATTCTTGTGTCAAATAATTTGAAATCACTGGAGAGTGGCACACGGTCTATCGGTCTAAGTGATCATTTATTGATATACCTTGTATTGAAAGAAAAACCACCGCCCTCTATATGTTCTGTGAGTACCTACCGTTCATTTAGAAACTTTAATGAAAATTCTTTCAAAAATGATGTTAAAGATATAAACTGGGATAATTTGTACTTAAACAATCACAATGTTGAGAATATGTGGAATATTTTCAAATGTAAATTCAAAGACATTTGTGATCTTCATGCACCGTATGTCACAGTAAGAAAACGTTCTAGGGGGTCACCTTGGATTACCAACGAATATTTATGTATCGCAAGAGATAGGAATTATTTTAAATGCAAATTTGATAAACACAGAACTACAGACTACTGGGAAAAGTTTAAAGAATTCAGAAATAGGGCAAATGTACTGAACAAGAAGTTAAAGAAACAATATTATAAGAATCTTTGCATTGAAAATGGTAATGATATGAAAAAATCCTGGAAAGTACTCAAAGACTTACTCCCAAAGAAAGATGCCAATTCTGATCATAAAATTCTTGTAAATGACCAAATTGTAGTAGACAAAGAAAAAGTAGCAGAATTGTTTAATGAAAGTTTCAATAATATTCAAAGCCAACTAACAGGAGCGAATGATTCTCATCTCAATATAAATGCATTGCAAACATTACCGCAAACAGCACATGAATTCAAATTTACAGAGATCGAGGAATGTTTTGTATTAAAAGAACTACTCAAGCTTGATGTTTCAAAAGCAGTTGGTATTGATGATCTTCCTCCAAAGCTACTTAAAATAGCTGCCCCACATATTGTTAGAGTCTTAACAGTATTGTTCAATTGTTCATTGTCAAATGGGTACGTTCCTCATGACTTTAAAGTTGCTAAAATAACCCCTATTCATAAAGGTGGAAACAAAATGGAACTAACTAACTACCGACCTATTTCCATTCTCCCCACAATGTCAAAGATATTTGAAAAAGCAGTGCACAATCAGATATACTCTTACTTAAACAAACATTCTTTGTTAAGTGAACGGCAATCAGGTTTTAGACCAGGGCATTCAACTCTAACATGCTTGACTGAAATAGTCGAAGGTATACTTGACAATATGGACAAAGGTCTGGTCACTGGAGCCATTTTTCTTGACCTGAAAAAGGCGTTCGACGTTATACCACATCCATTGATTATTAAGAAAATGTTATTGTATGGTATTGGGGGAGTTGAACTTGAGTGGTTCGAATCCTATCTATCTAATAGGCAACAATGTGTATTCTTGCAAGGGACTAAGAGTAATTTTCTAACTGTGAAATCAGGAATTCCACAAGGATCAATACTGGGGCCATTAATTTTCTGCCTCTATGTGAATGATATTTGTAACCTGCAACTCCATTCTAAGACAAAGATTTCCTTATATGCAGATGACACGGCAGTATTTCATCATGGAAAGGATTATAAAGTTTGTGAATACAATCTCCAAAAAGATTTTACCCGTATCTTGAAATGGCTAAAATACAATGGACTGTTTTTAAATGCAAATAAAACCAAAACAATACTATTTGGTTCCAAAAGAAAAATTCAAAATAATAATATTTGTATTCGTTACAGTGACAATGTACTCGACTCAGTCGAAAGTATGAAATATCTAGGTGTAACACTAGACAAAAGCTTAACATGGTCGTTACATGTAAAAGAAGTTGTTAAGAAAGTATCGGGTACGATTGCCTGCATTAGACGTATACGCAATTATATTTCCCGTAAGAATCTTATTACATTATACTATTCTCTTATCCTACCGCATTTAAACTACTGTAATTCAGTATGGGGAACTACTTCGAAACAAAATCTAACAAAGTTGCAAAAATTACAAAATAGATATGCACGATTAGTTCTTCGTGCCGAATATTTTACACCCCAAAATGTTTTAATGAGTAAATTGAAATGGCGGTCATTAGAGGAAAGAATTAAATATCAGAAATGCATCTTGATTTTTAAAATCATAAACGACCTATCACCACCATATCTTAATCCATGTATAAGTAAAAGACCGATATTATATTCTACTCGTTATGCTTTAAACAGTCCATTATTCATTCCAAAGTGTAAAACAAATTTTAAAACGAAAACCTTAGCGGTTTCAGGAGCTAAAATATACAATAAATTACCCTATCATATTAAAAATTGTAAGTCGCTGCATAGTTTTAAAAAGAATGTCAAAACCTTTCAGTTTCCCTTGTAAACATATTTTCACGTTAATTTGACCTTTATTTATTACATTTCATTCATCTAGTTTTTTCAATTTGATAGTTGTATTTTTTTTCCTTATAATTTATTGTTAATGCGTGTTTTTCGTTACCCATGTTTAATTATTGTATATACCATGTATATTTTACCTTTGTATGTATGTTTTGAATTCATGTTATTATTGTACATGTTTTTTATGTGAATACAGGGCTCTCTGGGAGAGCAGGCTCAGAAATGAACTTGAATGAGACCACCCTGTTAAAATAAAACTATAATAAATAAATAAATAAATAAAAAATCGCATTACCAGAACTCACCTTTATCTTTAATATGATAGTGCATATATGTCATGTACTCATACAGTTTCAATCGAATACATCTACATGTACTTCAGACATGACCCTGATGCAACTGATATTTCAAGTCTGCCTATCAAGGTATCTTCTTCGACCTCAGAGGTTTATTGCAACATTAATTTTTTTCAAAAAATCTCTGTCTCTGTCATATTAGTACATTCTTGCAGAGTCATTCCACCCCTACTCGTTCCTTGGTTTCCCTCCCGGTCTGGTACCTTCTACTTTTCCTTCCAAAAAATCTTTCAAGAGACTCTGATGTCCTTCAATGTGGCCAAAGAATATTGCCTTTCTTTCGGATAGGACGTTAAATGGAGGCCCTGTGTAGAGTCACTACCTTTGCACGTTAAGAACCCACTGCACTATTCGTATAAGAGTAGGGGGAAACCCCGGTGTAGTGGTCCACCTGCACACACCCCCAGTATAGTAGGATAATACTCTGTAAAGAGGTCTGTACTCAAAAAGGAAGAAGAACCATTCTTATTACGATATTTTGTTTAATTCGAGTCCTTTCAAGTCACTGCCTTCAAAACAGGTCCTCCAGATAAGTACTTCAATATTAAAAGTGATTTTAGTACTATATATGCCAAGTCTAGATGGCCAACAGGAACCAAATAAAATTCAATTTCTGTGCAATGCAGTCACTTGTCAGAATAAATATCACTGTAGGTACTCCAAGATGTTTGTTCAGTAGTACGACAGTGTTAAGACATGGTGCGTTAATAATTGCTCAACGGTCAATATCCTACACTAATTGATTTCCATAAAGATAACAGCCTGGTCAAACACTGTACCTGACCCTAACCCTAAACCTAACATGAACCAAATTGTCAACCTAACCCTATCTGACGACGTAAAAGCCAGATCAATTATCATCAGGGCATGTGTCACAGCACTGTTTGTTTATTTAGGCCTATGTTCTATTGAAGTGTAAACCTGACCCTGGGTTTCGATTTTTGTTCAAAGTAGGGTTTAAAGCAAAAAGTTAGTCTGAAACCTAATTTCCTTTTGTTCAATCTTATTTTAGAGTAAGACACAGTGTAAAGTTTAAATTAATCGATAGATAAGGACCGTAGTAAAAGAAGGACATCCCATCAAAGATCTATTCCTGTTCTACCACAGGCATTGCCATGTTTAGATTTTTTCAAAGGTCAGTGTGACCAGAAGCACCCCGTTCATTAAAAATCCTCTACTTTGATCTTCAATCAACTTGATAGTAACCCAGTCGAGAAATTTGGCTTCATTCTTTCCCGATGCTGCGCCGCATACCCCCCTTTGTAACTCATGTTCTTCCTGAATGGAATCAGCCACATTTTTCAGGTTAACAAGCTGTACTCTACATTTGTATTTCAATGCCTTGTCAGCCGCTGCAGCAGCGCTGCTCACGCTGGTCTCTGAAACAACTACAGACAAACAAGGACTCCCATGCTTGCTGATCTCATTGAGGAACAACTTGGCCTTAAAGCACCCCCCAGATGGTGTATGAATGATTTTGGAAGAGATTGAATCTTTCCCTTTTCTTTTCAGGTCAGAGAAAGGGATCTGCCAAGTTTCTACACCTTTATTAGCAACCTCCCTATCAGCTTCAAGAGATTTAATCCTTTCATCTTTCTTATGGTCATTCTGAGTAAGAACTAAGATTTGATTTTTCATCGATTCTATTGCATCCATGGACTTGGAATGCTGTAACCCAGCTCTCACACAGTTACGACTATGACCCTCTTTTAACTTTTGTATTCCCTCTGTGTTACCTATTGCAGCATCCGTCACCCAGTTGACAGAAGACATCACCTCATTGAGGGAAGACATTATCTCACCATTGGATGACGGTAGCTGAGGGGCAGGGTCATCCTCTTCCAATAGGTCACCAGCTTGTGAATGAACCTCATCCTGACCTTCTGCACCTACTTCATCTTCTGGGTGTGGCTGAATCTCTGGTAGACAAAGCTCAGCTTCTTCCTCTAGACCTTCTTGAGTTGGCCAAGCGGACGCACCTTCCTCTGGCAGTGGACCATCACCACTTGCCCTCTTGGGACTGGTATGTCTCTGAATAGTTGGTGTTGGAGGACTAAAGGTGTTTTTCTTGGGTGTACTGGTCCGAGGTTGGTGGGTGCTACCCTCTGACTCCTTGTGGATCCCACTCCCAGGCTGACCAAAAGCTCCTGCTTCCTTCAGAGTTCCTGTAGAAGCCCTCTCATCATCAGTTGCCTCATTCATTTGCCTGTTAAATCAGAAAGGTTTGATTTGAACAACAAAAATTACGTCGGAATACTTTTACCTAAGACATGAAATATTTGTTATTTAATACAGAAAGCATGTTAACAGGTACATGTATCAGTCTATGAGAAATAATTTGCAGTAGGTACGTATGTATTGGGTAATCAATTGTCCAATCAAATACATACCGGGTACAAATAATAATAATAATAATAATAATATTCCGCTTATATAGCGCTTGATACAAATGTCTCTAAGCGCTTTACAGATATACTATTACCCCGGTCATTGGATTCAGTGCTGGTCCGCACACACTGTGTGCACAATCTCCACTTCCTGGGGAGCATTCCAGCCAGGCGTTACTTGACGCTCAAAACCTGTTCGACCAACAATGACGGTCGCATCCTACCGGGCAGGCGCGGATCCACGAGCCCAATTCTTCCGGCCCGGCTATGGCAAGCCCTTTGTGTAAAAACTAGATAAACTCTGTTTTTTTCAGATAAACTCTGTTTTTCTCAGATAAACTCTGTTTTTCTCAGATAAACTCAGTTTATCAACAGATAAACACAGTTTATCAGGAAAAACTCAGTTTATCAGTTGATAAACTCAGTTTATCAAGAATTTTATCAATGATAAACTCAGTTTATCAACAGATAAACAGAGTTTATCAGATAAACAGAGTTTATCAGTTGATAAACTCAGTTTATCAGAAAAACTCAGTTTATCAGTTGGTAAACTGAGTTTATCATTGATAAACACAGTTTTTCTGATAAACTGAGTTTATCTAGTTTTTACACAATGGGCTTGCCATAGCCGGGCCGGAAGAATTGGGCTCGTGGATCCGCGCCTGCTACCGGGTACCCATTTAACACCTGGGTGGAGAGAAGCAAGTGTAGGTTAATATCAGTGATCTTCAGTAAATCCTCTAAATTTCACTGTGCGCTTTCTAAAGCTAGGAATTCAAGCTTTCCAGCTTATTTTGTGATTGCCATTTACTTCATTAAAACCTATATAACTATCATGTTCTACACTACTCTATAATGACATATGTTTTTAAATCAATATTTTTCTGAACTACTTCATTGTCAGATTTGTGACTTATCAATGATTTGAGCTGTCAAATTACTGTTAAGGCTCGTTCAGATATGACGCCGCAAAACCACTGCGGTTTTCTTTTTGACGTCATTGCCTTACTTTTCTGCATTTTATATTAACACAGAGCTCAGTGAATATGTGCAAGTCCTTTGTTGTGCACAGTCACTATTCATTTACACATTAAAACAAAAATGTGGCAGCTTTAACTGTGGTGTACTACCCATTATTACCCGTATCAGACATCTGAGCAGTGGTTTTACAAAATCATATTCCACTACTTGTAATCCTGTTAGAAAAGCAGTAAATATAAGACCATATTCACCGCGCCGTATTTTATCATTTTTATTGCGCATCTATCATGCGTACGAGAACCTGCAGACTTTGCGCGCACTCTATTGTGACGTAATAATCACACCAAAGGCACACTGTTTGCAGTGTATCGAAAATTTTGTCAAGCACTGGATGCAGTGCTGGTTTGAGAAAGTTAGTTCATTGAGATTGTCATGGTTGATTTACGTATTTGCTCTAGATGTCTGATTTGGATAACAATAACAATATTGACTGGCTTAACTTTAGGGAGATTACCACATATATTGCCCTCGTCTTTGACTCGGGGCAATATGAGTCTTGTTTTGGAAATATATATATGTGATATCTCCCTCAAGGCCGGTCCATATTATCTGAACCAGCCTTAATATTGCTTAGAAATACATAAATTATTTACCTGTGCATTGTTGATTGTTTCTCACAGCTCTCAATAAACCGCTGCATTTTGAGCAGTGATGTTCAGTTCAAAGTTTGGATTAGTTTTTCAATCTGGTAGGTCTGACTGGTCCCACTGGTAATGGCGGAACTCCGTCAACTGGTAGTGACAGGGATGGCTATGACAGGGATAGCTAATTAGGAAGGCAGCTTTGGATGAAGGCAAGACAGGCAGATGCTTGGCTGCTGGATCCTTTGTATTCATCAGTGCTTATACTCTGAAAGACATGCAAGAAGTAGAAAATGTCACTTAAAAACACATAGTACATTTTTTTTGTAGTGGGTTCTCATTCTGAATTCAACACCATTCGGGTATTTACCCAATAAAAGGTGTTGTTAATCACCAGGATTAGTCTTCAGTTTTATGACCAACTTGCAACAGGGCTTATGTACATGTTCTATATTTTCCACAATTCGCCCCATAATAAAAAGTCAAGCTCTTATATTTCCCTCCCCCAAAGACTCTCTGGAGGGGTATTTCATTCTAGGACAGCCACTGCAATCTGACCCTTGTAATAATTTAATTTGTATGAAAGTGGAACAATAACAGGGGTTGTATAAAAACATATTTGCAATAATTATACTTAGGGTGAAAGTCACTCAAGGAGACATCATTATATTTTTTGTGTAGGGTCAGAGATGGCCTCTGTTGATTCACAACATTTTCAAACACCTAAATAGCAGTAAAATACAATTTATTGTTGAAATATTTTGAAAATAAAAATTGGAAGTCTAAGTCAATCCTAGCTAAAAAGCTGTTTTGTTTTCGCTCATCTCTGTGTATTAACACAAATTCGGTCATAAAAAATACCTCAATCATGTCGCTATAGCGTTGGACGTATAACAAAATAAGAAATAAAACAACAAACTTTCCAACATTTCAGTTTCAGCGAAACAGGACGCAATAGAGGAAAATCGGCAGCAGTTTCTTCCGTTTTTCAAGATGATTTTGAGATCAGTGAATCAGCTGGAAATTACAAAACTGATTTATTAAAGTCATTTACGGTAACAGTATTTTAGAGCATCGTATATAATTAATAAAATTAAATATTTCAACAATAATTATTATTTTTCTCCCATTTGCATGATTTGTTTTATACATGTGTGTGAAAACTGAAAAGTCCATACTTTTTTAGCATGAATGAGGGTATGACTATGACTTACGAGTAGGGAGGCCAATGCCAAAATCTAACCGTTACAGATCCGTGTTTATACATGTAGGTATGTGTGGAGTGTAAAATTGTATTTTTGTTATATACCTGTATGTTATTCAATAGATATTTTTATTTCTTTTTTTTTCTTTTGGTAATTTTCTGACTTGGACGACAAGCGCACAAATCGTAGGCGTAGAAGCCTTATGCCCAGGCATTAGCCTCCCTACTATGAGGTCCATACCGTTTACAGGAAAATATAACTCCTTTCAGCGGTCCAAAGAATGTTATATTACACCCCGTGCCCACTCCAGCAGCATATGATAGAGAGTCATTACAATGCTAATGCGTATTGACCTCTAGCACTGCATACCTACTGCATGAGAGGTAGGAATTACACACAATACACACACTGCACACAATTGCACACTAATGTACACAATGAATACCTTTACCTTTACCTTTACCCAAGATTCTGGAAGAATGCTGTGTTCTCAGCAGTCGGGCTTCCAGTTCAATTTCATTTTCTTCCTTCTCGTAGTACAAAGTGCTTGATCTCCAAGTTTGACAGTAGACTCACGACTTTAATTTTCAAAATATTCTTTCTAGAGTCTAGACTTCTAGATCTATTATATTAAAAATCGTAAGTAGACCTAGAAAAGATAATAATAATAATAAGATTGTATTTTACTGCTACATGTATTAGGTGTCATCAAATCAATTGTCACTAAAGTACCAATTTCGAGTGAACTAAGTTGAGTTTTGAACAGCTAGGTCTAGACTCTCTAGTACTGGTGATCGAAATGTTGAGAATCAATAGAACAGTTTTTGATACACAGCCAGGATTGTAATGCAGCTTTGTGTGCCCCTGCCAGTCTGTATGATATTCCAACTCGAGTGTACTCCACTACGGCTACTCCTGGCTCCCATAATGATCATGACTAACATGTCTATATAGGTATAGCTATACTTCTATATACTATAGCCTAGCTAGGTTCAACAATTAAAGCACTTACGTTAATCGGCCTAACTTTGAATTTGTCGTCGGTAGGAACTCGGCAAAATTATCGGCCCGACTGACGAGATTGATGTCGGTTTACGATTGCAACAATTTCTTCTTCTTCTCCTTGATTTCGTCCAGGTTTGGAGAACGCGGAGCTGAGCTGAGCTGAGTTAAGTTGTATTGAGTGATTCAATGGAGAATAGGCACAGGTACTGGAGGTCGAGATTAAAACGCATGCGCACGAGTACGGGGAAAATCCCTATTTGTTGCCAATTTTAAAACCACGGATGAATAATGGAAATGTAATACTTTTTCTGAAATTAAAATATTAATTTTGAATTAAATACAAATATATTTTTAATACTTGCATTATTATAATTTAAAAATGATATTTTATAATAATTTATCATTTACACAAAATATGAATAAAATACTTTGATCCACTTTCGGGTCACACTGTCAATGACGTCATTTTGCAGAGCGCACATTGCAGCCACATAAATGAACAACAATAACATGCCGTTCTTGTAGGCGTATACGGTCGCAATTCCATAACGGATGGTTCCCGCCCCTAACTGGGGGTAACTTTAAGAAAAACAAATAACTACTTAGGAGAGCCTTCAAACAGAAAATGACATTTCTTTGGGTCAAAGCCTAGGCATTGGTTGGTGCTTTTGCCCGTTCTTAAATTGTTATTGTTATAATCATTTGTATTAAATGCTTTTATCGTCAATATATGTTATCGTTTATTGTTGTGTTTCTGGAATAAAGACAATTACAGAACCAACTGTGGCGACCTTTGCTCAATCAATAGTGATCGAATATTGGAATTTACATCATTTTGCAAATACTTTCATGGTGTTTGGCAAATAACAGTTTATACAGTACTGTATTAGGGAGTGGTACGTAGGCCCTAGCTACGTTAAGCATTTAGAAATAGAAATTGAACAAGAAACAGATTAAATTGATGGCACTCGGCCGAGCTCAGAATTGGGGTTGCTATTAAGTGTGTACTGTAGCATAATTTTGAGTCAACTAATTACTACTGATACTAAGATACGTGTAACGCTTTGGAGCAAAGCGACTGAGCGTCACATCATCATATTGTCCCACGCCGCTGGGCGAGTGAAATTTATATAATTCCAAAAAACAGTGGCCACGATCAATAAAACCGTGACCATGCGAGTAAGTGTGGAATTGATTGATTGATTGATTTTTATTCGACAAGCTTGAACAGGATAACCCACGAAAGCTCGAGAGCTTATTTCCAGTGGGGTCCCTTACAGACATGTATAAAATTAATAAGTTAAAATAGTAATATTTACAGACAGATAAGAAAATTAAAAGAACTACTTATTAAAGATAATAATAATAATAACAACATTAAACTGATGATAGAAATGATATTAAGTACAAGAAGAAAAGGAAGAAGGAGAAGAAGAAAAAGAGGAGAAGGAAGAAGAGGAAAATAATGATGAATTTGTAGAATTTCTATAACGTACGAAAACATAAGTATTATACAACATGAAAAAGTATGAACCGACAGAAGAATAAAAATTTCAATCATATAACATGTCATTCACTTCTCTTCTCTGACTGTCAAGTATTAGGTATTCCTTTAATTTCCTCTTAAAATGATCATAGTTTCCTATTTCTTTTACACCATTGGGAAGGGAATTCCAATGTTTTATGGCATTGTAATAAAACGAATTTCCAATACTACCTACTCTTTCAAGTAAGTTAAAGTTGAATTGTCTATTTCTTGTATTATAATCATATACGTCAGTAACAAGATCGAAGTTGGATCGAATATAATGATTCGACCTAGTATGATATATTTTATGCACATGATGCAATACGAGTTGTTTTGATCTTTGGTCGACTTCAAGAAAACCAGCTTTAGAAAGTTCGCTGTAGCCAACATGAGTTCTTGGACCAGAACAGTTGATAAATCTCACCATTTTGTTCTGTATAATCTTCAACTTCTTTTGATCTGACTTGTTTATGTTACTATACCATGCAGGGTTAGCATAGTCAAATAAACATTGAATAAGAGCAAAACAGAGTGTACGTCTTGCTTTTAAATCCATACAACTTTGATATCTGTACAAAAATTTCAGACGAGAATTTGCTTTTTTTACAACTGATTCTACTAAAGATGAAAATGAAATTGCGCTAGCCAACTCAATGCCTAAATACTTCACAGACTCTTTTCTCTTGATTGCTTGATTATTGTGTGTCACTTTGAATTCAAATGACTTTTTAGAACTACTTTTAGAACAAAATAAAATGCTTTCTGTTTTTCCCAAGTGTAAAGAAAGCTTATTAAAAAAAAATTGCTGTTTGTCGAAAAATATTTAATTTTCGTTTAAGGCCGATAATACCAAACAACAACAACAACCATGCACTGTTACCACGCCCGAACAGACTCACCCCCCCCCCGCAAAAAAAAAAGAAGAATATATAACATTAAAGATATTACTTAGGCCACTTATATACTTCTATAGCCCTATCCATTGCCTTTTCAATATTCGAGCATTACAATGGCATGTTACATAATCCCGACATGATTCTGAAGGTAATACAATTGGTTTCTTATAAATTGCCTATGAATAGAAAGTCTTGGCGGCGGAGTTTCTGGAGCGTGGATGCGTTTAGCTGTATGTAAATGAATAGAGTGGTGAAGTGTGACGTATTTTTAGAATTTCTCAATTTTTTCTTCATATTCCGAAAGAACACCAAAAATAATCTCCAAATGTAGAAAACCAATTGAATATGTAAAATATTGGCTGAGTTATGACCATCTGATTGAATATCAGTGTTATATGCTCTGGCTCCTTACCATTAGGAGCCAGAGCATATAACACTGAGTTCCTATGGGGAGTATATTTATTCAGATGGTCATATCTCAGCCAATATTTAACATATTCATTTGGTTTTCGACATTTGGACATTACTTTTGATGTTCTTTCGGAAAATGAAGAAAAAATTGAGAAATTTTAAAAATACATTTTTATGACGTCACAGCTTTTTATAGAGTCCTTTTTTTCGTGGGGGGGGGGGGGGGGGGGTCATTTAAAGAGAAGGTTTAGTTCTGGGGAGAGGTAAAAGATAATCATTGTTATTGTACAAGCAGGGATATGAGAGTTAACATCAGAGAAAAAATACCCGAAAAGTATGGCCCGACTTGTATGCCTCATGTTTGTGTACTGCAGTCCCATATACATCTTTCTGAGTACAGTGCTTGTTACGTTATCTAGACTTGGATAAATTTCGTATCATTTTGATGACTCCAGAATTTTGCAGTACACACCAATACTTTTATGCTACATTGTCAACTTTTGTTCTGATCGATTCCACACCGTGTCTTTCACAATGCAATCCCATGACCAGAACTCAACTTTATCTTTAAGCCATTTCTCTCTAATTTTTTCTGTTGTTGAGGTATTCTTGCTAAAAATGTATTTGACTAAAAACATTGGTAAGGAAAAGTTTTCTTTCTGTAGTATGCAGGCCTGAAATGATCACCCCCCGTATGTGTCGGTATTCCTCTCCTCTACAATAAAGGACCAATTATGTTTATTGTTTTCCGTGTCCAGAAAATGTGATGAAATAAAGATACTTTATGATTTAAAGCTTATCTGCCGTAGTTTACAGGAGGGATTAGACCGCTCTGCAAGGTCACTGGACAAGTGGTTATCTCATCAACTCAGCTCTCAGTTAACATAAGAAAAAGAGGCCTGGGGGACCAATGGTCACCGATTAGGAATTGTTTGTTATATAGAGGGCGCAAGTAGCTACCAGTAGTACAGTGGGCCTTTAAGGTCAGTCATGTATAATGCCTGATTCCTGTGAATATATCTTGATATGAACTGCATACACAAAATATAAAGTGATTCACCATTTTGAATTGGGGTTTGTGTTGTGATTGGTTTTAGATTATGCTATTGATCTCGTGGCTTTGGGGTTCTCTTGTTAATTCATTGTTTGCTAGCTTTGACAGGTTTGACAATATTAATTGCAGTTGGTATACGTTTTTAAACTGCAATGGGAATATGTATATGAAATATTGATTCAAAGCGGTAAATAAAAACAATGTGAATACCAACTTTCCCCTTCACCGTTTACTTTATTACTAAGCTTGATTTTATACGTTTCTTGTTGCGCACGATGATACAAGTGATAGTTACAGTAATGTTCTAATTTAAAGGGATAGTTGAGTTCTGTTTTCAGACCGCAAATGCCTTCAAAGTGCATGGTTATTGCTGTTATTCTTATCTATGACATTTATAGTGCCCTTTTAGAACCTAAAATTGCTATGAAGGTAATTTTAGACCCCCAAATGTGTAAAATTTAGCCAATACGATCATACCAATTCAGCTCCACTATAAAAAAACAAAAAAACAGTGCCCGTTATTTAATTATAAATAACAATACATGAGCCGGCTAATTGGGGGTAATATAAGCAACATGAAAATGTCAACAAAAAAGCCAACATCGGCATTGGCTGAAATACGACGTAAAAGCCGTTATTTCTTTTTTTTCAACGGTTTTCTAATTATCTAATATTTGTGGTGGTACACAAGTATTACAAATCGTTATATTTCAGCCGTCTCTGAACCGATTTTGATCAAACAAAGGTGATTTTGTCAATTAAATACTATGTTCTTTCAAATTTGACACTCAGTTTTTCATTATCTCACAAAAAATTATTTTGTGTAGCGCCCTCTTCAACAGAACTCAACTATCCCTTTAATTTTCATGCGTTGTATCGGCATGATAAGAAATTAACTAAGCAATCTCACATTTGAACGAGCTACAATACAGGGTGTCTCTGAAAAAAGAAACGCAAGCTTATATTCGTAAATTACTAAATAATCCTTAAAATATTTGTATCATTAATGAGTACATTACTGACAAGCTCGTTTTCCTTTCTATCATATGACAAAAAGAATATGATCATTAGATCACATATGACTGATCTAAGACATAACGTGTCGATAACAGTTGTTTTGACAGACATATGATTTGGGAATATCAATTATCAAAACTCATCATGTAAAGCTTGAAATTCTCATCTTCCATTTTAATGATTTAAAGGCTAGCCTTACTACCTACCTTTCAAACTTTTTTAAAACAATATTTCTCAAGTTAATCATGTATAGGGTCTAGAGATAATTTACCTTGGGCGCTATATGAAGGTAAGTTGTATATATATATATTTATAAGCTTTTCTATTATGTGCAGATTAACCAAAGATAATTCAGGATTATTGAGTAATTTAACGATAAACTTGGTTCTCCTCTCTTCAAGGACATTACGAACAATGAAGTTTATGCATACTTTAACAAAATCGGTAATGAATAATCAACAGTTAGGTACATTTTTCTGAGTAAAATACGTGGTGATATCAATTTCGACTAAGAAACCTTAAATTAAGAAGCACATGGAACTATAAAGATAGTACAATTATGGAACAACAATGTACATTTAAGAACTGCATGTATTTAAGGTATAAAGCCTCATAAATCTCCTATGGTTTTTTTTCTTCATTATTTCTTCGTTAATTGTCTATAATTTTCGTCAACCAACGCAGGAGTACATTTATTTTTCCACGAGAATTGCCAAATATGTTGGTTAACTGAATTTGGTGTCGTTGAAGCCACTAGCCCGTCTATGTGGTCTAGTGGATAAGGCATTGGCGTTATCTGCCAATGAAACGGTTCGATTCCCGGCGGAGACAATTTTTTCAACCTTTGCAGAACAAATTAAAAAGAGGACAGCAATGGAGAACTTTGTTTTAAGCTTCTCAACCGACATTGTCTAATTTCCTTTCGCATTATATATATATATATATATATATATATATATATATATAAATCGTGCCATGACTAAAAATGGCTGAAATGAATTGAACAAACAAATCATCGTACCATCATCATCATCATTATACTTTTAAAAAAATAGGGAATGCCTCTCCTCTGAGTAATACACCACAAGTATCATATAAAAACAATCTTCTGGTCATGATTAATTCGATAAGATACATATAAATTGTACAGAAATAATTTCGTCATTGAAATAACAATTATGAACAAAATGAAATATGCTGGGGGAGGCGGATGGGGGAGGGGTTCTGTGTGGTCTAGTTGTTAATGCATTGGCGTTCTTAGCCAGTGACCCGGTTCGATTCCTGGCGGAGACAATTTTTTGCAACCTTTGCACACACACAAATATCAAAAAGAGGACAGCAATGGAGAAATTTGCTTTAAGCTACATAACTATCACTGTCTATTTTCCTTTCGCATTATATGGCATGACTAAAAGTGACTAAAATGAATTGAACAAAAATCATCGTATCATCATCATCATTATACGTTTTTCTTCAAAAATGGATAAACCTCTTCTCTGAGTAATACACCATAAAGTATCATATAAAACAAAATATTCTGATCATGAACACCTTCAACAAGGTTCATACGAATTGTACATATGTAATTTCGTCATTGAAATGTAATAACAAATCGAACCAATTAATAATTGAAAAAAAATCATAGTACCATCATCATCATCATTATACGTTTTTCTTAACAAATGGATAAACCTCTTCTCTGAGTAATACACCACAAAGTATCATATAAAACAAAATATTCTGATCATGAACACTTCGATAAGGTTCATACGAATTGTACATATGTAATTTCATCATTGAAATGTAATAATAAATCGAACCAATTAATAATTGAACAAAATCTTAGTACTGTCATCATCATCATTATACGTTTTTCTTTAACAATGGAAAGATCTCTTCTCTGAGTAATACACCACAAAGTTTCATATAAACAAAATATTCTGATAATCTATACTTCAAAAAGTTTCATATACATTGTACATGTATAATTTCGTCATTAAAATGTAGTAATAAATTGAACCAATTAATAATTGGAAAAAAAAAATCATCTTACCATCATCATCATCATCACTATACGTTTTTCTTCACAAATGGAAAGACATCATTTCTGAGTAATACACCACAAAGTATCATACACAAAAAATGTTCTGCTCATGAATACTCCGATAAGATACATATAAATTGTACAGATATAATTTCTTTTTTAAAAATATTATAAAGATGATAACAAATAGCAATCACCTGGTTAGCCGAATATATTGTGATTGAATGATGGTAATTTCAAAAAGGTCGGGGAAGGGGGAGGGGGGTTCTGTGTGGTTTTGTGGTTAAGGCATTGGCATTCTAAGCCAGTGACCCGGCTCGATTCTCGGCGGAGACAATTTTGTTCAGACTTTGCAATGTAATTTATAAAGAGGAGAGCAATAGGGAACTTTGTTTTTAATAAGCTACACAATGGTCATTGCCTAATTTCCTTTCCCATTATATCATGTCTTAACACAAAATGATAATAAATACATTGAAAAAATACCTTAAACAAAAAAATTGACCTCTTCTCTGGGTCATACACCATAAGATAAAGTTTAAAAAAGAAAGAATGATATGATAATTAACAACGTCGATGAAATACATATAACACTGTCGCTCATAAAGGTGGAATGAAATCTTCTGTGTGCCCATGCCTTGAGCCATAATGTATGGCCGTCCAGAGGATTTTTTTATGTTGGGGACCTGGGTAAAATGCAATAAATTATTGAAAATTTATTGCATTTTCTGTTTTAAAAATTTATTTATGGAAACTGCCCCCTACCCTAGCCCCCGCTGCGTAAAGTCATGGTTCAGTGACAAAGCAATGGCCTCGTAACTGTGGGCCCCAGGATCAAAACCATGTCGATGTGCTATATTAGTGCCCTTTTGTGGGGCATTAATCCTCATTATTGTCATTTATGACTTGAGGGCATAAGTCCCCTAGTTGATAAGCATAATAGCAAACACATGCTTTAGCAGTCCCGCAAAACACACATTGGCAAATTACTATTCAATAAAATCTGAGAATGTATACTATTATCTAGATCTATTTTGTTTAAATTATTTTTAAAATAATTCCATAAATTAAGGTAAAACTAAAATATTCCAACTTTATGAGCGACAGTATCATAATTAACAGCATCGATATAATACATATTAATTGAAAATACATAATTTCATAAGTGAAATATAATAAAGATGATAACAAATAACACCTCCTTGCCCGAATATGTGGTGACGGTATATTGGTACTTGCAAAAATGGTCGGGAAAGGGGAGAGGTGTTCAACCTTCCCTGAGTAGTATTTTAATGGAACATCATGTTCTCTTATAAGACCTTATTCATGCTTGAAAAACTATTGAATAAAAAGCCTTTGTGTTTGGTGCCATCCTCTGCATCCTTAGACGGCAGCATCATTGTTACCGTCAGTAGCTTTGCTGGCATCAGTTGATTCTAGAGTAACACTGACCGTACCAGCATGCGTGGTGGGGAAAACACCATCACGTCTCTCAGTGAAATTTGTGACAGATGCATCAAGAGGGAGACTAACCGTCACGACATCACTGATTGTTGCATCACGATCCGTGTCGTTCTTCTGTTCCTCGGTGGAACTCTGGATATCTTTGCTCATTGGTGGTGTGACTCCTTCCTCAACCTGGCTAACATCAAAGGTCGGATTGAACCTACACATAGGGTCGGGTTTGTCGTCTTTGGTAGGCAACAAGTAATTATCCGAGGCTCCTGGACGCAATTTGCTTATCACGCCAGATGACGAGGATAGCCCCGTTGAGCTCACCACACCGCTGGAAGTGCTTGCTTCATTCTTTAGGAACTTGTCGAAACAAGTAATTCCCCATTTCTTACGGATGAAAGGCTTCCGGACGCAGTAGAGTAGAAAGATGAACAATCCTTGGAAGGAGTTGAGGACGACGAAGATTGGCTGAGCCACCTGTTAAACACAAATGTTTCAGAAATAATAATTAGGTTCATGGCATTCTCTCTCATGTTCTTCAAATACTTAAAATCTACAGAGGTATTGCTGGTGTATCTAATCATTATAACCGAGTTTTTAAGTTACTTCTTACAAGAGATAGATACCACGCAGTTGGCTTTACCTGACTGAATAACGGGATTAAAAGAAGATATCCGGTGACCCAGGTCAGACCGAGCAGAAGCAAGATGCAGATCGCGTTCTGGACGCGTTCGATAGTCTCTCGACGTTCTGCCTTAGCATCTCTTTTCACCCGACCAGCGATGTTGGCTGACCGGAGCAACTGTCGAACCACCAGGATGAAGATGACAATGTTGATGAGGAGGATGATGGCCATGGGAATCAAGAGACCACCGATTTGAGCCCAGAATTGTAGAAAGCATCTATTGATAGTAAATATGCATTTTTAAAAAAGACTGAATTAAGTCAATCAATACTGACTATCTTGGCGATAGTTTAAATTTTTTTCCATGGTCCTTGAACCATTTTAACTGAGAAAATGTCATTGTGAATGATTTTCCATTATATATTTAGTGGAAAGGCGAAGCTTTCTTGTTCCATACGTTACGAACAATATCTAAGATTTTAGTATAAATGGAGAGTGTATTCGCTTGGTGGCCTTCCTAAAGCTTGGATCACACCACATACCCGCGAAAGTGATACTTGAATACCAATTCCAGAACATTATTGCTTACTTGCTAACTTATAATATACACAAATAACTTATGAGATACGAAAATACCAAATGCCTAAAGAAAAGATTAAATAATAATGATAATAATAAAGAAAAAGGTTCTCATGAATTGCTTTCCACCGAAGTCTCTAAGCGGTAAAGGCAAGCCTTGCCCTGGAATTGCATCCTATATGATCAATGCAACCCATGCGCCAGGTAAGAATCACGATAACGTACAGAAATATAATTTTTGCTGAATCCAAAATTAGAAGATCGTTAGGTATACCTAATGCTATGCAATCCAATATTCCAACTTAACTTTCAAACGTTACTACTTACAGATCATCATGAGCATAAGAGTCTCTAGCAATAGCTCCTGTAAGAACCACGATAAGTGCAGGAATTCCTGTAATGACATACGTGTATAAGGAAATACAATTGTTTTAGTAATCCAAAATAAGCCTACATTAGTCATGGGCCTAGCTCTATCCTTTCCCCGTTTTTTGTATAGGCCTACTTATGTTATTGTTTTGCTGTCCAGCTCACAATTTTTTAACACGGTCATGACGGCACTATACTACTTTTTATAATGATAAAGATATCTCGATTGTTATACTATCCGGGGTTTCTTTGTACAAATCACATGCCATGTCGAATGTCGTTAAATAATGGTTATAACAAAAGAATTACACATAAATGGCAACATTTACGAATTTATGTGCACTGTTGGACTATAATCCGTTTGCAAAACCATGCAGACACTTCATGTTAATAGTAAGCAATATTCCCATTAAAAAGATATAATGAATCAAATATCGTACCCCATGCAGCTAAGGAAGCCTTGATCATGAAATTCTGGATGTAGGTGTTAAAGATCTTCACGATAATGAGGTAGGTATTGTACCCTTCTACACCCATCCATGCAATAGACGACAAAACGAAGAAGTGAACTAGGGCCGTCAGGAACCCACAGGGTCCAGCTTGGACCTCACGATAATCTCTGGTAGAATCGAGAGAGATCATGATGACAAATGTCGTGTAGAGACATAGCAATGTCAGGCACAGGCAGATGAAGATCTTGTTAGCCTGTTTGGTCCTCAAATCCCTATCAAGATTGGAATATAAGAATAAGGTTAGGAAAGCGTCGAAGCAATATTGTACCATACATGTACAAGTTTACCATCACCTGATTGGCAACACATTAACAAAAAACGCCAAACAACAAGAAAACGAAGTAAAATCGAGGGGAAATGTTTGTAAAATGAGGAGATTACGTGGTTGTGCCTTACTTTCATACATGTATCTCTTTTAACACTGCCATACACTGGACACAACCCTCAGAATGGCCATGCGTGTTGAATATAAAAATTATCTGAGTGTAACTATTTAGGACGGTGTCAAATGCGAGAATAGTACGCCAAAGATGTTCGAAATTAATATGCTTTTTATTCTCTGCAAACCGCACACCAAACGGCAGATGGTTTGCTTTACGAAGTTAATAGAGTATCAATGTAGAATATATTGATTTGCTACAAACAAATTATTACTAATTACAACCTATTTATGACTCTCGTCACACCATCCCTTCATCACCAAGCAACTTATGATATTATAGACGTTTATCTTCTTGTTTTTCCATTTCTTCTTCTTCTCCTCCTTCTCCCCCTCTGTACATTACTTCAAACAGAAGTGATACCAAACAGAACTGTCCTGCAGGTTTATACGTATTCCATCTCATTTGATCAAGAGATACTTTTATCAAAAAGGTGGTTATTTGAATTTGCATGATTATTTAATGAATTTTAAAAATGCATCTGTTTCATAGTGTATGTACCTATTCCACGTTCAAAAGCTTCCAAATAAAGTTGAAAATAAAACGACCAGAGACTAATTACACATTCTGTCTCATTTGTGTTACATTAATGATTGCATTATTTCTTCTTAATGGGCTCACTTGTTCCACAGGTAGGTTGCCAATGTGACAAGAAGACTGAAGATAGAAATACAGCATCCAATGTAAGTCAGGATGTTGTATGCCTCGATTAATGAACCCTCCTGTCCATGGATATCCTGTAACATGAAAGAAAATTGAGCCCAAACTGAAACATCTACTTCGAATGCTCAAATAAAACTGATTATTTTACCATTATCTCTCATAAAGTCTATGTGTCGTTAATTGAAAACTGAGAAATCTGGGGTTCATTATAATAGAAAGTGGTGACACCTCGTATTACTAATGGAAACAAAATAATATCACTTTACTACCTTTCACTCGAGACACCACACCTTCAAACTTGTTTTGATCTCAAGAGTGAAAATATTATTCATACCCAATTGAAGACCAGCTTTACAGTGTGAGTCAGAAAAAAGTTTACACCTAGAAAGATGCTAATTATTTTAAAAATCATCTATGAAAAGTTAATTATTATACATCTTACGAAAGAGTGTTTTATCCCAAATCATTTGGCGTCATTTTTTGTGGTATGTGTTCATGCACAGGAGGCATCGTTTGCGAAAGTGCAAAAAATGACTTGCGCCAAAGTTGCTTACGTGATGTTTGAAAAAAACAATTGGGATTTGGGTATTAATTCGGTCTTTGCAGATCCAAATAACATCCCTAACAAAATTAATCATGCCACACATATCAAATATCGAATATAAAATATCAACGAACATTTTGTGCGCGCGCGTGTGTGTGTGTGTGTGTGTGTGTGACTTTGCTACTGCAAAGACCATATGCAATGCATTTCTTTTTAATACATTCAACTCATTCTCTCACTCCGCTAATCCCAACATATTACATGCTGTAAGCA
Source organism: Strongylocentrotus purpuratus (assembly GCF_000002235.5). NCBI lineage: Eukaryota > Metazoa > Echinodermata > Echinoidea > Camarodonta > Strongylocentrotidae > Strongylocentrotus > Strongylocentrotus purpuratus. Next base: position 745,149 of record NW_022145574.1, on the reverse strand, counting down.
TCACTTTGGAGCAAGTCGATTTTTGCACTCTCGCAAACAATGCTTCCTGTTCATCCAAGCGTGATCACATTCCATACAAAAATGATACCAAATGATTTGGGATAAAACACTCTTTCATAAGATGTGTAATAATTTATTGCTCATAGATGATTTTTTTTTAATAATTAGCATTTTTCTAGGTGTAAACTTTTTTTTGACTCACACGGTATACTCCATCGTTCTTCGGAAGTAAAGGGGAATTGTAAATGGGGAAGAGGTCGAACAATGACCACTTGTCCACAAACACCTGGTAGTATTGTTTAACATGTCTGGAAAGAAACTAGCTTAGCCGTTTCCATTCGCACAACAGCAGGCGTGATATATACTGTCGCCCACTATATAGTACATAAACCATACTATTTAATCTGTAGGACCAAGGAGTTAGTAGGACCAACTTTACCCCTCGGTCATCAAGAGTATTATCACGCTACAGCTCTAGGTAACCTACTGCGTTTAGTGGGGTTATAAATGTCGGGGAGTAGTTAAATGGTGATAATGTATATGAAAATTGCCTAATTGCTTTTCACTGACCATTATAACAGCGAAGTTGGTAAGATGATCACACGCACAGCGCACGATCTCCTCATCAGAGCGATCATCGGATGATGTGATTCCAGAAACAAGAACACACCCATCTTGGGACCAATCTTCCTCCTCCTCATCCCAGAATGAACACATGGGATTCACGTATCCAGACTAAACAACAACAACAACAAAATCCGCAACACCCATAATAGAATTAGTTAAAAAGACATAAAGGAAGAATGAATGACAACTTTGATTGGTTTAGTTTAAAGCCCATTTGTCATGAGGGGAATCAAACACAGGAGTAAAAAAAAAAGAGAAAATAGATTGCTATACATATAAAGTTTACATTTTCGCCTATTTATGTCAAAAATTATAATTATCTATAAAAACTGCTAAAGGCAGATTACAAAATAATAAGTATGCTATGTAAAAAAAAAAAAAAATCATTGTAATAGGTCTTACCATTATTGTAGTGAAGGTAAAATTGATGAACTCTGTCAAGGCTGCTACTTTCCCTTGACCAATACTGAGAGAAATCACGGGAGAGTTAGCTGATCGATTGAAGCCTTCATTAGCTGCACTTAAAGTGCGCAATGATTTAGAAATGAACAAGGCTGGAGTCGAAAATACATTGAAGTTGACCCGGACATATTCACCACTGCCATTCGACGGCGATCCTGAGAGTGGGACCGTGGACGAAATGACGGATGCAACTGAAGGTGGAATGTTGACCTGAGCGATGATGCCTGGTCTTGTACCAATGACGTCATCGCGGTCATCTTGGGTCGGAGCATTGATGGTAATATTGGCCTTGGTCAGGTCTGAAGGACTGGATCCAGCTAGCGAAAGCACAAGACCACGCATTATGTCGTCAGCAGGTACACTCTGGACCTGTTATGTGAATTCGGACTTCAATTATTATTATTAATATTCTTATTATCATAATCATCATCATCATTATTTCTAATATTACTATCATTACAATTATTATTATTATTGTATTATAATGTTGTTGTAGAAATAGGGAACTGGGAGAGGAAACCTTCGCTTTGAACTATTCTCCCTTGACAAATTCGTAAAAGCAGATCAGTTGAGGTGTTCAAAAGTAATCTAAAATCATTTCTATTTGGATTGGAATATAATTAATTATTCCCTTTTATTTCATTTTTCAGTATTTGTATGAAATCTAAATGTCTTTATGTGATTTTTCCTTCGCAATAGTGCACCTTGGGTATTTGATTTCAAGTGGCTTTGGCGCCTTACAAATCGAATATTATCATCATCATCATCATCATCATTATCATTGATAGTATTTGTATTATTGTCAATACTATCATCAATAACCTATTTTATTAATATTATTTTAATTCTTTTTCTATTTGATTAATTGTTATCATTATTGTCATCATTATTATTGTCATCGTTATTATTATTATTGTTATTATAATCGTTATCGTTGATGATGATTGAAAATGAAACGATTGCAACCATGCACATAAGTAAGGTATCCCACAAATTCTAAATATGAAGAATCATGCACACATAAATGCACAAATAATGATGTTGTTTGGCAGATCTACACAACTACATAAACAAAAATGGTGAAAGTGTCGCGCCTTGTTGGACACCAGATTGAATGGGACCACAATAGATGATTGGCAGTGTCAGATTTTTAAACAAAATATTTATTTTGAACATGCATGCAAACAATTATACAACTTGGAAGTGAACTTCTATATTTTAGTATACTGGTGGATATCAAATAATTTTTTCGTAGCCTATGATATAAATGTAAAATCACCTGTACGGCTATATTTGGCTGCTGAATGATGAGCATCCCACCATCGGCAACATCAACACGACCGATTTGTTCCTCAAAAGCCTGGACAAATTTACTTATTGCCCCACCTTCTTCCTCTGCGGCTTCAAGTTCCTTTGTTTCTACCTGAGCTATATTGCTCACAATACTCGTTATAGAGTTTGTTACCTGTCAATTCAAACACAATGGATGAAGATGGTTTAAACTATAGTAGGAGAAAGTTGCCAAATCTCGGAAATCAAACTGAATGACGATAGGATATTAAATAATTAAATAACATGACAGCCTTAGCACAGCTGTTCTTTTAAAGCCGTTACACAACTTCTGGATGAAGCAACTGCCAAGGTGTCAACACGATATGAAAGGGTAGTGAGATACCGAAATCTGTCATAGAACCAATAAGATATTATACAAAATTAAAAGAAAAAGAGCCTGATACGGGGCAAGGCTCTAGTAAATTCTTCATTCACAGTAGTTTAGCTTTAAGGCGTCCAATATTATTAAAATCGATTATGATATTTACCGCTTTCACATCTATGGCAATTAAATACATGTACCGAAAGGAAGGCTCCAATTTGTTTACCATTAGATGATTATCAGAACATAATAAAATAATTGAATTCATAAAAAAATCGCTAAGTCATGTTCAATATGATTGGTCTGGCATCGTGCAGAATACCTCTTCACTAGTAAGATTTTGATGCACAATGTTTGATGTTATCTCTGCCACAAACGTGATGTCATCTGATGTGATATCTTCGATGTTGGAAGTAACAGACGATACTTGCTGACTCACTTCACCTGCGTTTTCTTCATCTACGATTACCTAAAATTTGAGGGGAAAATATAATTACAGCATGTTTATATTGAGTGATATGACTTTCTCTCCTTTACCCTAATGAAGCCGAGTTATTTCAAGGATTTCTAATACCGTGGGGGGGGGGGGGGCATTTTGACAGGGGCTGATCCAGCAGGCGGCGAGGGGGGGGGGGGCAATTCGTGAGAAAATATTTAGCGGGGCATAAGCGGGGGGGGGGGGGGGTAATGAGCACTATTTTGTTTTACTAAACACCCCCCCCCCTTGAGGAAGAAAAAAGGTAGGAAAATGGAGAGGAAAATTGGTACACATATTGAATTAGTATAATGAACATCATGGCAACAAAACTTTTTCATCATTTCGCTTCGTTCATTATTTTTGGCAAAATGTTCAAAACATACCTACTTTGCAGTTTAACAGTATTCAAATGGTTGGGAAATAATTTGTTTGGTATATGTAAACACTTCAACGGATGAACTACATGGTTTGTTTAAAATTAAAATTAAGTAAAAAAAAACACATTAATTGTTATAATTATCAAATAATAATCGTCATTTTAAAATGTTCTGGGTAAAAAACATACAAAGTTTTCTATTGTTTTTTGTTTGTTATATGTATAGGATGAACCAAGGATGGGTCTCACTTAGTGGAATGTGAGTGTAAACCTTCTTAACAATGACAAAGATCAAGTGATTTTGAAATGATTATTGATTCTTCGACAGGCTAGCACACTAGCAAATGGAGAAAATGCACAATTTGATTGACATGTGATCAATAATTGTAATTTAACACCCCTACCGTTGGTCCGAATTGCTACCAAATTTGGTATCAAAATGTGCGGGGGAATTGACAGAAAAGTAAAAAAAACATGGATTCGAAAATTAAAGGGGTTAATACGCAGCGCAAAACATTTTTACTCATTAGCGTTAAGGTAACATAAAATTAGCGAACATGTTTCCCTTAAAATCACATTTTACCAGGTTGTCATGATCAGTGGCATGTACAATATGCTAAACACAAGTGCATTAAATATGAAGGTTCTTACAAAAGTCTCTTCTCAATGATTGAAATTTGAAAAGAAAATTCCAAAAACCTGTGCAATTTCGTTGAGAATATCTGTGACATTTCTAAATGGTCCGCAATTATCCACAGGTTGCCACTGGCTCTGGGTAATACCATCGCCGATACACAGAGCCCGTCCAATCGGTTCATTAACTGTTCGGTATAACAATAAAAATACACACATAGTTATCATATCAAAAGCAGACTGGCAAAACAATTATTACCAGATACAAAAAAGAAGGGGACATACTAATGAAGTAAAGAAATACCGTCTATGATTGAAATTTCCTCAAGTAATTCATGACACTGGAACTATTCAAAACATTCAACTACACGCGCGGATCTTGAATATTATTTTAATCGGAGGGCTGGGGGCTTGGGGTTCCTGCATTCATTTTCTACGTGACCCTCGCTTTAATTCATTTGTATTGATTTCATGAACACAGTTTGGGGGTTTGAATATCTATGAGGAGGGGCTTTTAGACACTAAGCCCCTATCTTCATTCGCTAGTGTTCAATAATGGAGTAAAAACAAATTACATCGGTTGAACATCGTGATAATAAAGCTACTTTTGAAATGATATTGCGAGCTAATGAGTCATTCTCGATCGCGCAGTTGCCATTCTTCAAAGGGAATGTATCATGGCAAATACTGGTTAACGCCGTCTACGTCTTCATTTGGAAACCTGCACGTAAACGAATGTACTTGATTAACTGGGTCAGCGCGCTAGCGTTCGCGAAACAGACTGAAGTTCTCCCCACGCTTCGGTTTCGCGTACGTTGCACGCATGTGAATGCTGTGGTCGCGTCGTCCGTAGTCGTATTTTACCCGATTGGCCCCGAGTATTGTTTTCTTGCGGCGGCTCACCGCGCCATATCTGAACTAGCCTATTGGGAAATTATCATATTAATCGTACACTTCCCCAAATTAAAAATGAACGAAAGACCCACAAAACAAACCTTGAGTAGTGTTGAATGGACACATTCCTGTTGAATTTGCCCATGTTCCGTTTTCACCCACCGGAAATTCGACTTTTTCAAAGCGAGGAGATATCCATGAGACATTCTGGCAAATAGCTTCACAAAAGAGAATGTAATGTAATGTAATCACTATAAATAAGAATACAAATTATTTAAAGAAGTACTTTAGAATGAAGGGCCAAAAGGCCGCAGAAACAGACAACACCCGCGCAAAGAGGAACACGCACACACCCACCCACACACACACACACACACAGTCGTACACGTGTGTAAATATATACATGTATATATATATTTATATATATTTATATATACTTTACGGCGTCATTACACGAACATGTGTAGTGAACAAATTGTTCATTATTAAAATAGACATGGTCATTAGCAGGACATTTTCGTGTCCTGTGAACGATTGAACAAAAGAAGTAATGCCCTCTACGTGGGGTGTCGTGGTCGAGTGGATAAGTCACCGGACTGTGGATCACAAGGTCCGCGGTTCAAGTCCCGCCGCGGCACTAATGTCCTTTGGCAAGACATTGATCTACATTTGCCACTCTCCACCCAGCTGTTAAAATGGGTACCCGGTAGGATGCGAAAGCTAATGTGGTTTGATTAGCAAGTGGCGCTTGTAAAATGGCGACTGGCTGGAATGCTCCCCAGGGAGTGGAAAATGTGCATACCTTGTGTGCGGGTAAGCCTGAATCCGATGACCGGGGTAATAATATGTTGTAAAGCGCTGTGATACACATGTATGTCTGTAAGAGCGCTATATAAATGCCAATATTATTATTATTATACGTACGTTTGAATGCATGTAGAGGAAACCGACAAGAAACAAAGAGTTTACTCACTAGTCATTAGTAATATTGGTTATATTGTTTTTAATTTACGGTAAGGGTAAGGGTTTCGGTTGCGGTTGAGAGCTGGGTTAGGGTAAAGGTATCTTGCGTTTCAAATTACCTAACGTACCGATGCCACACGTCCAGTTAAGTGGCGAATTCGGCATAGCCCAATCCACTCCCCTTCGGAAGCCAAGGTTTAAACAAATGCTTGCAATGAGTGGTATCATGAAGGCGGGACAAAACAAAATGATGACCCCTAGCTTTTCGCGTCACCTACCTGCCATCCCATCAATCTAAGGATACCCCACGTCCTTATACACAATAAATTGACTTTCACAACTACATGTATATGAATGAATTTGGTACCGTTATCTTGAACTGAAATGGTGTTTGAATCGAGAAAACCGTTCGATTCATTGGCTAGACTGTCAAGAGATAGACCAATAAGATCTTGTGTCTCCGTTGCCGTCATATTGGTCCGCTCGATGTAGAAATTCATGTCAGCTTTGACGCTTCCTGGTCTGAAGGATCTGCATACTACTGATAGACTCTGCAAACCAGTACTGGTTCGGACGCCTTGCTCCATCTTTAAACAGATACAAAATAACAAACATAAAATTTGAAATGTTTAATATATATTTCCCCCTTCTAAGACTGATACTCTTTTGTAACTCATTAAAGTATACGTCATAACCATAAACCCTTCGCATGCAACATTGTGTCCATACTATATTCAGAAGAATATACTTATGATAGAATTGCATTTTTTAAGAGAAAAAAAATTGAAGAACTGAATGAAAGTATATGTACCGTAAGCGTATAAACGGTGATGTGAATTAGCTTTGACCTTAGAATGTTACCCTCGACAGCACCATAATGGGAAGGTCCTCCAAATGCAATTTTCTAGGTGTAAACTTTTTTTGACTCACACGGTATGTATGTGCAATCAGTCTTCACCAAATCCCTGCTAGGAAACTTGTTGCACAACGTACTCGCACTCTATTATTAAATTGTCTATTTTAAACCCAAAACAATATTATGCCAACCTTGCAGAATATCACAAGAGCGGGATAGGCCTTTTTTATATGCACCAATTACTGTTAGGATATACTTACGTAGGTGCTGATGTTGAGCGCTGTTTCTTTATAGAGTTTAGACGTTTGGTCATGAAGCTCATCGCTGAATGGAATGGCAAATCTAGCGTTCAAAACTATTATATTGGTCAGATCTGAAAATACAAACATACGCATTGAGAATCAGTGGCACAGATTTAGGGGAGGGCACAGAGGAACGCCCCCCCCCGGGCCCGAGGAAAAGGGGGGAATTCTCCTGATGAAGAGGGCTTATAGCAAACAAAAAATACCCAAATACAAGTAACTTAAACATAACTTTAAGAAAATGTCTTTAAATACGAATTCGATATTAAATCAGTATTTGTATGAGAATATTTCTCTCATACTTAACACATAATGTACCCAGTATAATCACGTTCGTTTTGTTTTACGCGCTGGTATCTCTCAATTGCGATCAAATTTGTGTTGTTGTTATTTCTTATTTTCACGCGTAGCATTAGAAATAACATTAATATCTTCAAAACTTAATTGAATTAAGAAATTCCTATTCTCTATATAATTTCTTTTCCTATGGAAGTTTGATTAAGACAAATGCTTGTAACGTGTATCAGATATGTAATCAATGTAAATGAATTTTTAATGAATAATTTGCTTATTATTTGCCAAGTTGCCTGACAAAGACAGAGTTTACAGGCTTGTAATGATGTTTAATACAGAGGAGCTGTAAGTCTTTAATAACGTATGCCTGCTAGTTCCATGCTCTCTTCATAAAACCTCTCGCAATCACAAGGGTATTCGATGTGTTTAGAGGGCAGAGATGAGATCTTGCTAGAGTACACAAGTCGCCTTGCTTAAAGGCTAGACACAACCCTAAATTTTATAATTTGTATGTGACTTTGGTTTGAATCAAGCACAGTTTTACCTTTGACATATACAGATGCTCGCATCGTGTCTAAAGTTTCTCCATTTCTCCCCGAGCCTCGGCAGAAGTAATACCCGATGTCACTTGGCGTGACAGACATGATTATCAAAGGATTCTGATTTTCACTGTTAGGCAAGAGGACATCGTCTTTGTACCAGTGGTATCGCTTGGCATTGTTGAAACGACATGTCAGCTCCACATAGGCATTGATGTTGACTATCTGGCTTGACGGATAGACAGAAACCTCCAAAGGAACTGTATTCGAGGTAGGAATTAAAAAATATGGTGGCGAATGAAGTAATTTTGTTTTCAATAATGATGATGATAATGATAATGATGATGGTGACAGAAGTCGTGAAAGTAATAATGATGATATTAGTTGAAGAAGGAGAAGAAGAGGAATAATATTGATAAAAAACAATGAAATTAATTATGATAACAATAATACCACGACTAATGATAATAATGAGACTTGAAATAATACTATTAATAATTATCATTGGATTTATATAGCGCCTTTTCCAAAGAATACAAGGCGCAGTCTCTTAGACTATCAACAATTTAAGAGGAGTTGTACAGGTAATTTTTCAGTTGAATTTTGAAGAAATCTAGTGAAGTACTGTTTCTTAAGAACGAGGGGAGTTTGTTCCAGGGACGTGGGGCTAAGGACTGGAAGAATTTATTACCCTACTACCTGTATTATTCATAATAATGATAATAATAACAGCTACATTTATATACACGAAATACCAAGGGATGCTCAAGGCACCTACAAAATACTGTTATGATTCCTACACTGGCAAGCCTAGCTGCCCTAAGGCTCTGCAAGCATTCAAATAATACATTACTAACATGTATCAATTTTCTACACCTGGGTAGATAGTGACAAATGTCTTGTCAAAAGACAATGGTGCTGTCCTGAATCACAAACCATGTGATCCCAAGGAGGTAGTATAAGCTCTTTGGTGATCCTCAGTCCGGTGACGTATGCATAAGACCATCTTCAACGTGTTAGGAGGACTGGACTTCAAAGATTTAATCCATAGATTAAACAAGTAATGTTGTCCCGGCATGATTGCATTTGCATTAGGGTTAGGGTTAGGGTTAGAATTAAAGTTAGAGTATGCTGGGACAAATCGGCCCCGTTTTTGCAGCGGGGCCGAGTTGTCCCCGAGCCCGAGTTAGCCCGGATCTTTGATATTCATTCACTTATACAATAGAAACGACGTGAATAGCGACAGCGGATGAATATATACCACCTCCCCCAGAAAAGGAAAGTATTTCGATATTTTATTTCATATCCAGATATGATGACAAGATATTTGATTTACTTATTCAGAAATAAAAAAAGTTTCATTTTCATTTCTGAGGGTAAAAACTTGTGTCAAAACATTTTCCAAATTTTGGTTCCTATTCACCCGTCTTTCGAAACGATGTGAATCATGGATTTGCAAAACGTAATTTCGAGGGCCCTTTTTCGATCCGAACACTAACTTAGGGTAAAGTTGAAATGATATCACCTTTTCTCGATGTTTGTCCACGTAACTTTATTATATTTTTAATGGATGAGATGAATGAATATATCTAAATAATACTTCAAAGAACTTTAGCACATAATAGTTAATAATAAGCTGGACAACTTTGTCAAAATATTAGGGACACATCTCGGCTTCTGTAGAAGCCCGTCGTCTCCAAAGTGTTAAGATGCATACAAGTAAATTCAAACATATGACTTACGAGTTGGTTCATCACAATGGATCCCCTCATAATGATCTCGGCATTCACACTCGTACTGCCCTTGTCCAGTGGGACGACAGACACCATTGACGCACGGGTTTCGTTGGGTGCAAGGATCGGCGTTACCTGTCAAAAGTTAGTTTCTAGTAAAATTGTAGTAGTATAGAACTTACGAATGAATGCTTGCAGCTTTCATCCTCAGTTTCCTGGGTACCAGTGTCTAGACATAATGTTATGATGTGTTTACTTTTAAGATGTGAAGAGGGAATCTCAAAGAAGAAAAACATGGAAAGATTCAACCACTGATAACAGCTTGAGAGCTCTAAACGAAAATCATGGGCGAAAAAACCCGAGATAACTTTATTTTCCCACGTTTATGTTTTTTCAAAGGCTTATTCCGAAACGAAAATTATCCATACCTGAAGGTTCGTGATTCTAAAAATTAAATAGTGTTCATTCAACTTAGAAGATTCTTTATTCCGAAAATTACACAAGGTTCATAATTATGAAAACGAATTGAGGTTTGAAATTCAGAAGGTTCGTAATACCATACACGAGTTCGGGTTCGATTATAAATATTTGGAATAACGAACCAATGTAAATATTGACTCTTTTTAATAGTTTGCCATTCCGAATCCTATAAGAACTTCAGAATGAAAAACTCTGTTCTATTTCCAGAGTTTTGGACAATTGGGAAAATGCCATGTTTACCAAAATAACAACGCATTTCGCTGGAGTTTATTATGTGTATGTAAATAATACATGTATATTTACATACATACATACTAACACACATACGTTCATTATGTTTGACATGTCAGTATATGTGTCTCTGTATTGTAAAATTGGCTTCCTAAATTCCCATTCAATTTAGCTATACCGCTTACTTATTTCACAGTTCCGGCCGATGAATAGATCCATGCAAATACACTGGTAAACGAGTTCAGTTTGCACACACGTACCTCCATTTAGACAGGGTGTTGGGAGACATGCGTTCTCTGTACACAGAAAAGGGAGCAATGTAAAGAGTGAGAAAGGGAAATAATCATCATGGGAATAATTCCAGAGATCCACGTGGTTGTCCATTCTGTTTGAATTTATTGATGAAAATGCGCTTCAATAAAATGGTATATGCATTGAAACAGAACTATACACCTATATTAAAGATGTAGGCGCTTAATTTACATAGTTAGCAGTTGTTGTGTGGCATAGGAAAGGACATACATTGTTGGTCATAACGGTGGAATAATTATTTTTACCCCAATTAATGGAATGATTTTGACAATGATTTATTCCTAATAGTATACAAATAACGAATGAAAAACATTCGTTATTTGTTTTATACAACATCGAAGAAGATCTAATAGAACGTTAATCAACAATATGCTTTACTCCTTATATTAAAGATAAATTAAAGTTGGAGTCAAGCCTTCTCGATTACATTAAGATTGCCTTCGCGTCAGATACACGCAGGCATACGCGCACAGCAGAGAGGTACGCAGTCTGCATATAACCAAAAATGCACGGCGAATATAACCAAACATGCACGCCCGTGCAATAGAACATCTATTGAATATCATGTGACCAACAATCCTCCAATCAAATGACAAGGATCCACGTAGGTGTTGTATAAATCTAAATAATAATATACGTTCTCTGATTTTATTGAATACTAATTTGCGAGTGTTTGTTTTGCGTGACTGCTAAAGCATGTGTATACTACTATGCTAATTACTAGGGGACCTACGTCCTTAAGTCATAACTAACAGTAATGAGGATTAATGCCTCACAAAAGGGCACTAATATAGCACATCGACACGGTTTCGATCCTGGGGCCTCACAGTAACGAGGACATTGCTTAGCCACTGAATCCTGACTGTACGCATGAATTCGTAAGTTCTATGCTACTCCATGAATTGGGATTTTTTTTTCCAACGTTATGAGCGACAGTGTACGTATGCATTGACTTCTTTCCTTTTTCTTTCTTTCGTATTTTCATGAATTTATCTTCGATCATATTTTCTCCGGTTCAGAAAGTGCATTCTATTTTCTGTTAGGGAGTCTATCGAAATGAGCCATGCTTCCACCTAGATTTCTTGATATTCCACTTCAGATTTCGTGTTATGCTCCTTAACGATAAAGGTCATGCGATTGCACTGTGAAAGAAACGTTGTGGAATCGAGCAGAAAAGGTTGATCATCTATCATATAAACATTGGTGTGTACTTGATGATTCTGGAATCACCAGAATGATAGGAAATTTGGCCGAGTCACGTGCGCGATACGTGAGCGATATCTATCCGGTCCAAATAGATATAATAATTTACCAAATATATCAATTAGTAGGCGGTTTCTCGGCGAAATTTGAATCATCACGTATTAGTCAAAACATATTCTTTCACAATGATTGGTAATAAGAGCCCCACTGGTCTTTTTACCTTTAGGTATGTTATTTAACTCGGTACAAATTTGTTACTCCTTTTACCTGTAAATCATTTATCTAACCATCTATCTACTTCAGTCGAACCGTTAGACTGACTCCAAACCGACTCCAAACCGACTAAATATGTCACCGATTTCATTAAAATATATTCAAATAAGACAGATCGATAAGAATCACATACTCACTTAATAGGTCAATGGAAATTTGCTCAACGTCCATATTTGAGACTGCTGTAACCCTTTGTGTTGGATAATTCTCATTTTATAACTGGTAGGATACCAGTTATCACTGCTTCAATACACAGAGCTTTAGATTCAACCGATATCTTAAAAGAAAATTAATTCAACACTCACTTGGTAGGTCAATAGAAATTATCTCAACGTCTATTTGGAGACTGGAGTAATTATTTGTTCCTATGACAGCAAACCACATCTCATTGGTATCTACATAGACATCATCAGGCTGGTAGTCTATTTTTCCATGTACATATGCCACAGTATGAGTCGCGTAGTTTGTATATCCAATAATAGTTGTGATGACAGACTGTATGTCAGACGGGTCGTTCCCTGTCCCTATTTGGACTTCATCGTCAATATAAAGATATAAATGTTGGAACAGAACTCGAAATCCATTCGCGGCGTTTGTTTGTAGAATGCTTGCTTTATATAATCGTGTTGTGTCGGTCCGTGATAAAGAGATGAAATGTGATTCGCCTTCCTGGAGATAAGTTGCTGAATAATCTGTAAGGGGAAGTAAGAACGAATTTTAAAAAAGTCACATGTACATGATTCTTTTCAGTTCTTCAACAAGGAATTGGTTTAAAAGATTCGTCATCTTGCACTGACAGCTTATCTGGGAGCCTTCTAATTTACTTAGAGGAAAGTACATTCCCCCAAAATGTATAGACCTAACCCTATATATCAGTGTTCCTTAAACAGAGCCCACTGTCGGGTCGTTTTTAACCCATCTACCACATGCGAGAAATTTGGCTAGTAGAAATTATGACATGAAATTATGAACACGAAAATCTACCAACTTTGAATAGGGATCGGTTGATAGAGTCAGATGAGAGCATTTTTCCTTTAAATCATATGGACACAATTTGTAAAGGAAACTTCCCTTTTCGTTACAAATTATAGAGACTGGCCTGTCCTAATATGCAGACATATATGTTTTCTAAATGATGATATCTGGTGCTTGGACAAAACTTCATGTGGTCAGTCGAGGCAATTTACGGGGATTAACTCGACAGCTACACTCTGCCTGCCACACTTTTTATCAATGAATTTGATGATACTTTGAGGGTCGAAATCGTATGGTATTAAATGGGTTACTATTAAGGACCAATCTTGGCTTCTACAAAGTTGTGAAAAGTCGATGGATCAAAATTGGACCCCCTAAAAGGCCGACAGCACAAAAGCCATAACTGCAGCGACTAAATTATCCATTAAAATTCAACAAGACAGACGAAACAAGTCTTTCTTTAAAACTTTCTCCATCGTAGAACTGCAATACACTAATGTAATTATGGTATTCATAAGAAAGTGGTAAAAAGAATTTGAGAGAACGGGAGTTTCAAGGCTTTATAATTCCGCACCCGTATTCCAACACCATGTTTGTGTACCTGGGCCCTGTTTCATGAACTAGTTAATAATAACAAGTTATGATAACTGTAATAAGCTACTTAAATCTTGACATTTGATTGGCTGAGAGCAAAATTTCATAGTATCTAAGAATTAACATATGCTAGAAAATAATGAAGTACAATAAAAAAAGCCTGTAATATTTATAAAGAACGCATTACTAAATATAATTTGTTATTGACTTACTGCACGCTAATTCATCCTCGTAATGATCGCAGTGGTAAAGTCCATCGCAAAGGACAGTCGGTGACACGCTCATGTTAGAGCTTGAACAGGCAAATAAGGCTGGTAGAAGATAGAAGATGGAGAGAAAAATAACTTATGATTAGCTCATAATGCTCTGAAATGTAACAATTGAATATACTATGTTTCTTTAAATACTTTCAATAATTAGGCGCGTCAGAATTCACCTTCTTCATACTATTATTTGTGGTAAAAATGAAATCATGGATTATCTTCATCAGTCGACAGGTATTGAATAATTCTCATTTTATAACCAGTAAAACACCAGTTATCACTGCCTCAATAGACATAACTTTAGATTCTACCGATATTTCAAAAGAAAATTAATTTAAAACTCACTTGACAGGTCAATGGAAATGATTTCAACGACCATTCGGAGCCCGAAGTAACCATTTGCTCCTATGACAGCTAACCACATCTCATTTGTATCTGCATATACATCATCAGGCTCGTAGTTTATGTTTTCATCGATAGTTGTGATGCCAGACTGTGTGTCAGACGGATCGTTACCTGTCCCTATTTGGACTTTAGCACCATTATAGAGATACAAATCTCGGAACACAACTCGAAATCCATTCGTAGCGTTTGTTTTGAGCAAGATTGCATTATAGAACCGTCTCGTGCTGGTGTGTGGTAAGGAGATGAAATGTGATTCGCCTTCCTGGAGATAAAATGCTGAATAATCTGAAAGGTAAAAAAAAGAAAAAGAAAAAAACGAAAAAAAAAGTCACCTGTCGATGGTTCTTGTCAATTCTTCAACAAGAGATTGGTAGATAAGCTTCATCATCTTGCATCGATATCTAATATGGCAGCCTCTCCCGAAAAAAATGTGTATAAGCAAAACTGCTCAACCCCGTTATTTAACTAGAGGAAAGGACATTCCCCCAAAATTGTATAGACCTAACCGTATATATCAGAGCTCCCAAAACAGATACCAATGTCGGGTCGTTTTCAACCCATCTACCACTTGCGAAAAATTTGGCTAGTAGAAATTATGACATGACATTATAAACACGAAAATCTACCAACTTTGAACAGGGATCGGTTGATAGAGTCAGATGCCCCTTTAACAAATGAGAGCATTTTTTCC
This sequence comes from Strongylocentrotus purpuratus, assembly GCF_000002235.5. NCBI lineage: Eukaryota > Metazoa > Echinodermata > Echinoidea > Camarodonta > Strongylocentrotidae > Strongylocentrotus > Strongylocentrotus purpuratus. Next base: position 729,911 of record NW_022145574.1, on the reverse strand, counting down.
TTTAAATCATATGGACACGATTTGTAAAGGAAAATTACCTTTTCATTACAAAATATAGAGACCGGCCTGTCCTAATATGCAGACATATATGTTTTCTAAATGATGATATCTGGTGCTTGGACAAAACTTCATGTGGTCAGTCGAGGCAATTTACGGGGATTAACTCGACAGCTACACTCTGCCTGCCACACTTTTTATCAATGAATTAGATGGTACTTTGAGGGTCGAAATCGTATGGTATTAAATGGGTTACTATTTAGGACCAATCTTGGCTTCTACAAAGTTGTGAAAAGTCGATGGATCAAAATTGGACACCCTAATAGGCCGAGAGCACAAAAGCCATAACCCCAGGAATAAATTATCCATTAAAATTCAATGAGACAGACAAAACAAGTCTGTCTTTAAAACTTTCTCCATCGTAGAACTGCAATACACTAATGTAATTATGATATTCATAAGAAAGTGGTAAAAAGAATTTGAGAGAACGAGAGTTTCAAGTCTTTAGATTTCCGCTCCCGTATTCCAACACCATGTTTGTGTACCTGGGCCCTGTTTCATGAAACTAGTTATTAATAACAAGTTATGATAACTGTAATAAGCTATACTTAAATCTTGACATTTGATTGGCTGAGAGCAAAATTTCATAGTATCTAAGAATTAACATATGCTAGAAAATAATGAAGTACAATAAAAAAAACCTGTGAAATTTATAAAGAACGCATTACTAAATATCATTTGTTATTGACTTACTGCACGCTAATTCATCCTCGTAATGATCGCATTGGTAAAGTCCATCGCAAAGGACAGTCAGTGACACGCTCATGTTAGAGCTTGAACAGGCAAATAAGGCTGGTAGAAGATAGAAGATGGAGAGAAAAATAACTTATGATTAGCTCATAATGCTCTGAAATGTAACAATTGAATATACTATGTTTCTTTAAATACTTTCAGTAATTAGGCGCGTCAGAATTCACCTTCTTCATACTATTATTTGTGGTAAAAATGAAATCATGGATTATCTTCATCAGTCGACAGGTATTGAATAATTCTCATTTTATAACCAGTAAAACACCAGTTATCACTGCCTCAATAGACATAACTTTAGATTCTACCGATATTTCAAAAGAAAATTAATTTAAAACTTACTTGACAGGTCAATGGAAATGATTTCAACGACCATTCGGAGCCCGAAGTAACCATTTGCTCCTATGACAGCTAACCACATCTCATTTGTATCTGCATATACATCATCAGGCTCGTAGTTTATGTTTTCATCGATAGTTGTGATGCCAGACTGTGTGTCAGACGGATCGTTACCTGTCCCTATTTGGACTTTAGCACCATTATAGAGATACAAATCTCGGAACACAACTCGAAATCCATTCGTAGCGTTTGTTTTGAGCAAGATTGCATTATAGAACCGTCTCGTGCTGGTGTGTGGTAAGGAGATGAAATGTGATTCGCCTTCCTGGAGATAAAATGCTGAATAATCTGAAAGGTAAAAAAAAGAAAAAGAAAAAAACGAAAAAAAAGTCACCTGTCGATGGTTCTTGTCAATTCTTCAACAAGAGATTGGTAGATAAGCTTCATCATCTTGCATCGATATCTAATATGGCAGCCTCTCCCGAAAAAAATGTGTATAAGCAAAACTGCTCAACCCCGTTATTTAACTAGAGGAAAGGACATTCCCCCAAAATTGTATAGACCTAACCGTATATATCAGAGCTCCCAAAACAGATACCAATGTCGGGTCGTTTTCAACCCATCTACCACTTGCGAAAAATTTGGCTAGTAGAAATTATGACATGACATTATAAACACGAAAATCTACCAACTTTGAACAGGGATTGGTTGATAGAGTCAGATGCCCCTTTAACAAATGAGAGCATTTTTCCTTTAAATCATATGGACACGATTTGTTAAGGAAAATTACCTTTTCATTACAAAATATAGAGACCGGCCTGTCCTAATATGCAGACATATATGTTTTCTAAATGATGATATCTGGTGCTTGGACAAAACTTCATGTGGTCAGTCGAGGCAATTTACGGGGATTAACTCGACAGCTACACTCTGCCTGCCACACTTTTTATCAATGAATTTGATGGTACTTTGAGGGTCGAAATCGTATGGTATTAAATGGGTTACTATTTAGGACCAGTTTTTGGCTTCTACAAAGTTGTGAAAATTCGATGGATCAAAATTGGACACCCTAATAGGCCGAGAGCACAAAAGCCATAACCCCAGGAATAAATTATCCATTAAAATTCAATGAGACAGAAAAAACAAGTCTGTCTTTAAAACTTTCTCCATCGTAGAACTGCAATACACTAATGTAATTATGATATTCATAAGAAAGTGGTAAAAAGAATTTGAGAGAACGAGAGTTTCAAGTCTTTAGATTTCCGCTCCCGTATTCCAACACCATGTTTGTGTACCTGGGCCCTGTTTCATGAACTAGTTAATAATAACAAGTTATGATAACTGTAATAAGCTACTAAAATCTTGACATTTGATTGGCTGAGAGCAAAATTTCATAGTATCTAAGAATTAACATATGCTAGAAAATAATGAAGTACAATACAAAAAACCTATAATATTTATAAAGAACGCATTACTAAATATTATTTGTTATTGACTTACTGCATGCTAATTCATCCTCGTAATGATCGCAGTGGTAAAGTCCATCGCAAAGGACAGTCGGTGACACGCTCATGTTAGAGCTTGAACAGGCATATAAGGCTGGTAGAAGGTAGAAGATGGAGAGAAAAATAACTTATGAGTAGCTCATAATGCTTTGAAATTTTACATTTGAATATACTATGTTTCTTTGAATAATTTTTTTTATTAGGCTCATTAAAACTTTACCTTCTTTATACTATTATTCTGGTAAAACTGAAAACATGGATTATTCTCATCAGTCGACAGGTGTTGAATAATTCTCATTTTATAACCAGTAAAACACCAGTTATCACTGCCTCAATAGACATAACTTTAGATTCTACCGATATCTCAAAAGAAAATTAATTTTAAACTCACTTGATAGGTCAATGGAAATTATTTCAACGACCATTCGGAGCCTGGAGTAACCTTTGGCTCCTATGACAGCTAACCACATCTCATTTGTATCTGCATAGACATCATCATGCCTGTAGTATATGTTTTCATCGATAGTTGTGATGCCAGACTGTGTGTCAGACGGATCGTTACCTGTCCCTATTTGGACTTTAGCACCATAATAGAGATACAAATCTCGGAACACAACTCGAAACCCATTCGTAGCGTTTGTTTTTAGCAAGATTGCATAATAGAATCGTGTTGTGCTGGTGTGTGGTAAGGAGATGAAATGTGATTCGCCTTCTTGGAGATAAGTTGCTGAATAATCTGAAAGGTAAAAAAAAAGAAAAAAAATGGAAAAAAAAGTCACCTGTCGATGGTTCTTGTCAATTCTTCAACAAGAGACTGGTAGATAAGCTTCATCATCTTGCATCGATATCTAATATGGCAGCCTCTCCCGAAAAAAATGTGTATAAGCAAAACTGCTCAACCCCGTTATTTACCTAGAGGAAAGGACATTCCCCCAAAATTGTATAGACCTAACCGTATATATCAGAGTTCCCAAAACAGATACCAATGTCGGGTCGTTTTCAACCCATCTACCACTTGCGAGAAATTTGGCTAGTAGAAATTATGACATGACATTATGAACACGAAAATCTACCAACTTTGAACAGGGATTGGTTGATAGAGTCAGATGCCCCTTTAACAAATGAGAGCATTTTTCCTTTAAATCATATGGACACGATTTGTAAAGGAAAATTACCTTTTCATTACAAAATATAGAGACCGGCCTGTCCTAATATGCAGACATATATGTTTTCTAAATGATGATATCTGGTGCTTGGACAAAACTTCATGTGGTCAGTCGAGGCAATTTACGGGGATTAACTCGACAGCTACACTCTGCCTGCCACACTTTTTATCAATGAATTAGATGGTACTTTGAGGGTCGAAATCGTATGGTATTAAATGGGTTACTATTTAGGACCAATCTTGGCTTCTACAAAGTTGTGAAAAGTTGATGGATCAAAATTGGACACCCTAATAGGCCGAGAGCACAAAAGCCATAACCCCAGGAATAAATTATCCATTAAAATTCAATGAGACAGACAAAACAAGTCTGTCTTTAAAACTTTCTCCATCGTAGAACTGCAATACACTAATGTAATTATGATATTCATAAGAAAGTGGTAAAAAGAATTTGAGAGAACGAGAGTTTCAAGTCTTTAGATTTCCGCTCCCGTATTCCAACACCATGTTTGTGTACCTGGGCCCTGTTTCATGAACTAGTTATTAATAACAAGTTATGATAACTGTAATAAGCTACTAAAATCTTGACATTTGATTGGCTGAGAGCAAAATTTCATAGTATCTAAGAATTAACATATGCTAGAAAATAATGAAGTACAATAACAAAAACCTGTGAAATTTATAAAGAACGCATTACTAAATATCATTTGTTATTGACTTACTGCACGCTAATTCATCCTCGTAATGATCGCAGTGGTAAACTCCATCGCAAAGGACAGTCGGTGACACGCTCATGTTAGAGCTTGAACAGGCAAATAAGGCTGGTAGAAGATAGAAGATGGAGAGAAAAATAACTTATGATTAGCTCATAATGCTCTGAAATGTAACAATTGAATATACTATGTTTCTTTAAATACTTTCAGTAATTAGGCGCGTCAGAATTCACCTTCTTCATACTATTATTTGTGGTAAAAATTAAATCATGGATGATCTTCATCAGTCGACAGGTATTGAATAATTCTCATTTTATAACCAGTAAAACACCAGTTATCACTGCCTCAATAGACATAACTTTAGATTCTACCGATATTTCAAAAGAAAATTAATTTAAAACTCACTTGATAGGTCAATGGAAATTATTTCAACGACCATTCGGAGCCCGGAGTAACCATTGGCTCCTATGACAGCTAACCACATCTCATTTGTATCTGCATAGACATCATCAGGCCCGTAGTTTATGTTTTCATCGATAGTTGTGATGCCAGACTGTGTGTCAGACGGATCGTTACCTGTCCCTATTTGGACTTTAGCACCATAATAGAGATACAAATCTCGGAACACAACTCGAAACCCATTCGTAGCGTTTGTTTGTAGCAAGATTGCATTATAGAATCGTGTTGTGCTGGTGTGTGGTAAGGAGAGGAAATGTGATTCGCCTTCTTGGAGATAAGTTGCTGAATAATCTGAAAGGTAAAAAAAAAAAAAAAAAAGGAAAAAAAAGTCACGTGTCGATGGTTCTTGTCAATTCTTCAACAAGAGATTGGTAGATAAGCTTCATCATCTTGCATCGATATCTAATATGGCAGCCTCTCCCGAAAAAAATGTGTATAAGCAAAACTGCTCAACCCCGTTATTTAACTAGAGGAAAGGACATTCCCCCAAAATTGTATAGACCTAACCGTATATATCAGAGCTCCCAAAACAGATACCAATGTCGGGTCGTTTTCAACCCATCTACCACTTGCGAAAAATTTGGCTAGTAGAAATTATGACATGACATTATAAACACGAAAATCTACCAACTTTGAACAGGGATCGGTTGATAGAGTCAGATGCCCCTTTAACAAATGAGAGCATTTTTTCCTTTAAATCATATGGACACGATTTGTAAAGGAAAATTACCTTTTCATTACAAAATATAGAGACCGGCCTGTCCTAATATGCAGACATATATGTTTTCTAAATGATGATATCTGGTGCTTGGACAAAACTTCATGTGGTCAGTCGAGGCAATTTACGGGGATTAACTCGACAGCTACACTCTGCCTGCCACACTTTTTATCAATGAATTTGATGGTACTTTGAGGGTCGAAATCGTATGGTATTAAATGGGTTACTATTTAGGACCAGTTTTTGGCTTCTACAAAGTTGTGAAAATTCGATGGATCAAAATTGGACACCCTAATAGGCCGAGAGCACAAAAGCCATAACCCCAGGAATAAATTATCCATTAAAATTCAATGAGACAGACAAAACAAGTCTGTCTTTAAAACTTTCTCCATCGTAGAACTGCAATACACTAATGTAATTATGATATTCATAAGAAAGTGGTAAAAAGAATTTGAGAGAACGAGAGTTTCAAGTCTTTAGATTTCCGCTCCCGTATTCCAACACCATGTTTGTGTACCTGGGCCCTGTTTCATGAACTAGTTAATAATAACAAGTTATGATAACTGTAATAAGCTACTAAAATCTTGACATTTGATTGGCTGAGAGCAAAATTTCATAGTATCTAAGAATTAACATATGCTAGAAAATAATGAAGTACAATACAAAAAACCTATAATATTTATAAAGAACGCATTACTAAATATTATTTGTTATTGACTTACTGCATGCTAATTCATCCTCGTAATGATCGCAGTGGTAAAGTCCATCGCAAAGGACAGTCGGTGACACGCTCATGTTAGAGCTTGAACAGGCATATAAGGCTGGTAGAAGGTAGAAGATGGAGAGAAAAATAACTTATGAGTAGCTCATAATGCTTTGAAATTTTACATTTGAATATACTATGTTTCTTTGAATAATTTTTTTTATTAGGCTCATTAAAACTTTACCTTCTTTATACTATTATTCTGGTAAAACTGAAAACATGGATTATTCTCATCAGTCGACAGGTGTTGAATAATTCTCATTTTATAACTAGTGAGACAACAGTTATCATCGCTTCAATAGACAGAGCTTTAGATTTCACCAATATTTTAAAAGAAAAATGATATAAAACTCACATGATAGGTCAATTGAAATGATTTCAACGACCATTCGGAGCCCGGAGTAACCATTTGCTCCTATGACAGCAAACCACATCTCATTGGTATCTACATAAACATCATCGTGCTCGTAGTTTATGTTTCCATGGATAGTTGTGATACCAGACTGTATGTCAGATGGTTCGTTACCTGTCCCTATTTGGACTTTAGCACCATCAGAAAGATACAAATCTCGGAACACAACTCGAAATCCATTCGTAGTGTTTGTTTTGAGCAAGATTGCATTATAGAATCGTGTTGTGCTGGTGTGTGGTAAGGAGATGAAATATGATTCGCCTCTTTGGAGATAAGTTGCTGAATAACCTGAACGGTAAAAAAAAAAAAAATATATATATATATATATATTTCTTCAACAGAGATTGGTAGATAAGCTTCATCATCTCGCATCGATATCTAATCTGGCAGCCTCTCCCGAAAAAAATGTGTATATAAGCAAAACTGCTTAACCCCCTTATTTACCTAGAGGAAAGGACATTTCCCCCCCCCCCCCAAAAAAAAAAAAAATAAATAAAATGTATAGACCTAACCGTATATATCAGAGTTCCCAAAACAGATCCCAATGTCGGGTAGGTTTCAACCCATCTACCACTTGCGAAAAATTTGGCTAGTAGAAATTATGACATGACATTATAAACACGTCAATCTACAAACTTTGAACAGGGATCGGTTGATAGAGTCAGATGCCCCTTTAACAAATGAGAGCATTTTTCCTTTAAATCATAATAATAATAATATAAGTTTATAACGCGCACGCATCCGAAACTTCCGATCAAGGCGCGACAAAAATGAATAAGCAGATTACACAAAACAGTTCAACAGATATTATTTCTAAACGTTATTAAACTTAAATCTTAGATAAACAGGAATTCAAATCTGATATAAACAGAAATTCAAGTATTGGACAAACAGATAATACAGTTCACATATAGTTCTTTAAGTCATGAAACTTAAACATCAGATAAATAAATACGCTTTCAACTGTGATTTAAATTGTTCTGTGGATTCTAATTGTCTAAGATGAGAAGGAAGAGAGTTCCAGAGGACGGGTGCAGCTTTGGCGAAGGACCTGTCTTCATACGTAACCGTTATAGTCATTGACACGACTAGTCTCGTAGCCGCTGAAGACCTCTGACCTCACTGACTGCGTTACTAATACCATCTCAGAGAGGTACTGGGGGGCCTGACCATGCAGAAACTTGAAGGTAGTCAGACAAATCTTGAACACGATTCTCTTCTTCTTTACCGGTAGCCAGTGCAATTGACGAAGGAAATGACTTTTTCGCGCATACTTCCCTGCCTAATTAGTAAGAACATGGGCTGCGTTGTTGTGTACTCGCTGCAAACGAGAAATGGCTGAGGAAGGGACACCTACCAGGAGGGCGTTACAGCAGTCCAATCTGGAAGTTACCAAGGCATGGATGATCTGTTCTGTAGTCTGCTTCGACATGTATTTACGGATTCTCCTGACATTCCGAAGGTGGAAATTTGCACTTCTGCAAATGGATGAAACATGCTTTTCCATATTGAACAGATGGTCAAAGACGACTCCCAAATTCCTAGCTGAAGTTGATGAAGAGGTAGCATGACCATCAATGTTCAGATTTCGAGGTTGAAAAGTTGAGTGATTGTGACGAGATCCAAGCACCATCATTTCAGTCTTTTCTGGGTTCAGTTTAAGGAAATTAGAACTCAACCATGCTTGTATGTCACTCATACATGATTCCATCTGATCGAAGGTAGCCGAAGCATCCCCTGGACGAAATGTGAGATAGAGTTGGGTGTCATCAGCGTAGAAATGAAACTGAACCTGATGGTAACGAGTGATGTCTCCAAGTAGTAATATGTAGATAGTAAAGAGTACCGGGCCTAAGACCGAACCCTGAGGCACCCTACACTTGAGAGGACAAGGTTCAGATATATTGTCACCAATACGCACCACCTGAGATCGGCCAGAAAGGTAAGATTCAATCCAACGCAAAGTTGAACCTTTTAAACCAAGCCTTCCGGATAGTCTTAGAAGTAAGACATGATGATCAATGGTGTCGAACGCAGCGGATAAGTCCAACATGACAAGCAGAACCATTTGGTGCTTGTAAATAGCAGTGAGAAATTTCGTTTGAAACTTTCATAAGAGCACTTTCGACACTATTCCCGATCTTATAAGCCGACTGCATGACTTCCATAAGGTGGTTAAATTAAATGTAGTCCACCAGCTCATATGGACACAATTTGTATAGGAAAATTCCCTTTTCATTACAAAATATAGAGACCGGCCTGTCCTAATATGCAGACATACATGTTTTCTAAATGATGATATCTGGTGCTTGGAGAAAACTCCATGTGGTCTGTTGAGGCAATTTACGGGGATTAACTCGACAGCTACACTCTGCCTGCCACACTTTTTATCAATGAATTTGATGGTACTTTGAGGGTCGAAATCGTATGGTATTAAATGGGTAACTATTTAGGACCAATCTTGGCTTCTACAAAGTTGTGAAAAGTCGATGGATCAAAATTGGACACCCTATTAGGCCGAGAGCACAAAAGCCATAACCCCAGTGACTAAATTATCCATTAAAATTCAATGAGACAGACAAAACAAGTCTGTCTTTAAAACTTTCTCCATCGTAGAACTGCAATACACTAATGTAATTATGATATTCATAAGAAAGTGGTTAAAAGAATTTGAGAGAACGAGAGTTTCAAGTCTTTAGATTTCCGCTCCCGTATTCCAACACCATGTTTGTGTACCTGGGCCCTGTTTCATGAAACTAGTTATTAATAACAAGTTATAATAAATGTAATAAGCTATACTTAAATCTTGACATTTGATTGGCTGAGAGCAAAATGTCATAGTATCTAAGAATTAACATATGCTAGAAAATAATGAATTACAATACAAAAAACCTATAATATTTATAAAGAACGCATTACTAAATATTATTTGTTATTGACTTACTGCACGCTAATTCATCCTCGTAATGATCGCAGTGGTAAACTCCATCGCAAAGGACAGTCGGTGACACGCTCATGTTAGAGCTTGAACAGGCAAATAAGGCTGGTAGAAGATAGAAGATGGAGAGAAAAATAACTTATGATTAGCTCATAATGCTCAGAAATGTTACAATTGAATATACTATGTTTCTTTGAATACTTTTAGTAATTAGGCGCGTCAGAATTCACCTTCTTCATACTATTATTTGTGGTAAAAATTAAATCATGGATTATCTTCATCAGTCGACAGGTATTGAATAATTCTCATTTAATAACCAGTAAAACACCAGTTATCACTGCTTCAATAGACATAACTTTAGATTCCACTGATATCTTAAAAGAAAATTGATTCCACACTCACTTGATAGGTCAATGGAAATGATCTCAACGTCCATTCGGAGCCCGGAGTAACCATTGGCTCCTATGACAGCTAACCACATCGTATTGGTATCTACATAGACATCATCAAGCCAGTAGTTTATGTGTCCATGAATAGTTGTGATGCCAGTTTGTATGCCAGACGGATCGTTACCTGTCCCTATTTGGACTTCATTAAAATAACCCTGGAGATACAAATCTCGGAACACAACTCGAAATCCATTCGTAGCGTTTGTTTTTAGCAAGATTGCATTATAGAATCGTGTTGTGCTGGTGTGTGGTAAGAAGATGAAATGTGATTCGCCTTTTTGGAGATAAGTTGCTGAATAATCTGTAAAGGGGGAAAAATAAAGGAAAAAAGTCAACTGTCGATGTTTCTTGTCAGTTCTTCAACAAGAGATTGAGAGATAAGTTTCATCATATTGTATCGACAGCTAATCTGGCAGCCTCTCCTGAAAAGAACTTGTATTTTACATACGGTTTGAGTACATTCTCCCAAAATGTATAGACCTAACCGTATCTATCAGAGTTTCCAAATCAGAGCCCAAAATCAAGTAGGTTTCAACCCATCACCACGTGCGAACAATTTCTCTAGTAGAAATTATGACATGACATTAAAACCCGAAAATCTGCAAAATATGAACAGGGATCGGTTGATATCAGACGCAACTTTATAACATGGGAGCAATTTCTCCTTTAAATCATATGGAAACAATTTGAATAGGAAAATTCCCTATTCATTACAAAATATAAAGACCGGCCTGTCCTAATATGCAGACATATATGTTTTCCAAATGATGATATCTGGTGCTTGGACAAAACTTCATGTGGTCAGTCGAGGCAATTTACGGGGATTAACTCGACAGCTACACTCTGCCTGCCACACTTTTTATCAATGAATTTGATGATACTTTGAGGGTCGAAATCGTATGGTATTAAATGGGTTACTATTAAGGACCAGTCTTTGGCTTCTACCAAGTTGTGCAAAGTCGATGAAACAAAATAGGACCCCTAATTGGCCGAGAGCACACAAGCCATAATCCCAGTGACTAAATTATCCATTAAAATTCAATAAGACAGACAAAACAAGTCTTTATTCAAGACCGTCTTCATCGTAAAACTGCAATACACTAATGGAATGATGAAATTCATAAAAAAGTGGAAAAGAACGTAAAAGAATGGGAGTTTTAAGTCTTCATATTTCCGCACCCATATTCAAACGATCAATAACAAGTTATGATAACTGTAATAAGCTACTGAAATCTTGACATTTATTTGGCTGAGAGCAAATTTGTCATAGTATCTAAGAATTAACATATGCTAGAAAATTATGAAGTACAGTAAATACCTGTAATATTGGGAAAGAACGCATTACTAAATATAATTTTGTATTGACTTACTGCATGCTAATTCATCCTCGAAATGATTGCATTGGTAAATTCCATCGCAGAGGGCAGTCGGTGACACGTTCATGTTGGAGATTGAACAGGCAAATGAGGCTGGTAGAAAATAAAAGATGGAGAAAAAAATTAGTTATGAGTAGCTAAATTGGCTTTAAAATTTAAAAATTGAATACACTAGATTTTCTTTGAATACTTTTAGTAATTAGGCGCGTTAAAAATTCACCTTTTTTATATTATTATTTCTGGTAAAACTTGAAACATAAATTATCTTCATCAGTCGACCGGTGTTGAATAATTCTCATTTTATAACTAGTGAGACACCAGTTATCACTGCTTCAATAGACAGAACTTTAGATTCCACTGATATCTTAAAAGAAAATTATTTCAACACTCACTTGATAGGTCAATGGAAATGATCTCAACGTCCATTCGGAGCCCGGAGTAACCATTTGCTCCTATGACAGCAAACCACATTTCATTGGTATCTACATAGACATCATCAGGCTCGTAGTTTATGTGTCCATGAATAGTTGTGATGCTTGACTGTGTGTCAGACGGATCGTTTCCTGTTCCTATTTGGATTTGAAGACCATAATAGAGATACAAATCTCGGAACACAATTCGAAATCCATTCGTAGCGTTTGTTTGTAGAATGCTCGCTTTATACAATCGTGGTGTGCTCGTGTATGGGAAGGATATGAAATGTGATTCCTCTTCCTCAATATATGTTGCTGAATCTGTAAGGGGAAATAAGACAAAAATAAACGAAGTATGAACAAATTAATTTAATAAAAAGTCACCGATAGAGGATTCTTATCAGTTCTACAACTAGAGATTGGTAGATAAGCTTCGATCATCGTGCACTGACAGCTTATCTGGGTGCCTCTCCCGATAAAGACCTATATTATCCATATCGTTTGACCCTCTTTGTTTAGTTAGAGGAAAGATCATTCCCCAAAGATTTGTAGACATAATTGTATCTTTCAGAGTTCCCAGAACAGAACCTAAAGTCATGTCGGTTTCAATCCATCTTCATCATGCACGAAATTTTACTCGTAGAAATAATAACTGGACATATAAAATCGGAAAAGCGACCAAATTTGAACAGGGATCGCTCGATATCCGACGCCCCTTAAACAGAGCATTTTCCTTTAAATAATATGGATATAATTTGTATAGGAAAAATCTCTTTTCATTTCAAAACATAAAGACTGGCCTATCCTCATATGCAGATATACGACTTCATATTGACAAAATTGAACCCGACTTCATGGGGTCTCTTGAGTCGGATGAGGGGGGTCAACCTCACAGCTACAGTCAGCCTGCCACACTTGTTATCAATTAATGTGATGACACTTTGAGGGTTAAAATCGTATGAGTGAAATGGGTGACTCATCAGGATCAGTCTTTGTCTTCTATCACGTTGTGAAAACTTGAAGTCGATGGAACAAAATTGGACCCCCTGATAGGCCGAGAGCACATAATTCATATGCAACCCCAGTGACTAAAATATCCAAGAGAACTCCACGAGACAGACAAAACAAGTCTGTTTTCAAAAGGATGAAGAAGTTTCACTGTTAAAATTCAAGACACCAATGAATTTCACAATTTCTTAAAACAGTGGAGAAGAATGTTAGAGAATGCGAAAAATATGGCCTTTTTTCCGCATCCTTATTCCAACAATACTTTATATTGTTCGTATATCTTGGATCTGTTTCATGCAACGTTTATAAAACTTTTAAAGGCTACTAAAATCGTTGCATTTGATTGGCTGAGAGCAATTTTTGTATAGAATTTTAGAGTTAGTTATTAATAACAAGATTGATGAAACAGATTCCTGGTGTAAGTGGAACTAACTAGGGAGTATGCTAATTGGGATTTCTTCAAATTTGCGTAAGATGTATTCTATATCATGTATTTGGTAGTAGGCAGTGGAACGTAAACGCGTCAGAACAATGTGATGTAGTCAAACATAATGTCAGTATAAAAACTAAGGAGCTATTCCAATACTTACGACACAACGATTCATCCTCATAATTGTCACAGTCGTAATATCCATCGCAAACCAACGTCATTGACACTTTCATGTTCGATCCCGAACAATGAAAGAAATCTAAGACCATAAAGTGAATGATGAATGGCATTATTTACTCATTACTTCACTAACTTTTTGTCATGGTAATTTTAAGTTTTTTTTTACACCCTTTCTATTATTTTAAACAATTAAAATTCTTTTACAGCATTAACAATATTCTATCAATAAAGAGCTACTTGATACATATACCTACTCTCTCACACTGAAACTAACGTACTGTAAATTAATAATATCATATCCATGCACCAAATATTAATCTAGCTCTACGAGTACATTCGGTGTACACCTTGTGCCCATATAATAATAAAAATGTCAAGTTATCAAGCGCACGTATCCATTCTAAAAGACTGTTCAAGGCGCTCTGTACAATACCAAAATATGGTTATAATATCAAAAATTCGAAGTGGTGCTTTAGATTTTCTTAAATATTTATATTGATGATAGGTTGTAGCTGGTTTTTTACCCAGCGTTGTACCTGGAGTTGTTTCCGGTGCTGTACCTGGGGTTGTTCCCGGTGGTGTTTGAGATGTTGTACCGAATGTTGTTCCCTGTTTTGTACTTGATGTTGTTCCAGGAGTTGTAGCTGATGTTGTTCCAGGTGTTGTACCTGGGGTGGTTCTAGGAGTTGTAGCTGATGTTGTTCCAGGTGTAGAAGCTGGCGTTGTACCCGGTGTTGTAGCTGTTGAAGTTCCCGGTGTTGTTTGATGTGTTGTACCGAATGTTGTTCCCGGTTTTGTACCTGGTGTTGTTCCAGGTCTTGTTTGAGGTGGTGTTTGAGATGTTGTACCAAATGTTGTACCCGGTGTTGTAGCTGTTGAAGTTCCCGGTGTTGTTTGAGGTGGTGTTTGAGATGTTGTACCGAATGTTGTTCCCGGTGTTGTATCTGGTGTTGTAGCTGTTGAAGTTCCCGGTGTTGTTTGAGGTGTTGTACCGAATGTTGTTACCGGTTTTGTACCTGGTGTGGTTCCAGGAGTTGTAGCTGATGTTGTTCCAGGTGTAGAAGCGGGCGTTGTACCCTGTGTTATAGCTGTTGAAGTTCCCGGTGTTGTTTGATGTGTTGTACCGAATGTTGTTCCCGGTTTTGTACCTGGTGTTGTTCCAGGTGTTGTAGCTGATGTTGTTTCAGGTGTAGAAGCTGGCGTTGTACCCGGTGCTGTAGCTGTTGAAGTTCCTGGTGTTGTTTGAGGTGGTCTTTGAGGTGTTGAACCGTATGTTGTTCCCAGATTTGTACCTGGTCTTGTTCCAGGTGTTGTAGCTGATGTTGTTCCTGGTGTAGAAGCTGGCGTTGTACCCTGTGTTATAGCTGTTGAAGTTCCCGGTGTTGTTTGATGTGTTGTACCGAATGTTGTTCCCGGTTTTGTACCTGGTGTTGTTCCAGGTGTTGTAGCTGATGTTGTTTCAGGTGTAGAAGCTGGCGTTGTACCCGGTGCTGTAGCTGTTGAAGTTCCTGGTGTTGTTTGAGGTGGTCTTTGAGGTGTTGAACCGTATGTTGTTCCCAGATTTGTACCTGGTGTTGTTCCAGGTGTTGTAGCTGATGTTGTTCCTGGTGTAGAAGCTGGCGTTGTACCCGGTGCTGTAGCTGTTGAAGTACCTGGTGTTGTTTGAGGTGGTCTTTGAGGTGTTGAACCGAATGTTATTCCCAGATTTGTATCTGATGTTGTTCCAAGTGTTGTAGCTGATGTTGTTCCAGGTGTTGTTTGAGGTGTCGTACCGAATGTTGTTTCCGGTTTTGTACCTGGTGATGTTCCAGGTGTTGTAGCTGATGTTGTTCCAGGTTTAGAAGCTGGCGATGTACCCGGTGCTGTAGCTGTTGAAGTTCCCGATGTTGTTTGAGGAGGTGTTTGAGGTGTTGAACCGAATGTTGTTCCCCCTGTTGTATCTGATGTTGTTTCAGGTGCTGAAGCTGATGTTGTTCCAGGTGTGGAAGCTGGCGATGTACCCGGTGCTGTAGCCGATGAAGTTCCCGGTGTTGTTTGAGGTGGTGTTTGAGGTGTTGAACCGAATGTTTTTCCCGGTGTTGTATCTGGTGTTGTTCCAGGTGTTGTAGCTGATGTTGGTCCAGGTGTAGTAGCTGGCGTTGTATCCGGTTTAGAAGCAGGCATTGTACCCGGTGTTGTAGCTGTTGCAGTTCCTGGTGTTGTTTGAGGTGGTGAATTGAAGGATATTCCCGGTGTTGTAACTATTGCCGTTCCTGGTGTTGTTCCTGAGGGAAAAATCAATGCATTTTATTTGGTAATAATTGAACTAAATGAATTTGTGTAAAATATGAGAAATTACCTATTAAGAAACACAGTTCCTAATACAATTTTTTGTTAAATATCCGTAAACTGTTGTCACTCCATCATACTGCTTTGACTATATGTCTTATATTTTGAAAAATGTTGTGTGCAAAAGTAGTGAGATTATCATACCCCCAATGAAAACCAAACTATATTACATTATTTGGAAACAATTGAATTTCTTGTTAGTGCTTTGCATGTTAGTTTCTAACTTGTTTATGAATGTTACAGTTACAGAAGCTCTCATACATAGTCTGCAG
This sequence comes from Strongylocentrotus purpuratus, assembly GCF_000002235.5. Classification (NCBI taxonomy): domain Eukaryota; kingdom Metazoa; phylum Echinodermata; class Echinoidea; order Camarodonta; family Strongylocentrotidae; genus Strongylocentrotus; species Strongylocentrotus purpuratus. Next base: position 713,642 of record NW_022145574.1, on the reverse strand, counting down.
TGTTCTCACCACAACAAATTCAATAGCAGAACATGATAAGTTAAAGATATTTAGAATGCTTCATTTATGCTCTAAACAACTCAATTCAATGTATTTATTAGTACATTGTGCGTTCAACATTAATTTTGTTTCGTTTCCTTACTGTAGATCAAACATATAATCAAAAGAACGTAAACTGCTTTCACAAAATTTACAAGCCTTTTTTGGTAGACAATCTTTAAACTGCTCCCGTTTTATTTCAATAATGAAACATTTAATTGTTCACATCTAATGTATGTGTACTTGGAATACTAAGTCGATAATGGAAAATGAACATCTATATTCTTGACCGGTATACTTTTATTCAATGTTACTTACCCCCAACTGCAATTTGGATGAGGAAAGTCATCCAAAGAATGAGGAGAAGCTTCACGACTGAGTGAGTTTTTCCGAAACACTTCTTCATTTTCATTCCGTTAATGCCACTAAGATTATAGAAACAAATTATGATGTAATACGATGCAAATATATATGTAATATAATAATAATTATCATTGTTATAATCATAAATATAATGATTATTATAATGATAATAATAAGTGGATTTCATAACACATTTTCAGAGGACACACGGCACTGTTCCTAACTCAATCAGCAAAATAACAATAATAAATTGTAGAAGTCGGATTTCAGATGTGTGTTTGTTCACCCATTCCAACTTAGAAATGCAGGGAGTTTATTTTATAGGCGTAGAGCAACGGAAAGAAAGTGTTTGTATTTAGTCTGTTTATATTGGTCATGATCTGCTTAAAAAATTAAAATAAACTCATCAGCATGTAGTGAAATATATTTCATCAGAACAACAGCAGCACATATTAAGCAGCAACTATGCATTTCATATGCACTGTGAAAAGGTTGGGCAATATTTTTTAAACGCTTTGCCCAACGTTGTGCCAATAGTCAACCAACCATCTATTGGGCAATATTTTGCCCAGTGGTATTGGTAAACGTAAGTACCCTACTTCACACGTGCATAATTGATTCGTATTTTGACCAACATTTGGGCAAGGATATGACCCTTCAACTGCCCGACTACGGTAGCCCACTTGTTTGGAATATCTTGACCAACTGTTGGGCAAAATACGAAATTATTGCCCAATAGATGGTTGGGTTAACTATTGGCAAAGTGTTGGAAAATATTGCCCAACCTCAGGGTGGAAGAAGTATCTCGAACGTATAGTGGAGTCCTGTCAATGTGTTGACATAGAACAAGCAAAGACATGTAACACGTTTCTGGTGCAGCGTGAGAAGTATTTGTTTAAGTTATGTATTTTTGATCACGGGATCGATCAAAGACAAATTGGCAACTTTGTGACGTATCCCCCCAATTTGATAATTGTTCCAACAACTTGATAAACATTCACTTAATTATAAAAAGGGTTTCAATTATACATGCACCCTACATATAATAATTATACATATGAAAAGAGGAACACATATGATGTACATGTCAACAAAATGTTTAGTACGTAGGATGGAAGAGGACCTCACCATGGAAAGAAGCAAATTAGTGATATTTTTTTTGATCGGATTCTGCTCAAACCTGTTGCGATCTTTTTCTCTCACGTTCTATTTTTAACGAAACCAGTCGAATCAGGGTGGATTTTCCCCCTTTTTTAAACCGTTTTTCTCTCACATAATGTGAACATTACAGGCTATAATTCGAGGGGCTCTCCAGTGCTTTACTGAATCGTTGTGTGACACTTTAACGGACAAAAACAAAGATGGGTTTTTAACCTGATTTTTCACACTCAACACTTCAACCTCCCCCCCGCCCCGCCATCCCTGTATATTTATCTATCACGCGATAGTGGGACAATGACCCAGTGCATAATGACTCGCGTACCACTGTAATGTTGAATTGCGTCGCCTTTCGATAAATTCTACGTATATTTCGTGAAGTCTCAGTAATTTCAGACTTTGCAAGTAATAAAATATTCCATAACACAGGCAAACCGAATTCTGAGCTTTATATTTACCTATTCTCTTCTCTATTATGAGGGTTAGCAGCACTGAATCATTTTCATGTTCCCCTTCTAAGTTCATGGATGGAACAACTCTTCTTAGATTATGTTATTTATAAGGTTTACACAGCTTCTCTATGATTTATGACATCCGCTTTCAAAATCATCCATGTACGTTAACGCATCCCAATTGATACTTTCTTCGAACACTCGACTAGCAACACAAGAGGCCACAGTCTAAAGATCTCTAAACTAAGATGCTTAACGAAAATTGGGCAAGATTTATTCAGCCAACGAGTCATCAATGACTGGAACACACTTCCTGTAGAGGTAGTCACTGCTACCTCGGTGCATGCCTTTAAAGTCAGACTGGATCGATCACGGACAGACAAGCGTTTCTGCTCCCCATATGAGTAGAATACCCGACACTGAACTGAGCCAGACAACTTATTAAGATGAAGACACCCAACTAAAAAAGAACTAAGGAAGAAACACGAAATTTAACTGGAAGCCTGACTGCCGAGACGCAGCATTCTTCCAAAATCTCGAGTAAAGGTAAAATGTAATGTATATTCTGCGAGGAAGCGTAGCAACAGAGAAAGAAGATGTTCTACCCATTGCATCGAAGAGCACATTAGAACGTAGATAGTGTGATGTAGCCTTAACTCATTATTCACTACATGATACGTGCTTTGTTTTGCTTTCTTCCCTTTTTTCTGCAATGTGCTTAATGGATGCCCCTGCTTGGAGTATTTCACATGTCCTACCTCATTTTTAATTGTATAAGCCTATGTTGAAAGGGGTTAGTAGGAGAATGAAAAGAGTTCCCATCCTCTCTTCTCTAACTTTTTGTTACAGTCATATTTGTTTTGCTGCCACCGATAATATTTTGGACGGATGGATGGTATTATTGAAATGTAAATTTCGTTAACACTTCATACCATGACAAACACATACTATGGCACCTCGGGTCTTTTTGTAGCTCTCTCTTTGTTACAAATAGCAGGGTGCATATTATAGGTGAAACTTTTTTCGATTTTAATGGATGATTGCAGAAACAAATGTTTTGGATAAACAAGCATTTAACCTGGTCGATAATAATATTTATCTAAGCAAATTGGAAGTCACGTGTGGTTTATGGAATCGAGCAAATTTTGAGTACAGGAAGTTACAATAACAATGCAATGAACCAGACAGTCTAATCAAACAGTGATAATTGCATTTGTTGTTCAATTTAGATATTTTTAATGTGAGAACTGTGGTATATTACTGAAGGTTCTTGATTCTCATTCAAAAGTTTCTGTGTTCGATCCTCGCTCGGTGCTTACATTCTTCGACACGGTGTTCTGCCCACATTCGTCCCTTTTTAAATACAGTCATTGCAGGGCCCTCATGAAACCATTTTGTTATACTGATATCGCTACCATGGATAAACAGGAACAGGAACCCAATTATTATTATTCATTTCATTTAACTTAAAATGTACATATGAATGTTTCGAATCCTGGTCCGACCAAAACACATCTCCTTTGCTGCCGACTTCATTTCTCATTCGCTTTCAATATTGAAAAAAGTATATGGATTAACATCATTAGCTTCTCTCCTCAATCGGTGGGACTTTGAGAAACCCATTCTTTTCTGCTCAAAACTGATCAGCTATGCAGATCGACCAGAGCACATTTACAATGAATGCCAAATGTATGTAATAACAAAAATATCGTGACGCACAGTTGCATAAATAATTTCAAAATATTTACCTATCATTCGGTAATGTTTGCACTATGCTAGAAATGAAGGCCTTGTTTCGAAATTGGTAATTTAATACCATATATAGGGGTTAATTTCCTACTATTCTAACAAAGCAACATTCCTGTATTGTAATAAACTTGCATGTATACAGTTTACACATTAGCCTATGTAGAAGAGAGTCTAACACAATCGCATAATATTAAATTAGGCAAGCTATCTTATCATCCATTGGTGTAATAGCTCAGACAATGAGCAATTTGATCTACATTTGATCGGGTTGAGGCGAAGAGCATCAATGTTTTAATACTAAGTAAATGTATTTTCAAATGGCGGATAAACATGTAGCTTTAATGCAGGTTTAGGCTAAGCTATGGCCACTGGAACTAACTGGGTAAATTAATGAACTGTTGAAGCACCAAATGTCAGCTTCTTCGATCTGTGGGGAATTGTCACAATTCTGTAACCAACCAAAATCTTGTCATTTCAAAAGCAGTTTCTTACTTTGACTTAAGGAATTGATTCATTTCGATGAATCATTTCGTTACAGAATGATAATAATTCTTGAAAAATTAAGATGTTGAAGTTACGCGCTCTACTTAAAATCAGTGGAGAAAGTTCAAACAAGATGAATGCGGACTGACTAAAAAGTCTTTAAAACTTCATTGCTGATTTCGTTTATATTTGTCAACTCCTGTCATTCTCTTTTATAACAGTCTAAGTCTATAGAAAGTATATATTTATCCTGTGGTCATCTTCTAACTCAATGAGTTATTCTGAGGACATTGTGCTACTTTTTATCAAATTGTATTTTACCCTGCATTTCTAAGGATGTATTGCCATATATGCATGTCTGGTGATACTCCTACACCTACACTTTATACTGATGGGAAATTTAGATGGAGACGATTGAGAACATTTCGATTAAATAGCAATGCTTTCAATGCAGGAAACACACACAAACACACGCACAAAAACAAACGCAGACGCACGCAGACCCTTTTGCCGCCACACACTTGAAGGTTTCACCTACTTAGCTTTTTTAATCCTTTCCTTATATCAAAAAGGCCAACCCACATCTCCTCCAACACACAAATGCACGACGCACTGGTGTTTATAAAAATCATAGAAACAATCACAGACTCAATGTCAATACAGATGCTCGTAGAAAAACACCTTTGTGAACATCGCATTTTGAATCGTTTTCTCTATTCGATATGTATCAAGATCAATCACCCTTGACGTTTCATAGTTCCCCTTATATTAACCGCGTTTGACCTCGTTCGTGGGAACGAACTGTGAAACCAATGCAAACATCTATTGCTGTTCAAGCACATTTGTAGAAGAGGAATAGGGCAACTGAAAAACATCGCTCATTTTCACCTAGTTAGTTCCTTTTAAGGATAGGAACATGTTTTCCAAATTAAATTTGTGACTCAACCAGAATAATACATAAAGTGTGGGTGTTTCCCTCGATGTTTCCCGGTTAGATTACAATTCCGTAAGAAAAATAATTTTGATTACCATTGTTTTGTTCTTTTCTTTTAAAGCATGTTACATCCGTATCTTAGAAGCCCATCACCCACAACTTATTTTTGAAAATGTGTAATGTCGCGCATTGATGACCAAATATTCTTTATCAGCTTTTCAATTACTGAGCACTATTAATTTAATTTTGTAGATAATAACAAAGTTAATAGTCACAATGATTATAATCATATCTAAATTTAACTATCCATATTGTGATTACTATCATTATTACACAACAAATGGACAGTAAGCAAATAACTACCGTTGGTGAAGGTGATGGGACAAACTATTACTTCCGAGGCGATCTGGAAGCTTCGCTTCGGAAAGATAGCGTATACATTCAGATCGCCGAGGAAGTGATAGTTTGCCCTCGCCTGAAACCAAAAGGTGATTATTTGCTTTTTATTCCACATCGGAAACATTTCACTTCTTCCGTCATTTTAGAGCAACACGTCATCAATTAACAGCTAGCAAACGGTGTACGATACGTACAGTGCATGCAGTATGGTGGTGTGACCATATAGTTCGCGCGTGACCAAAGTTCGCGTACTAACACTAAAAGCGCTTAAAGAGGAGAGCAATTACGTAGCGTATACAATTAAAGTGCGTTGTACTGTGTAGATAGTAGCCTATCTACCAAGTGTAACGAACTTTTTGCTTCTCCCAGCAATGATGGGCGAACTATCTTTCATCACGTGATCTACTTTTGACCAATCGTAGAGCAAGATTCTCAGTACGTGGAATATAATAGCGGATAAACAATAACGATATTTCATTTTGTTTCGATTAATATGTTTGCATATTATCAAGTTAACAGATAATATGTGCAGCAATACGAAGTAAATTCAAAGTAATTATCTGTTTTGGGGCAGTGAAATATGTAAAGTGGCAGGTATGTCGCCTGGTCGCCTGGGTTGCGAGGAAAAGCGGTGAACAGGTATTACCTGACATCCGCCAGAGTTGTCAATAATTCCCTAGAAATTCTGTAAATACAGTGTTCGCCATGACACCAAACGTTCGCCCATTTTCTGAGAAAACTCTGAATATATTAAAAATGTTCAACAATCTTTGGCGAATATGACTTTCCTCCAAAAGCAATTGTACACCACTGTCAAACATTATTTTTAATCGAAAACTCCTATTCAATTATTTACCACCCCCCCTCCACCCAGAACGTGATGAAGAGTGGAATAATAATTACATAATAGTCAGCGATTACACTGAATGGTTGAAGAATGATAGCAGAATAGTTAGCGAATACACCGAATGGTTGAAGAAAGATAGCAGAATAGTTAGCGAATACACCAAATGGTTGAAGAATGATAGCAGAATAGTTAGCGAATACACCGAATGGTTGAAGAATGATAGCACAATAGTTAGCGAATACACCGAATGGTGGAAGAATGATTGCAGAATAGTTAGCAAATACACCGAATGGTTGAAGAATGATAGCACAATAGTTAGCGAATACACCGAATGGTGGAAGAATGATTGCAGAATAGTTAGCAAATACACCGAATGATGGAAGAGAGATAGCAGAATAGTTAGCGAATACACCGAATGGTTGAAGAAAGATAGCAGAATAGTTAGCGAATACACCGAATGGTGGAAGAATGATAGCACAATAGTTAGCGAATACACCGAATGGTTGAAGAATGATAGCAGAATAGTTAGCGAATACACCGAATGATGGAAGAGAGATAGCAGAATAGTTAGCGAATACACCGAATGGTTGAAGAAAGATAGCAGAATAGTAAGCGAATACACCGAATGGTGGAAGAATGATAGCACAATAGTTAGCGAATACACCGAATGGTTGAAGAATGATAGCAGAATAGTTAGCGAATACACCGAATGGTTGAAGAATGATATCAGAATAGTTACGGATTAGTTGAAGAATTGTGTAACCCATCTCTTAATTCTGGAAATCCATCTTTACTAATGTTACAGGGAACTGCCTTTGTCAATGCTTTGATTCCTCCGAGGAGGAAGAGGAAGGTTATGAACTACATGGACCAGATTATACTCCCAAAGGGGGTGAGTGGGTGTGGACCGCATGAATGAAGGACAGTGTCTATGAAAATGTGGTTAGTACGTAGAAATTAAGAGTATGATAAGAGAGGCAGAGCGCGCTGAGAGTAACTTCTGCAGGCTGGATAATAAAGTTTGCCAAAAGGTATTAGACAATAGGATAGGCTCCAATGAAAGGGTGTGATCTCACGAGGATGCTATTCCTGGAATATTCACAGACTGTTAACAATTCAATTCTTCAGTTTTTTGTCATGTTTTCTCCACACAGTGTAAGTATCGATGTACATTTGCCACATCCGCCGAAATGTCGCCGTAGGGTCTCGCAATTCGTCTGCTAATCGTCCAATTAATATTTTGTTAAAACTTTGCTTCAGTTTTTCGCCTGATGTTCTTCAAAATACCTCTACTAAACGTGGCACTAAGTATTAATCAACTGACTTCAAATACTTTGCGGATAGTATATGGTCGCCCAAAACTCGTCAGTATGTGTGACGAATCGCCGCTTATCCCGCTATCGCCAAACTTTCGCCGCTTAGTGACATACAATCCGAAGTATCTTTATACTTTGAAATGGGATAATTGCCTGAATATCGTTTTATTCGGGTAGCGAAATGGCTGCATCCTGTCTAGTTTATCTGGATGAAGAAATAGCATTTTACCATTACCATAGAAAAAGAGAGAAAAAATACTCGCTCCCTTCGCGAAATTATAAACAGGATGGTTGATGTTCTAGCAAGAGGCCTCAGTCTCCTTGCGAAGAAAATGCGCAATTTCAACACACTTTCTCTTTGTTTGTATTCTAACAATTCAACATAAAACAGATTACCAAAGTAAACATCACATTATTTCACTTGCATTTGCAATAATGTAAATAAACCTGACTGAGCTAAGAAGTACTTTCTAACTATGTACTGGATGGTAACAATTGTACACAAATTAATATACTGAAAGGTGTGGCACACACACAATCTTAATGAAAACTCATCACTATACGTACATGGGTCTTCTTAAACATCAAATAAACAATGTTACGTATTTTAATATCACAAACTAATAAATCCAAATAAATAAACAACCCCTTTGGCTCCTTATTCTGATTCTTCGACATTAAAACATCGGGGGATGCGATAAATGAGTGAAGATTTCCCACAAGGAGGCAAAGAGGTTGGTTATTCAGTAAAATGTTCTGGACCTTGTGACTATGTTGAGTTCAAATTCAACAAAACCAGAGTGTACTAGATAGGCATGCTATATAGTGGTTTCTGTATAAAACTGAGAAGCTATAGTTGTTTGTGGAGAATCTTCTCTCATTTATCGCATCCTCGGATGTTTAAATGTCGCAGAATCAGAATAAGGAGGCAAAGAGTTTTCACTGTAGTTGTAGTTGCGTCCGACCACAACTACAAACACAGGGATGAACCAAAAGTCTCCATATGCATGAGATTAGCATTGTGGTGCTGATTTAGAAGGTGGCTTAAAATTTCCCAAAATACCTTCTATGTTGTGAATTCTTACCTTTACTCAGTGAAGGAATTGCAGATTTTCAATGATGGAAACTAAGCATCCACGCAGCTATCCATCGTGACTTTATATGGCAGATAAAATATAGTAAACTAAACCGCAAGCACAGTTCTGCAAATACGACCAAACTGTTCTCGAACCAGGCTGCAAGGAGAGTGATGTCTAGGTGACAATGCTTTGCATAGATATATGATTAGTATTATGCACAAGATCAAAAACATTTTCAGCACATATACTACGGCTTTCAAACAGAGGAAACTTATCAAATAAGCTCACTATTTGATCGTTGATGTGTCATGAAGAGGAAGTATTTGAACAAAAAGAACATAAATGCAAATTCAAATACAGTTATTTTACGTGGTTTATTATTTGTTTAAAGAAAACTCAAAGTAGAAGCCGTGAGGCTAAAATAAATTGAATTTACAATCCAAGAGTAAAAAATTAACGTCCATTAAAAATACTTTAGATTACAAATTGATTGACTGAATACAATAATATACCAATAAAAATAACATTGGGTAATGACATCAACATCAGTCCTTAAATCATGGCGGGTTTGCTGCTCCAAATCCTCGAATATTGGTCTCATACCAATGGTCAATCAGGTTGTAGCCGTGTATAAACCCTCCCACGATCAGAGGACTATTCCGCGCGTTTCGAGGACCTTGGGATCGACAGAGCAGCAGAGCTGCCGTGGTTAGAGGCTAAATCAACAGGGAAATGAAAAAAAAACCCACAAGGAAATGAAAGGACAGATTAGACAGATTAAATATAGAAGGGTAAAACAAGGGGAGTATCAATGGAAATGGAAATCAATGTACAATAAATGCATAAAACCATGAGGATTAAACTTGGAACTAAAGTCAGGTATTCAAATATTATAAAAAATTCCCTCTCGAAGAAAAGAGAACAACCAAATTTGTGGATGTCATTATCGATGAAAATCTAAATTGGAATGAACATTTACGTCATACAACTATTTCTATTTCTAGGAATTTTGGTTTATTATATAAAATGAAGAAATTAATCCCATGTAATACGCTTGTTATGGTTTATAATTCATTGATATTACCGTATGTTACATGTTGCAATTTAGTATGGGCCACCAGCGCCAAAACCAAAATCAACTATATTTATTTATTACGAAAGAAAGCCCTACGTATATGTACTGGTTCACCATATTTATCTCACACAAGTCCAATATTTTACAAACTGAAAACACTAACAGTATTCGACATAAATTTGCTACAAAGTTTACTGATCAAATATTTGAATAATATGCTCCCTCTTTCATTTAAAAACTTGTACACTAGAAACTCTCACCCTACCCGTAATTCCTCAAATTTTCATTTGGTCAACCCGAAATTACTTATTGCCCATAGATTCATCAGACACCATGGTCCAGCCCTATGGAACTCTCTCCCATAATCTATTAAATCATGTTGCTACCTCTACTCATTTAAGGCCAAAGTTAAAACGACGTTATCATCTGAATATTCAAGGTAAAATATATGTGTCAACTCTTCAGTCTTTATCATAATGTCATGTCTTCTTTCTTTCGAATCAGTATCATCATTGTCATCATTATCATATGAGAATTAAGAATTATGTTATCCTGACGAGAGTGAGATTTTCTTTTGGTATTAGAGATTGAGATACACCATACAAAAGGTGAATAAACTCTCTTTGAGCCGAGACCTAAAACTAATATGCTTGATTGTCGTTTTTCCGTGACAATTTATGGCGACCTTGCCAGGACCAGAATTTTAGGTCTTGTGGGTTGAATATCAATTATACTGTGCATGTAGGTTTTATTTTAAAGAGAGACGGATATTTGCAAAAAGATTGATTTTGTGGTTCGGTGCGGTGGGTCTCTCGCCACGATTTCAGCAGTGTTGTACTGTCAATAGTCGTACAGTATTTGCGGTGGGTGATTGGCGTCGGTATACGGGATTGTGTGTAGCGTGCTATTCCGATATCTAACTGAAATGATGTGCTCTTAATGACAGCAAATGTATCCATTGTGAGAAAGTTGAAACCACTTTTCATTTTTATTACACTGTAAACTTATACGAACATTTTGGAAAATCCTTCAAAGGCATTTATATCACCTATTCAAGATAAATATATGTATAAATGAAGAACTTCTAGTGATGGGCTATATAGTGGACGATGAAACTTACGATATATTGAATCTTATTTGAACGTAGCACAATAAACAATCTCTCGAAATTATATAAAATATTCATTTCAAGGTAAAAAAATACAACGCAAATTATGCATGGGTTGATTTTAAGTTTATGGTGAAATCAAATTTGGAAAGTGTAAGTAATTCTAGATTTGGAAGAAAAGGTGAAGTTCAAAAAATCTTATCAATGGTGATTGCTTTTGTATTGTATGTATATATGTCATTGCTAATAAATACCTCGAAAGAGGATAATAACTTTTTGTAAAGCTGTGTGTGAGTAATTAATACAAGCTGTATGCAGAGGGATACTTTTTGGCATACTTTGATTTTGAGATGGGTCTTGATATAGCATGTCTATGTTTATAAAGACAAGTGGTGAATAGAGTTTTCCATGGGTTTTTGTCTTGTCTTGGGATATAAGCTAGACCTCTACAACAAGAGTATTGATGGTTGTCAGTGTTTTCTTGAATAGATTCTACAGGAATTACTCCATAGCTGTTGATACCCAGTTGTGATTTCGAACACAATGCCATAATGGCCAGTATTAGACCATGGGCCGAGGCCTGTTTTCTTGCTTAGTTTTTGAATTCCTTGGTCTCCGACTGGGAAATACCTACAAATGTGCCAGATTTCTTGGAAATGTGTATCCGAAACAAAAATGACATGTTCCCACGTTTAAAACTTGAGCATACGGCAGAAAACAAAGAAAAAGTTAAGAATTGGTTGCTATGGACTTTTCTCCCTAGCAACCATAATAGGGGAGATATTTATTGACATATTTTGCAGAGAATATGCCCATTGTGCTTAAAAATGTTGTTATGAGAAGTGTGATGTTATGAATTGATGTTTAATCATACAATTTGCATGTGTATATTAATTAGTACCTTAATTAATACATGTATACATATTGGTGAAAAGTCTCATAAAAACTGATATCAGTATGAACATAGAATCAGATGCATTTGTGTATTTATCAAGTTTTCCAAGGGATGGCATTATTAGCCACATGCTCCATACCCCCTAACCCCCCTTAGCTTTCCTCACCCCCCCCCCCCGAAACCAGCCCCATGAAGCGAAAACGTCACATAAACATACATTAGTTTCCAATCATACGATCAGCAAAAGATGTTTTCTAACTACATTGCATACCATGCTCATTCTATTATTCACACACAGCCACCCCTACCACAGATGGATCTACATGTATATGCACACAATGTATAGGTAAGCCCCCTAATGAATGAAATTAATTACCAAAAAAAAGATTTGTGATATGTAAATTCAAATGCCCCTCACGCATACCAACACACAAGTCACACATGCCCCTATAATATACCCCCCATACACAAGCATAATTGCATAACATACTTCTTAAATATCATTTGCTATCTTGTTTTATTGATATTACCATCCATTTTTTCTCTCTGTGTGACCTCACATGAAAAGCAATGACAGAATGATTTTTATATTATAATATTTAATGTTCTATTTACTAAAAACAGAAAGAAAAAGGTTCACAGTACAAGTTCCAAAACACTGTTGACATAATAAACCATTGTTGATGCATTTCATATATGGGCATTATATATGTATGTACCATCAGATTCAATTTTAAAATGTTTAGAAATCTCACTGCTAGAATATTAAGCTCTGTCATATTAAACCGGTACGTCTTTGGATCTATTCATACTAACATTCAATTAGTTCAGCCAACGTAAGCAGGTACATGTATTGTAACTTCTTAACGTTTAGAAACTATACTCTCCTATACTCACTTAATTCTAAAGTGTAAAACTCAGAAGTACACTGAAAATTACTTTCAAACTGAATGGCTACCAAGCTGTATAACTCTAATAGACATGGGTTGCACATCAGTGGCGTAATGAGCCAAAACGTTTGGGGGGGGGGGGGGACTGACAAAAAAAAAATCCGGATCACCCCACTCTAACATTCAGGCCCCGCTCAACGTTTCGCAAAGTGGGGTCTAGGGGCGGAGCCCCCGAATCTCAAGGGGTATGGGCATCAGTGGCGGATCCAGGAATTTCTTACCGGGGTGGGGGGGGGCACAAAATGGCATGGGGTTAAATATATGTAAAACGATGAAGTGACAGAACGAGGCTTTAACGGCGAGGGAGCGGAGCAACCAAGCGGGGGTGGGTCTGGGAGGGGGTTCTGGCCCCCTCCCAGAGTAAGAAGCATTTGCAATTTTAGAACCAAATTAGACGCATTTTCAGGCACTTCCTGGAGTAATATGACGCGAAGCGCGGAAGCTTTGACGATTCATGTTATTACTCTTAATCCTTGTCTGAATTCATTTTTCCCATCCCGCGCAAAGCGCGGAAGCTTTTACGTTTTATTAAATTATTAGAGAAAAAAGACGATTCGTTGTACCGTTCTCTACTCTTAATCTTGTCTGAATTCAATTTCCCCACTGGGCCCCTTAACGGTACATGTGCAGTGTTACATGATGTAAGTATGGAACGCCCGGCAGTGCTTGTCACAGTTGCTTCTGGAAAGGATTTTTTTTTTTACTAGTGTTACTGTTAGTGGCCACGGCCCCTTAGTGACTATAAAAAACATATGCTCTTCCTGGCTATTTGGGAATGTGTCAGTTTGCAACAGAAATGGAGAAACGCGCATTTTGTTGAAAATAATGTGATATCACGAACATTTATACATCACGGAATTGAAAATAAGTCATGGTTCAATTTTTTTTTTTTTTTGGGGGGGGGGGGGGGGGGGGGGGCTGGCGCCCCCCAAGCCCCCCCCCCCACCAGTACGCCAGTGTTGCACATCATAAAATATACAACAGTCCATAACGATGCCACCTCATTCATTGACAAATCTTCTACAAAAACTAAATCACTATAATTATTATGAAGAAGACCAAGAAGTTTCAGAAAAGGAAAGGTCTTCTGAAGCTTTCGCTTTATATTATACGACTTGTAACCTGGGATTTATTTCCCTCTACCACCTTGGTAGAACACAATTGCTCATCTGATTGCCTTGGTCAAATTTATCGGATATTTTCGAAGGTGACTCCGTTATCACTGATTCCTCTGCCTCATGTGGAACATCGTTGGTTTTTGTGACTGAAGCAAGTTTTTAAAGACAAAAAGAGAAACAGGAACACAAATTATTATTGGTCCAAGCTTTACATGTAATAAAGGAAATGCCCCATATATCATTCGAACACATGTTCAGTCCCCTTCCTAAAAAAGGAATACACAAGTTTTTATTGTGGAAAAAATAATTTGTCAACATGTTATAGTTAAAAAGATTGAAAGCTGAATAACTGTTTCATAATGCTGACTTGTTATAAATGTGGTCAATGACTACCCAAGCTTTTTTCTGAGTGGCATTACTATTAGCTGAATCAAAGTGTTATTATTTATAATTTCCTCTCAATAATGTTTGTTTGAACTTTAATATTTCATTAGACATTTTATTACTCATGTACCATACGAGGTCAACCGTAAACAGTTTATCACCTTATATTTCATGTATGAGCACGGAGATTCAGCACCCGCAGTAAAACAGAAGTGCATACAATAAATACAACTGGGACAGTTGCCAGGAGAGACAACAGTCAATATTTAATTTTCTTTTAAAGTATTTTTTTCCCAACAAGGCCGTAAGTGAACTTTATTGTACGATACGTTGTACTTTACTGCCATTCAGATGTCACCAATTGTAACTAAAGTGCGCCTTTGAGTGAATTCAAGTATTTTACAATGATGTTAGAAAATTTCAGAATCAAATGAGGTGCTCATGTTTCCACTTCTAGTATTAACTATTATTTATAAGACCCCAAAGACCCAAGTGCAAGCCTAACTCACTCTAGCAAAGCATAGATAGGGGGGGGGGGGGACCACGGAACTGAAGAATGTTGAGGCTTGGCCCATGTTCAGATGAAAGAATTATCAACCCTAGGTCGAGAGATGAACCTTTCGGGTAGTGAGCTAAACAAGTTCGTTTACGAGCGCTGCGCCGAAGTGTTAAGAGTAAAAGAGCAATAATTGGAAAGCCAGCGTGATCGCGAGGAGAGAAAGACTGCCGGTGTAAAAACAGGTGATTTGAGGTTGAAAAATTGGTAAATTTGATGACACAAGGCATAAATTGGATGCCTACATTACCAAAATTTGAATTAGTCATGGCTAGTTATTATTCATTGTAATTTCTAAAATGTTGTGTCACGACCTTCTGATATCATGTAATGGTTGATGATATACAAAAATGTTATGTTTGAAGTTTTGCCTTGGGATAGCTTTAATGATAATTAATTTGCAGTAAATATTGAAAGAGTAGGTTTTAAAACAAAATGAGATAGGTAATATCTAGTGATTTGTGTAAGTTTATTTCAGTCAGGTATCGGAAACTCGAGTTAGTATAATTGCCAATAATGCTCTGAGTTGTGAAAAAAATATTTCAGTAAATTGTTCTTAAAAATTGGGGGGCTAATTGTCATATGAGAATTAAGAATTATGTTACACTGACGAAAGAGAGGTTTTCTTTTGGTATTTGAGATTAAGATTCACCATAAAAGGGTGAATAAACTCTCTTAGAGCCAACACCTAAAACTAGTAAGCTAGATTGTCGTTTTCCGTGACAATCATCATCATCTTCATTATCATCCTCATCTGCATTGTCAATATCAACATCATTACAATTTGTATTCTAAATTACCTATCCGTTCTGCTTAATAAATGTTTTAATCTATTTTATGAGTTTTGTCTGGGACTGTCGTATTAGCAAGAAATTTACTTAAAATGACAGTCCTTCTTCCGCAAATAATGTTATAATGTTTGAAGATATTTAGTATTGATGACAGTCTATCATTTCGTTTTTGAAATTAACAATTGTTATATATATTTGCTTATTTATGATTCATTGTCAGAAAAATGTTCATTGTACTTAATATTATTATTGTTATTAAAAAAAACTGTGTTCCTTTATAAATGCAGAAGAAAATAAAATAAAATAAAATGAAATCAAAGTCAGTTATTGACAATTTGTATATTGAAATATGTTGACATTATGAATTGTGATTTAGAATGATAGATTAATCTCAACAATGAAGAAGAATAGTCGTTAAAGTACACCTAAATATATTATCATAAGTATGACACATCATTGATATTATTGTCATTATCATTATCATTATCATAATCATCATTTTTAAGACAATTATCAATGGATTCACTATCATTATCAAAATCATAATTGCACCAGTGTATGATCATTATTTAATATTATTCATTTAGAGTTTGAAAATATTAATATCAAAGGATATAACATATATACAACGCAAAACATATCAAACATATCCGAAATCTGGCCTTATAGGCATATAAAGGCACGTACAACCAGAAATCAAATACTATTAATTAATTGAATAATGATCTATGGGCAACGGCCAGATATCGGAAATATGAAAATTATATAGCCCAAGAAATGAAAAAATCTCAGCAAAATAATTGTGTACCTTTACCAGAACTCAATTTTCCCATACAAGCCAGGACAACAATAATGCATGACGATATGTATTCCTTCCACAGAAAAGGAGCTATAGAAAGACAACAACAACAGCAACAAAAAATCGAAACAATAAAGGGGGAAAGCCAAATTTGTCCACTGTGCCCGGATGTGAGACTTTGCATGGGAAAAACAAATATATCAAGCGATTATCAAGTTAAATGGGCCGAATATTTTAGATTATTGCAATACGGCTTATTTCATTTTATATTTCACATGTCAATTATAACACTACATAGGCAGATTGAATAAACATAACGACATATTAATATTAAATCCAATTGGTCTGCTTGTATTTACTTGTAAATCAACATAAAGGGGGTGTCTACCGTATTATTAAGTTGGTTTTAATACGAACAGAACATGATAGACACACATCGATAAGAGTTTGAGCAGTACACGGTTACAAATAGGAAAGATGTTAAATATCGCAGGTGTCATCAGTAAAACACAAATTGCCCACACTGTGACGTATCTTGCGAGCTCCTCTCCAATTTGCTCTGTACAGAAAATTGTGTTGTCTGGGGTTCCCACATAGCCCAAAAGTGAATCTAACAAAAACTATGGGGACGAACTGGAGCACAAGGAACATTTTGTTTTGTTTGCGAATATATATATATATACAGTGCGTCCCAGAAAAAACGAAACCGAGAAGTATCGTTGTTTTATCATAACTTAATCACAACAAATTGCTTTTAATCACTCATGCGTGAAATATGCATCACGTGAGTAGCATCAACTGAAAGAGGAGACTCTAAGCTTTCCAAATATGTATCATTCATTAATTATGGTTATGATTAAGTTACGATAGAACATCGATACTTTTCGGTTTCGTTTTTTCTGGGACGCACTGTACATACATATCAATGGTAAAAGCGTCCATCACATGTAAATGAATAGTCACGATTATGCTGTTTTCATTACGTAAAGTGTAA
Source organism: Strongylocentrotus purpuratus (assembly GCF_000002235.5). Classification (NCBI taxonomy): domain Eukaryota; kingdom Metazoa; phylum Echinodermata; class Echinoidea; order Camarodonta; family Strongylocentrotidae; genus Strongylocentrotus; species Strongylocentrotus purpuratus. The sequence goes on along the minus strand of NW_022145574.1, from coordinate 696,153 downwards.
TACGCGTCACATTTATAATACAAATAATGCATGTTAATTTGCGAGTGCATTAGTGAATACAATCAGTTTAGTTGAGTGGAAAAAGACTTATATAAACGTGGCATATTTTCATAAGATTTTTAAATATAAAAAAGGACAATTCCCTGTTTAAATGAATGTGTAAAGAGATCATAGCTGGAGAATGTCTTGTCCTTATTGCCAGTCAAAGGCTATACACAATAAATGACATGTGATGGCGCTGCCCATCGAATCACAAAGTTATAACAGAGATAAGACAGGTCGGAGGCATCATAACTACTTACACAGGATGTTGTCATTGGATCTTGACAAAGAGGGCTTCGTGAAACACGTAGTATACAATAAGCTTACTAACGCGATTTAGTCAAGAAGCTATGACGGTTTCGAGAGACAGGTCCCTTGGTTGTTTAATTACAAGCATAGACATGCTTTCCTAGCATTCAGATAAAAACCAAACAACCATCATATACATGCATACACACAATGACACACACACTCACACGCACGCACACCCGCACCTAACGAATTGGCATCACATTGACTTCTTGTCCTTCAATGTGCAATTCATTGTTAAATGCGCTGATTTGGTTTTCATGTTTATGTTGAGTGATTATATTGTGAAAGTACTGTAAATTTTACAGGATAGACATTGCTTTCAAATAATTTCTGGTGTTGTGGGCATTACGTTTCTTGTGCAATATAATTAGGTTGGATTAAGAGGAGGCGGACTGGGACACAGGACTGGGACTGAAATTGGGTGGCGGGAATATCGATGTGACCAGATTAATTAATTTCTACCTAAAGTAGGTCTATTCCTTAATTTTCCCCAAAATTATTTTGATCATATTTAGAACGCATGCAGTTTCCCTACCATGCATGTGAATCCGATGGTTCACGATAGTAAAGGCGTATACGTTCGCAATTCCATAACGGATGATTCCCGCCCCCAACTGGGGGTAACCTTAAGAATAACAAATAACTACTTAGGAGAGCCCCCAAACAGAAAATGACATTTCTTCCGGGAAAAGCCTAGGCATTGGTTGGTGTTATTGCTCGTTCTTAAATTGTTATTGTTATCATCTTTTGTTTTAAATGCTTTTATAGTCAATATTATGTTATCGTTTATTGTTGTGTTTCTGGAATAAAGACAATTACAGAACCAACTGGGTCGACCTTTGCTCAATCAAAAGTGATCGAATATTGTAATTTACATCATCTTGCAAATACTTTCATGGTGTTTGGCAAATTATACCCAAAAGTTTATACAGTACTGTATTAGGGAGTGTTTATGTAATGCTCTGTACGTAGGCCCTACGTTAAGCATTTAGAAATAAAAATTGAACAATAAACAAATTAAATTGATGGCACTCGGCCGAGCTCATAATTGGGGTTACTATTTCTTTGTGTACTGTAGCATAATTTTGAGTCAACTTACTACTGATACTAGCGTTAACGTAGCGTTAACAAAAAATACTACAGTTACATCATATTTAGTGTCCCACGCCGCTGGGCGAGTGAAATTTTTATAATTCCAAAAAACAGTGGCCACAATCAATAAAACCATGCGAGTCAGTGTGGAAGAAAATATGTTGCTGTTTGTCGAAAAATATTACAATGTAGGACAAGATGTATTTAATTTTCGTTTAATAAGGCCGATAATACCAAACAACAACAACATCCATGCACTATTACCACGCCCGAACAGAATCACCCCCTCCCCCACCCCCAAAAAGAAGAAGATATAACATTAAAGATAAAAATATTACTTAGGCCATTTATATACTTCTATAGCCCTATCCATTGCATGTTCAATATTCGAGCATTACAATGGCATGTTAAATAATCCCGACATGACTTCTAAAGGTAATACATTGGTTTCTTATAAATTGCCTTTGACTAGAAAGTCTTAGCGGCGGTGTTTCTGGACAGTGGGTGCTTTTAGCTGTATGTAAATGAATAGAGTCCTTTTTTTTGGGGGGGGGGGGGGGTCATTTAAAGAGAAGGTTTAGTTCTGGGGAGAGGTGAAATATAATCATTGTTATTGTACAAATATGGAAAAACATCAGAGAAAAAATACCCGAAAAGCATGGCCCGACTTGTATGCCTCATGTGTGTGTATATACATCTTTCTGAGTACAGTGCTTGTTACTTTATCTAGACTTGGCCAAATTTCGAATAATTTTTATGACTCCAGAACCTTGCAGTACACACCAATACTTTTATGCTACATTGTCAACTTTTGTTCTGATTGATTCCACACCGTGGCTTTCACAATGCAATCGCATGACCCAAACTCAACTTTATCTTTAAACCATTTCTCTCTAATATTTTCTGTTGTTGAGGTATTCTTGCTAAAATGTATTTGACTAAAAACATTGGTAAGGAAAAATGTTGTCTTTCTGTAGTATGCAGGCCTGAAATGATCACCCCCCGTATGTGTCGGTATTCCTCTCCTCTACAATAAAGGACCAATTATGTTTATTGTTTTCCGTGGCCAGAAAATGTGATGAAATAAAGATACTTTATGATTTAAAGCTTATCTGCCGTAGTTTACAGGAGGGATTAGACCGCTCTGCAAGGTCACTGGACAGGTGGTTATCTCATCAACTCAGCTCTCAGTTAACATAAGAAAAAGAGGCCTGGGGGACCAATGGTCACCGATTAGGAATTGTTTATTATATAGAGGGCGCAAGTAGCTACCAGTAGTGCAGTGGGCCTTTAAGGTCAGTCATGTATAATGCCTGATTCCTGTGAATATATCTTGATATGAACTGCATACAAAAAATATAAAGTGATTCGCCATTTTGAATTGGGGTTTGTGTTGTGATTGGTTTAAGATTATGCTATTGATCTCGTGGATTTGGGGTTCTCTTGTTAATTCATTGTTTGCTAGCTTTGACAGCTTTGACAATATTAATTGCAGTTGGTATACGTTTTTAAACTGCAATGGGAATATGAATATGAAATATTGATTCAAAACGATTAATAAGAACAATGTGAATACCAACTTTCCCCTTCACCGTTTACTTTATTACTAAGCTTGATTTTATACGTTACTTGTTGCACACGATGATACAAGTGATAGTTACAGTAATGTTCTAATTTAATTTTCATGCGTTGTATCGGCATGATACGAAATTAACTAAGCAATCCCACATTTGAACTAGCTACAATACAGGGTGTCTCTGAAAAAAGAAACGCAAGCTTATATACGTAAATTACTAAATAATCCTAAATTATTTGTGTCATTAATGTATACATTAATGACAAGCTCGTTTTCCTTTCTATCAAATGACAAAAAGAATATGATTATAAGATCACATATGACTGATTTAAGACAAAACGTGTCTATAATAGTAGTTTTGAAAGTCATATGATTTTGGAATATCAATTATCAAAACTCATCATGTAAAGCGTGATATTCTCATCTTCCATTTTAATGATTTAAAGGCTAGCCTTACTCTCTTAATTTCTAGGACTTAAATTTTAAATCCATTTTGAGACTTAAAATATTTCAAGTCTTTAAGACTTAATAAATTGGGAATTCGACTAAAAGTTTTATCGAAACCAGCTTCTAGATATAAATCTTGGAAAGACTTAAACTTCTCGCCAATAAGATGTGCATATTTCCAGTTGCACCTGTTGATGACTGACTGTTGGCATATTTCCAGTTGAACCAGCTGACACCAATTAATTTGCATATTGAATATGGGGTGCGTGCAGATCTATGTTTTTTTAACAATTTTTCTGAATTTACAGCACATTTCTTAATTACTGATGATTTAGGTATATGCAATTCATTTCGAAAATACTACAAATATAAATTACAAGTTATTAGGACATTTCGCTACTTCGTATGAATTCCATTTAATTAAACATGAATAAGGGAAACATTAACTATGAACTAAAATAATTTCAATAAAATACAAGTATATGAAAAAAAATTCGATTAATTAAATTATGTATAAGTCTACTTATTACCGATGCCTTTACATTGATAATACAGACGTACCAGTATTGAAGTGTTGTTGCCGTTCAATTGGTTGGAAGTTTTACCAAATGGTTCTAATGGCTTAGCTAGACCAGTAAATCTAAAAGACTTGAAATATAAATACAATTGACTTAAAGTTGAATTTTATTAACTTTAAATCTTTCAGGGACTTAAAATTTTAAGTCTTAGCTTAGATTTATTTTTGAAATGAATCCAAGAAAGGTTTAAAATAAATATTAAAAGACTTGAAATATAAATCTAATTGACTTAAATTTTAAACCTTTTCAGGGACTTAAAATTTCAAGTCTTAGCTTAGACTTATTTTAAATCCCAAAGGGTTCGTCACTAATATCAGTCTCTGTTAGATTTAAAAGTAAGACTTAAGATTTAAAAATAAGACTTTCAAATTTAGAGAGTACTGCCTACCTTTCACACTTTATTGAAACAATATCTCTCAAGTTAATCATGTTTAGGGTTTACAGAAAGTTTACCTTGGGCGCTATGATTATGAAGGTAAGTTATATATATATATATTTATAAGCTTTTCTATTATGTGCACATTAACAACAGACAATTCAGGATTAGTGAGTAATTTAACGATAAACTTGGGTCTCCCTTTTTCAAGGACATTATGAACAATAAAGTTTATGAATACTTTAATGAAATCGGTAATGAATACAACCAAATAATCAACAGTAAGGTACATTTTTCTGAGTAAAATACGTAGTAATATCAATTTCGACTAAGCAATTTTAAATTAAGAAGCATATGAAACTGTTAGACAATATAATTATGCAACAACAATGTCAATTCAAGAACTGCATGTATTTAAGGTATAAAGCCTCAAATCAGAATATATTGTAACTCCTATGTTTTTTTTCTTCATTAGTTCTTCTTAAATTGTCTATATTTCGTCAACCAACGCAGGAGTACATTTATTTTTCCACGATATTTGCCAAATTTGTTTGTCAACTGTATTTGGTGTCGCTATATGGTCTACTTGATAACGCATTGGCGTTCTCTCACAATGAAATCGTTCGATTCCTGGCGAAGACAATTTTTTTAAACCTTTGCAGAACAAATTAAAAAGAGGACAGCATTGGAGAACTTTGCTTTAAGCTACACAACCGTCATTGTCTAATTTCCTTTCGCATTATATGTATATATATATATATATATATAAATCGTGCCATGACTAAACATGACTAAAATGAATTGAACAAACTAATCATCGTACCATCACCATCATCATTAAACTTTTTTTGATAGGCAATGCCTTTCCTCTGACTAATACACCACAACATATCATATATAAACAATCTTCTGATCATGACTACTTCGACAAGATACATATACATTGTACATATATAATTTCGTCATTGAAATAACAATTATGAACAAATGAAAATATGCTGGGGGAATGCGGATGGGGAGGAGTTCTATGTGGTCTAATGGTTAAGGCATTGGCGTTCTAGCCAGTGACCCGGTTCGATTCCCGGCGGAGACAATCTTTTGAAACCTTTGCACACACACAAAATCAAAAAAGAGGACAGCAATGGAGAAATTTGCTTTAAGCTACACAACCATCACTGTCTATTTTCCCTTTTGCATTACATATATATATATATATATATATTATGTCATGACTTAAAATGACTTAAATGAATTAAACAAAAATCATTATCATCATTATACGTTTTTCTTAAAAATTGAAAAGACCTCTTCTTTGAGTAATACACCACAGAGTACATATAAACAAAATATTCTAATCATGAACGCTTCGACAAGGTTCATAAAAGTTGTACATACGTAATTTCGTCATTGAAATGTAATAATAAATCGAACCAATTAATAATTGAAAAATATCATCTTACCATCATCATTATCATTATACGTTTTTCTCAAAAAGTGGATAAACCTCTTCTCTGAGTAATACACCACAAAGTATCATATAAACAAAATATTCTGATCATGAACACTTCGATAAGGTTCATACAAATTGTACATACGTGATTATTTCGTCATTGAAATGTAATAATAAATCGAACCAATTAAGAATTGGAGAAAAAAAATCATCGTACCATCATCATCATCAATATACGTTTTTCTTCACTAATGGAAAGACATCTTTTCTGAGCAATACACCACAAAGTATCATACACAAAAAATGTTCTGATCATGAATACTCTGATAAGATTAAAAAAAATTGTACAGATATAATTTCTTTTTTGAAATATAATAAAGATGATAACAAATAGCAATCACCTGGTTAGCCGAATACATTGTGACTGAATGATGGTAATTGCAAAAAGCTCGGGGAAGGGGGGGGGGATTCTTTGTGGTTTAGTGGTTTAGGCATTGATGTTTACAGCCAGTGACCCTGCTCGATTCTCGGCGGAGACAATTTTCTTCAACCTTTGCAAAGAAATTTAAAAAGAGGAAAGCAATGCGGATTTTTTTGTTTGTTTTTATGAGCTTCACAATTGTCATTGCCTAACTTCCTTTTCTGTGTGGTTTAGTGGTTAAGGCATTGCCGTTCACAGCCAGTGACCCGGCTCGATTCTCGGCGGAGACAATTTTATTCAACCTTTGCAAAGAAATTCAAAAAGAGGACAGCAATGGGGAAATTTGTTTTTGTATGACAATTGTCATTGCCTAATTTCCTTTCCCATTATATATCATGTCTTAACAAAAAATGATAACAATTAATTGAAAAATACGTTTAAAAAAAAATGACCTCTTCTCTGGGTCATACACTATAAAGTATGGTAAACAAAACAATGGTATCATAATTAACAGCATCGATAAAATACATATTAATTGAAAATACATAAATTCATGATTGAAATATAATAAAGATGATAACAAATTACCACACCTGGTTGCCCGAATATGTGATGACGGTATATTGGTAATTGCAATATGATCGGGAGAGGGGAAAGGGACACAGTCGACACCCAGTCCAGTCCACCCCTCCCCTGCCTAGTATTCCATTGGAACATCATGTTCTCTTAAGACCTTATTCTTGCTTTGATATTATTGAATAAAAAGCCTCTGTGTTTGGTGCTACCCTCTGCATCCTTATATGGCAGCATCATTGTTGGTAGAAGTACCATAGTCGTTACCGTCAGTAGCTTTGCTGGAATTAGTTGAATCTAGAGTAACACTGACCGTGTCAGCATCCGTGGTGGAGAGAACACCATCACCTCTCTCAGTGACATTTGCGACAGATGCATCAAGAGGGAGACTGACCGTCACGACATCGGTGCTTGTTGCATCACGATCCGTGTCCTTCTTCTGTTCCTCGGTGAAACTCTGGATATCTTTGCTCATTGGTGGTGTGACTCCTTCCTCCACCTGGCTAACATCATAGGTCGGATTGAACCTACACATAGGGTCGGGTTTGTCGTCTTTGGTAGGCAACAAGTAATTATCCGAGGCTCCTGGACGCAATTTGCTTATCACGCCAGATGACGAGGATAGCCCCGTCGAGCTTACCACACCGCTGGAAGTGCTTGCTTCTTTCTTTAGGAACTTGTCGAAACAAGTTAGCCCCCATTTCTTACGAATGAAAGGCTTCCGGACGCAATAGAGTAGAAAGATGAACAATCCTTGGAAGGAGTTCAGGACGACGAAGATTGGCTGAGCCACCTGTTATAATAACAACAAATTTGGCATTATAAATAATAATTAGGTATATGGTATCCTCTCTCATGTTCTTCAAATACTAGACATCTACAGAGGTATTGCTGGTGTATCTAATCATTATAACATTATAGTTCTCAAGATACTTCTTACAATAGATATACACCACGCAGTTGGAATTACCTGACTGAATAACGGGATTAAAAGAAGATATCCGGTAACCCAGGTCAGACCGAGCAGGAGCAAGATGCAGATCGCGTTCTGGACGCGTTCGATAGTCTCGCGACGTTCTACCTTAGCCTCTCTTTTCACCCGACCAGCGATGTTGGCTGACCGGAGCAACTGTCGAACCACCAGGACAAAGATGACAATGTTGATGAGGAGGATGATGGACATGGGAATCAAGAGACCACCGATTCGAGCCCAGAATTGTAGAAAGCATCTATTGATAGTAAATATGCATTTTTTAAATAGACTGAATTAAGTCAATCAATAATGACTATCTTAGCGATAGTTTTTTTTAAAATGTCAATGGTCCTTGAAACATTTTAACTGAGAAAATGTCATTGTGATGATTTACCATCATCTATTTAATGGAAAGTCCAAGCGTAATTGTCCATACGCTATCAACAATATCTGAGATTTTAGTATGTATGGTGACTAAATTCGCTTAGTGGCCTTTATAAAACTTGGATCACTATACATACCCGCGAAAGTGATACTTAAATACCAATTCCAAATAAAATTGCGTACTTGCTAACTTATAAGTTACCAAAATACCAAATACCTAAAAACCAGATTAAATAATAATTAATATAAAAAAGGTTCTCATAGAGCGCTTTCCACCGAAGTCTCTGAGCGCTAAAGGCAAGCCTTGCCCTGGAATTGCATCCTACATGATCAATACAACCCCTGTGCCAGGTAAGAACCACGATAACGTACATAAATATAATTTTACTGAATCCGAAATTTGAAGATCATAAAGTATAACTAATGCTATGCAATCCAATATTCCAACTAAACTTTCAAACGTTACCACTTACAGATCATCATGAGCATAAGAGTCTCTAGCAATAGCTCCAGTAAGAACCACGATAAGTACAGGAATTCCTGTAATGACATACGTGTATGAGGAAATACAATTGTTTTAGTAATCCAAAATAAGCCTACATTAGTCGTGGGCCAAGCTCTATCTTTTCCCCGTTTTTTGTATAGGCCTACTTATGTTATTCTTCTGCTGTCCAGCTCACAATTTTTTTAACACGGTCATGGCGGCACTATACTACTTTTTTAAAAAGATAAAGATATCTCGATTGTTATACTATCCGGGTTTTCTTTGTACAAATCACATGCCATGTCGAATGTCGTTAAATAATGGTTATAACGAAAGAATTACACATAAATGGCAACATTTACGAATTCATGTGCACTGTTGGACTATAATCCGTTTGCAAAACCATGCATACACTTCATGTTAATAGTAAGCAATATTCCCATTAAAAAGATATAATGAATCAAATATCGTACCCCATGCAGCTAAGGAAGCCTTGATCATGAAATTCTGGATGTAGGTGTTAAAGATCTTCACGATAATGAGGTAGGTATTGTACCCTTCCACACCCATCCATGCAATAGAGGACAAAACGAAGAAGTGAACTAGGGCCGTCAGAAACCCACAGGGTCCAGCTTGGACCTCACGATAATCTCTGGTTGAATCGAGAGAGATCATGATGACAAATGTCGTGTAGAGACATAGCAATGTCAGACACAGACAGATGAAGATCTTGTTAGCCTGTTTGGTCCTCAAATCCCTATCAAGATTGGAACATTAAAATAAGGTTAGGAAAGCGTCGAAGCAATATTGTACCACACATGTACAAGTTTACCATCACCTGATTGGCAACACATTAACAAAAACGCCAAACAAGAAGAAAACGAAATAAAATCGAGGGGAAATGTTTGTAAATTGAGGAGATCACGTGGTTGTGCTTTACTTTTATACATGTATCTCTTTTAACACTGGACACAACCATCAGAATGGCCACGCGTGTTGAATATAAAATTATCTGAGTGTAACTATTTTAGGACGGTATCAAATGGGAGAATAGTACGCCAAAGATGTTCGAAATTAATATGCTTTTTATTCTCTGCAAACCGCACACCAAACGGCAGATGGTTTGCTTTACGAAGTTAATAGAGTATCAATGTAGAATATATTGATATGCTACAAACAAATGATTACTAATTGCAACCTATTTATGACTCTCGTCACACCATCCCTTCATCACCAAGCAAATTAATTCAAAAGCTTCCAAATAAAGTTGAAAATAAAACGACCAGAGACTAATTACACATTCTGTCTCATTTGTGTTACATTAATGATTGCATTATTTCTTCTTAATGGGCTCACTTGTTCCACAGGTAGGTTGCCAATGTGACAAGAAGACTGAAGATAGAAATACAGCATCCAATGTAAGTCAGGATGTTGTACGCCTCGATTAATGAACCCTCCTGTCCATGGATATCCTGTAACATGAAAGAAAATTGAGCCCAAACTGAAACATCTACTTCGAATGCTCAAATAAAACTGATTATTTTACGATTATCTCTCATAAAGTCTATGTGTCGTTAATTGAAAACTGAGAAATCTGGGGTTCATTATAATAGAAAGTGGTGACACCTCGTATTACTAATGGAAACAAAATAATATCACTTTACTACCTTTCACTCGAGACACCACACCTTCAAACTTGTTTTGATCTCAAGAGTGAAAATATTATTCATACCCAATTGAAGACCAGCATTACAGTGTGCTAATTATTATAAAAAAATCATCTATAAAAAGTTAATTATTATACATCTTACGAAAGAGTGTTTTATCACAAATCGTTTGGCATCATTTTTTGTGGCATGTGTTTATGCTTGGATGCACAGGAGGCGTTGTTTGCGAAAGTGCAAAAATCGACTTGCGCCAAAGTTGCTTACGTGATGTTTAAAAAAAACAATTGGGATTTGGGTATTAATTCGGTCTTTGCAGATCCAAATAACATCCCTAACAAAATTAAGCATGCCACACATATCAAATATCGAATATATAATATCAACGAACATTTTGTGCGCGCGCGCGTGTGTGTGTGTGTGTGTGTGTGACTTTGCGTGTGACCATATGCAATGCATTTCATTTGATACATTCAACTCATTCTCTCACTCCACTAATCCGCTTTTCACTGACCATTATAACAGCGAAGTTGGTAAGATGATCACACGCACAGCGCACGATCTCCTCATCAGAGCGATCATCGGATGATGTGATTCCAGAAACAAGAACACATCCATCTTGGGACCAATCTTCCTGCTCCTCATCCCAGAATGAACACATGGGATTCACGTATCCAGACTATAACAACAAACGTAAGACCCATAATAGAGTTAGTTAAAAAGACATAAAGGAAGAATTAATGACAACTTTGATTGGTTTAGTTTAAAGCCCATTTGTCATGAGGGGAATCAAACACAGGAGTAAAAAGAAAAAAGAGAAAATAGATTGCTATACATATAATGTTTACATTTCCCCCTATATATAAATATATATATATATAAATATATATATATATATATATATACATATATATATATATATGTCTAAAATGTAATTATCTATAAATACTGCTAATGGCAGATTACAAAATAATAAGTGTACTTTGTTAAACAATTTTATAATGACATTTATTGTAATAGGTCTTACCATTATTGTAGTGAAGGTAAAGTTGATGAACTCGGTCAATGCTGCAACTTTCCCTCTTCCAATACTGAGAGAAATCACGGGAGAGTTAGCCGATCGATTGAAGTCTTCATTAGCTGCACTGAATGTGCGCAATGATTTAGAAATAAACAGGGATGGAGTTGAAAATACATTGAAGTTGACCCGGACATATTCACCACTGCCATTCGACGGCGATCCTGAGAGTGGGGCCGTGGACGAAATGACGGATGCAACTGAAGGTGGAATGTTCACCTGAGCGATGATGCCTGGTCTTGTAGCAATGACGTCATCGCGGTCATCTTGGGTCGGAGCATCGATGGTAATATTGGCCTTGGTCAGGTCTGAAGGACTGGATCCAGCTAGCGAAAGCACAAGACCACGCATTATGTCGTCAGCAGGTACACTCTGGACCTGTTATGTGAATTTGGATTTTAATTATTATTACTATCATTATTATTATTATTATTCGTATTATCATAATCATCATCATCATTATTTCTAATATTACTATCATTAAAATTATGATTATTAATGTATTATAATTCGGTTGTATTTACAAAAATATCAATATTACTATTTTATTATTGTAATTATTATTAAAAATGGGGAACTGGGAGAAGAAACCTTCGCTTTGAACTATTCTCCCTTGACAAATTCGTTAAAGCAGATCAGTTGAGGTGTTCAAAAGTAATCTAAAATCATTTATATTTGGATTGGAATATAATTAATCATTCCCTTTTATTTCATTTGTCAGTATTTGTATGAAATCCAAATGTTTTTATTTGATTTCTCCTTCGCAATGGCGCATTACAAATCGAATATTATCATCATCATCATCATTATTATTAATATTATTTGTATTATTGTCAATACTATAATTAATAACCTATTTCATTAATATTATTTTAATTATTTTTCTATTAGATCAATTGTTATCATTATTGTCATCATTATTATTGTCATCATTATTATTATTATTTTTATTATTATCGTTATCGTTGATGATTGAAAATGAAACGATTGCAACCATGCACATAAGTTCAAGTAAGGCATCCCACAAATTCAAAATATGAAGAATCATGCACACATAAATGCACAAATAATAATGTTGTTTGGCAGATCTACACAACTGCATGAACAAAAATGGTGAAAGTGTCGCGCCTTGTTGGACACCAGATTGAATGGGACCACAATAGATAAATGGCATTGTCAGGTTTTTAAACCAAATATTTATTTTAAATATGCATGCAAACAATTATACAACTTGGAAGTTAACTTTTATATTAAGTATACTGGAGGATTTCAAATGATTTTCTCGTAGCCTATGATATAAATATAAAATCACCTGTACGGCTATATTTGGTTGCTGAATGAGGAGCATCCCACCATCGGCAACATCAGCACGACTGATTTGTTCCTCAAAAGCCTGGACAAATTTACTTATTGCCCCATCTTCTGCCTCTGCGGCTTCAAGTTCCTCTGTTTCTACCTGAGCTATATTGCTCACAATACTCGTTATAGAGTTTGTTACCTTTCAATTCAAACACAAAGGATGAAAATGGTTTATTCTATAGTAGGATAAATTTGCCAAATCTCGGAAATGAAACTGAATGACGATAGGATATTAAATAATTAAATAACATGAAAGCCTTAGCACAGCTGTTCTTTTAAAGTCGTTACACAACTTCTGGATGAAGCAACTGCCAAGGTGTCAACATGATATGAAAGGGTAGTGAGAGACCTACATCTGTCATAGAACGAATAAGATATTATACCAAAAAAAAAAAGTCTGATACGGGGCAAGGATTTAGTAAATTCTTAATTCACAGTAGTTTAGCTTTAAGGCGTCCATTATTATTAAATTCGATTATGATATTTACCGCTTTCACATCTATGGCAATTTAACACATGTACCAAAAGGAAGGCTCCAATTTGTTTACCATTAGATGATTATCAGAACAAAATAAAATAATTGAATTCATATTCATGTTCAATATAATTGGTCTGGCATCGTGCAGAATACCTCTTCACTAGTAAGATTTTGCTGCACAATGTTTGATGTTATTTCTGCCACAAACGTGATGTCATCTGATGTGATATCTTCGATGTTGGAAGTAACAGACGATACTTGCTGGCTCACTTTACCTGCGTTTTCTTCATCTACGATTACCTAAATTTGAGAGGAAAATATCATTGCAGCATGTTTATATTGAGTGATATGACTTTCTCTCCTTTACCCTAATGAAGCCGAGGTATTTCAAGGATTTCTAATATCGGGGGGGGGGGGGGAGGGGGCATTATGACAGGGGCTGCTTGAGCAGGGGGCGATGGGGGGGGGGGCATTTCGTGACAAAATATTTAGAGGGGCATAAGCGGGGGGGGGGGGGGTAATGAGCACCTTTTTGTTTTACTAAGTACCCCCTTTCCCCCTTGAGGAAGAAAACAAAGGGAAGAAAAATGGAGAGGAAAATTGATACACATATTGAATTAGTATAATGAACATCATGGCAACAAAACTTTTTCATCATTTAGCTTCGTTCATTATTTTTCGCAAAATTTTCAAAACTTACCTACTTTGCAGTTTTACAGTATTAAAATGGTTGGGAAATAAGTTGTTTGGAATATTTAAACACTTCAACGGATGAAGTACATGGTTTGTTTAAAATTAAAATCAAGTAAAAAAACACATTAATTGTCATAATTATCAAATAATAATCGTCTTTTTAAAATGTTCTGGGTATAAAACATTACAAGTTTTCTATTGTTTTTTATGTAGGATGAACCAAGGATGGGTCTCACTTAGTGGAATAGGAGTGTAAACCTTCTTAAAAATGACAAAGATCAAGTGATTTTGAAATGATTATTGATTCATCGACAGGCTAACACACTAGCAAATGGAGAAAATGCACATTTTGATTGACATATGATCAATAATTGTAAGTTGACACCCCTACCGTTGGTCCGAATTGCACAAATTTGGTATCAAAATGTGCGGGGGAATTGACAGAAAAGGAAAAAAACATGGATTTGAAAATTAAAGGGGTTAAGACGCAGCGCAAAACATTCTTACTCATTAGGGTTAAGGTAACATAAAATTAGCGAACATGTTTCCCTTGAAATCACAATTGATCAGGTTTTCATGATCAGTGGCATGTCAAATATACTAAAAACAATTGCATTACATATGAGGGTTCTTAAAACAAGTCTCTTCTTAATGGTTGAAATTTGAAAAGAAAATTCCAAAAACCTGTGCAATTTCGATGAGAATATCTGTGACATTTCTAAATGGTCCGCAATTATCCACAGGTTGCCACTGGCTCTGGGTAATACCATCGCCGATACACAGAGCCCGTCCAATCGGTTCATTAACTGTTCGGTATAAAAATGAAAATACACATATATTTATTATATCAAAAGCACACTGGCAAACAATTATTACCAGATACAATAAAGAAGGGGACATACTAATGAAGTAAAGAAATTCCGTCTATGATTAAAATTTCCTCAAGTAATTCATGACTCTGGAACTTTTCAAAACATTCAACTACACTTGCGGATCTTGAATATTATTGTGGTCGGAGGGCTGGGGGTTTCGGATTCCTGCATTCATTGTATACGTGACCCTCGCTTTAATTCATGTATTGATTTCATGAACACAGTTTAGGGGCTTGAATATCTATGAGGAGGGGCTTTTAGACCCTAAGCCCCTATCTTGATTCGCTAGTGTTCAATAATGGAGTAAAAACAAATTACATCGGTTGAAAATCGTGATATTAAAGCTACTTTTGAATTGATATTGCGATCTAATGAGTCATTCTCGATCGCGCAGTTGCCATTCATTAAAGGGAGTGTATCATGGCAAATACTGGTTAACGCCGTCTACGTCTTTTTTGGACAACTGCACGTAAACGAATGTACTTGATTAACTGGGTCAGCGCGCTAGCGTTCGCGAAACAGACCGAAGTTTTCCCCACGCTTCGGTTTCGCGTACGTTGCACGCATGTGGTGAATACTGCGGTCGCTTCGTCCGTAGTCGTATTATACCCGATTGGGCCCGCGCCATATCTGAACAAGCTAATAGGGAAATTATCATATTGATCGTACGCTTCCCCAAATTAAAGATGAACGAAAGACCCTCAAAACAAACCTTGAGTAGTGTTGAATGGACACATTCCTGTTGAATTTGCCCATGTTCCGTTTTCACCCACCGGAAATTCGACTTTTTCAAAGCGAGGAGATATCCAGGAGATATTTTGGCAAATAGCTACACAAAAAGAGTGAACACAAATTATTTAAAAAAGATCTCTAACAAACTTCAACTCTATGTTTGTTTATTTGATTTAAAGTGAATTGCTGCAAATCGTGCAGGTATTCTTTACAAGAAATGGCCTAGGCTAAGGAACAGTAAGGAACAGTGGCGTACGCAGGATTTTTTCAAGGGGGGGGGGGGGGGGGGGGGTTAACATTTTGTAATCGGGCCGAAAATTTCACAACTACTCAGCCAGCCGCCGAATAAGCGGGGGAGGGGGGGGGGGGGTAAGAGGACACTATTTTATTCATTTTTTTGTCTCGAAATTTGAAAAATTGACATTTTTCTTCGTTTGGGGGGGGGGGGGGGGGGAGGGGGTAAGGTCACCTTTTTTAGGTCAGCCATGGGCATGATTTTTTATTTATTTTTTATAATTAAAAAAACAACAACAAATAAACAAACAAAAAATCTAAGGGTGGGGGTGGGGAAGGGGGTTTTTAGGGGGGGGGGGGGGTTTCCTACAAAATACACACTGACAAATACCAAAGGGGGGGGGGTTCAACCCCCCCCCCCCCCGTGCGTACGCGCCTGCTAAGGAAGTTTAAACATGCAGTAAGGCCAATGCGCCATAATTTAGACAGATAGGTGAGAAGGCGAATTGCCAGAATTTGTCAATGCGCAATATGTTAAAGTTGAGAAAGCGAGAAGGAGTGTATCAACAACCTGCTAAGGCTTCTTGTTTAAGCCGAGAATGCGAGACTTGTCGAACTTGTCGTCTGAAAGAAGGCGTCTAAGCCATGTTTAGCAACTCGTCTTCTTGTCTTCTCAACCTTCGTGACTTTTATCTAATAGTCTTCAACCATTTTCGTCTAAAACATGATCCGGGCCTTAACGACTTTGACAACTAGCTTTCCCGCCTTCTAGGCCCTTACAAGGTGCTTTGGCGAGTTAAATAGGTCGTATTCTCTCTGCACGTTGAAGCTTTCGTATACAATGCAGAGAACTTTGATCACTATAAATAAAAATACAAATTATTTAAAGAAGTACTTTAAAATGAAGGGCCAACAGGCCGCAGAAACAGACAACACCCGCGCAAAAATAAACACATACACACCCACCCACACATACGGAGTCGTACACGTGTGTAAATATACCAATGTATATACATTTATATATATTTATATATCCTTTACGTCAAGGGTGTCGATTTGTATCCGTGGTTGGGGGGGGGGGGGATGATAGGTGCCAAAATATTTTCGGCAATGGATCAAAGCAACCAAGGATACAAGCGTGTGGCAGGCTGCACCCCCTCCCTTCCAAGTCCCACATGGGCTTGATACCTGGATTATTATCCTCTCAAGCGCGTATCCAGGATTTTATTTTAGGGGGGCGTTAGTGAGCACGCGAAGCGCGGAAGTTTGGATGTTTCATTAAATCATTAAAGAAAGAAGACGATTCGTTGTCGTTGTACCGTTCTCGACTCTTAATCCTTGTGTGAATTCAGCCCCCCCCCCTCCCGCGCGAAGCGCGGAAGCTTTGACGTTTCATTATATTATTAGAGAAAGAAGACGATTCGTTGAACCGTTTTCGACTCTTAATCCTTGTTTGGATCAAGTACTCCTTCTTCCGCGCGCAGCGCGGACGCTCTCACGTTTTATTAAATTATTAAAGAAAGAAGACGATTCGTTGTCGGTGAACCGTTCTCGACTCTTAATCCTTGTCTGAATTCAGTTCCCCCTCCCCTTCCCGCGCGAAGCGCGGAAGCTTTGACATTTCATTATATTGTTAGAGAAAGAAGACGATTCGTCGTACCGTTCTCGACTCTTAATCCTTGTCTGAATTTAGTTCCCGCGCGAAGTGCGGAAGCTTTGACGTTTCATTGAATTATTAAAGAAAGAAGACGATTCGTTGTACCGTTCTCGACTCTTAATCCTTGTCTAAACCTTTTTGACGTTTCATTACATTATTAGAGAAACGAGACGATTCGTTCTCGACTCTTGATCCTTTTTCTTCCTACGTCCTCTTCCTTTCTTCTTTCTCTCTGTCTCTTTTTTTTAGGGGGGGGGGGTGGGGGGGGGGACCTCCCCCGCTCCTGGCTCGCGCCTGTATCCTCTCTGTCTTTCATTATTCCTCTCTCCCACTCTCTACTTTTTTTTGCACTTTTGCGCTTCGCGCTTAACATTTAGCTCGTTGCTTTTTAACGCTGCGGCTTTGCATTTGGCGCACTGCATTTCTATGATGCTGTTGATTGAATAAATTGAATAAATCCATCATTTCCTGATGAAACCGTACGAGCGAGTATTCAATTTATTCTTGTCTCATATACGGTTGTCTCATTTACTTCGTTTTATATGTATATATGTATTAAGAACATGAGATAGCAAAATGTGTATATGGAATTATGGATGGTCATCTTGCGAGTAATAACCATTAACTACTCTCATCGGGCTCTCATCATTAATTTCTCTTCATTTGTTTTTGTGATGGTGAATTATTGGGGGGATGATTGTACAGGCCATCCCCCCCCCACCTGAAATATTTGGGGGGGGGGGGGATATATCCCCCATCCCCCCCCCCCGGGGATCGACACTTATGCTTTACGTCGTGTAGTGAACAAATTGTTCATTAAATAGACATGGTCATTAGCAGGATATTTTCGTGTCCTGTGAACGATTGAACAAAAAAAGTAATGCCCTCTACGTACGTGTGAAGGCATGTAGAGGAAACCGACAAGAAACAAATAGTTACTCACTAGTCATTAGTAATATTGGTTGTATTGTTTTTAATTGACGGTTAGGGTGAGGGTTGCGGTTACGGTTTAGGGCTTGGTTAGGGTAAAGGTATCTTGCGTTTTTAAAATTACCTAGCGTACCGATGCCACACGTCCAGTTAAGTGGCGAATTCGGCATATCCCAATCCACTCCCCTTCGGAAGCCAAGTTTAAACAAATGCTTGCAATGAGTGGTATCACGAAGGCGGGACAAAACAAAATGATGACCCCTGGTTTTTCGCGTCACCTACCTGTCATCCCATCAATCTAAGGATACCCCACGTCCTTATACACAATAAATTGACTTTCACAACTACATGTATATGAATGAATTTTGTACCGTTATCTTGAACTGAAATGGTGTTTGAATCGAGAAAACCATCCGATTCATTGGCTAGACTGTCAAGAGATAGACCAATAAGATCTTGTGTCTCCGTTGCCGTCATATTAGTCCGCTCGATGTAGATATTCATGTCAGCTTTGACGCTTCCTGGTCTTAGGGCTCTGCATACAACTGATAGACTCTTTAAACCAGAACTGGTTCGGACGCCTTGCTCCACCTTTATACAGATACAAAATAACAAATATAAAAGATAACACGTTTAATAGATATTTCCCCTTCTAAGACTGATACTCTTTTGTAACTCATTAAAGAATACGTCATAACCGTAAACCCTTCGCATGCAACATTGTGTCCATACTGTATTCATAAGAATATACTTATGATAGAATTGCATTTTTGAAAAAACTTGTAGAACTGAATGAAAGTATCTGTAGCGTAAGTGTAAAAAAGGTAATGTGAAAGAACTGAGATGACCGTTTAAATGTTTGAACGGCTTTTGCTAGGATATATTAATACATGTATATTATTAAGTTTTTATAATGATGGAAAAAAGTTGAGTACTTGTAAAGGTGAGAAATAACTTGTGAGCTTACTCGTTCTGTTGTTTCAGTTTGGACATATTGGAAGAATGTTATAGACCAAAGTGTTCCCTGAGAATAATGGTTCCCATGGTATAAAAGCCATCATATTCGAAATCAAGGCGAAAGCAAGATGTGTCCCACGCATTCCTGACCAAATTACCTGAACGTCGTTAAAGAGCATCACGGACTCAAGCCTGGTCGCACAAACAAAACATGTACTAAAGTGACTAGTCGTATATGAACCTTGTGGGTTTAAACTTACAGCTTATTCAAAAATTGTCTGAAGCAAGTTTTGTCATAATCGAATAAACAAATGCAAAATTATTTGTCACGAAAGAGCTCACAGAATTAGCTTTGACCTTAGAATGTGACCCTCGACAGCACTATAATGGGAAGGTCCCCTAAATGCATATCTTCCTCAAGTTTGTTCACAATAGCATTAATAGTTGCTGATTTATTCGTCACAAGAGAGTCCATGTTTGCAGGTAAGCGGAGGAAGAAGGCCTTCTGGATGCTTTACTCTTGTCTCAACCATGAGAAGAGCTGAGAATGTGTATGCCATATGTACGAGCAAACAGCCTTTACCAAATCCCTGCTAGGAAACTTGTTGCACAACGTACTCGGACTCTTTAATTCAATTGTCTATTCTAAACCCAAAACAATATTAGGCCAACCCTGCAGAATATCACAAGAGCGGAATAGGCCTTTTTGATACGCACCAATTACTTTTAGGATATACTTACATAGGTGCTGATGTTGAGCGCCGTTTCTTTATAGAGTTTAGACGTTTGGTCATGAAGCTCATCGCTGAATGGAATGGCAAATCTAGCGTTCAAAACTATTATATTGGTCAGATCTGAAAATGCAAACATACGTATCGAGAATCAGTGACACAGATTCAGGGGAGGGCACAGAGGAACGCCCCCCCCCCCCCGAGCCAGAGGAAAGGGGGGGGGGGGAATTCTCCTGATGAAGAGGGCTTATAGCAAACAAAAAATACCCAAATACAAGTAACTTAAACATAACTTTAAGAAAATGTCTTTAAAAACGAATTCGATATTAAATCCGTATTTGTATGAGAGCATTTCTCTCATACTGAACACATAATGTACCCAGTATAATCACGATCGTTTTGTTTTACGCGCTTGTATGTCTCAATTGCGATCTAATTTTTGTTGTAGTTATTTCTTACTTTCACGCGTAGCATTAAACATAACATTAATATCTTAAAACTTAAAAGAAATTCATTTTCTGTATATATATTTTTTTCCTATAGAAGTTTGATTAAAGGTAATACAAAGTTTTGAGAAATTTTGAAAATTGGGTGGATCGTGATTCTTACAATGTTAATATATTTGGATGCCCCTGTGGATGTATTATAAGCACTAGACAATTTTGTATGTGGTTTATTTCAAGCAAAGATTTTACCTTTGACATATACAGATGCTCGCATCGTGTCTAAAGTTTCTTCATTTCTCCCCGAGCCTCGGCAGAAGTAATACCCGATGTCACTTGGAGTGACAGACATGATTATCAAAGGATTCTGATTTCCACTGTTAGGCAAAAGGACATCATCTTTGTACCAGTGGTATCGCTTGGCATTGTTGAAACTACATGTCAGCTCCACATAAGCATTGGTGTTGACTATCTGGCTTGACGGATGGACAGAAACCTCCAAAGGAACTGTATTCGAGGTAGGAATTAGAAAATATGACGGCGAATGAAGTAATTTTGTTTTCAATATTGATGATGATAAAGATGGTTAAAAAAATAATAAAAGTAATGATGATGATAATTATAAGTTAGAGAAGGAGAAGAAGAGGGATGATAATTTCCCCCCAAAAAACAGTGAGATCAATTATGATCACAATAAAACCACGACTAATGATAATAATAGAAATTGAAATAATACTAATACTCTACTACCAATACTATTCATAAAAATGATGATAATAACAGTTACATATATATATACGTAAATACCAAGGGGGTGGTAAAGGCACCTACAAAATACTATTATGATTCCTACACTGGCTAGCCTAGCTGCCCTAAGGCCCTGAAAGCATTCAAGGAATAAATTCCTAACAAAGTGATAGTGACAAATGCCTCGTCAAAAGACAGTGGTGCTGTCCTGAACCGCAATCCATGTGATCTCAAGGAGGTAGTATAAGCTCATTGGTGATCCTAAGTCCGGTGATTAGATTTAATTCATATAATAAGCAAGTAATATTTTGTTTACACTTTTTATGAAATCTTTTAGGGTAAGGGTTAGGGTTAGGATAAGGTTTAGCATTAGGGTTAGGGTATGCAATAAATCCCCCCTTTACAAAAATCCTGCAACAACAGATAAATACCCCCCCCCCCCCAGAAAAGGGAAGTATTTTGATATTTTTATTTTATATCCAGATATGATGAAAAGACATTCGATTTACTTATTCAGAAATGAAAAGGTTTCGTTGCCATTTAAGAGGGTAAAACATTGTGTAAAAACATCGCCTTTCCAAATTTTGATTCTTATTCACCCGTCTTTCGAAACGATGTGAATCATGGATTTGCAAAACGTAATTTCTGTAAGATGCATACAAGTAAATCGAAACATATGACTTACGAGTTGGTTCATCACAATGGATCCCCTCATAATGATCTTGGCATTCACATTCGTACTGCCCTTGTCCACTAGGACGACAGACACCATTGACGCACGGGTTTCGTTGGGTGCAAGGATCAGCGATACCTGTCAAAAGTTAATTTTAGTAAAATTGTAGTAGCATAGAACTTACGGATGAATGCTTGCAGTTTTATCCTCAGTTTCCTGGTTACCAGTGTCTAGACATAATGTTATGGTGTGTTTACTTTTATGAAGGGTTACTCTCAAAGAAGAAAAACATGTTAAGACGCAACCATTGACAACAGCTTTTGAGCTCTCAACGAAAGTGACGTGCGAAAAACTCGAGATAACTATTTTCCCATAGTTCATTTTTGTTAGAGGCTCATAATTCCGAAACGAAAATTACTCATAACTGAAGGTTCGTTATTCTTAAAATTAAATAGGGTTTATTCAACCCAGAAGATTCGTAATTCCGAAAATTATACAAGGTTCATAATTATGAAAATTAAATGTGATTCAATGCTGCGAAGGTTCGTAATACTATAGACGGGCTTTAACAGACGAGATTGGGTTCTAATTTAATTTGGAATTATGAACCTTCGGAAATATGGACTCTGTTTAATTTTTTTTGCAATAACGAATCCTATAAAAACTTCAGAATGATGAACTCTTTTCCATTTCCAGAGTTTTAGAAAATTGGAAAAATGCCATGTTTACCAAAATAACGCATTTCGCTGGAGTTTATATATGTGTATGTGAATAGTATATATTTACATAAAAAGGTTCATACTTTTGACGTGTCATTGTATGTGTCTTTGTATAGTGAAAATGGCTTCCTAAATTCCCATTCGATTTAGGTGTACCGCTTACTTATTTCACAGTTCGGGCCGAGAAATAGATCCATGCAAATACAATGGTAACCGATTTTATTTTGCTGACAAGTACCTCCATTTAGACAGGGTGTTGGGAGACATGCGTTCCCTGAACACAGAAAAGAGAGCAATGTTAAGAGTTAGAAATGGAAGTAATCATCATGGGAATTATTCCAGAGATCCACGTGGTTGTTCATTATATTTGAATTTATTGGTGAAAATGCGGTTCAACAAAATGTTATTGGATTAAAAAAGAACTACAAGTCAAAAAAAAAGTTTACACCTAAAACATGATTTCATAATTCATCTATAAACATTAAATTATTATACATCTTAAGAAGAAGTGTTTTATCCAAAATCATGTAGTATCATTTGTGTGTGGAATATGTTCACGCTTGGATAAACAGGAGGAATTGTTTGCGAGAGAGCAAAGTTGCTTATGTGATGTTTGAATAAAACACTTGGGATTTGGGTATTAATTTGGTTATTACAAATCCAAAGACCAAAAATTAATCACGCCCGTATCAAATATCAAGCATTTGTGTGCACGTGGGTGTGCGTTACTTTGCTTCTGATATTTTGCGCCGACTGAGCCAGCCGCTGAATAACCGGGTTGAGGTGGGGGTAAAACGCTTTTTTTTCTTTTCTTTTTTTGAAGTATGTTGAAAATGTATTCGAATTATGCTAAAAAAAGCTCAAATTATGCCAGAATTTTGCTAAAAACAGCCAAATTATGCTAAAGGGTCAAAATAATGCTTCGTTTCCACTATGTTTCTCGGCGGCCACGGCAGCCCCGTTTGCCCGAAACGTTGTGCGCCGTGGGATCTAGGCCAATTTTATTTCTGGATTCAAGTTTTGTTAGGTCTTGCCAAGTTTTCTCACGGTCTACCACGGTATCCATGAGGGGCCGTGGGGAAAGGAGATGCTGAGTCCCGGAGGCTCCAAGGCGCACTACAGTTCGGCCCGCGTTTTACCACGGATGCCAGAACGTTCCCTTTCGGCCCGTCACGTTTTGTTGGGGTCCCTCACGTTTCTCAAGTTCTGATCAAGGTCCGACACGTTTTTCACGTTCTGTCAAGGCCTTCTAGGGATAAAACGTGGACGCCGGGCAGCTTTGGAGCACGTTTGTGCCCACGGTACGAAAAGAAGTCCTCCGAAACAAAAGCAATCATTTTATCCTGACATTTCAACGAGACAACATCATAAATGCACAAGATGAAGAAGATTTATTATGCGCATGTTTGCTGGGTGCATACATCAGGTCTTGGCATCAGCAACAAGAAGGCTATCATCAGTTGCAGAGATGGAAGGCCTGGGCCCTGTTTCATAAAACTTGATATCAATAACAAGTTACAAGGTACTGTAATTATAAGCTACTGAGATCATGGCTGAGATCAAATTTGTCATAGAAATTTAGCAGTTGTTATATGTGTTTTATGAAACGGGCCCCAGAGTGTAGCAGGCAGGAAGAAGGCGGATGAGAAGGTCAAGATCCATGTGAGTGCGCGCAAAGGGTTATAGGAAGACAGCAGCATTTGGGTCACTATTCATCATTTCTCACTTGGGAGCTCCCCACCGAAGATGTCAACGCCTCCCAGAAGTATCTGAGGATGCCTCCAGAGCTCTTCGACGAGATCCTGGGAAGAGTAACACCAGCCATCAAGAGAAAAGACACACAGTTCCGCTTTGCGCTCCTTCTAGCAGGTGCTTCTTCTTCAACCTCCTCCGCCTCCGGTTCAGGTTCCAGTTCAGGGACCGGGTCAGCAGCATCAGCACGCTTTCTCATCATCTGGCGACGGTGAACGGCGAGGATCTTCAGGCTGCCAATGCCCCTCTACTGGTGGTGGTGCAGGACTGGGGAGGGGGGGGGGGGCTTCGTACGTCTTGGCTTCTTCGCTGGCATAGCTTGGCCTTCTTTTTTCAAAGCTTGGTCTTCTATCTCTCCGTATTGTAGATGCAGTAATGTGTCGTCGATTGCTCAGACTCGAATAAAGTTCCCCTGCCGGGCCCAGATTTTTTATTTACTCCCTCCCAGGCATGGAGCGCCGTGTCAGAGAGTAGTAGAACGCAATAGGGTGTCTAGTTTTAAACCCCAAACGAAATTTGAACTAACCTGTTGTTGTGCCGGGTGTGGTACCTAGTGTGGTTCCCGGTGTAGATCCTGGTGTTGTTTCAGGGGTTGTATTCGGTGTTGTACCTGGTGTGGTTCTAGGTGTTGTAGCTGGTGTTGTTCCAGGTGTAGTAGCTTGCGTTGTACCCGGTGTTCTACCTGGGGTTTCTCCTGGTGTTGTTTGAGGTGGTGTTTGAGCAGGTGTACTGGGAAAAACTAGGAACAATGAAATGCATTCCATTTCGTAATAATTTAACTAAATAAATTTGTGTAGAATATGACAAATCAAGGATCAAATAACACATTTCCAAATAATTAAATAAAAATTTCCGTTAACTTTGGTCACTCCATCATACTTTTTTTTACTATGTCTAATATTTGAAAAATGTTGTGTGCAAAAGTAGTAAAAACATCCTACCCTTCCACGTAATGACACAATTTTTGCCAATAATATATATAGTTAAGTTGGAAAGAACTTCAAACACACTTATTTATTACAGACTCTCTTTATCCTACTTCAAGAGTACCAATCACCAAAAGTCATTTGCTCCCGTTTTCAGGGGTTTCATGTTGCTAAACAAAATCGAATTTATATTTATAAGCTTCATATATTAGATCTATATAGAGAAACTGCAAGTTTATTAAATACTCTCTCAATTAAGATAGAAAGGGCCCGCACGGAACTCAAGTCCGGCTTGGGATTTTATGTTATTTTTTTTCTTCATACTTAATATCAAGACAAACAAATTGAGGTTGATCTTAAATATTCCTGCTATGCAGAAATATTTACTTTTAGGTAATTGGTATACTATATATGCAAATCTTTCTTAAGTAATTCTTTCTTGAATAGTGCAACACCACATGGTTCCTAATCCAGGCTTCCTCTTTAAGATCATACCCATGCATTGACGTCTTTCATTTTCTTTCTTTCGTATTTTCATGAATTTGTCTTCGATTATATTTCTCTGGTTCAAACAGTGCATTCTATTTTCTCTTAGGGAATCTATTTACACGAGTCCTGCTTCCACAAAGATTTCTTAATATTCCACTTCAGATCTCGTATTATGCTCCTTAAGTATGTTATATAACTCGGTGCGAATTTTTTTACTCCTTTTACTTGTAAATCATCTAACCATCTATCAACTTCACTCGAACCGTTAAACTGACTCCAAACTGACTCCAAACCGACTCCATATGTCACCGATTCATTAGCGGCTGGAGATTGTCATAACGATGTAATTATATGTTCGGTCCCAAATCGGTCAGGAGTAGGTCTTATTGTTGGTGTGACTATAGAGTATGAAGCACATTGAGCCATGCAGTGATATCCAAAAATAAGCTATATTCAATTAAGACAAATCGATGATAATCACATAATCACTTGATAGGTCAATGGAAATTTTCTCAACGTTCACTTTTGAGATTGCTGTAACCCTTTGTGTTGGATAATTTTCATGTTATATCTGGTAAGAAACCAGTTATCACTGCTTCAATACAGTGACCGTTAGATTACACGAATATCTTAAAAGAAAATTAATTCAACACTCACTTGGTAGGTCAATGGAAATTATCTCAACGTCCATTTGGAGACGGGAGTAATTATTTGCTCCTATGACAGCAAACCACATCTCATTACTATGTACATAGACATCATCGGGAGCGTAGTTTGTATATCCAAGAATAGTTGTATCGACAGACTGTATGTCAGACGGGTCGTTCCCTGTCCCTATTTGGACTTCATCATAAACATAAAGATATAAATGTTGGAACACAACTCGAAATCCATTCGTAGCGTTTGTTTTGAGCAAGATTGCATTATAGAACCGTGTTGTGTAGGTCCATGGTAAAGAAATGAAATGTGATTCGCCTGCCTCAATATATGTTGCTGAATCTGTAAGGGGAAGTAAAACGAATTAAAAAAAAAGTCACCTGAACATGATTCTTTTCAGTTCTTCAACAAGGAATCGGAAGATAAGATTCGTCATTTTGAACTGACAGCTTATCTGGGAGCCTTTACCAACATTAAACTTGTATTATCCATACTGCTTGACCCCCTAATTTACTTAGAGGAAAGGATATTCCCCCAAAGTGTATAGACCTAACCCTATATATCAGAGTTCCATAAACAGAGCCCACTGTCGGGTCGTTTTTTTAACCCATCTACCAATGCGAGAAATTTCGCTAGTAGAATTTATGACATGACATTATATACACAAAAACTACCAACTTTGAACAGGAATCGGTTGATATCAGACGCCCCTTTAACACATGGGAGCATTTTTTCCTTTAAATCATATAGACACAATTTGTAAAGGAAAGTTCCCTTTTCATTACAAAATATAGAGACTGGGCCTGTCCTAATATGCAGACATGTATGTTTTCTAAATGATGATATCTGGTACTTGGACAAGACTTTACGTGGTATGTTGAGGCAATTTACGAGGATTAACCCGACAGCTACAATCTGCGTGCCACAATTTGTATCAATGCATTTGATGGTACTTCGAGGGTCGAAATCGTATGGTTTTAAATGGGTTACTATTTAGGACCAGATTTGGCTTCTAGAAAGTTGTGAAAAGTCGATGGAACAGAATTCGACCCCCTAATAAGCAGAGAGCACAAAAGCCATAACCTCATTGACTAAATTATCCATTAAAATTCCACGTGACAAAATCAATCTGTCTTTAAAACTTTGTTCATCGTTGAATCGCAATACACTAATATTATTATGACATTCATAATAAAGTGGAAAAGAATATGAAAGAATGGTAGTTTCAAGTCTTCATATTTCCCAACCGTATTCTCACCCCTCGTTTGTGTACACGGGCCCTGTTTCATGAAACTTGTTATTAATAATAACAGGTTATGATTACTGTAATATTAGCTACTAAAATCTTGACATTTGATTGGCTGAGAGCAAATTTATCATAGTATCTAAGAATTAACATATGCTAGAAAATAATGGAGTACAATAAATACCTGTAATATTTATAAAGAACGCCTTACTAAATATAATTTGTTATTGACTTACTGCACGCTAATTCATCCTCGTAATGTTCGCAGTGGTAACGTCCATCACAAAGGACAGTCGGTGACACGCTCATATTTGAACTTGAACAGGCAAATAAGGCTGGTAGAAGATAGAAGATGGAGAGAAAAATAACTTATGAGTAGGTCATAATGCTCTAAAATGTTACAATCGAATATACTATGTTTCTTTAAATACTTTTAGTAATTAGGCGCGTCAAAATTCACCTATGTTATACTATTATATGTGGTAAAACTGAAAACATGGATTATCTTCATCAGTCGACAGGTATTGAATAATTCTCATTTAATAACCAGTGAGCCACCAGTTATCACTGCTTGAATTAACAGAACTTTAGATTTGTCTGATATTATAAAAGAAAATTAATTTAAAACTCACTTGATAGGTCAATAGAAATGATTTCAACGTCCATTCGGAGCCTGGAGTAACCATTTGCTCCTAATACAGCTAACCACATGTTATTTGTATCTGCATAGACATCATCAGGCTCGTAGCCTAAGTATCCATGGATAGTTGTGATGCCAGACTGTATGTCAGACGGATCGTTACCAGTCCCTATTTGGACTTGACCACCATTATTGAGATACAAATCTCGGAACACAACTCGAAATCCATTCGTAGCGTTTGTTGTTAGCACGATTGCATGATAGAATCGTGTTGTGCTGGTGTATGGTAAGGAGATGAAATGTGATTCGCCTTCCTGGAGATAACTTGCTGAATAATCTGAAAGGTAAAAAAAAAAAAAGGCACCTGTCGATGATTCTTGTCAAATCTTCGACAATAGATTGGTAGATAAGCTTCATCATCTTGCATCGATATCTTATCTGGCAGCCTCTCCTGAATTTTTTTTTTGTATAATCCATACTGCTCGACATCCTTTAATTTACTTAGAGGAAAGGACATTCCCCTTAAATGAATAGACCTAACCGTATATATTAGAGTTCCCAAAACAGAGCCTAAAGTCAGGTCGGTTCAACCAATCTACCACATGCAAGAAATTTTTCTAGGAGAAATTATGACATGACATTAAAAACACGAAAATCTACAAAATATGAAAATGGATCGGTTGATATCAGACGCCCCTTTAACAAATGAGAGCATTTTTTCATTTAAATCATATGGACACAATTTGTATAGGAAAATTTCCTTTCCATTACAAAACATAGAGACTGGCCTGTGCTAATATGCAGACATATATGCTTTCTAAATGATGATATCTGGTGCTTGGACAAGACTTCATGTGGTCTGTTGAGGCAATTTATGGGGATTAACCTGACAGCTACAGTCAGCCTGCCACAAGTTATATCAATGAATTTGATGGTACTTGTAGGGTCAAAATCGTATTGTATTAAATGGGTTACTATTTAAGATCAGTTTTTGGCTTTACACAGTTGTTAGAAGTGGATGGAACAAAATTGGACCACATAATAGGCCGAGAGCACAAAAACCATTGAAAATCTTTCAAACTGTCTTTTTCGTAGAACTGCAATACACTAATAGAATAATGATATTCATAAGAAAGTGGTAAAATATGTGAGAGAACGGGAGTTTTAAGTCTTCATTTTCCGCACCCGCATTCAAACACCATGTTTGTGTACCTTGGCCCTGTTTCATGAAACTTGTTATCAATAACAAGTTATGATAACTGTAATAAGCTACTGAAATTTTGACATTTGTCTGGCTGAGAGCAAATTTGTCCTAGCATCTAAGAATAAATAAATAATAACATATGCCAGAAAATCATGAAGTACAATAAATACCTCTAATATTTATAAAGAACACATTACTACATACAATTTGTTATTGACTTACTGCACGCTAATTCATCCTCGTAATGATTGCAGTGGTAAAGTCCATCGCAAAGGACAGTCGGTGACACGCTCATGTTAGAGCTTGAACAGGCAAATAAGGCTGGTAGAAGATAAAAGATGGAGAGAAAAATAACTTATGAGTAGCTCATAATGCTTTGAAATGTTACAATTGAATGAACTATGTTTCTTTGAATACCTTTAGTCATTAAGCGCGTCAAAAATTCAACTTCTTTATACTATTATTTCTGGTAAAACTGGACACATGGATTATCTTCATCAGTCGACAGGTATTGAATAATTCTCATTTTATAACTAGTGAGCCACCAGTTATCACCGCTTCAATTAACAGAACTTTAGATTTGTCCGATATTTTAAAAGAAAATTAATTCAAAACTCACTTGATAGGTCAATAGAAATGATTTCAACGTCCATTCGGAGCCTGGAGTAACCATTTGCTCCTAATACAGCTAACCACATGTTATTTGTATCTGCATAGATATCATAAGGCTCGTAGTCTAAGTATCCATGGATAGTTGTGATGCCAGACTGTATGTCAGACGGATCGTTACCTGTCCCTATTTGGACTTGACCACCATTATTGAGATACAAATCTCGGAACACAACTCGAAATCCATTCGTAGCGTTTGTTTTTAGCAAGATTGCATCATAGAATCGTGGTGTGCTGGTGTATGGTAAGGAAATGAAATGTGATTCGCCTTCCTGGAGATAACTTGCTGAATAATCTGAAAGGTAAAAAAAAAAAAAGGCACCTGTCGATGATTCTTGTCAAATCTTCGACAATAGATTGGTAGATAAGCTTCATCATCTTGCATCGATATCTTATCTGGCAGCCTCTCCTGAAATTTTTTTTTGTATAATCCATACTGCTCGACATCCTTTAATTTACTTAGAGGAAAGGACATTCCCCTTAAATGAATAGACCTAACCGTATATATTAGAGTTCCCAAACAGAGCCTAAAGTCAGGTCGGTTCAACCAATCTACCACATGCAAGAAATTTTTCTAGGAGAAATTATGACATGACATTAAAAACACGAAAATCTACAAATATGAAAATGGATCGGTTGATATCAGACGCCCCTTTAACAAATGAGAGCATTTTTTTCATTTAAATCATATGGACACAATTTGTATAGGAAAATTTCCTTTCCATTACAAAACATAGAGACTGGCCTGTGCTAATATGCAGACATATATGCTTTCTAAATGATGATATCTGGTGCTTGGACAAGACTTCATGTGGTCTGTTGAGGCAATTTATGGGGATTAACCTGACAGCTACAGTCAGCCTGCCACAAGTTATATCAATGAATTTGATGGTACTTGTAGGGTCAAAATCGTATTGTATTAAATGGGTTACTATTTAAGATCAGTTTTTGGCTTTACACAGTTGTTAGAAGTGGATGGAACAAAATTGGACCACATAATAGGCCGAGAGCACAAAAACCATTGAAAATCTTTCAAACTGTCTTTTTCGTAGAACTGCAATACACTAATAGAATAATGATATTCATAAGAAAGTGGTAAAATATGTGAGAGAACGGGAGTTTTAAGTCTTCATTTTCCGCACCCGCATTCAAACACCATGTTTGTGTACCTTGGCCCTGTTTCATGAAACTTGTTATCAATAACAAGTTATGATAACTGTAATAAGCTACTGAAATTTTGACATTTGTCTGGCTGAGAGCAAATTTGTCCTAGCATCTAAGAATAAATAAATAATAACATATGCCAGAAAATCATGAAGTACAATAAATACCTCTAATATTTATAAAGAACACATTACTACATACAATTTGTTATTGACTTACTGCACGCTAATTCATCCTCGTAATGATTGCAGTGGTAAAGTCCATCGCAAAGGACAGTCGGTGACACGCTCATGTTAGAGCTTGAACAGGCAAATAAGGCTGGTAGAAGATAAAAGATGGAGAGAAAAATAACTTATGAGTAGCTCATAATGCTTTGAAATGTTACAATTGAATGAACTATGTTTCTTTGAATACCTTTAGTCATTAAGCGCGTCAAAAATTCAACTTCTTTATACTATTATTTCTGGTAAAACTGGACACATGGATTATCTTCATCAGTCGACAGGTATTGAATAATTCTCATTTTATAACTAGTGAGCCACCAGTTATCACCGCTTCAATTAACAGAACTTTAGATTTGTCCGATATTTTAAAAGAAAATTAATTCAAAACTCACTTGATAGGTCAATAGAAATGATTTCAACGTCCATTCGGAGCCTGGAGTAACCATTTGCTCCTAATACAGCTAACCACATGTTATTTGTATCTGCATAGATATCATAAGGCTCGTAGTCTAAGTATCCATGGATAGTTGTGATGCCAGACTGTATGTCAGACGGATCGTTACCTGTCCCTATTTGGACTTGACCACCATTATTGAGATACAAATCTCGGAACACAACTCGAAATCCATTCGTAGCGTTTGTTTTTAGCAAGATTGCATCATAGAATCGTGGTGTGCTGGTGTATGGTAAGGAAATGAAATGTGATTCGCCTTCCTGGAGATAAGTTGCTGAATAATCTGTAAGGGGACAAAATAATTGAAACAAACAAAAGTCACCTGTCGAGGATTCTTTACAGTTCTCCAAGAAGAGATTGGTAGATAAGTTTTATCATCTTGTATTGACATATAATCTGGCAGCCTCTTCAGAAAAGAACTTATATTTTCCATACGGTTCGACCCCCCTTAGAGGAAAGGACATTCCCCAAAATGTATAGACGTAATCGTATCTATCAGAGTTTCCAAAACAGATCCCAAAGTCATGTCGGTTTCAACACATCTACCACGTGCGAGAAGTTTCTCTAGTGGAAATTATGACATATGACATTAAAAACACGAAAATCTACAAAATTTGAACAGTGATCGGTTGATATCAGACGCCCCTTTAACAAATGGGAGCATTTTTTCCTTTCAAGATTTCAAGATTTATTTATTTCTTTCCACTTGCATACAAAAGAATTTCATTCAGGAACAGTAGCAAAATGTTCATCGTCAACTAGCATAAATATATTAACAATGAAACAGTTATAAAGACGTTAACAAATGTGGAAAAGAGGTGTTCTGTAAAAAAGCACAGCTTGTTAAAACACAGATCACCTTTGCAGGAACAACCATTTTTTTTAAAGAAGCATGTTACAATACAGGGGGAGGGGGACTAACAGTTTTAATCTAGTTCTCTACGGTATACTGACTATAAATAAATATCAGATCTACCACTAATTTACAGAATATGGTAGACTAAAAAAGAAAACTGAATAATGATAATGGAATAGTAAAGAAATAGGGGAAAGAGGATAATGTACAGCATCGGGGGGGGGGGGGCAATGCTAACCCAGCTACCTATATTGAATATTAATAAATATCAGATCTATTCACTGTAGGTGTACAGTAGATGAAATTTCAGCTTGCGTTTGAAGACAGAAGAGCTTACAGACTGCCTAATAGAACAGTCTAAAGAGTTCCAATACTTTGGTCCAGTATGTGCAAGTGTATTAATCCGAAGCTGAGTTCTAGCTGATGACACATGGTATAAGGCAGCCTGCCTAGTAGAGTATTTGTGTATTCGGTTATTCTTTACAAAAATAGATGCTATTGCCATAGGAGCTTCACCCTTCCCCAACTGATACATAAGATATCCCAGATATAGAAAGTATATCTTGACATTTGATTGGCTGAGAGCAAATTTATCATAGTATCTAAGAATTAACATATGCTAGAAAATCATTAAGTACAATAAATACCTGTAATGTTTATAAATAACGCATTACTAAATATAATTTGTTATTGACTTACTGCACGCTAATTCATCCTCGTAATGATCGCATTGATAAAGTCCATCGCAGAGGGCATTCGGTGACACGCTCATGTTAGAGCTTGAACAGACAAATGAGGCTGGTAGAAGATATAAGATGTAGAGAAAAATTACTTATGAGTAGCTAAATTGGCTTTAAAATTTGACAATTGAATACGCTAGGTTTTCTTTGAAAACCTGTAGTAATTAGGCGTTAGAATTTCACCTTATTTATATTATTATTTCTGGTAAAACTGGAAACATGGATTTTCTTCATCAGGCGACCGGTGTTGAATAATTCTCATTTTATAACTAGTGAGACACAAGTTATTACTGCTTCGATATATAGAGCTTTAGATTCCACCGTTATATGAAAGAAAATTAACTCAACACTCACTTAATAGCAGGTCAATGGAAATTATCTCAACGTCCATTCGGAGCAAGGAGTTACCATTTGCTCCTATGACAGCAAACCACATCTCGTTGGTATTTACATAGACATCATCAGGCCCGTATTCTCTGATTCCATGAATAGTTGTGATGCCAGACTGTATGTCAGACGGATCGTTACCTGTCCCTATTTGGACTTCATCACCATAATAATAGAAATACAAATCTCGGAACACAATTCGAAACCCATTCGTAGCGTTTGTTTGTAGAATGTGTGCTTTATACAATCGTGTTGTGCGGGTGTCTGGGAATGATATGAAATGTGATTCGCCTTCCTCTAGATGTATTGCTGATTTATCTGTACGGGAAAGAAAAAGACAATAAAGAAATAAATAAACAATAACAAAAAACGCATGAAAAAGTCTCCTGTAGATGATTCTGATCAGTTCTTCAACAGGAGATCGGTAGATAACCTTCATCATCATCAACAGGAAAAAGCGACAAAAATTGAACAGGTATCGGTTGAAATCAGACGCCACTTCCACAAATGGGAGCATTATGCCTTCAAATCATATTGACACAATTTTAATAGGAAAAATCCGTTTTCATACATGTAAAAACACTGGCCTGTTATGATTTGCAGACGTACGACTTCACATTGACAAAATCTGGTGCTTGGGCCAGACTTCAGGTGGTCCGTTGAGGCAATTTATAAGGATTAACCCGACAGCTACACTCTACCTGCCACACTGTTTATCGATGCATTTGATGGTATATTTTGAGGTTCAAAATCGTATGAAAGAAATGGTTGACTATTCAGGACCAGTCTTTGGCTTCTACAAAGTTTAAAAATTTGATTGAAGAAAATTAGACCCACCAATAGACCGAGAGCACATACAACCCTAGTGACTAATATATTCATAAAAAGTACATGACATTGACACGGACATAACAAGTCTGTCTTTAAAACTGTCTTCATCGTAAACTGCAATACACTAATGAAATTATGAAATTCATAAAAAGTGGGAAAAATGTAAGAGAATGTGAGTTTTAAGTCTGTATATTTCCGCACCCGTATTCCAAAAATACCATGTTTGTGTACCTAGGCCCTGTTCCATAAAAGTTGTTATCAATAACGAGTTATGATAACTTTAATAATTTATTGAAATCGTGGCGTTTGATGGCTAAAAGCAAACTTTTCATAGAATCTAAGAATTAGTTATTAATAACATGTGCTACAACATCATGAAGTACAAAAAAAATACCTGTAATACCAGTGGCGGATCCAGGGGGGGGGCCCGGGGGGCCCGGGCCCCCCCCTTGAGAAAAAAATCATGTAAAATCACGTGATTTTTACCTTTTTTGGGGGTTGGGCCCCCCCCCCCTGGCGCTCAAGGGGGGGGTGCAAATCGAAAAATTTTTGAGGACCAAAAAAAAAAAAATGTGCTCACTACCCCCCCCCCCCCCCCCCCCCCCCCCCCCCCCCCCCCCCCCCCCCATTGAACGAATTTTTGGCCGGCGCGTTTTTCAAATTTTCGGGAGCAAAAAAAAAAAAAAAAAAAAAAAAAAAATTGTGCTCTGTACCCCCCCCCCCCCCCCCCCCCCCCCCCCACTGAGCGACTTTTCGGCCGGCGCGATTTTCAAATTTTCGGGAGCAAAAAAAAAAAAAATTGGGCCCCCTCCCCTAAGAAATCCTGGATCCGCGCCTGTGTAATACTAATAAGAAAAGCAGTACTAAATATAATTTTGTATTGACTTACTACATGTTAATTCATCCTCGTAATGATCGCATTGGTAAAGACCATCGCAGAGGGCAGTCGGTGACACGCTCATATTAGAGCTTGAACAGACAAATGAGGCTGGTAGGAAATAGAAGATGGAGAGCAAAATAACTTATGATTAGCTCATAATGCTCTGAAATGTTACAATTGAATATACTATGTTCCTTTAAATACTTTTAGTAATTAGGCGCGTCAAAATTCACCTTCTTTATACTATTATTTGAGGTAAAACTGAAAATATGGATTATCTTCATCAGTCGACAGGTATTGAATAATTCTCATTTTATAACCAGTAAAACATCAGTTATCACTGCTTCAATAGACATAACTTCAGATTCTACCGATATTTCAAAAGAAAATTAATTTAAAACTCACTTGATAAGTCAATGGAAATGATTTCAACATCCATTTGGAGGCTGGCGTAACAATTCCCTCCTATGACAACTAACCACATCTCATTCGTATCTGCATATACATCATCAGGAGCGTAAGTTATGTATCCATGGAAAGTTGTGATGCCAGATTGTATGTCAGACGGATCGTTACCTGTCCCTATTAGGACTTTATTATCACCAGTATTGAGATACAAATCTCGAAACACAACTCGAAATCCATTCGTAGCGTCTGTTTTTAGCAAGATTGCATTATAGAATCGTGTTGTGCGGGTGTGTGGTAAGGAGACGAAATGTGATTCGCCTTTTTGGAGATAAGTTGCTGAGTAATCTGTAAGGAGAACAAAATCAATTCAAAAGAAAAGTAAAAACAGTCACCTGTCAATGATTCTTGTCAGTTCTTCAACGATAGATTGGTAGATAAGCTTCATCATCTTGCATCGACATCTAATCTGGCAGTATCTCCCGAAAAAACTTGTATTATCCATACTGCACTGCTTGACCCCCTAATTTACTTAGAGGAAAGGACATTCGCCCAAAAATGTATAGACCTAACCATATATATCAGAGTTCCCAAAACAAAGCCCAATGTCGGGTCGGTTTCAACCCATCTACCACTTGCGAGAAATTTGGCTAGTAGAAATTATGACATGACATTATTAACAAGAAAATCTACCAACTTTAAACAGGGATCGGTTGATAGAGTCGGATGCCCCTTTAACAAATGAGAGCATTTTTTCCTTTAAATCATATGGACACAATTTGTATAGGGAATTTCCCTTTTCATTACATGATATAGAGACTGGCCTGTCCTAATATGCAGATATAGATGTTTTCTAAATGATGATATCTGGTGCTTGGACAAGACTTCATGTGGTCAGTTGAGGCAATTTACGGGGAATAACTCGACAGCCACACTCTGCCTGCCACACTTTGTATCAATGAATTCGATGGTACTTTGAGGATCGAAATCATATGGTATTAAATGGGTTACTATTTAGGACCAGTCTTTGGCTTCTACAAAGTTGTGAAAAGACGATGGAACAGAATTGGACCCCCTAATAGGCCGAGAGCACAACAGCCATAGCCCCAGCGAATAAATTATCCATTTAAACTCCATGAGACAGACACAATAAGTCTGTCTTTAAAACTGTCTTTTTCGTAGAACTGCAATACACTAATAAAGTTATGATATTCATAAGAAAGTGGAAAAGAATGTGAGAGAACGTGAGTTTTAAGTCTTCATATTTCCGCACCCGTATTCTAAAACCATGTGTGTGTACCTGGGCACTGTTTCACATGATAACTGTAATAAGCTACTAAAATCTTGACATTTGATTGGCTGAGATCAAATATTTCATAGTATCTAAGAATTAACATATGCCAGAAAATCATGAAGTACAATAAATACCTGTAATATTTATAAAGAACGCATTACTAAATATAATTTGTTATTGCCTTACTGCACGACAATTCATCCTCGTAATGATCGCAGTGGTAAAGTCCATCGCAAAGGACAATCGGTGACACGCTCATGTTAGAGCTTGAACAGGCAAATAAGGCTGGTAGAAGATAGAAGATGAAGAGAAAAATAACTTATGAATAGCTTTTAATGCCTTGAAATGTTACAATTAAATATACTATGTCTCTTTGGATACTAAACCATAAAGTCAGAAATCTCTGTCATAAATTGGTAGGAACTATTATTTCTGGTAAAATTGAAAACATGGATTATCTTCATCAGTCGACGTGTGTTGAATAATTCTCATTTTATAAATAGCGAGACACTAGTTATCACTGCTTCAATAGACAGAGCTTTAGATTCAACCGATATCTTAAAAGAAAATTAACTCAACACTCACTTGATAGGTCAATGGAAATGATCTCAACGTCCATGTTGAGGCTGGAGGAACCATTTGCTCCTATGACAGCAAACCACATCTCAGTGGTATCTACATAGACATCATCAGGCTCGCAGTTTATGTATCCATCGATAGTTGTGATCCCAGACTGTATGTCAGAGGGATCGTTACCTGTCCCTATTTGGACTTTAGCACCATAATAGAGATACAAATTTCGGAACACAACTCGAAATCCACTCGTAGCGTTTGTTTTTAGCAATATTGCATTATACAATCGTGTTGTGTGGGTGTATGAGAAGGAGATGAAATGTGATTCGCCTTCCTCAAGAAAAGTAGCTGAATAATCTGTAAATTAGACACAGACAAGATAGAAAGAAATTAATAATAGCAAAACATAAGAAAACAAAGTCACCTGTAGTCGGTTTTTATAAGTTCTTCGACTGATAGGTCGGTAAGCTTCATCATCATGCATCGACATCAAAATTGGCAGCCTCTCCCGCAAAAATTGCATTATCCATACGGTTCGACCCCCCTTAATTTACCTAGAGGAAAGGACGTTCCCCCGAAATGTATAGACCTAACCGTATCTATCAGAGCAGAGTCCAATGTCGGGTCTATTTCAAACCATCTCCCACATGCGAGAAATTTTGCGAGTAGAAATTATGACATGACATTATAAACACGAAAATCTACAAACTTTGAACAGGGATCATATAGGAAAATATGGCGATCGAGCATATTCAGTAAATGCCCCTATCCTTTGGAATAAATTACCAGCGCATATTCATGATACCCATTCTCTTGGCCAGTTTAAGTCCTTACTGAAAACGCACCTTTTTAATTCATGAATGCTATTATGCAGTTGTGAGTCGGTCAAAGGAGGTGCACACCATCTTATTCTTTGTTTGTTTGATATTTTGTTTGATCTCATGTTTGACCTTATGTTTGTTTGACCTTATGTTTGATCTCATTTTTAATTTTTGTTATTATATATGCTTGATTTATTGAATAAAGAACATATGTATATTTTTTTTTTGTTTATTACAAGTTTTAGTTGGTAATTTTAAGTCAGACAATGGTGCGCTTAGAAACACCTGTATTAAGCGCCTAATAAATGTTATATATTATAAAAAGTGGTAAAAAATGTAAGAGAATGTGAGTTTTAAGTCTTTATATTTCCGCACCCGTATTCCAAAAATACCATGTTTGTGTACCTGGGCCCTGTTCCATAAAAGTTATTATCAATAACAAGTTATCATAATGTATTAAAATCATGGAATTTGATTGGCTGAGAGCAAACTTTTCATAAAATCTAAGAATCAGTTATTAATAACATATGCTACAACATCATGAAGTACATACAGAATACAAGTAATACTAATTATAAAATCAGTACTAAATATGATTTGTTATTGACTTACTGCATGCCAATTCATCCTCGTAATGATCGCATTGGTAAACTCCATCGCAGAGGGCAGTCGGTGACACGCTCACGTTAGAGCTCGAACAGACAAATGAGGCTGGTAGAAGATAGAAGATAGAGAGAAAAATAACTTATGAGTAGCTCAATTGGCTTTAAAATTTGAAAATTGAATACACTAGGTTTTCTTTGAATACTTTTAGTACTTAAATTAGGCGCGTTAGAAATTCACCTTCTTTATACTATTACTTCTGGTAAAACTGGAAACATGGATTATCTTCATCAGTCGACCGGTGTTGGATAATTCTCATTTAACAACTGAAAACACACCAGTTATCACTGCTTCAATAGACAGAGCTTTAGATTCCACCGATATCTTAAAAGAAAATTGATTCAACACTCACTTGATAGGTCAATGGAAATGATCTCAACGTCCATTCGGACCCTGGTTTTATCATTTGCTCCTATGACAGCAAACCACATCCCATTGGTATCTACATAGACATCATCAGGCCAGTAGTCTATGTGTCCATCGATAGTTGTGATAACAGACTGTATGTCAGACGTATCGTTACCTGTCCCTAGTCGGACTTGAACACCAGTATTGATATACAAACTTCGGAACACAACTCGAAATCCATTCGTAGCGTTTGTTTGTAGAATGCTTGCTTTATACAATCGTGTTGTGGTGGTAATTGGGAAGAATATGAAATGTGATTCGCCTTCCTCAATATATGTTGCTGAATCTGTAAGAGGAAACAAGACAAGAAAAAAACGAATTATGAAGAAGAAGAAGAAAAAAAAAACGGCTGGTGATTCGTATCAGATCTACAACTAGAGATTGGTAGATAAGCTTTGATCATCTTGCACTGACAGCTTATCTGGGTGCCTCTCTAGAATTAACCCCCTTTATTTACTTACTGGAAAGATCATTCCCCAAAGGTTTGTAGATATAATCGTATCTTTCACGAAATTTTGCTCGTAGAAATAATAACTGGACATATAGAATCGGAAAAGCTCCACAATTTGAACAGGGATCGGTTGATATCAGACGCCCCTTAAACAGAGCATTTTCCTTTAAATCATATGGATATAAATTGTATAGGAAAAATCTCTTTTCATTTCAAAATATAAAGACTGGCCTGTCCCCATATGCAGATATACGACTTCATAATTATTGACAAAATTGAACCCGACTTCATGGGGTCTCTTGAGTCGGTTAAGGGGGATTAAACCCACGGCTACAGTCGGCCGGCCACACTTCTTTATCATTAAATGTGATGGTACTTTGAGGGTTAAAAAATCGTATGAATGAAATGGTTGATTATTCAGGATCAGTCTTTGGCTTCTATCAAGTTGTGAAAACTTGAAGTCGATGGAACAAAATTGGACCCCTAATAGGCTGAGAGCACACAAGTCAAATACAACACAAGTGACTAAAATATCCAAGAAAACTCCATGAGACAGACAAAACAAGTCTGTTTTCAAAAGCATGAAGAGGTTTCACTGTTAAAATTCAAGACACCAATGAATTTCACAATTTCTTAAAACAGTGGAGAAGAATGTTAGAGAATGTGAAAATATGGCCCTTTTTCCGCATCCGTATTTTAACAATACTTTATATTGTTCGTATATATTGGACCTGTTTCATGCAACCTTTATACAAAACCAGTTACAATAAATTTTAAAGGCTACTCAAATCGTTGCATTTGATTGGCTGAGAGCGAATGTTCATAGAATTTCAAAGTTGGTTATTAATAACAAGAATTATGAAACAGACCCCTGGTGTAACTAACTAGGGGGGTATGCTAATTGTGATTTCTTTGTGAAAACAGGAACGAATTGGACCCCCTAATAGGCCGAGAGCACATAAGTCATATGTAACCCCAGTGGCTAGAATATCCAGGAGAACTCCACGAGACAGACAAAGCAAGTCTGTTTTTAAAAAGGATGAAGAGGTTTCACTGTTAAAATTCAAGACACCAATGAATTTCACATTCTCTTAAACAGTGGAGAAAAATGTCAGAGAATGCGAAAAATATGGCCCTTTTTCCGCCTCCGTATTCTAACAATACTTCATATTGTTCGTATATCTTGCACCTATGTCATGCAACCTTTATCAAAATCAAATTAATAACTTTTAAAGGCTAATAAAATCGTTGCATTCGATTGGCTGAGAGCAATTGTTTTCATAGAATTTCAGGCTTAGTTATTAATAACAAGATTTATGAAATAGACCCCTGGTGTAACTAATTAGGGGTATGTTTATAGGGATTTCTTCAAAATTTGACTAATTTTATTCTATATCATGTATTTGGTAGTAGGCAGCGGAACATAATGCGTCAGAACAATGTGATGTAGTCACAAATAATGTCAGTATTAAAACCAAGGAAGTATTCCAATACTTACTACACAATGATTCATCCTCATAATTGTCACAGTTGTAAACTCCATCGCAGAGGGCAGTCGGTGACACGCTCATGTTAGAGCTTATACAGGTAAATGAGGCTGGTAGACGATGGAAAGAAAAATAACATTAGCTTTGAAATCTTACAATTAAATATACAATTTACTAGGTTTTCTTTGAATACTTTCAATAATTAGGAGCGTTAAAAATCATCATCTTTATACTATTATTTCTTGTAACACTTGAAACATGGTTTATTTTCATCGGTCAAACGGTGTTAAATAATTCTCATTTTATAACTAGTGAGACACCAGTTATCACTGCTTCAATACACAGAGCTTTAGATTACACCGATATCTTAAAAAAATGAATTCAACACTCACTTGATAGGTCAATAGAAATGATCTCAACGTCCATTCGGAGCTCGTAGTAACCATCTGCTCCTATGACAGCAAACCACATCTCATTGGTATCTACATAGACATCATGAGAATCGTAGTCTATGTATCCATCGATAGTTGTGATGACGGACTGTATGTCAGTCGGATCGTTACCTGTCCCTAGTCGGACTTGAACACCAGTATTGAGAAACAAATTTCGGAACACAACTCGAAATCTATTCGTAGGGTTTGTTTGTAGAATGCTTGCTTTATACAATCGTGTTGTGTAGGACCATGGTAAGGAGATGAAATGTGATTCGCCTTTCTCAATATATGTTGCTGAATCTGTAAGGGGAACAAAGACAAGAAAGAAACGAATTATGAAAAAATAAATTTAATAAAAAGTCACCGGTTGATGATTCTTATCAGTTCTACAACTAGAGACTGGTAGATGAGCTTCGATCATCTTGCACCGACAGCTTATCTGGGTGCCTTTCCTGATAAAAACCTATATTATCCATACCGTTTGACCCCCTTTATTGAGTTAGAGAAAAGATCATTCCCTAAATATTGGTAGACATAATCATATCTTATAGAGTTCCCATAACAGAACCTTAAGTCATGTCGGTTACAATCCATCTTCATCATGCACGAAAGTTGGCTCGTAGAAATAATAACTGGACATATTTCATTTCATTTCATTTCATTTATTTATTTAAACACGGAGGCCTACCTCAGCCCGCAGACTGTTCTTCTGTAGGGCCGTGCATATACATAAAAACATACAATATCAAAATAACATATATACAACATAATTCAACATAATAATGGTAACATAAATATATACAAAACAAAAATAACATAAACTCAAAATACATATGAAATATTAAAAGGGGATGGGGACTACTCCTTAAGGGCTCTTGGTTCCATATACTTATTTAGATTACGCTTGAAATTTATAACAGATAACTCACGTTTAAGTTCTGGTGGGATTGAGTTCCAGCATTTCGCACCGAAATAGCTGAAACTCTTTTTTTTAAAACATGTTTTTAATTTAGGTAGTACAAAATTATTAATTGAATTTCTCATATTATAATTACATTTTTTTAGTTCAAATAAATCTAGCAAGTAATTAGGACAATTATGATTAGCAATTTTATACATCATGTAAAGGGCATGTTTATCTCTTCTTTTTTCTAAAAAATCAAGCTTTAACTGCTGAAACAGGGAAATTGTAGAATATCTGGCATCA
This sequence comes from Strongylocentrotus purpuratus, assembly GCF_000002235.5. NCBI lineage: Eukaryota > Metazoa > Echinodermata > Echinoidea > Camarodonta > Strongylocentrotidae > Strongylocentrotus > Strongylocentrotus purpuratus. The sequence goes on along the minus strand of NW_022145574.1, from coordinate 652,616 downwards.
ACTTTTAGTATAATTCGGAGGGCTCTATTCTGGAGGACTTGAAGCTTCTTAACAGATTTTTTCATAATATTTCGCCAGACCACATCACAATAGTCAAGTTTACTTTGTAATATTGTTTTATAAAACATAAGTGCAATATTCTGAGATATATAGTTCCTTATTCTTTTAAATAGGTACAGCTTTTTAATAATATCTTTTCTCAGAAAATTAACATATTCACCCCAATCGAGATTGTGATCTATATATATACCTAAGTATTTGCAATGATCTATTTGATTGAGTTTTACATCATTAATATAAATATTAATCGTTCGATTTTTAACTTTGGTTCTAGATCCAATTAACATGACCTCACATTTTGTAGTATTGAGAAATAATTTGTTTGAATTCAACCATTTTGAAAGACGTATAAGATCAGCATTAATGACATTTTCAATAGTTTCTGTTGTTTTACCAGGGTAATATATGCATGTGTCATCAGCGTACAACGATATACTACATCTTTTAATACAATTTGATAAATCATTAACATATATGGTAAAAAGTAGGGGGCCTAAATTGGCCCCCTGTGGAATTCCACAAATTACATTCAGTTCGTCTGATTTTACATCATTTACAACCGTGTACTATCTTCTATCAGTCAGGTAGTTAAGGAACCATTCACAAGCCCTTTTGTAAAGTCCAATCAATTTCAGCTTATCAAGGAGGATAGCATGGTCAAACGTATCGAAAGCCTTTTTAAGGTCGATTGTGACCATTCCAACAATGTCTCCTTTATCCAAACTATCCAACCAGTCTTCTGTGACATTCAGAAGGGCAGTCGCCGTTGAGTGCTGAGGCCTAAATCCGGATTGCTTCACGTCAATAATACTATTAGACAATAAATAACTATATAATTGATTAAAAATAAGCTTCTCGAGTATTTTTGCTATTACTGATAGTATTGAGATTGGTCTATAGTTTCCCATTTTTGACCTCTGCCCATTTTTGTGGACAGGTATAACTCTAGAGCATTTTAGCTGGGTTGGTATTTTTCCCGTTTGTATTGTTAAATTGAAAATATATGCTAAGGGTTTTGAGATGATATTAGCTACTGGTTTCAATAGAAGAGAGGGAATATTGTCACTTCCTGACGTTTTCTTATGGGGTAAATTTTTAAGCACTTTAACTATCTGCTCTTCTGTGATATCTTCGAAGGTACATGTACAATCGTATCTTCTGGTATACTCTTCAAATTGCTTATCGACAAATGATGATTTTTCTTGCAAGGAAGGGCCAATTTCAACAAAGAATGAGTTAAAAGCATTTGCTATGTCTTTTTTGTTACTTAATTCCTTTGAATCCTTTTCAACACACTTAATTTCATCTGTAGACTTAACAGGCATTAGACGCTTAAGGGATTTCCAAACCTTTCCTGAATTTCCAGTACTTTCAACAACACTTTCAGTAATGAATGCTGCTTTTGCCTTTCTTATCTTCATTGTAATCTGGTTCCTAAGCCGTCTAAATACATTCCAATCATCTTCATTCTTGGAGACAATAGCCCTTGCCTTTTGACAGTTTCTGGAACGAATTAATACAATGATTTCCTCTGTCATCCAAGGAGATTCGAGTTTCCGAATTCTTTTTTTTCTCAGTGGAGCGTGTTTTTCTATAACCTTTAACAACTTATTTTCAAAGTAATTATATGCGGATTCTACATTCTCAAACGTCTCAACTTCTTCCCATGATATCTGATCTACATCACGCACGTAATCATCCACATCCACTTTTCCAATGTTGCGTAAAATATTATATCTATGGCAGTTCTCGTTACATGCATTATGCTTTGATCCTAAAGTACAATAAACCATATAATGATCACTAAGTGATATTGGAATAACTCCAGAATTTGTTATTTTTTCGGGTCTGTTTGTTATAATAACATCTATTGTTGATGAGGTACGTGGTGTCACTCTAGTGGGTGAATTTATGATTTGTTCCATATTATAACTCTCAATAATGTCAAACAGGTGTTTTGTCTGACATGACCTTGTATATGATGCTACATCACAGTTCAAGTCACCAAGTATCAATAAATCAGATTCATGATCATCAATTGATTGTATGACCCGTTCAAACTGTTGAAATACGTCTACATTTGCATTAGGTGGCCGATACCATACAAGTACCACAATTGGTTTCCTGTGTGATACTTTGAGCTCAATAGCTATTAATTCAAGTTCATCACTTATTATATCTGTTCGAATATTATATTTCAAATTCGTTCTGATATAGGCCGCTACACCACCTCCTCTCCTATTCCTATCCTTTCTCACGATATCATACCCATCAATTTTCAATTCTGAATCATCTATCAAATCATCATTATGAGTTTCACTTAATGTCAGAAAATCTATGCTCAGTCTTTCTTGAATGGTACAAAGTTCATCGAAATTCCTAAGTAAGGATAAGCAATTCAGATGAGCAAATTTAAGACCTTTTAACTTAGTTACCTTTTCTAATTGTTCGTCTAATCTGTCATCTGTTTCTCTTGTCATTCTTTCTTCATCAGAAGCAAAGCTGATTTCTTCTTCTTCATTAATAAAGTTAATGCTGTCATTCATTGTACTGTAATCATTTGCAAATGGCATTTCTTTTAATGTACATAAATCGCATGTCCAGTCTAAATTTGAATTAAATATGGAATCAGAAGTATGGGTACAACTAAGATGACACCAATGTGAACATTGGAAACATAGTAATGCATTATGATTACTTTTCACTTTTTTCTCACAAATAATACATGGAAACTTTATCGGCATCGTTATTATATAGCATATGTCTCTTACGTGATCGTACTTTCTATTCTTCTTATCCAAGACGTTCGATGTCGCTCATGCCTCGGATCAGGGTTATTCGCCTTTGTTCACCATTTCCAGTCTGTACAAAGATTCGTCCGTCACGAGACCATGTCCTCGAGGTCGCGTCACACTTACGAGCAAAGTACATCAATGATTGGCGATGGGTTGTTAGATCTTCGTTGATGAAGATTTTACTCCCTTTGAGTTTCGACCTGGCGCTGTACACTTGTTGTCTCACTTTGTAGGTAGCGAATTTCACTATGATGCTCTTCTCCTTGCCAGTGTCTCTAGTTGTATTCGATGTTGGTTTTGGTGCAATTCTATGGCTACGGTCGATATCATTCTTTTGAAGATCAATTTTCAGATGTTTTCTAGCGATTTCAGCAACGATGTCATCCGTGTTTTCATCTGGTCTTTCCTTAACTCCGTATATTCTCAGACAATTTCGTCGACTATATTGCTCTTGCTCATCCACTTTTTCTTGAAGTCTGTTGATTTTTCCCTCGAGTTTCCTCAACTTCCCTTTTCTCCAACTTTGTCTCTTCTTCTTTGGACTCCATGTCCATTTTCAGTGCAGCGTACACTTGTTGCGTAACTTTCCCGATGATAGCTTCTTTCACTGCAGCGACGAGGGCATTTAGGACTTCGGGGGAACATAATGCGGTTTTAATCTTGGATTCAATAGCTAGATCAAGGCTATTGTCTCCATCAATTGTTGCTGTTTCCATGTCTTCAGCTCGTTGATGATAAGCTTCTTGCCCCTTGGCGTTCTGTGCTTGACTTTGCCCCCTGTAACTTCGGGACCGAGTTACTGGGGCTCCGCTGTCATCACAGTTTTTGGAAGCCGACATATTTCCATGAATGTTTCCGACAGGATTCTCACATGAGAAGTTCCAAATGTAAGATAATTCGTTCCAGTAGTAGTATATGGTATATCACAAATGATGTATAATGAAATTATCCAGAATCAGCCGGTAAAACGGTAAAAATAGCAAGGAATTTAAGAGCAAACCATATAGAGCTGTTGATATAATATCGGAAAAGCGACAAAATTTGAACAGGGATCGGTAAATCATATGGATATAATTTGTATAGGAAAAATCTCTGTTCATTTCAAAATAAAAAGACTGGTCTGTCCTCATATGCAGATATACGACTTCATATTAACAAAATTGAACCCGACGTCATGGGGTCTCTTGAGTCGGTTGAAGGGGATTAACCACATAGCTACAGTCAGCCTGCCACATTTTTATCAATTAATGTGATGGTACTTTGAGAGTTAAAATCGTATGAGTGAAATGGGTGACTATTCAGGATTATTCTTTGGCTTCTATCAAGTTGTGAAAACTTGAAGTCGATGGAACAAAACTGGACCCCTAATAGGCCGAGAGCACATAGGTCATATGCAACCCCAGTGACTAAAATATCCAGGAGAACTCCACGAAACAGACAAAACAAGTCTGTTTTCAAAAAGATGAAGAGGTTTCACTGTTAAAATTCAAGACACCAATGAATTTCACAATGTCTTAAAACAGTGGAGAAGAATGTTAGAGAATGCGAAAAATATGGCCTTTTTCCACATCCCTATTTCAACAATACTTCATATTGTTCGTATATCTTGGACCTGTTTCATGCAACCTTTATAACAAACTTTTAAAGGCTACTAAAATCGTTGCATATGATTGGCTGAGAGCAAATTTTTTATAGAATTTTAGAGTTAGTTATTAATAACAAGATTGATGAAACAAACTCGTGGTGTAAGTAAAACTAACTTGGGGGTATGCTAATAGGGATTTCTTCAAAATTTGCCTAAAATGCATTCTACATGTATATCATGTGTTTTGGTAGTAGGCAGTGGAACATAAACGCGTCAGAACAATGTGATGTAGTCAAACATATTAATAATAATAATAATAATAACAACATTTATAATGCGCACATATCCACCCCAAGAGATGCTCAAGGCGCCTAACAAGGTAAGTACATTAAACTTTAAAAAATGAAAATAATTTAACATAATTAAATATAATTCAACAACGTTAATTACATCAGATTGTGAAATACACTACGTCTTAACTAAGGAATTCAGACATTAGAATGTCAGTATAACCACTAAAGCTACAGTCCCGATGGTCCTGGATGGTCCTGGATGGTCCTGGATGGTCCTGGGCGGTCCGGGAGTCGACCCCGGATGTTTTTGACGGTCAAAAACTGCCGGGGTGGTCCGGGACGGTCCGGGACAATAGTTTGATCCGGGGTGATCCGTGTAGCCACCGTGCTGGGTCCGGGGTCATCCGTAGTGGCGCCGGGGCGGTCCGTGTTGATCCGTGGCAGTCCGGGAGTGAGTTATTGACCGCCCAGGACCATCCAGGACCATCCAGGACCACCCCGGTGCCAACACGGTGTCAACACGGACCGAATCCCGGATCACCCCGGATGGAGTCCGGGATGGTCCGGGACGGTCCGGGACGTATATGGGACTGTAGCTTAAAAGCATCACACTTTTTTGAACAAAACATCCCGGACCATCCCGGATCACCCCAGACCATGGTCCGGGATGGTCCGGAGTGGTCCGTGCTCGTCCGTGCTGGTCCGGCTTTATATGGGACTGGGGCTTTAGGAAGTATTCCAATACTTACTACACGACGATTCATCCTCATAATTGTCACAGTCGTAACGTCCATCGCAAACCAACGTCATTGACACGTTCATGTTCGATCCCGAACAATGAAAGAAATCTAAGACCATAAAGTGAATGATGAATGGCATTATTTACTCATTACTTCACTAACTTTTTGTCATGGTGATTTTATGTTTTTGTTTACACCCTTTCTTTTATTTCAAACAATCAAAATTCTTTTACAAGAATAGCGATATTCTATCAATATAGACCTACTTGATACATATACCTAATCTCACGTGCTCGGAACTGAAACTAACGTACTGTAAATTAAACATCATATCCATGCACCAAATATCAATCTAGCTCTACGAGTACATTTGGTGTAAACCTCACTATGAACATGACGGACAAAGAAAGCGGACAAAATATACAGTTTCTCAGGTAGACAAAGGAACATCCCTTCACTGCTATTATGTAAAAAGGTGAATATGCACGTGACACCTCTTCTACACATTCTTACATAATAGCAGTGAAGGGATGTTCCTTTGTGTACCTGAGGAACTGTATATTTTGTCCGCTTTCTTTGTGAGTCATGTTCATAGTGCCTGGTGCCTATAATACAAATAAATCAGTTATCATGCACACGTATCCATTCTAAAAGACTGCTCAAAGCGCTCTGTACAATAGCAAAATATGTATATAATATAAAAAAATTGAAATGGTGCTTTAGTTTCTTCTTAAATAATTATATTGAGGATGGCACTATGAATATGGCGGACAAAGAAAGAGGACAAAATATACAGTTCCCCATTCTACCCTCAACAATTGCTGTGGTAGACAAAGGAACATCCCTTCATTGCTATGACGTAAAAATGTGTAGAACAGGTGTCACATGCATATTCACCTGTTCAACACATTTTTTACATAATAGCAGTGAAGGGATGTTCCTTTGTCTACCACAGCAATTGTTGAGGATAGAATGAGGAACTGTATATTTTTTCCTCTTCCTTTGTCTGTCATGTCCATAGTGTAGGTTGTAGCTGGTGTTTTACCCTGCGTTGTACCTGGAGTTGTTCCCGGTGTTGTACCTGGGGTTGTTCCCGGTGTTGTACCTGGTGTTGCTCCAGGAGATGTAGCTGGTATTGTTCCAGGTGTAGAAGCTGGCGTTGTACCCGGTGTTGTAACTGTTGTAGTTCCCGGTGTCGTTTGAGGTGGTGTTTGAGGTGTTGTACCGAATTTTGTTCCCGTTTTTGTATCTGATGTTGTTCCAGATGTAAAAGCTAGTGTTGTATCCGGTGTTTTAGCTGTTGAAGTTCCTGGTGTTGTTTGAGGTGTTGTACCTGGTGTTGTTCCAATTGTAGAAGCTGGCGTTGTACCCGGTGTTGTAGCTGTTGAAGTTCCAGGTGTTGTCTGAGGTGGTGGTTGAGGTGTTGTACCGAATGTTGTACCCGGTTTTGTATCGGATGTTGTTCCCGTAGTAGAAGCAAACGATGTACCCGGTGTTGTAGCTGTTGAAGGTCCTGGTGTTGTTTGAGGTGTTGTACCGAATGTTGTTCCCGGATTTGTACCTGGTGCTGTTCCAGGTGTTGTAATTGATGTTGTTCCAGGTGTAGTAGCTGGCGTTTTACCTAGTGATGTTTGAGTTGGTTTTTTAGCTGTTGAAGTTCCTGGTGTTGTTCCAGGTTTTGTATCTGATGTTGTTTCAGGTGTCGAAGCTAGCGTTGTACCCGGGGGTGTGGCTGTTGGAGTTCCCGGTATTGTTTGAGGTGTCGTATCGAATGTTGTTCCAGGTGTTATACCTGGTGTTCTTCCAGGTGTAGAAGCTGGCGTTGTATCCGGTGAAGAAGCTGGCGTTGTACCCGGTGTTATAGCTGTTGAAGTTCCCGGTGTTGTTTGAGGTGGTGGTTGAGGTGTTGTACCGAATGTTGTATCCGGTTTTTTATCGGATGTTGTTCCAGGTGTCAAAGCTTGCGTTGTACCCGGTGGTGTAGCTGTTGAAGTTCCCGGTGTTGTTTGAGATGTTGTACCGAATGTTTTTCCAGGTTTTGTATCTGGTGTTATTCCAGGGCTTGTAGCTGGTGTTGTTCCAGGTGTAGTAGCTGGCATTGTATCCGGTGTAGAAGCAGGCATTTTACCCGGTGTTGTAGCTGTTGCAGTTCCTGGTGTTGTTCCTGAGGGAAAAATTAAATGCATTTATTTGGTAGTAATTAAACTAAATGAATTTGTGTAAAATATGAGAAATTACCGAGTAAATAACACATTTCCTAATATTTTTTTCTTTTTAATATCCGTAAACTTTTTTCACTCCATCATATTTCTTTGACTATGTCTTATATTTTGACAAATGTTGTGTCCAAAAGTAGTGAAAATCTCATACCCTCTAATGAAAACCAAACTATATTTCACTATTGTGAAACAAATGAATTTCTTTTAATGTTAGTTCCTTACTTGTTTACTATTGCTGAATGTTACAGTTACAAAAGCTCTTATACAAAGTCTGCAGTGTTCTCACCACAACAAATTCAATAGCAGAACATGATGAGACATATAATGCTTCATTTACGCTCTAAACAACTCGATTAAATGTATTTATTAGTACATTGTGCGTTCAACATGGATTTTGTTTCGCATCCTTACTGTAGATGAATATAATATTGAAGTACTAAATGTTGATCTGGGTCTACGAGTACATTCAGTGTAAATTGCCTTGCGCCTATACTTTAGACATACACTACCAATTACTATAATCAAAAGAACATAATCTAGATTTACAAAATTTGAAGCCTGTTTTTGGTAGAAAATCTCTAAACTGTTCCTGTTTTATTTCAATAATGAAACATTTGATTGTTCACATCTAATGTATGTGCACTTGGAATACTAAGTAGATAATGGAAAATGAACATCGAACTTTCCCTGAAAATCCAGGCTTTATAAACATTGATAAACAGTTATATTCTTAACCGGTATACTTTTATTTAATGTTACTTACCCCCAACTGTAATTTTGATGAGGAATGTCATCCAAAGAATGAGGAGAAGCTTGACGACTGGGAGATTTTTTCCGAAACACTTCTTCATTTTCATTCCGTTCATGCTACTAAGATTAAATAAAAAAAATGGATGATGTATAACGATGCAAATATTTGTAATATAATAATAATAATAATAAGTACAATAATTATAGATATAATGATTATTATAATGATAATAGTAGGTGGATTTTATAACACATTTTCCAGAGGACACATGGCACTGTTCCCTACTCAATCAACAAAATAACAAGAAAAAATTATCAAAACTATTTATAAAAAAAGTTATAAAAAGATATCAAAACTTACGTACAATTTTTTCTTAAACAAATTTTCAGCAAATATCTCAGAAACAAATCAACAGGATAAATGGCAAAGGGATCTACAAAATAATTTAAACGATTCACTAATTTGGAAATCCCGTTTTACATTACTTTATAGGTCATCCATAGATAATAAAATGAGAAATTTCCAATTTAAACTTATTCATAGAAAAATTGCAACACAAAGTTTTCTTTATAAGATAGGTATAAGTACTTCTTCAATGTGTACTTTCTGTGAAAATCATGAACAGACGTTGTCTCATTTATTTGTAAATTGTGAAAAAGTGCGATCTTTCTGGAATGTTATATGTGCATGGTTAAAAGAAAAGAACATACGAAATTTTTTGTTCACAGATGAAGAATACTTTTTTGGTACTCTCATAAATAATAATTTTTATTTCGTCAATACAGTTATTATTTTTGCAAAATATTTTATATTCACTTGTAAAATGCAAAACGTTATTCCACTATTTCCTTCTTTTCAACGAGCTCTCAACCATTTAGAAAATATGGAACGTATAATTGCTTTCAAGAAAAATCGTCTCGATCTTCATAATTAGAAATGGCAGATATTTTTTTTTTAAAGTGCTGATGAGTTAACTATTACACTATATATTTATTATACATATTTTATGTCTATACGAACATGTTATTATTACTATTATGATTATCATGTACTATTATTATTATGAATGAGATTTGTTTTCAATAAATACTTTGAAAAAAAAAGAAGAAAAAAATTGTGGAGGTCGGATATCAGATGTCTTTTTTAAGTCAACCATTCCAACTCCCTGGGTCAACTGAAGTATTTGTTATTAGAAATGCAGGGAGTTTATTTCATAGGCGTGGAGCAACCGGTAGAAAGGGTTTGGATCCAGCCTGTTTAAATAGGTCAAGATCTACTGTAAAAAATAAAAAAAATATTCATCAGCATGTAGTGAAATATATAGTTAAAGGGATAGTTGAGTTTTGTTGCAAAGGGCGCTACACAAAATATTTGTTTGTGAGATAATGAAAACCTGAGTGTCAAATTTGAAAGAACATACAATTTAAATGACAAAAAAATCTTTGCTTGATCAAAATCGGTTAAGAGACGGCTGAAATATCCATAAGTATAAAGATTTCTAATATTTGGGTAACACCACAAATATTCGATAATTTGAAAAAGCTGTTGAAAAAAAACGAAAAAAGCTTTTTACGTTGTATTTCCCCCAATGCCGATGTTGGCTTATTTGTTGGCTTTTTCGTGTTGGTTATATTACGCACAACTTACCGGCTCGTGTAATGTTATTTAAATTGATTTATAAATTAACGGTCACCATATTTTTTTGAAAGTGGAGCTGAACTGGTATGATCGTATACGCTAAATTTCACACATTTTGGGGACTAAAATTACCTTCATAGCAATTTTAGGTTCTAAAAGGCCACTAGAAATGTCATAGATAAGAATAATAGCAATATATACAGTGCACTTTGAAGGCATTTCGGTCTGAAAACAGAACTCAACTATCCCTTTAATTAGAACAACAGCAGCAAATATTAAGCAGCAAATATGCATTTTATATGGAAAAAGTATCTCGAACTTATAGGGGGAGTCCTGCCTGATGAAACAAGAAATAGAGGAATTCGAGCAGAGATTGACGTGTTGAAACAGTGAAAACGAAGATGTGTAACACGTTTCTGGTGCGGCGTGAAAAGATTGAGCAAATTCCGCTTAAAGTCTTTGTTTAAGTTATGAATTTGATCGTGGTTTGATATGATCGATAAAACACAAATTGGCAACTTTGTGACGTATTTTGTGAGGTCCTCCCCCCTTCTCCCGCTAAATTGCTAGTAGTACTAACAACTTTAATAATAATTCAATTCTTCCAAAGGGATGGTTTCAATCATACATAAACCCGCGATATATTGACTGCACATGTGAAACGAGGGGAAACAGATAATGTACATATCAACAAATTGTCAGTACGTAGCAAATAGAAAAGGACCTCGTATTAATAAGTATTTGCTTTTTTTATCGGATTCTGCTCAAACTTTTTTCCTCTTATATTCCGTTTCGTTATTAAAACCAATCAAATTAGGGTGGATTGTTCACCCTCCCCCCCCTTTTTTTCTCTCTCACACAATGTAAACATTACAGGCTATAATTCGAGGAGCTTTCCAGTGCTGACTTAAAATACTGAAACGTTGTTTGACCACTTTAAAAGACAAAAACAACGATGGGTTTTTCATACTCAACACTTAACCCCCCCCCCCGTCATCCCTGGATAGTAATTTATCACGCTATAGTAAAACAATTACCGAGTGCAAACGACTCGGGTAAAATTATGTTGGATTGCGGCAGCGGGAGGGGTTGCTTTGCAAGCATTGCGTCGCCTTTAGTGATAAATTATACGTATATCCTATTTCACGAAATGAGAGAATATTTGATCACACAGGCATATCAAATTTTGATCTTTATATTCACTAATTCTCATGTCTCTTTTGAGAATTAGCAGCACTAAATAATTTTTCAATTGTTTAATCTTCTAATTTAAGGGAACAATTCATCTCTTATGTTATTTATAAGATTTGCATTTCTTCATTATATAAAAGGTAATGTATATTCTGCGAGGAAGCGTAGCAACAGAGAAAGGAGATGTTCTAGTCTTAACTCATTACTCACTACATCGTGAATATTTGTTTTCCTTCCTTTTTTCTGCAATTTCCTGGCTGGATGCCCCTGCTTGCAATATTTTACATGTCCTACCTCATTTTTAATGGTATAAGCCTATGGTAAAAGGGGGTAAGTATGAGAATAAAAAGAGTTTCAATCCTCTCGTAAGAAAATCATGAAAATACAGGATTAAAGTTACTGACCAAAAATAGCTATTTAGACGCTTTAATAGACAGTCACCTTTAATAATGATAATGAAAACGAAGTTATGGTACAATTTTAGGTGGAATAAAGTTAGGCTTCATCTTCCTCTCCTCTTTAATTTCTTCCTTGTTTGGCATCTTTTCCCCTTTTCTTTCTTATTTCCATTTCTTCTCATTATTTAGGTTGACACTGAAAATATTTAGGGGGGGGGGGCAGCATCCCCCGAGACCATTCTTTTCCCGGCTCCCCCCACTCCTTCCGCAGAACGCCAGTGAAAAAGAAATACTCGTACAGAACGCATATTGAAAAAAATATCATTAAATTATGCTGCTCTCAATACTTTATAATTTTACTCATTGTCAGCAGTCCATTTAAAAAAGTTCAATTTGACAGATTTTTTCACACGAGAGTCTGTAATATTAAAGTTTAGCACATGGTTTTACATTTCTATGTTTTGGTAGTTAAAGCTACCAAATCGTATATGGGAATCGTATTTTGAGTTAAAATTGCTATGATTTATTCTCGATTGTTTATCCAGCAGTATATGTTGTTTGAACCAGGAAAAAAAAAAAAAACGCACAAAAAACTTACTTGAGTATCATCTTCGATAAAAAAAAAACAAATCTCCTATGTGTGAAGGGTGACCTGTGTTATCGGGTATCGGGTCTACTTACCCGGATTTCCATATTTTCTATGCTTACAGACATTATACATTTTCTACCAACATTGTTTTGCGCTGGTCGTTTATTGGGTATCTTGAACATTCATTCTAAGTTTCGTTGGATTATGTGAGAATTTATTTTCTATATTTACCAGAACTCAAGTTTGTCTTTAAGGACCGTGCAAAGGCTCTCGTGATTGCCAAGCTGTAAATTTACTCAAAGTTTTTAAACACGGTCGATCTTTAATGATTTCATTTTTAACAATTCAATTTATTTTCATGAAAACCAGACATAAAACAGGCTATTAAAAATCTATCAATACTTAAATGTCTGGAATGGTATGTAGAGCCAATTTATTGCTTCGTGACGATTTGCATTCAACTAAAATGTAATTAAATTGTAATAATATGGTTGGGAGAATTAAGGAATCGATCAGATCAGTTTTTCCCAATTTGTATCATTAATAATGGTCCGTTTTCACGCAAATTGTCACATTATCTTTAATTGTACATCTAGCATTGAAGTCACTACCTTAGCACCACTATCTCTCATCTGAACAATGTTACCAAGTCCCTTTAAACAAACTAACAGTAAAGAAATGCACAAAGTGACTTTAGATTAACATGATAGCTACGAGCAGTCGTGGGTCCTTAATTGCGTGCCGTGAGGAAGCAATTAACTTCAAGGTTTCGCTATCTTGTCCTTACAAAGTTTACTTGCTCAGCTCGTAGTTTAAAACTCCGAAAACTTGTTTTTTTGGTCGCATGTAAGCCCCTGTCTTTGCTATTAGTTCGTTGTTTTACGGTTTCGTGTGAACATAATTATATCGAAGCTTGTAATGAGTGCGCACACACAATGAAAGCAAACATTCATGACAAATACAGTCAAAAGACTCTTCGTCTGAACTGTTCACTGTATATATCCTAGCTTTGGAGAATATTATATTAGACTTCTAAGCCCATTCACACACAAAAATATTATTAAAATACAACCAAACGGATTGCTTTGAATTGTTATTGTAATGTTTATTTCGTTAACACTTTTTTCTCCTATCTTTTTTGTTACAACTAACAGGGTGCAGAAAAGCTGAATATTTATTTGGTTGCAATGGATGATTGCAGAAATAAAAGATTTGGATATAAAACAAGCAGCTTAAATGATCGATAATAATATTTATCCAAGCACATTGGGAGTCAAATAATCTCATGGAATCGAGCGAATTGTTTGTACAGGAAGTTAAACTAATAATGCATGATCCAGACTGTCTAATCAAATAGTGATAATTGTATTTTTTGCTTTTTTCAAATATTGTTAATGGATGCACTGTGGTATATTAGTAAATGTTCTTAAATCGCATACGAGAGGTTCTGAGTTCGATCCTCGCTCGGGGCTAACATCCTTCGACAAGGTGTTTTGCCAACATTCGTCCCTTTGTAATTCCAGTTATTGCAGGGCCCTCATTTGTTATACTGACAGAGCTACCCTGGATAAATAGGTACCAAATAGCTGACCAAATAAGTACAGCTAGACCAAATCACATCTCCTGTGCTGCCGACTTCATTTCCCATTGCTTTCAATATTGAACAAAGTCTATGGATTAGCCTCTCTCCTCAATCGACGTGATTTGTGAGATACCCATTCTTTCCTGCTCAAAATTGATCAGCTATGCAGATCGATGAGTGCACATTTACAAAGGATGCCAAATGTATGTAATAACAAAAATATCGTGACGCACAGTTGCATAAATCATTTCAAAATATTGACATATCATTTGGTAATGTTTGCACTATGCTAAAAAATGAAGGCCTAGTTTCGAAATTGGTAATTTAATACTATATATAGGTGTTTTATTTCCTACTATTCTAACAAAGTAACATTTTTGTATTGTAACAAACTTACATGTTTTATACAGTTTACACATTAGCCTATGGAGAAGAGAGTCACACACAATCACATGATATTAAATTAGGCAAGCTATCTTAGCTGCCATTGGTATAATAGCTCAGACAATGAGCAATTTGATCTACATGTAATCGTGTTGAGGCGAAAAGCGTTAATGTTTTGATACTAAGTAAATGTATTTTCAAATGGCGGATATACATGTAACTTTAATCCAGGTTCAGGCTTAGCTATAACCACTGGAACTAACTGGGTAAATTAATACATTAAAAGCACCCAATGTCAGCTTCTTCGTTCTGTGGGGGAAATGTCAAAATTCTGTAACTACCAACAATCTTATCGTTTCAAATGCAGTTCCTTACTTTGACTTTAAAAATTGAGGGGTTAAGATGTTGAAGTTTAATACGCGCTCTAGTAATAATCAGTGGAGAAATTTCCAACACGATGAATACGGACTGACTAAAAAGTCTTTAAAACCTCATTGTTGATTTCTTTTATATTCATGTTTTCAAACCCCTAACTATCCCCTTTATAACAGTCTTAGTCGATAGAAAATATGTATTTCTTCAGTGGTCATCTTCTAACTCAATGAGTTACTCTGAGGACATTGTACTACTTTTGATCAAATTGTATTTTACCCTGCATTTCAAAGGATGCATTTCCTTATATGCATTTGATGGAAAATTTAGGTAGAGACGATTCAGAACATTTCGATTAAATAGCAATGTTTTCAATGCATTAAACACATATACACACGCACAAAAACAAACGCACATGCACGCACACCCTTTTGCCGCCACACACTTGAAGGTTTCACCCAATTAGCTTTTTTAATCCTTTCCTTATATAAAAAAGGCCAACCCACATCTCCTCCAACACACACATCCACGACTCATTCGTGTTTATGACGCTCATAGAGATAATCACAGGCTCAATGTCAATGCAGATGCTCGTAGAAAAACACCTTTGTGAACATCGCATTTGGACTCGTTTTCTCTCTTCGATATGTATCAAGATTAATCACCCTTGACATTTCATAGTTCCTCTTATACTCACCGCATTTGACCTCGTTCGTGGAAATGAACTGTGAAATCAATGCAAACATCTATTGCTATTCAAGCACATTGTAGAAGAGGAAGAGGGCAACTGAAAAACATCGCTCATTTTCACCTCTATAGTTCCTCTTAAGGATAGAACACTGTTTTCAAGATCAAATTTGTGACTCAATCAGAATAATGCATTAAGTTTCGGTCCTTGTTGTTTCCCGGTTGGATTACAATTCCGAAAGAAAATAATTTTGATTACCATTTGTTCTTGTTCTTTTCTGTTACAGCATGTTACATCCGTATCATAGAGGCCCATCACCCACAACTTATTTTTGAAAATGTGTGCTGTCGCGCATTGATGACCAAATATTCTTTATCAGCTTTTCAATTACTGAGCACTAGTAATTTAATGTAGTAGATAATTTGTTTTCTTCTATTTATCCTTTTTTGTGTTTATCCCGGTTGGATTAAAATTCCGAAAGTTAATAGATAATAGCAAAGCTAATACTCACAATGATTATAATCATATCTACATGTCACTTTACACATTGTGATTACAATCAGTATTACAACAAATGCACAGTAGCGGATAAACAATAACGATACTTTATTTTGTTACGATTGTTCGTAAACATGTTTGCATATTATCAAGTTAACAGATAATATGTGTAGCAGTAGGAAGTAAGTTCAAAGCAATCATTTATTTTGGGCAGTGAAAAGTGTAAAGTGGCAGGAATGTCGCCTGGTCGCCTGGGTTGCGAGCAAAAGCGGTGAACAGGTATTATCAGACATTCGCCAGAACATTCGCACTCTGAACATATTACAACAACAACAACAACAACCTTTGGCGAATAAGACTTTCCCCCCAAATGGTCTGCAATTGTACACCACTATCATAAGCTATTCTTCATGTAAGTGGTCTGTAAACCTTCTTTTTAATCGACAACTAGTATTCAATTATCCCCCCCCTCTAGAACTGGATAAATAGTGGAAGAATAATGTGTAACCCATCTCTTAATTCTTGAGATCCATCTTTACTAATGTTACAGGGAACTGCCTTTGTCAATATTTTGAAAATGCTGAGCTGTTAATCATTCGAGGAGGAAGAGGAAGGTTGAACCTACACCTATTTTTAGAGAATAATGATCGAAATTTACAGTTATTTCCTTCTCACTGACACAATACCAAACAATAAACACATAGAAGAGTATACAGGAATCGGTAAATAAACGTAATGATAAGTTAGTGTAGAAACTGATGAGAAGGGAGTTAGGCATTGGAGGATAGGTTCATTTCAATGACATATTCCATCGTCCATCGTTATTGCTTCGAACCTACTATGAGGTATTTACAATAATGACACTAAACAGACTTGATATATCAGTGCTCTAGAATGATAATAAAGGGTTTGGGTAATTTTGTCTCAGATTCTGAAACAAAATCCTGGATTTAGCTCATGCTGCAATGGTAATTATAAACCTTTAGGTTAGTCAGGAATCCCATGCCTTTTACAAGCCCATCGCCTGTCTGATTATCAAGATATTTATGATTGAAAATCGAAATTTCAAAATTCGTTTACCAAACGGTTTTTTATAACACTACAGTCTATTGGAAAATGGGTATGGTAAAACCGGCCACTCATTTTTGAAATACTTTTTTGAGGCACTTCATGATCATTTTGAAGCGCAATTTCGTAAGGGCTTCAAATTACACCATATCACATAATGATAACACGTAAGACCATACATCCCAGATTTAACATTGTTAACGACCCCTTTAATAATAGCGACATACATCTCATTTACAAACTGCGTGACAAAACTATCCCAAGGCGTATAAAATATAAATATATGCTAGGCCGTACATAAAAATTATCAATGTACATAGCATGGTTTGTTTTTCAAGAAGGTAACGGACGTAGAATAATAATATATTCTTCTGCAAAAAGGTAAATTCGTCAACCCGTGAATACAAGAAAATGGATTTAGCTGGTAGTTAAATTTTTGTCACATTTTTGTCTTTCGAGAAAAAGTTTGCAAAGAGTTTAAGTTCCAGTTTCCATTTTCAACGAGAAAAACACATATTATGTAAAATCAATAGTAATTATACAAATGTACATGTTTTTTGTCTTTACATAGCAAAAGGCATAGTTTACACAATTCATAATTTAGTTACAAGCAATTATACGATAACCATATCATACAATCTAAATCAAGAAGAAAAAAATAAAAAATGTTGATGTATATATATATGTCAAGTAAAAATGGAGGGATCCATTAAAAAAGCATAGCTTGTAGAAAGTTGACTCTCCAACAAATAATGTTATAACAAATTAACACAATTATACAGAAATTGATTTAACAAAAACAAGTGCTGCGTCTACGGAGACTACTGAATTAGAGAACATGTATCGACATAGTGAGGCGCAGTGTGGAAGCACAAGGGTAGCATTATCAACTACATGGACAAGATTATATGAAAATTTGTGAAGTACGTAGGAATTAAGAGCATGATAAGAGAGGCTGAGCGCGCAGAAAGTAACTTTTGCAGGCTGGATAGTAGAGTTTGCCAAAAGGTAATCGCCAATAGGGTACTTCAGTGAGTGTTTCAAAATTTGAAAATCGCGTCGAAAATTCCGCAACGACTCAGCCAGCCGCTGACTGAATAGGCGGGGGTAGGGGGTAAGAGCACATTTTTTAACTTTTTGTTGTTGGTCTCGTAAATTTCAAAATTTGGCCGACCGATAATTCGTTCAGTTGAGGGGGGGGGGGGGGTAAGGTCACCTTAAAACAAAAATTAAATACATTTTTGTTTATTTCCAAAAAAATTGAGGGGGGGGGGTTGAGTTTGGGGTCCAACCGTACGGGCTTGATTGCCTGAATATCGTTTTATTCGGGTACCAAAAATGCCTGCATCCTGTCTAGTTTATCTGGATAACGAAATAGCAATTCGCCATTACCATAGAAAAAAACTACATTTTTACTCGCTCCTTTCGTGAAACAGAAATTAAGATTATGGTTGATGTTCTAGCAAGAGGCTTCAGTCCCCTTGCGGAAAAAACGCGCACGTATTCCTATGGCTTGAACCTAAAGTTTGCATATGCATGAGATTTGCATTGTGGCGAGTTAGAAGGTGGCTGAAAAGTTCCCCAAATCCCTTCTATGTTGTGATATCTTACCTTTACTCTATGAAGAAATTGCAGCTTTTTTATGATGGAAACTAAGCTTCCACGCAGCTATCCATCGTGACTTTATATGGCAGATAGTAACCTAAACCACAAGCATAGTTCTGCAAACACGACCGACCTGTTCTTGAACCAGGCTGGAAGGGAGTGATGTCTAGAGGGCAATGCTTTGCATTAATATATGATTTGCACGCATGATGCACATGATCAAAATAATTTTAGCTCATGTAACTCGGAATAAGCTCACTATTTGTTCGTTGTTGTGACACAAAGAGGAAGTAATTGAAAAAAAGAAATTAAAGCATATTAAAAAAAAAGATTGACGTGGTTCATTATTTGTTTTACGGAACCTCAAAGAAGCAGCCATTAAGGCAGAATTTTTTTTTTTTTACAAGAGTGAAAGATAAACCTCCATTTAAAATACTCTACATTAAAGATACTATGTCCCTTTTGCAGCCAACATCAAATTCTGTAGAACTTTGCAGGAATTTTGAATATGTCATGTATGTCCAATGTGTAAAATTTAAAAGTTAGCAGTGTCCTAATTATGCAAGCAAACGCGTACTTCCTAGACTTCACTGTCAGACACTATTGAGTGACTATTGAGTGACTTACCGGCTAATTTTCTTCTTTGGTACTAACATACATAAATTGAGCTGTAAAGGATACATGAGCATTAACATCAATAACCCACTTCTTGTAATGGCCAAAATTAAACTGATTGAATCATTGCGCAGCACAAAACGTACGACTATTCGGTACAATGGTCTGAAAAACAGATTATTACTTACTGACTTGGTAGCACTTAAGTCGATTCGACTTTTAATAGTCGTTATTACCCACTTAAAGACATTTCCAAGCCCCCCTTTTTTAGGGAAGTTCTAAATTAGTCTTTCAAATGCCGTTGAGATTTAACCTTTTCATTTGTTTGGCCTCCAAATGACATAGTACCTTTAAGATTTGAGTGACTCAAAATAAGAATATCCATATAGAAATAACATTGGATAATAACATCAACAGTTGCTTTTTATAAAAAATTAAGGCGGTTTGCTGCTCCAATATCATTATCATATGCATGGTCAATCAAGCTGTAGGCGTGTGTAAACGAATCACGATCAGAGGACAACTCCGCGCGTTTTGAGGACCTGGGGATCAACAGAGCAGCAAAGCCGCCTTGATTAATCAACTGGCAAATGAAAAGAAAAACCCACAAGGACATGAAAAGGAATAGACAGATTAAATATAGAAGGAGGAAGAAGGGGAGTAAGAAAGAGAAATGGAAATTAATGTAGAAATCACGCAAACACAGAGAAATAATTCAATAACCCGTACAAAAGCGCAGTAATAGGTTTCTACGGCCAGCGGGACAATAGCCCCTAGGAAGATTACCTACCAGAAAATAATACACTGGACAATCACTCCCTAGGACAATTACCCTGGGACAAAAAACTTCTGGATAATCAGCCCTAGGGCAATCACCCCCTTGGAAAAATTAACCCCCAAATACAATTATATCCCGGAGAATATATTTTCCCCTAGGACAATTACTCCCTAGGACAAGAACCTCCTAGGACAAAAACCACCCTAGGACAATCTTCCTGAATACAATAACCCCCTGGGACAATTTCACCCTGAGGATCATATGGCTCCGTTTAGTCTCATTTCACAACGCCCCCTATCGTCAGAGCATGGTCAGATTCAGCAGCCTTACATGTTAGCCTATGGACGTTTTTTTTTTAAATCGTTAAAAATTCATTTTTTGTTTAAACGAAAAGCACATCCACCCCGACGTACGTTATCACTAGCTCTTTCATTGGAGCCCTCATGTCTCATTGTCTTTTGAAAGTTCACCCACCGTTATTTTTAAAAATAGGTTGCAAGCTCGTCATTGCCTTTTATACACATGTGAAACAAGTCTAACTTTGGACTCAGTTTACCAAGCGATTTGAAGATTATAGGTCGAGCACACGAAACATAAAAAGCATGAATTATCATAGATCAATTCTGCCTATTTCATTTTGTCCATTTCATTCAACCCCCCACCGTAATTTTTCCATTTAGTAATAAGCAAACATTTTGCCGAGTTTAGCAAAAACATGAATATTCATGAACGGTCAGACAATACAGCCTTTTAGTACGTAACGTATAGTGAATGGGAATGGGCGATGATCCGTTCAGGAGGTAGAGGTCAGTGGTTTGTGCTGGCAATGTTCACGCGAGTGAAAATGTTACAATCGGAGCAATATGAATAGCCACCTAGCATAATTGCCCTCGGACGCATATTATCTACAAAACCACCCTTGGACCTAAAGTATATTCTCCAGGTTATATCCCTGATAAATGACCGCCAATCGTCACAATTACCTTGAACCTGTGTGATAATTGTTGACTGATAATCATTAAGATAAATGCATTTGAATGTGTATGGCTATCCAACAGGCTTGCACTGTTCTTGATATGATATATGTATGTACATGATATATGTTCTCATATGACATAATACCTGTCTTTTGTTGCTACCCTTTTACGATTTTACTTACTCTCACAATATTCTAATCACACGTGAAAATAACTTCTCCCATCACTATTACTGTTTATCAGAACAATTACTCCTTGGACAATCACCCCTGCAATAAATTCCGGGACATTAACCTCCGTAATTTTACCAATAGGACAATTACCCCGAAAAATAACCCCGACTCCCCCCCCCCCCCCGGGAGAATCACCTCTGGAAAATAACTCCCTAAGACAATAACTCCTTGGTAATCACCCCCTAGCACATTCGTTTTCTGACGCCCTGGCTTTCCAAATAGCCAAAAGAAAGAATGAGCTCGGCAAATTAATTTGCTACTCTTACCAGAACTCAATTTTCTCTTACAAGCCAGAACAACAATAATGCATTCCTTCCACAGAACAGGAACTACAGCAGGAAAAATAAAAGAGTCGAAACAATAAAAGGGGAAACCACATTTTTCCACTGCGCTCGGTTGAGAGACTTTGCATGTGAAAAACAAATATATCAAGCGAACCTGAAGTTGAATAGGCCGTCATCCGAATACCTTAGTTAAGTTCAGTTGAATACGGTTTATTTCATATTTTATATTTCACGTTTCAATTCGTTTACAATAAATATGATTGTTATAACACTACAGAGGTACATTGAATACACATAACATACATAAGATGTATCAAATCACATTGGCTTGCTTGTAGTTAATACTTGTAAGTCAACATAAAGGCGATGTAAGAGCAGGATATGAGGACACAAATTAGTGAGAGTTTGAGCAGTACACGATTACAAATAGGAAAGATGTTAAATATCGCAGGTGTCATCAGTGTTAAACAAATTTCCCACACTGTGACGTATCTTGCGAGCTCCTCTCCAATTTATTCTGTACAGAAAATTGTGTTGTCTTGGCTTCCCACAACGCCCAACAGTGAATCTTACAAACCTATGGGTACGAACTGGAGCACAAGGAAACATTTTGTTTTGTTTGCGAATATATATATATATACATATATATTAATGGTAGAAGCGTCCATCACATATAAATGAATAGTCACGATTAGGCTGTTTTTATTACGTAAAGTGTAATACGCGTCACATTTATAATCAAATAATGCATGTTAATTTGCGAGTGCATTAGTTAATACAATCAATTTAGTATAAGTGGAAAAAGACTTATATAAACGTGGCATATTTCCATAAGATTTTTTGATATAAAAAAAGGACAATTCCCTGTTTAAATGAATGTGTACAAAGATCATAGCTGGAGAATGTCCTGTCCTTATTGCCAGCCAAAGGATATACATAATAAATGACGTGTGATGGCGCTGCCCATCGAATCTGGCAATTTGGTGTGCACCTCTATAGGTAGCCTCTCTCATTTTGAGCTCTGTAATTTGTTTCATTTTTCACCAATTTTGGTTGGATTTAGTATTTGTATTTTCAACATTGTGTTTGATATTGGTCAAGGAACAGAGGTAATCAATTTGTAAGGTGTATTTTGGTGTGAATTTGCAGTATTTCTGTTAAGTTTAATGTTTGATACCATTTGAATGTACTGACATTCACAATAGTCTCTTTTGTATGCTCCTTTTGTGTAAGCTATTCCTGCTTGTACAATGGATGGAAAGCCATTGAAAGTGTTGTTTTCTATAGGGCTTGTTATTTCTATTCTGTACACTTTGAATCAGCCCTATATAACCAAGGAATGTTTCACTTGTACTGGCTCACACATGAAGAGCCTCCACTGTAAACATCTCAAATATTGTAGTCAACCTATACTATACTACTGTAATCCGACAGCTACATTTCGATGTCTCCTTAATTCTGGAGATATCCAGCCCAATCCTGGTCCAGTGAATCGCACTGAGAATGTTTCCAATATTGGCCATACCAACTCACCTCCTTATTCAGCTGATTATACAGCTTTACATATTTCATACAACTTGAATGATCTCCATCAGATTAATAACCAGCCGCTTAATTTACTACCCATGAATGTTTGGAGCAGGATCTGCGATCTTGGCATCGGTCGCCGACGTCGAACTCATCGCGGACGTGGGCGGCGTACGATGCCAAGGCCGGATTTCCCTCCACCAATGTCGGTATCATCCAATAGCCTCAAACTTGGCCTTTGGAATGCACGTTCCATGACCAATAAAACACACGCAATTACTGATTTGATTGTTGAACATGATCTAGATGTTCTAGTCATCACCGAGTCGTGGCTCTCTGGAGACAGTAAGAGGGATGGTCTCATATTAGCTGATCTAAGATCTGGTTTGCCTAATTATGATTTCACCCATCGACCCCGGTTATCTTCCAAGGGCGGTGGGATTTTGCTTCTCTATAGATCCACGGCTCGCTGTACCTTGAACAACAACAATGATTTTTCATCTTTTGAATTACTGGATGTCACACTCAATCTGACACCTTCATCTGCTGTAAGGTTGTACTGTATTTATCGACCACCCCCGTCTGCCAATAATAATCTCTCCAACGGCACATTCTTGGATGAATTTCCAACTCTCCTTGAAGGTGCTGTTGTAGATGATCATTTTCCTCTATTATTGGGTGATTTCAACATACATGTTGATGATCCCAATGATAATTTTGCAAAATCTGTTATGACATGTGTTGATTCGTTAGGGTTCAAGCAACATGTTCGTGAACCAACCCATCGCGCAGGTCACACTCTAGATTTGATTTTCACAAGGAATTCGGATGATGTCTGCAACGTGAACTCGCTATCTTCCATGCCTTCCGACCATTGTGCACTTGTCACCACTGTCAATATCGCAAGGCCGAAGAATCCCAAGAAAGAGGTTTCCTTCAGGAAATATCGCAGCATTGACAAGGACTCTCTACGCAACTCTATTGACACAATGTTCCATTCACTTCCTGATCTATCTTGTCCATCTGCTTCCGCGGAGCATTACAACTCATCTTTGCGGACGTTGATTGATGAGCACGCTCCAATCCAGGTCAAGACTGTATCAATCAGACCTGATGCGCCATGGTTTACCGATGATATCCAGGAAGCCAAGAGGCGAAGGCGTCGTGCGGAACGTCGTTCGATCAAGTCTGGACTTTTTGTTGATAGAGAGCTGTACCGCCGTGAATGCGATTCATATTATGAGTGCATCTTCAATGCGAAGTCAGCGTATCTCAAAGATCTCATCAAGAATGCTGACACTAAAGAACTGTTTCGTCTTGTGAAGACACTCTCAACGCCCACTCAATCTTCACCTCTTCCAGATCATTCTTCTGATAGTGAACTCGCCAACAGATTTGCTACATTCTTCAGGGAAAAAGTCGCCAAAGTTGTATCCTCTTTCCCTAATGTAGTACCAGCACCAGCTTCAAGATCTTTTGCTCCAGGCCCTCGTCATGAACTCTCTGATTTCTGCCTTGTATCCCTCTCACAAGTCAGGAAGCTCATCACTTCACTTCCTTCTAAACACTGTAAGCTAGATCCGATTCCTACCTGGCTTCTAAAGGAAGTCCTCGATGAACTCCTTCCTCACATAACCAAACTGTTCAATCTCTCGTTATCATCCGGAATAGTTCCAGAGTCTTTTAAGACTTCTCTGCTTCTTCCCCTCCTAAAGAAGCCGAGTCTCGACACGAATGGACTTAAGAACTACAGGCCCATCGCAAACCTGCCATTCCTTGGGAAGGTTTTGGAACGTATTGTGTCACTACAGCTGAAAGCCCACATTGACAATCTCGGTTTGTTTCCAATCCACCAATCTGCCTATCGGAATCATCATTCTACTGAGACTGCAACTGTCAAGGTCCTAAATGACCTACTTCTAGCTGTAGATAAGGGTAATGAAGCTGTCCTCATCTTGCTTGATTACACTGCCGCATTTGACACTATCAACCACGACCTGTTACTCCATCGCTTAGAGAACGACTTCTCCATCACCGGCACCGTACTTCAATGGATTCGCTCTTATCTCATGCACCGAACTCAGAAGGTGATCATCAATGACACCAACTCGGAATCATTTCCCCTCATCTGCGGCATTCCTCAGGGTTCCGTGGTCGGCCCCCTCCTGTTTATTCTTTACACCAGCCCTCTCTCAAATGTTATTAACCTTCATCAGAATATTCAACACACTATGTATGCAGACGACACCCAGATTTATGTAACTCTTCACCCAAACAGCAGGACGGTAGCCGCGAACAAACTCACCAGTTGCCTCAATGAAATCAAAACCTGGTCTTTTCAAAACTGTCTCTGCCTTAATGATTCAAAATCTGAAATGATTCATATTACTTCTAAATTTCGGAACTCAGACCCCTTTCCTGATCTTGTTATGAGTGATGGCTCTCTCAGTTGTTGTGCTTCTGTGCGTGACCTTGGTTTAAATATTGACAGCAATCTTACTTTCAAACAACACATTAGTAATATTTGTAAGTCTGCTTCCTTTGGTATATATAAGATCAGTAGAATCAGGAGGCTACTTGACCGACCCACAACTTCAAAATTAGTCCATACTTTTGTCTCGACCCATATCGATTACTGTAATTCTTCTCTTTCTGGCCTCCCTCAGTCACATCTAGTCCCACTTCAAAGGGTACAGAACAGCGCTGCTCGGCTTGTGACTCTCTCGCGTAAATCAGAGCACATAACTCCAATATTGAACTCACTACATTGGCTTAAAATTCACCACCGCATATCCTTCAAAATTCTTCTCCTGTGCTACAAAGCTATCAATGGCTTAGCCCCCTCTTACCTTTCCGATCTCATATCCTTACGTTCCCGTACGTCGTCACGAACACTTCGTTCATCTTCCACATTACTGTTAACACCTGGACCCCGCACTAACACCCGGTATGGTGACCGCGCCTTTTCAGTTATTGCCCCCGCTCTCTGGAACAAACTGCCCGCCTTTATTCACTGCGCCCCCTCTGTATCTCAATTCAAATCTCTACTCAAAACCTATCTTTTCAAATTGTAAATTGCAGTTGTGCGTCGGTCAATGGAGGTGCGCACCATATTTGTCTTTATTTAGTTGATTGCCACTGTTTTTCTTACCTTATCTATGTTACTTTTGTATTTTTGCTTTTTCTTCTAATTTAATTCTACGGGTTATAGTCTTCTCTTAATCAGAACACTGTGCGCTTAGAAACATCAGTATTAAGCGCCTAATAAATGTTATGTATTATTATTATTATTGAATCACAAAGTTATGACAGAGATATGACAGGTCGGAGGCATCATAACTACTTACACAGGATGTTGTCATTGATCTTGACAAAGAGGGCTTCCTGAAACACGTACATGTAGTATACAATAAGCTTTAATACTAACGCTGATTTAGTCAAGAAGCTAGACTTATGACGGTTTCGAGAGACGGGGCCCCTTGGTTGTTTAATTACAAGCATACACATGCTTTCCTAGCTTTCAGATACAAAGCAGACAACCATCATATACATGCATACACACAATGACACACACACTCACACGCACGCACATCCGCACCTAATGAATTGACGTCATATCCTTCAGTGTGCAATTCAGTGTTAGATGTGCTGATTTGGTTTTCATGTTTATTTTGAGTGATTATATTGTGAAAGTACTTTAAATTTTACAGGATAGACATTGCTTCCAAATAATTTCTGGTGTTGTTGGCAATACGTTTCTTGTGCAATATAATTTAGGTTGTATTAAGAGGAGGCGGACTGGGACACAGGACTGGGACTGAGATTTGGTGGCGGGAATATCGATGTGACCAGATTAATTAATCTATACCTAAAGTAGGTCTATTCCTTAATTTCCCCCATAATTATTTTGATCATAATTAGAACGCATGCAGTTTCCATACCATGCATGTGAATCCGATGGTCCGCGATAGTAAAGGCGTATACGGTCGCAATTCCATAATGGATGATTCCCGCCCCCAACTGTGGGTAACTTTAAGAATAACAAATAACTACTTAGGAGAGCACCCAGACAGAAAATGACATTTCTTCCGGGAGAAGCCTAGGCATCGTTTGGTGTGTTTGCTAGTTGTTAAATTGTTATTGTTATCATCATTTGTTTTAAATGCTTTTATCGTCAATATATGTTATCGTTTATTGTTGTGTTTCTGGAATAAAGACAATTACAGAACCAACTGGGCGACTTTTGCTCAATCAATAGTGATCGAACATTGTAATTGACATAATCTTGCAGATACTTTCATGGTGTTTGATGGGCAAGTTATACCCCCAAAAGTTAATGAGGGGGGGGGGGGGGGGTTCGGGGGGCCACGATCAATAGAACCATGCAAGTCAGTGTGGAAGAAAATATATTGCTGTTAATTTAATTTTCGTTTAAGGCCGATAATACCAAACAACAACGACAACCATGCACTGTTACCACGCCCGAACAGGCTCACCCCCGCCCCCCAAAAAAGAAGATATAACATAAAAGATACAAATATTACTAAGGCCACTTATATACTTCTATAGCCCTATCCATTGCCTTTTTTAATATTCGAGCATTGCAATGGCATGTTACATAATCCCGACACGACTTCTAAAGTTAATACAATTGGTTTCTTATAAATTGACTTTGACTAGAAAGTCTTAGCGGCGGTGTTTCTGGATGGGGGCGGGAGAGGGGGGGGGGGGTCATTTAAAGAAGGTTTAGTTCTGGGGAGAGGTGAAAGATAATTGTGAGCATTATCAATGTTTTTGTACAAGTGTGGAAAAACATCAGAGAAAAAATACCCGAAAATCATGGCTCTTCAAATGCCTTCATATTCTAAATATGACAAGTAACAGCTTAAAATGAGGCCCGACTTGTATGCCGCATGTTTGTGTACTGTAGTCCCATATACATCTTTCTGAGTACAGTGCTTGTTACTCTATCTAGACTTGGCCAAACTTCGTATCATTTTGATGACTCCGGAACCTTGCAGTACACACCAATACTAATAAGCTACATCGTCATCTTTTTTTCTGATCGATTCCACACCGTGTCTTTTACAATGCAATCGCATGACCAAAACTCAACTTTATCTTGAAGCCCTTTCTCTTTAATGTTTCTGTTGTTGAGGTATTCTTGCTAAAATTTATTTGACTAAAAACCTTGCTAAGGAAAAATGTTGTCTTTCTGTAGTATGAAGGCCTGAAATGATCACCCCGGTATGTGTCGGTTTTCCTGTCCTCTACAATAAAGGACCAATTATGTTTATTGTTTTCCGTGTCCAGAAAATGTGATGAAATAAAGATACTTTATGATTTAAGGTCAGTCATGTATAATGCCTGATTCCTGTGAATATATCTTGATAATAATAATAATAATAGCCTAATAGTCCACTCCAAATTTTATTAAACCGAAACGGAAATTCTTTTTGCCCAATTGATCGTGAGCCCGGCAGCCACTGAGCAGCGCCAGATCGACGTTGCTCTATCCCTTATTGTTGAACGCCAAACAAGGTAGCAACAACTCCCATCTTTTAACGTCTTTTGGTATGACGCGGCCGGGGTTCGAACCCACGACCTCCCGGTTGTGTGGCGGACGCTCTACTGACTTAGCTGTGGCGGACGCTCTACTGACTGAGCCAACACTCCGGTACATATCAACTGCATACACAAAATATAAAGTGATTCGCCATTTTGAATTGGGGTTTGTGTTGTGATTGGTTTTAGATTATGCTATTGTTCTCGTGGATTTGGGGTTCTCTTGTTAATTCATTGTTTGCTAGCTTTAACAGCTTTGACAAGATTAATTGCAGTTTGTATACGTTTTTAAATTGCAATGGGAATATGAATATGAAATATTGATTCAAAGCGGTAAATAAAAACAATGTGAATATCAACTTTCCCCTTCACCGTTTACTTTATTACTAAGCTTGATTTTATACGTTTCTTGTTGCGCACGATGATACAAGTGATAGTTACAGTAATGTTCTAATTTAAAGGGATAGTTGAGTTCTGTTTTCAGACCGCAAATGCCTTCAAAGTGCATGGTTATTGCTGTTATTCTTATCATGACATTTATAGTGCCCTTTTAGAACCTAAAATTGCTATGAAGGTAATTTTAGACCCCCAAATGTGTAAAATTTAGCCAATACGATCATACCAATTCAGCTCCACTATAAAAATAAAAAAACAGTGCCCGTTATTTAATTATAAATAACAATACATGAGCCGGCTAGTTGGGGGTAATATAAGCAACACGAAAATGCCAACAAAAAAAGCCAACATCGGCATTGGCTGAAATACGACGTAAAAGCCGTTATTTCTTTTTTTTCAACGGTTTTTTCAAATTTTTCAAAATATCTAATATTTGTGGTGGTACACAAGTATTACAAATCGTTATATTTCAGCCGTCTCTGAACCGATTTTGATCAAACAAAGGTGATTTTGTCAATTAAATACTATGTTCTTTCAAATTTGACACTCAGTTTTTCATTATCTCACAAAAAATTATTTTGTGTAGCGCCCTCTTCAACAGAACTCAACTATCCCTTTAATTTTCATGCGTTGTATCGGCATGATAAGAAATTAACTAAGCAATCTTACATTTGAACAAGCTACACTACAGGGTGTCTCTGAAAAAAGAAACGCAAGCTTATATTCGTAAATTACTAAATAATCCTTAAAATATTTGTATCATTAATGAGTACATTACTGACAAGCTCGTTTTCCTTTCTATCATATGACAAAAAGAATATGATCATTAGATCACATATGACTGATCTAAGACATAACGTGTCGATAATAGTTGTTTTGACAGACATATGATTTAGGAATATCAATTATCAAAACTCATCATGTAAAGCTTGAAATTCTCATCTTCCATTTTAATGATTTAAAGGCTAGCCTTACTACCTACCTTTCAAACTTTATTAAAACAATATTTCTCAAGTTAATCATGTATAGGGTCTAGAGATAATTTACCTTGGGCGCTATATGAAGGTTAGTTGTATATATATATATATATATATTTATAAGCTTTTCTATTATGTGCAGATTAACCAAAGATAATTCAGGATTATTGAGTAATTTAACGATAAACTTGGTTCTCCTCTCTTCAAGGACATTACGAACAATGAAGTTTATGCATACTTTAATAAAATCGGTAATGAATACAACCAAATAATCAATAGTAAGGTACATTTTTCTGAGTAAAATACGTAGTGATATCAATTTCGACTAAGAAACCTTAAATTAAGAAGCAAATGGAACTATAAAGATAGTACAATTATGGAACAACAATGTACATTTAAGAACTGCATGTATTTAAGGTATTAAGCCTCATAAATCTCCTATGGTTTTTTTCTTCATTATTTCTTCGTTAATTGTCTATATTTCGTCAACCAACGCAGGAGTACATTTATTTTTCCACGAGAATTGCCAAATATGTTGGTCAACTGAATTTGGTGTCGTTGAAGTAGCCCGTCTATGTGGTCTAGTGGATAAGGCATTGGCGTTATCTGCCAATGAAACGGTTCGATCCCCGGCGGAGACAATTTTTTCAACCTTTGCAGAACAAGTTAAAAAGAGGACAGCAATGGAGAAATTTGCTTAAGCTTCTCAACCGACATTGTCTAATTTCCTTTCGCATTATATATATATATATATATATATAAATCGTACCATGACTAAAAATGGCTGAAATGAATTGAACATACAAATCATCGTACCATCATCATCATCATTATACTTTTTTAAAAATAGGGAATGCCTCTCCTCTGAGTAATACACCACAAGTATCATATAAAAACAATCTTCTGGTCATGATTGATTCGATAAGATACATATAAATTGTACAGATATAATTTCGTCATTGAAAAAACAATTATGAACAAAATGAAATATGCTGGGGGAGGCGGATGGGGGAGGGGTTCTGTGTGGTCTAGTGGTTGATGCATTGGCGTTCTTAGCCAGTGACCCGGTTCGATTCCCGGCGGAGACAATTTTTTGCAACCTTTGCACACACACACAAATATCAAAAAGAGGACAGCAATGGAGAAATTTGCTTTAAGCTACATAACTATCACTGTCTATTTTCCTTCCGCATTATATGGCATGACTAAAAGTGACTAAAATGAATTGAACAAAAATCATCGTATCATCATCATCATTATACATTTTTCTTCAAAAATGGATAAACCTCTTCTCTGAGTAATACACCACAAAGTATCATATAAAACAAAATATTCTGATCATGAACACTTCGATAAGGTTCATACGAATTGTACATATATAATTTCATCATTGAAATGTAATAATAAATCGAACCAATTAATAATTGAACAAAATCTTAGTACCGTCATCATCATCATTATACGTTTTTCTTTAACAATGGAAAGATCTCTTCTCTGAGTAATACACCACAAAGTTTCATATAAACAAAACATTCTGATAATCTATACTTCAAAAAGTTTCATATACATTGTACATGTATAATTTCGTCATTGAAGTGTAGTAATAAATTGAACCAATTAATAATTGGAGAAAAAAAATCATCTTACCATCATCATCATCATCACTATACGTTTTTCTTCACAAATGGAAAGACATCTTTTCTGAGTAATACACCACAAAGTATCATACACAAAAAATGTTCTGCTCATGAATACTCCGATAAGATTCATATAAATTGTACAGATATAATTTTTTAAAAAAAATATTATAAAGATGATAACAAATAGCAATCACCTGGTTAGCCGAATATATTGTGATTGAATGATGGTAATTTCAAAAAGGTCGGGGAAGGGGGAGGGGGGTTCTGTGTGGTTTAGTGGTTAAGGCATTGGCATTCTAAGCCAGTGACCCGGCTCGATTCTCGGCGGAGACAATTTTGTTCAGACTTTGCAATGTAATTTATAAAGAGGAGAGCAATGGGGAACTTTGTTTTTAATAAGCTACACAATTGTCATTGCCTAATTTCGTTTCCCATTATATCATGTCTTAACACAAAATGATAATAAATACATTGAAAAAATACCTTAAACAAAAAAATTGACCTCTTCTCTGGGTCATACACCATAAAATAAAGTTTAAAAAAGAAAGAATGATATGATAATTAACAACGTCGATGAAATACATATTACACTGTCGCTCATAAAGGTGGAATAAAATCTTCTGTGTGCCCATGCCTTGAGCCATAATGTATGGCCGTCCAGAGGATTTTTTTATGTTGGGGACCTGGGTAAAATGCAATAAATTATTGAAAATTTATTGCATTTTCTGTTTTTAAAATTTATTTATGGAAACTGCCCCCTACCCTAGCCCCCAATGCGTAAAGTCATGGTTCAGTGACAAAGCAATGGCCTCGTAACTGTGGGCCCCAGGATCAAAACCATGTCGATGTGCTATTATTAGTGCCCTTTTGTGGGGCATTAATCCTCATTATTGTCATTTATGACTTGAGGGCATAAGTCCCCTAGTTGATAAGCATAGTAGCAAATACATGCTTTAGCAGTCCCGCAAAACACACATTGGCAAATTATTATTCAATAAAATCTGAGAATGTATACTATTATCTAGATCTATTTTGTTTAAATTATTTTTAAAATAATTCCATAAATTAAGGTAAAACTAAAATATTCCAACTTCATGAGCGACAGTGTAATTAAAAAGACATAATTTCATAAGTGAAATATAATAAAGATGATAACAAATAACACCTCCTTGCCCGAATATGTGGTGACGGTATATTGGTACTTGCAAAAATGGTCGGGAAAGGGGAGAGGTGTTCAACCTCCCCTGAGTAGTATAATGGAACATCATGTTCTCTAATAAGACCTTATTCATGCTTGAAAAACTATTGAATAGAAAGCCTTTGTGTTTGGTGCCATCCTCTGCATCCTTAGACGGCAGCATCATTGTTACCGTCAGTAGCTTTGCTGGCATCAGTTGATTCTAGAGTAACACTGACCGTACCAGCATGCGTGGTGGGGAAAACACCATCACCTCTCTCAGTGAAATTTGTGACAGATGCATCAAGAGGGAGACTAACCGTCACGACATCACTGATTGTTGCATCACGATCCGTGTCGTTCTTCTGTTCCTCGGTGGAACTCTGGATATCTTTGCTCATTGGTGGTGTGACTCCTTCCTCAACCTGGCTAACATCAAAGGTCGGATTGAACCTACACATAGGGTCGGGTTTGTCGTCTTTGGTAGGCAACAAGTAATTATCCGAGGCTCCTGGACGCAATTTGCTTATCACGCCAGATGACGAGGATAGCCCCGTTGAGCTCACCACACCGCTGGAAGTGCTTGCTTCATTCTTTAGGAACTTGTCGAAACAAGTAATTCCCCATTTCTTACGGATGAAAGGCTTCCGGACGCAGTAGAGTAGAAAGATGAACAATCCTTGGAAGGAGTTGAGGACGACGAAGATTGGCTGAGCCACCTGTTAAACACAAATGTTTCAGAAATATTAATTAGGTTCATGGCATTCTCTCTCATGTTCTTCAAATACTTAAAATCTACAGAGGTATTGCTGGTGTATCTAATCATTATAACCGAGTTCTCAAGATACTTCTTACAAGAGATAGATACCACGCAGTTGGCTTTACCTGACTGAATAACGGGATTAAAAGAAGATATCCGGTGACCCAGGTCAGACCGAGCAGAAGCAAGATGCAGATCGCGTTCTGGACGCGTTCGATAGTCTCTCGACGTTCTGCCTTAGCATCTCTTTTCACCCGACCAGCGATGTTGGCTGACCAGAGCAACTGTCGAACCACCAGGATGAAGATGACAATGTTGATGAGGAGGATGATGGCCATGGGAATCAAGAGGCCACCGATTTGAGCCCAGAATTGTAGAAAGCATCTATTGATAGTAAATATGCATTTTTTAAAAAGACTTGATGAAGTCAATCAATACTGACTATCTTGGCGATAGTTTAAAAAAAAATGTCCATGGTCCTTGAAACATTTTAACTGAGAAAATGTCATTGTGAATGATTTTCCATTATATATTTAGTGGAAAGGCGAAGCTTTCTTGTTCCATACGTTACGAACAATATCTAAGATTTTAGTATAAATGGAGAGTGTATTCGCTTGGTGGCCTTCCTAAAGCTTGGATCACACCACATACCCGCGAAAGTGATACTTGAATACCAATTCCAGAACATTATTGCTTACTTGCTAACTTATAATATACAAAAATAACTTATGAGATACGAAAATACCAAATGCCTAAAGAAAAGATTAAATAATAATGATAATAATAAAGAAAAAGGTTCTCATGAATTGCTTTCCACCGAAGTCTCTAAGCGGTAAAGGCAAGCCTTGCCCTGGAATTGCATCCTATATGATCAATGCAACCCCTGCGCCAGGTAAGAACCACGATAACGTACAGAAATATAATATTTGCTGAATCCAAAATTAGAAGATCGTTAGGTATACCTAATGCTATGCAATCCAACTGAGTCCAACTTAACTTTCAAACGTTACTACTTACAGATCATCATGAGCATAAGAGTCTCTAGCAATAGCTCCTGTAAGAACCACGATAAGTGCAGGAATTCCTGTAATGACATACGTGTATAAGGAAATACAATTGTTTTAGTAATCCAAAATAAGCCTTCATTAGTCATGGGCCTAGCTCTATCCTTTCCCCGTTTTTTGTATAGGCCTACTTATGTTATTGTTGTGCTGTCCAGCTCACAATTTTTTAACACGGTCATGGCGGCACTATACTACTTTTTAAAATGATAAAGATATCTCGATTGTTATACTATCCGGGGTTTCTTTGTACAAATCACATGCCATGTCGAATATCGTTAAATAATGGTTATAACGAAAATTTTTTACATAAATGGCAACAGTTACGAATTCATGTGCACTGTTGGAATATAATCCGTTTGCAAAACCATGCAGACACTTCATGTTAATAGTAAGCAATATTCCCATTAAAAAGATATAATGAATCAAATATCGTACCCCATGCAGCTAAGGAAGCCTTGATCATGAAATTCTGGATGTAGGTGTTAAAGATCTTCACGATAATGAGGTAGGTATTGTACCCTTCCACACCCATCCATGCAATAGAGGACAAAACGAAGAAGTGAACTAGGGCTGTCAGAAACCCACAGGGTCCAGCTTGTACCTCACGATAATCTCTGGTAGAATCGAGAGAGATCATGATGACAAATGTCGTGTAGAGACATAGCAATGTCAGGCACAGACAGATGAAGATCTTGTTAGCCTGTTTGGTCCTCAAATCCCTATCAAGTGTTATGTAGTACTTGTATTATTCCCCCCTCCCTTCAGTCATTCACCTTTCATTCACCTTTCTCCCACCTGCTCCATGATAAAACAGAACCCACTATCCCATTACTTTTTATTATAAACAATTGACCACTAATGACCACCCAAGATTTAGATTCCAGGAACGAACCACATTCCAATAACTATGACTCATACTAGGCCCAAACCCCAGTCACTTACTCTCTCCATAGCCACTCCCCATAATACCATGACAACCCTGACCATTGACCAATGATAAGCATGAATAAGTCACCCCTCCCAACATTGGTTTTCTCCCCAAACTTTCCTGAATGTGAAGTTGGAGAATGATAGGACTTTTGGTTTCAGCCATCAACCGCTGAACAAGGGTTTTGAGACAAACTAGCTACAGATAATATTGTGTACCTCGGATTCTAGAGTCGTCTACTAGAGAGTCATTGTGTTGTGTACTTATGCAAGAAGATTGAATAAATGCTACTGAAACTGTAAACAAGCTCCTCGCCTCATCTTTTATGCTCCTCGCCTCAATCACCGATCCCAACACAACATGGTGGAGGACCCGGCTTCCTTTAAGGACTAACACTCATTCACCATCAGAATGAGTGTTGAGAAATAGGAGTGAAGGAGCTAGAAAACGGCTGACAGGCAATTTTAGATTTGAATTCACCGACGACGACGACCAAGGCAATCAGACCTGCCAGTTACAACTTACAAGAAGACACGGTTAATTGATCTGCCGCTACATACATGACTTCACCGACGATGACAACGACGCCGGCAAACAAGACCGCTCTACCCTGATCTGACACACATGGACACCATACAGATGACGACGACGACGGGACTGGAAGCAGCGCTTGACAACCACTAGAAATACACATCCACGGCACCTATACCACACCATACACGGCCACAGCACCACTGGACACAACCGCTGACGACGTCAATCACCACTGCAACACCAAGCTCTCGTGACTGGATAGTTGCCTCTGATGACTCTTATTTTTAATTGATTGACACTTAAATTTTTTTCTCTAATTTTTTCTTGCTATGATTTTTTCTTTTTTTCGATTCTTCTTTCTTGCTTTACCTTTTTTTTCTTGCTATACTATTTGCTAACACACTACGGAGGGACATTTAATGAATTTGTTTCCCATTCGGAATCCCTTTCATTGCTGGTTGGTAAGTGAAACCATTTCTTTTATTGTTCCACTAGCGAATGAGAGCGTGTGAGTACAGGAGACTAAATGTAGTTTTTCGATTATTTTGCGTTGTTTACATTTAAATAATTTGGTAGATGTACCTAGTATGCTATTTTATCTCGATACATCTTAATCATTTTGTTTGTGATTCGTATTGATTTCGTTGACCATTGACTGCATTAATTACATTAATAAATAACCATGACGTCTACACAAACGACTCCCACTACTCATCAACACAACCTCCGACAAACCGACTTTTTACCGACTCGATTTTCTGGAACCCAAATTGACCGTGATGAAGTGACCGCTCATTTCATGACTTTTACGGACTATCTTGAAGCCCAAGACATTGACATCGACGACACTGGAAACTTGACGACCATTCTAAAACTATTTAAACGGACTCTCCAGGGTCAAGCACGACTTTGGATAGATGGACTAACTTTTAACGACTTCAATGACATACGAAGTTCGTTTGTAAGACGGTTTAGTCCCGCTAAATCATCTTACACTCATGCGCGAGACTTCACGACTATGACGATGACTACGGAGGAGAGCGCGGAAGCGTTCCTCCAACGACTTCGACAGGCCGCAGCGCGTATAGGATACGCGGAAGCGCAAATTAGCCATCGACTACTTGACGCACTGCCGGACGAATGCCGCGCGACTATACTGATGTCGGCATCCACAACGGACCTCAACACGTTGACCGCTGATGACATCGCCGCGAAAGCGCAGCTGTTTTTGGAACTTAAGACAAACCAAACTAAGGCCAAAGAACTGTCTTTCTCTGCCCAGTCGGAGATTGACGATATCAGAGAACAAATCAACTCTCTGAAAATGACCACCATGACTGACGACAATCGACATGATCGAGGACGAGATCAACGTCGACGACCGTCAACTCCACGACAACGAAGTACTGATCGCACTCGCAGCGCTAGTCG
Source organism: Strongylocentrotus purpuratus (assembly GCF_000002235.5). Taxonomy (NCBI): domain Eukaryota; kingdom Metazoa; phylum Echinodermata; class Echinoidea; order Camarodonta; family Strongylocentrotidae; genus Strongylocentrotus; species Strongylocentrotus purpuratus. Next base: position 615,274 of record NW_022145574.1, on the reverse strand, counting down.
TGATCAGGGTGATAGACAGTACGATCAGAGCCGCGACAGACGCACAAATGACAGCTATGACAGACGAGGTAGGAGCCCCTATCGCCATGACAATAGACAAAACGGACGACAACAATCACGACCACGACTCCCCACACGACTCGTTTGTAACTATTGCCAGATTCCAGGCCACGTTTGGCGGGAATGTAGGAAAAGATTGAGAAATATGGCACAACCGCCACCACCTCCCCCACACAATTATTACGGACCTGCCTACAATACCGACCAGCCATACTATCACCAACAACAACAACAACAACCTCGACAATCCCACCAACCTCGGCAATCACAACAACCACAATACCAACAACGCCCCCAGGATTTCTAAGAAGGGAGAGAGCCGATAGCGCTCATTGTTCTTTCTCCCGGACTACGTCTAAGTATAGGCCTGACAATGATATGACTTCGACTTATTTAGGAGTTGAAGAAGTAGACTTAAAGCTGACAGAGAGAAACTTTACAAAGGGACGTCTACCAGATAGGAGGACTGCACTAGTACTATTTGACAGTGGTGCATCTAAATCAATCATTTCCGGGCGATTCGTAAAATCATCCCCCTATCTTTCTAAACTTGTCCCAACCGAAGTAGCCCCTGTTCGATTCAAATTGGGTAACGGACAATTTTTGATTGCGGATAGAGCAGTGAAATTTCAACTAGTTATTCAGGGTCACAAATTCGAAATCACATCACTCATTGCAAGTAGCCTTGTTGGTGTAGATTTAATCTTGGGAACCAACACCCTTTCTGATTTGGATGGAACACTTCACTTCAGGAATAATAGGTTCAAGATCAAGTCCAAGAATATTTCTTTTGCACCTCCAACCACAGTGACAGTTGCCCCAGGTAACTCGACACTCCTAACTCTGCAAGGTAAGACCCCAGCTCACTTGCGTAACTCAGAGATTGTACTGACAGCTAACAAATACCTATCTCGACATTGCCCCACTACAAGTATTGTTTCCCTACATAAAGGAAGGACTCAGGTCCTGGTGACAAACTTGACCGACAGGCACGTGACCTTTTCTAAGGGTAGACCCATTGCTTTCTTAGATACAACCAAACTTGTTAACGCAACACAAGAACTCCCTATGCACTGCTTAAACATGACTCTGAACTTGAAGGACAACATGTACACTGGACAAGATAGTGTTCATAGAGACTCAGTCAGGTATGACAACCTTAAGGCGTATCCTCACCTTGACCCTAGTGACCCCATCGTCAATATGACAGAAGACGAGATAATACAGAAACATATTGACTTGACTGGGAGTATTCTGTCTCTGAAAGAAAGACAGGAAATCGTTCGAATTCTCATGGAGAATAGAGATGCATTTTCTCTATATGGCGAACTATCAAGTTGCCCGAACTTCGAAGTAGACATTGAACTGACTAACGACGAACCATTTTTCATTCGACCTTACTTTGCAACTGAGGCTGACAAGGCTAGGATAGAATACGAGCTAACCAAACTTGTCAAATTGGGAATTTTAGAAGTAGGACATCAATCATACACCTCACCTGTCCTCCTCCTTTCCAAAAAGAACACCTCCGAAAAGAGAGTTGTTACTGATTTTCGATATCTCAATTCTAGAGTTAAACGAATTAATCATCCCTTCCCCCTACTTTCGGAAACCCTCAAACGAATTGGCAATGCTAACACTAAGGTCCTTAGTGTGATTGATTTGAAATCGGCTTTTCATTGCATCCCCCTATCCAAGTCGGCTCAAAAGTATACAGGCATTGCATCATACCATGGCGGGAAACATTACTTTTACAAACGTTTGGCACAAGGCTTAAACGTTTCACCCGCTATCTTTCAGGCAAAAATTGACGATATTTTGGGTTCGATCCCCAATTCTAGGCAATTTTGCATAGCTCATCATGACGACATTATACTATTTAGCCAAGATAAGACCTCCCATCGATCCCACTTGATAGATGTACTTAAGGCCCTCTCTGCCAACGGACTGAAAGTCAGCCCGAAAAAGTGCAAGCTCTTCCGCACTGATGTTGATTATATGGGCCACCGAATCACTGTCAATAAGGTGGGAGAGGCATGTTTTCGACCCCTTCGTGACAGGTGTGCTGCCATCCATGGCATGCCCAAACCGAAGACCCCCAGACAAGTTAGGAGACTAGTGGGAGCAGTGAACTATGTTGCCGGATTTTTCCCCAATATACAATCTGTTCTCAAACCACTACACCAACTGACTAGAAAGAAAAACAAATTCATCTGGACTGACGAACACGAGACTGCCTTTAACAAAGTTAAAGAGCTAATGACCAACCCTCCGGTATTACACATGCCCCAAAGTACAGGGCGATTCTCATTATACAGTGACACTTCTCGGACTGCTACCGGCTCTTACTTGACACAACTTATCAATGGACAGGAATGCATTTTGGGTTATTACTCAAAAGTATTGCCCGATGCATGTCAGCGATACAGCGTAACAGAGCTGGAACTATTTGGACTATTGATCAACGTCTCAGCCTTTAAGCATTTGCTTAAAGGATGTGAGTTCAATGCATTCGTTGACCATAGTTCAATTGTCCAGATTTTAAAGTCAAAAGATGCACCGTGCACTACACGACTGCAAAAATTGATTTTGAAATTATCTGAATACTCCTTTCAAATTGGATACAAAAAGGGTACTGAACTTGTTTTGGCAGATTTTCTTTCTCGAGCCCCTTCTAGCGACCATGATGAGATTGACAGGGTTGTCCCCATTGCATGCTGCCTATTTGACGAGAGTGATCTAATTGACATGAACACCTTACACCCAGCCCAACAGACTGACCGCATAGTCACTCGTGCCTATGCTAAGAAAATGGGTATTCCTATTCCTGATATCAATCCCAAGAAACCTAACGGGTGTGAACAAACCCCTACGGATCCCACAACAGGAGGGCAAGCTGACCAGCCAAAACAAACCAAACCCCCCTCACTGCCACCTAGGACTATCTCTCCACAACCAGCCAATCACAGACCTAGTAGACAGGGCACACCCCCTATACACCCACGTGGAGTTCGCCATCCTTTCCTTCCACAGAACCAGGAATACACAGTTCCTCCTACCAGACGAACCCCACCTGTTCCCACTACAGAACCCAGACTTGTTGATAGAAGCAATGACCATTACCGTGAAGTACCCTCTGACCTCTACATTCCCTCTAGACCATTAACCTCAAAGGTAGACAACATCAAAGCTAGAAACATTCCCAAACAACATGAACTAGACAAGATCACTGATCTGATAAAGCGAAAGATAATTAGGGACTACAATCTACCTGTCGACATGAGAAAACTGAAAACGGAACAGGAAACCTCACCGTTCTTTAAACCTGTCTATGACTTTCTCGCCCATGACATTTTGCCTAGTGACAGGAAAGCTGCAAAGACAGTTAAATTAAAGGCAGAAGAGTACATTCTTTGTGACGGTATACTGTTCAGACTCTTCTTCACTAAAGATGACGACTTTAGACTACAACTCGCAATTCCTGAGACCCTAACAGATATGATTATATCCCAACATCATGACACGTTACTTAGCAACCACCAAGGAACACAACGAACATATTTGACTATTAGACGGAACTTCTACATGCCAAACATGTTTGAGAGAATCAACAATTATGTTAAAGCTTGTTTGCGTTGTCAGCAGTTTCGCGGTAAGCCCGACAAGACTAGACCATTTCACACACGAGTACCAGACTCGTACAGACCATTCGACCGCATTAGTCTTGACTTTAAGACTATGCCGACCTCTGGGACCGGATTTAGACATCTGATGGTGATATGCGATGAGATAACTCGCTTTGTCATCTGCGCGCCTCTCAAGACGCTCGATGCAGAGACAATTTGCGAAGCTTTAATCCAAAAAGTAGTTTGCATTTTTGGACCACCATCATGTCTAGTGACTGACGCAGCATCTTCACTGACAGGCAAACTGCTGACTACTTTGTGTTCAGCATTGAACATTGACCGCAAGGTCATTAGTGTAGAAAATCATGGGAGTCTACAAGTTGAGCGGCACATCCGAACCCTTTCAAGTTTTCTCAAAATAAACTTGAATCAATTTGGAACCGATTGGGTTAGATACATTTCAACTACAACCTATGCTTACAATTCCTTTTCCTCCCCACACCTCGGTGACCACAGCCCCTACCAGCTCGTTTTTGGAAGGGAGCCCCCAAATTTAACAACTTTGTCCTTCGATCCCATGTCTGGCCTTTCCCAATCATACAAAGAATATGTAGACCATTTGAAAAAGAAGTTCGATCAAATTTCCAGGACAATGCTCTCTTTACAGAGAAAACAGCAAGATAAACAGAATGTTGAAATTGCAAACAAATTGGGGAAGACACCCATTTATTCTAGAGGCCAATTAGTATATTTGTATAAGCCCACCTCTTCTTCTTTGACAGCTAATTCTAAGAAGATTGCAGCTGAGTGGGTCGGCCCATTAGTAATACATGATGTTCTAGATAGGACCCATTTTATTTTGGCCACACTAAAGGGAGAAATTCTGCGAGATGTGTTTAGCTTCAATAGATTGAAGCCGTGCTTCATGAAAGCGTCCGATGATAGGAAACACATAACGCACATACAGAAGCTCAAAGAGGCTCTAGGGAAAAACACAGAGCAAGGGAGACAAAACACTGAGAAACCATCAGTAAACTTCATCAATGAAAATGATGAGAAACTCCCTGAGATTGATGTTGAGCAGGTTATGTGTTCACAACTATCAGACCCGATCCATGATTCAGACTATTTGCATGCACTGACAGACAACAATGGGATAGCTGCCCCCAGACCCTTAACACAAACAGACCTAGAAAGACAATTTGACCTACTTATGACTGCCCCCAATGACCAGAACATGACCCTCCATAGAGGCCGTTTCAAAGCTGGAAATCTACAAATATTGACATCATTTGACACTGGTAATAACACCACCAAGCAAGTGCGTTTTTGGTGGAATGTCAATTTGTATAAAGGCACAGAAAATTTAATTAATGACATACTGACAAACAGAAGAATACAGATTACAGGCAGCCCAGGAAGATTTTACAAGTCTTTATATTTGTAGACAGTTACCTCTAAGTATGTATGCCCTATAATAATAATGTTGTTTTGTATGCTTTTATAAGTCTAGAAGCGTCATAGTTTATACAAATCACTGTAAATGTTAATCAAAGTTTCCTGTATAAGTCTACAGGCACTTTGTAGTTAAGATTATTATGACAATTGTTATTGCATGTTAAATTCTTGTTGAATTTTACACAAGTTGAACGCACTAGCTCGTTCAAGACAGAAGTTATATAACGTATCATAGCTCATCATTTTGATGGTTTTACAAGGATTGAATGTACACTTGTTATATGATATTCAACAAGTTTGAAATTACTTGTTCATCATTTATTGTTTTTTAAAGTTGTTTTATAATTATGGAAAGAACTATATAATGGGTTAGGAATGTTAGTCACTTGAATTTGTGTTGATGCTTCATACGAAGTACATTATGGCCTATTTAAACACAGACGCACTTTCAACGCTTAAAGCGCACCCGTTAACTTTTGCATTTATATTTATGTTCTATTATAGCTGTTCAAATATGGATATACGAGTGTTCATACTATGACGACGATTTTTTGTTTGACTGAACTCATATTATATAATTCTTTTTTTCTTCTTGTTTATGTTCATGTGCAAATTAAGTCTGCACAATTTTTTATTTTAAAGTTGTTTTCATGTGCAGAAGACTGCACTGTGTAAGGATGGATTCAGTATTGAATCACACATAAGTTTTGACAATATGTTTTACTCATAGTTTTTTTTATATATCTTAATTTTTTTTGAACGATTATATGTATCATCGCAAGGTTAGTGAACTGGATGAGTTTAAATCTACACTTGTCAATTGATGATTTTAACAAGTTTGAAAGTACTTGTTTATTTTGTTCTTAAATTTAACATGAACATTGGAATATTTCTTCAACAGGATAGGATTGATAGTTACGTTAAAGTCTATGTTGATGCTTCATTTGAAGTGCAGGAAGGCCTTTCAAAACATAGGAAACTGTCATTTCTAGAGCGCTCCTGTTAATTTTCCTTTTATTCTCATGTTGATCAAATGCTAGAATTTATAGCATGTATATAATTTATTTGTTATTGCTGTTATTGCATACAATAGTGGTGGTATACATGTAGTTGGATACACAAATAGACTTGACTTTATTAGCAGTATTGTTTGTATTCTTGATCTTAGGAATTTGTTAATGATTCCATACTTAATCGCTCTTGCTGATTAGGATTAACTAATTTTGTTACGATAGATAGAATGTGTTAACGTGCATAAGTCTGCACAAGTTAATGAACTATTTGTTTCATTTATTATACTTCATGTTAATGATTCTGTTATGTTTAGATATAATTAGAATAGCTCTTACCATGTTATTGTAGAAAATTTGTATGAGAGAGTGAGGGAGAGTGTGTGTAAGAGTCAGTGGACAGTAAATTGAATACATTCTGTTGGTTTCACTTCCCTTAACAATTATGTAATCTTTATCCTATGCCAATAATTTTAAAAAGACGGGAACGGAGTCTCATTTCCCAAAGAAAGGGGATGTTATGTAGTACTTGTATTATTCCCCCCTCCCTTCAGTCATTCACCTTTCATTCACCTTTCTCCCACCTGCTCCATGATAAAACAGAACCCACTATCCCATTACTTTTTATTATAAACAATTGACCACTAATGACCACCCAAGATTTAGATTCCAGGAACGAACCACATTCCAATAACTATGACTCATACTAGGCCCAAACCCCAGTCACTTACTCTCTCCATAGCCACTCCCCATAATACCATGACAACCCTGACCATTGACCAATGATAAGCATGAATAAGTCACCCCTCCCAACATTGGTTTTCTCCCCAAACTTTCCTGAATGTGAAGTTGGAGAATGATAGGACTTTTGGTTTCAGCCATCAACCGCTGAACAAGGGTTTTGAGACAAACTAGCTACAGATAATATTGTGTACCTCGGATTCTAGAGTCGTCTACTAGAGAGTCATTGTGTTGTGTACTTATGCAAGAAGATTGAATAAATGCTACTGAAACTGTAAACAAGCTCCTCGCCTCATCTTTTATGCTCCTCGCCTCAATCACCGATCCCAACACAACACAAGATTGGAACATTAAAATAAGGTTAGGAAAGCGTCGAAGCAATATTGTACCATACATGTACAAGTTTACCATCACCTGATTGGCAACACATTAACAAAAACGCCAAACAATAAGAAAACGAAGTAAAATCGAGGGGAAATGTTTGTAAAATGAGGAGATTACGTGGTTGTGCTTTACTTTTATACATGTATCTCTTTTATCACTGGGCACAACCCTCATAATGACCACGCGTGTAAAATATAAAAAATATCTGAGTGCAACTATTTAGGACGATGTCAAATGGGAGAATAGTACGCCGAAGATGTTCGAAATTAATATGCTTTTCATTCTATGCAAACTGGACACCAAAAGGCAGATGATTTTATCTTCGAAGTAAATAGAATAATCGTCGCCTGGCTGGCAGAAGGGCGTTAGCTCGAACTTAAGGCCAAAAATGAAGGGGTTAAGCAAAAGGGTGTTAGCACTAAATCGCCTCAAACTTTTAGAAAACTGACGTATTTCTGAAGAAAAAACAAATTGTGGCCGTGTTCTACTATAACATTTCTATTAATCTGTTAAGTTTTAAATCAATTTTCGGGACGGAAATCATTTTAAATATAAAACAAATCTTTAAATGCGAATAAATCGAAAAGTAGTTTTCGAGTCGCTCGCGCGCTAACGCCCTTCTGCCAGCCGGCTGACGCAATGTAGAATATATTGATATGCTATAAACAATTTATTACTAATTGCAACCTATTTATGACTCGTCACACCACCCCTTCATCACCAAGCAACTTATAATATTATGAAAGTTTCTCTTCTTCTTCTTCCATTTCTTTTTCTCCTCCTCCTCCTCCTCCTCCTCCTCCCCCTCCTCTTCCCCTTTCTATCATAAAATGTACATCACTTCAAACATAAGTGATACCAAACAAAACTGTGCTGCAGGATTATGCGAATTTCATCTAATTTTATCAAGAGATACTTCTATTAAAAAGGCGGTTATTTGAATTTGCATGACTATTTAATGAATTCTAAAAATGCATCTCTTTCATAATTTATGTACCTATTCTACGTTCAAAACCTTCCAAATAAAATTGAAGATAAAATGACCAGATACTAATTACACATTCTGTCTCCTTTGTGTGACATTAATGAGTGCAATATTTCTTCTTAATGTGCTCACTTGTTCCAAAGGTAGGTTGCCAATGTGACAAGAAGACTGAAGATAGAAATACAGCATCCAATGTAAGTCAGGATGTTGTATGCCTCGATTAATGAATCATCCTGTCCATGGATATCCTGTAACATGAAAGAAAATTGAGCCCAAACTGAAACATCTACTTCGAATGCTCAAATAAAACTGATTATTTTACCATTATCTCTCATAAAGTCTATGTGTCGTTAATTGAAAACTGAGAAATCTGGGATTCATTATAATAGAAAGTGGTGACACCTCGTATTACTAATGGAAACAAAATAATATCACTTTACTACCTTTCACTCGAGACACCACACCTTCAAACTTGTTTTGATCTCAAGAGTGAAAATATTATTCATACCCAATTGAAGACCAGCTTTACAGTGTGAGTCAGAAAAAAGTTTACACCTAGAAAGATGCTAATTATTTTAAAAATCATCTATGAAAAGTTAATTATTATACATCTTACGAAAGAGTGTTTTATCCCAAATCATTTGGCATCATTTTTTGTGGTATGTGTTCATGCACAGGAGGCATCGTTTGCGAAAGTGCAAAAAATGACTTGCGCCAAAGTTGCTTACGTGATGTTTGAAAAAAAACAATTGGGATTTGGGTATTAATTAGGTCTTTGCAGATCCAAATAACATCCCTAACAAAATTAATCATGCCACACATATCAAATATCGAATATAAAATATCAACGAACATTTTGTGCGCGCGCGTGTGTGTGTGTGTGTGTGTGACTTTGCTACTGCAAAGACCATATGCAATGCATTTCTTTTTAATACATTCAACTCATTCTCTCACTCCGCTAATCCCAACATATTACATGCTGTAAGCATCACTTTGGAGCAAGTCGATTTTTGCACTCTCGCAAACAATGCTTCCTGTTCATCCAAGCGTGATCACATTCCATACAAAAATGATACCATATGATTTGGGATTAAACACTCTTTCATAAGATGTGTAATAATTTATTGCTCATAGATGATTTTTTTTTAATAATTAGCATTTTTCTAGGTGTAAACTTTTTTTGACTCACACGGTATACTCCATTGTTCTTCGGAAGTAAAGGGGAATTGTAAATGGGGAAGAGGTCGAACAATGACCACTTGTCCACAAACACCTGGTAGTATTGTTTAACATGTCTGGAAAGAAACTAGCTTAGCCGTTTCCATTCGCACAACCGCAGGCGTGATATATACTGTCGCCTACTATATAGTACATAAACCATACTATTTAATCTGTAGGACCAAGGAGTTAGTAGGACCAACTTTACCCCTCGGTCATCAAGATGATTATCACGCTACAGCTCTAGGTAACCTACTGCGTTTAGTGGGGTTATAAATGTCGGGGGAGTAGTTAAATGGTGATAATGTATATGAAAATTGCCTAATTGCTTTTCACTGACCATTATAACAGCGAAGTTGGTAAGATGATCACACGCACAGCGCACGGTCTCCTCATCAGAGCGATCATCGGATGATGTGATTCCAGAAACAAGAACACACCCATCTTGGGACCAATCTCCCTGCTCCTCATCCCAGAATGAACACATGGGATTCACGTATCCAGACTAAACAACAACAACAACAAAATCCGCAACACCCATAATAGAATAAGTTAAAAAGACATAAAGGAAGAATGAATGACAACTTTGATTGGTTTAGTTTAAAGCCCATTTGTCATGAGGGGAATCAAACACAGGAGTAAAAAAAAAAAAAGAGAAAATAGATTGCTATACATAATTATAATGTTTACATTTTCGCCTATTTATGTCAAAAATTATAATTATCTATAAAAACTGCTAAAGGCAGATTACAAAATAATAAGTATGCTATGTAAAAAAAAAAAATACATTCATTGTAATAGGTCTTACCATTATTGTAGTGAAGGTAAAATTGATGAACTCTGTCAAGGCTGCTACTTTCCCTTGACCAATACTGAGAGAAATCACGGGAGAGTTAGCTGATCGATTGAAGCCTTCATTAGCTGCACTTAAAGTGCGCAATGATTTAGAAATGAACAAGGCTGGAGTCGAAAATACATTGAAGTTGACCCGGACATATTCACCACTGCCATTCGACGGCGATCCTGAGAGTGGGACCGTGGACGAAATGACGGATGCAACTGAAGGTGGAATGTTGACCTGAGCGATGATGCCTGGTCTTGTACCAATGACGTCATCGCGGTCATCTTGGGTCGGAGCATTGATGGTAATATTGGCCTTGGTCAGGTCTGAAGGACTGGATCCAGCTAGCGAAAGCACAAGACCACGCATTATGTCGTCAGCAGGTACACTCTGGACCTGTTATGTGAATTCGGACTTCAATTATTAGGTGGTCTGTTGAAAACAGATCACCTATTGTTTTCGTCAGAATTTTCTTTATTATTATTATTATTCTTTATTTTTATTTATTTCCTACACTTTTTTGTGCCTAGGATAACTCAAGTTCAATTTCGTCAATTTCATTCAATTTTGGCACAGTCATAGGTCATTGTGATGAGACGTGACAGGAACCTTTTCAAGGTCATCACGTCATCGTGACGTCATCCAGGCGCCATTTTGTGAAATCACGTTATCCATCATATCTTCATGATGCATAAGCAAAGGTCATTCATATTCATATCACATATATTTCAGGTCAAGGGTCAACAGGTCATGTCATCAAAGGTCACATAAAGGTCATGACGCGCACGTACGCGCGCGTCAAAATTTAAAAATGCTCAAAATCACTTAACTATTAGAGGAGAGTACGAATCAGGTCATTTTAAGCATTTCAAAATTTTCCGTCCGTAAGTGTCACCGCGCGCGTTGCGCGCGCTCATAACGCGCGGAAAAGGTCAAATTCAAATTGTTTGCATGATTTAGATTCCTCTTACCGTAAATGACAATTTACATTAATTTCAGTCACTCTTGACCTTTTATAAGGCCGTGAGCGCGCGTCAAAGTTCAAAATCCGCGCGGGCTGCTATGGGCAATATAATGCAAATTTGATCAAAAACATCCCATTTTAAAAATCAAAAAAGCTCTTCAGAGAGTCAATTGACCCCAACTTTTATATCATGGTTGGAAAAAGCATGAGTTGGAAATATGATTTCATGTCTCATTTGACCCTCAATTAACTCATGACGTCATCATAATGGCCTCCAAACTCAAAATTTTAATTTTCATATTATGACGTCAGCAGATTTTTGGAAAATTGATTGTATCTCTGTAAATGTTGATCAACTTTCTTTCAAATTTTGATATGTTCTACCTGAGAATCTTCTCTACAAATGCAGTCTACACGATATTTCATTTTGACAAAAGCATCATGGCGTATTTTTAAGATTAAAGGAGGCATGTCAATTTTTCACATTTTGCGTGTATTCTCTATGGGACATGACTTTTTCTCAAAACTGGATTCTACATTCTCGTCTTTTGCGAGCAATATCTCCGTCGTTTTATCTTTGTTTACGCTGAGCTTTGAGTATGTTGTAGCTGAGACAATAAGCTATCACAAGTGTGCCCTTTATTTTTCGATCAGATGCCGAGATCATGCTCATATTTCACTTACAAAGTGGGATTTGAGAATTCTTATTTCCCTTTACGTGTAATCTCTATGTGAAATTTTTTGGTATATCGGTAACGTACTTGACTTCCGACCTCGAGGTCCCTGGTTCGAGTCCGGGCGTCTCCAACAATTTTTTTTCTTCACTTTTTTTTTTCTTTTTGACCTTTCACTGTACCATCTCCTTTGAATATTAAAACACGTAGAATCGCAAATAATGTAATAAACAACCATATTTACTTTATTATTACCCTATTATCACTTGATCCATTACTTTTTGCATGTTATCCTTGTGGGAGATGACTTTTTCTCAAATCTGGATTCTACATTCCTGTCTTTTGCGAGCAATATCGCCGTTATTTCCGCTTGTTTTTTGTTGATTTTTGAGTATAATGTAGCTGAAACTATATGCTATCTACATCTCCCTCATTTTTTTAATCAGATGTCAGCATGATCATCATCATCATCAATATCATCATGATCATGATCATGATTATCAACATCATCATCGTCATCATCAACATTATCATTATCATCGTCATCATCGTCATCACCATTACTATCAAGATCATCATCATCATCATCATCATTGTTTACATGTCTATATAACTTCTCCCATTCTCAAATCTATCATAAGACTTAGACAGACCACCTTATTCGTCTTTGTGACGAATTAAAGTCTAGTTATTATTAATATTCTTATTATCATAATCATTATCATCATTATTTCTAATATTACTATCATTACAATTATTATTATTATTGTATTATAATGTTGTTGTAGAAATAGGGAACTGGGAGAGGAAACCTTCGCTTTGAACTATTCTCCCTTGACAAATTCGTAAAAGCAGATCGGTTGAGGTGTTCAAAAGTAATCTAAAATCATTTCTATTTGGATTGGAATATAATTAATTATTCCCTTTTATTTCATTTGTCAGTATTTGTATGAAATCCAAATGTTTTTATGTGATTTTTCCTTCGCAATAGTGCACCTTGGGTATTTGATTTTAAGTGGCTTTGGCGCCTTACAAATCGAATATTATCATCATCATCATCATCATCATCATCATTATCATTAATATTATTTGTATTATTGTCAATACTATCATCAATAACCTATTTTATTAATATTATTTTAATTCTTTTTCTATTTGATTAATTGTTATCATTATTGTCATCATTATTATTGTCATCGTTATTATTATCATTGTTATTATAATCGTTATCGTTGATGATGATTGAAAATGAAACGATTGCAACCATGCACATAAGTAAGGTATCCCACAAATTCTAAATATGAAGAATCATGCACACATAAATGCACAAATAATGATGTTGTTTGGCAGATCTACACAACTACATAAACAAAAATGGTGAAAGTGTCGCGCCTTGTTGGACACCAGATTGAATGGGACCACAATAGATGATTGGCAGTGTCAGATTTTTAAACAAAATATTTATTTTGAATATGCATGCAAACAATTATACAACTTGGAAGTGAACTTCTATATTTTAGTATACTGGTGGATATCAAATAATTTTTCGTAGCCTATGATATAAATGTAAAATCACCTGTACGGCTATATTTGGCTGCTGAATGATGAGCATTCCACCATCGTCAACATCAACACGACTGATTTGTTCCTCAAAAGCCTGGACAAATTTACTTATTGCCCCACCTTCTTCCTCTGCGGCTTCAAGTTCCTTTGTTTCTACCTGAGCTATATTGCTCACAATACTCGTTATAGAGTTTGTTACCTGTCAATTCAAACACAAAGGATGAAGATGGTTTAAACTATAGTAGGAGAAAGTTGCCAAATCTCGGAAATCAAACTGAATGACGATAGGATATTAAATAATTAAATAACATGACAGCCTTAGCACAGCTGTTCTTTTAAAGCCGTTACACAACTTCTGGATGAAGCAACTGCCAAGGTGTCAACACGATATGAAAGGGTAGTGAGATACCGAAATCTGTCATAGAACCAATAAGATATTATACAAAATTAAAAGAAAAAGAACCTGATACGGAGCAAGGCTCTAGTAAATTCTTCATTCACAGTAGTTTAGCTTTAAGGCGTCCAATATTATTAAAATCGATTATGATATTTACCGCTTTCACATCTATGGCAATTAAATACATGTACCGAAAGGAAGGCTCCAATTTGTTTACCATTAGATGATTATCAGAACATAATAAAATAACTGAATTCATAAAAAATCGCTAAGTCATGTTCAATATGATTGGTCTGGCATCGTGCAGAATACCTCTTCACTAGTAAGATTTTGATGCACAATGTTTGATGTTATCTCTGCCACAAACGTGATGTCATCTGATGTGATATCTTCGATGTTGGAAGTAACGGATGATACTTGCTGGCTCACTTCACCTGCGTTTTCTTCATCTACGATTACCTAAAATTTGAGGGGAAAATATCATTACAGCATGTTTATATTGAGTGATGTGACTTTCTCTCCTTTACCCTAATGAGGCCGAGGTATTTCAAGAATTTCTAATACCGGGGGGGGGGGTATTATGACAGGGGCTGATCCAGCAGGCGGCGAGGGGGGGGGGGGGGCAATTCGTGAGAAAATATTTAGCGGGGCATAAACGGGGGGGGGGGGGGTAATGAGCACTAGTTTTACTAAACACCCCCCCCCCCCCCTGAGGAAGAAAAAAAAGGTAGAAACATGGAGAGAAAAATTGGTACACATATTGAATTAGTATAATGAACATCATGGCAACAAAACTTATGCATCATTTCCCTTCGTTCATTTTTTTTTCGCAAAATTTTCAAAACATACCTACTTTGCAGTTTTACAGTATTCAAATGGTTGGGAAATAATTTGTTTGGTATATTTAAACACTTCAACGGATGAACTACATGGTTTGTTTAAAATTAAAATTAAGTACCAAAAAAAAACATTAATTGTCATAATTATCAAATAATAATCGTCTTTTACAAAAAAATTCTGGGTATAAAACATAAAAAGTGTTATATTGTTTTTTATATGTAGGATGAACCAAAGATGGGTCTCACTTAGTGAACATGAGTGTAAACCTTCTTAACAATGACACAGATCAAGTGATTTTGAAATGATTATTGATTCTTCGACAGGCTAGCACTCTAGCAAATGGAGAAAATGCACAGTTTTATTGACATGTGATCAATAATTGTAATTTGACAACCCTACCGTTGGTCCGAATTGCTCAAATTCGGTATCAAAATGTGCGGGGAATTGACAAAAAAGTAATAAAACATGGATTCGAAAATTAAAGGGGTTAAGACGCAGCGCAAAAACATTCTTACTCATTAGCGTTAAGGTAACATAAAATTAGCGAACATGTTTTCCTTAAAATCACATTTTACCAGGTTGTCATGATCAGTGGCATGTACAATATGCTAAACACAATTGCATTACATATGGAGGTTCTTTAAACAAGTCTCTTCTCAATGATTGAAATTTGAAAAGAAATATCCAAAAACCTGTGCAATTTCGTTGAGAATATCTGTGACATTTCTAAATGGTCCGCAGTTATCCACAGGTTGCCACTGGCTCTGGGTAATACCATCGCCGATACACTGAGCCCGTCCAATCGGTTCATTGACTGTTCGGAATAAAAATAAAAATACACATATATTTATCATATCAAAAGCACACCGGCAAACAATTATTACAGATACAAAAAAGAAGGGAACATACTAATGAAGTAAAGAAATACCGTCTATGACTGAAATTTCCTCAAGTAATTCATGACTCTGGAACTATTCAAAACATTTAACTACACGCGCGGATCTTGAATATTATTTTGGTCGGATGGCTGGGGCTTGGGGTTCCTGCATTCATTTTCTACGTGACCCTCGCTTTAATTCATTTATATTGATTTCATGAACACAGTTTGGAGGCTTGAATATCTATGAGGAGGGGCTTTTAGACCCTAAGCCCCTATTGATTCGCTAGTGCTCAATGATGGAGTAAAAACAAATTACATCGGTTGAACATCGTGATATTAAAGCTACTTTTGAAATGATATTGCGAGCTTATGAGTCATTCTCGATCGCGCAGTTGCCATTCATTAAAGGGAGTGTATCATGGCAAATACTGGTTAAAGCCGTCTACGTCTTCTTTTGGACAACTGCACGTAAACGAATGTACTTGATTAACTGGGTCAGCGCGCTAGCGTTCGCGAAACAGACCGAAGTTCTCCCCACGCTTCGGTTTCGCGTACGTTGGACGCATGTGAATGCTGCGGTCGCGTCGTCCGTAGTCGTATTATACCCGATTGGCCCCGCGCCATATCTGAACGAGCCTATAGGGAAATTATCATATTGATCGTACGCTTCCCCAAATTAAAGATGAACGAAAGACCCTCAAAACAAACCTTGAGTAGTGTTGAATGGACACATTCCTGTTGAATTTGCCCATGTTCCGTTTTCACCAACCGGAAATTCGACTTTTTCAAAGCGAGGAGATATCCATGAGATATTCTGGCAAATAGCTACACAAAAAAGAATGTAATATAATGTAATCACTATAAATACCCACACACCCACCCACACCCACACACACACACACACACACATACACGTGTGTAAATATATAAATGTATATATATATATATGTTTATATACTTTACGGCGTCATTACACGAACATGGTTAGTGAACAAATTGTTCATTATTAAAATAGACATGGTCATTAGCAGGACATTTTCGTGTCCTGTTAACGACTGAACAAACGAAGTAATGCCCTCTACGTACGTTTGAAGGCATGTAGAGGAAACCGCCAAGAAACAAAAGATTTAATCATTGGCCATTATTTTAATTGGTTATATTGTTTTTAATTTAGGGTTAGGGTAAGGGTTGCGGTTGCGGTTTAGGGCTGGGTTAGGGTAAAGGTATCTTGCGTTTCAAATTACCTAACGTACCGATGCCACACGTCCAGTTTAGTGGCGTATTCGGCATAGCCCAATCCCCTCCCCTTCAGAAGCCAATGTTAAAACAAATGCTTGCAATGAGTGATATTACGAAGGCGGGACAAACAAAATTATGACCCCTGGTTTTTCGCGTCACCAACCTGTCATCCCATCAATCTAAGGATACCCCACGTCCTTATACACAATAGATTGACTTTCACAACTACATGTATGTGAATGAAATTGGTACCGTTATCTTGAACTGAAATGGTGTTTGAATCGAGAAAACCGTTCGATTCATTGGCTAGATTTTCAAGAGATAGACCAATTAGATCTTGTGTCTCCGTTGCCGTCATATTGGTCCGCTCGATGTAGATATTCATGTCAGCTTTGACGCTTCCTGGTCTTAGGGCTCTGCATACTACTGATATACTCTGCAACCCAGTACTGGTTCGGACGCCTTGCTCCACCTATACACAGATTCAAAATAACAAACATAAAAGATAAAACGTTCAATTGATATTTCCCCTTATAAGACTGATACTCTTTTGTAACTTATTCAAGTATACGTCATAACCGTAAACCCTCCGCATGCAACATTGTGTCCATACTATATTCATAAGAATATAATGATATAATAGCATTTTTGAAAAAACTTGAAGAACTGAATGAAAGTATCTGTACTGTAAGTGTATAAACGGTGTTGTGAAAGAACTGAGATGACCGTTCGAATGTTTGAACGGCTTTTGCTGGGATATATTAATACATGTATATTATTAAGTTTCTATAATGATGACAAACAAGTTGAGTACTACAGTGCGTCCCAGATAAAACGAAACCGAGAATTATCGATGGTTTATCATAACTTAATCACAATTATAATTGATAAATGACACATATTTGGAAAGCTTACATCCTCCTCTTTCATTTGATGCAACTCATAATAATGCACATTTCAAGCATGAGTGATTAAAATCAATTTGAAGAGAGGGAAAAAAATCATTTGGCGGACGATATCTGAATTTCTAACAGAAAATCACATTTCTAGAAAGTTGAGTTTCTGTCCTTTCAGATGACACCTCAATCAGGAAAAATGAGCTAGGAATAACAAAGTTCTGTTTGTTTAAAGTAGTGTTTGCATTTCCATAATTTGATTAAACGATTTCGTTTTCACTGGCTGCCTGCCGTATCAACAAACGAAATTAACAAAAGACTTAACTCCGTTTCGTTGACAATCAGCCGTAGACGAAAGACTTCATGCATGGCTGATTGTCAACGAAACGGAGTTAAGTCTTTTGTCAATTCTGCTTTTTGCTACGGCAGGCAGCCAGTGAAAACGAATTTGCTTGCTAAAATTATGAAAATATAAGGTCTACTTTAAACAAACAGAACTTTGTCATTACTTGCTCATTTTTCCTGACTGAGGTGTCATATGAAAGGGCAGAAACACAACTTTCTAGAAATCTGATTTTCTCTTTGAAATTCAAATACTGCCCGCCAAACGACTTTTCGGTTTTCTCTCTTCAAATTGATTTTAATCACTCATGCGTGAATTATGCATCATAATGAGTTGCATCAAATGAAAGAAGAGGATCTAAGCTTTCCAAATATGTGTCATTTATTGATTATAGATGTGATTAAGTTATGATAAAACATCGATAATTCTCGGTTTCGTTTTTTCTGGGACGCACTGTATATAAAGGTGAGAAATAACTTGTGAGCTTACTCGTTCTGTTGTCTCAGTTTGGACATGTTGGAATAATTATATAGAGAAAAGTGTTCCCTGAGAATAATGGTTCTCATGGTTTAAAAGCCATCATATTCGAAATCAAGGCGAAAGCAAGACGTGTCTTGCGCATTTCTGACCAAATTACCTGAATGTCGTTAAAGAGTATCACTGACTCAAGCCTGGTCGCACATACAAAAAACTGTATTTAAATGAATAGTTGTACATGAATCTTGTGGGTTTAAACTTACAGCTTATTCAAAAATTATCTGAAGCAAGTATGGTCATAATCGAATAAACATTTGCAAAGTTATTTGTCACAAAAGAGCTCACAGAATTAGCTTTGACCTTAGAATGTGACCCTCGACAGCACCATAACGGGAAGGTCCCCCAAAGGCATATCTTCCTCAAGTTGAATCACAAATAATAGTTGCTGATTTATTTGTCACAAGAGAGTCCAGGTCTGCAGATAAACGGAGGAAGAAGGCCTTCCGAATCCTTTAGTCTTGTCTCCACCATGAGAAGAGCTGAAAATGTTTATGCCATATGTACGTGCAATCAGTCTTCACCAAATCCCTGCCAGGAAACTTGTTGCACAACGTACTCGCACTCTATTATTACATTGTCTTTTTTAAACCCAAAACAATGTTACGCCAACCTTGCAGAATATCACAAGAGTGGGATAGGCCTTTTTGATATGTACCAATTACTGTTAAGATATACTTACATAGGTGCTAATGTTGAGCGCTGTTTCTTTATAGAGTTTAGACGTTTGGTCATGAAGCTCATCGCTGAATGGAATGGCAAATCTAGCGTTCAAAACTATTATATTGGTCAGATCTGAAAATACAAACAAACGCATTGAGAATCAGTGGCACAGATTCAGGGGAGGGCACAGAGGAACCCCCCCCGGCCCGAGGAAAGGGGGAAATTCTCCTGATAAAGAAGGCTTAGAGCCCCCAAAATACCAAAATACAAGTACCTTAAACATAAATTTAAGATAATGTCTTTAAATACGAATTCGATATTAAATCAGTATTTGTATGAGAACATTTCGCTCATACTTAACACATAATGTACCCAGTATAATCACGTTCGTTTTGTTTTACGCGCTGTTATCTCTCAATTGCGATCACATTTTTGTTGTTGTTATTTCTTATTTTCACGCGTAGCATTAGAAATAACATTAATATCTTCAAAACTTAATTGAATGAAGAAATTCCTAATCTGTATATAATTTCTTCTCCTATAGAGGTTTGATTAAGACGTGTATCAGATATATATATATAATCAATGTAAATGAATTTTGAATGAATAATTTGCTTATTATTTGCCACGTTGCCTGACAAAGACAGAGTTTACAGGCTTGTAATGCTGTTTAATACAGAGGATCTGTAAATCTTCAATAACGTATGCTTGCTAGTTCCATGCTCCCTTCATGAAAATTCTCGCAATCACAAGGGTATTCTACGTGTTTAGAGGGCAGAGATGAGATCTTGCTAGAGTACACAGGTCGCCTTGCTTAAAGGCTAGACACAACCCTAATTTTTTATAATTTGTATGTGACTTTGGTTTGATTCAAGCATAGTTTTTACCTTTGACATATACAGATGCTCGCATCGTGTCTAAAGTTTCTCCATTTCTCCCCGAGCCTCGGCAGAAGTAATACCCGATGTCACTTGGCGTGACAGACATGATTATCAAAGGATTCTGAATTTCACTGTTAGGCAAAAGGACATCGTCTTTGTACCAGTGGTATCGCTTGACATTGTTGAAACTACATGTCAGCTCCACATAGGCATTGATGTCGACTATCTGGCTTGACGGATGGACAGAAACCTCCAAAGGAACTGTATTCGAGGTAGGAATAAGAACATATGACGGTGAATGAGGTGATTTTGTTTTCAATATTGATGATAATGATAATGATGATGGTGACAAAAGTAATAAAAGTAATAATGATGATGATTATAAGTTGAAGAAGGAAAAGAAGAGGAATAATATTGATAAAAAACAATCAAATTAATTATGATAACAATAATACCACGACTAATGATGATAATAAAACTTAAAATAATACTATTAATAATTATCATTGGATTTATATAGCGCCTTTTCCAAAGAATACAAGGCGCAGTCTCTTAGACTATCGACAATTTAAGAGGAGTTGTACAGGTAAGTTTTCAGTTGAATTTTGAAGAAATCTAGTGAAGTACTGTTTCTTAAGAACGAGGGGAGTTTGTTCCAGGGACGTAGGGCTAAGGACTGGAAGGATTTATTACCCTACTACCTGTATTATTCACAATAATGATAATAATAACAGCTACATTTATAAATACGAAATACCAAGGGGATGCTCAAGGCACCTACAAAATACTATTATGATTCCTACACTGGCTAGCCTAGCTTCCCTAAGGCTCTGCAAGCATTCAAAGAATACATTACTAACATGTGTCAATTTCCTACACCTGGGGGGTGTTTCATAAAGCTGTTCGTAAGTTACGCACGACTTTACGCACGACTGGAACATGTTCTCGGGTGCTAATCAGATTCTCAATCATTTACATGTAGCACAAGAACATATCACCAGTCGTGCGTAAAGTCGTGCGTAACTTACGAACAGCTTTATGAAACACCCCCTGGGTAGATAGTGACAAATGTCTTGTCAAAAGACAATGGTGCTGTCCTGAATCACAAACCATGTGATCCAAAGGAGGTAGTATAAGCTCTTTGGTGATCCTCAGTCCGGTGACGTATGCATAAGACCATCTTCAACGTGTTAGGAGGACTGGACTTCAAAGATTTAATCCATAGATTAAACAAGTAATGTTGTCCCGGCATGATTGCATTTGTTATGACAAGTTTTAGGGTTAGGGTTAGGATTATTATTAGGGTTAGGGTTAGAATTAAAGTTAGAGTATGCTGGGACAAATCGGCCCCGTTTTTGCAGCGGGGCCGAGTTGTCCCCGAGTCCGAGTTAGCCCGGATCTTTGATATTCATTCACTTATACAATAGAAACGACGTGAATAGCGACAGCGGATGAATATATACCACCTCCCCCAGAAAAGGAAAGTATCTCGATGTTTTATTTCATATCCAGATATGATGACAAGATATTTGATTTACTTATTCGGAAATAAAAAAGGTTTCATTCTCATTTCTGAGGGTAAAAAATTGTGTCAAAACATTTTCCAAATTTTGGTTCCTATTCACCCGTCTTTCGAAACGATGTGAATCATGGATTTGCAAAACGTAATTTCGAGGGCCCTTTTTCGATCCGAACACTAACTTAGGGTAAAGTTGAAATGATATCACTTTTTCTCGATGTTTGTCCACGTAACTTTATTATATTTTTAATGGATGAGATGAATGAATATATCTAAATAATACTTCAAAGAACTTTAGCACATAATAGTTAATAATAAGCTGGACAACTTTGTCAAAATATTAGAGACACATCTCGGCTTCTGTAGAAGCCCGTCGTATCCAAAGTGTTAAGATGCCTACAAGTAAATTCAAACATATGACTTACGAGTTGGTTCATCACAATGGATCCCCTCATAATGATCTCGGCAATCACACTCGTACTGCCCTTGTCCAATGGGACGACAGACACCATTGACGCACGGGTTTCGTTGGGTGCAAGGATCGGCGTTACCTGTCAAAAGTTAGTTTCTAGTAATTATTGTAGTAGTATATAACTTACGAATGAATGCTTGCAGCTTTCATCCTCAGTTTCCTGGGTACCAGTGTCTAGACATAATGTTATGATGTGTTTACTTTTAAGATATGAAGGGGGAATCTCAAAGAAGAAAAACATGGAAAGATTCAACCACTGATAACAGCTTGAGAGCTCTAAACGAAAATCATGGGCGAAAAAACCCGAGATAACTTTATTTTCCCACGTTTATGTTTTTTCAAAGGCTTATTCCGAAACGAAAATTATCCATACTTGAAGGTTCGTGATTCTGAAAATTAAATAGTGTTCATTCAACTTAGAAGATTCTTAATTCCGAAAATTACACAAGGTTCATAATTATGAAAACGAATTGAGGTTTGAAATTCAGAAGGTTCGTAATACCATACACGAGTTCGGGTTCGATTATAAATATTTGGAATAACGAACCAATGTAAATATGGACTCTTTTTAATAGTTTGCCATTCCGAATCCTATAAGAACTTCAGAATGAAAAACTCTGTACTATTTCCAGAGTTTTGGACAATTGGGAAAAATGCCATGTTTACCAAAATAACAAGGCATTTCGCTGGAGTTTATTATGTGTATGTGAATAATACATGTATATTTACATACATACATACTTACACACATACGTTCATATGTTTGACATGTCAGTATATGTGTCTTTGTATTGTGAAAATGGCTTCCTAAATTCCCATTCGATTTAGCTGTACTGCTTACTTATTTCACAGTTCGGGCCGATGAATAGATCCATGCAAATACACTGGTAAACGAGTTCAGTTTGCTGACAAGTACCTCCATTTAGACAGGGTGTTGGAAGACATGCGTTCCCTGAACACAGAAAAGGGAGCAAAATGTGAAGAGTGATAAAGGGAAATAATCATCATGGGAATAATTCCTGAGATCCACGTGGTTGACCATTCTGTTTGAATTTATTGATGAAAATGCGCTTCAATAAAATGTTATATGCATTAAAATAGAACTATACACCTATATAAAAGATGTATGTGCTTAATTTATGGGGTTAGCAGCTGCTGTTTGGCATTCGAAATGACATACACTGTTGTGTTGGTCATAATGGTGGAATAGTTATTTTATTCCAATTAATGGAATGATTTTGACAATGATTTATTCCTAATAGATCTAAATAATAATATAAATTCTCTGATTTTATTAAATAATGATTTGCGAGTATTTGTTTTGCGTGACTTCTAAAGCATGTGTGTACTACTAAGCTAATCAACTAGGGGACCTACGTCCTTAAGTCATAACTGACAGTAATGAGGATTGATGCCTCACACAAGGGCACTAATATAGCACATCGACACGGTTTGATCCTGGGGCCTCACAGTAACGAGGCTATTGCTTAGCCACTGAATCATGACTGTACGCAGCGTGGGCTAGGGAACGGGGCCGCCCCCACAAATGCAAAAAAAAGAAGAAAATGCAATGAATTATCAATAATTCATTGTATTTCCCCCCGGTCCCCGACAAAAAATTCCTCTGTAGGGCCATGCATTATGGTTCAAGGCATGGCCAAACAGATTATTTTTTATCGGTTGGGGGTCGGGGCAGAATGCACTGAATTATTGATAATTAATTGCATTTCTCTTTTTTTTTGTATTTGTGGAGGCGGTCCCGCTGCGTCTCATATTTGAAAAATGTTTTGTGCAAAAGTAGTAAAAATATCCTTCCCTTCCAATGAAATCCAAACTAAATGTCATTATTGTGAAAAAAAGAAAATTTCTCTTTAGTATTTTTCATGTTAGTTCCTCACTTGTTTACAATTGATCAATGTTACAGTTAAAGAAGCTTGTATACACAATCTGCAGTGTCTTAGAGATTTAGAATGCTTCGTTTATGCGTTCAATTCAATGTATTTATTAGTGCATTGTACGCTCAGCATGTATTTTTTTTGTTCTCGCTTCCATGTAAATTGAAGGCTAAGACAAAGTTTACAAAGAAAATAAATATGATGCAAAGCATAAATAAGCAATGGACATAAAAATGCTCTCATATGACATCGGCAGAGCAAGAATTAAAACTCCTATGGAAAGCTAACGTTGAGCACAAGAAATTCTCTTACTTTGTAAAGGATACTATCTTGACTCTTAAAGCGTCACTGTGTGCCCATGCCTTGAGCCATAATGCATGGCCCTACAGAGGAATTTTTCTGATGGGGACCGGGGGGAAATGCAATGAATTATTGACAATTTATTGCATTTTCCGTTTTTTTCTTTATTTATTGAAACTGCCCCCTACCCTAGCCCCCGCTGCGTACAGTCATTATTCAATGACAAAGCAATGGCCTCGTAACTGTAAGGCCCCAAAATCAAAACCGTGTCGATGTGCTACATTAGTGCCCATTTGTGGGGCATTAATCCTCATTACTGTCATTTATGACTTAAGGGCGTAGGTCCCCTATTTGATAAGCATAGTAGCAAACACATGCTTTAGCAGTCACGCAAAACACACATTGGCAAACTATTATTCAATAAAATCTGAGAATGTATACTATTATTTAGATATATTATTTTTAAATTGTTTTTAAAATAATTCCATAAATTGGGGTAAAAAAACAACATTCCAACTATATGAGCGACAGTGTAGTTGATAACGTAGTACAAAACAATAATTATGTATTTCGATGATTATAACAAAT
Source organism: Strongylocentrotus purpuratus (assembly GCF_000002235.5). Classification (NCBI taxonomy): domain Eukaryota; kingdom Metazoa; phylum Echinodermata; class Echinoidea; order Camarodonta; family Strongylocentrotidae; genus Strongylocentrotus; species Strongylocentrotus purpuratus. The sequence goes on along the minus strand of NW_022145574.1, from coordinate 590,303 downwards.
TGTCTACATATCTCCTATTACATATGAATGACGTTATCAATGACCATACGCAATGTATTTCATTTATACCAGAATGCTAAAATCTCTTTAATCTCGTTAATTATATTCGACTCAAACATTAACATGACTTTTTACTTTCATAGTTTATCGTAGGCCTTTAAATTCGATGGGTTAGACACGCATCATTTCCTACCGGTAATTTGCATTGTATGAATTGAATGTAATTAAGTAATGTAAGTTTACATTATGAAGTTATAACGTAAGGTCGTTTTATCAATCAACCGATTGCACGAATATTCAATTCTTACTGAGTATTTTTATTCATGAATTACTTTAATCTAATCCTATCTAACCAGACAAAGCCGTTCTTATCACCTTCCACGTAATGTCACAATTTTTGTCAATAATATATATAGTTACGTGGGAAGGAACTTCAAACACATTTAGTTAATACAGACTCTCTTTATCTTATTTCAAGTGTACCAATCACCAAAAGTCATTTGCTCCCGTTGTCAGGGGTTTCATGTTGCTAAACAAAATCAAATTTATATTTATAAGCTTCAAATATTATTTCTATATAGAGAAACTGCAAGTTTAAATCGTACTCTCTCAATTACGATAGAAAAGGGCCCGCACGGAACAGTCCGATTTTTGATTTTATGTTATTTCTTTTTCTCCATACTTACGATGCGTTGAATGAATGGTGGTGGTGGCTATTTTACCTGACTGCTAAGAAAGCATAAATGCTTGTTAAGCTATGGTCACATCACCTAAAAGTAACCTGCTTGGCAGCCGGGCGGCGAGTTTTGAGCCAATTTCGCCCAGGCACCGAGCAGCGGCCGCCCGGGCACCGCTTGTTTTTAGGTCATCGCTCGGTCGCTGCTGAAGTTTTAACGCGAAGTTAAAGCTATGGTCACATCACCTAAAAGTAGCCTGCTCGGCGACCGGGCGGCGAGTTTTGAGCCAATTTTGCCTAGGCACCGAGCGGCGGCCGCCCGGCACCACTTGTTTTTAGGGCATCGCTCGGTCGCTGCTGCAGTTTTGTGCTATGGTCACATTACCCAAAAGTAGCCTGCTTGGCGGCCGAGCGGCGAGTTTTTATCCAATTTCGCCCAGGCACCGAGCGGCGGCCGCCCGGGCACCAGTCTTGTTTTTAAGGCATTGCTCGGTCGCTGCTGAAGTTTTAGGGCGGAGCTCACTTTAACTCGCCGCTCAAACTACGCTCAGTGTGACCGAACGGTCGCCGCCCGGGCGCCGACCTAATCAAGCGTTCACCGTCGAGCAATTTAGGTCAAAAATCGAAGCCGCTAGGTCAAAGGCTGCTGAGCGTTCGCTGCCCGGTCGCCTCCTGGTCGCCGCTGAGAGCTCAGTCGGTCACTGCACGGCGAGCTCAAATTCGGTCAGCAACCTTTGACCTAGCGGCTTTGATTTTTGATTTTTGACCTAAATCGCTCGACGGCGAACGCTCGATTAGGTCGGTGTCCGGGCGGCGAACGCCCGGACACCGAGCGTATTTTGTCCCCCCGCCGATCACCAGCCGGCTGCCCGGCAATTTCCTTAAAATTAGCCGGTGGCCGGTGGGAGACCGCTCGGTTATCGGTGGGTCATCGGTCGGTCACTACCGGGGCGCAGCCAGTAGAAGCTCTCCGAATTCGGCCAGTTTTTACCTAAAATTGACTGGCGACCGACGGGAAATCGAAATTGCACCGCCCAGGCATCGCTGGGGCTCTACAGCCTGCTCGACTTCTCCAACAAAATCCTTGGGCGATTCCTAAATTCCAGCGGCGACCAAGCAGGCTACTAATCGGTCGGTCGCTGTTCTGATTTGTGACCATAGCTTAAAATTCAGGCGGCGCCTGCTCACTTTCATTCGCCGCCCAAAGTAGGCTCGCTGTGTCCGGGCGGTCACCGGCCGGGCCCCGACCTAATTGAGCGTTCGCCGTCGAGCGATTTAGGTCAAAAATCGAAGCCGCTAGGTCAAAGGCTGCTGAGCGTTCGCCGCCCGGTTTCCGTCCGGTTCCCGCTGGGAGATCAGTCGGTCATGGTCGGAGAGTTCAAAATCGGTCAGCAACCTTTGACCTAGCGGCTTTGATTTTTGACCTAAATTGCTCGACGGCGATCGCTCGATTAGGTCGGTGTCCGGGGGCGAACGCCCGGACACCGAGCGTATTTTGGCGCCCCGCCGATCACCGGCCGGCTGCCGGGCAATTTCCTTAAAATTAGCTGGTGGCCGGTGGGAGACCATTCGGGTATCGGTGGGTCATGGCTGGGTCACTGCCGGGACGCCGCCCGGAGAAGCCCTCCGATTTCGCCCAGTTTTTACCTAAAGTTGAAATCGACAGGGCACCGCCGTGGCATCGCTGGGGCTCTACAGCCTGCTCTACTTCTCCAAAAATCGACCGGCGAAGCCTAAATTCCAGCGGTGACCGAGCAGGCTACTATTCGGTCGGTCGCCGCTCTGATTTGTGACCATAGCTTACGAAAGCAACCAGACGGCCGACGGATTTAGGTCCTCTCCGAGGGACCTGGTAATGAGGATTAATGCCTTACCAAAGGGCACTAGCGCATCGCCTTGGTTTCGAACCCGGGTTAACGGATAACGAGACCATTGCTCTACCGACTGAGCTATCGCACCTCGTCAGCAGATAGGTTTCAAGAAAACAAAAATTTGAGCTACATTTTATACATTCTTGCTACGCACAAATATATTCTTTTAGGCGATACACTTTAAAGGTAGTACAAAGTTTTGGGAAATTTAGAAAATTGGGTGGATAGTGATTCTTTACAATTTTGATATATTTGGATGCCCCTGTGGATGTATAATAAGCACTAGCAAATTTAGCCCCTAAAACACTTCTGATTTTGCGAAGAATTGAATATAAACATTTACCGGTGCTCCTGGTAAATTTTGATAAATTTCAAATTGAGTTGAGATATATTATTTCCAAACGGGAATAGCTAATCGGTAGATTTTAGTCAAGAAACATTGTTTTATAGCTTTATTAATATATTGACCTTGAGAGGGAGCTACACAACATAAAGAGTTTATAATGTACAATCTCATAATTTGAGACTCGATTTCAACTGCAACAACGATCACTGAATATTGTAGGATCGCATATGCTTCCAATATGTTCATTTGAACCAAATTCATGACCCCATACCGAATCTTTGTATTACCTTTAAATGTAAATCTATCTGAAATAATTCTCTCTTGAATAGTGCAACACCCCATGACTCCTAATTCTTGCTTCCTCTTTAAGTACATACATACTAGATTTCTCAATATTCCAATTCAGATTGTGCATTAAGCTCCTTAGGTATCTTATATAACTCGGTACGATTTTTCCCTCCTATTACTTGTATTAAAATCATGTATCTATTAAACCATCTATCTATCTATTCAGTCGAACCGTCGAACTGACAACAAACCGACTCCATGCCATCGATTTCATTGGCGGCTAAAGAAAATCGTTACGGTGTCATTATTTGTTCGATCACGAGTCGGTCCGGAGTTGGTTTTATTGTTAGTGTGACTAGAGCAGGGTACGAAGCACATTGAGCGATGCAGTGATATCCATCACATACTCACTTGATAGGTCAATGGAAATTTTCTCAACCTCCATTTTTTAGACTACTGTAACCCTTTGTGTTGGATAATTATCAAGCTATAACTGGTAAGATACCAGTTATCAATGCTTCAATACAGAGGGCTTACGATTACATGAATATTAACACTCACGTGATAGTTTAATGGAAATTATCTCAACGTCGACATGGAGACTGGAAACATTATTTGCTCCTATGACAGCAAACCACATCTCATTGGTATCTACATAGACATCATCAGGCTGGTAGTCTATTTGTCCATGTACATATACCCCAACAGGAGCCGGGTAGTTTGTATATCCAAGAATAGTTGTGATGACAGACTGTATGTCAGACGGGTCGTTCCCTGTCCCTATTTGGACTTTAGCACCGTCATATAGATACACATCTCGGAACACTACTCGAAATCCATTCGTAACGTTTGTTGTTATCAAGTTTGCGTTATATAAACGTGTTGTGGAGGTCCATGGGATGAAGATGAAATGTGATTCGCCTTCCGTGAGATAATTTGCTGAATATTCTGTAAGGAAGACAAAGACAAGATAGAAAGACAGGAATATATTATACACAAGAACCAAAAAAGTCACCTGCAGTCGATTTTTATAAGTTCTTCTATTGACTGGTAGATAAGCTTCGCCTTCTTGCACTGACAGCTTATTTGGGAGCCTCTACCGAAAACAAATCTTGTATTTTACATACTGCTTGACCCCCCTAATTTACTCAGAGGAAGGGACATTTCCTTCAAAATGTATAGACCTAACAGTATAATCAGAGTTCCCGAAACAGAGCCCAATGTCGGGTCGTTTTCAACCCATCTACCACTTGCGAGAAATTTTCCTAGAAGAAATTATGACATGACATTTATAAACACGAAAACCTACCAACTTTAAACAGGGATTGGATGATATCAGATGCCCTTTTAACAAATGGCAGCCTTTTCCCCTTTAAATCATATGGACATAATTTGTTAAGGAAAATTTCTTTTCAATTACAAAATATGGAGACTGGCCTGTCCTAACATGCAGACATATATGTTTTCTAATTGAAGATATCTGGTGCTTCGACAAGACTTCATGTGGTCTGTTGAGGCAATTTACGGGGATTAACTCGACAGCTACACTCTGCCTGCCATACTTTTTATCAATGAATTTGATGGTACTTTGAGGGTCGAAATCGTATGGTATTAATTGGGTTACTATTGAGGACCAGTCTTTGGCTTCTACAAAGTTGTGAAAAGCCGATGGATCAAAATTGGACCCCCTAATAGGCCGAGAGCACAAAAGCCATAACCCCATAAAAAATTATCCATTAACATTCAATGAGACAGACAAAACAAGTCTGTCTTTAAAACTTTCTCCATCGTAGAACTGCGATATACTAATATAATTCTGATATTCATAAGAAAGTGGTAAAAAGAATTTGAAAAAATGGGAGTTTCGAGTCTTCATATTTCCGCACCCGTATTCTAACACCATGTTTGTGTACCTGGACCCTGTTTTATGAAACTAGTTATTAATAAGAAGTTATGTTAACTGTAATAAGCTACTTAAATCTTGACATTTGATTGGCTGAGAGCAAATTTATCATAGTATCTAAGAATTAACCTATGCTAGAAAATCATGAAGTACAATAAATACCTGTAATATTTATAAAGAACGCTTTACTAAATATAATTTGTTATTGACTTACTGCACGCTAATTCATCCTCGTAATGTTCGCAGTGGTAAAGTCCATCGCAAAGGACAGTCGGTGACACGCTCATGTTAGAGCTCGTACAGGCAAATAAGGCTAGCAGAAGATAGAAGATGGAGAGAAAATAACTTATGATAAGCTCATAATGCTCTGAAATGTTACAATTGAATTATATTATGTTTTTTTAAATATAGGCGCGTCAAAATTCACCTTCTTTATACTATTATTTGTGGTAAAACTGAAAACATGGATGATCTTCATCGACAGGTATAAGAAAGCTAACAAGAGGTTGTTTTTTCTGCGTAAGTTGAAAAGTTTCCATATAGATGCAACTATCCTGACCCTGTTCTACAATTCAATAATAAAGAGTGTCTTGCTTTTCAATATTATATGTTCATTTGGCAATCTCTCAAAACAGGACAAGAAGAAATTGGAAAGGCCACGTAAAATAGCATAATTGGGGTAGAAAAAGCTGCTGTCGAGTCTCATTGTACTGAGCAAATTGTTGATAAGGTCTGTGCAATCATGAAAGACAATACCCATCCACTTCATTTATTTTATTCATTTAATCTTTCTGGTATCCGACTTCGCCCCACCCCAACCCGCCTTTCACGATTCAGATATTCATTTGTACCCGACTCTGTTTATAAATTCAACTCACAGGTTAAACGTTAAACTTCTGCGTCGGAAATTAATTGTATGATTTGAAACACCAATGACCAAGGCTTAATTCTGAAACTCATGATTTGAAGTACATGTACCAATGCCCATTTTTTTGTCGCTTCATTATCTTTTGCATGTATTTGTTCCTTATTTTATATATTTCATTCTATAAACGTGATGTATTTATTTCTTGATAATTATGTATTTTGTTGAATATGACTGTAACGCCAGTGGAAAACAATTTTCTATGTAACTTTTTTGCAAAGACCAAATAAAGTATGTTGTATCTTGTATCTTGTAGTATCTTGTATAACCAGTAAAACACCGGTTATCACTGCTTCAATAGACATAACTTTATATTCTACCGATATTTCAAAAGTAAATTAATTTAAAACTTACATGATAGGTCAATGGAAATGATTTCAACGTCCATTCCGAGGCTGGAGTAACCATTTGCTCCTATGACAGCAAACCACATCTCATTGGTATCTACATAGACATCATCAGGCTCGTAGTATATGCTTCCATCGATAGTTGTGGTGCCAGACTGTATGTCAGACGGATCGTTGCCTGTCCCTATTTGGACTTTAGCACCATTATTGAGATACAAATCTCGGAACACAACTCGAAATCCATTCGTAGCGTTTGTTTTTAGCAAGATTGCATTATAGAATCGTGTTGTGCTGGTGTGTGTTAAGGAGATGAAATGTGATTCGCCTTCCTGGAGATAAGTTGCTGAATAATCTGAAAGGTTAAAAAAAAAAAAAAAAAAAAAAAAAAAGGCACCTGTCGATATTTTTGTCAATTCTTCAACAAGAGATAGGTAGATAAGCTTCATCATCTTGCATCGATATCTAATCTGGCAGCCTCTCCCGAAAAAAATGCGTATAAGCAAAACTGCTTAACTCCCCTTATTTACCTAGAGGAAAGGATATTCCCCCAAAAATGTATAGACCTAACCGTATATATCAGAGTTCCCAAAACAGATACCAATGTCGGGTTGGTTTCAACCAATCTACCGCTTGCGAGAAATTTGGCGAGTAGAAATTATGACATGACATTATAAACACGAAAATCTACAAACTTTGAACAGGGATCGGTTGATAGAGTCAGATGCCCCTTTAAGGAATGAGAGCATTTTCCCTTTAAATCATATGGACACAATTTGTAAATGAAACTTCCCTTTTCATTACAAAATATAGAGACTGGCCTGTCCTAATATGCAGACATATATGTTTTCTAAATGATGATATCTGGTGCTTGGAGAAAACTTCATGTGGTCAGTCGAGGCAATTTACGGGGATTAACCCGACAGCTACACTCTGCCTGCCATAATTTGTATCAATGAATTTGATGGTACTTTGATGGTCGAAATCGTATGGTATTAAATGGGTTACTATTAAGGACCAGTCTTTGGCTTCTACAAAGTTGTGAAAAGTCGATGGATCAAAATTGGACCCCTAATAGGCCGAGAGCACACAAGCCATAACCCCAGTGACTAAATTATCCATTAATATTCAATGAGACAGACAAAACAAGTCTGTCTTTATAAATTTCTCCATCGTAGAACTGCAATACACTAATAGAATTATGATATTCATAAGAAAGTAGAAAAGAATATGAGAGAATGGGAGTTTCAAGTCTTCATATTTCCGCACCCGTATTCCAACACCATGTTTGTGTACCTGGGTCCTGTTTAATGAAACTAGTTATTAATAACAATTTATGATAACTGTAATAAGCTACATAAATCTTGACATTTGATTGGCTGAGTGTAAAATTTCATAGTATCTAAGAATTAACATATGCTAGAAAATAATGAAGTACAATAAACAAAAACCTGTAATATTTACAAAGAACGCATTACTAAATATAATTTGTTATTGACTTACTGCACGCTAATTCATCCTCGTAATGATCGCAGTGGTAAAGTCCATCGCAAAGGACAGTCGGTGACACGCTCATGTTAGAGCTTGAACAGGCAAATAAGGCTGGTAGAAGATAGAAGATGAAGAAAAAAATAACTTATGATTAGCTCGTAATGCTCTTAAATGTTACAATTGAATACACTATGTTTCTTTAAATACTTTCAGTAATTAGGCGCGTCAGAATTCACCTTCTTTATACTGTAGTGACTTGAACTTTTCTGAGGTCACAAATGTTTACCAACATTGTAAATACTCAGCATTTTAAGCATACCTTTCGTTAGTACTCTCCGTTCAGCCAGCTTCAATAACAATAACAATCTACAGCTGCACATTCTAAACATTCTCTTAGTTAATTTCATCCGTGGAACCACCCAGCAACAAGAGTGTTATTTTAGTTACTCCAATCGGACCGCACCTTATTGTTTAATAAGCCAATCACCACACCTTTAGCGCACTTGGAAAAGTCTCCACACACGAATTTTACTCACTCCTCCTGTTTTCTGTTTCGACACTCGGACGCGTTTTTTTATAGGAAGAGTCCTGATTTTACAACAAGCGTTATTTCGTCGGTTTCACTTAAATAGTGAGTATTCATCATCATCGTTCTTTTGAGGACTCTATTGCAATTCAGATTTACGTCCTCTAGTTTATTTCGGAAAAGTGCAATATTGAACTGTAAGGCTTGTGTGCCTTCTTCATTCGCGTTCGCTAGCTAGCTAGTCGCGCTCCACGTGTGTATACATGCAGCAGAGTCATCACCTCGCTACTAGCACTATTCTTCCTCTGCATGATTCCGTTCCTGTTTCATTCTCCACTCGCGATATCCGCTCAGAAGATTAGAATAACGGTAAGAATATTCATTTCGTGTTATCAGCAACAATTATTCCTACAATGGTGACCCCGAATTTTTTGTTGTTCTTCTACGAGCGATATTTCCTTTGTGTGCATGATGACGGCGACATCACCGTCAACGGAAATGCCCGACTCCGACTTAAATTCGCCGCGGCCGCGAAGGCACCGGGCAGTATCGGGCCAGCTGTTACGGCGTTCGGACTCAAGCTTCCGCCGTACTGGCCGAGCGACCCAGCACTGTGGTTCGCCCAAGTTGAGGCGCAGTTTTTGACGCGGGGTATTACTAGACAAGAGACAAAGTTTGCCCACGTCATTAGCTCTTTACAGCCTGATGTAGCACAGGAGGTCAGAGATTTTATTATTGCCCCACCTGCTAAGGATCGTTACGACAAACTCAAGACAGAACTCGTCAAACGAACCGGTGTTTCTGAGCAGAAACGAATTCACCAACTCCTCAATGCTGAAGAATTAGGCGATCGCAAGCCTACTCAACTTCTCAGTCGTCGCATGCGACAACTACTAGGAGAGTCTACGTTGGAAGATAGTATTTTGAAGCAACTATTTTTGCAACGACTACCGAATAACGTCAGGATTATTCTCGCTTCATCATCCGACTCAGTCCCTATCGAACAGTTAGCAGAGTTAGCGGATAGAATCTTGGAGATTTCTTCCCCACTTTCTGTTTCTGCTGTAGATTTCACGCCTGCTAGTACTACTGGGACTCGTGGGAGTGCTGTTTCCTCATCACCTCCACAAGTTGCTGCGGAGGTTCAAAAGCTTTCCAGGCAGGTCACACAGCTCACAGCACAGGTGCAGGCTCTGACTTCTTCCCTCCAAGAAGATCGTCGTAGTCGAAGTCAGCATCGAGGTGCATCTCATCAAGTTTGACGTCCTTCCAGCTCTAAGAGTCCACGGAGACAACAGCGTCATCAAGGAGGTGAGTGCTGGTATCACTGGACTTATGGTGACAGAGCTCGCAAGTGTGTGAGCCCGTGCTCGTCCAGCCGCCGACATTCGACATCGCATTCGACACCGCATTCAACCTCGCAGTCATACCCACAGGGAAACGAACTAGCCAAGGAATAGCGGCGACAAGTTCCCTTGGCAACAAACTTTATAGTCGTCTTTTCTACATTCTCGATAAGAACTCGGGCAAGCGTTTCCTGGTTGACACAGGAGCCGAAGTGAATATTTTTCCCCAGTCACTGTTGGAGAAATCTCAATTTTCATCGGTCGAAGTGTCGAAGATCCAACTTCAAGCAGTCAATTATTCGCCGATTAACACTTTCGGTGAGCGATCTTTTACTTTGGATCTTGGATTGCGACGAGTGTTTCGCTGGATTTTTATTGTCACAGATTTGAAGACGCCTATATTAGGAGCGGATTTTCTTACTAACTTTGGTTTATTCGTAGACGTGAAACATCGCAGGTTGATCGACACTAAAACCAATCTTAGTGTGTGTGGATTCGGCGCCTACACGGGGACTATCAGTCCCATGTATGTGAGAGGGGTATCTGCATGACCGCTTTCACGTTCTCCTCCGCAGCTACCAGGACATTACTCTCCCGGTATACAAGCACGACGATGTGAAGCACGGGACTACCCATCATATCCAGACAAGAGGTCCACTGGTTGCAGCTCGCCCTCGGCGCCTAGCTCCTGATCGTCTTCGGGTAGCTAGGGCCGAGTTCGACCACATGTTAGACCTGGGCATTATTCGCCCATCAGACAGTAATTGGGCCTCTCCACTCCATATGGTCCCAAAGAAGACCCCAGGTGACTGGCGACCTTGTGGGGATTATTGCGCCCTCAACTCTCGGATGACTCCTGACTGTTACCTGATACCCCACCTACAAGACTTCTCATCCTGCCTCAGTGGTAAGACGATTTTTTTCTAAGATTGATTTAATTCGTGCCTATCACCAGATCCCGGTAGAGCCGTGTGATATCCCAAAGACTGCAATAACCACTCCATTCGGACTTTTCGAGTGGGTTCGCATGCCTTTCGGACTTCGAAACGCTGCTCAGTCCTTCCAAAGGCTGATGGATGAAGTTGTTCTTGGTCTCCCTTTCGTCTTTGTGTACCTCGACGACCTGCTCGTTGCAAGTACTACAGATGACGAACATGTGGCACACCTCCGCCTACTTTTTGATCGACCTCGTGAGTATGGCATCGTCATCAACACTTCCAAGTGTCAGTTTGGTGTATCTTCATTGACTTTCTTAGGCCACCACGCAGATCAGCACGGTATCCGTCCTCTCAACGACAAAGTAGAACACATCCGGGAGTTCCCTGCTCCTACCTCACTCAGTACACTGAGATAATTTCTTGGTCTCATGAACTTTTACAGACGTTTTATTCCTCACTGTGCTGATGTGCTCCGACCTTTGACAGATCTACTGAAAGGCAGGAAGAAGAAGAAAGTGTCTATCACGCTCAATGAAGCTGAGCTCTTAGCTTTTAATCGAGCTAAACAGGACTTAGCTGACGCTTCTATCCTTGTCCACCCTCAATCTGGAGTTCCTCTCTGTTTACTCGTCGATGTATCAGACTATGGTGTGGGTGGAGAGCTTCAACAGTTAGTGGACAACACTTGGCAGCCACTCGCTTTCTTTTCCAAGCGACTCCAGCCGTCAGCAACTCGGTACAGCACGTTCGGCCGCGAGCTCCTAGCTGCCTACCTTAGCGTGAGACATTTCCGCCATCTACTCGAAGGCCGGATTTTCACCATCTTCACCGATCACAAGCCCCTCACCTACGCCTTGCAGGCTCAGCCAAGCAGACACTCACCCCGAGAGATTCGACACCTAGATCTCATCTCACAGTTCACCTCAGATATACGTCATATCAGTGGTAAGCATAACACTGCAGCCGACGCCCTCTCTCGTCTGCCTATCAGTGCCGTCGACTCAACTTCCATTGTCGATTTTGCTGCCTTAGCTCGTTCACAGAAGGATGATGAGGAGTTAGCAGACTTGTCAGACACTTCGCTCAAGCTTGAGTCGATACCACTTCCAGGCACACTCACCACTTTGCTTTGTGACATTTCCACCGGGAGTGCCAGGCCTCTGGTGCCAGTTTCGCATAGGAGAACAATTTTCAATTCACTCCACGGATTATCACAACCTGGTGCTAGAGCAACTCAGAAGGTGATAACAGAGCGTTTCGTTTGGCCGGGAATCAAGCGCGACATCAGGAACTGGACGCGTACCTGTCTGGAGTGTCAGAATTGTAAAGTTCATCGACACACCAGAGTACCTTTGGGCACGTTCGCATCCCCAGATGCTCGATTCTCACATGTTCATATAGACCTCGTGGGTCCACTTCCTCCTTCTGAAGGTAATAGCTATCTCTTGACTTGTGTTGATCGCTTTACCAGATGGCCAGTAGCTATTCCGGACATTACTGCCGAGACGGTAGCACGGACTTTTGTGGCCAGATGGGTGGCGAATTTTGGCACACCGGCATCAATCACTACAGACAGGGGAAGACAGTTCGAGTCCGCCCTTTTCCTCGCCCTTTTACTCGTATTCGCACGACTTCGTATCATCCAGCCTCGAATGGGTTAGTAGAACGCCTACATCGCCAGCTCAAAGCTTCGATCAAGACATATAACACTGTACGCTGGACTGAAGTGTTTCCCCTTGTACTATTGGGGATACGCACAGCTGTCAAGTCCGACATTGGATGCTCCTCAGCTAAATTGGTGTTTGGGACAAGCATTAGATTGCCTGCCCAATTCGTAGAACCAACGAAGCCAGACACAGACATTGATCCAGCGAACTATGTACAGAGACTGAAAGAGCTGATGAGTAAGCTACGCCCCACCCCTCCTCGCAGACAACGACATGCTGGTACCCAGATTCATCCTGACCTTCATTCTGCTTGCCATGTATTTCTACGCCAAGATGCAGTCAGGAAACCCCTAGAACCGCCCTACAGAGGTCCATTCCCAGTTCTCCACCGTACTGACAAGTTTTTCTCCATTGACATTAATGGTAAGCGTGAGAACGTCAGTGTGGAACATTTAAAGCCTTCATTCTTAGAGGATTGCGCAACTCCGGAGATCGCACCTCCGCACGACGATGTCCCGTCATCATCGACCATGGTTAGACCTCCACGCAAAGATTCCCCGTCATCGTTGACCGCAATTCGACTGCCAAGCTCTGCATCTACCCCGCCTGCCGAGTCGCGAACGACGCGATCCGGCCGGCATGTCAGGTGGCCAGCACGCTACGTGGAATCTTTTGAGTTTGGATGAAAACAATTATATTGACATCTTGGATTCAAGCTTATTGCGATTGGTGCAACATCGTCTCATATGTATTTGCTGTAAATATATTTCTTCTACATGTATTTTGGACAGTAACATTTCATCGATTGCTGCTCATTCTATCTCGCATCACTCTAGGGGGGTGCTAGATGTAGTGACTTGAACTTTTCTGAGTTCACAAATGTTTACCAACATTGTAAATACTCAGCATTTTAAGCATACCTTTCGTTAGTACTTTCCGTTCAGCCAGCTTCAATAACAATAACAATCTACAGCTGCAGATTCTAAACATTCTCTTAGTTAATTTCATCTGTGGAACCACCCAGCAATAAGAGTGTTATTTTAGTTACTCCAATCGGACCGCACCTTATTGTGTTAATAAGCCAATCACCACACCTTTAGCGCACTTGGAAAAATCTCCACACACGAATTTTACTCACTCCTCCTGTTTTCTGTTTCGACACTCGGACGCGTTTTTTATAGGAAGAGTCCTGATTTTACAACAAGCGTTTTTTCGTCGGTTTCACTTTAATAGTGAGTTTTCATCAACATCGTTTTTTTGAGGACTCTATCGCAATTCAGATTTACGTACTCTAGTTTATTTCGGGAAAGTGCAATATTGAACTGTAAGGCTTGTGCGCCTTCTTCATTCGCGTTCGCTAGCTAGCTAGTCGCGCTCCACGTGTGTATACATGCAGCAGAGTCATCACCTCGCTACTCGCACTATTCTTCCTCTGCATGATTCCGTTCCTGTTTCATTCTCCACTCGCGATATCCGCTCAGAAGATTAGAATAACGGTAAGAATATTCATTTCGTGTTATCAGCAACAATTATTCCTACAATACTATTATTCGTGGTAAAACTAAAATCATGGATTATCTTCATCAGTCGACAGGTATTGAATAATTCTCATTTTATAACCAGTAAAACATCAGTTATCACTGTTTCAATAAACATAACTTTAAATTCTACCGATATTTCAAAAGAAAATGAATTTAAAACTCACTTGACAGGTCAATGGAAATTATTTCAATGACCATTCGGATCCCGGAGTAACCATTTGCTCCTATGACAGCTAACCACATCTCATTTGTATCTGCATAGACATCATCAGGCCCGTAGTTTATGTTTTCATCGATAGTTGTGATGCCAGACTGTGTGTCAGACGGATCGTTACCTGTCCCTATTTGGACTTTAGCACCATTATTGAGATACAAATCTCGGAACACAACTCGAAATCCATTCGTACCGTTTGTTTTGAGCAAGACTGCATAATAGAATCGTGTTGTGCTGGTGTATGGTAAGGAGGTGAAATGTGATTCGCCTTCCTGGAGATAAGTTGCTGAATAATCTGAAAGGAAAAAAAAAAAAAAAAAAAAAAGGAAAAAAGGAAAAAAAAGGGGGCACCTGCCGATGTTTTTGACAATTTTTCAACAAGAGATAGGTAGATAAGCTTCATCATCTTGCATCGATATCTAATCTGGCAGCCTCTCTCGAAAAAAATGTGTATAAGCACAACTGCTTAACCCCCCTTATTTACCTAGAGGAAAGGACATTCCCCCCAAAATGTATAGACCTAACCGTATATATCAGAGTTCCCAAAACAGATCCCAAAATCGGGTCGGTTTCAACCAATCTACCGCTTGCGAGAAATTTGGCGAGTAGAAATTATGACATGACATTATGAACACGAAAATCTACAAACTTTGAACAGGGATCGGTTGATAGAGTAAGATGTCTTTTTAACAAATGAGAGCATTTTTCCTTTAAATCATATGGACACAATTTGTAAAAGAAACTTCCCATTTCATTACAAAATATAGAGACTGGCCTGTCCTAATATGCAGACATATATGTTTTCTAAATGATGATATCTGGTGCTTGGACAAAACTTCATGTGGTCAGTTGAGGCAATTTACGGGGATTAACTCGACAGCTACACTCTGCCTGCCATACTTTTTATCAATGAATTTGATGGTACTTTGAGGGTCGAAATCGTATGGTATTGAATGGGTTACTATTTAGGACCAGTATTTGGCTTCTACAAAGTTGTGAAAAGTCGATGGATCAAAATTGGACCCCCAAATAGGCCGAGAGCACAAAAGCCATAACCCCAGTGACTAAAATATCCATTAAAATTCAATGAGACAGACAAAACAAGTCTGTCTTTAAAACTTTCTCCATCGTAGAACTGCAATACACTAATATAATTCTGATATTCATAAGAAAGTGGTAAAATGAATGTGAGAGAAGGGGAGTTTCAAGTCTTCATATTTCCGCACCCAAATTCCAACACCATGTCTGTGTACCTGGGCCCTGTTTCATATGATAACTGTAATAAGCTACTGAAATCTTGACATTTGATTGGCTGAGAGCAAATTTGTCATAGTATCTAAGAATTAACATATGCTAGAAAATCATGAAGTACAATAAATACCTGTAATATTTATAAAGAACGCTTTACTAAATATAATTTGTTATTGACTTACTGCACGCTAATTCATCCTCGTAATGATCACAGTGGTAAAGTCCATCGCAAAGGACAGTCGTTGACACGCTCATGTTAGAGCTTGAACAGGCAAATAAGGCTGGTAGAAGATAAAGATGGAGAGAAAAATAACTTATGATTAGCTCATAATGGTCTGAAATGTAACAACTGAATATACTATGTTTCCTTAAATACTTTCAGTAATTAGGCGCGTCAGAATTCACCTTCTTTATACTATTATTTGTGGTAAAACTGGAATCATGGATTATCTTTATCAGTTGACAGGTATTGAATAATTCTCATTTTATAACCAGTAAATCACCAGTAATCACTGCTTCAATATACATAACTTTAGATTCTACCGATATTTCAAAAGAAAATTATTTTAAAACTCACTTGACAGGTCAATGGAAATTATTTCAACGACCATTCGGAGCCCGGAGTAACCATTTGCTCCTATGACAGCTAACCACATCTCATTTGTATCTGCATAGACATCATCAGGCTCGTAGTTTATGTATCCATCGATAGTTGTGATGCCAGACTGTATGTCAGACGGATCGTTACCTGTCCCTATTTGGATTTTAGCATCATCAGAGAGATACAAATCTCGGAACACAACGCGAAATCCATTCGTAGCGTTTGTTTTGAGCAAGATCGCATTATAGGATCGTGTTGTGCTGGTGTGTGGTAAGGAGATGAAATGTGATTCGCCTTCCTGGAGAAAAGTTGCTGAATAATCTGAAAGGAAAAAAAAAAAGAAAAAAAAAAGTCACCTGTCGATGGTTCTTGTCGATTCTTCAACAAGAGATTGGTAGATAAGCTTCATTATCTTGCATCGATATCTAATATGGCAGCCTCTCTCGAAAAAAAAATGTGTATAAGCAAAACTACCCAACTCCCTTATTTACCTAGAGGAGAGGACATTCCCCCAAAAAATGTAGAGACCTAACCCTATATATCAGAGTTCCCAAAACAGATACCAATGTCGGGTCGGTTTCAACCCATATACCACTTGCGAGAAATTTGGCTAGTAGAAATTATGACATGACATTTAAAACACGAAAATCTACAAAATATGAAAATGGATCGGTTGATATCAGACGCCCCTTTGACAAATGGGAGCATTTTTTCATTTAAATCATATAGACACAATTTGTATAGGAAAATTTCTTTTCCATTACAAAACATAGAGACTGGCCTGTGCTAATATGCAGACATATATGCTTTCTAAATGATGATATCTGGTGCTTAGACAAGACTTCATGTGGTATGTTGAGGCAATTTATGGGGATTAACCTGACAGCTACACTGTGCCTGCCACAAGTTATATCAATGAATTTGATGGTACTTTGAGGGTCAAAATCGTATAGTATTAAACGGGTAACTATTTAAGATCAGTTTTTGGCTTTACACAGTTGTTAGAAGTGGATGGAACAAAATTGGACCACATAATAGGCCGAGAGCACAAAAACTATTGAAAGTCTTTTAAACTGTCTTTCTCGTAGAACTGCAATACACTAATATAATAATGATATTCATAAGAAAGTTGTAAAATATGTGAGAGAACGGGAGTTTTAAGTCTTCATTTTTCCGCACCCGTATTCCAACACCATGTTTGTGTACCTGGGCCCTGTTTCATGAAACTTGTTATCAATAACGAGTTATGATAACTGTAATAAGCTACTGAAATCTTGACATTTGTCTGGCTGAGAGCAAATTTGTCCTAGCATCTAAGAATAATTAAAAAATAACATATGCCAGAAAAACATGAAGTACAATAAATACCTCTAATATTTATAAAGAACGCATTACTACATACAATTTGTTATTGACTTACTGCACGCTAATTCATCCTCGTAATGATTGCAGTGGTAAAGTCCATCGCAAAGGACAGTCGGTGACACGCTCATATTAGAGCTTGAACAGGCAAATAAGGCTGGTAGAAGATAAAGATGGAGAGAAAAATAACTTATGAGTGGCTCATAATGCTTTGAAATGTTACAATTGAATGTACTATGTTTCTTTGAATACCTTAAGTCATTAAGCGCGTCAAAAATTCACCTTCTTTATACTATTATTTCTGGTAAAACTGGACACATGGATTATCTTCATTAGTCGACAGGTATTGAATAATTCTCATTTTATAACTAGTGAGCCACCAGTTATCACTGCTTCAATTAACAGAACTTTAGATTTGTCCGATATTTTAAAAGAAAATTTAATTTAAAACTCACTTGATAGGTCAATAGAAATGATTTCAACGTCCATTCGGAGCCTGGAGTAACCATTTGCTCCTAAAACAGCTAACCACATGTTATTTGTATCTGCATATACATCATCAGGCTCGTAGTTTATGTATCCATCGATAGTTGTGATGCCAGACTGTATGTCAGACGGGTCGTTACCTGTCCCTATTTGCACTTTAGCACCATAATAGAGATACAAATCTCGGAACACAACTCGAAATCCATTCGTAGCGTTTGTTTTTAGCAAGATTGCATTATAGAACCGTCTCGTGCTGGTTAATGGTAAGGAGATGAAATGTGATTCGCCTTCCTGGAGATAAGTTGCTGAATAATCTGTAAAGGGAAAAAAATAATTGAAACAAACAAAGTCACTTGTCGATGATTCTTTACAGTTCTCCAAGAAGAGATTGGTAGATAAGTTTTATCATCTTGTATTGACATATAATCTGGCAGCCTCTTCAGAAGAGAACTTGTATTTTCCATACCGTTTGACCCCCCTTAGAGGAAATGACATTTCCCAAAATGTATAGACCTAATCGTATCTATTAGAGTTTCCAAAACAGATCCCCAAGTCATGTCGGTTTCAACCCATCTACCACGTGCGAGAAGTTTCTCTAGTAGAAATTATGACATGACATTAAAACACGAAAATCTACAAAATTTGAACATTGATCAGTTGATATCAGACGTCCCTTTAACAAATAGGAGCATTTTCTCCTTTTAAGATTTCAAGATTTATTTCTTTCTTTCCACTTGCATAAAAAACCCATTTCATTCAGGAACAGTAGCAACAAGTTTATCGTCAACTAGCATAAATACATTAACAATGAAACAGTTATAAAGACTTTAACAAATGTGGAAAAGAGGTGGTCTGTAAAAAAACACAGCTTGTTAAAACACAGATCACCTTTGCAGGAACAACAACAAAAATTTAAGAAGTAGGTTACATCACAGGGGGAGGGGGACTAACAGTACTAATCTAGTTACCTACGGTATACTGACTATAAATAAATATCAGATGTACCACTAATTTACAGAATATGGTAGACTAAAAAAGAAAACAGAATAATGATGATGGAATAGTAAAGAAATAGGTGAAGGAGGATAATGTACAACACGGGGGGGGGGGGGGGAGGGAACAATGCTAATCCAGTTACCTATATCGAATATTAATAAATATCAGATCTATTCACTGTAGGTGTACAGTAGATGAAATTTCAGCTTGCGTTTGAAGAGAGAAGAGCTTACAGACTGCCTAATAGAACAGTCTAAAGAGTTCCAATACTTTAGGTCCAGTATATGTGCAAGTGTATTAATCCTAAGCTGAGTTCTAGCTGATGACACATGGTATAAGGCAGCCTGTCTAGTAGAGTATTTGTGTATTCGGTTATTCTTTACAAAAATAGATGCTATTGCCATGGGAGCTTCACCCTTCTCCAACTGATACATTAGATATCCCAGATATAGAAAGTATATATCTTTTACCTTCAGCATTTTATTTTCGTAAAATAGCTTGTCAGTGTGAGTGCGCCAGTCAGCTGCCGAAATAATTCTCACTGCTCTCTTTTGAATGAGCAGAATTTTATTTAAGTAGGATTTGGCTGAGGGACCCCAGGCTAGCACACCATAATTTAAGTATGGCAAAATTAAGGAACAGTACAACATGCTAAGTACATTTCTTTGGAATACAAACATCATACCAACATTTCTAGAGAGCACTTTACTTAAATGAGTAGTATGCATCTTCCAAGTCAATTTATCATCAATGTGGAGACCTAAACATTTAATAAATGAGGCCTTTTCAATATTTACCTGATCAAAGACAACATTACCAGCCATTATTGTTTCACTGTTACTGAACAACATATATTTAGTTTTAATAAGTTAAGTGACAGTTTATTTGCATGAATCCATTTAGTCAATACACAAAGCTCTCTATTTACAGTTTCTAAAAGAGTATTTAAGTTTCTATGAGAACAGAATACACTTGTATCGTCTGCAAAAAGCAAAAAAAGAAAACGTCTCTGAGGAATTTTGGAAAATCATTTACATATAAAATAAAAAGCAGGGTACCCAAAAGGGAACCTTGAGGTTCTCCACACGTGACGGGTAACATATCTGAACAAATTTCGCCGAGCTGCACAAATTGTTTTCTGTTACTAAGATAACTTCTAAACCATTCGAGTGCAGGTCCTCTTACCCCATAATAAGAGAGCTTGTGCAACAAAATATTATTGTTCACCGTATCAAAAGCTTTGGAATAATCCCAAAATATACCAACCGTATGGAGGTGTTCATCAAGTGCCGAAGATATTTTGTCTAAAAGACATAAAACAGCATGATAAGTTGTGTGTTTCTCGCGAATACCAAACTGAGAATTTGAGAAAACTTGACACGACTTCAAAAACCTAATCAACTTATATATACAAGTTTTTCCAAAATCTTAGAGAAGACAGTAAGTAGAGAAAGTGGTCTATAATTAACCGTTTCTACAGGGTTCCCTTTTTTTTTTTTTTTTTTTTTATATATACAGTGCGTCCCAGAAAAAACGAAACCGAGAAGTATCGATGTTCTAACTATAATTAATGAATGATACATATTTGGAAAGCTTAGAGTCTCCTCTTTCATGTAATGCTACTCAGATAATGCATATTTCACTCATGAGTGATTAAAAGCAATTTGAAGGAAGGAAACCAAAAAGACATTTGGCGGGCGGTATCTGAATTTCGAAGAAAAATTCATATTTCTAGAAAGTTGAGTTTCTGCCCTTTCATATGACACCTCAATCTGGAAAAATGAGCGAGGAATGACAAAGTTCTGTTTGTTTAAAGTAGTGCTTGCATTTCCATAATTTTATTAAACGAATTCGTTTTCACTGGCTGCCTGCCGTATCAATAAACGAAATTAACATAAGACTTAACTCCGTTTCGTTGACAATCAGCCATAGACGAGAGTCTTCATGCATGGCTGATTGTCAACGAAACGGAGTTAAGTCTTTTCTTTTGTCAAATCTGCTTTTTGCTACGGCAGACACCCAGTGAAAACGAATTCGTTTGTTAAAACTATGAAAATGTAAGGGCTACTTTAAACAAACAGAACTTTGTTATTCCTGGCTCATTTTTCTTGATTGAGGTATCATATGAAAGAGCAGAAAATGAACTTTCTAGAAATATGAATATTTCTTTGAAATTCAGATACCGCCCGCCAAATTACTTTTTGGTTTCCTTCCTTCAAATTGCTTTTAATCACTCATGCGTGAAAAATGCATCACGTGAGTAGCATCAACTGAAAGAAGAGACTCTAAGCTTTCCAAATATGTATCATTCATTAATTATGGTTGTGATTAAGTTATGATAAAACATCGATACTTCTCGGTTTCGTTTTTTCTGGGACGCACAAGCAGTGGGAATAGGATGCAAATTAGTGAAAATATTGTCAATTAAGGTTTGTAAGTTTTCTGCTACACTCTAGTTGGCTTATTAATCAGAGGAATCAAAGAGAACGTACTTAAAGTATCAACAAAATTATTAACAGAGTTATCGCGATCATAACAAAATAAATTCATATTAAAATCACCCATAATAATTATTTTTCTATTTCTGAATAATGGGCTTGAAAGAGTGTTAGACAATTATTCAATAAATTCATTCACATCACCATTTGGTGGCCTGTAGACTACTCCCACTAACAAGTTTTTTTTTCTCCAGGAATTATAATCTCAACAAATAGAGATTCTAATGAATCATTCATAATGTACAATTCTGTTTTTGTATGGCACTCAAATTGCTACACCACCATCGGATCTGCTTTTCGATCATTAGTGACTAGTTGATACCTAGGAAGATCGTACATGGCAGTTAGTCCATGCTAGAGAGCAAGGAACCTTGTTTTGTTATATATACAATGTTTTTTGATGGTTTCTTGTCAATTCGAGGGTGCTGATTCCAAATCTGATGAGTGCCAGACGCAAAGCCTTGAGCATTTCTCGTAAACGGCGAAAATTCAAAATGGCCGCCAAAATGGCCGCCAAATCATGAAAACGCTTATTGTTTGGCCATTTAACAGGTTATTTTATGTTTTCTTGTCAAATTGAGGGTGCTGAATCCAAATCCGATGAGTGCCAGATGCGAAACCTTGAGCATTTCTCGTAAATGGCGAAAATTCAAAATGGCCGCCAAAATAGCCGCCAAATCATGAAAAGGCTTAATCTTTGCAAATGTTTGGCCTTTTAACAGGTTATTTTATGTTTTCTTGTCAATATGAGGGTGCTGAATCCAAATCCGATGAGTGCCAGACGCGAAACCTTGAGCATTTCTCGTAAACGGCGAAAATTCAAAATGGCCGCCAAATCATGAAAAGGCTTATTCTTTGCAAATGTTTGGCCATTTAACAGGTTATTTTATGTTTTCTTGTCAATATGAGGGTGCTGAATCCAAATCCGATGAGTGCCAGATGCGAAACCTTGAGCATTTTTCACAAAATGCGATAATTCAATTTGGCCGCTTTGCTGGAGTTCCAAAACTTCAGTCTGATGGGAAGAGATTCCCACAGAATTTCAGGGTGCTTCGATTTGTCATTGAGGAAATATTGTAGGTACTGTAAGACCACCACTTCACTGACCTCGACGAGTTGTTTGAAACAGCCAGCATTCAAGGCAGTCAAACTACTAAATTGTGGATGAACTGTCTTGTAACACCCATGATCATCTGTAGGGATTTTGTTAGAGCTGGAAGGGAGGGTGACTGGTCTCTCCATCTGCAAACTGTCAAGGAAATATTTGCTCTATTTCTTCGCTTCAGGGCATAAAAATTTTGCTCGCTATGGGCTGTATTATCTCCTTTCCATGCAAAGTCTAGCTGCCACCAGCATTTCTCAAGCAGTTCTCAGATAGAGAACATGTGATGCACCATCTGGTCCGATATGAACATTGAAACGGCGTACATGCGCTATGGAAATGGACCTTCCTCTTTGAATGACTCTACCCTTGCTCTCTGGGTTTTGTCTCTCAGCCTCTTTGGACAACTGAAGAATGACTTGGAAGCCATGCAAAAAGGGGAAGATCAGAAAGTTGTCACTTGTCACCGTAAGGAGAGAGTACATGTACGTCTCAACAGAATCAAATCAGATGTGGCTGACAGAAAGAGAATTCGTGAGGCGCTATCGACTTGTTGCCAATACAGGGATGATCTACGACCAAGTAATCGAGATCATGGCTACATGAAGGGAAGCAATTTTAACCAAAACCTTCTTCTATTATGAATTGGCTCCCTATTCACCCGCACTGTTCGAATGGTGATGCACGTTCTACAAGTAAGTCTGCCTTGAATTCAAGGAGCTAAGTTGAGGTAGTCAACAAAATGCACAGGTGCTAGATGTTATATCAGGCTTGATGAATGTGCTCTTCTTTGGATTGTTCCGTGTCCTGCTTCTCCTGCAAAGGTGTGTACTTTCGTAGATGTTGCTGTAGCAACATTCATGAAATATGCAGACAGATGACCAGTATTCATGTGGTTTTAGACATATAGTATGAGTTCAGCATCAAGTCCGTTTTTTACGAACAGCACATGCAAAAGGTTGCAGCCGTGTAAAATAGCTGAAGAGTGAGTATCCTCTGCCAAAACAGAACGTCATCCTAAATGTCATCAAGGTGATCAAGTCATCAAGGTGATCGTAGATCAGTTGTGTTCCATGCAAGCACAAGAGGGCAAACGACTGATCGTAACTGGACCCGATCCGCATCCAATAATTATTGTTGTTGGGGCACTTGAAGAAGAAGCAGATGTAATAATGGCCTACCACGTGATAAAGGAGGCGGAGAATGGTCACTCACCTATCAAAGTTGTGTGCGATGATACAGATTTTCGGTTCATTCTGGCACACCATCTACATTTTCAAACTAATGGCATACCACACACAACAAAGGTGGTAATGGAATCAACATCTCACACTCGAGCAGTCATAGATATCAATGAGGTTATCAAGAAACACAAGAAAATCATGCCCTTTCTACTTTGAGCCCATACATTAGGTATAAGTGACACCGTTTCCTGTTTAATACAGAGTAGGAAAGACTTCTGTACTGAAGAATTTGGATCCATAGCTATCCTGATTCTCTATACCCTTTGGGAATACTGAAACCCTTCTCAATGAAGTAATAGAATCCTGCTTGACATACGGGGCATCCATGTAAGGAGAAGAACCAAATGATTCTCTTGACACAATGCGAAGGATCATTTTCGCAAGGAAGGCTGGTGGCAAGCGCCTAGCCCCTTTCAAATTGATGAGTCTTCCACCAACTATGGCTGCTTTTTGGCCAGTTACCAGCGTGCCTATTATCAAGTGACGTTGTGTGTGGCTGCTGGCAAGCCAGTATCCCCAGCCCTATACCAGCCTAGAATAAGACCCATTGAAGAATGGATGGAGGAAGAAGTCTTCTACGATTCAACCTGTATATTTTGAAAGAGATCAGCCAGTCGCACCGGAATAGTCCTCAACATTAAGTGTGGGTGTAGGAGCGACTGCAGAACAGCCCAGTGCATCTACAAGAAATCTTCACTGGCATGCTCGGAATTCTGCCGCTGTATAAAGGGCGATGTCTATTGCTAAAAACCAATGCATAAGGCATCAGAAGAGAGTGACAGTGACAGTGACATTAGCGGTTGTGAAGACTTTTGCGATTTGACATTGTTCGGCGCTGTTATTAAAGAGGTGTTAAGACTTAAAACTTAAAAGACTTCAATAATGGTAAATGATTGTCTATAATGGACAAGGATATGGTTAACAGAAGTAGCACTCTATTAGTTAACAAGTAGCACTCTATTAGTTAACACATGCATTCACACTAGTAGCGTTCTACTTTTTAACACTCATTTTACTGATTTGCACTTGGAATATCTGTTTTTGAACTGATATCTAACTTGGAATATCATCAAGACGAATCAATTGTATTCTAAAAGTGGAACATCATGACCGTGTCTTCACACAAGAAGAAGAAATCCAAGTCGTCAAAACGGAACCATGGAGGGAAGAAGTTGAGCGAGATTCTCGGCAACAGCCCTCCCCTAAGCTTCCCGCAATCTAGCTCGGACGAGGAAAGAGAGCCCGATGCTGCTCATCCAACCACATCGGCTTGTCCACAACCCCTTTCAAATACTCCCGCCGAGTTGAAAGACATGAAAGACCTGATCACTGACCAATTAGTGAATGCCTTGCGCTCACCAGCCGTAGTCAAGACAATAGTGGACGCCGTCTATAAGACCGTTTACGAGAAGCTAGCTGATGAATTACATGCTGCATTTCAACTCGACCTACAAGCCAAAACATCTCAACTACACGATCTCGACCAACAGATTCACAAGTTACAGAGAAATGTCAACAGCATCCACGATATCCTTGACGACCAGGAACAATACAGTAGGAGAAGTTGTCTCCGCTTCCACGGAGTGCCAGAAACGGCAAAGGAGAACACCGATTCCGTCATCATCCAACTCGTCAAGGACAAGATGAATGTCGTGCTCCATCCCAGTGACATCGACCGATCTCATCGGATAACGCCACGAGACACCAAAGAAGGTGATACCTCTCCCAGAGTCATCATAGTAAAGTTTGCAAGATACAACGCCAGGGACCAGGTTTACCGCACTCGAGCGAAGCTTCGCCCTACCAAGATCTATATCCACGAAGACCTAACAGCAAAACGATCTCATCTGTTGTACAAAGCAAGAAAACATGACAACGTACAGAAAACATGGACCTCAGACGGCCGAATCACAGCCCTCACGAAAGATGACCGGAAAGTAACAATTCGTTGTGATAATGATATTGAAACCCTATAAACTTTTCCGCATTTTACAAAACTCAGCAGATCTTTCCAATGGGTAAGAAATATCCTTGTATATCATGTTTGAAATCAGTTTATAATAATCAAAATGCAGTATTATGCCATCTCTGTAAAAAGTGGATCCATCTAAAGTGTTCATCTCTAGATAATAACTTTTTTAAGTCAGATGCTGACTGGATATGCGATATTTGTTTGTTTAAAGAACTGCCGTTTAATTCAGATGATTTTGAAGAGACGTGTAATTTTCAGACTAACGATAACCCAAATAATATTCATTTAGATAAAATTCCAACATCAAGAATATTGGAATTAAATAGAAAAAGTTTCACTGTAGCCCATTTGAATATTCGTAGCATAAGGGGGAAGTTTGACCATGTAAAAGATATGTTGTATAATAACCCCTTTGATATACTTGGTTTATCTGAAACTTGGATAGATGATTCAATCCAAGATTCTGAACTATATATAGGTGGTTACAATGTAGAAAGGAATGATAGAAATACATCTGGTGGAGGCGTTGCTTGTTATATTAACTCAAATTTGATATATAATCGCAGGAAAGATCTAGAGCAAGAAGATCTTGAGATATTATGGTTCGAAGTGAGATTAAAACACTCACAATTATATCTAATAGCTATAGTTTACAGGCCTCCAAATTCATCTACTGATTTCTTTTCTAAAGCAGAACTTCAGTTGGAGAAAGCTTTACATTTTAATTCGAATATTATTGTTCTTGGAGATTTCAATTGTAATATGCTTACTATTAACCCACTTTCATCCAAATTGAAAAATATGTGCACCTATCTGCAATTAAAGCAAATTATTAGCGAACCAACCAGAATTACAAATATGAGTAGAACATGTATTGATTTGATTTTACTGCCTTTGGAGAAAAACAATTTCAATCACGATGTTGTTTCAATGGGACTTAGTGACCATTCTCTGATCTTCGTTGATGTTAAAACTCAGAAAGTACATACTACCCCAACTATCAAACGGTTTCGTTCATTTCGTAACTTCGACCGGGAAAAGTTTTTGGATGAAGGTGGATTACTGAATTGGAATGATATTTATGATACCACTAATATTGATAGCAAATGGAGTATATTTGTAAATTTGTTTGTGAAACTTTGTGATAAGCATGCACCTATAGTTTCCGTTAGGCAACGACTGTGAAGCTGCTAAAGTGTAACCTCACGCTATAGTGTAACCTAACGCCTAAGAAACTGAAAAAAGGTTCACTTCAGCGGATACGCTATATACACACTGATACACAGTGGAACCGTTGAGGAGCACACGCTAAACCGTAATTTGTTGGGAAACACAAGCGAACCAGTGGCTCTGAAGGGACATCGCGAATCACAAACTTTGTAGTGAAAATCGTGATGAAAATATGCGACAAATCTCATATTTGTCTCGATTTTTTAATTTATTTAGTTATATTCTATTTCCTTTATCTCTGCTTTCTTTCTCTTTCTCTCTCTTCCTCTCTTTCTTAATATATCTCACTTCTATAACCCCCCCCCTCTCTCCTTCTCTTTCTCATCTCATTCTCTCTCTCTCTCTTTCTCATCTCATTCTCTCTCTCTCTCTCTCGTTATCCTTCTCTCTCTTTCTCTATATCTTCCCCCGCCCTTTCTGTTTTTATCTCTGTCTCTCTCATCTCCTTCTTCCTTTTTCTTTCTATCTATTAATTGCTATAGCCGAGCTTTATAGAGCCTTTCTACATTGTTGGAAGGCCCAACAATTTGATGGACACCAGGCTGATGGACACCCTTAAGACACACTTCTGCATGGATTTTCAAAACATGTTTATGAAAACGAATATAGTGATGAAAGTACAACATTAGGGTTTTCTGCGTACAACACAAACCTAAATAAATTATTGGGCACTCCTTCGTCAAATTCGTCTTCAAACATATTTGTTGTATAAATCATTGCAGAAGGACATCCTCTTTCACATCATTATATAATTTAACTGAAATTTTGCTATAAAATATTAAGACAATTTTGGGCTCCCAACACTTTAGAGGGGCTGTGTTTATAATGCGTTCATTACATACATTCAGAAACATGAGGGAAAGCTCAATTTGATACGCTGACCGTTTTAAACGTAGTATAAATTCAAACATCTTTGGTTCTAACCAACCACATGGCCACATGATTGTTTCACGGTAAAAGAATAATGTCTGTGAAAATGTCAGGTGTTTAAGGCCCCTCTAAAGTTTTGGGAGCCCCACAAATTTCATGGCAAAACATTGATCTACATTTGCCACTCTCCACCCAGGTGTTAATTAATGGGTACCCGGTAAGATGCGAAAGCTAATGTGCTTAGATTAGCAAGTGTGCGCTTGAAAAAAATATGACGCCTGGCTGGAATGCTCCCAAGGAGTGAAGAATGTGCATACATTGTGTGCGGGTAAGCCTGAATCCATTGAACCGGGTAATTGCAGGGCCCTCAGGGAGATCAGTATAAATACTGATGAGGCCAGGCGCGGATCCAGGTTTTTTCGGGGAGGTGGGGGTGGGGGGGGGGGCAAATTTGAAATTATGCGAGCCAAATATTGGTACGTAATGGTAACACCGGCAATGGCAAAAACCTCTTTTTTTTGGGGGGGGGGGGGTAGACGAACAAATCCCCATCACCCCACTCTTATATGCAGGCCCCGCTGAACATTTCTCGGCGGGGATCAAGGGGTGGAGCCCTCAGAAGCTTAGTGAATTACTGTCAGATGAGCATATTTTGATACCTTATTTGTG
Organism: Strongylocentrotus purpuratus; assembly: GCF_000002235.5. Taxonomy (NCBI): domain Eukaryota; kingdom Metazoa; phylum Echinodermata; class Echinoidea; order Camarodonta; family Strongylocentrotidae; genus Strongylocentrotus; species Strongylocentrotus purpuratus. The sequence goes on along the minus strand of NW_022145574.1, from coordinate 561,946 downwards.
ACTCTGGCAGGACGTACACTTACTGTATACTTAAAGTTCTGCCGATTAACGTCAACTACCTCTGCGACATACACAAGCGGTCTCCCCAAAGGTTTCCCTCCTCTCTTCACGCTACCTTTCTGTCTCACACGAATAAAGACCCTTTCACCTATTCCATAATTCTCCTTCTTTTCCTTTTCTTTTCCTTTTCCTCTTTCTCCTTCCCCTCTTCTTCCCTTTTTCAAAATGATAGGGGGGCAGCTGCCCCCCCCCCCTGTGGCGCAGCCCCTGGCAGCAGGTTACACTATACTGAGCAGCAGGTTACACTATAGCAGCAGGTTACACTATAGCAGCAGGTTACACTATAGCAGCAGGTTACACTATAGCAGCAGGTTACACTATAGCAGCAGGTTACACTATAGCAGCAGGTTACACTATAGCAGCAGGTTACACTTTAGCAGCAGGTTACACTTTAGCAGCAGGTTACACTTAAGCAGCAGGTTACACTATAGCAGCAGGTACTTTAGCAGCAGGTTACACTTTAGCAGCATGTTACACTAAAACAGAAGGTTACACTATAGCAGAAGGAGAATTAAAGAAAAGGAAGGGGACAAGAAGGAGAAAGGTCAGGAGAAAGAAAATAGAGAAAAAAGCAAGCCAAATCGGGCGATCAGATTTAGACGCGTCATTATTACATTCACATTACCGGAAGTTTAACGTTGGTTTGCGATGAAAAACCTTTCGCCAACTGAAAAAAAAATCAAATTATTCCCTTTTATCTCCTACACCTTATGGCTTATTGTTCAATGGAAACGACAAATTCATCTATAACAACCTTTCTGAAAAATAGGGTGACACCCCCCCCCCCTGCCTTCTTGTTCCTGTTAGTTGAACTTTAGACTTTTTTATTTTTATTTTGGCAAAAAGTATGCACCAAAGCAAGCCATTTTATGCATCAATTCAAAAAAAAAATCACATCTGAAGGGGCACATCCCCCCTCAGACACACCCTCCCCTTGCGTTCTTGTTCCTGTTAATTGAACTTACGACTGTTTTCTTTTTATTTTGGCAAAAATTATGCACCAAATCGAGCAATTTATGCATCAATTGAAAACAAAACTTAAACTCTGAGGGGGGGGGGGGGAATCCCTCTCAGACACCCCTTCCTTCATTGCACGTCCATTCGCCTCCACCCCCCCCCCAACAGAATAACCTGGCGCGTAAGTGTAACCTGCTGCTAAAGGGTAACCTGCTGCTAAAGTATAACCTGTTGCTAAAGTGTAATCTGCTGCTAAAGTGTAACCTGCTGCTATAGTGTAACCTGCTGCTATAGTGTAACCTGCTGCTAAAGTGTAACTTGCTGCTAAAGTGTAACCTGCTGCTAAAGTGTAACCTGCTGCTATAGTGTAACCTGCTGCTATAGTGTAACTTGCTGCTAAAGTGTAACCTGCTGCTAAAGTGTAACCTGCTGCTTAAGTGTAACCTGCTGCAAAAGTTTAACCTGCTGTTTAAGAGTAACCTGCTGCTATAAAGTGTAACCTGATGTTAAAGTGTAACCTGCTGCCATGGGCGGCGCCACAGGGGGGCGGGGGGGGGGGGGGGGGACAGGGGAGCACCTGTAATTTTTGTATTATTCATTTTCTCTAAAGCAGAAGTGTTTTAGGGGCAAATTTTTTGTTGCTTATAATACATCCACAGGGGTATCCAAGTTTAAGTGAAAACAGACCAATATTGATGATAACAATTGGGAAAAACTGATCTGATCGAATCCAGGCACCAAAATAGCAATATGTTAGATTTCATATTGAAAACGGTATTAATACTATTTCCATGAAATGTAGAAAGACTATTTAAAACTGGATGGGCAGATGAGTAACTGTGATGTAGATGCTGGACATAGTGTGGTAACGCATGACGGTCAGTCTCTAGATCTCATCACGCGTGCGCCTGGCCTCAGTTCAGCTAGCTAGCTTCAGACGTACACGAACAACGAACGTGCGCCGGCATCACGACCGCTACGGCCGCGAGCCCGTTCGCTGAAGTGAATTTCTTTTTCAAAAACTTAGGCGGCAGGTTACACTTTAGCGGAGTTTTCACTTTAGCAGCTTAACAAACGACAGAACCCTTCCCCATGGATAACTGATGATTACATTTCTCTCTCAAGAGAACGAGATTATCTTAAAGAGCGATTTGATGGTAAACATGGTAACAAAGATAAAAATGATATGTCCATCTGGAAACGTTTTCAAGTTGCTAGGAATAAATTAAATAATTGGAATAAAAAACTTAAGAAAGACTATTATCTACATCAATTCGATATCAATAAATCTAACTCTAAAAATACTTGGAAAACTTTGAGAGAATTTCCCCCTCTGTTAATAACAATCGGTTAGCAATTCACGATACAGTCACTGATAAAATAGAAACTGAACCGTTTAAAGTTGCTAATTTGTTTAATGAACATTTTACACCTCAAAGTGATGATTCATCCAGTGATACGTCTGAAGAAAGTCACTGCACTTTTGAAACGTTCAAGTTTAAATATGAGACGGAAGATTACGTATTTAAAGAACTGAATAGTCTAAGTACAAAGAAATCACCGGGCCTTGACTCCTTACACCCATTCCTCTTGAAAGAAGGGGGTGCTTTTATCTGTGAAGTAATCACTCATATCTTTAATACCTCCCTTCGTACAGGTTGTATTCCGAAAGAATGGAAAAAAGCAAGAGTTACCCCTTTATATAAAAACGGGAGTAAACAAGAGATTTTTAACTATAGACCTATATCGGTTCTTCCGCATATAATGAAAATTCTAGAAAAGGCTGTACATTCTCAACTATACAAGTATTTTATTAACAATGAACTATTGAGTTCACTCCAATCTGGCTTTCGCCCACTGCACTCAACAAATAGCGTTTTAATTGATGTAAATGAATACTTGTTACGTAACATAGAAGAAGGCTTGGTGACCGGAGTTGTTTTCATTGATCTGAAAAGTGCATTCGATTCTGTTTCTCATGAACTACTTTTATCTAAATTATCAACGTATGGTGTAAAAGAAACAGAGGCTATTTGGTTTTCTAATTATTTACATGACCGTGAACAATGTGTTAAGGTGAACGATAGTCTTTCCAATTTTAGACCTATATCGAAAGGTGTCCCGCAAGGGAGTATGATATCGCCTCTATTGTTCTCTATATTCATTAATGATGCATGTAATATTAAATTTGGTAATTCTTTTAAACTATGTGTGTACGCTGACGATACCGCTATATTTTGTCGAGGGAAATCATGTTCTCTTGTCCAGAAAGAGTTACAGCTAGCACTGAATAAAATCCTTGCATGGATTGATGATAATCGGTTAACCCTTAATGTAAAGAAAACAAAATGCATGTTAATTGGAACTCAATCTAAAGTGAAAAATAAGAAACTAGAAATGTATGTAAACACCAACAAACTCGAACAGGTTAATGAATTTAAATATCTTGGTTTGATAATTGACTCTTGCTTACGGTGGAACTGCCACATTAATACATTATGTAATAAGTTATCAAGAACTATTGGTTATATCAGACGTATTCAATATCTTTTACCGAAACGTATTTTGTTAATGATTTATAATAGTTTGTTTTTACCGCACATCGATTATTGCAATATTATCAGGGGACAAAGTGCAATGTGTCATATTTCAAGAATTCAAAAACTACAAAACCGTTTTGCAAGACTCATACTTAAAGCTGATTTTTTTACCCCTCACATCACTATGTTGACTGAACTTTCCTGGCAATCAGTACGTCAAAGAATTAATTACCAAATTTGTTTAAATATGTACAAAATTCAAAATAATCTCACGCCTTTATATCTCAAGCCAATAGTTATCCCGAGAAAGATTTCTATTTATACCAGGCATTCTGCACAATCTCCACTCTTCATTAAAACTCCCCGAACAGATTATTTCAAAAGATCCCTTCACTACCAAGGGTCACTCATGTGGAATAACCTCTCTCCTAATGTACGTGTTAGTGTGTCCCTATTGTCCTTTAAGAGGCAATGCAAGCTTCTCAGTATCCAAAACGCCCTCTGACAAACACTTTTTTTCTTTCCTTCTTCTTCTTCTTTCATTTGCAATATTTATTCTTAAACTTTTTTTTTCTTTTTTTTTTTTTTTTTTAAAAATATTTCATATATTGTATTCGTATTTCTTGTTGTAATTTTAGTTACTTTGTATATCGGTTTTATTTGTATGTATACCATATTAATGTGCAATGTTTTACATGTTTTTAATTGTATAGACAGGGCCCCTTGGAAGAGCAATACTCGTTATTGAAAGGGCCACCCTGTATAGAAGACTTGAATAAATAAATAAATAAATGAATAAAATATCTGTATCATATATTCATGTTTTCATTATTTTATTCATATATAACCTTCCCATTGCACAAAGTATACGTTGTTGTTTTCTAGCTAGCCTGTTGAGTTCGCTGTAACGGTATCCACTGCGAAAATGCTGGGAGGTGTTTCACAAAGAGTTAAGTCCTGCGTAAAGTCCTGCGTAAAGCCCAAAGTCCTACGTAAATGGCTAAGTCATGCGTAGATTCTAGGTCATACGTATATTCTGTTTCACAAAGGTTTAGGTCATACGTAACTGCACTAAGTCATGCTTAAAACTACGCATGGTCCAGACCCTGCGTAATTCTGCTTAAGTCATGCGTAAATCTACATGTAAAATGGCTGCCATGGTGGAGGAAGCTGTCGGTAGAGCTCTCCGGCGAGAGAGAGTTTTTAGGGATCGAACCAACCCCTTAGACGCCTATTGCGACACAGAGCTCCGTAAGAGGTATCGGTTCTCTCGCCGGGGATGCATCTACCTCATACATCTCCTCCGTATTGATCTCGAACACCCAACAGGAAGATCGAGGGCCCTCCCTGCTTCATTGCAGATATTTCTAGCGCTAGCATTTTTTGCTTCGGGGGCCCTCTTGACGACTGTTGGGACAATGCATGGGATCAGCATTGCCTCGACTTCAAGGGCCATACGACGGGTCACCAAGGCCCTATTCCGTAGAAGAAATCAAGTGAGTAGACATTTTTTTAACTTAGTTTTTAGAATTATCCAAACAATTCAATGTGTTGCTTTAATTTCAATTTAGACAAGTTCTTTTTAGCAGTCACTGATTTTTATTTTATTTTCATAATTTATAGGGTCTACATTTTGATTTTCAAATTTTAGCAGTTTTTAGGAGCATTAGCATGATTATTAGATAACATATTCTGATTTCTGAAAGTCTATTTGATGATAACAAAAGGTAGATCATAATCTAGAAGTAGAGTTTACTCCATTTTTCCTTAGTTTGCTTGCACTTATTGCAGTTAATTGTCGTATCGTATACTGTGGGTCTACGCTACGCTAGCGGCTAAGGCTAAGCTAGCTAGCCCTGGCTTGATCAGACTAGCCTACGAGAACAAATTTAGCACCTTAGCTAGCTATAATTTACTGTATTTACAGCCTGATAAGACAAGCACAATAATTACAATGTGATACTAAGCTATAATGGGATGACGTATTCATTTAATTTAGCTCTATTTTGTAACTTACGCCGTAGCAACTGTAGTTTCGGTCGCTAAAATTAGAAAACTTGCAAAGTCAGTCCCATGCATGTTAAATTGTGTCATGACTAATGTTATTTATCAACAATTAATTGAACGCAATCCAAATTGCAAAAACAGAGCAATTATAGCTATCGTCACCTCGTATTTGCACTCTTTGGCACTGCCCACTCTTTCTTATATCAGTTCATCAAATTTCCGAAGAGCGAGAGAGATGTCCTCCATATTCAGGAGCAATTCTTCGCGGTTGCAGGTTTCCCAAAGGTGGTAGGGGTAATAGACTGCACGCACGTACATCTACATGGCAGCAAGCTCAAGCCCATAGAACACCTATACGTGAACAGGAAGAACCGCCACAGCATCAACGTCCAGCTGATCTGTGGGCCTGATTTCCTCATCTCAAATGTGGTGGCAAGGTGAACAAAAAAAAAACCAACCATAATAAGGCGATGGGGTAAACAGAGGGGGTATGTTAAACACCTTCTCAGATCTGTCCAAAAAAAAGAGGGAAAGAAAGGGCCAAACTGAGATTAGAAATATTGATAGATAAAGAGTAAGAGAGAGAGAGAGAGAGAGAGATAGATAGAGATTTTTATTCGGAATTCAAGCTGATTAAAATATTGGGGCAATCTGTGCATTATATTTCAATTCAATTCAATTCAGTTTATTTAAGTAGAAGTGGGAGTAAAATATTAATTGCTCATGCTAGTTAATTAGGCCAGTACCCAACTATCAATGAAATGGGAGAATTGATTAATGAATGGATAAGAAGTTCTGTATCTGGATAAACGAAATAGAGCTCTGTAAAGTGTCAAGCAATATTGTCTGTTTAAAAGGTTATTTCGACTAGGGTATGGTATATTAAAAAAATCTATTCACTTCTCATTTGAAAACTATCCGTCCTATTTTGCTCTGGTTTTTGAAAATTAAGGTACTTTATAAAGTACCTTAAATTTAATAATAATAATAGACATGATAATAAATTTATTATCATGCCTATTAAGAGCTCCGATATCCATGGAATAACATCGAAATTGGGGAGGGTGTGCAAGTAAGGGCTACTACCTGTAACAAGGCCAATTACCATAGAAAGGGTAATTTCGGCTCTATAAAAGGGCACTCGATCCTGCCCTCTTGCAAATTAAAAACTGCCTTTGTTTCCTTTGATGTTGTTTATAGTACCTCAAATTTAGATATAAATAACAGGTCAATAAACTATTCTTTTTAGGGGGAAGGGATGGGCTGGTACTGGTTGTGTGTACATGATTTTTATTTATTATTTTTTTTGCAAAGGGGCACGATGTGCCTGTTATAGAAATTAGTTATTTATTTCTTCTTTTTCCTATAGGGATGGGGAGGGGACCGATGATCCTCCTAAATGTCTTATAGAATGATCAACGTTAGGGATTAGTTCCCTAAAAGACTTGAAAGTTTTTTTCTTCCTTGTCCCAAGCACATTCATATATTGCTGTTATTTGCATGGTTATCATTAATATTATATAAAGTGAAATAACATGAACTAATCTTATTTTTTATAACTCGTATTCAATGAAGGTGGCCAGGATCGACCCACGATAGCAGAATACTACAAATGAGCAGACTCGCGAGGAAGTTCGAGCAGAGAGAGTACAAAGGAATTTTGCTGGGAGACTCCGGATACCCCCTTCTTGAGTGGCTAATGACCCCGGTGTTGAATCCCTCAACCGACCAGGAGAAATCCTACAACAAGTATGTACAGATTAAACCACCCAATCGTTATAATATGAAATCGGCCAAAGATGCATGATGATATACGACACAAGCCCAAATAACACTGCCTTAGGGCCTCCAATAATACACTGCATAAATAAAAACAAAAAAAGTGATTCCTTATAAACTGTTGAAAGTGTGTAGGCTTATATATATATATATTCATCTATGTATAGCTTTTTTGATGAAATACCATGGGTAGAAGCTTGTAGACAACCCTCTTCAATTTTTTTTTAGAGAAAAGGGACCAGTGGTTCATGGAGGTATAGTTATCAAACCTCAAAGAAAATAATAAGAAATGTAATCTATCTATTTCTCTTTTGAAAACTACCTGCCTAATTTTTTTAGAGGGTTATTACTTTGCCTACGATTGGGGTGGGTGTGAAATTGAGGGTTACATCTTCTTCTTTTAAATTGATGATGAATTAACTTAATTTAACTTCCATTCTTTCAAAATTTAAACAGAAAAAAGTGTCAACACTAAACCGTCTCTCTCTATCCACCCCATCCTCCCAAAACATGCTGATGCTGCACATATTTTACTATTATTTTCTTGTATACAATTGTCATTTCCTGCAGTGCCCATGTGAAGACGCGGGTAAAAATAGAAATGTTGAATGGCCAGCTCAAGAATAAATTCCGGTGTCTCATCGGCCACGGCTTAGCCATGAAGCCAAAGAGAGCATGCGACGTGATCAACGCGTGTTGCATTCTGTTCAACATTTCTAAGAAGCTGCGAGAACCTGATATGGAGGACGACATCCAAGTCATTGATGAGGCTGATGATGCCTTTCACGGTGCAGAATATAACATTGGGGGTCAAGCTGCTCGATCACATATAATAAATAACTTTTTTGTTTAATTAATTTTGACCATTACATATATACTTTTTTCTCACTCACTCTAGATCTCAGATTTTCAGGGTTTCTCTATATATCCGTGCATTTATCTTCATTCTATCTCTCTCGCATCTTTACTTTGTCAGTCCTCTCTCGACTAGCTCAAGTATACAGTTTCTGTTTATTTACACTATTTGCAATACCGTAAATATAGAGGCCATGAGTTTTTCTCTTAAAATAATATGCAGTTTTCAAGATAATTATTTCAATATGCATATGACCACCTCTGTATTTGAAATCTACCAACACCATGCTAATTAATGTGTTAATGGCATCGTAACTGTGCTCCTGACATTGCAAATGATTTGCTTCATTGCTAAAGCATGTTTTATCGAAAAGCATGTTTCATTCAACCTTTGTTGGCTGAATTGTAAATAAATTGTAAATAAAACTGTAATTTATCTCACTTCACGAGTATCTAGCTGTCCTATTTTCAATATCCACTTGTCTTAAAGCTAGTAGTCTTCATTTACACACCCTTATCGATTTCAATAAAATTCCATGGGTAAGAAGCAACAAATTTCCTTAGACGATGCTATACATTTCTTCAAGAAACTTTAATAAGTTATGCTGATAAATTAGATAAATAGTCATCAATAATTTTGAATAATTTACACTTATATGTACAAAACTAAAAAAAATGAAACAATCCTATCAGATATAATACAATGTAGGAATGTGGTGAAATCTTGTTTCCAAACAAGCTACAATATAAAGCTATTTACAGTTTTTTATAATATTAAATCCAATCCAATTAAAAAAGTTCATTAGATATACTATCTTTTTTCAATATGAATCAATGAAATAATTTAAACCTTAAAATGTTATGCTCTGAACGTCTATATTATTGATATATTAAAATCTATGAGGTTTCCTAACCCATCTTGCACATTTCAGAGCAAATAATTGAAAGAGTTTATAATACATTCAGTCCTTTCAAAACGTATAGGGGAAGAAAAAAAACTTGTCACTGTTCCAATGACACTTTCTATCATACTAATTCCAGATGGCACAGTCACCTACTAATAATGTAAAAATGAGAACATATCATTTCCTTTCGGTGGTGAGGTGGAGGAACGGAAGCAGAAGGCATGAGAGGAGTGCGAGGCCTTGCTGAGAGCTGCTGGTGGATGCCAGCGCGAGTGGAAAGATGTACGGAAGAAATGGCAGGAGTCGAAGACCAAGGAACTTGCATGCATGTCCAAGTCCAAAAATGACAGATAAAACTTTAAATACACCAAAGATGTATTTAGAGGGAATTGAATAATCTAAGATGAGGCCGGTCTTGAACAACGATGACATTGAAACGGTAGTTATATTTTTATGATTCCCTAATAAAGCCTGGTTAGCACTTTTGCACCATCATAATTATATAATAATTTAACAAAAAATAAAAGGATACAAAAGGTTAACCAGGTCTTTAGAAGAACAAAATGCTGGAGAAAATTTACATTGAAGAAAATTATTTAACTATTCCAAATATTCCAAATATATAGTATTCTCCAAATCTCTTTGTTTAATCAGAGAATGGAATAATTTATGGAAACCCAAAATGCGGATGTTTTTAATTTTTGAAAGCAAGAACAAGTGATTTAATAAAGTCAAAACAAAATAAAAAATGGAAAATAGAAAATAATTACTCTTCCTTTTTTTTTAGGAGAGAAATAATGATTTCTAATTGGCTTGAAATTGTCTCCAGCATTTTGTTCTGGTGGGACTGGCAGGGCAAGCACCCAGGATGCTGATGAGGAGGTGGTTCCTGTGGTTCCTGTGGTAGAGTGATTGATGGTAGAGGGGTTGATGGAGGAATAAAAACACTTGGTCCAGCCCTCATCACTCTATCACTGGAACCTGCCTCATCATCAGCATCCTGGATGGCTCCTGCCAGGAGATCTATGTCTATTTCGGGGTCAATTTCTGGAAATTCCTGGCTGTCCTGTAAAGAAAACCAAAAGAAAACAAATGATTACTTGCAAGAATTGTTTATATTGTGGTATCAATAGATTCATCATTTTGTTTTTAAAATATTACCTAAAGTACAAGGCCACTCCACTGAAATGTTGAGCTGATTATATACCGGTAGACAAAACCTAAAAAGCCCAAATCTAACTTGGTTTTGGAAAATGGTGCTCAAACTTATTTTAATAATTTTTTTAATGAGCAAAAAACAAGTTAATGATCGAGCCGGTTCTCCCCCACAATGAATTGCGCAACATTTTTTTGTGATGTAGGGTCCTCACAACAGAGACACAAAAACATTATCAATGATTATGGAATTCATACTGTTTGACCACACAAAGTTAACACCCTAATTATATCACGATATGTAGTGTAATACTCACATCTACGCCGGCCTCATCCTCGGACCCACAGATCCCATCTTTGCACTGGGGGGCCAGCACCTCCAACACCCTTTCAAAAACTACCGTCATATGAGGTGCTGGTCCTCCTCCTGAAAGATATAAGCAACAGTTGTTTTTTTTAAATCAAAACAGTATGACATGTTGTATAGGGTACCTATTTATTTTCCTATAACGTACATTATCCATATACCCAAGTAAATGGGAACGTGAGCAGTTCTTAAAAAGTAATTGTCAAGCCTTGACCAAATGACTTCAAAATTTAATCCGTAATCCTTGTTGGTTATTCATATAATATCAAATTTGATAAGGAAAGCTGAAACCGGCATTCTCCGATTGTCAGCATGTATTAATCTCCACGAGTTTGAATTATCATGAAATATTACTTGAGAATTAAACTCAGTACAAATAGGGCTCTGAATTGTTTATTTGGTCAAAGATAAATGTTATGTTAGGTTAATAGTCCTTTAAAAAAAAATGACTTAATCTCATTTAGTGCCCACACATCCAATCCAATCCAGGAATTTATAAAGCGCCAATATCTAGTTGCCTAATCAAAGGCGCTGATGAGACTGAAAACTGTCTATTGATGATTCTAAATGGGAAAGACAAAAAAAGCAGTGACTAATTGTAAGCAATCTGAATGTCTTTAGTTGAGTCCTGACAGTGGAAAGCTTGTGAAAAGGGCACAGAATTTGGGGAAGACCATTCCACAATCTTGATGCACAGGCAGTAAATGATCGCAAATTAAAATAATACCTGTCATTTTGGACTTCGACCTGCATGCCAGGGCCCTGGTCTTCAGCTCCTGCCATTTTTTACGGACGTCCTTCCATTCACGCTGGCATCCACCAGCGGCTCTCAACAAGGCCTCGCACTGCTCCCATGCCTTCTGCTTCCGTTCCTCCACCTGGACGGTTCAAAATAGATTAATGGACAAAAGAATGATATAATTAACCTATAAAAGAATGACATGTTCTCTATGTACTTAATGCATATGATTTAATCATACACATATATTTTGCATTTAAATGAGAATAATAGAAGTGACATATCAATGGGTTCCATGAATGAGCCTCAAGTACCAATTTTATTTAAAATGGTCCATTTTTACAAATTAACAACAAATCATTAAATACAACTATTAGTTTCCTATAAAGAAATGTATGGAATTTTAAAATTAAGTTTGGAAAAACGCTGATAAAATCCCCAAAGCACCTAAGAGTATTTCATTTGTGTTGATATCTTTAATATGGAATCATCACGGAGTGCCAATTCATATTACATATATTCCTATAAATAGTAAGATAAACAAAATTGTTTTAATTACTCGAACTATACACTGCCTTTTAAGTTAACAAATACTAACCCGTTTCCCACAAAATCCTGCCTTTCCGAACAGGGCCTGTGTATTTTGGCTGACGAATGTCACCATCGCATACTGTTCTTCTGTAGAAAAGTTGGCTTTCCTTTCTCTTTTCTGTAAAGAATAAAAATATCACTTATTAGAAGGCAGATTACATTAAATCATAATTCAGTTGATTTATTAGATTAAATAAAATAATCTAATTTCTTCATCAAATTCATCATTATCCTTATCGTCATCTCTATGGAAGTGTAGGTTGTCGTGTCGGTCTCCTGGTCGAGATCTAGCAGTAGATTGTTGCAGCTAATTCCAGTCTGTACCATGTATGAACAAACAATTTTGAAGGAAAAAAAAATCTTTCCTCCCGCTGTAATGTACGTTGAGAAATAAACTATGCCAATCATCGAAAAAAATATGATGTGGAAATAATCGTAGTAGTGTGTGACTCTTTGAAGCTCGTTAAATTACCAGAGTTCTTACATTGTACTGATCTTTTATAAAACAAGAAGCTCACCTCTCAACAGTAAAAGTCATTTACTATTCAGTTCAGAAAATAATCAACTGCGAAAGTATTGAACAGGTTGAAAAACTTTAAATCAATTTCACTTAAGACAATTAACCCCCTATTCACCATGAAACAACAAAGAAAACCACTGGAATTGAAAGCTCTGTACTGCAGTGTAAACCTTTATACTTATGTTCAATATAAAGCTCTGTCATTCTTTCCAGTAGCCATCCAACTACATGCATCACAAACTTATTTAGGATTGAACTATTATATTTACTGTACATCAGTACGAGAATACACCCGACGGTGGCCTGTACTTATAGCGAAGAAGAAGAAAAGCTTGAAATTGAGCTTCAGTCGACAGCACTCGAGAAACACAAGTACGATAATACGCCAACAGCGGTCTGTACTTAATCGGAAGAAGAAGAAGAAGATATAATAACAAAAATTCTGGCAAATGATTAAAAACTTAAATTTAATATAATTCATTGTAATTGAACAGATCTAGGATCTTCATCTTAATTTACCTTCGGAATAGGAGAAGCCATGTTCCTGTGCTAGCTATCCCTGCTCTCTTCAAGTCTGAAAAAAGAAAAGGAAAGTAGATTTAGATATAGTCTAATACTATTATTGTTTATATATCCTATTATAAAGTCATACTCAGTCATAGTTCATACCCATTATTTTTTCTTCAATTTCGTGGGAGAAGGGGGGGGGGGTGCAAAAGATTCTTAGTACTCTTTCTTAGTCTTAATTACTCTTACAAGTTTTATCGTTAATTATTGTAATGTTATGTAGCCTAGACCTACAAATATTAAATAATAAATAAACATCTACATCTAGATCTACATCTAGACTACATGATCCATGGATCTAGTTATCTACATGAATGTAATAATATTCCCCACGGAGTAGCAAACGCAGACGAGCTCACCATCATACTCATACTTATACTCAGTCACAGTCATAGTCTACTAGTACTACTATAGACAACAGACAGGAAACAGAAAAATATCTAGTAAATAAGTAACTAAGAAAGACATGCGAACATTCATCTAGACAAGTATTATTACCTTTTACTGACTAAGGTCAGGCAGTAATGGTAGTCGTAGTTCGTTTTAATAATATAATCTAAATCATCGTCTCATGTCTGCAACTGCAAGTAATCTAGTGAAACGTATCACGAATTCACATCACGACGATTCACGAATCGAGATACACACACAGATATTCACACGCGGGACCGGGTGCAAAGCTGGGTGATTACGTACCGTTCTTTGACTGCAATATCCTTCGAGATTTCTATGCTATAATTTAACCTAATAGAAAACTAATACTCTGGCTCGAATGGCCTTACATCATGAATTCAAAAACATAACAGATGAAAAGTGATAAGACAGAACTACTAGAGAAAAATATAAATTACTAGCGATAACTTACCCAAAACAGACGACAAGATTTAGAGAGATGAGCGCGGTAAATCTCGGCAGACACTTTTTCTCTGTTGGCATGAATATGCATGAGTATGCAAATGATTCAGGCTCGTCCGTTTAATATTGAAGCAATATGAGTCGCACTTAGCCTAAGTACGACTTAGTGAAACAGACTTTGCTTCTCCGTGAGAGTCACACTTAGGGTAAGTCACACTTAGTGAGATTAACGCTAAGTGCGACTTACTAAGTGCGACTCTTTGTGAAACACCCCCCTGGTGTTAGAGCAGCACAACTTATATATTGGACCACGCGGATAGATACAATTTGCTGTTATTATCACTCGCGTATTCCAGTATACTGTAGTTGAAGCACTGGATTTCTGTCTTCAGCTAAATCAAAATTGTTGACCCTTGAATAATAAACCATCCGATGCTCACAATGGTAAAGCTACCCATATTAAGACTAACATTGGGAATCAATAGCATTGCATCTAAACTTATGTGAGTAACATGTAGATAAAGCACACACTCGGTATACAGTTGGCATACATCATTGCACATGTTTTTTGTTGTTGCCATTTTCAATATAATTGGACAGGAGAAAATCAACCTAAGAAAGGAAAGTTTATTTGTTTGCAGCTATATGAGCTTACGGTGAACAATTTGTACACTATGATGATAAGAATTAAAAAACTGCGTAATAATAAGTGGTGTAGTGCGATTCACATTTGGTTCGCATCTGGGAATCTGGTTTTGGAATCAGCGCCCTCAATTTGCCCCAAAACATCAAGCAACATGATGAATGTCCTTAGAATAAACGTTTTCATGATTTGGCGGCCATTTTGAATTTTCGCCATTTACGAGAAATGCTCAAGGTTTCGCGTCTGGCACTCATCGGATTTGGATTCAGCACCCTCAAATTGACAGGAACACATAAAATAACCTGTTAAATGGCCAACAATTTGCAAAGAATAAGCCTTTTCATGATTTGGCGGCTATTTTGGCGGCCATTTTGAATTTTCACCGTTTACGAGAAATGGTTAAGGTTTCGCGTCTGGCACTCATCGGATTTGGATTCAGCACCCTTAAATTGACAAGAAAACATCAAATAACCTGTTAAATGGCCAAACATTTGTAAAGAATAAGCCTTTTCATGATTTGGCAGCCATTTTGGCGGCCATTTTGAATTTTCGCCGTTTACGAGAAATGCTCAAGGTTTCGCGTCTGGCACTCATCGGATTTGGAATCAGCACCCTCGAATTGACAAGAAACCATCAAAAACATTGTATATATAAAAAGCAAGGTTCGGGTCCTTTCCTATGGGGCCTAGCCTGGACTAAGTTGGATGACTAGAAAACCAAGTTTCAGTGATTCCAATTATTGGGTACTTATCCTGAAAAGTGTCCAAAAACAAGGAAAACCTGTCAAAATTTGCATTCATGCTACGCACATTAAAGTGCAAAAAGGACGTTTCATTGACAGGACAGTTTTCTAAATGTTCAGCAAATTGTTTTTCAGTAAAATATTTTGAGTCGTACACTGTAGTTTCAACCTCGTCATTCAACATATATTAAAAAATGTGTTGCATTATATTCAACTCTGCTACATCATCAGACTGAGTGTGGCTCAATTGAGTAGCATTAACCTGAGGCATCATAACCTTGACTATAATCTGCACGTAGATCTGTAAGTAAAGTAAGTAACTGGATTTAGCAAGGGCAAAAAAAAACATACACACAAAATTATTGATTGAGATGTTAAAAGCCATCCTTTCCGCATGGCCAGGCATCACGTATACAAAAATGTGATGTGTTAACATATTTACAAACCTCCTCAAAATGAGTAAGGAAAAAAAGACTCATTTACAAAGGTTAAGATCTAACAAACAACAAACGTGGGTTGCTTCTGGGGCCCAGAATCTACCTAAGAAAAATATCGATTTTCTCTAGCGTACATAATATATGTAGAGGTCTACAGACTATTTAACATACATTCTTTATGACTCACATCATTCACATGTGAAAGAATCATATTATTCGTTTTACTCACTGGTTAAATATCCAACCAAGTAGAAAAAGAAGTTACCTTTAAATCATATGGCAAAATTTGTATAGGAAAATTTCCCTTTTCATTACAAAACATAACGACTGGCCTGTCCTAATATGAAGACATATATGTTTCCAAAATGATGATATATGCTGCTTGGACAAGACTTCATGTGGTCTGTTGAGGAAATTTATGGGGATTGACCCGACAGCTACACTCTGCCTGCCACAATTTTTAAAAATAAATTTGATGGTACTTTGAGGGTCAAAATCGTATAACTATTGGACCAGTCTTTGACTTTTACCAAGTAGTGAAGAGTCGATGGAACAAACTAGAACCCTATAATAGGCCGAGAGCACAATTAAAAGCCCCAGTGACTAAATTATCCACTAAAATTCCATGAGACAGACAAAATAGGTCTGTCTTTCAAATGTCTTTCTGATAGAACTGCAATACACTAATAGAATTATGATATTCATAAGAAGGTGGAAAAGAATGTAAGAGATGGGGAGTTTCAAGTCTTCCTATTTCCGCACCCAAATTCCAACACCATGTTTGTGTACCTGGGCCCTGTTTCATATGAAAACTGTTATAAGCTACTGAAATCTTGACATTTGATTGGCTGAGAGCAAATTTACCATAGTATCTAAAAATTAACATATGCCAGAAAATCATGAAGTACAACAAACACTTGTAATGTTTATATATAACGCATTTCTAAATATAATGTGTTATTGACTTACTGCACGCTAATTCATCCTCGTAATGATCGCAGTGGTAAAGTCCATCGCAAAGGACAGTCGGTGACACGCTCATGTTAGAGCTTGAACAGGCAAATAAGGCTGGTAGAAGGTAAAAGATGAAGAGAAAAATAACTTATGAGTAGCTCATAATGCTTTAAAATGTTACAATTGAATGCACTATGTTTCTTTAAATACTTTTAGTCATTAGGCGAGTCAGAAATATACCTTCTTTATACTATTATTTCTGGTAAAACTGGACACCTGGATTATCTTTATCAGTCGACAGGTATTGAATAATTCTGGTAAGATACCAGTTTTCACTGCTTCAATACAAAAAGCTTTACATTCCACCGATATTATAAAAGAAAATTCAACACTCACTTGACAGGTCAATGGAAATGATCTCAACGTCCATTCGGAGCCCGGTGTTACCATTTGCTCCTATGACAGTAAACCACATCTCATTGGTATCTACATAGACATCATCAGGCTCGTAGTTTATGTATCCGTGGATAGTTGTGATGACAGACTGTATGTCAGATGGATCGTTACCTGTCCCTATTTGGACTTGAACACCAGTATAGAGATACAAATCTCGGAACACAACTCGAAATCCATTCGTAGCGTTTGTTTTTAGCAAGATTGCATTATAGAATCGTGTTGTGGTGGTGTGTGGTAAGGAGATGAAATGTGATTCGCCTTCCTGGAGATTAGTTGCTGAATTATCTGTAGAGGGTAAAAAAAGACAATAAAGAAATAAATAATAAACAAAAACGCAAGAAAAAAAAAGTCTCCTGTAGACGATTCTCATCAGTTCTTCAACAGGAGATCGGTATATAAGCTTCATCATCTGGCACTGACAGCTAATGTGGGAGCCTCTCCCGAAAACCCTGTATTATCCATACGATGTGACCATCTTTATTTACTTAGAGGGATGGTCATCAGAGTTCCCGAAACAGACTGAGCCTAAAATCAGGTCGGTTTCTACCTATCTACCTCATGCACGAAATTTCGCTAGTAGAAATTATGACTTGACATAATAAACAGGAAAAGCGACAAAAAATGAACAGGTATCGGTTGATATCACACGCCACTTTTACAAATGGGAACATTTTAACATTAAATTATATGAACACAATTTTCATAAGAAAATTCCCTTTTCATACATGTAAAAAGACCGGCCTCTCCTGATATGCAAACATACGAATTCATATAGACAAAATCTGGTGCTTGGACCCGACTTCATGGGGTCTGCTGAGGTGGTTTGTGAGGATTAACCCTGTCAGCTACACTCTGCCTGCCACATTTTTTATCAATGAATTTGATGGTACTTTGAGGGTGAACATCGTATGAGTGAAATGGGTGACTATTCAGGACCAGTCTTTGGCTTCTACAAAGTTCAGAAAAGTCGATGAAACAAAATTGGACCCCCTAAAAGGCCGAGAGTACAAAATCCACAACCCCAGTGACTATTATATCCATGAAAAGTCCATGACATAAGTCTGTCTTTAAAACTGTCTTGTTCGTAAACTAAAATACACTAATGGAATTATGAAATTCATACAAAAGTGGAAAAGAACCTGAGAGAATGTGAGTTTTAAGTCTTCATATTTCGCACCCGTATTCCAACAATACCATGATTATGTACCTGGGCCTTGTTCCATAAAAGTTGTTATCAATAAAAACTTATGACAACTGTTAAAATGTATTGAAATCGTGGCATTTGATTGGCTGAGAGCAAAGAATTGGTTATTAATAACATATGCTACAACATCATAAAGTACAAATAAAATACCTGGAATACTACTAAGAACATCAGTACTAAATATAATTTGTTATTGACTTACTGCATGTTAACTCATCCTCGTAATGATCGCATTGGTAAAGTCCATCGCAGAGGGCAGTCGGTGACACGCTCATGTTAGAGTTTGAACAGACAAATGAGGCTGGTAGTAGATAGAAGATGGAGAGAAAAATAACTTAGGAGTAGCTAAATTGGCTTTAAAATTTGAAAATTGAATACACTAGGTTTTTCTTTGAATACTTTTAGTAATTAGGCGCGTTAGAAATTCACCTTCTTTATATTATAATTTCTGGTAAAAATGGAAACATGGATTATATTCATCAGTCGACAGGCGTGAATAATTCTCTTTTTATAACTAGTGAGACACTAGCTATCACTGCATAAACATATAGCTTGAGATTCTACCGATATTTTAAAAGAAAATTAATTTAAAACTCACTTGATAGGTCAATTGAAATGATCTCAACGTCCATTCGGATCCTGGAGTAACCATTTCCTCCTATGACAGCCAACCACATCTCATTGGTATCTATATAGACATCATCAGGCCCGTAGTTTATGTATCCATCGATAGTTGTGATGCCAGACTGTATGTCAGACGGATCATTATCTGTCCCTATTTGGACTTTAGCACCATTGAGATACAAATCTCGGAACACAACTCGAAATCCATTCGTAGCGTTGGTTTTTAGAATGCGTGCGTTATACAATCGTGTTGTGTAGGCCA
Source organism: Strongylocentrotus purpuratus (assembly GCF_000002235.5). Classification (NCBI taxonomy): domain Eukaryota; kingdom Metazoa; phylum Echinodermata; class Echinoidea; order Camarodonta; family Strongylocentrotidae; genus Strongylocentrotus; species Strongylocentrotus purpuratus. The sequence goes on along the minus strand of NW_022145574.1, from coordinate 542,727 downwards.
ATGGGAAGGATATGAAATGCGATTCACCTTCCTCAATATATGTTGCTGAATCTGTAAGGGGAAAAAGACAAGAAAGAAACGAATTATGAAGAAGAAAAAAGAATTGTTATCAGTTCTGCAACATGAGATTGGTGGATAAGCTTCGATCACTTTGCACTGACAGCTTATTTGGGTGCCTCTCCCGATAAAAACCTATATGATCCATACCGTTTGACCTCCTTTATTAAGTTAGAGGAAACATAAACGTATCTTTCAGAGTTCCCATAACAGAACCTTTAGTCATGTTGGTTTCAATTTATCTACATCATGCACGAAATTTTGCTCGTAGAAATAATAAGTGGACATATACAATCGGAAAAGCGACAAAATTTGAACAGGGATCGGTTGATTATCAGACGCCCCTTAAACAGAGAATTTTCCTTTAAATCATATGGATATAATTTGTATAGGAAAAAATCTCTTTTCATTTCAAAATATAAAGACTGGCCTGTCCTCAAATGCAGATATATGACTTCATATTGACAAAATTGACCACGACTTCATGGGTCTCTTGGGTCGGTTGAGGGGGATTAACCACATAGCTATAGTCAGCCTGCCACACATTTAAACAATTAATGTGATGGTACTTTGGGGGTTAAAATCGTATGAGTGAAATGGGTGACTATTCAGGATCAGTCTTTGACTTCTATCAAGTTGAGAAAACTTGAAGTCGATGGAACAAAATTGGACCCCCTAATAGGCCGAGAGCACATAATTCATATGTAACCCCAGTGACTAAAGTATCCAGGAGAACTCCACGAGACAGACAAAACAAGTCTGTTTTCAAAAGGATGACGAAGTTTCACTGTTGAAATTCAAGACACCAATGAATTTTATAATTTCCTAAAACAGTGGAGAAGAATGGTAGAGAATGCGAAAAATGAGCCCTTTTTCCCCGCATCCCTATTTCAACAATACTTTATATTGTTCGTATATATTGGACCTGTTTCATGCAACCTTTATAAAAACGTTAAAGGCTTCTGAAATCGTTGCATTTGATAGGCTGAGAGCAATTTTTTTATCGAATTTTAGAGTTAGTTTATAATAACAAGATTGATGGAACATACCCCTGGTGTAAGTGAAACTAACTAGGGATTTCTTCAAAATTTGCTTTAGATGTATTCTATCTCATGTATTTGGTAGTAGGCAGTGGATCATAAACGCGTCAGAACAATGTGATGTAGTCAAACATAATGTCAGTGTAAAATCTAAGGAGCTTTTCCAATACTTACTACACGATGATTCATCCTCATAATTGTCACAGTCGTAATATCCATCGCAAACCAACGTCACTGACACGTTCATGTTCGATCCCGAACAATGAAAGAAATCTAAGACCATAAAATGAATGATGAATGGCATTATTTACTCACTTCTTATCATTACTTCACTAATTAGTTGTCATGGTAATTTTAAGTTTTTTTTTTTTACACCCTTTCTTTAATTTCAAGCAATCAAGATTCTTTTACAACAATAGCGATATTCTATCAATATAGAGCTACTTGATACATATACCTACTCTCTCACACTGAAACCAACGTACTGTAAATTAATAATATCATATCCATGCACCAAATATTAATCTAGCTCTACGAGTACATTCGGTGTACACCTTGTGCCCATATAATAATAAAAATGTCAAGTTATCAAGCGCACGTATCCATTCTAAAAGACTGTTCAAGGCGCTCTGTACAATACCAAAATATGGTTATAATATCAAAAATTCGAAGTGGTGCTTTAGATTTTCTTAAATATTTATATTGATGATAGGTTGTAGCTGGTTTTTTACCCAGCGTTGTACCTGGAGTTGTTTCCGGTGCTGTACCTGGGGTTGTTCCCGGTGGTGTTTGAGATGTTGTACCGAATGTTGTTCCCTGTTTTGTACTTGATGTTGTTCCAGGAGTTGTAGCTGATGTTGTTCCAGGTGTTGTACCTGGGGTGGTTCTAGGAGTTGTAGCTGATGTTGTTCCAGGTGTAGAAGCTGGCGTTGTACCCGGTGTTGTAGCTGTTGAAGTTCCCGGTGTTGTTTGATGTGTTGTACCGAATGTTGTTCCCGGTTTTGTACCTGGTGTTGTTCCAGGTCTTGTTTAAGGTGGTGTTTGAGATGTTGTACCAAATGTTTTACCCGGTGTTGTAGCTGTTGAAGTTCCCGGTGTTGTTTGAGGTGGTGTTTGAGATGTTGTACCGAATGTTGTTCCCGGTGTTGTATCTGGTGTTGTAGCTGTTGAAGTTCCCGGTGTTGTTTGAGGTGTTGTACCGAATGTTGTTACCGGTTTTGTACCTGGTGTGGTTCCAGGAGTTGTAGCTGATGTTGTTCCAGGTGTAGAAGCGGGCGTTGTACCCTGTGTTATAGCTGTTGAAGTTCCCGGTGTTGTTTGATGTGTTGTACCGAATGTTGTTCCCGGTTTTGTACCTGGTGTTGTTCCAGGTGTTGTAGCTGATGTTGTTTCAGGTGTAGAAGCTGGCGTTGTACCCGGTGCTGTAGCTGTTGAAGTTCCTGGTGTTGTTTGAGGTGGTCTTTGAGGTGTTGAACCGTATGTTGTTCCCAGATTTGTACCTGGTGTTGTTCCAGGTGTTGTAGCTGATGTTGTTCCTGGTGTAGAAGCTGGCGTTGTACCCTGTGTTATAGCTGTTGAAGTTCCCGGTGTTGTTTGATGTGTTGTACCGAATGTTGTTCCCGGTTTTGTACCTGGTGTTGTTCCAGGTGTTGTAGCTGATGTTGTTTCAGGTGTAGAAGCTGGCGTTGTACCCGGTGCTGTAGCTGTTGAAGTTCCTGGTGTTGTTTGAGGTGGTCTTTGAGGTGTTGAACCGTATGTTGTTCCCAGATTTGTACCTGGTGTTGTTCCAGGTGTTGTAGCTGATGTTGTTCCTGGTGTAGAAGCTGGCGTTGTACCCGGTGCTGTAGCTGTTGAAGTTCCTGGTGTTGTTTGAGGTGGTCTTTGAGGTGTTGAACCGAATGTTATTCCCAGATTTGTATCTGATGTTGTTCCAAGTGTTGTAGCTGATGTTGTTCCAGGTGTTGTTTGAGGTGTCGTACCGAATGTTGTTCCCGGTTTTGTACCTGGTGATGTTCCAGGTGTTGTAGCTGATGTTGTTCCAGGTTTAGAAGCTGGCGATGTACCCGGTGCTGTAGCCGATGAAGTTCCCGGTGTTGTTTGAGGTGGTGTTTGAGGTGTTGAACCGAATGTTTTTCCCGGTGTTGTATCTGGTGTTGTTCCAGGTGTTGTAGCTGATGTTGGTCCAGGTGTAGTAGCTGGCGTTGTATCCGGTTTAGAAGCAGGCATTGTACCCGGTGTTGTAGCTGTTGCAGTTCCTGGTGTTGTTTGAGGTGGTGAATTGAAGGATATTCCCGGTGTTGTAACTATTGCCGTTCCTGGTGTTGTTCCTGAGGGAAAAAATCAATGCATTTTATTTGGTAATAATTGAACTAAATGAATTTGTGTAAAATATGAGAAATTACCTATTAAGAAACACAGTTCCTAATACAATTTTTTGTTAAATATCCGTAAACTTTTGTCACTCCATCATACTGCTTTGACTATATGTCTTATATTTTGAAAAATGTTGTGTGCAAAAGTAGTGAGATTATCATACCCCCAATGAAAACCAAACTATATTACATTATTTGGAAACAATTGAATTTCTTGTTAGTGCTTTGCATGTTAGTTTCTAACTTGTTTATGAATGTTACAGTTACAGAAGCTCTCATACATAGTCTGCAGTGTTCTCACCACAACAAATTCAATAGCAGAACATGATAAGTTAAAGATATTTAGAATGCTTCATTTATGCTCTAAACAACTCAATTCAATGTATTTATTAGTACATTGTGCGTTCAACATTAATTTTGTTTCGTTTCCTTACTGTAGATCAAACATATAATCAAAAGAACGTAAACTGCTTTCACAAAATTTACAAGCCTTTTTTGGTAGACAATCTTTAAACTGCTCCCGTTTTATTTCAATAATGAAACATTTAATTGTTCACATCTAATGTATGTGTACTTGGAATACTAAGTCGATAATGGAAAATGAACATCTATATTCTTGACCGGTATACTTTTATTCAATGTTACTTACCCCCAACTGCAATTTGGATGAGGAAAGTCATCCAAAGAATGAGGAGAAGCTTCACGACTGAGTGAGTTTTTCCGAAACACTTCTTCATTTTCATTCCGTTAATGCCACTAAGATTATAGAAACAAATTATGATGTAATACGATGCAAATATATATGTAATATAATAATAATTATCATTGTTATAATCATAAATATAATGATTATTATAATGATAATAATAAGTGGATTTCATAACACATTTTCAGAGGACACACGGCACTGTTCCTAACTCAATCAGCAAAATAACAATAATAAATTGTAGAAGTCGGATTTCAGATGTGTGTTTGTTCACCCATTCCAACTTAGAAATGCAGGGAGTTTATTTTATAAGCGTAGAGCAACGGAAAGAAAGTGTTTGTATTTAGCCTGTTTATATTGGTCATGATCTGCTTAAAAAATTAAAATAAACTCATCAGCATGTAGTGAAATATATTTCATCAGAACAACAGCAGCACATATTAAGCAGCAACTATGCATTTCATATGCACTGTGAAAAGGTTGGGCAATATTTTTTAAACGCTTTGCCCAACGTTGTGCCAATAGTCAACCAACCATCTATTGGGCAATATTTTGCCCAGTGGTATTGGTAAACGTAAGTACCCTACTTCACACGTGCATAATTGATTCGTATTTTGACCAACATTTGGGCAAGGATATGACCCTTCAACTGCCCGACTACGGTAGCCCACTTGTTTGGAATATCTTGACCAACTGTTGGGCAAAATACGAAATTATTGCCCAATAGATGGTTGGGTTAACTATTGGCAAAGTGTTGGAAAATATTGCCCAACCTCAGGGTGGAAGAAGTATCTCGAACGTATAGTGGAGTCCTGTCAATGTGTTGACATAGAACAAGCAAAGACATGTAACGCGTTTCTGGTGCAGCGTGAGAAGTATTTGTTTAAGTTATGTATTTTTGATCACGGGATCGATCAAAGACAAATTGGCAACTTTGTGACGTATCCCCCCAATTTGATAATTGTTCCAACAACTTGATAAACATTCACTTAATTATAAAAAAAGGTTTCAATTATACATGCACCCTACATATAATAATTATACATATGAAAAGAGGAACACATATGATGTACATGTCAACAAAATGTTTAGTACGTAGGATGGAAGAGGACCTCACCATGGAAAGAAGCAAATTAGTGATATTTTTTTTGATCGGATTCTGCTCAAACCTGTTGCGATCTTTTTCTCTCACGTTCTATTTTTAACGAAACCAGTCGAATCAGGGTTCCCCCTTTTTTTAAACCGTTTTTCTCTCACATAATGTGAACATTACAGGCTATAATTCGAGAGGCTCTCCAGTGCTTTACTGAATCGTTGTGTGACACTTTAACGGACAAAAACAAAGATGGGTTTTTAACCTGATTTTTCACACTCAACACTTCAACCTCTCCCCCGCCCCGCCATCCCTGTATATTTATCTATCACGCGATAGTGGGACAATGACCCAGTGCATAATGACTCGCGACCACGGAAACCACGTTTCAGGCCACCGTGGACGAAACGCGATGGACGTGAGGCAACGTGGGGAACCGTATGGGCATACGTGACAGTCCTTGATTGCCGTGGATGCCGGTCCAGATTTTTAAACTGTCAAAAAAATTGCCACAGCAGTCTCGGTGCAATGAGAAACCTAGTAGGCCGTAGCAAAATAGGGTAAACGCAACAAAACATGACAGTACGTAATAGGCCGTAACAAAAGTTGGAGGCGGTCCGTAGTGGGACGGGAACCCTGTGTATTCCCCGGCATCTCACGGTTCTTTCAAGTTTTGTCACGTTCTGCCGCGTTTAGTGCACGTCAATGTTGCTTCACGGCTGCTGTGCGTTTTGTCCCGTTTTGCCACGATTCTCACGGCAAAGAACGGTGTATGGTAGCCGTTTCGTCGCGTTCAATCATGACGTGTCTCGGCGTGTGACGGTAAACAGCCCGGCGCGTCACAGCGCAACAAAACGCAACGTTCTACTACGGTCTGACACGGCGCGCCACGTCTTGGAGGGAGTTAATACAATCTGGGCCCAGCAGGGGAGCTTTATTAGAGTCTGAGTAATCCACGACACATTAAAGCATCTAAAATACAGAGAGTGAAGACCAAGCTTTGAAAAAAGAAGGCCAAGCTATGCCACCGAAGAAGCCAAGACGTACGAAGCCCCCCTCTCCAGTCCTGCACCACTGATGAGAACTTGAGAAACGTGAGGGACCCCATCAAAACGTGACGGGCCGAGAGGGAACGTTCTGGCATCCGTGGTAAAACACGGGCCGAACCGCAGTGCTCCTTGGAGCCTCCGAGACTCAGCATTCCCTCTCCCCACGGCCCGTCACAGATACTGTGGTAGACCGTGAGAAAACTTGGCAAGACCTAACAAAATTTGAATCCAGAGATAAAATTGGCCTAAATCCCACGGCGCACTACGTTTCGGGCAAACGGGGCTGTCGTGGGCACCGGGAACATAGTGTAATCTTCTCAGATTATGTTATTTATAAGGTTTACACAGCTTCTCTATGATTTATGACATCCGCAACCGTCCGTACACAGAGCATATGCACAGAGAGACTTAGGGCGCTCAACCTTCCCTCCCTTGAATATCGCAAAAGCGACATCATACAGGTTTTCAAAATCATCCATGGACTTTAATGCATCCCAGTTGATACCTTCTTCGAACACTCGACTAGCAACACAAGAGGCCACAGTCTGAAGATCTCAAAACAAAGATGCTCAACGAAAATTAGGCAAGATGTATTTAGCCAACGAGTCATCAATGACTGGAACACACTTTCTGAAGAGGTAGTCACTGCTACCTCGGTGAATGCCTTTAGAGTCAGACTGGATCGATCTCGAACACACAAGCGTTTCTGCTCCCCATATGAGTAGAATACCCGACACTGAACTGAGCCAGATAACTTATCAAGATGAAGACACCCAACTAAGAGAAGGAAGAAACACGAAATTTAACTGGAAGCCTGACTGCCGAGACGCAGCATTCTTCCAGAATCTCGGGTAAAGGTAAAAGGTAATGTATATTCTGCGAGGGAGCGTAGCAACAGAGAAAGAAGATGTTCTACCCATTGCATCGAAGAGCACATTAGAACGTAGATATTGTGCTGTAGCCTTAACTCATTATTCACTACATGATACGTGCTTTGTTTTGTTTTCTTCATTTGTTCTGCAATATGCTTGACGGATGCACCTGCTTGGAGTATTTCACATGTCCTACCTCATTTTTAATTGTATAAGCCTTTGGTGAAAGGGGTTAGTAGGAGAATGAAAAGAGTTCCCATCCTCTCTTCTCTAACTTTTTGTTACACTCATATTTGTTTTGCTGCCACCGATAATATTTTGGACGGATGGATGGTATTATTGAAACGTAAATTTCGTTAAAACACTTTATGCCATGACAAAGAAATACTATGGCACCTCGTTTTTTTAATTTTTATATATCTTTCTCTTTGTTACAAATAACAGGGTGCAGACATAGGTGAAACTTTTTTCGATTTTAATGGATGATTGCAGAAACTAATGTTTTGGATAAACAAGCATTTTACCTCGTCGATAATAATATTTATCAAAGCTAATTGGAAGTCACGTGTGGTTTATGGAATCGAGCAAATTTTGTGTACAGGAAGTTACAATAACAGTGCAATAAACCAGACAGTATCAAGCAGTGATAATTGCATTTGTTGTTCAATTTAGATATTTTTAATGTGAGAACTGTGGTATATTACTGAAGGTTCTTGATTCTCATACGAAAGGTTCTGGGTTCGATCCTCGCTCGGTGCTTACATCCTTCGACACGGTGTTTTGCCCAACTTCGTTCCTTTCTAAATACAGTCATTGCATGGCCCTCATGAACCCATTTTTTATACTGATATAGCTACCCTGGATAATTAGGAGCCCAATTATTATTATTCATTTCATTTAACTTTAGATGTATAATATATGAATGTTTCGAATCGGGTCCGTCTAAATCATTAAGCGAACACGTATAACTGACAGACTAAGTACCGCTTGACCAAATCATCTCCTTTGCTGCCGACTTCATTTCTCATTCGCTTTCAATATTGAACAAAGTATATGGGTTAACATCATAAGTTTCTCTCCTCAATCGGTGTGCCTCATTAGAAACCCATTCTTTTCTGCTCAAAACTGATCAGCTATGCAGATCGACCAGTGCCCATTTACAATGAATGCTAAATGTATGTAATAACAAAAATATTGTGACGCACAGTTGCATAAATCATTTCAAAATATTTACATATCATTCGGTAATGTTTGCACTATGCTAGAAATGAAGGCCTAGTTTCGAAATTGGTAATTTAATACCATATATAGGGGTTTCATTTCCTACTATGCTAACAAAGTAACATTCTTGTATTGTAACATATTTACATGTATACAGTTTACACATGTAGAAGAGAGTCACACACAATCACATGATATTAAATTAGGCAAGCTATCTTTTAATATCATCCATTGGTGTAATAACTCAGACAATGAGCGATTTGATATACATGTATCAATGTTTTAATACTAAGTAAATGTATTTTCAAATGGCAGATAAACAAGTAGCTCTAATGCAGGTTTAGGCTAAGCTATGGGCACGGGAACTAACTGGGTAAATTAATGAACTGTTGAAGCACCAAATGTCAGCTTCTTCGATCTGTGGGGGAAATGTCACAATTCTGTAACCAACCAAAATCTTGTCATTTCAAAAGCAGTTTCTTACATTGACTTAAGGAATTTATTCATTTCGATTAACCATTTCGTTACAGAATCATAATACTTATTGAAAAATCAAGATGTTGAAGTTACGCGCTCTATTTAAAATCAGTGGAGAAAGTTCAAACAAGATGAATGCGGACTGACTAAAAAGTCTTTAAAACTTCATTGCTGATTTCGTTTATATTCATTTGTCAGATCCTGTCATTCTCTTTTATTACAGTCTAAGTCGATAGAAAGTATATATTTATCCTGTGGTCATCTTCTAACTCAATGAGTTACTCTGAGGACATTGTGCTACTTTTGATCAAATTGTATTTTACCCTGCATTTCTAAGGATGTATTGCCATGTATGCATGTCTGGGGATTTTCCTACACCTACACTTTATATTGATGGGAAATTTAGATAGAGGCGATTGAGAACATTTCGATTAAATAGCAATGTTTTCAATGCAGGAAACACACAAACACACGCACAAAACAAACGCACACGCACGCAGACCCTTTTGCCGCCACACACTTGAAGGTTTCACCCACTTAGTTTTTTTAATCCTTTCCTTATATCAAAAAGGCCAACCCACATTTCCTCCAACACACAAATGCACGACGCACTCGTGTTTATGAAGCTCATAGAGAAAATCACAGGCTCAATGGCCCGAATTCACAAAGGAGGTTTGTCGACAAACCGAGGTTTATGTACGTTATATGACGCGTTTTGACGCGTTTTTTACAAACCTGGTTTGTAAAAAACAAAAGGAGGTTTGTCGATACAGATGCTCGTAGAAAAACACCTTTGTGAACATCGCATTTTGATTCGTTTCCTCTATTCGATATGTATCAAGATCAATCACCCTTGACGTTTCATAGTTCCTCTTATATTAACCGCGTTTGACCTCGTTCGTGGGAGTGAACTGTGAAACCAATGCAAACATCTATTGCTATTCAAGCACATTTATAGAAGAGGAATAGGGCCACTGAAAAACATCGCTCATTTTCACCTAGTTAGTTCCTTTTAAGGATAGGAAAATGTTTTCCAAATTAAATTTGTGACTTAACCAGAATAATACATACAGTGTGGGTGTTTCCCTCGATGTTTCCCGGTTAGATTAAAATTTCGTAAGAAAAATAATTTTGATTACCATTGTTTTGTTATTTTCTTTTAAAGCATGTTACATCCGTATCTTAGAAGCCCATCACCCACAATTTATTTTTGAAAATGTGTAATGTCGCGCATTGATGACCAAATATTCTTTATCAGCTTTTCAATTACTGAGCACTAGTAATTTAATTGTGTAGATAATAACAAAGTTAATAGTCACAATGATTATAATCATATCTAAATTAAACTATCCATATTGTGATTACTATCATTATTACAAGAAAAATGGACAGTAAGCAAATAACTACCGTTGGTGAAGGTGATGCGACAAACTATTACTTCCGAGGCGATCTGGAAGCTTCGTTTCGGAAAGATAGCGTATACATTCAGATCGCCGAGGAAGTGATAGTTTGCCCTCGCCTGAAACCAAAAGGTGATTATTTGCTTTTTATTCCACATCGGAAACATTTCACTTCTTCCGTCATTTTAGAGCAACACGTCATCAATTAACAGCTAGCAAACGGTGTACGATACGTACAGTGCATGCAGTATGGTGGTGTGACCATATAGCTCGCGCGTGACCAAAGTTCGCGCACTAACACTAAAAGCGCTTAAAGAGGAGAGCAATTTCGTAGCGTATACAATTAAAGTGCGTTGTACTGTGTAGATAGTAGCCTATCTACCAAGTGTAACGAACGTTTTGCTTCTCCCAGCAATGATGGGCGAACTATCTTTCATCACGTGCTCTACTTTTGACCAATCGTAGAGCAAGATTCTCAGTATGTGGAATATAATAGCGGATAAACAATAACGATATTTCATTTTGTTTTGATTAATATGTTTGCATATTATCAAGTTAACAGATAATATGTGCAGCAACACGAAGTAAGTTCAAAGTAATTCTCTTTTTGGGGGCAGTGAAATATGTAAAGTGGCAGGAATGTCACCTGGTCGCCTGGGTTGCGAGGAAAAGCGGTGAACAGGTATACATCCGCCAGAGTTGTCAATTATTCCCTAGAAATTCTGTAAATACAGTGTTCGCCATAACACCAAACGTTCGCCCATTTTCTGAGAAAACTCTAAATATATTAAAAATGTTCAACAATCTTTGGCGAATATGACTTTCCACCAAAATGGTCTGCAATTGTACACCACTGTCAAACATTATTTTTAATCGAAAACTCCAATTCAATTATTTACCACCCCCCCCCCCCCCTCCATCCAGAACGTGATGAAGAGTGGAAGAATAATTACAGAATAGTCAGCGATTACATCGAATGGTTGAAGAATAATAACAGAATAGTTAGCGAATACACCGAATGGTTGAATAATGATAGCAGAATAGTCAGCGAATAAATCGAATGGTTGAAGAATGATAGCAGAATAGTTACAGATTAGTTGAGGAATTGTGTAATCCATCTTTACTAATGTTACAGGGAACTGCCTTTGTTAATGTTTTGAATCCTCCGAGGAGGAAGAGGAAGGTTGAACCGTTTAAGAGAAAGATGATCGAAATTCACATTTATTTCCTTCTCACTGACACTATACCAAACAATAAACACCTATAAGAGTATACAGGAATAAGTAAATAAAATTAAAAGCAGAAAGAGTCGAAAAGCCCACAAAGTAAATATTTGTGTTAGTAACGCCCATTACACGTAAAACAAAACGTGAATACAAGAAAAGGGATTTAGCTGGTAGTTAAATACATTTTTGTCTTTCGAGAAAAAGTTTGCAAAGAGTTCAAGTTCAAGTTCAAATTTCCATTTTCAATAAGAAAAACACATATTATGTAAAATAGCTAGTAATTATACAAGTGTACATGTTTTTTGTCTTTACTTAGCAAAAGGCATAGTTTACATAATCAATAATTTAGTTACAAGGAATTATACGATAATCATTTCATACAATCTAAATAAAGGAGAAAAATTAAAAAAATGTTGCTGTTTATGTCAAATAAAAATGGAGGGATCCACTAACAATTCATAGCATGTAGAATTTGGACCCCTCAACAAATAATGTTATCACAAATTAACACAAATATACAGAAATCGTTTAAAAAACAAGTGTTTTCTCGACGGAGACGTCTGAAAAGAACATGTATCAACATAATTAGACGCAGTGTGGAAGCACAAGGGTAGAATTATGAACTACATGGACCAGATTATACTCCCAAAGGGGGTGAATGGGTGTGGACCGCATGAATGAAGGACAATGTATATGAAAATGTGGTTAGTACGTAGAAATTAAGAGTGTGATAAGAGAGGCACAGCGCGCTGAGAGTAACTTCTGCAGGCTGGATAATAAAGTTTGCCAAAAGGTATTAGCCAATAGGATATGCTCCAATGAAGGGGTGTGATCTCACGAGGATGCTATTCCTGGAATATTCACAGAATTTTAACAATTCAATTCTTCAGTTTTATTTTTTCTCCAAACAGTGTTAGTATCGATGTACATTTGCCACATCCGGCGAAATGTCGCCGAATGTTCTTGCAATTCGTCTGCTATTCGTCCAATAAAGTTTTTTCTTCTTCAAACTTTGCCTAAGTTTTTCGCCTGATATTCTTCAAAATACCTCACCTAAACGTGGCTCTAAGTCAATTCTTCAGATTTGGACTCTGACTGACTTGCAAATACTTTGCGGATAGTATATGGTAGCCCAAAACTCGTCAGTATTTGTGACGAATCGCCGTTTATCCCGCTATCGCCAAACTTTCGCCGCTCAGTGAAATACAATCTGAAGTATCTTTATACTTTGAAAATGGGATAATAGCCTATATATCGTTTTATTCGGGTAGCAAAATGGATGTATCCTGTCTAGTTTATCTGGATGACGAAATAGCATTTTACCATTACCATAAAAAAAGAAAACAAATTACTCGCTCACTTCGCGAAATTATAAACAGGATGGTTGATGTTCTAGCAAGAGGCCTCAGTCTCCTTGCGAAGAAAATGCGCAATTTTAACACACTTTTTCTTTGTTTGTATTCTAACAATTCAACATAAAACAGATTACCAAAGTAAACATCACATTATTTCACTTGCATTTGCAATAATGTTAATAAACCTGACTGAGCTAAGAAGTACTTTCTAACTATGTACTTTATGGTAACAATTGTACACAAATTAATATACTGAAAGGTGTGGCACACACACAACCTTAATGGAAATTCATCACTATACCTACAATAGTTTTCTTAAACATAAAATAAACAACGTTTCGTATTTTAATATCACAAACTAATAAATCCAAATGAATAATCAACCCCTTTGGCTCCTTATTCTGATCCTTCGACATTAAAAGATCAGAGGATGCGATAAATGAGAGAAGATTTTCCACAAGGAGGCAAAGAGGTTGGTTATTCAGTAGAATGTTCTGGACCTTGTGTGACTATGTTGAGTTCAAATTCAACAAAGCCAGAGTGTACTAGATGGGCATGCTATATAGTGGTTTCTGTAAACTGAGAAGCTATAGTTGTTTATGGAGAATCTTCTCTCATTTATCGCATCCTCGGATGTTTTAATGTCGAAGAATCAGAATAAGGAGGCAAAGAGTTTTCACTGTAGTTGTAGTTGCGTCCGACCACAACTACAAATACAGGGATAAACCAAAAGTCTGCATATGCATGAGATTAGCATATTGGTGCTGATTTAGAAGGTGGCTTAAAATTTCCCAAAATACCTTCTATGTTGTGAATTCTTACCTTTACTCAGGGAAGTAATTGTAGATTTTCAATGATGGAATCTAAGCATCCACGCAGCTATCCATCGTGACTTTATATGGCAGATAAAATATAGTAATCTAAACCGCAAGCAAAGTTCTGCAAACACGACCAAACTGTTCTCGAACCAGGCTGCAAGGAGAGTGATGTCTAGGTGGCAATTGTTTGCATATATATATGATTAGCATTATTGACAAGATCAACAAATAAATCAGCACATGAACTACGGCTTTCAAACAGAGGAAACTTAACGAATAAGCTCACTATTTGATCGTTGATGTGTCATGAAGAGGAAGTGTTTGAACAATAAGAACATAAATGCAAGTTCAAATAAAGTTATTTTACGTGGTTTATTAATTGTTTAAAGAAACCTCAAAGTAGGAGCCGTGAGGCTAAAATAAATTGAATTTACAATCCAAGAGTAAAAAATTAACGTCCATTAGAAATACTATACATTAAAATTTGATTGACTGAATACAATAATATACCAATAAAAATAACATTAGGTAATGACATCAACAGCAGTCCTTAAATCATGGCGGGTTTGCTGCTCCAAGTCCTCGAATATTGGTCTCATACCAATGGTCAATCAAGCTGTAGCCGTATAAACCCTCCCGCGATCAGAGGACTATTCCGTGCGTTTCGAGGACCTTGGGATCGACAGAGCAGCAAAGCCGCCGTGATTAGAGGCTAAATCAACAGGGAAATGAAAAGAAAAACACAATGAAATGAAAAGGACAGATTAGACAGATTAAATATAGAAGGAAAAACAAGATGAGTAAGAAAGAGAAATGGAAATCAATGTACGATAAATGCATAAAACCATGAGGATTAAACTTGGATCTACAGTTAGGTATTCAAATATTATACAAAATTCCCTCTCGAAGAAAAGAGAACAACCAAATTTGTGGGTGTCATTATCGATGAAAATCTAAATTGGAATTAACATGTACGTCATATAGCTACTTCTATTTCTAGGAATTTTGGTTTATTATATACAATGAAAAAAATAATCCCATGTCATACGCTAGTTATGCTTTATAATTCATTGATATAACCGTATGTTACATGTTGCAATTTAGTATGGGCCACCTGCGCCAAAACCAAAATCAACTATATTTATTTATTACGAAAGAAAGCCCTAAGTATATGTACTGGTTCACCATATTTATCTCACACAAGTCCAATATTTGTACAAACTTAAAACACTAACAGTATTCGACATACATTTGCTACAAAGTTTACTGATCAAGTATTTAAATAATATGCTCCCTCTTTCATTTCAATACTTTTACACTAGAAGCTCTCACCCTACCCGTAATTCCTCAAAATTTCATTTGGTCAACCCAAAATTACTTATTGCCCATAGATTCATCAGACACCATGGTCTAGCCCAATGGAACCCTCTCCCATAATCTATTAAATCATGTTGCTCCCTGTACTCATTTAAGGCCAAAGTTAAAACGTTGTTATTATTTGAATATTCAAGGAAAAATATATGTGTCAACTCTTCAGTCTTTATCATAATGTCATGTCTTCTTTCTTTCTAATCAGTGTCATTATCGTCATCATTATCATATGAGAATTAAGAATTATGTTATCCTGACAAAAGTGACATTTTCTTTTGGTATTTAAGATTGAGATACACCATACAAAAGGTGAATAAACTCTCTTTGAGCCGAGACCTAAAAATAATATGCTTGATTGTCGTTTTTCCATGACAATTTATGGCGACCTTGCCAGGACCAGAGTTTTAGGTCTTGTAGGATATATCACAGTATGTAGGTTGAATATCAATTATACTGTGCATGTAGGTTTTAGTTTTAAAAAGAGACGGATATTTGCAAAAAGATTGATTTTGTGGTTCGGTGCGGTGGGTCTCTCGCCACGATATCAGCAGTGCGTGTACTGTCAATAGTCGTACAGTATTTGCGGTGGGTGATTGGCGTCGGTATACGGGATTGTGTGTAGCGTGCTATTCCGATATTTAACTAAAATTATGTATTCTTAATGACAGCAAATGTATCCATTGTGAGAAAGTTGAAACCACTTTTCATTTTTATTACACCGTAAACTCATACGAACATTTTGGAAAATCCTTCAAAGGCATTTATATCACGTATTCAAGATAAATATATGTATACATGAAGAACTTCTAGTGATAGGCTATATAGTGGACGATGAAACTTACGATATGTTAAACCTAATTTGAACGTAGCACAATACACAGTCTATCGAAATTATATAAAATATTCATTTCGAGGTAAACAAATACAACGCGAATTATTTATGGGTTGATTTTAAGTTCATGGTGAAATCATATTTGGAAAGTTTAAGTAATTCTAGATTTGGAAAAGAAGGTGAAGTTCAAAAAATCTCATAAATGGTTGCTGTAAAAACTTGATTGCTTTTGTATTGTATGTATATATGTCATTGCTAATAAATACCTCGAAAGATAATAAGAATTTTAGTTTTTTAGCTGTGTGTGACTTAATCCAGGTTGTATGCAGAGGGATACTCTTTGGCATACTTTGATTTTGAGATGGGTCTTGATATTGCATGTCTATGTTTATGAAGACAAATGGTGAATAGAGTTTTCCATGGGTTTTTGTCTTGTCTTGAGATTTAAGCTAGACCTCTACAACAAGAGTATTGATGGTTGTCAGTTTTTTCTTGAATATATTCTACAGGAATTACTCCATACTTGTTGATACCCAGTTGTGATTTCGAACACAATGTTATAATGGTCAGTATTAGACCATGGGCCGAGGCCTGTTTCCTTGCTTATTTTTTGAATTCCGTGGTCTTCGACTGGGAAGTACCTACAAATTTGTCAGATATTTTTGAAATGTGTATCTGAATAAAAAATGATATGTTCCCACGTTTGAAACTTGAGCATACGGCAGAAAACAAAGAAGAAGTTTAGAATTGGTTGCTAGAGACTTTTCTCCTTAGCAACCATAATAGGGAAGATATTTATTGACATATTTTGCAGAAAATATGCTAATTGTGCATACAAATGTTATTATGAGAAGTGTGATGTTATGAATTGATGTTTATTCATATACAATTTGCATGTGTATATTAATTAGTACCTTAATTAATACATGTATACATATTGGTAAAAAGTCTCATAAAAACTAATATCAGTATGAATATATAATCAGATGCATTTGTGTATTTATCAAGGTTTCCAAAGGGATGGCATTATTAGTCACATGCTCCATACCCCCTTACCCCCTCCCCCTTAGCTTTCCTCACCCCCTACCCCCCCCCCCCCCCGAAACCAGCCCCATTAAGCGAAAACGTCACATAAACATACATTAGTTTCCAATCATACGATCAACAAAAGATGTTTTATAACTAAATTTCAAACCATGCTCATTCTATTATCCACACACAGCCACCCCTACCACACATTGATGTACATGTATATGCAGACAATATATAGGCAACCCAACTCATGAATGAAATTAATTACCAAAAATAAAGAAAGATTTGTGACATGCAAATTCAAATGCCCCTCATGCATACGCACACACAAGTCACACATGCCCCTATCATATACCCCCCCATCCATAAGCATAATTTCATATCATACTTCTTAAATATGATTTGCTATCTTGTTTTCTTGATGGATATTACCATCAATTTTTTCTCTCTGTGTGACCTCACATGAAAAGCAATGACAGGATAATTACTTACACAGGATGTTGTCATTAATCTCGACAAAGAGGGCTTCGTGAAACACAGAGTATACAATAAACTTACTAACGCTGATTTAGTGACGAAGCTATGACGGTTTCGAGAGACGGGCCCCTTGGTTGTTTAATTACAAGCATAGACATGCTTTCCTAGCATTCAGATACAAACCAAACTACCATCATATACATGCATAATTTTTAAGTTCAAGTTTCAAGTTTATTTATATTTCTGTCATAACATACACTACAAATATGACATGAATATAAAAGAGTGAACAGAATATGGCGTTACAATAGAAAGATGAGGTGACCTTGGTTAAGAGCAAGGCTTGTGGATTTAAGGTCCCTCATGAGTAGTGTATGAGTATGAGTATGAGTATACACACAATGACACACACACTCGCACGCACATCCACACCTAATGAATTGGCGTGATATTGACTTCTTATCCTTCAATGTGCAGTTCAGTGTTAGATGTGCTGATTTGGTTATCATGTTTATGTTGAGTGATTATATTGTGAAAGTACAGTAAATTTTACAGGATAGACATTGCTTTCAAATAATTGCTGGTGTTGTGGGCAATACGTTTATTGTGCAATATAATTTAGGTTGTATTAAGAGGAGGCGGACTGGGACACAGGACAGGGACTGAGATTGGCAGTCACGTAGCCAGAGTGTGATGTTTGAGGGGGGGGGGGGGCACATACATGTAATCGATCGACGTCCTGGGGAGGGGTCTAACAAATTTCAACCGATCTTGGAAATTTGTAGGAGGGCACGTGCCCCCCCCCCCCCGTGGTTACGTGCCTGGCAATTGGGTGCGCGTATACGGTCGCAATTCCATAACGGATGATTCCCGCCCCCAACTGGGGGTAACTTTAAGAATAACAAATAACTACTTAGGAGAGCCCTCAAACAGAAAATTACATTTATTCCAGGAAAAGCCTAGGCAATGGTTTGTGTTTTTGCTCGTTCTTAAATTGTTATTGTTATCATCATTTGTTTAAAATGCTTTTATCGTCAATATATGTTATCGTCTAGTATTGTGTTTCTGGAATAAAGACAATAAGTGAAAAAAAATTGCATTCACTTTGCGTGACGATTTTCCTCACTACCGTCACTTCGTGAAAACAAGGACGATTATTACAGAACCAACTTGGGCGACTTTTGCTCAATCAATAGTGATCGAACATTGTAATTGACATAATCTTGCAGATATTTTCAAACTCAACTTTATCTATAAGTTCTTTCTCTTTAATGTTTCTGTTGTTGCTAAAATGTATTTGACTAAAGACCTTGCTAAGGTATTGAGTCCTCATGGCAAATTTCAAGCGGCCCGAGAGGAAACATCCCGAAATTCCTGACGGCCAGTCTGCCTCTGGTACATGTATTATCCATTCACAATTATGTACACGATTCCAATTGCAAGAGTGGTTGCCTTGACTTTCCATGTCAAGTATTTACGGAGGGTGGACATATTATATACGCACGGGTGTATTAGTGAAATCTAAATTTATTTATTGAGTGTCAGGATTTATAGACTTTCAAATCTCGAACAATCTCAAGGAGAAGACATCAAAAAAGGACACTTACTCCTAGACTACCACTTCTGGACTACTTGCCTAAAAAGTATTCATCCAATTATTCCTAATAGAAACCTTTCTCAGCATGAAACTGAGAGGTAGTTTGGCATGGGATAATTGTCCGGAGTGACTTGCTCGAGGTACTTGCTGTGAGTGTATTGCCATCAGGGCTTTTGGGGTAGTTTTGCAAAAGGGGCTATTTTCCGCGAATGGACAAATGTTGTCTTTCTGTAGTATACAGGTCTGAAATGATCACCCCAGTATGTGTCGGAATTCCTCTCCTCTGCAATGAAAGGACCAATTATGTTTATTTTTTTCCGTGTCCAGAGGATGTGATGAAATAAAGATACTTTATGATTCAAGGTCAGTCATGTATAATGCCTGATTCCTGTGAGTATACCTTCGTATGAACTGCATACACAGAATAAGGGATTCGCCATTTTGAATTGGAGTTTGTGTTGTGATTGGTTTTAGATTATGCTATAATTGTTCTCGTGGATTAGGGGTTCTCTTGTTAATTCATGTTTTGCTAGCTTTGACAGCTTTGACAAAATTAATTGCAGTTTGTATACTTTTTTAAATTGCAATGGGAATATGAATATGTAATATTGAATCAAAACGATTAATAAAAACAATGTGAATACCAACTTCCCCTTCACCGTTTACTTTATTACTAAGCTTGATTGTATACGTTTCTCGTTGCGCACGATGATACAAGTGATAGTTACAGTAATGTTCTAATTTAATTTTCATGCGTGCGTTGTATCGGCATGATAAGAAATTAACTAAGCAATCCCACATTTGAACTAGCTACAATAAAGGGTGTCTCGGAAAAAAGAAACGCAAGTTTATATTCGTAAATTACTAAATAATCCTAAATTATTTGCATCATTATTGTATACATTACTGACAAGCTCGTTTTCCTTTATATCATATGACAAAAAAATATGATTATTAGATCACATATGACTGATTTAAGACAAAACGTGTCGATAATAGTTGTTTTGAAAGTCATATGATTTGGGAATACCAATTATCAAAACTCATCATGTAAAGTGTGATATTCTCTCCTTCCATTTTAGTGATTTAAAGGCTAGCCTTAATACCTACCTTTCACACTTTATTAAAACAATATCTCTCAAGTTAATCATGTATAGGGTTTAGAGATAGTTTACCTTGGGCGCTATAATTATGAAGGTAAGTTATATATATATATATATTTATAAGCTTTTCTATTATGTGCACATTAAAAAATATAATTCAGGATTATTGAGTAATTTAACGATACACTAGGGTCTCCCTTTTTCAAGGACATTATAAACAATGAAGTTTTTGCATACTTTAATAATATCAGTAATGAATACAACCAAATAATCAACAGTAAAGTACATTTTTCTGAGTAAAATACGTAGTAATATCAATTTCGACTAAGAAACTTTAAATTAAGAAGCACATGAAACTGTTTAGACAATATAATTATGGAACAACAATGTAAACTCAAGAACTGCATGTATTTAAGGTAAAAAGTCTCAAATCATAATATATTGTATCTCCTATGTTTGTTTTTTTCCTTCATTACTTCTTCTTAAATTGTCTATATTTCGTCAACCAACGCAGGAGTACATTTATTTTTCGACGATATTTGCCAAATTTGTTTGTCCACTGAATTTGGTGTCGCCAAGAACCTCTTGGTGTCGTTATATGGTCTACTTGATAACGCATTGGCGTTCTCTTACAATGAAATGGTTCGATTCCCGGCGGAGACAATTTGTTTTCAACCTTTGCAGAACAAATTAAAAAGAGGACAGCAATGGAGAACTTTGCATTAAGCTACACAACCGTCATTGTCTAATCTCCTTTCGCATTATATGTATATATATAAATCGTGCCATAACTAAAAATGACTTAAATGAATTGAACAAACTAATCATCGTACCATCACCATCATCATTGAACTTTTTTGATAGGGAGTGCCTTTCCTCTGAGTAATACACCACAAAGTATCATATAAAAACAATCTTCTGATCATGATTACTTCGATAAGATACAAATAAATTGTACAGATATAATTTTGTCATTGAAATAACAATTATGAACAAAATTAAATATACTGGGAGAAGGCGGATGGGGTGGGGTTCTTTGTGGTCTAGTGGTTAAGGCATTGGCGTTCTTAGCCAGTGACCCGGTTCGATTCCCGGCGAAGACAATCTTTTGCAACCTTTGCACACACACAAAATCAAAAAAGAGGAGAGCAATGGAAAATTTGCTTTGAGCTACACAACCATCACTGTCTATTTTCCTTTCCCATTATATATATAATGTCATGAATAAAAATGAATAAAATGAATTGAACAAAAATCATCGTACCGTCATTATCATTATTATACGTTTTTCTTCGAAATGGATAAACCTCTTCTCTGAGTAATACACCACAAAGTGTCATATAAACAAAATATTCTGATCATGAACAATTCAAAAAGGTTCATACAAATTGTACATATCTGTTTCGTCATTGAAATGTAATAATAAATCGAACAAATTAATAATGGGAAACAAAATCATAGTGCCATCACCATCATCATTATACGTTTTTCTTCAAAAATGGAAAGACCTCTTCTCTGAGTAATACACCACAAAGTTTCATATAAACAAAATATTATGATCATCAATACTTTGATAAGGTTCATATACATTTTACACATATAATCTCGTCATTGAAATGTAATAATAAATCGAACCAATTAATAATTGAAAAATATCATCTTACCATCATCATCATCATTATACGTTCTTCTCAAAAAGTGGATAAACCTCTTCTCTGAGTAATACACCACAAAGTATCATATAAACAAAATATTCTGATCATGAACACTTCGATAAGGTTCATACAAATTGTAAATACATGATTATTTCGTCATTGAAATGTAATAATAAATCGAACCAATTAAGAATTGGAGAAAAAAAAATCATCGTACCATCATCATCATCAATATACGTTTTTCTTCACTAATGGAAAGACATCTTTTCTGAGCAATACACCACAAAGTATCATACACAAAAAATGTTCTGATCATGAATACTCTGATAAGATTAAAAAAAATTGTACAGATATAATTTCTTTTTTGAAATATAATAAAGATGATAACAAATAGCAATCACCTGGTTAGCCGAATACATTGTGACTGAATGATGGTAATTGCAAAAAGCTCGGGGAAGGGGGGGGGGGGATTCTTTGTGGTTTAGTGGTTTAGGCATTGATGTTTACAGCCAGTGACCCGGCTCGATTCACGGCGGAGACAATTTTATTCAACCTTTGCAAAGAAATTTAAAAAGAGGACAGCAATGGGGAATTTTTTTTTATGAGCTTCACAATTGTCATTGCCTAACTTCCTTTTCTGTGTGGTTTAGTGGTTAAGGCATTGCCGTTCACAGCCAGTGACCCTGCTCGATTCTCGGCGGAGACAATTTTCTTCAACCTTTGCAAAGAAATTTAAAAAGAGGAAAGCAATGCGGATTTTTTTGTTTGTTTTTATGAGCTTCACAATTGTCATTGCCTAACTTCCTTTTCTGTGTGGTTTAGTGGTTAAGGCATTTCCGTTCACAGCCAGTGACCCGGCTCGATTCTCGGCGGAGACAATTTTATTCAACCTTTGCAAAGAAATTCAAAAAGAGGACAGCAATGGGGAAATTTGTTTTTGTATGACAATTGTCATTGCCTAATTTCCTTTCCCATTATATATCATGTCTTAAAAAAAAAGATAACAATTAATTGAAAAATACGTTTAAAAAAAATGACCTCTTCTCTGGGTCATACACTATAAAGTATGGTAAAGAAAACAATGGTATCATAATTAACAGCATCGATAAAATACATATTAATTGAAAATACATAAATTCATGATTGAAATATAATAAAGATGATAACAAATTACCACACCTGGTTGCCCGAATATGTGATGACGGTATATTGGTAATTGCAATATGATCGGGAGAGGGGAAAGGGACACAGTCGACACCCAGTCCAGTCCACCCCTCCCCTGCCTAGTATTCCATTGGAACATCATGTTCTCTTAAGACCTTATTCTTGCTTTGATATTATTGAATAAAAAGCCTCTGTGTTTGGTGCTACCCTCTGCATCCTTATATGGCAGCATCATTGTTGGTAGAAGTACCATAGTCGTTACCGTCAGTAGCTTTGCTGGAATTAGTTGAATCTAGAGTAACACTGACCGTGTCAGCATCCGTGGTGGAGAGAACACCATCACCCTCAGTGACATTTGCGACAGATGCATCAAGAGGGAGACTGACCGTCACGACATCGGTGCTTGTTGCATCACGATCCGTGTCCTTCTTCTGTTCCTCGGTGAAACTCTGGATATCTTTGCTCATTGGTGGTGTGACTCCTTCCTCCACCTGGCTAACATCATAGGTCGGATTGAACCTACACATAGGGTCGGGTTTGTCGTCTTTGGTAGGCAACAAGTAATTATCCGAGGCTCCTGGACGCAATTTGCTTATCACGCCAGATGACGAGGATAGCCCCGTCGAGCTTACCACACCGCTGGAAGTGCTTGCTTCTTTCTTTAGGAACTTGTCGAAACAAGTTAGCCCCCATTTCTTACGAATGAAAGGCTTCCGGACGCAATAGAGTAGAAAGATGAACAATCCTTGGAAGGAGTTCAGGACGACGAAGATTGGCTGAGCCACCTGTTATAATGACAACAAATTTGGCATTATAAATAATAATTAGGTATATGGTATCCTCTCTCATGTTCTTCAAATACTAGACATCTACAGAGGTATTGCTGGTGTATCTAATCATTATAACATTATAGTTCTCAAGATACTTCTTACAATAGATATACACCACGCAGTTGGAATTACCTGACTGAATAACGGGATTAAAAGAAGATATCCGGTAACCCAGGTCAGACCGAGCAGGAGCAAGATGCAGATCGCGTTCTGGACGCGTTCGATAGTCTCGCGACGTTCTACCTTAGCCTCTCTTTTCACCCGACCAGCGATGTTGGCTGACCGGAGCAACTGTCGAACCACCAGGACAAAGATGACAATGTTGATGAGGAGGATGATGGACATGGGAATCAAGAGACCACCGATTTGAGCCCAGAATTGTAGAAAGCATCTATTGATAGTAAATATGCATTTTTTAAATAGACTGAATTAAGTCAATCAATAATGACTATCTTAGCGATAGTTTTTTTAAAATGTCAATGGTCCTTGAAACATTTTAACTGAGAAAATGTCATTGTGATGATTTACCATCATCTATTTAATGGAAAGTCCAAGCGTAATTGTCCATACGCTATCAACAATATCTGAGATTTTAGTATGTATGGTGACTAAATTCGCTTAGTGGCCTTTATAAAACTTGGATCACTATACATACCCGCGAAAGTGATACTTAAATACCAATTCCAAATAAAATTGCGTACTTGCTAACTTATAAGTTACCAAAATACCAAATACCTAAAAACCAGATTAAATAATAATTATAAAAAAAAGGTTCTCATAGAGCGCTTTCCACCGAAGTCTCTGAGCGCTAAAGGCAAGCCTTGCCCTGGAATTGCATCCTACATGATCAATACAACCCCTGCGCCAGGTAAGAACCACGATAACGTACATAAATATAATTTTACTGAATCCGAAATTTGAAGATCATAAAGTATAACTAATGCTATGCAATCCAATATTCCAACTAAACTTTCAAACGTTACCACTTACAGATCATCATGAGCATAAGAGTCTCTAGCAATAGCTCCAGTAAGAACCACGATAAGTACAGGAATTCCTGTAATGACATACGTGTATGAGGAAATACAATTGTTTTAGTAATCCAAAATAAGCCTACATTAGTCGTGGGCCAAGCTCTATCTTTTCCCCGTTTTTTGTATAGGCCTACTTATGTTATTCTTCTGCTGTCCAGCTCACAATTTTTTTAACACGGTCATGGCGGCACTATACTACTTTTTTAAAAAGATAAAGATATCTCGATTGTTATACTATCCGGGTTTTCTTTGTACAAATCACATGCCATGTCGAATGTCGTTAAATAATGGTTATAACGAAAGAATTACACATAAATGGCAACATTTACGAATTCATGTGCACTGTTGGACTATAATCCGTTTGCAAAACCATGCATACACTTCATGTTAATAGTTAGCAATATTCCCATTAAAAAGATATAATGAATCAAATATCGTACCCCATGCAGCTAAGGAAGCCTTGATCATGAAATTCTGGATGTAGGTGTTAAAGATCTTCACGATAATGAGGTAGGTATTGTACCCTTCCACACCCATCCATGCAATAGAGGACAAAACGAAGAAGTGAACTAGGGCCGTCAGAAACCCACAGGGTCCAGCTTGGACCTCACGATAATCTCTGGTTGAATCGAGAGAGATCATGATGACAAATGTCGTGTAGAGACATAGCAATGTCAGACACAGACAGATGAAGATCTTGTTAGCCTGTTTGGTCCTCAAATCCCTATCAAGATTGGAACATTAAAATAAGGTTAGGAAAGCGTCGAAGCAATATTGTACCACACATGTACAAGTTTACCATCACCTGATTGGCAACACATTAACAAAAACGCCAAACAAGAAGAAAACGAAATAAAATCGAGGGGAAATGTTTGTAAATTGAGGAGATCACGTGGTTGTGCTTTACTTTTATACATGTATCTCTTTTAACACTGGACACAACCATCAGAATGGCCACGCGTGTTGAATATAAAATTATCTGAGTGTAACTATTTTAGGACGGTATCAAATGGGAGAATAGTACGCCAAAGATGTTCGAAATTAATATGCTTTTTATTCTCTGCAAACCGCACACCAAACGGCAGATGGTTTGCTTTACGAAGTTAATAGAGTATCAATGTAGAATATATTGATATGCTACAAACAAATGATTACTAATTGCAACCTATTTATGACTCTCGTCACACCATCCCTTCATCACCAAGCAAATTAATTCAAAAGCTTCAAAATAAAGTTGAAAATAAAACGACCAGAGACTAATTACACATTCTGTCTCATTTGTGTTACATTAATGATTGCATTATTTCTTCTTAATGGGCTCACTTGTTCCACAGGTAGGTTGCCAATGTGACAAGAAGACTGAAGATAGAAATACAGCATCCAATGTAAGTCAGGATGTTGTACGCCTCGATTAATGAACCCTCCTGTCCATGGATATCCTGTAACATGAAAGAAAATTGAGCCCAAACTGAAACATCTACTTCGAATGCTCAAATAAAACTGATTATTTTACGATTA
Source organism: Strongylocentrotus purpuratus (assembly GCF_000002235.5). Lineage (NCBI taxonomy): Eukaryota > Metazoa > Echinodermata > Echinoidea > Camarodonta > Strongylocentrotidae > Strongylocentrotus > Strongylocentrotus purpuratus. The sequence goes on along the minus strand of NW_022145574.1, from coordinate 516,428 downwards.
TCTCTCATAAAGTCTATGTGTCGTTAATTGAAAACTGAGAAATCTGGGGTTCATTATAATAGAAAGTGGTGACACCTCGTATTACTAATGGAAACAAAATAATATCACTTTACTACCTTTCACTCGAGACACCACACCTTCAAACTTGTTTTGATCTCAAGAGTGAAAATATTATTCATACCCAATTGAAGACCAGCATTACAGTGTGCTAATTATTATAAAAAATCATCTATAAAAAGTTAATTATTATACATCTTACGAAAGAGTGTTTTATCACAAATCGTTTGGCATCATTTTTTGTGGCATGTGTTTATGCTTGGATGCACAGGAGGCGTTGTTTGCGAAAGTGCAAAAATCGACTTGCGCCAAAGTTGCTTACGTGATGTTTAAAAAAAACAATTGGGATTTGGGTATTAATTCGGTCTTTGCAGATCCAAATAACATCCCTAACAAAATTAAGCATGCCACACATATCAAATATCGAATATATAATATCAACGAACATTTTGTGCGCGCGCGCGCGTGTGTGTGTGTGTGTGTGACTTTGCGTGTGACCATATGCAATGCATTTCATTTGATACATTCAACTCATTCTCTCACTCCTCTAATCCGCTTTTCACTGACCATTATAACAGCGAAGTTGGTAAGATGATCACACGCACAGCGCACGATCTCCTCATCAGAGCGATCATCGGATGATGTGATTCCAGAAACAAGAACACATCCATCTTGGGACCAATCTTCCTGCTCCTCATCCCAGAATGAACACATGGGATTCACGTATCCAGACTATAACAACAAACGTAAGACCCATAATAGAGTTAGTTAAAAAGACATAAAGGAAGAATTAATGACAACTTTGATTGGTTTAGTTTAAAGCCCATTTGTCATGAGGGGAATCAAACACAGGAGTAAAAAGAAAAAAGAGAAAATAGATTGCTATACATATAATGTTTACATTTCCCCCTATATATAAATATATATATATATAAATATATATATATATATATATATATATATATATATATATATCGTCACCGTTTTCACGAAGTGGCCTCAGTGGCCAAAATCGTTGAAATTTTTAATTTCGAGTTTTGACCGTTTTTGAGCAATGTATATAAATGTCTACAACTTCAGTAATTTTCAAAGTCTAATCTTGCTTAATTACGTCATACGTGACGTCACGAAACGTATCACAGGCGGTACAACTGGCAAACACCGTTTTCACGAAGTGGCCTCTTACGCGCAAATGTAGTCTGCTATTGATAATCGTACACGAACCGGCTCCGCGAAGCCTTTGTCACAGATGCCGGTGCTTCTGGCGGAATTGTTAGAGGAATCTGACAGCCCTAGGTAATTATTTTCACTTATTTTAAAACAATGTTATGCATCGTTCAATAATATCGTCTGTAGCAGTATAAACAAACTCATATTCTAAACGGATATCAAGTTACGAAATGGCGAGATAGGTCATTACAGTCCCACGCACTGTTTTCTGCGTGAGTTGTATTGTCGGTCTACTAGTATGCAGATCTAGTAGTACGTAGTACTCGCCTACTACTACTAGTACTATCAACAGAGTGCTACTAAGTATTAAGTAACACAGTATCTTAGATAAGCTTGAACATGTATAAGTGCAGGAGCAGTTACATGCAGTAACAACAATGTCACGAGTCACAAGGCGAATTCGCTGAAGAGTGAAGCCCAGGCCAGGGCGCGCAATTTTTTTTTACACGCTAGCCTGGCCATTTCTATGATAAACACCATTGAAACGACTAATATTAGTCTAGCAGCCTACATGCGAGGAGCATGATGATCAACATGTACATCGTGCATGACAATCATCAGATAAAGACATAGCTGGCCCTTTTAAATGAGACGGCCATCTCAGCCATTGGGCGATGGAATTCAAAAACTTAATCTATTTTAATTTAATTTAGAAACTTTACATTAATCTTGATCTAAGCTTGAGACACAAACGACCGAACGTTCAGCTAGAGAGCAATCAAGTTAAACTGCGGTAGGCCTAGTGCATGCCTATATGTAGGCTTTACCTCCAGCGCACTTTTACTAGTATTACGGCGAAACTGGCCAGACTAGCGTGTAAAAAAAATATTCGCGGCCAGGGCAGGGGAGATATCATTAATAATAATTTTACATTAACTATGTTAACTGATTAAGCAGTACCAGCCCAAGCCTCCAAGGCAAGGCCCAATTAGCCAAGGGCACATTTTGGTTAAAATTCAATGTCAATGTTGATATGACAATGCCAAATCATAAAATGGCAATTGCGACGTAGGAGTTGAGTCTAGGCTCGAGCGCGAGCCTAGAGTCTAGATCTACTACGTTAGTACTTACGTACTCCTAGTACTAGATTTAAATGTTACATGACCCCCTCGTAAGCTCTTTCCATGTTCATGTTATAAATACGAGACTGAGACTTGAATAGTAAAGCCAGGTATGCTTGAATGAATAAACAATTTTGTGCTTGCTAATAATTTAAAGGGAAATCCAACCATGAGAATTGAGATGAAGTGGCTTAATTTCAGCAAATGCAGAAAAATGAAGCAAATACATTTCATGTTTCTTCCCGGTTTTACCAGTAGAATAGCCGGCTGAGAAGACCATCACTAGCACTCCCAGTGGCTGATGTCTAAGTAGGAGTTTGACGTGGAGAGCTTTAAGCATGTTGTTGAGGTACTAATGGATGGGGGGGGGGGGGGTCAACCTAGCATAGGCTGGAGCGGCTTCTTATACACTTGGTTTTATGCTCATAAACGCATGCCTGCTCTTAATTAATTTGCTTTAAAGACAAAGATAAAGCTGATGGTATGGGAAGACGTCCACTACAAATTCCTCCCTCTTTATTGTGCATGATAATTTCATTTTGCCACCAAAGTTGTGGTTGAGCTACTTAAGGTGTACCTTTTGCCTTGGATGACAGGCTTTTTGTTTTGTTGGGGGGGGGGGGGGTTGCTTATAATAATAGTACTACCGTAGTTGCTTCTGGTATAGCGCACATGTCCGTCACGTTGTGAGGTGGGGGGGGGGGGGGGGAGTTAGCACTAATTTGGGTTGTTTCATCCCATGTTTGCAAGACTGAGACTTAATTATGCAAGGTCTTCTTAATTGCTTTAGATAATGATGTGCTTGCTAATAAGTTAAAGGGATATTCAACCGTGAGATGAAGTGGCTTGTTTGAACAAATGCAGAAAAATTAAACAAATACTTTTCATATTTTTTCATAGTTTACCAGTAGAATAGACAGCTGGGATACGCAAGAGATGAGGGACCACTAGCACCCCCAGTGGTTGATGTCCATGTAGGAGTTTGTGCAGCTGATGTGGAGAGCTTTTAGCAAATTGACAAGGTATGTGTGGTAAGGAAATTAGCTCCAAAAGAAAAGTTATAGATTGGGAGTTGGGCTGGCGAGGGGGAGGGGTCAATCTTTAGCAAACAAATGAACTATTTTCATTTACATAACTATGATCCATGGACAAAACTATGCTGGGAAGTAATTTTCTAATGTGCGCAAAGTGGTGGGGGTGCTAGGAGGGCCCTCCAAAGATGACGGGTTCCCAAACACTCAATTTTTTTTCATAAACGCATGACTGATCTTGCTTTGAAAGGTTTTAGGCAGTTGATGGTATTGTAAGGCATCAAACACAAGTTCCTCGCTCTTTAATGTGCGTGACAGACATTCATTTTGCCAACATGTCATGTTTGAGCTACTTATTGTGTATCAACTTACAAGATGACAGGCTTCATCTTATATTTTGTATTTTTCTTATTGTCTTTTTTTCATAGGGGGAAGGGGGTGAAGAAGGAGAGTTACACTAATTTGTGTTGTTTCATCACAGAAAAAATAAAATAATATGCATTAACCTGATGCCTGTAATTTTTTGAAGAGATGCGATTTTAAAATCATATCATCCCAGTATAGCTTCCTGTACGAGCTGTGTTGGGGGTTTTCTGCATCCATCATGAGTTATCAAATATATTCTCCTTTTAACCCAGCATCTTCACCCTCTGCCCTTGAACTGATTGCTTTTCCAATACCACGGTTTGGAGGTCAGACCAAACGACTGACAGACCGACCGACTGAATAGCTAAGTCCCCTCAGTCATCAAAGGTAAGTTTTAACCTAATTTGTTACATTTTATATTGTTTATATATGAAATATTTTTATAATTTTGACTGGCTTTAATGGGAATATGAAACTATATTGCCCAAATATAATCATATTGGCCGGGTCAAAGACGAGGGCAATATGGTTATGTTGAGGGCAATATTGTCTCATATCAACCAAAATGTGAGCCAGTCAATGTTATTATTATCAATTATCCTCTTCTTATATTTCAAGTATCACTTATACATGTATCATGTACAAGTACCCAGATGTGAAACGTATGGTAATATGCTCTTATATTACCCGCTGCTACATCACGCGTGTCTTTATGCGATAATTGCACCATAAATAATAATGAATGATATTATACGCTTGACTAACTTTGAATATTGATCCTTATTGAGTGGTCTTTCTGAAAGTTGATATAATAAAGTTTCTTTCAATCTGACAGACAAGTACATGCAAGTGCATTCATTGTTACTTACTGGGTTTATAACATTCATCACAAATTTGCTGATAACCTGCAGATTTTATATCTTCTTTAGATATGAACATATCAATTCAATGATTGACAACAAACCCAGTAATACATATGGAACCCTATCATATCATCTTCAGTGGTTGATAAATACTGTATAGATGTCCGCTACATTTTTTATTGAAATGGAATACAATAGTACCATACAGACCATGGAGTATGCTGTCACAATTTTTTAAACAATATACCAATCCTCCCAACCTAAAAGTGTTGAACACAGGAAAGCCATTCATATTTTTAAATAGGAGTTATACCACTCTGATTTCCTACCAGGAATTTAGTGCCACAATGTCACAAATTGCATTCTAAGTGAATAAATGGTGCAACAGTATTTATAAAACAATTGCAAATCTGCTTTTCTACTCGGTGCATGCTTCGCTTTTTTTCTGTTAAAAGTAGACCTTAAATTCATATTCTGATTTTCATTTATAGTTACTGTATATTTCAAAATATCAATTTAGGACAGAGTAAAACCACTTTTTATTTAATACCTGTTTCTAGGTTTCATTCCTGTTTTATGAAATAAAATTACTATGTCCTCTCTACTTATCATTGAACAGAGTTATTGATAACTTGATTGTAACAATCTTTTGTCAATTACCTCTTAGGATGGACAAAAATACAGAAGTTATTGTTAGGTGGGATCGTGATGGAGAGATCAATTGTGGCAAGAAACGAGATCTTCGATATAACGGAAGGCTTAGGGTGGGTTCAAGAGTCACTATGAGCTAGATGGATGTGGACTGGACGGGGACTGCAATGCTGACAGGAGACTCTGACTCCGAATGTGCCTCCATTTAGAGGTTTTGTGGTCTAGTGGATAAGTCGTTGGACTGTGGATCACAGGATCCATGGTTCAAGTCCCGCCACAGCAGTAATGTCTTTTGGCAAGATATTAATCTACATTTGCCACTCTGCTGTGAGCACCGAAAGCGGCTGCCTAGCAGAGCCAGGGTAATAGTTGGAGCGCCTTGAGCATATTGTTATTATTATTTTGACAGTGACAACCTCCCTCCTTCCTCACTAAGAACAGCACAGACTAAGGTCATCCATCATATGAAAGTTGCATGTAAGAAGTTTTAATCCCATAAACTTACAGTGTTGTATGTTTTTAGAAGGATTTGGCATGTAGGACTAATATTAATTGCTAATAGTTTATATTTCAAAGGGCAATCCAACCTTTATAACAAGTTGATTTATGTTAAAGCAGAACAAAATGAGTGTAATAGACTGGTGAAAGTTTGAAAGAAATCAGACATAGAATAAGAAATAATGTTTGAAAAGTTAGATTACAACATCTATGTAAATCTCAGATCTGCAATTTTATGAGGCAACAGGGACGTATGCAGCTGACAACTTTGTATGTCATACACAAAAAATATAAATAATTAATGATTTTCTTTTAAGCTCCTCTTCCATTGTGGCAGTACTCAAACTATATTGTAACCCTCCCTCCCCCTAATCAGTGGCCTTGTGAATTTGCATTTCAGAATTTTCCAAGAACACCGGTACCCCCCTTCTTTATAGAGCTACCATGTTGTATTTTTTGCCATGAGTGTGGGCTACAGTTAAATAAGTTGCAATTTTGATATTCAAACATGATTCATTACACCGGAGTGTTGGCTCAGTCAGTAGAGCGTCCGCCTCACAACTGGGAGGTTGTGGGTTCGAATCCCGGCCGCGTCATACCAAAAGACGTTAAAAGATGGGAGTTGTTGCTACCTTGTTTGGCGTTCAACAATAAGGGATAGAGCAACGTCGATCTGGCGCTGCTCAGTGGCTGCCGGGCTCACGATCAATTGGGCAAAAAGAATTTCCGTTTCGGTTTAATAAAATTTTGAGTGAACTATTAGGCTATTATTATCATTATTATTATTATTATTATGATTTATCAATTTTTAATGATTGTACATGTAATTGTGAAATGAACTGTACAAAAACGATTCCAGTTACTGTATATTGCAAAGAAATAAATGCAGTCATAATCAAGACGAAAGTATTAATCTTAAGATTTGATTGCTTTGTGCTATTCAACGTTTATTCTTATTTAGTTAGATTTGTTTATAGGAGAAATGTGTCTGAGAGAGTAATGTACTAAAATGATAATGACTTATGTGACAACAAAGAGGGGTAATAAACGACAAAAAGAGAGATAAAGAGAGAGAAAGAAAGAGAAGGAGGGGGATGTTCTTGTTTGCATGAGAGAGCTAGAGAGGAGAGAGAGAGAGAGAGAGAGAGAGAGAAAGAAAGAATTGAGAAGAAGTTGTACATAGTGCTTGGTGTGCCCCCCCCCCAAAAAAAAACAAGTATACAAATATGCTATTGATCATTGACAAAAATATTCAATTAAACTTAAATCACATATGAAGCAGGACAGTATATACAATTTCCATATCGGGCATTCAGAGTCACTAACAAATTATTGCATTTCCTGCATTATGTGAAGGATTCAAGATGAATTTCTGGATGGGGCAGAGTGATGCGAGTCTAACATTGAATATAGTGCTGTGATTTCGAGGAAACAGAATCAGCTAGGTATGACAAATATATTTTTATGGGTTGGGGGGGGGGGGGGGTACGCAAATGGGCATTGCTTTGCACAGCGCGCACGTCAACTGGGACGGTTCGTAAAAACGAAATTTCACATAACCAACAGGGGAAACGGGGCCGCGTAAGCTGCGGGGCCACTACGTGAAGACGAGCCTAAGCGTGGATGTCAAGTTTTTCGTTTTCACGAACCGTCCTCTGACTGTCCTCTGTGATTGAGGTCTAATTATTGTTTAAATAAACATTATTTCCACGTAAAACTTATATCATTTCATTCTGTAGAAAGTGTACTATCAAGATATCCAAAAAAATGAATACCATCACATACTTTTTTCCCGTGAAAACAGCGATTGTAAAAAAGTGAAACTTTAAACGCGTTTATCTCAAAATTTGTTTCTGTACGCTAAAACGCTCTTGGGACACTTCGTGAAAACGGTGACGATATATATATGTCTAAAATGTAATTATCTATAAATACTGCTAATGGCAGATTACAAAATAATAAGTGTACTTTGTTAAACAATTTTATAATGACATTTATTGTAATAGGTCTTACCATTATTGTAGTGAAGGTAAAGTTGATGAACTCGGTCAATGCTGCAACTTTCCCTCTTCCAATACTGAGAGAAATCACGGGAGAGTTAGCCGATCGATTGAAGTCTTCATTAGCTGCACTGAATGTGCGCAATGATTTAGAAATAAACAGGGCTGGAGTTGAAAATACATTGAAGTTGACCCGGACATATTCACCACTGCCATTCGACGGCGATCCTGAGAGTGGGGCCGTGGACGAAATGACGGATGCAACTGAAGGTGGAATGTTCACCTGAGCGATGATGCCTGGTCTTGTAGCAATGACGTCATCGCGGTCATCTTGGGTCGGAGCATCGATTGTAATATTGGCCTTGGTCAGGTCTGAAGGACTGGATCCAGCTAGCGAAAGCACAAGACCACGCATTATGTCGTCAGCAGGTACACTCTGGACCTGTTATGTGAATTCGGATTTCAATTATTATTACTATCATTGCAATGACGAACCTTCGTCATTGCCTTGTTTTCGTTCACATTCTGCCCCATTCTGCATTAATATTCTCCTCCTTGTTTTCGTTTTCTTCCTTATCGTCAGGAAATCGCATTCGTTTTGCACGTAGTGCTTGTAGTTACGTACTTTTCTCATGTCCTTTTCCTTTCAAATTTTATAGGCATAGTCTCTAACATCTCATCAAGGTCACTACATTCTTCGATTCTCAAAATCACTCATGCATAACCGTCCAGGCGCCATTTTGTCCGTTTCTGGTCCATTTTAAGGCCTTTCTTTCTTCCTTCCTATCTCCACTATCCTAGATCCTATAAACTTCTAACAAACTCCTCTAGATAGTCTAAGAGATGTTCTTTCATCTGCGACGTATAACCTGACCTTCAAAATGCCATCTTCGTACTCTAAATTTAAATCTGAAACCGATTCCGTCAAAAATCTCTCAAATTCTTGAAAAGTTGACCCCTAAATAATCTAAAACTGCCATAACTTTCTCATATAAAATCCGTTTTGTATTTAAATCTCACAGTATCTTTATCTCATGATTGCACATAGCCATGCCAAATTTCACGCTCCAATGACTTTGCAAAACATAAATCGCGCCCTCTAAAGTTTTGGGAATTGGCTTTCTTTCTGTGGCCGTATCTCCATTATGACTTGGCAGACCCGTACCCTTTTTGGGATTTAGATACTTGAAGTTATGCCCTTTCCGGCCATATTCAAAATTATATACCCTATCACTGACCTAATTTGAGAAAATTGCCCTCCAAATTCGCCATTTTCAGGAAAATTGAGAAATAACTTCAACTTGCTCTAAAATGGCGATCGTTATACCTACATCAATGAAGCTTGGCAGACACATGTATCCATATACGTGACAACTGTCTGCTAAGTTTAGTAAATTGTAATGCCCTCTTCGCAAAGTTATCGCCAAAAATGATGAATTTACTATGCTTTACGTAATAGCGCGTTTGATGCGTGCAGTACGTTTTGCGCAGATGACAATGGTTTTAAACTGACCGCACTGAAGTGCCCTTTCGAATGGTACCAAGTATGGTATATGTTCACGCAGAAAATTGTGAGTAAATCGCATTTGAACAAGGGTCACTATACGAATTCCGCCGAGTTTCCGCCCTATTACAACACGTTTCGGCCATGACGTCATTTTTTTTTTGGTGTTAGTATGGGTGGCCGTTCGTGCCAAAGCACGCGTCGTAACATGTTCATCATGCACCAAGTCCTATTGGTTTTGCACGCAGTGCTTGCGAGCCCTTTCTAGATCCCTTCCTCTACTCCAATTCCCTTCAAAATTTGAAGGCGTAGTCTCTAGCATTCCTTCAAGGTCACTCAATTCTTCGTTCTCCGGAAACCTTCATGCGTGACCGTCTAGGCACCATTTTTTTCCGTTTCGGGCCGTTTTGGTGACCTTTCTTTCGCCCTAACTATCTCCACTATCACAGAAGCTACATACTTCTTACATATTGCTTTGGATAGTCCGAGAGTAGCTCCTTCGTTTGACACGTAGAAACATGGCGTCATTGCACGCACATCGTTGTGACACGATTGCATTTCTAGTTATTATTATTATTATTCGTATTATCATAATCATCATCATCATTATTTCTAATATTACTATCATTAAAATTATTATTATTAATGTATTATAATTCGGTTGTATTTACAAAAATATCAATATTACTATTTTATTATTGTAATTATTATTAAAAATGGGGAACTGGGAGAAGAAACCTTCGCTTTGAACTATTCTCCCTTGACAAATTCGTTAAAGCAGATCAGTTGAGGTGTTCAAAAGTAATCTAAAATCATTTATATTTGGATTGGAATATAATTAATCATTCCCTTTTATTTCATTTGTCAGTATTTGTATGAAATCCAAATGTTTTTATTTGATTTCTCCTTCGCAATGGCGCATTACAAATCGAATATTATCATCATCATCATCATTATTATTAATATTATTTGTATTATTGTCAATACTATAATTAATAACCTATTTCATTAATATTATTTTAATTCTTTTTCTATTAGATCAATTGTTATCATTATTGTCATCATTATTATTGTCATCATTATTATTATTATTTTTATTATTATCGTTATCGTTGATGATTGAAAATGAAACGATTGCAACCATGCACATAAGTTCAAGTAAGGCATCCCACAAATTCAAAATATAAAGAATCATGCACACATAAATGCACAAATAATAATGTTGTTTGGCAGATCTACACAACTGCATGAACAAAAATGGTGAAAGTGTCGCCATAGATAAATGGCATTGTCAGGTTTTTAAACCAAATATTTATTTTAAATATGCATGCAAACAATTATACAACTTGGAAGTTAACTTTTATATTAAGTATACTGGAGGATTTCAAATGATTTTCTCGTAGCCTATGATATAAATATAAAATCACCTGTACGGCTATATTTGGTTGCTGAATGAGGAGCATCCCACCATCGGCAACATCAGCACGACTGATTTGTTCCTCAAAAGCCTGGACAAATTTACTTATTGCCCCATCTTCTGCCTCTGCGGCTTCAAGTTCCTCTGTTTCTACCTGAGCTATATTGCTCACAATACTCGTTATAGAGTTTGTTACCTTTCAATTCAAACACAAAGGATGAAAATGGTTTATTCTATAGTAGGATAAATTTGCCAAATCTCGGAAATGAAACTGAATGACGATAGGATATTAAATAATTAAATAACATGAAAGCCTTAGCACAGCTGTTCTTTTAAAGTCGTTACACAACTTCTGGATGAAGCAACTGCCAAGGTGTCAACATGATATGAAAGGGTAGTGAGAGACCTACATCTGTCATAGAACGAATAAGATATTATACCAAAAAAAAAAAGTCTGATACGGGGCAAGGATTTAGTAAATTCTTAATTCACAGTAGTTTAGCTTTAAGGCGTCCATTATTATTAAATTCGATTATGATATTTACCGCTTTCACATCTATGGCAATTTAACACATGTACCAAAAGGAAGGCTCCAATTTGTTTACCATTAGATGATTATCAGAACAAAATAAAATAATTAAATTCATATTCATGTTCAATATAATTGGTCTGGCATCGTGCAGAATACCTCTTCACTAGTAAGATTTTGCTGCACAATGTTTGATGTTATTTCTGCCACAAACGTGATGTCATCTGATGTGATATCTTCGATGTTGGAAGTAACAGACGATACTTGCTGGCTCACTTTACCTGCGTTTTCTTCATCTACGATTACCTAAATTTGAGAGAAAAATATCATTGCAGCATGTTTATATTGAGTGATATGACTTTCTCTCCTTTACCCTAATGAAGCAGAGGTATTTCAAGGATTTCTAATATCGGGGGGGGGGGGGAGGGGGCATTATGACAGGGGCTGCTTGAGCAGGGGGCGATGGGGGGGGGGGGGCATTTCGTGACAAAATATTTAGAGGGGCATAAGCGGGGGGGGGGGTAATGAGCACCTTTTTGTTTTACTAAGTACCCCCTTTCCCCTTGAGGAAGAAAACAAAGGGAAGAAAAATGGAGAGGAAAATTGATACACATATTGAATTAGTATAATGAACATCATGGCAACAAAACTTTTTCATCATTTAGCTTCGTTCATTATTTTTCGCAAAATTTTCAAAACTTACCTACTTTGCAGTTTTACAGTATTAAAATGGTTGGGAAATAAGTTGTTTGGAATATTTAAACACTTCAACGGATGAAGTACATGGTTTGTTTAAAATTAAAATCAAGTAAAAAAACACATTAATTGTCATAATTATCAAATAATAATCGTCTTTTTAAAATGTTCTGGGTATAAAACATTACAAGTTTTCTATTGTTTTTTATGTAGGATGAACCAAGGATGGGTCTCACTTAGTGGAATAGGAGTGTAAACCTTCTTAACAATGACAAAGATCAAGTGATTTTGAAATGATTATTGATTCATCGACAGGCTAACACACTAGCAAATGGAGAAAATGCACATTTTGATTGACATATGATCAATAATTGTAAGTTGACACCCCTACCGTTGGTCCGAATTGCACAAATTTGGTATCAAAATGTGCGGGGGAATTGACAGAAAAGGAAAAAAACATGGATTTGAAAATTAAAGGGGTTAAGACGCAGCGCAAAACATTCTTACTCATTAGGGTTAAAGGGATCGTTTAACATTGTTAAATCTGAGATACACGGCTCTACGTGTTATCAGTGTCTGTGATATGGTGTAATATTGAAGCCCTAAAAAAATTGCGCTTCAAAATGATCAAGAAGTGCCTCAAAAAAGTAAAAATCTTTGAGTGACCGGTTTTACCCTACTCGTTTTCCCCAATAGACTGTAGTGTTATGAAAACCGTCAGGCGAACGGTTTTCAAAATTTGTAATTCCAATCATAAATATCTTGATAATCAGACAGGCGATCGGCTTGTAAAAGTCATGGGGTTCCTGACTGACCTAAAGGTTTATAATTATCATTGCATCATGAGCTAAATCCAGAATTTTATTTCAGAATCTGAGACAAAGTTACCGGATCCCTTTAAGGTAACATAAAATTAGCGAACATGTTTCCCTTGAAATCACAATTGATCAGGTTTTCATGATCAGTGGCATGTCAAATATACTAAAAACAATTGCATTACATATGAGGGTTCTTAAAACAAGTCTCTTCTTAATGGTTGAAATTTGAAAAGAAAATTCCAAAAACCTGTGCAATTTCGATGAGAATATCTGTGACATTTCTAAATGGTCCGCAATTATCCACAGGTTGCCACTGGCTCTGGGTAATACCATCGCCGATACACAGAGCCCGTCCAATCGGTTCATTAACTGTTCGGTATAAAAATGAAAATACACATATATTTATTATATCAAAAGCACACTGGCAAACAATTATTACCAGATACAATAAAGAAGGGGACATACTAATGAAGTAAAGAAATTCCGTCTATGATTAAAATTTCCTCAAGTAATTCATGACTCTGGAACTTTTCAAAACATTCAACTACACTTGCGGATCTTGAATATTATTGTGGTCGGAGGGCTGGAGGTTTCGGATTCCTGCATTCATTGTATACGTGACCCTCGCTTTAATTCATGTATTGATTTCATGAACACAGTTTAGGGGCTTGAATATCTATGAGGAGGGGCTTTTAGACCCTAAGCCCCTATCTTGATTCGCTAGTGTTCAATAATGGAGTAAAAACAAATTACATCGGTTGAAAATCGTGGTATTAAAGCTACTTTTGAATTGATATTGCGATCTAATGAGTCATTCTCGATCGCGCAGTTGCCATTCATTAAAGGGAGTGTATCATGGCAAATACTGGTTAACGCCGTCTACGTCTTTTTTGGACAACTGCACGTAAACGAATGTACTTGATTAACTGGGTCAGCGCGCTAGCGTTCGCGAAACAGACCGAAGTTTTCCCCACGCTTCGGTTTCGCGTACGTTGCACGCATGTGGTGAATACTGCGGTCGCTTCGTCCGTAGTCGTATTATACCCGATTGGGCCCGCGCCATATCTGAACAAGCTAATAGGGAAATTATCATATTGATCGTACGCTTCCCCAAATTAAAGATGAACGAAAGACCCTCAAAACAAACCTTGAGTAGTGTTGAATGGACACATTCCTGTTGAATTTGCCCATGTTCCGTTTTCACCCACCGGAAATTCGACTTTTTCAAAGCGAGGAGATATCCAGGAGATATTTTGGCAAATAGCTACACAAAAAGAGTGAACACAAATTATTTAAAAAAGGTCTCTAACAAACTTCAACTCTATGTTTGTTTATTTGATTTAAAGGGAATTGCTGCAAATCGTGCAGGTATTCTTTACAAGAAATGGCCTAGGCTAAGGAACAGTAAGGAACAGTGGCGTACGCAGGATTTTTTCAAGGGGGGGGGGGGGGGTTAACATTTTGTAATCGGGCCGAAAATTTCACAACTACTCAGCCAGCCGCCGAATAAGCGGGAAGGGGGGGGGGGGGTAAGAGGACACTATTTTATTCATTTTTTTGTCTCGAAATTTGAAAAATTGACATTTTTCTTCGTTTGGGGGGGGGGGAGGGGTAAGGTCACCTTTTTTAGGTCAGCCATGGGCATGATTTTTTATTGATTTTTTATAATTAAAAAAACAACAACAAATAAACAAACAAAAAATCTAAGGGTGGGGGTGGGGAAGGGGGGTTTTAGGGGGGGGGGGTTTCCTACAAAATACACACTGACAAATACCAAAGGGGGGCGTTCAACCCCCCCCCCCCCCGTGCGTACGCGCCTGCTAAGGAAGTTTAAACATGCAGTAAGGCCAATGCGCCATAATTTAGACAGATAGGTGAGAAGGCGAATTGCCAGAATTTGTCAATGCGCAATATGTTAAAGTTGAGAAAGCGAGAAGGAGTGTATCAACAACCTGCTAAGGCTTCTTGTTTAAGCCGAGAATGCGAGACTTGTCGAACTTGTCGTCTGAAAGAAGGCGTCTAAGCCATGTTTAGCAACTCGTCTTCTTGTCTTCTCAACCTTCGTGACTTTTATCTAATAGTCTTCAACCATTTTCGTCTAAAACATGATCCGGGCCTTAACGACTTTGACAACTAGCTTTCCCGCCTTCTAGGCCCTTACAAGGTGCTTTGGCGAGTTAAATAGGTCGTATTCTCTCTGCACGTTGAAGCTTTCGTATACAATGCAGAGAACTTTGATCACTATAAATAAAAATACAAATTATTTAAAGAAGTACTTTAAAATGAAGGGCCAACAGGCCGCAGAAACAGACAACACCCGCGCAAAAATAAACACATACACACCCACCCACACATACGGAGTCGTACACGTGTGTAAATATACCAATGTATATACATTTATATATATTTATATATCCTTTACGTCAAGGGTGTCGATTTGTATCCGTGGTTGGGGGGGGGGGGGATGATAGGTGCCAAAATATTTTCGGCAATGGATCAAAGCAACCAAGGATACAAGCGTGTGGCAGGCTGCACCCCCTCCCTTCCAAGTCCCACATGGGCTTGATACCTGGATTATTATCCTCTCAAGCGCGTATCCAGGATTTTATTTTAGGGGGGCGTTAGTGAGCACGCGAAGCGCGGAAGTTTGGATGTTTCATTAAATCATTAAAGAAAGAAGACGATTCGTTGTCGTTGTACCGTTCTCGACTCTTAATCCTTGTGTGAATTCAGCCCCCCCCCCTCCCGCGCGAAGCGCGGAAGCTTTGACGTTTCATTATATTATTAGAGAAAGAAGACGATTCGTTGAACCGTTTTCGACTCTTAATCCTTGTTTGGATCAAGTTCTCCTTCTTCCGCGCGCAGCGCGGACGCTCTCACGTTTTATTAAATTATTTAAGAAAGAAGACGATTCGGTGAACCGTTCTCGACTCTTAATCCTTGTCTGAATTCAGTTCCCCCCTCCCCCTCCCGCGCGAAGCGCGGAAGCTTTGACGTTTCATTATATTGTTAGAGAAAGAAGACGATTCGTCGTACCGTTCTCGACTCTTAATCCTTGTCTGAATTTAGTTCCCGCGCGAAGTGCGGAAGCTTTGACGTTTCATTGAATTATTAAAGAAAGAAGACGATTCGTTGTACCGTTCTCGACTCTTAATCCTTGTCTAAACCTTTTTGACGTTTCATTACATTATTAGAGAAACGAGACGATTCGTTCTCGACTCTTGATCCTTTTACTTCCTACGTCCTCTTCCTTTCTTCTTTCTCTCTGTCTCTTTTTTTTAGGGGGGGGGGGGGGGGGGGGGGGGACCTCCCCCGCTCCTGGCTTCCGCCTGTATCCTCTCTGTCTTTCATTATTCCTCTCTCCCACTCTCTACTTTTTTTTGCACTTTTGCGCTTCGCGCTTAACATTTAGCTCGTTGCTTTTTAACGCTGCGGCTTTGCATTTGGCGCACTGCATTTCTATGATGCTGTTGATTGAATAAATTGAATAAATCCATCATAGAAATGCAGTGCGCCAAATGCAAAGCCGCAGCGTTAAAAAGCAACGAGCTAAATGTTAAGCGCGAAGCGCAAAAGTGCAAAAAAAAGTAGAGACCTGTACAATCATCCCCCCAATAATTCACCATCACAAAAACAAATGAAGAGAAATTAATGATGAGAGCCCGATGAGAGTAGTTAATGGTTATTACTCGCAAAATGTGTAGATGGAATTATGGATGGTCATCTTGCGAGTAATAACCATTAACTACTCTCATCGGGCTCTCATCATTAATTTCTCTTCATTTGTTTTTGTGATGGTGAATTATTGGGGGGATGATTGTACAGGCCATCCCCCCCCACCTGAAATATTGGGGGGGGGGGGATATATCCCCCATCCCCCCCGGGGGATCGACACTTATGCTTTACGTCGTGTAGTGAACAAATTGTTCATTAAATAGACATGGTCATTAGCAGGATATTTTCGTGTCCTGTTTGAACAAAAAAAGTAATGCCCTCTACGTACGTGTGAAGGCATGTAGAGGAAACCGACAAGAAACAAATAGTTACTCACTAGTCATTAGTAATATTGGTTGTATTGTTTTTAATTGACGGTTAGGGTGAGGGTTGCGGTTACGGTTTAGGGCTTGGTTAGGGTAAAGGTATCTTGCGTTTTTAAAACTACCTAGCGTACCGATGCCACACGTCCAGTTAAGTGGCGAATTCGGCATATCCCAATCCACTCCCCTTCGGAAGCCAAGTTTAAACAAATGCTTGCAATGAGTGGTATCACGAAGGCGGGACAAAACAAAATGATGACCCCTGGTTTTTCGCGTCACCTACCTGTCATCCCATCAATCTAAGGATACCCCACGTCCTTATACACAATAAATTGACTTTCACAACTACATGTATATGAATGAATTTTGTACCGTTATCTTGAACTGAAATGGTGTTTGAATCGAGAAAACCGTCCGATTCATTGGCTAGACTGTCAAGAGATAGACCAATAAGATCTTGTGTCTCCGTTGCCGTCATATTAGTCCGCTCGATGTAGATATTCATGTCAGCTTTGACGCTTCCTGGTCTTAGGGCTCTGCATACAACTGATAGACTCTTTAAACCAGAACTGGTTCGGACGCCTTGCTCCACCTTTATACAGATACAAAATAACAAATATAAAAGATAACACGTTTAATAGATATTTCCCCTTCTAAGACTGATACTCTTTTGTAACTCATTAAAGAATACGTCATAACCGTAAACCCTTCGCATGCAACATTGTGTCCATACTGTATTCATAAGAATATACTTATGATAGAATTGCATTTTTGAAAAAACTTGTAGAACTGAATGAAAGTATCTGTAGCGTAAGTGTAAAAAAGGTAATGTGAAAGAACTGAGATGACCGTTTAAATGTTTGAACGGCTTTTGCTAGGATATATTAATACATGTATATTATTAAGTTTTTATAATGATGGAAAAAAGTTGAGTACTTGTAAAGGTGAGAAATAACTTGTGAGCTTACTCGTTCTGTTGTTTCAGTTTGGACATATTGGAAGAATGTTATAGACCAAAGTGTTCCCTGAGAATAATGGTTCCCATGGTATAAAAGCCATCATATTCGAAATCAAGGCGAAAGCAAGATGTGTCCCACGCATTCCTGACCAAATTACCTGAACGTCGTTAAAGAGCATCACGGACTCAAGCCTGGTCGCACAAACAAAACATGTACCAAAGTGACTAGTCGTATATGAACCTTGTGGGTTTAAACTTACAGCTTATTCAAAAATTGTCTGAAGCAAGTTTTGTCATAATCGAATAAACAAATGCAAAATTATTTGTCACGAAAGAGCTCACAGAATTAGCTTTGACCTTAGAATGTGACCCTCGACAGCACTATAATGGGAAGGTCCCCTAAATGCATATCTTCCTCAAGTTTGTTCACAATAGCATTAATAGTTGCTGATTTATTCGTCACAAGAGAGTCCATGTTTGCAGGTAAGCGGAGGAAGAAGGCCTTCTGGATGCTTTACTCTTGTCTCAACCATGAGAAGAGCTGAGAATGTGTATGCCATATGTACGAGCAAACAGCCTTTACCAAATCCCTGCTAGGAAACTTGTTGCACAACGTACTCGGACTCTTTAATTCAATTGTCTATTCTAAACCCAAAACAATATTAGGCCAACCCTGCAGAATATCACAAGAGCGGAATAGGCCTTTTTGATACGCACCAATTACTTTTAGGATATACTTACATAGGTGCTGATGTTGAGCGCCGTTTCTTTATAGAGTTTAGACGTTTGGTCATGAAGCTCATCGCTGAATGGAATGGCAAATCTAGCGTTCAAAACTATTATATTGGTCAGATCTGAAAATGCAAACATACGTATCGAGAATCAGTGACACAGATTCAGGGGAGGGCACAGAGGAACGCCCCCCCCCCCCCGAGCCAGAGGAAAGGGGGGGGGGGAATTCTCCTGATGAAGAGCTTATAGCAAACAAAAAATACCCAAATACAAGTAACTTAAACATAACTTTAAGAAAATGTCTTTAAAAACGAATTCGATATTAAATCAGTATTTGTATGAGAGCATTTCTCTCATACTGAACACATAATGTACCCAGTATAATCACGATCGTTTTGTTTTACGCGCTTGTATGTCTCAATTGCGATCTAATTTTTGTTGTAGTTATTTCTTACTTTCACGCGTAGCATTAAACATAACATTAATATCTTAAAACTTAAAAGAAATTCATTTTCTGTATATATATTTTTTTCCTATAGAAGTTTGATTAAAGGTAATACAAAGTTTTGAGAAATTTTGAAAATTGGGTGGATCGTGATTCTTACAATGTTAATATATTTGGATGCCCCTGTGGATGTATTATAAGCACTAGACAATTTTGTATGTGGTTTATTTCAAGCAAAGATTTTACCTTTGACATATACAGATGCTCGCATCGTGTCTAAAGTTTCTTCATTTCTCCCCGAGCCTCGGCAGAAGTAATACCCGATGTCACTTGGAGTGACAGACATGATTATCAAAGGATTCTGATTTCCACTGTTAGGCAAAAGGACATCATCTTTGTACCAGTGGTATCGCTTGGCATTGTTGAAACTACATGTCAGCTCCACATAAGCATTGGTGTTGACTATCTGGCTTGACGGATGGACAGAAACCTCCAAAGGAACTGTATTCGAGGTAGGAATTAGAAAATATGACGGCGAATGAAGTAATTTTGTTTTCAATATTGATGATGATAAAGATGGTTAAAAAAATAATAAAAGTAATGATGATGATAATTATAAGTTAGAGAAGGAGAAGAAGAGGGATGATAATTTCCCCCCAAAAAACAGTGAGATCAATTATGATCACAATAAAACCACGACTAATGATAATAATAGAAATTGAAATAATACTAATACTCTACTACCAATACTATTCATAAAAATGATGATAATAACAGTTACATATATATATACGTAAATACCAAGGGGGTGGTAAAGGCACCTACAAAATACTATTATGATTCCTACACTGGCTAGCCTAGCTGCCCTAAGGCCCTGAAAGCATTCAAGGAATAAATTCCTAACAAAGTGATAGTGACAAATGCCTCGTCAAAAGACAGTGGTGCTGTCCTGAACCGCAATCCATGTGATCTCAAGGAGGTAGTATAAGCTCATTGGTGATCCTAAGTCCGGTGATTAGATTTAATTCATATAATAAGCAAGTAATATTTTGTTTACACTTTTTATGAAATCTTTTAGGGTAAGGGTTAGGGTTAGGATAAGGTTTAGCATTAGGGTTAGGGTATGCAATAAATCCCCCCTTTACAAAAATCCTGCAACAGATAAATACCCCCCCCCCCAGAAAAGGGAAGTATTTTGATATTTTTATTTTATATCCAGATATGATGAAAAGACATTCGATTTACTTATTCAGAAATGAAAAGGTTTCGTTGCCATTTAAGAGGGTAAAACATTGTGTAAAAACATCGCCTTTCCAAATTTTGATTCTTATTCACCCGTCTTTCGAAACGATGTGAATCATGGATTTGCAAAACGTAATTTCTGTAAGATGCATACAAGTAAATCGAAACATATGACTTACGAGTTGGTTCATCACAATGGATCCCCTCATAATGATCTTGGCATTCACATTCGTACTGCCCTTGTCCACTAGGACGACAGACACCACTGACGCACGGGTTTCGTTGGGTGCAAGGATCAGCGATACCTGTCAAAAGTTAATTTTAGTAAAATTGTAGTAGCATAGAACTTACGGATGAATGCTTGCAGTTTTATCCTCAGTTTCCTGGTTACCAGTGTCTAGACATAATGTTATGGTGTGTTTACTTTTATGAAGGGTTACTCTCAAAGAAGAAAAACATGTTAAGACGCAACCACTGACAACAGCTTTTGAGCTCTCAACGAAAGTGACGTGCGAAAAACTCGAGATAACTATTTTCCCATAGTTCATTTTTGTTAGAGGCTCATAATTCCGAAACGAAAATTACTCATAACTGAAGGTTCGTTATTCTTAAAATTAAATAGGGTTTATTCAACCCAGAAGATTCGTAATTCCGAAAATTATACAAGGTTCATAATTATGAAAATTAAATGTGATTCAATGCTGCGAAGGTTCGTAATACTATAGACGGGCTTTAACAGACGAGATTGGGTTCTAATTTAATTTGGAATTATGAACCTTCGGAAATATGGACTCTGTTTAATTTTTTTTGCAATAACGAATCCTATAAAAACTTCAGAATGATGAACTCTTTTCCATTTCCAGAGTTTTAGAAAATTGGAAAAATGCCATGTTTACCAAAATAACGCATTTCGCTGGAGTTTATATATGTGTATGTGAATAGTATATATTTACATAAGAAAGGTTCATACTTTTGACGTGTCATTGTATGTGTCTTTGTATAGTGAAAATGGCTTCCTAAATTCCCATTCGATTTAGGTGTACCGCTTACTTATTTCACAGTTCGGGCCGAGAAATAGATCCATGCAAATACACTGGTAACCGATTTTATTTTGCTGACAAGTACCTCCATTTAGACAGGGTGTTGGGAGACATGCGTTCCCTGAACACAGAAAAGAGAGCAATGTTAAGAGTTAGAAATGGAAGTAATCATCATGGGAATTATTCCAGAGATCCACGTGGTTGTTCATTATATTTGAATTTATTGGTGAAAATGCGGTTCAACAAAATGTTATTGGATTAAAAAAGAACTACAAGTCAAAAAAAAAGTTTACACCTAAAACATGATTTCATAATTCATCTATAAACATTAAATTATTATACATCTTAAGAAGAAGTGTTTTATCCAAAATCATGTAGTATCATTTGTGTGTGGAATATGTTCACGCTTGGATAAACAGGAGGAATTGTTTGCGAGAGAGCAAAGTTGCTTATGTGAAGTTTGAATAAAACACTTGGGATTTGGGTATTAATTTGGTTATTACAAATCCAAAGACCAAAAATTAATCACGCCCGTATCAAATATCAAGCATTTGTGTGCACGTGGGTGTGCGTTACTTTGCTTCTGATATTTTGCGCCGACTGAGCCAGCCGCTGAATAACCGGGTTGAGGTGGGGGTAAAACGCTTTTTTTTCTTTTCTTTTTTTGAAGTATGTTGAAAAATGTATTCGAATTATGCTAAAAAAAGCTCAAATTATGCCAGAATTTTGCTAAAAACAGCCAAATTATGCTAAAGGGTCAAAATAATGCTTCGTTTCCACTATGTTTCTCGGCGGCCACGGCAGCCCCGTTTGCCCGAAACGTTGTGCGCCGTGGGATCTAGGCCAATTTTATTTCTGGATTCAAGTTTTGTTAGGTCTTGCCAAGTTTTCTCACGGTCTACCACGGTATCCATGAGGGGCCGTGGGGGAAAGGAGATGCTGAGTCCCGGAGGCTCCAAGGCGCACTACAGTTCGGCCCGCGTTTTACCACGGATGCCAGAACGTTCCCTTTCGGCCCGTCACGTTTTGTTGGGGTCCCTCACGTTTCTCAAGTTCTGATCAAGGTCCGACACGTTTTTCACGTTCTGTCAAGGCCTTCTAGGGATAAAACGTGGACGCCGGGCAGCTTTGGAGCACGTTTGTGCCCACGGTACGAAAAGAAGTCCTCCGAAACAAAAGCAATCATTTTATCCTGACATTTCAACGAGACAACATCATAAATGCACAAGATGAAGAAGATTTATTATGTGCATGTTTGCTGGGTGCATACATCAGGTCTTGGCATCAGCAACAAGAAGGCTATCATCAGTTGCAGAGATGGAAGGCCTGGGCCCTGTTTCATAAAACTTGATATCAATAACAAGTTACAAGGTATTGTAATTATAAGCTACTGAGATCATAGCTGAGAGCAAATTTGTCATAGAAATTTAGCAGTTGTTATAGATAACAAGTTTTATGAAACGAGCCCGAGGGTGTAGCAGGCAGGAAGAAGGCGGATGAGAAGGCCAAGATCCATGTGAGTGCGCGCAAAGGGTTATAGGAAGACAGCAGCAGTTGGGCCACTATTCATCATTTCTCACTTGAGAGCTCCCCACCGAAGATGTCAACGCCTTCCAGAACTATCTGAGGATGCTTCCAGACCTCTTCGACGAGATCCTGGGAAGAGTAACACCAGCAATGAAGAGAAAATACACACGAGTTCTGCTTTGCGCTCCTTCTAGCAGGTGCATCTTCTTCAACCTCCTCCGCCTCAGGTTCAGGTTCAGGACTTTCCAGTTCAGGGACCGGGTCATAAGCATCAGCACGCTTCCTCATCATCTGGCGGCGGTGAACGGCGAGGATCTTCAGGCTGCCCCTGCCCCTCTACTGGTGGGGATGCAGGACTGGGAAGCGGGGGGGGGGGGGGCTTCGTACATCTGGGTTTCTTCGGTGGCATAGATTGGCCTTCTTTTTTTTAAAGCTTGGTCATCTCTCTCTCTCTCCGTATTGTAGATGCAGTAATGTGTCGTCGATTGCTCAGACTCGAATAAAGCTCCCCTGCCGGGCCCGGATTTTATTTATTCCCTCCCAGGCATGAAGCGCCGTGTCAGAGAGTAATATAACGCAAAAGGGTGTCTAACTTTAAACCCCAAACGAAATTTGAACTAACCTGTTGTTGTGCCGGGTGTGGTACCTAGTGTGGTCCCGGGTGTAGATCCTGGTGTTGTTTCAGGGGCTGTATTCGGTGTTGTACGTGGTCTTGTTCCAGGTGTAGTAGCTTGCGTTGTACCCGGTGTTCTACCTGGGGTTTCTCCTTGTGTTGTTTGAGGTGGTGTTTGAGCAGGTGTACTGGAAATAACTAGGACGAATTAAATGCATTCTATTTCTTAATAATTGAACTAAATGAATTTGTGTAGAAAATCAAGAATCAAATAACACATTTCCTAATATTAAACAAAAAATCTCTGTGAACATTGGTTACTCCATCATCCTTCTTTTACTATGTCTTATATTTGAAAATAATGTTGTGTGCAAAAGTAGTAAAAACATCATACCCTTCCAATGAAAACCAATCTAAATTTCAATATTGTGAACAAAGTGAACTTCTTTTTAGTACTTTTTATGTCAGTTCCTCGCTTGTTTATCATTGATAAATGTTACAGTTAGAGAAACATTTATACAATACCTGCAGTGTTCTCTCCAACAAGAATTCAATAGCAGAACATGATAAGTCTTAGATATTTGGAATGCTTAATTTATGCTGAAGTTAAAACAAAGTGGTATCCTATCAATCAACCGATTGCAAGAATATTCAATTCTGACAGAGTAATAATTTTCTTTCTCCGACCCTGTTTCTTCTATTTTTCTTCATGAATTACTCTTATCTACTATTATATCCCTTATTGTAAGATTGTTGCATTAGGTGTGTACACAACAAGAAAAAGAATATTTTTTTTACTGTAAAAGACGTTTCCTGCCGACTAGATCGGAATAGTTCATTTTTTATCGATGACGTCACGCTAGGGAAAAAAGGTACTATGCGTGACGTCACAATAAAAAACGCATATTCCTGAACAATGCGTTTTTCCAGCGAGCGCGTACATGATTTCAAATGCCTCCGCGCGCTCAACTCCCGCGGTGTCACGGCGCTCAAGCCATATGCAACTTACGCTGTACGATATCTGCACTACACTAGCGCCAGCTAAACATATTTACATCCTTCAATGTTTCATTCGAGCCGTGCAATTTTCTTTATTTCTTTTCGATCTGAATGTAGATGTTAATGTGAGTATAAGCTTCATATTATTACAGAAGTGTACAAGGAATAATACAGATGGAAGGGATATATAAAAACAAATATAAAATAACTCATTCTCGGAACAAGCTACAACTATTCGCACTCAGGAACACCATTAGTACTTTTCTCCCTTGGGCCGATGGCCCTCGGGAGAATAGTACTATAGTTGATGTTCCTTTGATGCGAATAGTTTCAGCTAGATCCTCGAGTGTCATTGTATATTTGTATACTATCTAACCAGACATAGCCGTTCATATCACCTTCCACCTTTGGTACAACTTTCGCTAATAATATAGTTACTTTGGAAGGAACTTCCAACACACTTAGTTAATACGGACTCTCTTTGTCCTATTTAAAATGTACAAATCACCAAAAGTCATTTGCACAGTCCAGTTGTCAGGGTTTCCATGTTGCTAAACAATATCAAATGTATAAGCTTTAAATATTACTTTTATATTAGAAACTGCAAATTGAAATACTATCTCAATTATGATAGACAAGGGCCCGCACAAAAACCAAGTCCGATTTGGGATTGTATGTTATTTCTTTTTCTTCATACTTACGATACGTTAGCAGATAGGTTTCAAGATAACAAAATTGAGAAACATTTTATACATTCTTACTAGAAAAAAAAAATCTTTTTGGTGATACACTTTAAATGCATATCTATCTAAAACGATTCTTTCTTGAATAGTGCAACATTCCGTGACTCCTAATTCTGGCTTCCTCTTTAAGTACATACTTATTCATTGGCTTCTACCCTTTTCCTTTTTTCGTATTTTCATGAATTTGTCTTCAATGATATTTCTTAATATTCTACTTTAGATTTTGCATTATGCTCCTTAGGTATCTTATGTAACTCGGTACGATTTTCCCCTCCTAATACTTGTATTAAAATCATGTATCTATTAAACCATCTATCTATCTATTCAGTTGAACCATCAACCTGACCCCAAACCGACTCCATGCCATCGATTTCATTGGCGGCTAAAAATAATCATTACGGTGTCAGTATTTGTTCGATCACGAGTCGGTCCGGAGTTGGTTTTATTGAGCGATGCAGTGACATCCAAAATAAAATATTTTCAATTAAGATAAATCGATGATAATCACATACTCACTTGATTTTGGAAATGGAAATTATCTCAACCTCCATTTTTGAGACTGCTGTAACCCTTTGTGTTGGATAATTATCATGCTGTAACTGGTAAATTACCAGTTATTACTGCTTCAGTACACAGAGCTTTAGATTACACGAATATCTTTTTAAAAAAAATTAATTCAACACTCACTTGATAGTTTAATGGAAATTATCTCAACGTCCACTTGGAGACTGGAATAATTATTTGCTCCTATGACAGCAAACCACATCTCATTGCTATCTACATAGACATCATCAGGAGCGTAGTTTGTATATCCAAGAATAGTTGTGATGACAGACTGTATGTCAGACGGGTCGTTCCCTGTCCCTATTTGGACTTCATCATTAATATAAAGATATAAATGTTGGAACTCAACTCGAAATCCATTCGTAGCGTTTGTTTTGAGCAAGATTGCATTATAAAATCGTGTTGTGTAGGTCCGTGGTAAAGAAATGAAATGTGATTTGCCTTCCTGGAGATAAGTTGCTGAATAATCTGTAAGGGGAAGTAAAACGAATTAAAAAAAAGTCACCTGAACATGATTCTTTTCAGTTCTTCAACAAGGAATCGGAAGATAAGATTCGTCATCTTGAACTGAGAGCTGATCTGGGAGCCTTTACCGACATAAAACTTGTATTATCCATACTGCTTGACCCCCTAATTTACTTAGAGGAAAGGACATTCCCCCAAAATGTATAGACCTAACTGTATATATCAGAGTTCCATAAACAGAGCCCACTGTCGGGTCGCTTTTTAATCCATCTACCACATGCGAGAAATTTCGCTAGTAGAATTTATGACATGACATTATATACACAAAAACTACCAACTTTGAACGGGAATCGGTTGATATCAGACGCCCCTTTAACAAATGGGAGCATTTTCCCTTTAAATCATATAGACACAATTTGTAAAGAAAAATTCCCTTTTCATTACAAAATATAGAGACTGGCCTGTCCTAATATGCAGACATTTATGTTTTCTAAATGATGATATGTGGTGCTTGGACAATACTTTATGTGGTATGTTGAGGCAATTTACGGGGATTAACCAGACAGCTACACTCTGCCTGCCACACTTTTTTTTATTAATGAATTTGATGGTACTTCCAGGGTCAAAATCGTATGGTATTAAATGGGTTACCATTTAGGACCAGTATTTGGCTTCCACAAAGATGTGAAAAGTCGATGAACAAAATTGGACCCCCTAATAGGCCAAGAGCACAAAAGCCATAACCCCAGTGACTAAATTATCCATTAAAATTCTACGTGACAGACAAAATAAGTCTGTCTTTAAAACTGTGTTCATCGTTGAACTGCAATACACTAATAGAATTATGATATTCATAATGAAGTGGAAAAGAATATGAGATAATGGGAGTTTCAAGTCTTCATATTTCCGCACCCGTATTCCAACACCATGTTTGTGTACCTGGGCCCTGTTTCATAAAACTAGTTATTAAATAACAAGTTATTATAACTGTAAAAAGCTACTTAAATCTTGACATTTGATTGGCTGAGGGCAAATTTATCATAGTATCTAAGAATTAACATATGCTAGAAAATCATGAAGTACAAAAAATACCTGTATTATTTATAAAGAACGCATTACTAAATATAATTTGTTATTGACTTACTGCACGGTAATTCATCCTCGTAATGTTCGCAGTGGTAAAGTCCATCGCAAAGGACAGTCGGTGACACGCTCATGTTAGAGCTTGAACAGGCAAATAAGGCTGGTAGAAGATAGAAGATGGGGAGAAAAATACATTATGTTTAGCTCATAATGCTCTGAAATGTTGCAATTGAATATACTATGTTTCTTTAAATACTTTCAGTAATTAGGCGCGTCAAAATTCACCTTCTTTATACTATTATTTGTGGTAAAACTGAAATCATGGATTATCTTCATCAGTCGACAGGTATTGAATAATTTTCATTTTATAACCAGTAAAACATCAGTTATCACTGCTTCAATAGACATAACTTTAGATTATACCGATATTTCAAAAGAAAATTAATTAAATACTCACTTGACAGGTCAATGGAAATTATTTCAACGACCATTCGGAGCTCGGAGTAACCATTTGCTCCTATGACAGCTAACCACATCTCATTTGTTTCTGCATAGACATCATCAGGAGCGTAGTTTGTATATCCAAGAATAATTGTGATGACAGACTGTATGTCAGACGGGTCGTTACCTGTCCCTATTTGGACTTCATCACCATAATAGAGATACAAATCTCGGAACACAACTCGAAATCCATTCGTAGCGTTTGTTTTGAGCAAGATTGCATTATATAATCGTGTTGCGTAGGTCCATGGTAAAGATATGAAATGTGATTCGCCTTCCTGGAGATAAGTTGCTAAATAATCTGTAAGGGGAAGTAAAAACGAATTTTAAAAAAGTCACCGTGAACATGATTCTTTTCAGTTCTTCAACACGGAATTGGTAGATAAGATTCGTCATCTTGCACTGACAGCCTATCTGGTAGCCTTTACCAACATTAAACTTGTATTATCCATACTGCTTGACCCCCCCTAATTTACTTAGAGGAAAGGACATTCCCCAAAAATGTATAGATCTAACTATATATATATCACAGTTCCATAAACAGAGCCCACTGTCGGGTCGTTTTTAACCCATCTACCACATGCGAGAAATTTCGCTGGTAGAAATTATGACATGAAATTATGAACACAAAAATCTACCAACTTTGAAAAGGGATCGGTTGATATCAGACGCCCCTTTAACAAATGGGAGCATTTTTTCCCTTTAAATCATATAGACACAATTTGTATAGAAAAATTCCCGTTTCATTACAAAATATAGAGACTGGCCTGTCCTAATATGCAGACATATATGTTTTCTAATTGATGATCTGGTGCTTGGACAAGACTTCATGTGGTCTGTTGAGGCAATTTACGGGGATTAATCCGACAGCTACACAGTGCCTGCCACAATTTGTATAAATGAATTTGATGGTACTTCGAGGGTCAAGATCGTATGGTTTTAAATGGGTTACTATTTAGGACCAGATTTGGCTTCAACAAAGTTGTGAAAAGTCGATGGAACAAAATTCGACCCCCTAATAGGCAGAGAGCACAAAAGCCATAACCCCAGTGACTAAATTATCCATTAAAATTATACGTGACAAACAAAATAAGTCTGTCTTTAAAACTGTGTTCATCGTTAAACTGCAATACACTAATAGAATTATGATATTCATAATGAAGCGGAAAAGAATATGAGAGAATGGGAGTTTTAAGTCTTCATATTTCCGCACCCGTATTCCAACACCATGTGTGTGTGTACCTGGGCCCTGTTTCATAAAACTAGTTATTAAATAACAAGTTATTATAACTGTAAAAAGCTACTTAAATCTTGACATTTGATTGGCTGAGGGCAAATTTATCATAGTATCTAAGAATTAACATATGCTAGAAAATCATGAAGTACAAAAAATACCTGTATTATTTATAAAGAACGCATTACTAAATATAATTTGTTATTGACTTACTGCACGGTAATTCATCCTCGTAATGTTCGCAGTGGTAAAGTCCATCGCAAAGGACAGTCGGTGACACGCTCATGTTAGAGCTTGAACAGGCAAATAAGGCTGGTAGAAGATAGAAGATGGGGAGAAAATACATTATGTTTAGCTCATAATGCTCTGAAATGTTGCAATTGAATATACTATGTTTCTTTAAATACTTTTAGTAATTAGGCGCGTCAAAATTCACCTTTTATACTATTATTTGTGGTAAAACTGAAAACAAGGATTATCTTCATCAGTCGACAGGTATTGAATAATTCTTATTTTATAACCAGTATAAAATCAGTTATCACTGCTTCAATAGACAGAACTTAAGATTCTACCCATATTTCAAAAATAAATTAATTTAAAACTTACATGATAGGTCAATGGAAATGATTTCAACGTCCATTCGGAGCTCGGAGTAACCATTTGCTCCTATGACAGCAAACCACATCTCATTGGTATCTACATAGACGTCATCAGGCTCGTAGTTTATGTTTTCATCGATAGTTGTGATGCCAGACTGTATATCAAACGGATCGTTACCTGTCCCTATTTGGACTTTAGCACCATTAAGATAAAATTCTCGGAATACAACTCGAAATCCATTCGTAACGTTTGTATTTAGCAAGATTGCATTATAAAATCGTATCGTGCTTGTGTATGGTAAGGAAATGAAATGTGATTCGCCTTTCTGGAGATAAGTTGCTGAATAATCTGAAAGGTAAACAAAATAAAAAATAAAAAGCAAAAAAAGCAAAAAAAAAGGGGCACCTGCCGATGTTTTTGACAATTCTTCAACAAGAGTTAGGTAGGTAAGCTTCATCATCTTGCATCGATATCTTATCTGGCAGCCTCTCTCGAAAAAATGTGTATAAGCAAAACTGCTTAACCCCCCTTATTTACCTAGAGGAAAGGACATTCCCCCCAAAAATGTATAGACCTACCCGTTTATATCAGAGTTCCCAAAACAGATCCCAATGTCGGGTCGATTTCAAACCATCTACCACTTACGAGAAATTTGGCTAGTAGAAATTATGACATGACATTATGAACAAGAAAATCTACAAACTTTGAACAGGGATCGGTTGATAGAGTCAGATGCCTCTTTAAAAAATGAGAGCATTTGCCCTTTAAATCATATGGACACAATTTGTAAATGAAACTTCCCTTTTCATTACAAAATATAGAGACTGGCCTGTCCCAATATGCAGACATATATGTTTTCTAAATGATGATATCCGGTGCTTGGACAAAACTTCATGGGGTCAGTCGAGGGAGGCAATTTACGGGGATTAACTCGACAGCTAGACTTTGCCTGCCATACTTTTTATCAATGAATTTGATGGTACTTTGAGGGTCGAAATCGTATGGTATTACATGGGTTACTATTAAGGACTAGTCTTTGGCTTCTACAAAGTTGTGAAAAGTCGATGGATCAAAATTTGACCCCCTAATAGGCCGAGAGCACAAAAGCCATAACCCCAGTAACTAAATTATCCATTAAAATTCATTGAGACGGACGAAACATGTCTGTCTTTAAAACTTTCTCTATCGTAGAACTGCAATACACTAATATAATTCTGATATTCATAAGAAAGTGGTAAAAAGAATTTGAAAGAATGGGAGTTTCAAGTCTTCATATTTCCGCACCCGTATTCCAACACAATGTCTGTGTACCTGGGCCCTGTTTCATGAAACTTGTTATCAATAACAAGTTATGATAACTGTAATAAGCTACTTAAATCTTGACATTTGATTGGCTGAGAGCAAAATTTCATAGTATCTAAGAATTAACATATGCTAGAAAATAATGAAGTACAATAAAAAACCTGTGAAATTTATAAAGAACGCATTACTGAATATTATTTGTTATTGACTTACTGCACGCTAATTCATCCTCGTAATGATCACAGTGGTAAAGTCCATCGCAAAGGACAGTCGTTGACACGCTCATGTTAGAGCTTGAACAGGCAAATAAGGCTGGTAGAAGATAAAGATGGAGAGAAAAATAACTTATGATTAGCTCATAATGGTCTGAAATGTAACAACTGAATATACTATGTTTCCTTAAATACTTTCAGTAATTAGGCGCGTCAGAATTCACCTTCTTTATACTATTATTTGTGGTAAAACTGGAATCATGGATTATCTTTATCAGTTGACAGGTATTGAATAATTCTCATTTTATAACCAGTAAATCACCAGTTATCACTGCTTCAATATACATAACTTTAGATTCTACCGATATTTCAAAAGAAAATTATTTTAAAACTCACTTGACAGGTCAATGGAAATTATTTCAACGACCATTCGGAGCCCGGAGTAACCATTTGCTCCTATGACAGCTAACCACATCTCATTTGTATCTGCATAGACATCATCAGGCTCGTAGTTTATGTATCCATCGATAGTTGTGATGCCAGACTGTATGTCAGACGGATCGTTACCTGTCCCTATTTGGATTTTAGCATCATCAGAGAGATACAAATCTCGGAACACAACTCGAAATCCATTCGTAGCGTTTGTTTTGAGCAAGATCGCATTATAGGATCGTGTTGTGCTGGTGTGTGGTAAGGAGATGAAATGTGATTCGCCTTCCTGGAGAAAAGTTGCTGAATAATCTGAAAGGAAAAAAAAAAGAAAAAAAAAAGTCACCTGTCGATGGTTCTTGTCGATTCTTCAACAAGAGATTGGTAGATAAGCTTCATTATCTTGCATCGATATCTAATATGGCAGCCTCTCTCGAAAAAAAAATGTGTATAAGCAAAACTACCCAACTCCCTTATTTACCTAGAGGAGAGGACATTCCCCCAAAAAATGTAGAGACCTAACCCTATATATCAGAGTTCCCAAAACAGATACCAATGTCGGGTCGGTTTCAACCCATATACCACTTGCGAGAAATTTGGCTAGTAGAAATTATGACATGACATTTAAAACACGAAAATCTACAAAATATGAAAATGGATCGGTTGATATCAGACGCCCCTTTGACAAATGGGAGCATTTTTTCATTTAAATCATATAGACACAATTTGTATAGGAAAATTTCTTTTCCATTACAAAACATAGAGACTGGCCTGTGCTAATATGCAGACATATATGCTTTCTAAATGATGATATCTGGTGCTTAGACAAGACTTCATGTGGTATGTTGAGGCAATTTATGGGGATTAACCTGACAGCTACACTGTGCCTGCCACAAGTTATATCAATGAATTTGATGGTACTTTGAGGGTCAAAATCGTATAGTATTAAACGGGTAACTATTTAAGATCAGTTTTTGGCTTTACACAGTTGTTAGAAGTGGATGGAACAAAATTGGACCACATAATAGGCCGAGAGCACAAAAACTATTGAAAGTCTTTTAAACTGTCTTTCTCGTAGAACTGCAATACACTAATATAATAATGATATTCATAAGAAAGTTGTAAAATATGTGAGAGAACGGGAGTTTTAAGTCTTCATTTTTCCGCACCCGTATTCCAACACCATGTTTGTGTACCTGGGCCCTGTTTCATGAAACTTGTTATCAATAACGAGTTATGATAACTGTAATAAGCTACTGAAATCTTGACATTTGTCTGGCTGAGAGCAAATTTGTCCTAGCATCTAAGAATAATTAAAAAATAACATATGCCAGAAAAACATGAAGTACAATAAATACCTCTAATATTTATAAAGAACGCATTACTACATACAATTTGTTATTGACTTACTGCACGCTAATTCATCCTCGTAATGATTGCAGTGGTAAAGTCCATCGCAAAGGACAGTCGGTGACACGCTCATATTAGAGCTTGAACAGGCAAATAAGGCTGGTAGAAGATAAAGATGGAGAGAAAAATAACTTATGAGTGGCTCATAATGCTTTGAAATGTTACAATTGAATGTACTATGTTTCGTTGAATACCTTAAGTCATTAAGCGCGTCAAAAATTCACCTTCTTTATACTATTATTTCTGGTAAAACTGGACACATGGATTATCTTCATTAGTCGACAGGTATTAAATAATTCTCATTTTATAACTAGTGAGCCACCAGTTATCACTGCTTCAATTAACAGAACTTTAGATTTGTCCGATATTTTAAAAGAAAATTAATTTAAAACTCACTTGATAGGTCAATAGAAATGATTTCAACGTCCATTCGGAGCCTGGAGTAACCATTTGCTCCTAAAACAGCTAACCACATGTTATTTGTATCTGCATATACATCATCAGGCTCGTAGTTTATGTATCCATCGATAGTTGTGATGCCAGACTGTATGTCAGACGGGTCGTTACCTGTCCCTATTTGGACTTTATTACCATAATACTGGAGATACAACTCTCGGAACACAACTCGAAATCCATTCGTAGCGTTTGTTTTTAGCAAGATTGCATTATAGAACCGTATCGTGCTGGTGAATGGTAAGGAGATGAAATGTGATTCGCCTTCCTGGAGATAAGTTGCTGAATAATCTGTAAAGGGAAAACAATAATTGAAACAAACAAAAGTCACTTGTCGATGATTCTTTACAGTTCTCCAAGAAGAGATTGGTAGATAAGTTTTATCATCTTGTATTGACATATAATCTGGCAGCCTCTTCAGAAGAGAACTTGTATTTTCTATACCGTTTGACCCCCCCCCCTTAGAGGAAATGACATTTCCCAAAATGTATAGACCTAATCGTATCTATCAGAGTTTCCAAAACAGATCCCAAAGTCATGTCGGTTTCAACCCATCTACCACGTGCGAGAAGTTTTTTCTAGTAGAAATTATGACATGACATTAAAACACGAAAATCTACACAATTTGAACATTGATCAGTTGATATCAGACGTCTCTTTAACAAATAGGAGCATTTTCTCCTTTTAAGATTTCAAGATTTATTTCTTTCTTTCCACTTGCATAAAAAAACCATTTCATTCAGGAACAGTAGAAACAAGTTTATCGTCAACTAGCATAAATACATTAACAATGAAACATTATAAAGACTTTAACAAATGTGGAAAAGAGGTGGTCTGTAAAAAAACACAGCTTGTTAAAACACAGATCACCTTTGCAGGAACAACAACAAAAATTTAAGAAGTAGGTTACATCACAGGGGGAGGGGGACTAACAGTACTAATCTAGTTACCTACGGTATACTGACTATAAATAAATATCAGAGGTACCACTAATTTACAGAATATGGTAGACTAAAAAAGAAAACAGAATAATGATGATGGAATAGTAAAGAAATAGGTGAATGAGGATAATGTACAACACGGGGGGGGGGGAGGGGACAATGCTAATCCAGTAACCTATATTGAATATTAATAAATATCAGATCTATTCACTGTAGGTGTACAGTAGATGGAATTTCAGCTTGCGTTTGAAGAGAGAAGAGCTTACAGACTGCCTAATAGAACAGTCTAAAGAGTTCCAATACTTTAGGTCCAGTATATGTGCAAGTGTATTAATCCTAAGCTGAGTTCTAGCTGATGACACATGGTATAAGGCAGCCTGTCTAGTAGAGTATTTGTGTATTCGGTTATTCTTTACAAAAATAGATGCTATTGCCATGGGAGCTTCACCCTTCTCCAACTGATACATTAGATATCCCAGATATAGAAAGTATATATCTTTTACCTTCAGCATTTTATTTTCGTAAAATAGCTTGTCAGTGTGAGTGCGCCAGTCAGCTGCCGAAATAATTCTCACTGCTCTCTTTTGAATGAGCAGAATTTTATTTAAGTAGGATTTGGCTGAGGGACCCCAGGCTAGCACACCATAATTTAGGTATGTCAAAATTAAGGAACAGTACAACATGCTAAGTACATTTCTTTGGAATACAAACATCATACCAACATTTCTAGAGAGCACTTTACTTAAATGAGTAGTATGCATCTTCCAAGTCAATTATCATCAATGTGGAGACTTAAACATTTAATAAATGAGACCTTTTCAATATTTACCTGATCAAAGACAACATTACCAGCCATTATTGTTTCACTGTTACTGAACAACATAAATTTAGTTTTAATAAGTTAAGTGACAGTTTATTTGCATGAATCCATTTAGTCAATACACAAAGCTCTCTATTTACAGTTTCTAAAAGAGTATTTAAGTTTCTATGAGAACAGAATACACTTGTATCGTCTGCAAAAAGCAAAAAAAGAAAACGTCTCTGAGGAATTTTGGAAAATCATTTACATATAAAATAAAAAGCAGGGTACCCAAAAGGGAACCTTGAGGTTCTCCACACGTGACGGGTAACATATCTAAACAAATTTCGCCGAGCTGCACAAATTGTTTTCTGTTACTAAGATAACTTCTAAACCATTCGAGTGCAGGTCCTCTTACCCCATAATAAGAGAGCTTGTGCAACAACATATTATTGTTCACCGTATCAAAAGCTTTGGAATAATCCAAAAATATACCAACCGTATGGAGGTGTTCATCAAGTGCCGAAGATATTTTGTCTAAAAGACATAAAACAGCATGATAAGTTGTGTGTTTCTCGCGAATACCAAACTGAGAATTTGAGAAAACTTGACACGACTTCAAAGACCTAATCAATCTAATATATACAAGTTTTTCCAAAATCTTAGAGAAGACAGTAAGTAGAGAAAGTGGTCTATAATTAACCGTTTCTACAGGGTTCCCTTTTTTATATACAGTGCGTCCCAGAAAAAACGAAACCGAGAAATATCGATGTTCTATCATAACTTAATCACAACTATAATTAATGAATGATACATATTTGGAAAGCTTAGAGTCTCCTCTTTCATGTGATGCTACTCATATAATGCATATTTCACGCATGAGTGATTAAAAGCAATTTGAAGGAAGGAAACCAAAAAGACATTTGGCGGGCGGTATCTGAATTTCGAAGAAAAATTCACATTTCTAGAAAGTTGAGTTTCTGCCCTTTCATATGACACCTCAATCTGGAAAAATGAGCGAGGAATGACAAAGTTCTGTTTGTTTAAAGTAGTGCTTGCATTTCCATAATTTTATTAAACGAATTCGTTTTCACTGGCTGCCTGCCGTATCAATAAACGAAATTAACATAAGACTTAACTCCGTTTCGTTGACAATCAGCCATAGACGAGAGTCTTCATGCATGGCTGATTGTCAACGAAACGGAGTTAAGTCTTTTCTTTTGACAAATCTGCTTTTTGCTACGGCAGACACCCAGTGAAAACGAATTCGTTTGTTAAAATTATGAAAATGTAAGGGCTACTTTAAACAAACAGAACTTTGTTATTCCTGGCTCATTTTTCTTGATTGAGGTATCATATGAAAGAGCAGAAAATGAACTTTCTAGAAATGTGAATATTTCTTTGAAATTCAGATACCGCCCGCCAAATTAATTTTTGGTTTCCTTCCTTTAAATTGCTTTTAATCACTCATGCGTAAAATATGCATCACGTGAGTAAAATCAACTGAAAGAAGAGACTCTAAGCTTTCCAAATATGTATCATTCATTAATTATGGTTGTGATTAAGTTATGATAAAACATCGATACTTCTCGGTTTCGTTTTTTCTGGGACGCACAAGCAGTGGGAATAGGATGCAAATTAGTGAAAATATTGTCAATTAAGGTTTGTAAGTTTTCTGCTACACTCTAGTTGGCTTATTAATCAGAGGAATCAAAGAGAACGTACTTAAAGTATCAAACAAATTATTAACAGAGTTATCGCGATCAAAAGAAAATAAATTTATATTAAAATCACCCATAATAATTATTTTTATATTTCTGAATAATGGGCTTGAAAGAGTGTTTAATAGACAATTCTTCAATAAATTCATTCACATCACCATTTGGTGGCCTGTAGGCTACTCCCACTAACAAGTTTTTTTTCTCTCCAGGAATTATAATCTCAACAAATAGAGATTCTAATGAATCATTCATAATGTACAATTCTGTTTTTGTATGGCACTCAAATTGCTACACCACCACCGGATCTGCTTTTCGATCATTAGTGACTAGTTGATACCTAGGAAGATCGTACATGGCAGTTAGTCCATGCTAGAGAGCAAGGAACCTTGTTTTGTTATATATACAATGTTTTTTGATGGTTTCTTGTCAATTCGAGGGTGCTGATTCCAAATCTGATGAGTGCCAGACGCAAAGCCTTGAGCATATCTCGTAAACGGCAAAAATTCAAAATGGCCGCCAAAATGGCTGCCAAATCATGAAAAGGCTTATTCTTTACAAATGTTTGGCCATTTAACAGGTTATTTTATGTTTTCTTGTCAAATTGAGGGTGCTGAATCCAAATCCGATGAGTGCCAGATGCGAAACCTTGAGCATTTCTCGTAAACGGCGAAAATTCAAAATGGCCGCCGAATCATGAAAAGGCTTATTCTTTGCAAATGTTTGGCCTTTTAACAGGTTATTTTATGTTTTCTTGTCAATATGAGGGTGCTGAATCCAAATCCGATGAGTGCCAGACGCGAAACCTTGAGCATTTCTCGTAAACGGCGAAAATTCAAAATGGCCGCCAAATCATGAAAAGGCTTATTCTTTGCAAATGTTTGGCCATTTAACAGGTTATTTTATGTTTTCTTGTCAATATGAGGGTGCTGAATCAAAATCCGATGAGTGCCAGATGCGAAACCTTGAGCATTTTTCACAAAATGCGATAATTCAATTTGGCCGCTTTGCTGGAGTTCCAAAACTTCAGTCTGATGGGAAGAGATTCCCACAGAATTTCAGGGTGCTTCGATTTGTCATTGAGGAAATATTGTAGGTACTGTAAGACCACCACTTCACTGACTTCGACGAGTTGTTTGAAACAGCCAGCATTCAAGGCAGTCAAACTACTAAATTGTGGATGAACTGTCTTGTAACACCCATGATCATCTGTAGGGATTTTGTTAGAGCTGGAAGGGAGGATGACTGGTCTCTCCATCTGCAAACTGTGAAGGAAATATTTGCTCTATTTCTTCGCTTCAGGGCATACAAATTTTGCTCGCTATGGGCTGTATTATCTCCTTTCCATGCAAAGTCTAGCTGCCACCAGCATTTCTCAAGCAGTTCTCAGATAGAGAACATGTGATGCACCATCTGGTCCGATATGTACATTGAAACGGCGTACATGCGCTATGGAAATGGACCTTCCACTTTGAATGACTCTACCCTTGCTCTCTGGGTTTTGTCTCTCAGCCTCTTTGGACAACTGAAGAATGACTTGGAAGCCATGCAAGAAGGGGAAGATCAGAAAGTTGTCACTTGTCACCGTAAGGAGAGAGTACATGTACGTCTCAACAGAATCAAATCAGATGTGGCTGACAGAAAGAGAATTCGTGAGGCGCTATCGACTTGTTTAGATACATTTAACAGTGAGAAGCACCCTCCTTCAAGCCTGGTGAACATCTACACTGGAAAGGTTGTGGATGATTCAGCAGTAAATGCCGATGATCTAATCAAGATAGGATCTGATCAGATGAACAAGAACGAAAGAAAGTTGCTGAAGGGGTTCCATGGCACAATTAAGAAGAAATTCAAAGGAATGGCAAAGGCTTCTGATATATATCGTCAAGAGGTGAGGTATCTACAGTTGCCAATACAGGGATGATCTACGACCAAGTAATCGACATCATGGCTACATCAAGGGAAGCAAGTTTAACCAAAACCTTCTTCTATTATGAATTGGCTCCCTATCCACCCGCACTGTTCGAATGGTGATGCACGTTCTACAAGTAAGTCTGCCTTGAATTCAAGGAGCAAAGTTGAGGTAGTCAACAAAATGCACAGGTGCTAGATGTTATATCAGGCTTGATGAATGTGCTCTTCTTTGGATTGTTCCGTGTCCTGCTTCTCCTGCAAAGGTGTGTACTTTCGTAGATGTTGCTGTAGCAACATTCATGAAATATGCAGACAGATGACCAGTATTCATGTGGTTTTAGACAGATAGTATGAGTTCAGCATCAAGTCCGTTTTTTACGAACAGCACATGCAAAAGGTTGCAGCCGTGTAAAATGGCTGAAGAGTGAGTATCCTCTGCCAAAACAGAACGTCATCCTAAATGTTTCTGCAAACAAGCAACAAGTCATCAAGGTGATCGTAGATCAGTTGTGTTCCATGCAAGCACAAGAGGGCAAACGACTGATCGTAACTGGACCCGATCCGCATCTAATAATTATTGTTGTTGGGGCACTTGAAGAAGTAGCAGATGTAATAATGGCCTACCACGTGATAACGGAGGCGGAGAATGGTCACTCACGTATCAAAGTTGTGTGCGATGATACAGATTTTCTGTTCATTCTGGCACACCATCTACATTTTCAAACTAATGGCATACCACACACAACAAAGGTGGTAATGGAATCAACATCTCACACTCGAGCAGTCATAGATATCAATGAGGTTATCAAGAAACACAAGAAAAACATGCCCTATCTACTTTTCCTGTTTCCTGTTTAATACAGAGTAGGAAAGGCTTCTGTACTGAAGAATTTGGAGCCATAGCTATCCTGATTCTCTATACCCTTTGGGAATACTGAAACCCTTCTCAATGAAGTAATAGAATCCTGCTTGACATACGAGGCATCCATGTAAGGAGAAGAATCAAATGATTCTCTTGACACAATGCGAAGGATCATTTTCGCAAGGAAGGCTGGTGGCAAGCGCCTAGCCCCTTTCAAATTGATGAGTCTTCCACCAACTATGGCCGCTTTTCGGCCAGTTACCAGCGTGCCTATTATCAAGTGACGTTGTGTGTGGCTGCTGGCAAGCCAGTACCCCCAGCCCTATACCAGCCTAGAATAAGACCCATTGAAGAATGGATGGAGGAAGAAGTCTTCTACGATTCAACCTGTATATTTTGAAAATGATCAGCCAGTCGCTCCGGAATAGTCCTCAACATTAAGTGTGGGTGTAGGAGCGACTGCAGAACAGCCCAGTGCATCTGCAAGAAATCTTCACTGGCATGCTCGGAATTCTGCCGCTGTATAAAGGGCGATGTCTATTGCCAAAATCCAATGAATAAGGCATCAGAAGAGAGTGAGAGTGACAGTGACATTAGTGGTTGTGAAGACTTGTGCGATTTGACATTGTTCGGCGCTGTAAAAGAGGTGCTAAGACTTAAAACTTAAAAGACTTCAATAATGGTAAATGATTGTCTATAATGGACAAGGATGCTAAGACTTAAAACTTAAAAGACTTCAATAATGGTAAATGATTGTCTATAATGGACAAGGATATGGTTAACAATGAATATCTGTATCATATATTCATGTTTTCATTATTTTATTCATATATAACCTTCCCATTGCACAAAGTATACTTTGTTGTTTTCTAGCTAGCCTGTTGAGTTCGCTGTAACGGTATCCACTGCGAAAATGCTGGTGTTAGAGCAGCACAACTTATATATTGGACCACGCGGATAGATATAATTTGCTGTTATTATCATTCGCGTATTCCAGTATACTGTAGTTGAAGCACTGGATTTCTGTCTTCGGCTAAATCAAAATTGTTGACCCTTGAATAATAAACCATCCGATGCTCACAATGGTAAAGCTACCCATATTAAGACTAACATTGGGAATCAATAGCATTGCATCTAAACTTATGTGAGTAACATGTAGATAAAGCACACACTCGGTATACAGTTGGCATACATCATTGCACATGTTTTTTGTTGTTGCCATTTTCAATATAATTGGACAAGAGAAAATCAACCTAAGAAAGGAAAGTGTATTTGTTTGCAGCTATATGAGCTTACGGTGAACAATTTGTACACTATGATGATAAGAATTAAAAAACTGCGTAATAATAAGTGGTGTAGTGAGATTCACATTTGGTTCGCATCTGGGAATCTGGTTTTGGAATCAGCGCCCTCAATTTGCCCCAAAACATCAAGCAACATGATGAATGTCCTTAGAATAAACGTTTTCATGATTTGGCGGCCATTTTGAATTTTCGCCATTTACGAGAAATGCTCAAGGTTTCGCGTCTGGTACTCATCGGATTTAGATTCAGCACCCTCAAATTGACAAGAAAACATAAAATAATCTGTTAAATGGCCAAACATTTGCAAAGAATAAGCCTTTTCATGATTTGGCGGCCATTTTGGCGGCCATTTTGAATTTTCACCGTTTACGAGAAATGCTCAAGGTTTCGCATCTGGCACTCATCGGATTTGGATTCAGCACCCTCAAATTGACAAGAAAACATAAAATAACCTGTTAAATGGCCAAACATTTGCAAAGAATAAGCCTTTTCATGATTTGGCAGCCATTTTAGCGGCCATTTTAAATTTTCGCCGTTTACGAGAAATGCTCAAGGTTTCGCGTCTGGCACTCATCGGATTTGGATTCAGCACCCTCATATTGACAAGAAAACATAAAATAACCTGTTAAATAGCCAAAGAATAAGCGTTTTCATGATTTGGCGGCCATTATGGCGGTCATTTTGAATTTTCGCCGTTTACGAGAAATGCTCAAGGTTTCGCGTCTGGCACTCATCGGATTTGGAATCACCACCCTCGAATTGACAAGAAACCATCAAAAAACATTGTATATGTAAAAAAGCAAGGTTCGGGTCCTTTCCTATGGGGCCTAGCCTGGACTAAGTTGGATGACTAGAAAACCAAGTTTCAGTGATTCCAATTATTGGGTACTTATCCTGAAAAGTGTCCAAAAACAAGGAAAACCTGTCAAAATTTGCATTAATGCTACGCACATTAAAGCAAAAAAAGGACGTTTCATTGACAGGACAGTTTTCTAAATGTTCAGAAAATTTTTTTTTAGTAAAATATTTTGAGTCGTACACTGTAGTTTCAACCTCGTCATTCAACATAAATTCAAAATGTGTTGCACTCTGCTACAATGTTATCATCAGAATGAGTGTGGCTCAATTGAGTAGCATTAACCTGAGGCATCATAACCTTGACTATAATCTGCACAAAGATCTGTGGTTATAAAGTAAGTAACTGGATTTAGCAATAGCACACAAGGGCAAAAAAAACATACACACAATTGATTGAGATGTTGAAAGCCATCCTTTCCGCATGGCCAGGCATCACGTATACAAAAATGTGATGTGTTAACATATTTACAAACTTCCTCAAAATGAGTAAGGAAAAAAAGGCTCATTTACAAAGGTTAAGATCTAACAAACAACAAACGTGGGTTGCTTCTGGGGCCCAGAATCAACCTAAGAAAAATAATGATTTTCTCTAGCGTACATAATATATGTAGAGGTCTACAGACTATCTAACATACATTCTTTATGGCTCACATCATTCACAAGTAAAAGAATCATATTATTAGTTTTACTCACTGGTTAAATATCCAACCAAGTAGAAAAAGAGGTTACCTTTAAATCATATGGACAAAATTTGTATAGGAAAATTTCCCTTTTCATTACAAAACATAACGACTGGCCTGTCCTAATATGAAGACATATATGTTTCCAAAATGATGATATCTGTTGCTTGGACAAGACTTCATGTGGTTTGTTTATGGGAAATTTATGGGGATTAACCCGACAGCTACACTCTGCCTGCCACAATTTTTAAAAATAAATTTGATGGTACTTTGAGGGTCAAAATCGTATAACTATTGGACCAGTCTTTGACTTTTACCAAGTGGTGAAGAGTCAAAGGAACAAACTAGGACCCTATAATAGGCCGAGAGCACAATTAAAAGCCCCAGTGACTAAATTATCCACTAAAATTTCATGAGACAGACAAAATAGGTCTGTCTTTCAAATGTCTTTCTAATAGAACTGCAATACACTAATAGAATTATGATATTCATAAGGAGGTGGAAAAGAATGTAAGAGATGGGGAGTTTCAAGTCTTCATATTTCCGCACCTAAATTCCAACATCATGTTTGTGTACCTCGGCCCTGTTTTATATGAAAACTGTTATAAGCTACTGAAATCTTGACATTTGATTGGCTGAGAGCAAATTTATCATAGTATCTAAGAATTAACATATGCCAGAAAATCATGAAGTACAACAAATACTTGTAATGTTTATAAATAACGCATTACTAAATGTAATGTGTTATTGACTTACTGCACGCTAATTCATCCTCGTAATGATCGCAGTGGTAAAGTCCATCGCAAAGGACAGTCTGTGACACGCTCATGTTAGAGCTTGAACAGGCAAATAAGGCTGGTAGAAGGTAAAAGATGGAGAGAAAAATAACTTATGGGTAGCTCATAATGCTTTAAAATGTTACAATTGAATGTACTATGTTTCTTTAAATACTTTTAGTCATTAGGCGCGTCAGAAATATACCTTCTTTATACTATTATTTCTGGTAAAACTGGACACCTGGATTATCTTTATCAGTCGACAGGTATTGAATAATTCTCATTTTACAACTGGTAAGATACCAGTTTTCACTGCTTCAATACAAAAAGCTTTACATTCCACCGATATTATAAAAGAAAATTCAACACTCACTTGACAGGTCAATGGAAATGATCTCAATGTCCATTCGAAGGATGGAGTAACTATTTGCTCCTTTGATAGCAAACCACATCTCATTGGTATCTACATAGACATCATCAGGCTCGTAGTTTATGTTTCCATGAATAGTTGTGATGCCAGACTGTATGTTAGACGAATCGTTACCTGTTCCTATTTGGACTTTAGCACCATAATACAAATACAAATCTCGGAACACAATTCGAAATCCATTCGTAGCGTTTGTTTGTAGAATGCTTTCTTTATACAATCGTGTTGTGCGGGTTGATGGGATAGAGAAGAAATGTGATTCTCCTTCCTCAATATATGTTGCTGAATCTGTAAGGGGAAAACGACAAGAAAGAAACGAATTATGAAAAAAATAATTTAATAAAAAGTCACTGGTTGATGATTCCTATCAGTTCTAC
Organism: Strongylocentrotus purpuratus; assembly: GCF_000002235.5. Taxonomy (NCBI): domain Eukaryota; kingdom Metazoa; phylum Echinodermata; class Echinoidea; order Camarodonta; family Strongylocentrotidae; genus Strongylocentrotus; species Strongylocentrotus purpuratus. The sequence continues at coordinate 472,462 of NW_022145574.1, read as the reverse complement.
AACTAGAGATTGGTAGATAAGCTTCGATAATCTTGCACTGACAGCTTATCAGGATGCCTCTGCCGATAATGACATATTATTATCCATACCGTTTGACCCCCTTTGTTTAGTAAGAGGAAAGATCATTCCCCAAAGATTTGTAGACATAATCGTATCTGTCAGAGTTCCCATAACAGAACCTAAAGTTATGTCGGTTTTAATCTTTCTACTTCATGCACAAAATGTTGCTCGTAGAAATAAAAACTGGACATATAAAATCGGGAAAGCGCCACAATTTGAACAGGGATCGGTTAATATCACACGCCCCTTATAAGCAGAGCATTTTCTTTAAATCATATGGATATAGTTTGCATAGGAAAAATCTCTTTTCATTTCAAAATATAAAGAGTGGCCTGTCCTCATATGCACTCAGATACACGACTTCATATTAACAAAATTCATGGGCTCTCTTGAGTCGGTTGGGTGGATTAACCCCACGGCTACAGTCAGCCTGCCACAATTTTTATCAATAAATGTAATGGTTCGTTGAGGGTTAAAATCGTATGAATGAAATGGGTGACTATTCAGGATCAGTCTTTGGCTTCTATCAAGTTGTGAGTTCTTGGAGTCGATGGAACAAAATTGGACCCCCTAATAGGCCGAGAGCACATAAGTCATATGCAACCCCAATAAGGAAAAATATCCAAGAAAACTCCATGAGACAGACAAAACAAGTCTGTTTTCAAAAGGATGAAGAAGTTTCACTGTTAAAATTCAAGACACCAATGAATTTCACAATTTCTTAAAACAGTGGAGAAGAATGTTATAGAATGCGAAAAATGTGGCCTTTTTTCCGCATATTTATTTTAGCAATACTTTATATTGTTCGTATATTTTGGACTGTTCCATGCAATCTTTTTAAAAACTTTTAAAGGCTACTAAAATCGTTGTAAGTGAAACTAACTAGGGGGTATGCTAATTGGGATTTCTTCAAAATTTGCCTAATTTTATTCTATATCATGTAGTTGGTAGTAGGCAGCGGAACATAAACGCGTCACAACAATGTGATAAGTAGTCAAACATAATTTCAGTATCAAAACTAAGGAGGTATTCTGTTACTTACTACATAATAATTCATCCTCATAATTGTCACAGTCGTAACGTCCATCGCAAACCAACGTCATTGACACGTTCATGTTCGATCCCGAACAAGGAAAGAAATCTAAAACCATAAACAAAAGGATGAATGGCATTATTTACTCACTTCTTATTGTTACTTTACTCAGTTTTGTCATGGTATTTTTTTATTATTATTTTTTTTTTTTTTGGGGGGGGGGTGGGTTGTACACCCTTTCTTTTATTTCAAACAATCAACATTCTTTTACAAAATTAACGATATTCTCACGTGCCCAGAACTGAAGTTAACGTTCTGTAAATCAATATCATATCCATCATTGCTGCAAATATCAATCTAGCTCTACGACTACATTCAGTGTAAACCTCGTGCCTATAATAATAATGTCAAGTCATCACGCGCACGTATCCATTCTGTACAATATAAACATAGACTATTTATTTAATATATTAAAACTTCGACTAAAACAAATGATGCTTAAGTTTCTTCTTAAATATTTCAATTGATGATGGGTTCTGGCTGGTGTTATTCCAGGTGTAGTAACTCGTGTTTAACTTGTGTTGTAGCTGGGGTTGTTCCTGGTGTTATACCTTGTGTCGTTCCAGGTGTTGTAGCTGGTGTTGTTTCAGGTGTAGAAGCTGGCGTTGTACCCGATGCTGTAGCCCATGTAGTTCCCGGTGTTGTTTGAGGTGGTGTTTGAGGTGTTGTACCGAATGTTGTTCCAGGTGTAGAAGCTGGCGTTGTACCCGGTGTTGAAGATGTTGTAGTTCCCGTTGTTGTTCCTTGGGTTGTTCCTGGTGTTGTTCCTGAGGGGAAAATAAAATGTATTCTATTGTCATGTTGACGTTAAGTCGAATTGAATTGAAATATGTTCTTAATAACATTTCATCTCGGCCAATTGCCAAATTGCAAACTAATTACCCAACTAAAATAACTAAATTAAATAGTTACATACTAAAATATATATTATATACCATCATGACAATCATAACATATATGTACACAATTTGCCATTAAATCCTTACCACTGCAAGTAATGCTGTCATTGCCTAATTCATATCCAGAGTTACATGAACAGTTGAAAGAGCCGACCAGGTTCACACACATTCCATTTTCACAGGCCGATGAATTCCTGGAGCATTCGTCAACATCTAAGAGAAGTAAACATTCTTGTTTTGAATTTGGCAATCTGACATTTGCGTGTTGTGATTTTAAGATCACAAAGACTTTTAAAAAATCACCCCAAGATGATTTCACTAGCCTTGACCACCACCTATAAGGGAGTTTACAGATACAATCTGCGCATGGGCAAATAAAGGTCATTTGTACCAAAAAGGTAAAACCCATAGAGAATTATACTGGATATGCGTTCATGAAAGTTATGTAACATTATTCATTTATGCACCAACGGTTCATTCTATGATACGCAAGTGGAAGTATTCTTTTCAAGAGGGCAAACAAAAGGTATTCATGAAGCACATCTAGGACCTTGGCAGACTATTCTAATATGCTCAAAGTGGAACTTTTCCATGTGTAAAAGATCTGTGGATATTTGGGGTCATTTGTACCACGTGCTATCTGTAAATTCCCTTATTGCAACGTGCGATCGTTACAATGAGTCATTACAAAACCATGTATTACAAACATTAAATCAATGGACATTGCAATAGGATATTTAAATTGCCCTTGAATTAGTTTCACAAAAGTCTTGGTGATCATGTTACTATTGTATTAGTAGAAATAATTACATTCTCTTTGTTAACATTCAAGACATTACAATGAAGCTATATTTACTTCTAAAAAATAAAACAAAAAAAGTTAATTGGGTACCATATTCAAAAATATTTTAAAATAAATTGAACTAGATCTTTACTTAGACGTTAGAAACAAACAAATAACCAACCTTCTCATCAAAAGAAATAAAAAGGTGACAGATGATCATCCTTTTATAATGAAATACCTCTTTCCAATCAAATATTTAATGATTGGATAGCTGAAATATGTGCATCTACATAATTCTATAAATGTTGAATCACGCTTAATGGAATCACTTTGTTACGAGTAGAATCCACTCCACATTGCTAGCATTCTTTTTAGTGTGGATTGCACTTTATTTAGCGTTGATTCCACAACAAAATGAGTAAAACACCACAAATATGACTCTGCAAGGAGCGGATTTTTATTCCTGTATATTCAGAAAATTCCAACAAATTACATTTGGCATTCTATGGCTAACATAAAAAGAGCACCAAAACAAATAAAGGATATAAATATAAAGCCTGGCACCCTAAACCTAAGTCGGATTTGGGTTCTGTGCGAGCCCTTTTTATGCGAGCGTGGACGAGTGCGTCAGGTAATCTACTCACAATTTGCTTTTTTGTCACTTTAGAGTGTATTTAAACTTGGGAAATCTCTTTACAATAGTAATAATGGTGAATATGTTATAACCGTAGTACTATTACTTTTAAAACAGAGAATATTTTATTTTTAATCATGAAACACGTTAACACATTCAAAGTAAATTTTTGCTTGATCAAATCTACCTGTGCAATTAAATTCGCCATCCATCTCGTATCCATCCAAGCATGCGCATGAGTATCCACCATCCTCGTTGTAACATATTTGCTGGCAGTCATTCTCCTTCAGACATCCATTTATATCTGTTCATCAAAACACAAAGTATAACAAAGGCATTTGCACAAATTTCACATATTTAAAGAGAAGATTGAATTCTGATAAAGATTCAAATTGATTTGTGAGTTTCTTATTATTTAGTTGGAAGAATATCATTGAAGAAATATCCTTTGACACAGATTGATCTTCAGATGCCTTCATTATAAATATATGACAAGAAAAAGCTAAAAATGTTTGGACCAAACTTTCGTTCTGGTCCACATTTCATAAAAAATACATATAAATAAATGCTAAATTTCTATGACAATTTTGCTCTCAGCCAATAAAAATGGCACGATTTCAATAGATTTTAACAACTATTTGTAACTTGCTCTTGATAATTAATTTCATGAAACGGGGCTCTGCTTGCACAAGTGCATGATGTGTGTAAGACCTTTAGCTAGATTTTAGTCTATTACTCATCATTTTCATTCTGAAACATTTAAGTATACGTCAATTTCCCATGCTTTTCTCATGTTCAGAGCTGTACTTATCTATTACTCAGTCCTCATAATAAGGTTAATGTACACTATATATATATATATATATATATATATATATATATTTACAAATAATATTTTTTTTCAGTATTTTATTTCCTTCAGAACATGTTGACGTTGAGTTGAATTGAATTGAAATATGTTGTTAATAACATTTCATCTCGATCAATTGCCAAATTGCAAACTAATTACCCAACTAAAATAAAATAAATTAAATATTTACATATAAAATATAACTTGTATACCATCACGAACATATCATAACATATAGGTACACAAACAATATTAGAAGAACATACTATACAAATTTAAGTATTCAAATAGACATTTGGGGGAGTTGGATAAAATCATAATTGTGCTTTGGATTTAAAGAAATACTGAAATAATAAAATGCACCTTTACAAATAGGAAATAATTGGGAAAAATATAATCTGTAACCAAGAAATAGGATGATTTAATACTACATATCTGTTTAAATTATTCTATTATTAAGAAATGTCCTACAAAAGTGTCAGCAAAAAACTTTAGTTCTTTGAGTGAAGCCAATATTAGAAATGCAAATTCAAATAGCATGGGGAAACAAGGGATGTATAATTGAGTCATCACGGCAAGCAAGAAATCTCTTTAGATGCAAGATAATTGCCATTGAATTGAGGGAGAATAATTCTCATTATACCTCCAGTAATAATTATAAAAAATGTTATTACATTCGCACGAATCTGTTCCCGTTCCTTGGAAGCCCTCGTTACACGTGCAGTAGAAACTCCCGTAGATGTTCGTACAGTTCCCATTACGGCAAGCATCAGTAAACACTAAACACTCGTTGATGTCTACAACATCCATGTGAGATGAAAAAAGTACCAAGAATATTGATGATAATATTATTGTCTTCTCTACCCTCTGTGAGTACATTTGACATTATTGTAGACAGTGACATTACATGCATGTACATGTACAATAGGAAAAAAAACGACTTTTGACAAATCAACCTATTACGAAAAATGCGATTTCAAAAGCCTGTTAGTTAACTATTTAAACATGATATCATTTGAGGTGTTCACACTTGTACAAGCATTGCTTTTTAGTGGACCCCTCTGTTTCCAACATGCATTTCTTACATTTGTTTTAAATGTTTATAATTGATTTGTAATGTTTTGCTGGAAACATGAATACATTTGAAATTGAATTGAAATTGATAAAGTCGATCTTAAATCCAAACATGATTTATATGGGACAATTGGGTTCTAAAATCCCTCTTGAGTTTAGGAAATGGTTGCTATCGCACTACCCCATGCCCCACCCCCACATACAAACATCGCATAGACTGCCAATCAATTATTTGGTAACTTCGCATTAACTTAAACTTAAACTTAAACGACCAAAAAGGTAAACATGGGCTTTAATAAATTCAATCGAATGAAAAAAGATGGATGGAACATTGTTAATGTTAATTTTCTTCATCTTGGATTTGATAAAAATCAGTCTTGCTTGTAGTTGGGAGGCAGATATTTCTTAATATTTAAAGTGATTTGGGTCGCCAGTTTCCACGTGCACAAGGCCATATTTTGCTGACACGAGACCTGGTGGAAATATGTACAAGTCTGCGCACAGCGAATATGTATGCCTATCAAGAAATAAAACCTAGTCTCTCAGAGAGTCTTCGAGTGAGGGAAAAGCAAGGAAGGTGCAAAGCATTTAATAAGGCCAGTTGGTCTTAATATTGAACGCTAATCCAGGTGATTGACAACACTTGTTTGTTTGTATTTCCCCATGAGAACCAACTTCTATGGGTCTTTAATCAAATGATTTGGGTTTAAAATGTGGAGAAAAAAAGAAGAACGAAATAACATATCTCACCTTGTGCGACGATCCGGTTATTTGAGCCAAATACTCGGTTTGGCGGAAGGGAGTCAGTGAACACCGACTCTAAGAAAGTAGCGTTCAGATCATAGTTGAATGAGTCGATCCGGAACTCGACGAAAGCGTTGCCTCCGACCACAGTATAATTAGTCACACAAACATCTGCGAGGTTCCCATCTCCTATAACAGATGTACTGTTAAGCTGGTCAAACACCTGTAAAGGGTCAATTATTTTGAGTCGATATATATTCTAAGGGCTTCTTAATGAACTGTTTTTTTTTAACCCCCAACTTTATAACCATAATAATCGTACTAAAAATGAAATTTAACGAAAGTAAAATAACATCCAGAAGTGCTGTATGGAATTTGTTGTACTTCTCGTTAAGAGAAATCCCATCATTAAATTATCAAAAATGAAAGTGTGAATAATACCTTTTATCTTCTTATCGATAGGTCATCATTTATTTATGAGGTGGCTCACGTCTTCCAGCTGGTGACGTTAAAAGTTGATTTCCAGACGTAGATAATCATATCTGATTGATTGATTGATTTTTTTGGCGCTCGCAACAAGTTTAATAATCGGGTAGATGCCAATAACTACTATGTGATGAAGTGCCTTACCTGTTCGGCTAGTCGGTTCCGGTTTTGTTCAGTGTCTGTATAATGCTGGATTACTATGTCGTTGATGAAGTCAAACATCAGTTCCAGAGTGTACGAGTAAGCAGCTATCATTTCAAAGTTATATGATAAAATTTTTAAAGCATCAGCTCACACTCGCAGTTAATATCACTGCGAAAGCATTTTTGGAAATACACAAGAAGTATCAAATGAAAACTGCATGAATTTTAGATAGATTAGCAAAATGTTGTGGTGCGAAAAGCTTCAGTTCGTTGACCTAAGAACGGGGCACTCAAATGAGTGAGGGCATTTCATATATGCAGGATTTACCACGGGGGGGACAGAAAGCTCTGATTTCACAAGATGGAAATGTCTTTTTTCGTACTGGAATTCCGCGACCGAAGTTTTTCTTTTCTCCTCTACAGGCAGACACAAAAATAATATTTTCTACGTGTCGAGCTTCTCTGAGCATGGCACGTGCACAAGGGTGTCGATTTGTGTCCGTGGTTGGGGGGGGGGGGGGAATGATAGGTGCCAAAATATTTTCGGCAATGGATCAAAGCAACCAAGAGGAAGAAGCGTATGGCAGGTTGCACCCCCTCCCTTCCAAGTTATTAACTTTTTCAATTCACCCTCAATAAAGTTAACATTTCAGAGAATATAAGAGTGGGGGGGGGGGGGGTGTAGAGGCCAACGATTACAGACAAAACTAGCCCCCAATTACCGACAAAATTAAATGTCTCAATATCTATAAATTTAACCCTATAAATCCGGGGCCGAAGGCTAAATTGTTTTTCCTGTGGACTATCAATAGTACTTGCGTATGCGCAAATGGTCATTTTCCTCGACGACATACATATATACAAATTATTTCGTCAACTAAGTCAGCCTCACAGCTATATATATTTTAATGCAGGCACGGAGATAGGGTCTTATTTTAGGGAGGGGTGGTAGTGAGCAAGCCTGTAACTTAAAGAGCGCGCGAATAAGGGGGTGTTGGTAATATAGGCGCGGAAGCTTAGACGTTTCCTTACATTACTAAGAAAAGAAGACGATGCGTTGTACCGTTCTGGACTGTTAATCCCTGTCTGAATGAAGTTTCCCCCCTCCCACGCGAAGCACTAAGGCTTTGACGTTTCAGTAAATTATTAGAGAAAGTAGACGATCCGTTGCACCGTTTCGACTCTAATTAAGCCCTATTTATCTGAATTCAGTTTCCCCCTCTCGCTCGAGGTGCGGAAGCTTTGACGTTTCATTAAATTATGAGAGAAAGCAGACGATTTGTTGTACCGTTCGCGACTCTTAACCCTATTTTGTCTGAATTCAGTTTCCCTCCCGCGCGAAGCGCGGAAGCTTTGACGTTTCCTTAACTTATGCGAGAAAGCAAACGATTCGTTGTACCGTTCTCGACTCTTTATCCTTATCTGAATTCAGTTTTTCCCCCGTTTTATCGAAATATAGAGAAAGCAAGACGATTCGTGGCACCGTTGTTGACTCTTAATCGTTGTTTGAATCTACATGTAGTTTCCCCGAAATGTTTAAACATGTGGGTCCCACATGGGCTTGCTATCTGGGTTATTATCCTCTCTGTCTCTCTACTTCTTTTTTTGCATTTTTCCGCCTCGCGCTTAACATTTAGCTCGTTGCTTTTTAACGCTGCGGCTTTGCATTTTGCGCACTGCATTTCTATGATGCTGTTGATTGAATAAATTGAATTAATTCATCAATTCCTGATGAAGCCGTATGAGCGAGAATTCAATTTATCCTTGTCTTATATATGGTTGTCTCATTTACTTCGTTTTATATTTGTATATGTATGTATTATGAAAATAAGATAGCAAAATGTGTATATTGATGGTCATCTTGCGAGTAATAACCATTAACTACTCTCGTCGGGCTCTCATCATTATTTGTTCTCTTTTTGTTTGTTGATGGTGAATTAATGGGGGGGGGGGTGATTGTACAGGCCATCCCCCACCTGAAATATTGTGGGGGGGGGGGATTTATCCCCCCATCCCCCCGGGATCGACACCCATGCACGTGCACTATTTTGGAGGCATAGCCGGGAGATATATTGAAAAGGACGGCAATTTTAAAAGATGTTCTAACCATTTTTCCCGTCAGGAATGCGTTCCTTTGGTACCCACCTCCCAATTAAATGGTGAAATTGACCTTCTTTGCAGACAATAAATACACAACAGGTTAAATAGACAGGGAGTTGACTCACCAACAAACCTATGATATATGATACAGAAGCAGGCGGTTATGAAAGGTTGTTCCATTCAAAGAAGCTTATTGTAAATTTAACAAATAAGCACTGAAACAAATGATATCATTTCGTCCTTGTTTTCCTCTCTGATAGTTCAAAATCCGGTAATCTGCCCTCTGTAAATAGCCCTATCTTTATTTGCCTGAATTCATTTATACGGTTTATGAAAGGGTTTTTTTCAAATATGTGTACACTGAGCAAGAATATCATTATTTATACCTAAATAAATAAGAAAGTATTGTACTATATCAAAGCTTACATTCGCATGATCCGTCGACAAGGGCATAACTCGTACTACAGATACAGGTGTGGTTTCCTACGGTGTTCATGCACACACGATTCAAACTTTCGTTGCACATGTGGTTGCTAGTTGCACACTCATCGATATCTAAAGGGGACAAATCAAATGTTACATTTATTCAAACATATCTATCTAGCATGACATAATAAGTTGCAGGACTGTTTTGAATCTTAGTCCTGTAGTTAAAAGACATGATAGTATCAATACCCCCAAAATAACACATACAAAATACATTCAATACAAGCAGCATCTAATACATGTGTTATCAATTATCTATTATCAATATCAAAATGCCTGTATTTCATACTGAACGGGCATCCAATAATATATTTTTGTTATACCACTGCTCCTACTACTACTGCTAGTTATGATAATTTTCGCCGAACCCTCATGACCATAGCATGTTGAGTGAGACAGTTGTAGCGAACACACACGCACACGCTACCCAAGGATCATATGCGTGGGCATGTCACAACTACCTCTCTCAATACGCTATGTTCATGACATGTAATGGTACTATATTTCTACCTTCGCATGACTTTGTTTCGTTGACTGTATTAAATCCATCAATGCAGCTACAAAAGTAATCCCCATCTGTATTTATACATGTTGAAGCTTCAGGGCAGTCATCAACTTCTCCCAAACATTCGTCGAAATCTGCATAAACATAGCCATACATTGTGTTTCTGAATTTAAAACACTTTGCAATGGAATGTCTGTAAACCTTTACATATATATAACGCTTCACGAACCGCTACCCGGGTCCACCTTTTAATCACGACACAAAATACAATTTTACTCACATTTACATGATATTTGTAAACCATGGTAGAGTTATATAAAAACTTTTTTTTGGGATATAAATGTCCTATTTCAGATACTTTTCATCACACAGCTACCGTTATTATGTTAGGTTGATTTTAAGAAATTAGTCGCTATCGCGTTTGAAATCAATAGGTTTATAACATGTGGATAAACTAAGCGAGAACTATTTACATGCATGTGATATAGATATAATATTACATAACTAATGTATACACATGTAATTCAAGAGATCTCACCTGAACAGGTTCCATTATCAAACTCGTAACCAGGGTCACATGTACAATTAGAAGAACCAGTATTGATCATTGCAGCAGGCGTACAACCTGCGTCGTCTGTTTCCAAAACAAATATATATATATATATATATATGTTACAAAAAGAATAACAAAATTAGTTTCATCAGGATTTGAAAGAGGCATTTATATAGTTAAGCTAATAGATAGAAAGACGTATGAAAACTGATATTTTTCTGTGAATTTGAACAAGCGTATATACCATGACCATTAACATGAGTTAATATTTGACATGCTTATGATAATTTAATGATGATTATATGTATAAGTATACTACTAATAATAGTAATAACAGCAACAACAACAATCACAAGTCTTACTACTCTCACTTAAGCATCATTCGTTCTCTAATTCTGAAGTTTAATGAAAGTTTAATGAAACATGGCCCTGCATGAGCCCTAGTTTTCGGTGGTTCTCCAGCATTCATACCTATACATGCACGTGTATCCAGAGAAAGAGTAAATCCATCGTCGCAAGAACAATAGTATCCATAGAGGATGTTGTGGCAGGTCTGCTCACAGTCGTTGGTCGTGTAGCTTTGGCATTCATTGACATCTTAAATTCCGAAGGAGAAATCATGAAATTGATGATACCAAAGTTTTCTAGTGTAGCTCATATCATATTTATATTGATATATAATCCGTATAAGCTCCCAAAGAAGTTTGGAGGGTGGCTTTAGCTCTGGCAGCCGTAATTGCAATAGGTTCATCATACCTGGTACCCATGTAACACTTGGGTGAGAGTTGCAAATGTGGACGAATGTCTTGCATAAAAATGTGAGTTCCATACTGGGCTTCGTTGCTAAAAAATACATGTATATGTATGCTTTGCTAATATTTAGTTTTTACCAATAAAACTAAGTTTACACATCTCATAAAGTGAAGTGAAAGCTTACAGAGGTCCGGCCACTATCATATTCGTTCTTCTTCCACTTCCGTTTCCTCCTCCTCCCCTTCTTCTTTCTCTACTTCTTCTTCTTTTTTCGCTTCATTTTCCTTTTCCTGTACCTCCTCCTCTTCTCTGATTTGCTTTCAGGCATAAATGATCAAATTATTATTACTGTTTTAAAGAAAATTGGGAGGGGGAGGGAGCAATTTGTTTGTTTTAAGTGGGTTCTCCGTATGAAAGTTAGAGCAAAGCTGTAGTGACTTGGTATCACATACCATAGCATGTTTCCCCGTCACCCTGCAGGCCTGGCGGGCAGTCACCACACTGAAATTCAGGCGTCACCCCAGCGGGGCTGTCCATACATAATACCGCCTCGTAGCAGGGAGACCCTGCGCAGGCGTCGAATTCTACATCACAATGGTCACCTGACCACCCGATGGTACAATTGCACGTGACAACCTGAATGTTTAACAAATGTAAATAAATTTACACATTCCTACATTATTTGCTCATCAGATTTTACACGTTATATGTGTATTAAAAATACATTATTAGTTACTTCTGCTTTTGAATACATGAATGGAACAACATTATCTGAGCTGCAGCGAACCAATTTGATTAGCCTCTTTGGGACTCTTCTTACAAGGCATTGCAATGACGTAAGTGCAACGATCTGTTGGTACCTGAATACACCAGTTTACAGTTGTGTGCGCCATTTTAATTGGCGAGTAAACAAAGCCAATGATCTTTAGGTCAGTGGTATTTATGCGTTAATTAAGATTGCGCCCATGCAAATGATGATATGCGCGCACAACGCAGCGCGCAGGCAGTGATATCATCATCATTTGCATGGGCGCAATCTTAACTTACGCATAATACACCAGTTTACAGTTGTGTGCGCCATTTTAAACAAAGCCAATGACATAGAGGTCATGTATTTATGCGTAAATTAAGATTACGCCCATGCAAATTTTGATGATATCACTGCCCTACGCGCTGCGTTGTGCGCGCACATCATTATTTGCATGGGCGCAATCTTAAATTACGCATAAATACAAAGGTCAAAGGTTATTGGCCCCGCTTCCGGGGCCAATGACCCGAGGTCGACTGTCTGCGCATGCGCACTGATACAACTGTAAACTGGTGTATTACATGACCTCTAGGTCATTGGCTTTGTTTACTCACCATTTAAAATGGCGCCCATGTCTGCGCATGCGCACTGATACAACTGTAAACTTGTGTATTGGCAATTGTTCGCATTTACAATTTCATGTGACAACCTTAAAGATTAATATATTTTTAAAACATGATGACATAACCAACCATTTCTACATTGCTTGTGACAACCTGGGGTGATATTCTAAACACTGAGATATATTTCATGTCCGTAAATCAATGTTAACTATCCAAATTTGGGACAAGTTAGGTCTATAATTGCACAAGTGCAGCTGCGCATGCGTAAATTTAAAGAGGCGACCACCAATGAGAAGTGTTTGTTCCGTGTAATTTCAGTACGCTATGACAATTTACATCATTTCTCCTTATAAATATCACATTGTTTTAAGAATAGGGCCCCTGAAAAAAAGAACATGCAACTATAAACATGCTCGCCTGAATAAACCGTCGGTACGAATGCGCTTGACATTCTGAAAATGCAACAATTATGCAAATTTATGATCAGATGATCAACTGTGCGCTACAATTTCATGTTACAGCATAAAGTATTACACATGTAAATACATGATCACGTATTAAACCAATCTGTTGTACAATTTGATGTATACACATACATATATCAAGTTATTTTTAGGGTAGAACGGTTATTAAATCAATACTGGTTGTTTCAATTGGAGGTCATGTAAAACATAAAACAATAGAATACAAAAGTGTCGTACTTGACAAGTTGTCAAGGTTAAAGTTTCAAAACACTGATTTTGCCCTGACCCAGCCCGTTGCTTGAATTATTTTGTGTCGAATCGCATGGACAGGATATGCTATTTCGAACCAGTTATCTGGACGACAAGCATATATGTCGTTGGGACTTTGAAATACTGATCAACTCACCGCGAATCCATTAGCGTTGAGATTCTGGCCTACGGCTAAGGTCTGAAAGTCACATACTCCCTCGTTCATGCATTCGCAGATCTTGACCTTAAGAGAGACCACCGTTTGCGCACCTCGGTCATCACTGACCACGACTTCAATCCTCGATACATTGAGACTCGATGGTGTCCACTCAAATAAGCCCTCTGAAAGATAAGACAAGAAATTTGTTAAATACAGCCATACTGTAAAACAGAGCCATCTATATACACAGAGTTTCATTTCATTTAATTTCATTTAATTTCATTTTTTTTTATTCTCCATAAAAACATTAACACATACAAACATGGTATACAAATGAAAGATCAATTACAAGAAAAATACAAAGGGAAGGAGCAAACAAAATTTTAAGGGAATGTGGGGTTAACAAAAAGGGCAATTAGCCTGATGAACATCAACCCCTTAAACAATATACACTGTATTGTTGAGAAAAGAAGAACAAAAAAGGAAAGGAAAGCAGAGAAACTCTAAATACAAATACAAAAGAAGAAAAAAAAAAAGGCGAAGAAGAAGGGAAGGGGAGGGGGAATACATTAAAAAGTGCATTAACTGAAATTTAACGTCATTTATTTTGAGATTGAATACAATGATAAGAGATGGGATTTATACAATCGTTTAAAAATATTCACTAAATTAGAGTTTTTTTTTTTAATGAAATAATTTTCCATAAAACTGGCCCTTGGAAAAAAATTGTATTTTTTGAAACTTTTGTACGGATTTTAGGACAATGAAAATACCAGCATTACGAGTTTCATGAGAATGTATTTCATAATTGAATGTAAATTTACATGACATGGACCTTGGCAATAATCCCTAAGAACACATAAACATCTACTAAAAATACTACGGCAGACGCAAGGTAGCCGTTAGGTGCCCGCACGGCGGCCGAAGGGGGACCATACGGCGACCTTGCGGCCAGACTGATGCTACCGCTGCACCCCTGGAGTATATAAAACGCAAGGCTACCGTACGGCGTGTATAAATGCTACGGCAAAACTAGAAATATAAACAGTTATAACTCTGCGTTATAATCCATCAGCGATCCGTACGGCCCGTAAAGACAGGTATACGCCCTATTTAAAGGTTACACTGAGGCCACCGCAGATCTTCTGCGGCCGCCGCAAGTATCTCTCGAGTTTGGGGGCGTACGGCCGCCGTATCCTAGCCGTAGAGCAAATGTGACCGAGGCATTAGTAGCAAAAGCCATAATGTTTGTACTTCCCAGCTGCAACTAATGTATGAAAACCACATTATGGCTACCAGGCTACTGAAATACAATTATTAAAATATTTTTTGTATTTACCAGAGCTAATAGCTGCACCATCGGGAACAGAGTCGGCTAAAGTAAAATTGACCATATCCCCGTCATTAGGATCTTCAGCCGTTAACATCAGCTGAACAGCTTCGTAAACCTTTACACAAAGTACTTTGTCCTCAAGAACATTGTTGGTATCAGTGATCATAGTAACGTTCGGTGGGAAATTTTCTGAGAAGGAAATAAGAAGATAACAAAAGAAGTGAACAATTTAATTTTTCATTTACTTCACCACCACGATCTCCCCGAAACCTGCTGCAAGATGGCATATTTTCCAAATTTCTACACCTAGCTAAGCGAAAGGTTAGGCTGCACCGTACACCGATGCGTACGGATTTGTGAATACTTCCACCCCTTGGGCTTGCAGTAGGTACGAAACGGAAGAAATCGCGATCGCGAAATAAAATAATACCAAACCGATTCTTGACTCGGATAACGTAAGATACACTCAGCTCCATTAAACAATTAAATTCATACAAAATTATGAACGCTGTTTACATGAATTCTTATTTTGAAATTGGCTACCCTATACTACTCTACTTGTTGCTACTTCATGCGTTACCCTCATTTGATATTATCATAATTTTTTTGAATTATGTTTAACGTATTAAATTTTGTAATTTGAACTGCTATTGACTTTTATACAAGACCCCCATTAAGGACAGTATTTTGAACGAATATGGTCGAAATAAAACTTAATCACATGGAATTATATCGAATTATAGTGATGATCTCAAGGCTTTACTTATTTCTTATTTTTGTTCTCTAATGCTATAATATGACAACAGGACGCATCATTTCTATTGTGACATATATCCCTGGGAATTAATTGATGTAAATTCATATGGATTGTGGTGTAAAACTGTCCGATATGGAAAACATGGAAGATACTATGGTGGAAGTTGTACAGGGAAGTTGATTGAGATGGATGGGTCATGTGCTGAGTAGGGGAGACGATGAACCTGTAAAAAGAGTGTGAGATCTGAAAGTGAATGGCATAAGAGAGAAGAAAACCGATGATATCACGGACAGATGTGGCGAAGAAAGAAAGCAGTATTAAAGGTTGGTCTAAATGAGAAGGATGCCTGAGACAAGAAGAAGTGGAGGGGAGGATTTTCATCATGGCGCGAAAGTCAGTCACCATGATGATGATAATGAAGACCCCTACGCATCATGTCCGGTCCCCACGAGGCATCATTGTTCAGACGTAGCACTACTATACCTATATGTTTTCATTTGCAACAAACTATTTGGAGATCATTTTCCTCATAACAAGGATATAAAACATCCTGCATGCTGCTAACAGATCTATGTAATCATGCTAGTTGAGCCTTTAGCTCAAAATGTATTGTATTCAATACCTTCTTGGCCTAGACCAATCCAATATGGTTATAGTGATCGTTACTGAGAGAGGTTGCTTTGTACGACAAACAGATGAGTACGCGTAGGACGTTTGTTTCGTTGTTTCGTGAATCTACAAATTTGTATTTATTCCCACTTGCCATTCATTATCTAGTACATACAAATAAAACCCTCCTTGGTATAAGCCGCTGCGGTTTACCGCAGCAAATTATGTAAGCAAGACGAAAAGGGTGGCACGGCTTAAATCAATACCTAGGTTGGCAAGGTTGTCATCAAATGTATTCCCGGCCTCCATTGTCATTGCTCCCAGTTCTGGGCTTACGGCAAGGTAGTCAAACAAGCACATTTCATTGTCACCGCACGCCTGCCTTGCAGCAGCTGTCCGCTCGGGGTCCTGAGCCAGAAGTTCACTCAGGAACATCGGTGTGTAGTTTGCCGGGTTGTAATAGGTCCAATTCCTCTCGCCGTACTCGAAGAGGGACTCGGCCTCGCTGGCTTGCCCTGAAGTTAGCAATGAAGAAATAAGGCGATTGGAATAAGGTCATACCAGCCTATTTTGCCAATATTTTAAGAGGTGATCACGGATCATTTGTAGAAGAACCCATAAGAATAATTTGACAAGAGGTGATAATCATATAATGATTTGAGAAAGATTGTGGAAATGACAAATGGGATTAATCCTCGTTTATTTGAATAGTTACCTAGCTTATTCACCGTGGATTTCCTGCTAACTATTATAAGGAATAATGAAGGCAATCGGAGAATAGTTTCAGAAGTGGTAATCATATCAATAAATTTGCTAGTAATAGTTACCTCACAAATGACTTTTGTAAACAAAATCAAAGTACTATAGCACGCATTTAAAAATGGGATTTTTATTTTGTACTACATAGACAAATAATAGTTTATAATATCTCATTCACCCAAGATATAATATTATTGGAATTCTACAATTGTTATCGTCTTTATTTAAAGGCACACTGTCCTACTTGTAGCTACTTGCTCCCTCTATATAGAAAACTTCCCCAATCGGTGTCTGTTAGTCCCCACGATCCTCTTTTTCTTATGTTAAATGAGAGCTGAGTTAATGAGATAGCTACCTGTCAAAGTGACCTCTCTGGCTCACTGGGTGGTCTAATCCCTTCTAGCTGAAGTAGTAAAGCCTGCCTTTAACGTACCCCTGTATGAAAATACTTCACATTACAGTATCTGTAATATGACACAGACCTATTCGAGTGAATACGCGAAGGACGTTTGTCACGATGTTGCCAATTTTAGATAGTACAAAATCATGCCGGCGGTTAACCGCTCCATATCTGTACTAGGCTTAAGTCAGAGAATTTTGCAATCGTAACACAGTAAAGAAATTAAACCTACATGACTGTCCGAAGTCAAATATCTCCTTGTCCGTGAGGTTTGTTGCTAGCGAATCCTTAAGAGTGGTGCCGTCTCGGAGGAAGAAATCATCTGAACTATCGCCATTCAAATTACCTGGAGAAATGAAATGAAATTGACAATTTGCTTAATATTTAATAAAATGTAATGCTTTCGTCTTTTTGAAGTGCCTCTTTTTTAATGATTTCATCCACCTGTTATTAGAAAGCATCGTGAGCGGATGAGTTCATTATTACGTGTCCCCTAAATGCCTAGTACTTTAGGATGGACATCATTCTCAAAGGGCGGATGAAACAGTTTAAACATGCTACATTCAACAATGGTTTGGGATCCAGCAATATATGTATAGAGTTAGACACACACGATGGCAAGAAACCTGAGGTAACTTTATGAGCCAAGTGCATCACCTGTTCATTGAAATTTGAGAACAGTTTCTTTCCAAATGTATCCCATGACCAGGCGCGAAACGCATTTAAGAATATTTCTGTAAGCAAAAATTCAACAATTCTATAGGATGTCGGCATATTTTACAATTGGAAAATCGTCATGTTTTACTCGTCGATAAGTTTTTGAATTTTCAGTTGACTTTTCATGCTTGTCGGAAAATTGTATCCCCCTCCCCCACACACACACACGATTTTATAAGGTGTGGCGACAGCTTTGTGTTAAAACGCTCTTGTTATTAGAGTACATAAATTGAATACTAACCTAGAAGACCTCTGCCAGGTCCATCTTCATCGTATTCCGGCGGTGCTTCGATGGTCACGAGAAGAATCCCGTTAGAAAAGGTCACGGTGAAAGACGTAGCGGGCGTGTTACCTACCTGAAAGTAAGCATTGACCTTGATTTCGTCCACAGTGGTTCCATTCTCACGTGTTAATGAAAATGAAGAATCTGCGGAGGCAAAGCCGTCTTTGTCACGACGGAGAGAAAAAAGGAAGGGAAACTAATGAAAACATATCCAATGATTATAATAAGAAGGAATATGTGAAGCACCTGAGACATCTTTGATTGATTAACGCTACTTAAATCCAAAATATTTGTTTTAATTATCATTCAGTAAAAATAAATAACTTTATGTCACTACTGCTGCTGCTACTACTACTACTACTACTACTACAACAATAACAATGATAATACTACTAATAATATAAGTAGCGATAGAAGTAAAAGTATTAGCCATATGATACTACTACTACTACTACTAATACTAATACTGCTGCTGCTACTTCTTTTTACTACTGCTACTACTACTACTACTACTATTTAAAATAATAATGATAATAGTAATATGTACACTTATGTAACTCCAATAATGATCCCCTAAATGCTTTACTTAGGCGAGGAAGGATTGAAGACCTTAAACATGCATGATAAAAGACTCGGCTAAAATACAAACAACAATATTGATAATATTTATGATCCCCAAGCCTATGCAAGGGTAAGTAACACCATCCATCAATTATTTTGTTATATAAGATAGGGTGCAATACAACAAAACTTAATTTTGCACCGCTCTTCCCTGAACATTGGTTATGGGTTTACTTATACCTCCTTCTAACTCGGTCAAGTCGGTTATCTCTTCGGTTCTGTTAATGAGGATCCTCATGTCAGTTCTGTTGTCATTCAGGGAAAACTCCACCTGTTTTTTAACATATAAAAGAGAACATAGTCAGCATGGCAACACGTATCAAATACAACATTACTAAATGATAATAAACGATAGAAAATGAAGTGTGTACTGTATTTTCCGATAGTTATGACAATTATTTATTACGAATTTCAAGCGATTTCAGGAGTGAATTATTACCAAAAACGTATGGAAATATCGTTGAATATACCAACGATTAGATATTTAAATGTTTGATGGGCAAGAGCAAGTTAAAGCAGAATAATTATAACGTCAAAATTATTTGATAGTGTTCATTGGCAAGTGAAAAAACCCGTCTAAAGTACTAACAGACGGGAGTTCAATATATGGTTCCTTTGCCTAAGTTTTGGTCGGGTAATCTAAAGTTAAGCTCGTCATTTTGTTGAAGTTACAAGAATGACCTTCCATTGTTTAATTTAAACTGGTCGTCGATATGATTTGAACTATCTTTCTCTTGTTTTCCGTTGCTGCTATTCGACACATATTTACGTGCAATGCATTTACGTGAACTACGCACGCGCCACTGCACACCAGAAATACGTAAGCCCCCTAGAAGTGGATCGAAATTGCGTCCAAGAGTTTACGTACATCCGAACATTCGGAAGTATATATTATTTGTTTGATGATTGGCGATACCAAGAATTCGTTGTCTCCCCTCACGGTCTGTGTATAAAGTAATTGGTGATAGCGAGAATTTGTTATCTCCCTTTCCTGATCTATAAATAAAGTTTCCACTGATTTATGTTTCAAATATATACTTAAAAAAACTGTCAATAAAGACCCTTCCTGTCTACAGAGACTGCAACTATTGTCCCCCTTGATCTAGTTTCTGTATAATTATCAAGGTTCCACTGTTTTTCTTTGAAATACATACTAAGGAACATGTCAATAAGGATCATCTGGCTACAAATACTATTTTTGTTGTTTCTTTCTAGCAATCTTTAGATACAGGTTTAACTTTAAAAGCTTGTTTAGATATGACACAGTAACCCGCAGCGTTTTGTCTATTAAAGTTAAAATGAATGGCATCTGGGTGCACCAAAGGTCCTACGTGTACACACTCAAGCTCTGTGTTTCACGACACAGAAAATAAAGCGAACGTACACCTCTGATCTTTACGCAATCATACAAGAAAGAAAAAACAAAAATCAACGAAATTTATACCGCTGCATCTCTGAACAAGTGTTAACCGAGATTTACCACTGTGATGCCCTGCGTAGCAGCGAAACCGGTAAAAACAGTTCCTTTTTCGACGGGCTCGCTATTGTTGAAGGCTTTGCCAGTCCTGGCCTGTAGAACGAATGTATCGTTATTATTGTACTCCAACATAATGTACTCCCCAAGACCATTGAAAGTATACATTCTTCCATCCAATGTATTGATGTGGGGATCGCCCCAGAACTGTCCTGTACGTAAGACAAGGATGGAAGCAATCTTGCAATAATTGTCAACATCATCATCATCATCATCATCATAATCATCATCAAAATAAGTATCATTGATGCCCAGTACACATCCGATGTATTCACAGTCAATAGTTGCACTCTTCGTTGAAAACTTCGACGATATGTCATCATGTTCGTGACGCGTTACAGCCGCGGCAATTGCTGGCGCGTTCATACAAATAACATATCGTGCACAACAAAATAACTGATAGTATACAAATGATGTATACCAATACGTTTATTATTTACTGTCTATATACTATCTATCCGCACTTAAGTTGGGGCTGGTTATGCACCTATCGTACGAAGCCTGGCGGTTTCGTATGGAAGGTTCATAGACAACATTTACGAGAGCGTATAGATCCTGCATTGAATGAATAAAAACATGCATCATTTGCTTTACAACGAAGTTCTCAATGCCTTATATTATTGATCTATTGACCCCTTGAATTATCCTCAAGATCACAACAACTTAATATTTATAATTTCATATTGCCGAGACTTCCTGATTAAGGCCTACAATTCTTGGACAAGATGGCTAGCATGTTATCAGGTATGTAAATCACAAAGAAAGTGAGCTAAAATCAGGATTCTGTTGTTCTAGCCACTCGGTAGTCTTTTTTTAAAAGCTGTTTTCTCGCTCTATTTTCATTATTTATGGCCACTGTGGCATTACGTGATTTAGAACCACTTTTTTTCTTCGAAAATCTTCTGTTGTATGGCCGTTTTGTAGCTGTTTACGTTGATGAGTTGTGTGCATCGCTCGTTTATAACACATTTAACTGCATACAAAACGACAATGATAAGCCTTTTTTCTTGCATTTTAGAAATTTTGCTCACCATGAAGCTTGCTTTAATACTAACAATTATTTTCAACATAAGGCATTTTGAAACAAAATAAGAAGAGATCACCAATTCGCGGAGGTCTATATCCTGAGCATGTCGAAGGAGGGCGTCTTTCCTCGTACATATCACAGAAATCTCCATCAGCTACTTGGCAGCAGTGATACCTTGGGAGCACATCATTCGCTGTGTGAACAAAACAGTTCAATTGCTTATTTCTTTCAACACATGTTGTTCATCAAATTTGCAACACAAATATTTATCTTTTTGTTGCTACATTGTTCTGATGAAACATAATGCCTCTGACAACTTTCTATATGGGTAGTTACTTTTTCTTATTCTTTAACCCAGTTATCAATGTGTTACCAATTTAGGGTTTTAAGGATTAAAAAAACAACCTGCATCAAAAGCAATATGGTCATGCATAACATTGATGCAATATTTGCAGAAATGTTGCCCTTTTCTAGTAAAAGTCCTATATTTAAGGCTCTGAGTTATGAAGCCAAACCAACTAGTATAGTAGCAGAAGCAATATTAGTAGTGGTAGCAGTAGTAGAGTATTAGTCAGTGGCGTAATGAGCAAATACGTTTTTTTTTTTTTTTTTTGGGGGGGGGGGGGGGCTGACACAAATCCGCATCACCCCGCTCTTACATGCAGGCCCAACTGAACGTTTTTCAAAGTGGGGTCTAGGGGCAAAGCCCCGGAAGCTCAGGGGGTATGGGAATCAGAGGCGGATCCAAGAATTTCTTACCGGGGGGGGGGAGCAAAATGACATGGGGTGAAATATATGTAAAACGATGAAGTGACAGAGCGAAATTTTAGAGGCGAGGGAGCGGAGCGACCAAGCGGGACTGGGTATGAGAGGGAGTTCTGACCCCCTCCCAAAGTACGAAGCAATTGCAATTATAGAACGACATTGGACGCGTTATCATACATATGGAGTAATACGACGTAAACTTGCTTTTTTTCTACCCCCTCCAAGAGTAGGGATCTTTGGAAATTTGAGAACCACATTTGGCGCATTAATGTCGATCGGCACTTGCTGGAAAAAAACGAGGCCTTCTGATTGGTTAGAAGTTGTAGACAAGTGATTTGTCACATCGTGAGTCGTTGTACATGCTTCGTTGTTACACAACGCAAAAAGACGGTGGTCCGGTACTTTACCAGTAGTACTTGCAAACATTGTCGAGTGTATAAACTGTGTTGTTATCAGGGACGTTGCTAGACTTTTTTGCAGTGAGGGGAGGGGGCAGGGGGTGTAGAGGCCACCGATTACCGACTAAACGAGCCACCAATTACCGACAAATATATTAATGCCAATTTGGCGCGTAAGGGGGGGGGGGGTCAAACCCCCCTCAATTTGTTTGTGTGTGTGGGTTTTGGAGTCAACCCCCCCCCCTCATTTTGTTTGTATAAAAAAAAATGCTAATGGGTGACCTGAAATATGTCCTCTTTCACCCCCCCCCCCCCCCTTCCTGGTCGCTTATTCAGCGACTGATTGAGTCGCTGCGAAATTTTCGGCGCTATTTTTAAATTTTAACCCCCCCCCCCCTTCGAAAAAACCTGCGTACGTGCCTGATGCTTATGTCCCAATGTCTACACATTTAACCATACAAACCCGTGCCCAGGAAAGAAGTTATTCCCCCCCCCTCCAACGCGAAGCGCGGAAGCTTTGATACTTCATTAAATTATTAGAGAAAGAAGACGATCCGTTGCACCGTTCTCGACTCTTAAACTTTTGTTTGAATTAAGTTGCCCCGCCCCCTCCCTTCCGTGCGAAGCGCGGAAGCTTTGACGTTTCAATAAATCATTACTCGTAATCCTTGTCTGATTTAATTTCCGCGCATCCCATGCGAAGCGCGGAAGCTTTCACGTTTCATTTAATAATGAGAGAAAGAAGACGATTCGTTATTTAATCGTTATCTGAGTTTATATTGCCCATCCCTCGCAAAGCGCGGATGCTTTCACATTTCATTAAATTATTAGAGAAACGAGACGATTCGTTGTGCGCTTGTCTGCATTCAGTCCCCCCCCCCCCCCCCCCCGTCCAGCGCAAAGCGCGGAAGCTTGACGTTTTATTTTTATTATTACTCTTAATCCTTATCTGAAATCATTTTCGCCCATCCCACGCGTAGCTCGGAACTTTCACGTTTCAATCATTGTTAGAGACAGAAGACATTTTGTTGTACCGTTCTCGACTCTTAATCCTAGTCTGAATTCAGTTCCCCCCCCCCTCCCACGCGAAGCGTTGAAGCTTTGCCGTTTCATTAAATTATTAGAGAAAGAAGCCGATTCGTTGTACCGTTCTCTACACTTAATCTGAATTCAGTTTTCCCCCACTGAGCCCCTTAAATGTAGAGACCAGTTCTGGCTATGCGATTGCATTGTGAAAAAAAGCGTTGTGGAACCAATCAGAAAAGGTTGATCATCTAGCGTATACGCATTGGTGTGTACTGCAAGGTTGTTGAATCATCACAATGATGAGGAATTTGGCCCAGTCTTGGTAACGTTACAAGCACTGTACACAGAAAGATGTATATGGGACTACGCGACACGTGCGCGATTTATTTCCGGTCCAGATAGATATGGTAAGCACATTTTTTAGTTGGCCCCGGAAATTGGAAAATTACGTCGTCAGATATTTCGTTCGGTGGCTGGGGGGGGGGGGGGGGGGGGGGGGGGGGGGGAGGGAGCGACAGTTTTTTTTTAAATTAAAACAAAATTGAGGGGGGTAACCCCCAACCTTCTCTGCGTACACGCCTGAGTATTAGTAATAGTAGTAGTAGTAGTAGTAGAAGTAGTAGAAGTAGTAGTAGTAGTAGTAGTAGTAATAGTAGTGTAGTAGTAATAGTAGTAATACCAGTCGTAGGAGTTTAGTATCGGTACTACTTGCAGTAGTGTTAGTAGTATTATAAAGTACTAGTAGTAATAGTAAGGGGCGTAGTAGTAGTAGTAGTAGTAGAAGTAAGAGTATTAGTAGTAGCAGTAGTAGAGTAGTAGTAGTAGCAGTAGTAGAGTAGTAGTAGTAGTAGTAGTAGTAGTAATATTAGTAGAAGCAGCAATATAGGTAAAATATCAGTTTAATTGCATTGTTGGTAGTACATGTAGTATTAGTAGTAATAGTAGTAGTAGTAGTAGTAGTAGTAGAAGTAGTAGTAGTAGTAGTAGTAGTACTACCAGTACTAGTAGAAGTAGTAGTATTGATAGTACTACCAGTAGTAGTAGAAGTAGTAGTAGTAGTATCAGTTGTAGAGTAGTAGTAGTAGCAGTAGTATACAAATGATGCACAGGTTTGAGTGTGTCGGTCGGGATTGTGTGCACAAGGTACCTTTGAATAGTTTTAGACCAAATTCAAAGGTACCGCGTGCACACAATTCCACCGACCCACGAATTAAACGTGTGCATCATTTGTTTTATGAGATGGGGCCCCCAAAATTGTAAAAAATACAAATTTGGTTATTTTACAGATTTACCGGATGCATGGCAAAATCATGCGTCCGGTAATTTTTTTTAATACCGGACGCATGATTTTTTTTACCGGACGCATGATTTTTTTACTCATCATGAAATAAAAAAAAATAAAAAAAATTGTCAGTGCACATGTAGTCGAGTAGTACCAGTAGTAGTCGTAGTAGCTAGTGATAGTACCAGTAGTAAGAGTATAGTACCAGCAGGCGCGTACGCATGATTTTTTCAAGGGGGGGGGGGGTTAATATTTATAAATCGGTCCGAAAATTTCGCAACGACTTAGCCAGCCGCTTTTAGCAGGGGGGGGGGGGGGGGGGGGTTAAGAGGACATTTTTTTTTTTTTTGGTCTCGAAATTTGGAAATTTGACATTTTGCTCAGTTGGGAGGGGGGTAAGGTCACCTTTTTTTTAGGTCGGCCATGTGGATAATTTTTTTTTTTTTAAATATTTTTATTAAAAAAAAAAAACAACAACAAATAAACAAACAAAAGGGGGGGTTAGGTTTTTTAGGGGGGGGGGGGTTAAATATATAAAATTCCCAAAAGGGGGGGTTAACCCCCCCCCCCCCCCCCGTGCGTACGCGCTGAGTACCAGTATTAATTGCAGTAGTGGTAGTAGTATTCGAAAATAGAAGTAGTAATAGTCGTAGGCGAAGTAGTAGTAGTAGTAGTAGTAGTCGTAGTAATCGTAGTAGTAGTAATATCAGTAGTAGTAGTAGCAGTAGCATTAATAGTATTAGCGGAAGTAGAAGTATGAATAATGTTTATTCTTCTTGTTCCGTTAGCTACTATCGCCACTTAGATATCATGAGCAAGGATGGTCCAGATATGAAGTGGTCACTATTTTTTTGTTACTGTACTGACAACTACGGTCTACGAATATTCACTGAGCTACAACATGTTAAGTGAATTTACGCTTCGTTATTAATATATATATATATATATATATATATATATATATATATATATATATATATATTGATACCGCCTCATATCTGAACGAAACCTCAAGGCAATTATAACAAATAAAACTACAACTTTGTGATTCCTCCTTACCAAGCCACTGTTGAAAGGAGTAGGTATACGCCTCATAATGAGAACTCCACCATAAGTCGATTACGTAGCCTTGTAGAAGCCCAAAGAAGTACGTACATCGGTAGCTACCCCCGAAAGGCAGCCATCGGTGTTGTTGGCAGTATGGGAAGATGAAACCTTGGTGAAGATAAAGTATAGTTCGGATCATGCAATAATAATAATGATGATAATTAGAAAAAGACAATGATTAATAATAACAATGATAATGATATCAATACCTAAAATAACAATAACATAATAATGTTATAATGAATATGACAATATTGACGACATGCAACTATAATAATATTAAATAACAATAATAATAATAATGTAATCAGTAATAAAGACAATAATAAAGATAACAATAATGATGCCTGGTACCTAGCTTGAAAAAAGGATGGCTAAACCAAGCTGATGAAAATATGAATAGGTATTTCAATTAAAGATTTTTATTGAAAACCTTGTATTCGTTAATATCGATCTATCGGTGTAGTTTGACACATCCATACAGTACGCCGGTTTCAAAATGCCGTGTGCGAGCGACACAACGAGATGTCAAACTATGCCTCTAAAAGCAAATTTACAGTACACTTGAGGATGTGTGCAAACTTACCAAAGAAAATACTATTCTGCACATACAGCTCTGATTGGTCAAACAAATATCTGCAGAAACCATATCTACGATCAAATTCGGCCTGCCAAACAGAACACGGACATGGAGGTGTAATTGAAAGTCGAAACCACAAGGGTGGCCAGAGGGTGGCTTGGTCTTCCAGGTACCAGTTAGAGCAAAACAGTGCTGAGTTAACGAACGTGCTTGGGTTGTTGTCGAGTCTGTAAATCAGTATTCCCTGCAATTACAAAGGAGAAATAAATTAGATATGAATACAAGCTCGTATGGGTCACACCTTTTCAAGGGAAAATTGCCCCTTGTTGGTACATAGGAAAAAGCCCCACTTTTCTTTGACAAGTGTTCGTTAATCATTTAAATGGTGCCCCTTTCCATTCTAATAAGTGCCCATTTTCATTTTCGGTAAACGGCCCTACTTAAATCTGATAGGTGTTTTTTTCACCTCCGCTAAATTCCCCAAATATCTTTGACATATGCCCCTTTTCCTTGTGAAAAGTGTTTCCAATTCTCTTGGATAAAGATATCAAACCCCTTAACCTTATTATCAATGCCCCTTTTTACCTCTGATAAATGCCCCTATTAATAAGTGATAGGTACTACGTATCCTTTGAAACGTGCCCATTTTCTTTTTTTAATGATAGCCCCCTCCCATTGTCATAAATTTCCCTTTTCATCTTTGATAAATGCCCCATTTAAAATCTGATAGGTACCCTTTTTCATTTTTAGTAAGAGCCTCTTCCCCTTCTCTCTTTTTTTTTTTTTACTGTAACGTGTCCCTTGTATCCCCTTCTAATAAATGTTCCCTTTTCCCTTCTCCATAACATGTGCCCCTAATTTATAGCGACTTAGATTGTGCTTACAATTCTGCATGGTTTTGTTCTTCTCTTATTAATAAGAAGTCGTTTTTCGCACTGCGATCTCACAATTCTTATTATTTTTGCTCGCTTGCTCGCAAATGAATACTTTGAACCATAATGCATTGCCCTACAGAGGAATTCTCCCTGTAGGGGGCCGGGGGGAAATGCAATGAATTTTTGACAATTTATTGCATTTTCTTCGTTTTGGGGGATTTGTGGAAGGGGCCGCGTACCCTAGCAAGCACTGCGTACAGTCATGATTCAGAGGCTAATCAATGGCCTCGTTACTGTGAGGCCCCAGGATAAAAATCGTGTCGATCAGCTATATTAGTGCCCTTTTGTGAGGCATTAATCTTCATTACTGTCAATTATAATTTAAGGACATAGGTTCCCTAGCCGATTAGCATAGTAGCACACATATGATTTAGCAGTCACGCAAAACAAACACTCGCAAATTAATATTCAATAAAATCTGAGAATGTATGCCATTATCTAGATCTATTAGAAATAAATAATTTATAAAAATCCTTCCCTAAACTGGGGTAAAAATAAACATTCCACCATTATGACCAACAGTGTATATACCCTGGACCGACTGAAGGCCATTCAATATCATATAATTACTGTATATACCTGAGTCCCCGACTGTGATCCAATAGACTGGTCTGGTTTGTAGCTTTCGTTAAGATCGGATTCTTGAAACCGGTTCACCCATGTATACCTAGAGTTGTAACCGATCCTAACTGGAACCGCCTTGGATTGGGGATTCCAGCTGAAACTACCTTGCTCATAGAACATCAGTACGCCTGTTCTAGCTCCGTTAGTAAATACTATTGCCTGGTACGTCACCATCTGCAATACCGAGTAAATGTATATTGAAAAGAATAATCAAGATCGATAGAATGAGAGGGAGAGAGAGAGAGAGAGAGAGAGAAAGAGAGAGAGAGAGAGAGAGAGAGAGAGAGAGAGAGCGAAAGGGGGTATAAGTTTACAAATGGGCCATTGAGTCAATAAATATCAAAATCAATTTAAACGTATTTCATGCAATAACACAGAAGTGACATGTGTAAGATAAAAAGTTGTTTCTAAAAAGAAGAGGAACTTCTTTGAACTTTTGATAACCTTTGTATGATCTTTGCACGAAATTCGTAACATTAAATTTGACTAATGATCGAATCATCATACCTCTTCCCCGGGAATTGAACCGGGGGGTTGAAAGTCCTTCCATGTAAACATCACAGCAGTGCTAAGCGTATCAATGACGTCATTGTTATCCGCGCCCCATGGACTTGCCTCTAATGTTCTCAGTCTGTTCCTCAGGGCTGAGAAAAATCCTGCATCGGTGCTGCTTTCGAAAACCTTGAGAAACATGACAACTTACGTTATAAACAAACAGACTAGGTTTTTACAATCACACTTTGCTCCACCTGAAAATAGATAGCCAATAAATGTTTATAAACAAGCTTTCTAAATATCTAATAATATATATGCTGCCTCAGTAAAGTTAAGATTTCGTACAGGATCTCCAATTTACTTGATTCAAAAACAAAAAACTAATTAGGATCCGAAGCGGGAAGAAAAAATAAAACTCATCTCAATTTTGTTTCAATAATGTCATACATAAAATTGAATCAATTTGGCATTGTAGGTATCATTACCAATAGTAATTTGTTGGTACTCAACATTTTGTAATAATCAGCGATGTGCAGCTGTTTGAGATTAAAGCATTGTTCATGTTTTGGTGAAATTTCGAAATGACAAAAATCACTTAGCACATATAGTGTTGAAACTGGGGTCGCAAGGTGTGTGTTCTTCGCCTCATCTACAAGGTTGCTCGTTTGCCACACGTGAAATTTCGCATCTTTAATGGTTTTGCATTCCATAACGACAGTTAAATAATCTGGAAGCCTTTTGGTATGAATGCCCCATGAATGAAGAGAGATTATTTGTGTGGCACAAAGAGTTACCTGATAAGAGATAACTGATAATATATATTCGGGCTGCATGTATACATACCTGATGATAAATACTCAGACTGCATGCATACCTGATAATATATACTCGGGCTGCATACATACCTCATGATAAATATTCGTGTTGCATACATACCTAAATATATATATAATAGTGCTGCATATATACCTCATGATATATACTCAGGCTGCAAAAATACCTCATAATATATGCTCGGGCTGCATACATACCTCATGATATATGCTCGTGCCGCATACATACCTCAAGATAAATACTTGTGCCGCATACATACCTCATGATATATACTCGAGCTGCATATATACCTCATGATATATACTCGGGCTGCATACATACCTCATGATATATACTCGTGCTGCATACATACCTCATGATATATACTCGTGCCGCATACATACCTCATGATATATACTCGGGCTGCATACATACCTCATGATATAAACTCGGGCTGCCAATATAAGCGTTGACAGGTGCCCCAAACACGGCAACAGCAGGATCTGATACGTATAGATCTATTAACTCGAATCTTGAAGGATTTGTGAATTGACTAAGCATCATTCTTGCAGGACGTTGCTTAGAAAACTGGATAACTCCTGTTGTTGTGGCCTGAAATTATCAAAAACAAAAAAATGAAAGACATATTGCATTTCAGATATTGCATTTCAGATATTGGAAATTGGATGTTAGTTAATAAATTGAAGTTGAATGACTCGAAGACAGAATTCTTTGTAGTAGCCTCTCCTCACAGTTTACGCAATCTACCAGATCTTAAGTTAACAGTTTGTGATGTATTCATGAGCCCTTCAGCCATTGTTAAGAATCTAAGTGTACTCTTGGATAGAGAAATGTCAATGTCAGATCGCGTCTCTCAAATATGTACTATTGCAACTTTTCATTTAAGGAACGTTTCTCGAATTAGAAGATACATTAATCAATCCGCCTGAAACAACGCTATTCGTTCTCTAGTTCTGTCTCGTTTAGATGACTGCAATGGCCTTCTTTCCACTATCCCTGTTACTCAATTAGATTCTATCCAACGACTTGAAAATTGTGCAGCCCGGCTTATTTACCAGACTACGAGATCTCGCTCCCCTAAACCACTCCTTGATTCGTTAAAATGGTTTCCTGTAAGACATCGCATCGTTTTTAAATTACTTGTTTTAGTTTATAAATCACTGAATTAAAAAGCCCCTTAATACCTACGTGATTGTTTGACCATATACACCCCTCAAAGGCATCTACAAGCCTCCAGTGACCCACTCCGTCTTACATACAACATCACACGGAAACTAGCTGGAGATGTAGAGATATATATACTAGCTGGGGACTTTCACTATAACTGCATCTAAATATTGGAATAGACTACCTTTAATACTCAGGCAATCACCATCTGTCTCTTCATTCATAAAGGGACTTAACCCTTACTGGGGGGGGGGGGGGCTGGGAGGCCCCACCCCCTCGACATTTTCGGAGATTGCGCCGCAACCACTTGGAGATTTGAATTGTCGTTTCATGACTTTTTCCCCTCAGGTCTTACGCACATTTTGATACCATTTTCGTTGAAATTGGATATACCTGTAATGTGTTACATAATAATTAGTATGCGCATGTCATCAAAAATATGCTACAATTTATGCAAATTCATGCAAATTAATCTATGCATTTTCAAATATCATAAAAATAATGTAACTTCATAAATTTGAGATGAAGGAAACATTTATTCAATACATTTTCAACGTTCTTCACAAGTCTACAGACAAATATGTAGAGTTTTCTGTAAAATGCATAAAATTTGCATTTTGCATAATTAATTAGGCTGTAACGACCAAAATTTGCATATTAGAAAAAAAACTAATTATACCACCTTGTCCCTTATGTAAATATCTACAAACATGTAAATTTTCGCGTTCATCGGACTTTCGACGGCCGAGATCATGGGGGGGGGGGGGAGCTCCCAGCCCCCCCCCCCCCCCAGTCACGTGGTGCTAAAAATAGCCCAGTACAGTAAGGGTTAAAACATTTCTTTTTTGTAATCCAAATGTTTAGGATTCTGTAAGTTTTCATTCTCATTTTTGTTGTAGGATTCTTCTTGTTGTAAGCGCTTTGGGCCGCTCTGGAAAAAGCGCAGTATATAAATAATAATAATAATAATAGCAAATAGCAGCAAATAGAGTACATACTGAAGCTTCACGTCTTGAACTCATTAAAGTAACAAACAAAAATGAACAGAAAACAGAAATCGGACAATATAAAGGGAAGCTCAATTAATAAAGCGCAATATTTAGGCTTTCAATTATGCATCTAGGTATTTCATCAAGCCCCTTTATAACTTTGGCAGTGATTATTCTAAAATACACAAAGCTCAGCTTCTCAATATCTTTAAAACTATGTGGATATTTTGGGATAACTTGTTGATACATACTCTCCGAGCTGTATATACCCTTAATAATCATCAAGTTCAGCAATGATTCTAATTTATACTTTAACTTTTGAAAACAACCAGCGAATACAAGAAGAAAAGAAAAAGAATATACAGTGCGTCCCAGAAAAAACTAAACCGAGGATCATCAATGTTTTATCATAATATAATCACAATTATAATTAATAAATGACACACATTTGTAAAGCTCCTCTTCTTTCATTTGATGCAGCTCATATGATGAATATTTCACGTATGAGTGATTAACAACAATTTGAAGAGAAGAAGCCAAAAAGTCATTTGGCGGGCGGTATCTGAATTTCAAGGAGAAAATCAAATTTCTAGAAAGTTCAATTTCTGCCCTTTCATACGACGTCTCAATCAGGGAAAATGAGCCAGGAATAACAAAGTTTTGTTTGTTTAAAAGT
Source organism: Strongylocentrotus purpuratus (assembly GCF_000002235.5). NCBI lineage: Eukaryota > Metazoa > Echinodermata > Echinoidea > Camarodonta > Strongylocentrotidae > Strongylocentrotus > Strongylocentrotus purpuratus. The sequence continues at coordinate 440,136 of NW_022145574.1, read as the reverse complement.
AGTGCTTGCATTTCCATAATTTGATTAAACGAGTTCGTTTTCACTACCTGCCTGCCGTAGCAAAAAAACTCTGTTTTGTTGACGATCAGCAATGCACAAAGAAGAGGAACGACTTGATGCATGGAATTAAGCTTTACAAATATGTGTCATTTATTAATTTTTATTATTTAATTTTTATATAGCGCTTAATACAAATGTCTCTAAGCACTTTACAAATATACTATTGCAATGTGATTAAGTTATGATAAAACATCAATGATTCTCGGTTTTTTTCTGGGACGCACTATATAATTCACTAATATCTGCTATCCCAAATGAATGGAAAAAGGAAATGAGGAGCCAATCTATAAAAAAAAATGAATTAAGTGAACCACATGATGATCGATTACACAATTTCCTTAATTAAGCACAAAAATGTTTCTAAACGTTGTTACTCTACCTTTATAGGCAGTTATACTATTGCTTTGTCAGAAACAGATCAACAACTCAAATTAAAAAAATGATCTGTCACTACCTTTATCAGTCTACGAAATATGGAGGTCTCGTTTTATTAGATAACAAAATTAGAAATTTTCAATTCAAATGTATTCATAGGAAAATTGCTACGAATTACTTTTGTATAAAATCGGAAATTTTGATCAGAATATAAATTTTGTAATCAAAATGAACAAACCATAATTCATTTATTTTTTAAATGCCTTTTTGTCTCAAGATTCTGGAATGATCTGTACAGTTGGCTGATTTCTAAAAAGATCCGACTCATTACATTATCATGCAAAGAAATTTACTTTGGAACATTAGTAGGAGAACACGTTTATCTGGTAAACAATATGCTTTATTATATGGCAAATATTTTATCTTTTCATGTAAATGTCAAGACATCGTTCCTTTATTTAAATCCTTCTAATTTTCTGGAATACAATTAGAAAAAAACAGAACGCATAATATCCTTTAAACTCAACCGTTTTGAATTCCATAAACAACAAATGGAATAGTATCTGTATAGAATAATTGAAATCTCACTGAATGTTATTTTATGAAATGTTCCATTTCATTCAATCATGTCTCTGTATCATTGAAGAACAAAATATGTATTTATTTTTAGATTATCTTTTGTGACAATGTGTATTGCAAATAAAACTTATCCCCCTCCCCCCCCCCCAAAAAAAAAAGGTGAAGAAAAAGAACTACCAAACTGGAGGTATTATTTCAAGGAAGAATCTGTTTCGAGACAATTTATGCTCGAAGTCAAAGGATAGGAATTCATTTGTGTTCCATTTCCAATAGTAATCAATGTTATTCTATTCATGAGATAATTTATTCATTCTAATCATTATCACCAACGAACCCGAAATTACTTTAATTTTTGTCTAAACAATGCAAGTACATGCACAAATGACATAAATGCTGAATCTCTTTTCGGAAGACAAGCTGAAACCTTGACATTCATGATAAATCAATATTCTCTTGACATCTCATATTCACTCACATAATAACTTTGTTAAAGATTTCTTTTCGAATCCTTTTATATGTACTGACACAGCAATCGACATAACGTATTTGCAATACCAAGTAAAGACTCGTTCATATATGGTGAGGTAACTCGTGCAAAAGAAATTGCTGCGTAAAAAAAATATATACTGTAACCTGTAAAAGAATGACAACAATGGTCATGAAGGAATTTACTTAGCCATGAGTCAGACTTCACATAAGTTTAAAGCGCGGGTCACACTTTACATGCGTCATCACAACCGCTTCATATTCGAACGAGGCTTGATTGAAGAGGAATGAGAAGTTGAGCTTACCGTCACGAAGGAGTACAATGAATTCTCGCCTATAGGTATTCCAGTTTCTATTTCCACAGTCATGAAATCTAGTGCAGCTGTCAGGAAAGCTGTTTGCTGGATAGAATCTCTATATGGGAAATAGAGTTCTGGTGGAGGAGTGGTTGGTGTGGTTCCCGGTATTTTTCCTGAGGGATAAAAATAAATGTTATACTCGATACTAAAGAACCTATGCAGATTTATTCAAGATTTCTGCGCATATTTGTACATGGTTATCAATTGCTGTTTGGCATTTGTGTTGTTCCAGGTGTTGTAGTTGTTGTACTTCCAGGTGTTGTTTCACGCGTTGATCCTTAAGTTGTTCCCGAAGGAAAAAAATAAATGTAATATGTATTAATACAGAACTAAATACCTTTATTCAAAATGTCTGCGCTTACTTTACTTGATTAGCAGTTGCTGTGTGTCTTTGGGAATGACATATATTAAGTGTGACACATTCTCAAAACTGCTTCTATCTCTCTCTCTCTCTCTCTCTAAGTGCCATATCGTTTGACTTTGGCGATCATGCTGTTCCACACCCCTCGGCTCCTAGCCTTCTGTATTAGTACCACTCCCAGTTCTTTCACTCCTCTCTCTTCCAACAATTTCTGCAGACTGTCCATCCAAAGTATCCTCCTTCTTCCCCTACTCCTTCCCACAATTTTCCCTGTCAAAGTAAGATTATTTAGGCCTTCTTTAAGTGTAATGTGACCCATGAACTTCAACTGCCTAATCAGCATCTCACGTATCATTTTCCTTTGCACTCCAGCTCGTGTAAGAACTTCCTCCTTACTAACTTTGTCAGTCCAGGGGATTTTCATCATTCTTCTTAAAAACCACATTTTGCAACTTTCCAAACGCTTTTTAGTATCAGAGGCTAAGGTCCATGTTTCACTACCATACATAAGTACTGGTAGATTTAACAATTCAATACTCTTATTCTGGTCCTCATACTCATTGTTCGATTTGTCAGAATTGTCCTAACTTTGAAAATGCAGATTTAGCGAGAGCTATCCTTCTCTTGATCTCTATCTCACATCTGGCATCCTCGGTGTTCACGCTGCCAAGGTAGTTAAATGAGGAGACTAATTTAAAAATCTGTTCTTTCAGTTTCAAGTTAAATTTTGGACTGCTCTTCTAGGATACCATTTAATAGTCACTTTGTCTTGGTATAGTTGATCTCTAGTCATATTCTCTCACTTTCTTTTACAACTACATTCAGGAGTCTCTGGAGATCTTTCTCTATTTCAGAAAATAAAACAGTGTCATCGGTATATCTAATGTTTATGATTGAATGGCCACCCACTTGTATCCCATTTTCATCTTCCAATTCTCTTAGAATGATTTCACTATACATATTAAACAGGTCTGGTGACATAACACAACCCTCTCTGACTCCCCGTCTGATGTTGATATATTCACTACACTCTCCTTCTGCCCTGATGCATGCAAACTGATTCCAATATAGACTTTGTAGCAGTCTTAGATCTTTCCTATATTTTGGTAATAATTGAGCTAAATCATTTTGTGTAGAATATGAAAAATTACCGATCAAATAACACATTTCCTAATATATTTTATTATTTTAAAACTCAATAGTAAAAAATATCCTACTCTTCCAATTAAAACCAAACTTTATTTTATGATTTCGAAAATGGTGAATTTCTTCTTTGTGCTTTTCATGTTCCTCACATGTTTACCATTGCTGAATGTTACTGTTACAGAAGCTCTTTTACAAAGTCTGCAGTGTTCTCACCAAGAAGAATTAAAAAGCAGTACATGATTCAGTCATCTTAGATTTTTAGAATGCTTCATTTATGCTCTTAACAACTCAATTAAATGTATTCATTAGTACATTGTACGTTCAACATGGATTTTTGTTTCGCTTCCATGTAAATTGAACGCTCAGACGAAGTTTACAAGGAGAATAAATATGGTTCGAAGGATAAAAAATGTACATAAAAAACTCTGATATATGTGACATCTGCAGAGCAAGTATTAAAACTCCTATGATAAAGCTAACTTTGAGCACAAGACATTCTCTTACTTTGTAAAGGATACTGTCTAGACTCTTAAAGTGTCACTTATTAATTGATTAAATAGTACATAACAATTATTAAGTATTTCGAGATTTATAAAATATTGAAATGATAACGACAAATTAAATACGACTATAATTCATTCTGAAAAGCACTGCTCAGGGATATGATTATAAAGGACTACACGCAAGTGCGGAAGCCATTTTTCGTCTATAAACTCATCACTTTCGGAGTAGTAATACATTTCATTAAAAAAATATATATATATTTATGTTCTCCGGATTTCCTACGACATATGAATTACGTTATTAGAGAGCAAACACAATGTTTTTCGAATTTACCAGAAGGCCATAATCTCTTAAATTATATTGGACCCATACATTATCTGTAAGCATGCCACTATACATGACTTTTATTTTCATAGTTTATAGTAGGCCTTTAAATTCGATGCGTTAAACACCCATCCTTTCCTACTGGTAATTTGAATTGTATGAATGAAATGTAAGTTAAATAATCTAAATTAAAACAAACGCAAGCCTTTTTTTGTAGAAAAACTTTAAAATGCTCCTGTTTTATTCCAATGTAGAAACATTTTATTTGTAACATCATTCTAATTTATGTGTACTTGGAATACTAAGTAGATAATGGAAAATGAACATCTAACTTTCCCCGAAAATCTAGGCTTTATAAACATTGATAAACAGATATATTCTTAACCGGTAAACTTTTATTCAATGTTACTTACCCCTAACTGTAATTTGGATAAGGGATGTCATCCAAATAATGAGGAGAAGCTTGACGACTGGGTGAGTTTTTCCGAAACACTTCTTCATTTTCATTCCGTTCATGCCACTAAGATTAAATTTAAAAAAATTGATGATGTAATACGATGAAAATATTTGTAATATAATAATTATTATTATTATGATAATTATGAATATAAGATTATTATAATAATTATAAATATAATGACTATTAAAATGATAATAATAAGTGGATTTTATAACACATTTTCTAGAGGACACATGGCACTGTTCCTTACTCAATCAAAAAAATAACAAGAAGAAATTGTAGAGGTCGGATTTTAGATGTGTGTGTTTTAAGGTCAACCATTTTAACTGCCTGGGTCAACTGAAGTCTTTTTCCTTTCATATGCAGGGAGTTTATTCCATGGGCATGGAGCAACGGCTAGAAAGAATTTGTATCGAGCCTCTTTGAATAGGTCAAGATCTACTGTAAAAAATAAAAAAATATTCATCAGCATTTTAAATATAGTTCAACAGCAGCAAATATTAGGCAGCAAATATGCATTTCATATGGGAAAAGTATCTCGAACTTATAGGGGGAGTCCTGCCTGATGTGACAAGAAATAGAGAGATTCGAGCAGAGATTGACATGTTGACATAGTGAAAGCGAAGATGTGTATTAAACGTTTCTGGTGCGGCGCGAGAAGATTGAGTAAATTCCGCTTAAAATCTTTCAGTTATGAATTTTATCGTGGTTTGATATGATCGTGGAACGATCGAACACAAATTGGCAACTTTGTGACGTACCTTGTAAGGTATCCCCCTCCCCGCTAATTTGCTATTTGTACCAACAACTTTGTTTAATATTCACCTTTTTACAAAGAGGGTTTTAATCATACATGCACCCTAGATATAATCACTAAAAATATTAAACGAGGGGACACAGATAATGTACATATCAACATATTTTCAGTAAGTAGCGAAAGGCAGAGGACCTCATATTAGTAAGAATTTGTGATTTCTTTTTATCGGATTCTGCTCAAACCTTTAGCGATCTGTTTCTCTCATATTCCGTTTCTTTATTGAAACCAATCAAATTGGGGTAGATTTTCCTCTTTTTGTAACCCTTTCCCTCTCACATAATGTGAACATTACAGGATATAATTCGAGGGGCTTTCCAGTGCTTACCTAAAGTACTGAAACGTTGTTTGAACACTTTAAAAGACAAACACAAAAATGGGGTTTTAATCTGACTTTGCACACTCTAACCCCCCCCCCCCCCCCCGCCATCCCCTGATATTTATTTATCACGCGCTCCATTTATAATCAGTGGGAAAAGTTCAACCAAGAGTAATACGGACTGACTAAAAAGTCTTTAAAACTTCATTGCTGATTTCTTTTATATTCATGTTTTCTAATCCCCTACTATCCCCTTTATAACAGTGTTTGTCGATAGAAAGTATATTTTTCTCCAGTGGTCATCTTCTAACTCAATGAGTTACTCTAAGGACATTGTGCTACTTTTCATGAAGTTGTATTTTACCCTGCATTTCAAAGGATGCATTTCCTTTAATATATGCATGTCAGACTCTGGGTATTTGCCTATACCTATACTTTATACATTTGATGGGAAATTTAGATGAAGACGATTGAGAACATTTCGTTTTAATAAATAACAATGTTTTCACTGCATCAAACACACGCACACAAACAAACGCACCCTTTCGCCGCCAAACACTTAAAGGTTTCACACGCTTAGCTTTTTTTTTGGTTTTGTTATCCTTTTCTTATACCCCCTTCACATACACGGATTTACCTTACGAGTCCTTACGGATCGCCAACTCGTAGTCAATAGCAAGCATCCATAAATAACTCGCGGGTATCCTTAAATAGCTCGCCACAACTCGCAACAACTCGCAGACACTCGTAAGGATCCGTGAAACGAGAGGCAAATTCTTTGTCTACGATATTTGTGTTTACATTATCTACGAGCATCGTGCCATTTATTGTATTGGCCCTCGGGGGCAGGCCGGGACAAATCCGTACAGAGGCTGCTCGGAGATTGTACGGAAATCATGCAATTTGAATGCAGTAGCCGTGCAGTCTCCGCAGCCTCCGCACGGAAATCGTACGGAGCCCGTGCAGCTTCCGTGCAAAGGTTGCGCGGAGAAGGCGCGGTGACCATACATCCGTGTCCACCGAAAAATCGTACGTTTGCTGCACAATCAGTGCGAGGCCTCCAGACGATGCCCGTGCGGGGATTGTGCAATGCAACCTACGACTGTAAAAGGGCTAAAGGCTTACGATTTTTTTCAAATTTGTTGAACTTCTCGCGAAACAAAAGGGGATACGGGCAGGATACGGGCTCCATAGACTAATCGATGGCCAAATGTAATCCAGGCATAAGTTACGAGTATTTACGAGTCCTTACGATTTTTGGCCAAAAAAATAACAACTGAAAATTAAATTTTCAAATTTGCAGCTTCTTTTCCTTCCCCAAATCGTAAACAGTTCGTAAGCATACGTAACGTATACGTATCTATTCGTAAAGTACTCGTAACTACACGTAAAATGCTCGTAATAACCTGTATCAATCCGTAAAGCCATCGTAAAATGACCCAAATATTCGTAAACAACACGTAAGCACACGTAACCATCCGTAAACTGCTCGCAATAATCCATAAACAAATTGTAAACTAACCGTAACGAATCGTTACAAAAATCTGTTACGAGTCATTTATAGATTCTTGCGAGCAGTTAACGGATGGTTACGTGTTGTTGCGAGCAGTTTACGGATGGTTACGGATTGTTACGAGCTATTTACAAGCTATTTACGGACAAATCAATCCGTGGACAATCGTAAGAAGATTTTTGACATGTTAAAAAATTTGCCTCTCCTTTCACGGATCCTTAAGAGTGTCTACGAGTTGCTGCGAGTTGTGACGAGTTATTTACGGATACCAGCGAGTTTTTTTACGGATGCTTGCGATTGACTACGAGTTGGTGATCCGTAAGGACTCGTAAGAAAAATCCGTGTATGTGAAGGGGGTATAAATGACTCGCAATTTTTTTTTAAACGATTTTTAACGATTAGTTTACGATTTGTTTACGGATTGTTTAAGAATTATTACGAATGCTTACGTGTTGTTAACGATTTCGTTCAGGGTCGTGTTACTATAGCTTTACGGATTGTTACGAGCTATTACGAGCACTTTACCTGTAGTTACGGGTGTTTTACGAATAGACACGTATACTTTACGTATTCTTACGTATCGTTTACGTATTCTTACGTATTGTTTACGATTTGGGAAAAAGTATAAAAGCTGCTAAATCATAAGGACTCGTAAATACTCGTAACTAACTCATAACTATTCGTAACAACACGTAAACAGGTCATAAAATGCCCGTAAGTTGCTCGTAATTATCCGTGATAACTCGTAACAACTTGTGGAATTTCGCCGTAAATACATCGTAATAACTCTTAATAATCGGTAATAAACTGTAAATAGCTCGTAATAACTCGTAACAACTCTTAAATCGGTCGTAAAAGTGGCCAAATCGTAAGGATCCGTGAAAGATCCGTGAATTCGTGCGATCCATAAGGACTCGTAAGAAAAATCCGTGTATGTGAAGGGGGTATTATATGAAAGGGGCCAACCCACATTTCCTCCAACACACAAATCCACGACTCACTCGTCTTTATGACGCTGATAGATACAATCACAGGCTCCATGTCAATGCAGATGCTCGTACAAAAACACCTTTGTGAACATCGCATTTAGCCTCGTTTTCTCTATTCGATATGTATCAAGATTAATCACCCTTGACGTTTCAGAGTTCCTCTTATATTAACCGCATTTGACCTCGTTCGTGGGAATGAACTGTGGAACCAATGCAAACATCTATTACTATTCAATCACATTTGTAGAAGAGGAAGAGGGCAACTACAAAACATCGCTAATTTTCATCTCTAGTTCTTCTTAAGGATAGGACACTGTTTTCCAGATTTGTGACTTCATCATAATAATACATTAAGTTACGGCCTTAGATGTATCCCGGTTAGATTAAAATTCCGAAAGAAAATAATTTTGATTACCATTTGTACTTGTTCTTTTGCATGTTACATCCGTATCATAGAGGCCCATCACCCACAACTTATTTTTGAAAATGTGTGCTGTCGCGCATTGATGACCAAATATTCTTTATCAGTTTTTCAATTACTGAGCACTAGTAATTTAAGGTAGTAGATAATTTGTTTTCTTCTATTTATCCACTTTCGTGTTTATCCCGGTCGGATTAAAATTCCAAAAGGTATTAGATAACAGCAAAGCTAATAGTCACAATGATTATAATCATATCTACATGTCACTTTACATATTGTGATTTCAATCAGTATTACAAAAAATGCACAGTAGCGGATAAACAATAACGATACTTTATTTTGTTACGATTTTTCGTAAACATGTTTGCATATTATCAAGTTAACAGATAATATGTGTAGCAGTAGGAAGTGAGTTCAAAGCAATCATTTATTTTGGGCAGTGAAAAGTGTAAAGTGGCAGGAATGTCGCCTGGTACTCAATGAGTTACTCTAAGGACATTGTGCTACTTTTCATGAAGTTGTATTTTACCCTGCATTTCAAAGGATGCATTTCCTTTAATATATGCATGTCAGACTCTGGGTATTTGCCTATACCTATACTTTATACATTTGATGGGAAATTTAGATGAAGACGATTGAGAACATTTCGTTTTAATAAATAACAATGTTTTCACTGCATCAAACACACGCACACAAACAAACGCACCCTTTCGCCGCCAAACACTTAAAGGTTTCACACGCTTAGCTTTTTTTTTGGTTTTGTTATCCTTTTCTTATACCCCCTTCACATACACGGATTTACCTTACGAGTCCTTACGGATCGCCAACTCGTAGTCAATAGCAAGCATCCATAAATAACTCGCGGGTATCCTTAAATAGCTCGCCACAACTCGCAACAACTCGCAGACACTCGTAAGGATCCGTGAAACGAGAGGCAAATTCTTTGTCTACGATATTTGTGTTTACATTATCTACGAGCATCGTGCCATTTATTGTATTGGCCCTCGGGGGCAGGCCGGGACAAATCCGTACAGAGGCTGCTCGGAGATTGTACGGAAATCATGCAATTTGAATGCAGTAGCCGTGCAGTCTCCGCAGCCTCCGCACGGAAATCGTACGGAGCCCGTGCAGCTTCCGTGCAAAGGTTGCGCGGAGAAGGCGCGGTGACCATACATCCGTGTCCACCGAAAAATCGTACGTTTGCTGCACAATCAGTGCGAGGCCTCCAGACGATGCCCGTGCGGGGATTGTGCAATGCAACCTACGACTGTAAAAGGGCTAAAGGCTTACGATTTTTTTCAAATTTGTTGAACTTCTCGCGAAACAAAAGGGGATACGGGCAGGATACGGGCTCCATAGACTAATCGATGGCCAAATGTAATCCAGGCATAAGTTACGAGTATTTACGAGTCCTTACGATTTTTGGCCAAAAAAATAACAACTGAAAATTAAATTTTCAAATTTGCAGCTTCTTTTCCTTCCCCAAATCGTAAACAGTTCGTAAGCATACGTAACGTATACGTATCTATTCGTAAAGTACTCGTAACTACACGTAAAATGCTCGTAATAACCTGTATCAATCCGTAAAGCCATCGTAAAATGACCCAAATATTCGTAAACAACACGTAAGCACACGTAACCATCCGTAAACTGCTCGCAATAATCCATAAACAAATTGTAAACTAACCGTAACGAATCGTTACAAAAATCTGTTACGAGTCATTTATAGATTCTTGCGAGCAGTTAACGGATGGTTACGTGTTGTTGCGAGCAGTTTACGGATGGTTACGGATTGTTACGAGCTATTTACAAGCTATTTACAGACAAATCAATCCGTGGACAATCGTAAGACGATTTTTGACATGTTAAAAAATTTGCCTCTCCTTTCACGGATCCTTAAGAGTGTCTACGAGTTGCTGCGAGTTGTGACGAGTTATTTACGGATACCAGCGAGTTTTTTTACGGATGCTTGCGATTGACTACGAGTTGGTGATCCGTAAGGACTCGTAAGAAAAATCCGTGTATGTGAAGGGGGTATAAATGACTCGCAATTTTTTTTAAAACGATTTTTAACGATTAGTTTACGATTTGTTTACGGATTGTTTAAGAATTATTACGAATGCTTACGTGTTGTTAACGATTTCGTTCAGGGTCGTGTTACTATAGCTTTACGGATTGTTACGAGCTATTACGAGCACTTTACCTGTAGTTACGGGTGTTTTACGAATAGACACGTATACTTTACGTATTCTTACGTATTGTTTACGATTTGGGAAAAAGTATAAAAGCTGCTAAATCATAAGGACTCGTAAATACTCGTAACTAACTCATAACTATTCGTAACAACACGTAAACAGGTCATAAAATGCCCGTAAGTTGCTCGTAATTATCCGTGATAACTCGTAACAACTTGTGGAATTTCGCCGTAAATACATCGTAATAACTCTTAATAATCGGTAATAAACTGTAAATAGCTCGTAATAACTCGTAACAACTGTTAAATCGGTCGTAAAAGTGGCCAAATCGTAAGGATCCGTGAAAGATCCGTGAATTCGTGCGATCCATAAGGACTCGTAAGAAAAATCCGTGTATGTGAAGGGGGTATTATATGAAAGGGGCCAACCCACATTTCCTCCAACACACAAATCCACGACTCACTCGTCTTTATGACGCTGATAGATACAATCACAGGCTCCATGTCAATGCAGATGCTCGTACAAAAACACCTTTGTGAACATCGCATTTAGCCTCGTTTTCTCTATTCGATATGTATCAAGATTAATCACCCTTGACGTTTCAGAGTTCCTCTTATATTAACCGCATTTGACCTCGTTCGTGGGAATGAACTGTGGAACCAATGCAAACATCTATTACTATTCAATCACATTTGTAGAAGAGGAAGAGGGCAACTACAAAACATCGCTAATTTTCATCTCTAGTTCTTCTTAAGGATAGGACACTGTTTTCCAGATTTGTGACTTCATCATAATAATACATTAAGTTACGGCCTTAGATGTATCCCGGTTAGATTAAAATTCCGAAAGAAAATAATTTTGATTACCATTTGTACTTGTTCTTTTGCATGTTACATCCGTATCATAGAGGCCCATCACCCACAACTTATTTTTGAAAATGTGTGCTGTCGCGCATTGATGACCAAATATTCTTTATCAGTTTTTCAATTACTGAGCACTAGTAATTTAAGGTAGTAGATAATTTGTTTTCTTCTATTTATCCACTTTCGTGTTTATCCCGGTCGGATTAAAATTCCAAAAGGTATTAGATAACAGCAAAGCTAATAGTCACAATGATTATAATCATATCTACATGTCACTTTACATATTGTGATTTCAATCAGTATTACAAAAAATGCACAGTAGCGGATAAACAATAACGATACTTTATTTTGTTACGATTTTTCGTAAACATGTTTGCATATTATCAAGTTAACAGATAATATGTGTAGCAGTAGGAAGTGAGTTCAAAGCAATCATTTATTTTGGGCAGTGAAAAGTGTAAAGTGGCAGGAATGTCGCCTGGTCGCCTGGGTTGCGAGCAAAAGCGGTGAACAGGTATTATCAGACATTCGCCAGAACATTCGCACTCTGAACATATTACAACAACAACAACAACAACCTTTGGCGAATAAGACTTTCCCCCAAAATGGTCTGCAATTGTACACCACTATCATAAGCTATTCTTCATGTAAGTGGTCTGTAAACCTTCTTTTTAATCGACAACTAGTATTCAATTATCCCCCCCCCCCCTCTCTAGAACGGGATAAATAGTGGAAGAATAATGTTTAACCCATCTCTTAATTCTTGAAATCCATCTTTACTAATGTTACAGGGAACTGCCTTTGTCAATATTTTGAAAATGCTGAGCTGTTAATCATTCGAGGAGGAAGAGGAAGGTTGAACCTACACCTATTTTTAGAGAAAGATGATCGAAATTTACAGTTATTTCCTTCTCACTGACACGATACCAAACAATAAACACATTGAAGAGTATACAGGAATCGGTAAATAAACTCAAAAGCAGAAAGAGTATTACAAAAAAAAATGCTTGTGCTGGGAACTGCCATTACACGTAATGATAAGTTAGTGTAGAAACTGATGAGAAGGGAGTTAGGCATTGGAGGATAGGTTCATTTCAATGACATATTCCATCGTCCATCGTTATTGCTTCGAACCTACTATGAGGTATTTACAATGACACTAAACAGACTTGATATATCAGTGTACTAGAATGTTAATAAAGGGTTTAGGTAATTTTGTCTCAGATTCTGAAACAAAATCCTGGATTTAGCTCATGCTGCAATGGTAATTATAAACCTTTAGGTTAGTCAGGAACCCCATGTCTTTTACAAGCCCATCGCCTGTCTGATTATCAAGATATTTATGATTGGAAATCGAAATTTCAAAATTCGTTTACCAAACGGTTTTTTATAACACTACAGTCTATTGGAAAATGGGTATGGTAAAGCCGGTCACTCATTTTTGAAATACTTTTTTGAGGCACTTCATGATCATTTTGAAGCGCAATTTCGTAAGGGCTTCAAATTACACCATATCACATAATGATAACACGTAGGACCATACATCCCAGATTTAACATTGCTAACGACCCCTTTAATAATAGCGACATACATCTCATTTACAAACTGCGTGACAAAACTATCCCGAGGTGTATAAAATATAAATATATGCTAGGCCGTGCATAAAAATTATCAATGTACATAGCATGGTTTGTTTTTCAAGAAGGTAACGGACGTAGAATAATAATATATTCTTCTGCAAAAAGGTAAATTCGTCAACACGTGAATACAAGAAAAGGGATTTAGCTGGTAGTTAAATTTTTGTCACATTTTTGTCTTTCGAGAAAAAGTTTGTAAAGAGTTTAAGTTCCAGTTTCCATTTTCAACGAGAAAAACACATTTTATGTAAAATCAATAGTAATTATACAAATGTACATGTTATTTGTCTTTACATAGCAAAAGGCATAGTTTACACAGTTCACAATTTAGTTACAAGCAATTATACGATAACCATATCATACAATCTAAATCAAGAAGAAGAAAATAAAAAATGTTGATGTATATTTATATGTCAAGTAAAAATGGAGGGATCCATTAAAAAAGCATAGCTTGTAGAAAGTTGACTCTCCAACAAATAATGTTATAACAAATTAACACAATTATACATACAATTATTTTTTTTAATAAGTGTTGCGTCCACGGAGACTACTGAATTAGAGAACATGTATCAACATAATGAGGCGCATTGTGGAAGCACAAGGGTATAATTATGAACAACATGGACAAGATTATACCCCCCCCCCCCACAAAAAAGGGGGTGAGTGGGTGTGGACCACATGAATGAAGGACAGTGTATATGAAAATGTGAAAGTACGTACGAATTAAGAGCATGATAAGAGAGGCTGAGCGCGCACAGAGTAACTTTTGCAGGCTGGATAATACAGTTTGCCAAAAGGTAATAGCCGATAGGGTAGGCTTCAATGAATTCATAGACTGTCAGAAATTCAATTCTTCATTGTTTTCTCTCCGAACAGTGTAATTATCGATGAACATTTGCCACATCTGGCGAAATGTCGCCAAATGTTCCTGCAATTCGTCTGCTATTGGTCCAATTTATTTTTTAAATTTTGCTTTAGTCTTTCGCCTGATGTTCTTCAAAACACCTCCACTAAACGTGGCAATTATTATTCATCAATTCTTTAGATTTGGACTCTGACGTACTTGCAAATTCTTTGCGGATGGTATAAGGGTCGCCCAAAACTCGTCAGTATTTATGAAGAATCGCCGCTTATCCCGCTATCGCCAAACTTTCGCCACTCAGTGACATACAATCTGAAGTATCTTTATACTTTGAAATGGGATAATTGCCTGATTGCCTGAATATCGTTTTAATAGGATAGCAAAATGAGGGGTAAGAGCACATTTTTTAATATTTTTTGTTGGCTCGAAAAAAATTGGCCGACCGATATTTCGTTCAGTTGAGGGGGGGGGGTAAGGTCACCTTTTTTGATCCCCCTTAAGCAAAAGAATTGTTTAATTTCATTTAAAACAAATTTGAGGGGGAGGGGGTCTTCCAAAACACACACATACCCCCCCCCCCCCCCCTCCCACTGCGTTCGCGCTTGATTGCCTGAATATCGTTTTATTAGGGTAGCAAAATGCCTGCATCCTGTCTAGTTTATCTGGATGACGAAAAAGCAATTCACCATTACCATAGAAACAGATATATATTTTTACTCGCTCCCTTCGCGAAACAGAAATTATAAACAGAATGGTTGATGTTCTAGCAAGAAGTCTCAGTCCCCTTGCGGAAAAAATGCGCACGTATTCTTATGGCATGAACCTAAAGTTTGCATATGCATGAGATTAGCATTGTGGCGAGTTAGAAGGTGGCTGAAAAGTTCCCAAAATCCCTTTTATGTTGTGATATCTTACCTTTACTCTATGAAGAAATTCCAGCTTTTTATGATGGAAACTAAGCTTCCACACAGCTATCCATCGTGACTTTATATGGCAGATAGGAACCTAGACCGCAAGCACAGTTCTGCAAACTCGACCGAACTGTTCTCGAACCAGGCTGCAAGGAGGGTGATGTCTAGGTGGCAATGCTTTGCATTAATATATAATTTGCACGCATGATGCACAAGATCAAAACAATTTTAGCACATGTAACTCGGAATAAGCTCACTATTTGTTCGTGGTTGTGACACGAAGAGGAAGCAATTGAAAAAAAGAAATTAAAGCATATTAAAAAAAAAGATTTACGTGGTTCATTATTTTTTTTAAGAAACCTCAAAGTAGCAGCCATGAAGGCAGAAATAAATTGAATATACAATTCCAGAGTAAAAATTAAACTTCCATTTAAAATACTCTACGTTAAAGATACTATGTCCCTTTTGCAGCCAACATCAAATTCTGTAGAACTTTGCAGGAATTGTAAATATGTCATGTATGTCCAATGTGTACAATTTAAAAGTTAGCAGTGTCCTAATATTCAAATTATGCAAGCAAACCCATACTTGCTAGACTTCACTGTCAGACACTATTAAGTGACTTACCGGCTATTTTTCTTTTTTTGGTACTAACATACCTAAATTGAGCTGTAAATGATACATGAGCATTAACATCAATAACCTACTTCTTGTAATGGCCAAAATTAAACTGATTGAATCTTTGCGCAGCACAAAACGTACAACTATTCGGTACAATGGTCTGACCTGGTAGCACTTAAGTCGATTCGACTACCATTAGTCGTTTTTACCCACTTAAAGGTATAGTTGAGTTCTGTTGCAGAGGGCGCTACACACAATTTCTAATACTTTTTTACCACCACAAAAGTATTAGATATTTTGAAAAAAATTGAAAAAACCGTTGAAAAAAACGACAAAACGCCTTTTACGATGTATTTCAGCCAATGCCGATGTTGGCTTTTTTGTTGGCGTTTTCGTGTTGCTTATATTACCCACAATTAGCCGGTTCATGTATTGTTATTTTTAATTAAATAATTAATTAACGGTCACCATGTTGTTTTAAAAGTGAAGCTAAATTTCACACATTTTGGGGTCTAAAATTACCTTCATAGCAATTTTAGGTTCTAAAAGGGCACTATACATGTCGTAGATAAGAATTAGATCGATAACCATGCATTTTGAAGGCATTTGCAGTCTGAAACAGAACTCAACACATCTTCAAGTCCCCCTTTTGGGGGGAAGTTCTAAATTAGTATTATCTTTCAAATGCCGTTGAGATTTAACCTTTTCATTTTTTGGCCTCCAAATGGGACATAGTACCTTTAAGATTTGAATGACTAAAAATGAGAATATCCATATAGAAATAACATTGGATAATAACACCAACAGTAGCTTTTAATAAAGGCGGGTTTGCTGCTCCAATATCGTTCTCATATGCATGGTCAATGAAGCTGTAAGCGTGTGTAAACGTTCCTCGATCACGAGACAACTCCGCGCGTTTCGACATGGGGATCAACAGAGCAGCAAAGCCGCCGTGATTAATCAACTGGCAAATGAAAAGGAAAACCCACAAGGAAACGAAAAGGAATAGACAATTTAAATATAGAAGGAGAAAGAAGGGGAATAAGAAAGAGAAATGGCAATTAACGTCGAACAATTGCATAAAACCGTGAGGATTAAATTTAGAACTACGATAAGGATTCAAAGTCAGTTATTGACAATTTGTATACGAAGAGCTTAATTCCAAAAGGAGCTAATTCCACTTTTGATGAAAATCGAGTTATTGATAGCAGAACATTGTTCACTTTAGTACCCGTCTTTGAACAAAATTATTTACTTAAATTTTTGGAGCAATTATGAAAAAATGCAACTTCTAATATCACTTTTCCATAGACGCCTGTACAAAATCTGGTAAACAATGGCCTTTTTCTCCAGAATTACAAACATAGATTTAGCTCCTTTTGGAATGAAACTCTTCATATTTAGATCTGTTTAGAATAATAGATTACACTCAACAGTGCAGAGGAATAGTCGTGGAAGTCCAAAATTACATGGGCAAGACATATTAAGCTTTTATTATAAGTATTACATAATTATGGTTATTCTATTATTATAATGTTTATCAATTATCCCCCGGAATACTATACACTGGACAATCGCTCACTAGGACAATAAACCCCTGGATAATCACCCCTAGGGCAATTACACCCATCAAATAATTACCCCTCCCCCAATACAATTAAATCCCGGAGAATATATACCCCCTAGGACAATTACCCCCTGGACAATCACTCCGTAGGACAATAACCACCTGAAGACAATTGCCCTTGAATACATTTATCCCCTGGGACAATTTCACCCAGAGGATAATAACCATAATAATTTTTGACTGATAATCATTAAGATAAATGCATTTGAATGTGTATGATTGCCATCCAACTAGCTTACACTGTTCTTTATAAGATATATGTATATACATGATATATGACATTTGTTTGTATATGACATACTCTTTCTTTTTTGCAATGCTTCCTGGGAGAAATTTCAATTATTAAAACATATTTGTGGCTTACACCAAGTAAATAAGATCGATTTTGTAAGCCGCAAATATGTTGAAATACTGTCTCTCGTTGCTAACCTTTTACGATTTTACCTAATCTCATTATTTCAATCACATGTAAAAATAACTTCTTCCGTCACTATTACCGCATATTAGAACATTGATACCCCGAGGCTACTCACCCCCGCAAAACTTCCGGGACATTAACCCCCGTAATTTTACCAATAGGACAATTACCCCGAAAAATAACCCCACCCCCCCCCCCCCATGAGAATCACCTCCGGAAAATAACTCCCTAAGACAATTATTCCTTTGTAATCACCCCCTAGCACATTCGTTTTCTGACGCCCTGGCTTTCCACAGTGCCAAAAGAAAGAATAAGCTCGGCAAATGATTTTGCTACCTTTACCAGAACTCAATTTTCTCTAACAAGCCAGAACAACAATAATGCATGACGCTACTCATTACCTTCCACAGAAAAGGAACTACAACAGGAAAAATAAAAGAGTCGAAACAATAAAAGGGGAAAGCCACATTTTTTCCACTGTGCTCGGTTGAGAGACTTTGCATGGGAAAAACAAATATATCAAGCGATTCTCAAATTAAATTGGCCATCATTCGAATATTTTAGTTTAGGTTTTACGGTTTATTTCATATTTTATATTTCACATGTCAATTATAACACTACATATGCATGTTGAATAAACATAACGACATGTTAATATTAAATCAAATTGGTTTGCTTGTAGTTACTTTTAAATCAACATAAAGGGGGTGTCTACCATGGGATTAAGTTGGTTTAAATACGGGCAGGACATGATAGACACAAACCGAGAAGAGTTTGAGCAGTACACGGTTACAAATAGGAAATATGTTAAATATCGCAGGTGCCATCAGTGAAACACAAATTTCCCACACTGTGACGTATCTTGCGAGCTCCTCTCCAATTTGCTCTGTACAGACAACTGTGTTGTCTGGGCTTCCCACAACACCCAAAAGTGAATCTAACAAAAACTATGGGTACGAACTGGAGCATAAGGAAACATTGTGTTTTGTTTGCGAATATATATATATATATATATACATACATACATATTAATGGTAAAAGCGTCCATCACGTGTAAATGAATAGTCACGATTATGCTGTTTTCATAACGTAAAGTGTAATACGCCTCACATTTATATACAAATAATGCATGTTAATTTGCAAGTGCATTAGTGAATACAATCAGTTTACTTGAGTGGAAAAAGACTTATATAAACGTGGCATATTTTCATATGATTTTTAAACATAAAAAAAAGACAATTCCCTGTTTAAATGAATGTGTAAAAAGATCATAGCTGGAGAATGTCTTTTCCTTATTGCCAGTCAAAGGCTATACACAATAAAGGACATGTGATGGCGCTGCCCATCGAGTCACAAAGTTATGACAGAGATATGACAGGTCGGAGGCATCATAACTACTTAGACAGGATGCTGTCATTGGTCTTGACAAAGAGGGCTTCGTGAAACACGTAGTATACAATAAGCTTTAACGCTGATTTAGTCAAGAAGCTAGACTTATGACGGTTTCGAGAGACGGGCCCCTTGGTTGTTTAATTACAAGGCTTTCCTAGCATTCAGATGAAAACCAAACTACCATCATATACACGCATACACACAATAACACACCTCGACACACACACACACACTCGCACGCACGCACATCCGCACCTAATGAATTGGCGTCATATTGACTTATTATCCTTCAATGAACCTATATTATACAAGCCCTGCTTTTTAATAGGTTCCTCACATTCTACATTATTTATTATATGAATTGAGAATCATTGACATGTGCTCATTTACACTACAATTGAAATGTATAATATGTTATTTTATATGTATGTTTATATTTTCTGTAAAATGTGGAACATTAAACTTGAAACTTGAACTTGAAGGTGCAATTCATTGTAAGATGTGCTGATTTAGTTTTCATGTTTACGTTGAGTGATTATATTGTGAAAGTACTTATATTGTGGAATGGGACACATGACTGGGACTGAAATTGGGTGGCGGGAATATCGATGTGACCAGATTAATTAATCTATACCTAAAGTAGGTCTATTCCTTAATTTTCCCCCAAAATTATTTTGATCATAATTAGAACGCATGTTGTTTCTCTACCATGCATGTGAATCCGATGGTCCGCGATAGTGAAAACGTATACGATCACAATTCAATAACGGATGAGTCCCGCCCCCAACTGGGGTAACTTTAAGGACAACTTGACATTATATTCTCGAGCCCCACCTTCCGTGTATATGGGACAGGGTTTGTTCTCAATAAATGACTTATGATTGTTATGAATTATATGAAACACTTATGGGACGTATTGCAAAAGGATGCGAAATATCGAAGGGAGCCAAAGTCAGAAAAGCTTCTTATTAAAAAGCAACCAATCAAAACAGGCGGAAAAGGGGAACATTATTTAGATACCTTTCATGGGTTCTAAATCATAAAATAGGGGGGGGGGGCATGTTGTACTTTTGTATGGTATTCGGATTTCGAGGGAGATGGGCATGGGCCATTGCGCCTTCTTCTCCTAATCGGCCAGTGCTATAAAAGTCGCTCCATCTCTTATATTATTGTGTATCTTCATTATATATGTCTTAGGTGAATTATATGTCCACTTTGTTCTCCATATACATGTACCTTGCACCCACATGAAAATAAGCCTACTTTAAAGCATGTAAAACAGATAATCTTTCTTAGCACTGATCATAATGTATTCAACTGTTATATTCTTCCTATGAATTTGCATATCATAAACACTTATTTTTCTACATCCATTACCCACTTCCGTTATCCCACCATCAATATTCTTAGGTGCACCTATAATTGTTATGAATGTTCTATTTTGATAACTTTGTAAAACTATTGTATTTTGTGCAGTATCCTTGTGTTAATAATATGTAAATTGCACTTAATTCAGCTGAAAGGCTGCCATGTACAATGTTTCTTATACCACAATAAATAAATGTGATATGACGTTTGTTTACAGCTTGTAAATATTGATAAAGCATAATATAGTCTAAAATATGAATAGAATATCTCCAAAATCAATCTATTTTCACATTATACGATTTCAATGGTACGCATATGATATGAGTATTTCCTAGGCAATTGCAAACCCTGATATATATACAAATTTCACTCGCTACCCCCCCCCCCCCCCCACACTCTCTCCGTTTCTCCCCTTACATTTTATTATACACTCGTCAAAAAAGAAAAAAGAAAGAAAGTGAACACTTGTTAGAGTTAAAATTTCAAATAAATAAATGACAATAAATTTACCTTTCATATATATATATATACAAATAAATATGAACTAATCCTCTTTAAGATGATATGTATTTGGAATCGTACCACACATACATTTGGATGAGCGAGGCCATTTACCAATAAAAGAGTCTGAAACATAATTGCAAAAATAGGGGAATGTTGTCATTCAAATGGTAGATACGAGAGTGATCTTGAACGAGCTTGTCAAAACCAAGCAGTCCTGACTCCTGAAACTACAGTTGACATCCAAAGCTGATTCTGTGTGAGTTGTTTAAAATAATAATCAACCACGTATAATAAATGTATTTGAATTTCATTTTTTTTTCCTTCAAAAACATCATCTTTGTGACACAACAACGTAATGGCTGGCCCACATAATAGCGGCAAAGACCTCGCGAAAGGCGACGGACGTGAACATCACAGAATTTTGGCGGCAAAGCGCAGGGCCGTAGCCAGAGTTTGATGTTTGGGGGGGGGGGGGAGAGGTCTAAACAATTTCAACCGACGCAGCTACGGGCCTGGAAAAGCAACGGCAAAAGTTGAAAACCAAGATTCGCTGACGGGTGGGAACGATTTTCAGCGACAACACGACGGCAAGGGACGAATGGCCGCGGCAGGGAACGGAATCTAGCAACCAAAATCGGACATTGTCTGGGCGGCGAGTGACGATGTCTCGACGGAGCCCGGCAACAAGGAGCGAGGTCAGACGGCTGGCAGCGGATTGGCTGGCGGCAAGGAACGGCGGCTGACGTTGAGTTGCAGCGAGACATATTTCAGCCTGACCCTAGCTTCGTCCACCGTAATGATGAAACAGCTTCAACAAAGAACAGGGGGACATATATACAAATTCAAATAAAACCGCCTCCATAGCATCCAGGATATACGCGAGATTCGCCAGAAAAATAACGTTGTTTTAATGACGTCACACTATGAACCAATCCTGCCAAAGCAGACGACATTCCATAAAGAATGAACATAATTACAACACTATTATTTTTGAAATTATAATGAGTTTAGTGTATATAAATGTGATGGCATTTTTACACCATTGAAAAGGGATATGAAATCGATTTTGATAACTAACTTCTTTTGTTTGTAATTACACAGGATAGGGTTTCAAATTGAACTCCCCCCCCCCCCCCCCCCCCTCCCGGAATGATAGCATGGACTGCATTTGATCCCATTTGAGATGTCGAACATACCGCTGTGTATGCAGCTGTAAATACAATGGCGTTTAATTTTATTTTTACAAGCGACGGATTCCGTTCTTTTTCTATCGCTTCAATTTTATCAAAACAATACTATGCGCGGGGTTTATAGTAAGTGAAGTATAATAAATGACCGTAAAAATATGACAAAACAGGCACTGAACATGTGTGAGATGTCATTGGACATCGTCCGCTCTTGAAAATCATGTTCAAAATGTGACGTCACACATCTCAGCAGCGATCGAAGAGCTGTTCAGGTGCTATGCAGGGGCTGTATTTAAGTATTTAAGCGTTTTGTAAAAGATAATAACTATTTCCAAGCATTGAATTTTGTTAACCTTGTCCAATCAAAGTTTCATCTTTGCAAAAATAACAACAAAGTTAGATTTTAAAATCAATTAACCTTCTCTTTAAACAAGTGAGCTCATTCGATAATTTTCCTCTGTTTGAACGCCGTAGTACATGTACTAAGATTTTTTTGCTCTTGTGCATTACGCGTGCAAATCATATATTTATGCACATCATTGCCAGCTAGACATCATTCTCCTTGCAGCTTGCTTCGAGAACAGTTCGATCGTGTTTGCAGAACTGTGCTTTCGGTTTAGGTTACTATCTGCCTTATAAAGTCACGATGGATAGCTGTGTGGAAGTTTAGTTTCCATCATTTAAACGCTGCAATTTCTTCGTAGAGCAAAGGTAAGATATATCACAACATAGAAGGGATTTTGGGAACTTTTCAGCCACCTTCTAACTCGCCACAATGCTAATTTCATGCATATGCAAACTTTTGGTTAATCCTATAGGAATACGTGCGCATTTTTTCCGCAAGGGGACTGAAGCATCTTGCTAGAACATCAACCATCCTGTTCCTATTATTTTTTCGCAAAGGGAGCGAGTAACTGAAAAATGTAAGACTATTTAACTTTAGTAATGGTAAAATGCTATTTCATCATCCAGATGAATTAGACAGGATACATGAATCATGCATTTTGGCATTTAGCAACCGGGATATAACGATATTCAGGCAATTTACCCATTTCAAAGTATGAAGATACTGCAGATTGTATGTCACTGAGTGGCTAAAAATTGGCCATAGCGGGATTACCGGCAAACCGCGATTCGTCACAAATTCTGACGAATTGTTGGCGACCTTACACTAAGTCAGAGTCCAAATCTGAATAATTGATAAACGCTTAGTGGCATGTTTAGTAGATATATTTTGAAGAACATCAGGCGATAAACTGAAGCAAAGTTATAAAGGAAAAACTCAATTTGACGAATAGCGCACGAATTGAAAGAACATTCAGCGACATTCTGGAATAATCTCCCCATCGATCTCTGTCCGTAATTCCCCAACTCTTGACACTTTTAAACGCAGACATAAGACCTACCTGTTCAACAAAAAGTAATTGCCCATCTTCGTACCAAATGTATAACCACATATCCTAACTTCTTGTAATTTGTTCATTATCCAAAGTACATGATTCTTTCAGTTTCATTTATGTTACTGTTTGTATTTTCATTGTCATTATCATGTTACTATCAATACACTGTTAGTTAAGTAAGGGCGGTTGCTTTGTCTAAATTAAGCACACTGTTCATTTCACGTTTCTTGTTGATGTTTACTACATATTTAGATGAAACGTAATTTTCATTTGTTTTGTAACGAGCTTTGAAACTGTATGTGTATACAAGCGCTATGTACATTTTCGATATTATTATTATAATTATTATTTTGCAGATTGTGGGAAATGTTTTGATTCTCAATTATATGTTGTTATTGTGAAATGACTTTGACGCAAGATTGTAAATGTAAATATAAACAATTATCCTCTATGGACATGATTAAGATATGAAATAAAATGAAATAATTACACTGTTTGTAGAAAAACAAGAAGTGAAGAAATGATTTTAAAAACTCTGTAAATATTCCGAAAATAATATATTCGTGATATCGCACCCCTTCATTGGGGCTTACCCTATTGGGTCATAATTCTTGGCAAGCAGTTCTATCAAGCCTGCAGAGGCTACTCTCTTTGCAAAATTTTTCTCGAAGGATAAACATGTGTTTAACTACCTGCTAAATCCCCTTTCTTGTATTGGCCTATTCACCGCTTTTGCCAACATTCGAGACCCAGGCGAAGATCCCACTTTATACATCTCACTGCCCCCCCCCCCCCAATACAAGCTTTGAACTCACTTCCTATTGCTTCACATCATTATATGATCATATTAAATAATCATTGTGACTATTAACTTTGCTATTATCTACTAGCTTAAATTACTAGTGCTAAGTAATTGAAAAGCTGATAAAGCATATTTGGTCATCAATGCGCGACATCACACATTTTTCAAAAATAAAAACAAAAGGTAATCAAAATTGAGTTTCTGAATTTTCATCTAACCCGGAAACATCCAGGACCGAAACGTAATTTAGTATTCTGATTAAAATGACTAGGTAATATTGTTGAAGGTTAATGAAAAAATGCATAATTTTTGTATGAAATGTTACTTAATATATTCCTTGTACTGTACTAACCCTCTTACATGCAAAAAAATCCCGAAAAAAAAATCTCAAACCACAACGATATTTACAGTTTTTTTAATGTGTCACTGTACGACACCCTGTAACAGTGATTAATAGTAAATCTCCCAACCATTTATGAATTTTCCCAACCGTTTTCCCGTGAAAATAAGATATCAGACAGGCTTTTGAAGACTCTGTCAACACTTAAATATCTGGAACGGTATTTAAAGCCAATTCAATGCTTAGCGAAGATTTAAATTCACCTAAAATGTAATTAAATTGTAATAATATAGTTGACAGAATTAAGGAAGTGAACAGATCAGTTTTTCCCAATTGTTATCGTTAACAATGGTCCGTTTTTACTCAAACGTTCAGATTATCTTTACTTGTACATCTAGCATTAAATTCACTACCTTAGCACCATTTCCTCTCATCTGAACAATGTTAAAAAGTCCCTTTATGTCACTTTTTTATATCTGGAATACAGTTTCCTATCCTTAAAGGTAAAGACCGGTTCTGGATATGCGATTGCATTGTGAAAGAAACGTTGTGGAATTGATCAGAAAGGTTGATCATCTAGCATATAGAGTATTGGTGTATACTGCAAGGTTCTGGAATCATCAAAATGATAAGAAATTTGGCCCAGTCTTGGTAAAGTTACAAAGTTACTCTATATGCTAAATGCACTGTACACAGAAAGATGTATATGGGACAACATGATATCCAGTCTGGATAGATATAATAATTTACCAAATATATCAATTAGTAGGCGGTTTCCCAGCAAAATTTGTATCATCACGTATTAGTAAAAACATATTCTTTCACATGATTGGTAATAAGAGCTTCCATTTCATTTTGTTGAGAGGGGGGGGGGGGGGGCGTTTTCAAAACTGGTCTATACCTTCAAAAAGAACTATCCAGCCTGCAGAGGCTACTCTCTTCGCACAATTTTTCTCGAAGGATAAAAATGTGTTTAACTACCTGTCATCCCATCTCTTGTATTAACCTATTCACCGCTTTTGCCAACATTCGATACCCAGGAGACGATCCCCTTTACACATGTCACTGCCCCCCCCCCCAATAAAAGCTTTGAACTTACTTCCTATTGCTTCACATCATTATATTATTATATTAAAGAATCATTGTGACTATTAACTTTGCTCAAAACCATTTATGAATTTTCCCAACCGTTTTCCGTGAAAATAAGACACCAGACAGGCTTTTGAATAATCTGTCAACACTTAAATATCTGGAATGGCATTTAAAGTAAATTCAATGCTTAGCGAAGACTTAAATTCACCTAATATGTAATTAAATTGTAATAATATATAAAGTTGAGAGAATAAAGGAAGCGAACAGATCAGTTTTTCTCAATTTTTGTCGTTAATAATGGTCCATTTTCTCTCAAACTTTCAGATTATCTTTATTTGTACATCTAACATTGAATTCACTACCTTAGCACTATTTCCTCTCATCTGAATAATGTTAAAAAGTCCCTTTAAGTCACTTTTTTTTTTAAATATCTGGAAAACAGTTTCCTATCCGTAAAGGTATAGACCAGTTCTGGTCATGCAATTGTGGAATTGATCAGAAAAGGTTGATCATCTAGCATATAGAGTATTGGTATGTACTGCAAGGTTCTGGGATAATCAAAATGAGGTACAAGCACTGTACACAGAAAGATGTATATGGGACTACAGGATATCTATCCAGTCCGGATATATATAATAATTTACAAAAATATATCAATTAGTAGGCGGTTTCCCGGCAGAATTTGTATCATCACGTATTAGTAAAAACATATTTTTTCACATGATTGGTAATAAGAGCTTCCATTTCATTTTTTTGAGAGGGGGGCGTTTCCAAAACTGGTCTTTACCTTCAAAAGGAACTAGAGGTGAAAATGAGCGCTGTTTTAAGTTGCTCGGTTCCTCTTCTACAAATGTGCTTGAATAGCAATAGACGTTTGCATGTTTTTCACAGTTCATTCTCACGAACGAGGTCAAATGCAATGAATACAAGATTGATCTTGATACATATCGAATAGAGAAAACGAATTCCAAAATGCGATGTTCACAAAGGTGTTTTTTACGAGCATCTGTATCGACGTCTAGACTGTGATTGTCTCTATGAGCGTCATAAACACGAGTAAGCTGTGCATTTGTGTGTTGGAGGAGATGTGGGATGGCCCGTTTCATATAAGGAAAGGATTACAAAAACTAAGAGGGTGAAATCTTCAAGTGTATGATGGCGAAAGGGTGCGCGTGCGTTTGCATTAGCGTGAGTGCGTGTGTTCGTATGTGTTTGCTGCATTGATAACATTGTTATTCAAACGAAATGTATAAAGCCTAGGTGTAGGAAACTAGACATATGAGGAAATATATTCTTATAAATGCAGGGTAAAATACAATTTGATCAAAAGGAGCACAATCCAAATTTATCCTCAGAGTAACTTATTGAGTAAGAAGATGACCACTAGATAAAAATATACAAAAATATTCAACGAAATGAATCATCTCTTAAAAGTGAAAGTAAGAAACAAGTTTTGAAATTTAAATATTTAGATTAATATATATTGATATAAAAATTATATGTTATGGAGATATGACGGAATTTTTCAATGTATAGTTTCTTTAATATCCAATTATTCGATTCTTGATATGAATCACGTCATAATGGGGAAAAGGAGAATTGTCAAAGGAGAACTGCCAAAGCAGACGACATTCCATAAAGAATGACCATAATTGCAACACTTCTATTTTTAAAATTATAATGAGTTTAGTGTATATAAATGTGATGGCATTTTACACCATTCAAAAAGGGATATGAAATCGATTTTGATAACTAACTTCTTTTGTTTGTAATTACACAGGATAGGGTTTCAAATTGAACCCCCCCCCCCCCCCTCCGGAATGATAGCATGAACTGCATTTGACCCCATTTGAAATGTCGAACATACCGCGGTGTATGCAGCTGTAAATGCAATGGCGTTTAAATTTATTTTTACAAGCGACTGATTCCTTTCTTTTTCTATCGCTTTAATTTTATCAAAATAATACTATGCGCCGGGTTAAAGTGAGTGAAGTATAAGAAATAACCGTAAAAAAAGATGACAAAACAGGCGCTGAAAATGTGTGAGATGCCATGGGACATCGTCTGCTTTTGAAAATCATGTTCAAAATTTGACGTCACACATCTCAGCAGCGATTGGAGAGCTCTTTAGGTGCTATGCAGGGGCTGTATAAAGTATTTAAGCATTTTGTAATAGATAATAACTATTTCCAAGCATTGAATTTTGTTAACTTGTCCAATCAAAGTTTCATCTTTGCAAAAATTACAACAAAGTTAGTTTTTGAAATCAATTAACCTTCTCTTTAAACAAGTGAGCTCATTCAATAATTTTCCTCTGTTTGAACGCCGTAGTACATGTACTAAGATTTGTTTTGGTCTTGTGCGTTACGCGTGCAAATCATATATTTATGCAAATCATTGCCAGCAAGACATTATTCTACTTGCAGCTTGCTTCGAGAACAGTTCGGTCGTGTTAGCAGAACTGTGCTTTCGGTTTACGTTACTATCTGCCTTATAAAGTCACGATGGATAGTTGTGTGGAAGTTTAGTTTCCATCATTTAAACGCTGCAATTTCTTCATAGAGTAAGGTAAGATATCACAACATAGAAGGGATTTTGGGAACTTTTCAGCCACCTTCTAACTCGCCACAATGCTAATCTCATGCATATGCAAACTTTCGGTTAATCCCATACGTGCGAATACGTGCGCATTTTTTTCCACAAGGGGACTGAGGCATCTTGCTAGAACATCAACCATCCAGTTTCTATTATTTTTTTCGCAAAGGGAGCGAGTAACTGAAAAATGTAAGACTTTTTACCTTTAGTAAATGCTATTTCATCATCCAGATAAATAAGACAGGCTACATGAATCATATATTTGTGCATTTTGCTACCGGGATATAACGATATTCAGGCAATTAACCCATTTCAAAGTATGAAGATACTTCAGATTGTATGTCACTGAGCGGCGAAAAATTGGCCATAGCGGGATTAGCGGCAAACCGCGATTCGTCACAAATTCTGACGAATTGTTGGCGACCTAACACTAAGTCAGAGTCCAAATCTGAATAATTGATAAAAGCTTAGTGGCATGTTTAGTAGATAGATTTTGAAGAACATCAGGCGAAAAACTGAAGCAAAGTTATAAAAGAAAAAATCAATTTGACGAATAGCGCACGAATTGAAAGAACATTCGGCGACATTCTGGAATAATCTCACCATTGATATCTGTCCGTAATTCCCCAACTCTTGACACTTTTAAACGCAGACATAAGACCTACCTGTTCAACAAAAAGTAATTGCCCATCTTCGTATCAAATTTATAACCACATGTCCTAACTTCTTGTAATTTTTCATTATCCAAAGTACATAATTCTTACAGTTTCATTTATGTTAATATTTGTATTTTCACTGTCATTATCATGTTCCTGTTAATACACTGTTAGTTAAGTAAGGGCGTTTGCTTCGTCTAAATTAAGCACACTGTCAATTTCACGTTTCTTGTTGATGTTTACTACATATTTAGATGAAACGTAATTTTCATTTGTTTTGTAACGAGCTTAGAAACTGTATGTGTATACCAGCGCTATATACATTTTTGATATTATTATTATAATTATTATTTTGCCGATTGTGGGAAATGTTATGATTCTCAATTATATGTTGTTATTGTGAAATGACTTTGACGCAAGATTGTAAATGTAAATATGAACAATTGTCCTCTATGGACATGATAAATATATGAAATAAAATGAAATAATTACACTGTTTGTAGAAAGAAAAAAAAAATTGAAGAATTGATTTTAAAAAGTCTGTGAATATTCCGAGTTCACATCCCTTCATTGGAGCCTACACTATTGGGTCATAATTCTTGGCAAGCAGTTCTATCAAGCCTGCAGAGGCTACTCTCTTTGCACAATTTTTCTCGAAGGATAAAAATGTGTTTAACTACCTGCTAAATCCCCTTTCTTGTATTGACCTATTCACCGCTTTTGCCAACATTCGAGACCCAGGCGAAGATCCCACTTTACACATCTCACTGCCCCCCCCCCATACAAGCTTTGAACTAACTTCCTATTGCTGCACATCATTATATCATCATATTAAAGAATCATTGTGACTATTAACTTTGCTATTATCTACTAGCTTAAATTACTAGTGCTAAGTAATTGAAAAGCTGATAAAGCATATTTGGTCATCAATGCGCGACATCACACATTTTTCAAAAATAAAAACAAAAGGTAATCAAAATTGAGTTTCTGAATTTTCATCTAACCCGGAAACATCCAGGACCGAAACGTAATTTAGTATTCTGATTAAAATGACTAGGTAATATTGTTGAAGGTTAATGAAAAAATGGCGTGATTTTTGTATGAAATATTACTTATTATATTGCTTGAGCTGTCCTTACCCTCTTACATGCAAAAAATCCCGAAAAAAAAATCTCAAACCACAAAGATATTTACAGTTTTCTTTGAATGTGTCACTGTGCGACACCCTCGAACAGTGATTAAAAGTAAATTCTCCCAACCATTTATGAATTTTCCCAACCGTTTTCCGTAAAAATAAGACATCAGACAGGCTTTTGAATAATCTGTCAACACTTAAATATCTGGAATGGCATTTAAAGCAAATTCAATGCTTAGCGAAGACTTAAATTCACCTAATATGTAATTAAATTGTAATAATATATAAAGTTGAGAGAATAAAGGAAGCGAACAGATCAGTTTTTCTCAATTTTTATCGTTAATAATGGTCCGTTTTCTCTCAAACTTTCAGATTATCTTTATTTGTACATCTAACATTGAATTCACTATCTTAGCACTATTTCCTCTCATCTGAATAATGTTAAAAAGTCCCTTTAAATCACTTTTTTTTATATCTGGAAAACAGTTTCCTATCCGTAAAGGTATAGACCAGTTCTGGTCATGCAATTGTGGAATTGATCAGAAAAGGTTGATCATCTAGCATATAGAGTATTGGTATGTACTGCAAGGTTCTGGGATAATCAAAATGAGGTACAAGCACTGTACACAGAAAGATGTATATGGGACTACAGGATATCTATCCAGTCCGGATATATATAATAATTTACCAAATATATCAAATAGTAGGCGGTTTCCCGGCAGAATTTGTATCATCACGTATTAGTAAAAACATATTTTTTCACATGATTGGTAATAAGAGCTTCCATTTCATTTTTTTGAGAGGGGGGCGTTTCCAAAACTGGTCTTTACCTTCAAAAGGAACTAGAGGTGAAAATGAGCGCTGTTTTAAGTTGCTCGCTTCCTCTTCTACAAATGTGCTTGAATAGCAATAGACGTTTGCATGTTTTTCACAGTTCATTCTCACGAACGAGGTCAAATGCAATGAATACAAGATTGATCTTGATACATATCGAATAGAGAAAACGAATTCCAAAATGCGATGTTCACAAAGGTGTTTTTACGAGCATCTGTATCGACGTCTAGACTGTGATTGTCTCTATGAGCGTCATAAACACGAGTAAGCTGTGCATTTTTGTGTTGGAGGAGATGTGGGATGGCCCGTTTCATATAAGGAAAGGATTACAAAAACTAAGAGGGTGAAATCTTCAAGTGTATGATGGCGAAAGGGTGCGCGTGCGTTTGCATTAGCGTGAGTGCGTGTGTTTGTATGTGTTTGCTGCATTGATAACATTGTTATTCAAACGAAATGTATAAAGCCTAGGTGTAGGAAACTAGACATATGAGGAAATATATTCTTATAAATGCAGGTTTAAAATACAATTTGATCAAAAGGAGCACAATCCAAATTTATCCTCAGAGTAACTTATTGAGTAAGAAGATGACCACTAGATAAAAATATACAAAAATATTCAACGAAATGAATCATCTCTTAAAAGTGAAAGTAAGAAACAAGTTTTGAAATTTAAATATTTAGATTAATATATATTGATATCAAAATTATATGTTATGGAGATATGACGAAATTTTTCAATGTATAGTTTCTTTAATATCCAATTATTCGATTCTTGATATGAATCACGTCATAATGGGGAAAAGGAGAATTGTCAAAGGAGAACTGCCAAAGCAGACGACATTCCATAAAGAATGAACATAATTGCAACACTTCTATTTTTAAAATTATAATGAGTTTAGTGTATATAAATGTGATGGCATTTTACACCATTTAAAAAGGGATATGAAATCGATTTTGATAACTAACTTCTTTTGTTTGTAATTACACAGGATAGGGTTTCAAATTGAACCCCCCCCCCCGGAATGATAGCATGAACTGCATTTGACCCCATTTGAAATGTCGAACATACCGCGGTGTATGCAGCTGTAAATGCAATGGCGTTTAAATTTATTTTTACAAGCGACTGATTCCTTTCTGTTTCTATCGCTTTAATTTTATCAAAATAATACTATGCGCCGGGTTAAAGTGAGTGAAGTATAAGAAATAACCGTAAAAAAAAATGACAAAACAGGCGCTGAAAATGTGTGAGATGCCATGGGACATCGTCTGCTTTTGAAAATCATGTTCAAAATTTGACGTCACACATCTCAGCAGCGATTGGAGAGCTCTTTAGATGCTATGCAGGGGCTGTATTTAAGTATTTAAGCATTTTGTAATAGATAATAACTATTTCCAAGCATTGAATTTTGTTAACTTGTCCAATCAAAGTTTCATCTTTGCAAAAATTACAACAAAGTTAGTTTTTGAAATCAATTAACCTTCTCTTTAAACAAGTGAGCTCATTCAATAATTTTCCTCTGTTTGAACGCCGTAGTACATGTACTAAGATTTGTTTTGGTCTTGTGCGTTACGCGTGCAAATCATATATTTATGCAAATCATTGCCAGCAAGACATTATTCTCCTTGCAGCTTGCTTCGAGAACAGTTCGGTCGTGTTAGCAGAACTGTGCTTTCGGTTTACGTTACTATCTGCCTTATAAAGTCACGATGGGTAGTTGTGTGGAAGTTTAGTTTCCATCATTTAAACGCTGCAATTTCTTCATAGAGTAAAGGTAAGATATATTACAACATAGAAGGGATTTTGGGAACTTTTCAGCCACCTTCTAACTCGCCACAATGCTAATCTCATGCATATGCAAACTTTTGGTTAATCCTATAGGAATAAGTGCGCATTTTCTTCCGCAAGGGGACTGAAGCATCTTGCTAGAACATCAACCATCCTGTTTCTATTATTTTTTTTCGCAAAGGGAGCGAGTAACTGAAAAATGTAAGACTATTTAACTTTAGTAATGGTAAAATGCTATTTCATCATCCAGATGAATTAGACAGGATACATGAATCATGCATTTTGGCATTTAGCAACCGGGATATAACGATATTCAGGCAATTAACCCATTTCAAAGTATGAAGATACTTTAGATTGTATGTCACTGAGCGGCTAAAAAATTGGCGATAGCGGGATTAGCGGCAAACCGCGATTCGTCACAAATTCTGACGAATTTTTGGCGTCCTTACACTAAGTCAGAGTCCAAATCTAAATATTGATAAACGCTTAGTGGCATGTTTAGTAGATATATTTTGAAGAACATCAGGCGATAAACTGAAGCAAAGTTATAAAGGAAAAACTCAATTTGACGAATAGCGCACGAATTGAAAGAACATTCAGCGACATTCTGGAATAATCTCCCCATCGATCTCTGTCCGTAATTCCCCAACTCTTGACACTTTTAAACGCAGACATAAGACCTACCTGTTCAACAAAAAGTAATTGCCCATCTTCGTACCAAATATATAACCACATGTCCTAACTTCTTGTAATTTGTTCATTATCCAAAGTACATAATTCTTTCAGTTTCATTTATGTTACTGTTTGTAGTTTCATTGTCATTATCATGTTACTATTAATACACTGTTGGTTAAGTAAGGGCGTTTGCTTCGTCTAAACTAAGCACACTGTTCATTTCACGTTTCTTGTTGATGTTCACTACTTACTTAGATGAAACGTAATTTTAATTTGTTTTGTAACGAGCTAAGAAACTGTATGTGTATACCAGCGCTCTATACATTTTCGATATTGTTATTATAATTATTATTTTGCCGATTTTGGCAAATGTTATGATTCTGAATTATATGTTGTAATTGTAAAATTACTGTGACACAAGATTGTAAATGTTAAAAAAAAACAATTACCCTTTAAGGACATGATATATGAAATGAAATACAATGAAATAATTACATTGTTTTTGTAGAAAGAAAAACAAAATAAGTGAAGAATTGATTTTAAAAAGTCTGCGAATATTCCCAAAATAATATATTCGTGAGATTATACCCCTTCATTTGAGCCTACCCTATTGGGTCAAAGTTCTTGGCAAGCAGTACTATCCAGCCTGCAGAGGCTACTCTCTTCGCACAATTTTTCTCGAAGGATAAAAATGTGTTTAACTACCTGTCATCCCATCTCTTGTATTAACCTATTCACCGCTTTTGCCAACATTCGATACCCAGGAGACGATCCCCTTTACACATGTCACTGCCCCCCCCCCCCAATAAAAGCTTTGAACTTACTTCCTATTGCTTCACATCATCATTATATTATTATATTAAAGAATCATTGTGACTATTAACTTTGCTATTATCTACTAGCTTAAATTACTAGTGCTAAGTATTTGGAAAGCTGATAAAGCATATTTGGTCATCATTGCGCGACATCACACATTTTTCAAAAATAAAAACAAAAGGTAACCGAAATTGAGTTCCGAAATTTTAATCTAACCCGGAAACATCGAGAACCGAAACGTAATTTAGTATTCTGATTAAAATGACTAGGTAACATTGTTGAAGGTTAATGAAAAAATGGCGTAATTTTTGTATGAAATGTTACTTATTATATTGCTTGTGCTGTCCTTACCCTCTTACATGCAAAAAATCCCCCCAAAAAATCTCAAACCACAAAGATATTTACAGTTTTCTTTGAATGTGTCACTGTGCGACATCCTCCAACAGTGATTAAAAGTAAATTCTCCCAACCATATATGAATTTTCCCAACCGTTTTCCGTGAAAATAAGACATCAGACAGGCTTTTGAATTATCTGTCAACACTTAAATATCTGGAATGGCATTTAAAGCAAATTCAATGCTTAGCGAAGACTTAAATTCACCTAATATGTAATTAAATTGTAATAATATATAAAGTTGAGAGAATAAAGGAAGCGAACTGATCAGTTTTTCTCAATTTTTATCGTTAATAATGGTCCGTTTTCTCTCAAACTTTCAGATTATCTTTATTTGTACATCTAACATTGAATTCACTACCTTACCACTATTTCCTCTCATCTGAATAATGTCAAAAAGTCCTTTTAAGTCACTTTTTTATATCTGGAAAACAGTTTCCTATCCGTAAAGGTATAGACCAGTTCTGGTCATGCAATTGTGGAATTGATCAGAAAAGGTTGATCATCTAGCATATAGAGTATTGGTATGTACTGCAAGGTTCTGGGATAATCAAAATGAGGTACAAGCACTGTACACAGAAAGATGTATATGGGACTACAGGATATCTATCCAGTCCGGATATATATAATAATTTACCAAATATATCAATTAGTAGGCGGTTTCCCGGCAGAATTTGTATCATCACGTATTAGTAAAAACATATTTTTTCACATGATTGGTAATAAGAGCTTCCATTTCATTTTTTTGAGAGGGGGGCGTTTCCAAAACTGGTCTTTACCTTCAAAAGGAACTAGAGGTGAAAATGAGCGCTGTTTTAAGTTGCTCGCTTCCTCTTCTACAAATGTGCTTGAATAGCAATAGACGTTTGCATGTTTTTCACAGTTCATTCTCACGAACGAGGTCAAATGCAATGAATACAAGATTGATCTTGATACATATCGAATAGAGAAAACGAATTCCAAAATGCGATGTTCACAAAGGTGTTTTTTACGAGCATCTGTATCGACGTCTAGACTGTGATTGTCTCTATGAGTGTCATAAACACGAGTAAGCTGTGCATTTGTGTGTTGGAGGAGATGTGGGATGGCCCGTTTCATATAAGGAAAGGATTACAAAAACTAAGAGGGTGAAATCTTCAAGTGTATGATGGCGAAAGGGTGCGCGTGCGTTTGCATTAGCGTGAGTGCGTGTGTTTGTATGTGTTTGCTGCATTGATAACATTGTTATTCAAACGAAATGTATAAAGCCTAGGTGTAGGAAACTAGACATATGAGGAAATATATTCTTATAAATGCAGGGTAAAATACAATTTGATCAAAAGGAGCACAATCCAAATTTATCCTCAGAGTAACTTATTGAGTAAGAAGATGACCACTAGATAAAAATATACAAAAATATTCAACGAAATGAATCATCTCTTAAAAGTGAAAGTAAGAAACAAGTTTTGAAATATAAATATTTAGATTAATATATATTGATATAAAAATTATATGTTATGGAGATATGACGAAATTTTTCAATGTATAGTTTCTTTAATATCCAATTATTCGATTCTTGATATGAATCACGTCATAATGGGGAAAAGGAGAATTGTCAAAGAAGAACTGCCAAAGCAGACGACATTCCATAAAGAATGACCATAATTGCAACAGTTCTATTTTAAAAATTATAATGAGTTTAGTGTATATAAATGTGATGGCATTTTACACCATTTAAAAAGGGATATGAAATCGATTTTGATAACTAACTTCTTTTGTTTGTAATTACACAGGATAGGGTTTCAAATTGAACCCCCCCCCCCCCCGGAATGATAGCATGAACTGCATTTGACCCCATTTGAAATGTCGAACATACCGCGGTGTATGCAGCTGTAAATGCAATGGCGTTTAAATTTATTTTTACAAGCGACTGATTCCTTTCTTTTTCTATCGCTTTAATGTTATCAAAATAATACTATGCGCCGGGTTAAAGTGAGTGAAGTATAAGAAATAACCGTAAAAAAAGATGACAAAACAGGCGCTGAAAATGTGTGAGATGCCATGGGACATCGTCTGCTTTTGAAAATCATGTTCAAAAGTTGACGTCACACATCTCAGCAGCGATTGGAGAGCTCTTTAGGTGCTATGCAGGGGCTGTATTTAAGTATTTAAGCATTTTGTAATAGATAATAACTATTTCCAAGCATTGAATTTTGTTAACTTGTCCAATCAAAGTTTCATCTTTGCAAAAATTACAACAAAGTTAGTTTTTGAAATCAATTAACCTTCTCTTTAAACAAGTGAGCTCATTCAATAATTTTCCTCTGTTTGAACGCCGTAGTACATGTACTAAGATTTTTTTTTGGTCTTGTGCGTTACGCGTGCAAATCATATATTTATGCAAATCATTGCCAGCAAGACATTATTCTCCTTGCAGCTTGCTTCGAGAACAGTTCGGTCGTGTTAGCAGAACTGTGCTTTCGGTTTACGTTACTATCTGCCTTATAAAGTCACGATGGGTAGTTGTGTGGAAGTTTAGTTTCCATCGTTTAAACGCTGCAATTTCTTCATAGAGTAAAGGTAAGATATATCACAACATAGAAGGGATTTTGGGAACTTTTCAGCCACATTCTAACTCGCCACAATGCTAATCTCATGCATATGCAAACTTTTGGTTAATCCTATAGGAATAAGTGCGCATTTTTTTCCGCAAGGGGACTGAAGCATCTTGCTAGAACATCAACCATCCTGTTTCTATTATTTTTTCGCAAAGGGAGCGAGTAACTGAAAAATGTAAGACTATTTAACTTTAGTAATGGTAAAAGGCTATTTCAACATCCAGATGAATTAGACAGGATACATGAATCATGCATTTTGGCATTTAGCAACCGGGATATAACGATATTCAGGCAATTAACCCATTTCAAAGTATGAAGATACTTCAGATTAAATGTCACTGAGCGGCTAAAAAATTGGCGATAGCGGGATTAGCGGCAAACCGCGATTCGTCACAAATTCTGACGAATTTTTGGCGTCCTTACACTAAGTCAGAGTCCAAATCTGAATAATTGATAAACGCTTAGTGGCATGTTTAGTAGATATATTTTGAAGAACATCAGGCGATAAACTGAAGCAAAGTTATATTAAAGGAAAAACTCAATTTGACGAATAGCGCACGAATTGAAAGAACATTCAGCGACATTCTGGAATAATCTCCCCATCGATCTCTGTCCGTAATTCCCCAACTCTTGACACTTTTAAACGCAGACATAAGACCTACCTGTTCAACAAAAAGTAATTGCCCATCTTCGTACCAAATGTATAACCACATGTCCTAACTTCTTGTAATTTGTTCATTATCCAAAGTACATAATTCTTTCAGTTTCATTTATGTTACTGTTTGTATTTTCATTGTCATTAACATGTTACTATTAATACACTGTTGGTTAAGTAAGGGCGTTTGCTTCGTCTAAACTAAGCACACTGTCAATTTCACGTTTCTTGTTGATGTTCACTACTTACTTAGATGAAACGTAATTTTCATTTGTTTTGTAACGAGCTAAGAAACTGTATGTGTATACCAGCGCTCTATACATTTTCGATATTGTTATTATAATTATTATTTTGCCGATTTTGGCAAATGTTATGATTCTGAATTATATGTTGTAATTGTAAAATTACTGTGACACAAGATTGTAAATGTAAAAAAAAAAAATTACCCTTTAAGGACATGATATATTAAATGAAATACAATGAAATAATTACACTGTTTTTGTAGAAAGAAAAACAAAATAAGTGAAGAATTGATTTTAAAAAGTCTGCGAATATTCCCAAAATAATATATTCGTGAGATTATACCCCTTCATTTGAGCCTACCCTATTGGGTCAAAGTTCTTGGCAAGCAGTACTATCCAGCCTGCAGAGGCTACTCTCTTCGCACAATTTTTCTCGAAGGATAAAAATGTGTTTAACTACCTGTCATCCCATTTCTTGTATTAACCTATTCACCGCTTTTGCCAACATTCGATACCCAGGAGACGATCCCCTTTACACATGTCACTGCCCCCCCCCCAATAAAAGCTTTGAACTTACTTCCTATTGCTTCACATCATTATATTATTATATTAAAGAATCATTGTGACTATTAACTTTGCTATTATCTACTAGCTTAAATTACTAGTGCTAAGTAATTGAAAAGCTGATAAAGCATATTTGGTCATCATTGCGCGACATCACACATTTTTCAAAAATAAAAACAAAAGGTAATCGAAATTGAGTTCCGGAATTTTAATCTAACCCGGAAACATCGAGAACCGAAACGTAATTTAGTATTCTGATTAAAATGACTAGGTAATATTTTTGAAGGTTAATGAAAAAAATGCGTATTTTTTGTATGAAATGTTACTTAATATATTCCTTGTACTGTAATAACCCTCTTACATGCAAAAAAATCCCGAAAAAAAATCTCAAACCACAAAGATATTAATTTTACAGTTTTTTGAATGTGTCACTGTACGACACCCTGTAACAGTGATTAATAGTAAATCTCCCAACCATTTATGAATTTTCCCAACCGTTTTCCCGTGAAAAAAGACATCAGACAGACTTTTGAAGAATCTGTCAACACTTAAATATCTGGAATGGTATTTAAAGCCAATTTAATGCTTAGAGATTTAAATTCTCTTAAAATGTAATTAAATTGTAATAATATAGTTGAGAGAATTAAGGAAACGAACAGATCAGTTTTTTCCAATTGTTTTCGTTAATAATGGTCCGTTTTCACTCAAACTGTCAGATTATCTTTATTTGTACATCTAGCATTGAAGTCACTACCTTAGCACCATTTTCTCTCATCTGAACAATGTTACAAAGTCCCTTTAAGTCACTTTTTTATATCTTGAAAACCGTTTCCTATCCTTAAAGGAATAGACCAGGGCCCCGTCTTACAAAGAGTTACGATCGATCCAAATCAATCGTAAGTCCTCCAATCAATCGCAAGTTTGCAGTCTCCTATCTCTTATGTACATAGTTACGATTGATATCAATCGCAAATAACTTACGATTGATATCAACTCTTTGTAAGACGGGGCCCAGTTCTGGTCATACGATTGATTGCATTGTGAAAGAAACGTTGTGTAATTGATCAGAAAAGGTTGATCATCCAGCATATAGAGTATTGGTATGTACTGCAAGGTTCTGGAATCATCAAAATGATAATTAATTTGGCCCAGTCTTGGTAAAGTTACAAGCACTGTACACATGTATATGGGACTACAGGATATCTATCCAGTTCAGATAGATATCATAATTTACCAAATATATCAATAAGTAGGCGATTTCCCAGCAAAATTTGTATCATCACGTATTTGTAAAAACATATTCTTTCACATGATTGGTAATAAGAGCTTCCATTTCATTTTTTGAGAGGGGGGCGTTTCCAAAACTGGTATATACCTTCAAAAGGAACTAGAGGTGAAAATGAGCGCTGTTTTAAGTTGCTCGCTTCCTCTTCTACAAATGTGCTTGAATAGCAATAGATGTTTGCATGTTTTTCACAGTTCATTCTCACGAACGAGGTCAAATGCAGTGAATACAAGATTAATCTTGATACATATCGAATAGAGAAAACGAATTCCAAATGCGATGTTCACAAAGGTGTTTTACGAGCATCTGTATTGACATCTAGACTGTGGTTGTCTCTATGTGCGTCATAAACACGAGTGAGCTGTGCATTTGTGTGTTGGAGGAGATGTGGGTTGGCCCGTTTCATATAAGGAAAGGATTACAAAAGCTTAAGCTATGGTCACAAATCAGAGCAGCGACCGACCGATCAGTAGCCTGCTCGGTCGCTGCTGGAATTAGGCATCGCCCAGCGTTTAGGTCGGTGCCCGGGCGGCGACCGCCCAGGCACCGAGCGTATTTTGGGCGGCGAGTGAAAAGTGAGCAGGCGCCGCCCAAATTTTAACTCCGCGCCAAAACTTCAGCGGCGACCGAGCGATGCCCTAAAAACAAGCGGTGCCTGGGCGGCCGCCGCTCGGTGGCCGGGCAGCCGCCAGGCAGAATTGGTTAAAAACTCGCCGCTCGGCCGCCGAGCAGGGTACTTTGGGGGTAATGTGACCATAGCATAAGAGGGTGAAATCTGTGAAAAGTGTATGATGGCGAAAGGGTGCGCAGGCGCGTGCGTTTGCGTGAGTGCGTGTTTTTGTATGTGTTTGCTGCATTGATAACATTGTTATTCAAACGAAATGTATAAAGCCTAGGTGTAGGAAAATAGACATATGAGGAAATACATGCTTAGAAATGCAGGGTAAAACACAATTTGATCAAAAGGAGCACAATCCAAATTTATCATCCGAGTAACTCAATAAGTAAGAAGATGACCACTAGATAAAAATATAAAAAATATTCAATGAAATGAATCAACTCTTAAAGTCTAAGTAAGAAACCACTTTTAAAATTTAAAGATTAAGGTAAATACATATTGATCTACAAATTATTTGTAAGGGAGATATGACGGAATTTTTTAATGTTTAGTTTCTTTAATATCCAATGATTCGATTTGTGATATGTTTCAGATAATAAATTCGCAAGATATTGAGAAATATGAAAATATTGAGCAAGGTTAGATGATGGTGACCGTGCTCATATTGATTCAGTGTAATATATATGGCAACGAGGGAATTGATGTTGCTTTTAATAGAAGTTGCTGTAATTGTTCATATTTCTCAAAATCCTACAAAGAAATACCTAAAACATATCAAAAATCGAACCATTTGATTTTTAAAGAAACTATACGTGAACGAATTCACACAAAAAAGGTAACAGGGCGCGTCCAACGGGATGGGGCGAAGTTGCTGATGATGTTATTTCAAACTGGACAAAATCACTGTAGAAACGGTCAAATCGGCAGCGTAATGAAATTAAATGTACAAAAATGTCCA
The DNA here is from genome assembly GCF_000002235.5 of Strongylocentrotus purpuratus. Taxonomy (NCBI): domain Eukaryota; kingdom Metazoa; phylum Echinodermata; class Echinoidea; order Camarodonta; family Strongylocentrotidae; genus Strongylocentrotus; species Strongylocentrotus purpuratus. The sequence goes on along the minus strand of NW_022145574.1, from coordinate 398,395 downwards.
ACATTTAAAAAAAACATCATACGTACGGTAACTGTGCTCCCTATTTCATAATTATCTACGAACTACAGATAAATTTGTTTTAACGAAAAGTTTTGGTGAAAGTGTATACCCACATTTGAGGGGATATATTTTGAAATTTAGCCCATAAGACTTTCAAACACAAATGAACAGTTTGAAGAGTGAATGATAGACAATAAAAATAAGTTCTTGAGAGTACTAACTTATTAGGATACAAAATTAACATGGCATCCAAAATGAAACCATAATGAATCAATCATGTGGCAAACACAGTTATTTTGAATCCACTGTTTAAAGAAATATGATGACTACTGAAGACTCTGAACCTTTTGAAAAACTTGTCCAAAAATATGGTTTAGATTTTATTCAAATTCCTTCAAAGGTCATTGCTTTTCTAATACAAAAGGTAAAAGCGCTCTAAAATTGATACTTTGATCTTGAGCTTTATGGAAATTTGTTTCCTTTGAAAGGGCTGTATTTTACTAAGCAACGGTAACATATAGTTATTGAAATGAAAAATAGAATATAGCATGAGTAGATGCTATATTGAAGCATAGTATTATTTTTTATAGGAAGTATGCTGTCAAATGATGCAGTTCATCATATGTTTTTTCACGAATTGTTTTCGTAATTCCCGTTGCTATGGGAATACCATCCCTTGCAACCGATAAATAATGTGCTCTCAGAAACCAAATTTAGCTTTCGTTCAAATATTACATAAACAAAGACCTGCTTTCAGGTGACATATATGATTTGAATACTGAAACATGTACATAGTGCATGGTGTGGTTCAGTACTGTCACCTTACCCCTCCCTCTTTTGATATGCTCCCCTATTGAAATAAAGGCAAATTTCGGGATAGGGGGGGGGATATGTGATGTAGGGAATTACAACTCTTGGAATAGGGGGTGCAATATGCTGTGTAGGGTATGGTTAGTTACAACAAAGATGTAGACTATCGGTGGAGTGATACCTAAATTAATACCTGGATCCAGGTGATAGTCATGGTTTACTGTTTGAATCATGAAGATGATGGGTGTTGGAGTTAATAATTCGCGCCCTTTCCCCTTATATATATATTCTAGAACAAAATGTGTTTAAAGCAATATTCATAAAGTACATAGCAATCGATTTTTTTTTTCTTCCAAGAAAGATTGTCAAACATTTAAAATGTAATGGTCAAAATTGCATGGAAATGTGTTTGCCAATGTTTTTCCCTATTCTTCCCTGTGCCTCAAAAATTAATAAAAATATTAGTTTCTCATACAAAATAATTAACCAGCCATGCGTAAGATATTAAAAGATCTGGATTCGAACGGTAGACCGGTTAGTTTCGATTTTTGGGCAAGATGAAATAAAACAATGACAACAACGAGGCGTACTGTCTTAACGTTTAAAACTTGGAATCACGTCATAATAATAATAATAATAATAACTTTTACTTATATAGCGCTTTTCATAAAACATTTATATCAAAGCGCTTTACAATATTGATACAATTAAAACTAAACAGAGTAATGACAAGAGAACAAATATAAAGTGAAATCATGAAACATAAGATAACAAGGTAAGCTAACAAGGTAAGCTAACAATTTAAGAACTAAGTTGAATATGCATTTTCCATTAGGTAGGTTTTAAATTTTGATCTAAACAAAGTAATATTAGAGATGCAATGAATGGAGGATGGAAGAGAATTCCACAAACGTGGAGCAGAGCATGAAAAGGACCTATCACCAAAGTATTTTGTTTTTGCTTTTTTAACGGTCAACAGAGTTTGATTTGCAGAACGAAGGGGCCTTATGAAAGAAACGTTTTGGAATTGATCAGAAAGGTTGATCATCTAGCATATAGAGTATTGGTATGTACTGCAAGGGTCTGAAATCATCAAAATGATATGAAATTTGGCCCAGTCTTGGTAAATTTACAAGCACTGTACACAGAAAGATGTATATGGGACTACAGGATATCTTTCCAGTCCGGATATATATAATAATTTACTAAATATATCAATTAGTAGGCGGTTTACCGGCAAAATATTTATCATTACGTATTAGTAAAAACATATTCTATCACATGATTGGTAATAAGAGTTTCCATTTCATTTTTTTGGAGAGGGGGGCGTTTCCAAAACTGGTCTATACTTTCAAAAGGAACTAGAGGTGAAGATGAGCGATGTTTTAAGTTGCTCGCTTCCTCTTATACAAATGTGCTTGAATAGCAATAGATGTTTGCATGTTTTCCACAGTTCATTCTCACGAACGAGGTCAAAAGCAGTGAATACAAGATTGATTTTGATACATATCGAATAGAGGAAGCGAATTCCAAATGCGATGTTCACAAAGGTGTTTTTGCACGAGCATCTGTATTGACATCTAGACTGTGGTTGTCTCTATGTGCGTCATAAACACGAGTAAGCTGTGCATTTGTGGGTTGGCCCCGTTTCATATAAGGAAAGGATTACAAAAGCTAAGAGGGTGAAATCTTTAAGTGTGTGACGGCAAAAGCATGCGCGTGCGCGTGCGTTTTCGTGAGTGCGTGTATTTGTATGTGTTTGCTGCATTGATAACATTGTTATTCAAACGAAATGTATAAAGCCTAGGTGTAGGAAAATAGACATATGAGGAAATATATGCTTAGAAATGCAGAGTAAAATAGAATTTGATCAAACGGAGCACAATCCAAATTTATCATCAGAGTAACTTATTGAGTAAGAAGATGACCACTAGATAAAAATATACAAAAATATTCAACGAAATGAATCATCTCTTAAAAGTGAAAGTAAGAAACAAGTTTTGAAATTTAAATATTTAGATTAATATATATTGATATAAAAATTATATGTTATGGAGATATGACGAAATTTTTCAATGTATAGTTTCTTTAATATCCAATTATTCGATTCTTGATATGAATCACGTCATAATGGGGAAAAGGAGAATTGTCAAAGGAGAACTGCCAAAGCAGACGATATTCCATAAAGAATGAACATAATTGCAACACTTCTATTTTTAAAATTATAATGAGTTTAGTGTATATAAATGTGATGGCATTTTACACCATTTAAAAAGGGATATGAAATCGATTTTGATAACTAACTTCTTTTGTTTGTAATTACACAGGATAGGGTTTCAAATTGAACTTCCCCCCCCCCCCGGAATGATAGTATGAACTGCATTTGACCCCATTTGAAATGTCGAACATACCGCGGTGTATGCAGCTGTAAATGCAATGGCGTTTAAAATTATTTTTACAAGCGACTGATTCCTTTCTTTTTCTATCGCTTCACTTTTATCAAAATAATACTATGCACCGGGTTTAGAGTGAGTGAAGTATAAGAAATAACCGTAAAAAAAGATGACAAAACAGGCGCTGAAAATGTGTGAGATGCCATGGGACATCGTCTGCTTTTGAAAATCATGTTCAAAATTTGACGTCACACATCTCAGCAGCGATTGGAGAGCTCTTCAGGTGCTATGCAGGGGCTGTATTTAAGTATTTAAGCATTTTGTAATAGATAATAACTATTTCCAAGCATTGAATTTTGTTAACTTGTCCAATCAAAGTTTCATCTTTGCAAAAATTACAACAAAGTTAGTTTTTGAAATCAATTAACCTTCTCTTTAAACAAGTGAGCTCATTCAATAATTTTCCTCTGTTTGAACGCCGTAGTACATGTACTATGATTTATTTGGTCTTGTGCGTTACGCGGGCAAATCATATATTTATGCAAATCATTGCCAGCAAGACATTATTCTCCTTGCAGCTTGCTTCGAGAACAGTTCGGTCGTGTTAGCAGAACTGTGCTTTCGGTTTACGTTACTATCTGCCTTATAAAGTCACGATGGATAGCTGTGTGGAAGTTTAGTTTCCATCATTTAAACGCTGCAATTTCTTCATAGAGTAAAGGTAAGATATATCACAACATAGAAGGGATTTTGGGAACTTTTCAGCCACCTTCTAACTCGCCACAATGCTAATCTCATGCATATGCAAACTTTTGGTTAATCCTATAGGAATAAGTGCGAATTTTTTTTCTGCAAGGGGACTGAAGCATCTTGCTAGAACATCAACCATCCTGTTTCTATTATTTTTTCGCAGAGGGAGCGAGTTACTGAAAAATGTAAGACTATTTAACTTTAGTAATGGTAAAATGCTATTTCATCATCCAGATAAATTAGACAGGATACATGAATCATGCATTTGGGCATTTTGCTACCGGAAAATAACGATATTAAGGCAGTTAACCCATTTCAAAGTATGAAGATATTTCAGATTGTATGTCACTGAGCGGCGAAAAATTGGCGATAGCGGGATTAGCGGCAAACCGCGATTCGTCACAAAATCTGAAGAATTTTGGGCGACCTTATACTAAGTCAGAGTCCAAATCTTAATAATTGATAAATACTTAGCGGCATGTTTAGTAGATATATTTTGAAGAACATCAGGCGAAAAACTGAAGCAAAGTTATAAAAGAAAAACTCAATTTGACGAATAGCGCACGAATTGAAAGAACATTCAGCGGCATTCTGGAATAATCTCCTCATCGATCTCTGTCCGTAATTCCCCAACTCTTGACACTTTTAAACGCAGACATAAGACCTACATGTTCAACAAAAAGTAATTGCCCATCTTCGTATCAGATTTATAACCGCATGTCTTAACTTCTTGTAATTTTTCATTATCCAAAGTACATAATTCTTACAGTTTCATTTATGTTACTGTTTGTATTTTCATTTTCATTATCATGTTCCTGTTAATAAACTGTTAGTTAAGTAAGGGCGTTTGCTTCGTCTAAATTAAGCACACTGTCAATTTCACGTTTCTTGTTGATGTTTACTACATATTTAGATGAAACGTAATTTTCATTTGTTTTGTAACGAGCTTAAAAACTGTATGTGTATACCAGCGCTATATACATTTTCGATATTATTATTATAATTATTATTGTGCCGATTGTGGGAAATGTTATAATTCTCAATTATATGTTGTTATTGTGAAATGACTTTGACGCAAGATTGTAAATGTAAATATGAACAATTATCCTATATGGACATGATAAATTAAATGAAATAAAATGAAATAATTATAATGTTTGTATAAAAAAAATTAAACAAAATGAAGAATTGAATTCAAAAAGTATGTAAATATTCCGAGTTCACACCCCTTCATTGGAGCCTACCCTATTGGGTCATAATTCTTGGCAAACTCTACTATCCAGCCTGCAGAGGCTACTCTCTTTGCACAATTTTTATCGAAGGATAAAAATGTGTTTAACTACCTGCTAAATCCCCTTTCTTGTATTGACCTATTCACCGCTTTTGCCAACATTCGAGACCCAGGAGACGATCCCCTTTACACATGTCACTGCCCCCCCCCCCCATACAAGCTTTGAACTCACTTCCTATTGCTTCACATCATTATATTATCATATTAAATAATCATTGTGACTCTTAACTTTACTATTATCTACTAGCTTAAATTACTAATGCTAAGTAATTGAAAAGCTGATAAAGCATATTTGGTCATCAATGCGCGACATGACACATTTTTCAAAAATAAAAACAAAAGGTAATCAAAATTGAGTTTCTGAATTTTCATCTAACCCAGAAACATCCAGGACCGAAACGTAATTTAGTATTCTGATTAAAATGACTAGGTAATATTGATGAAGGTTAATGACAAAAATGCGTGATTTTTGTATGAAATGTTACTTAATATATTCCTTGTACTGTACTAATCCTCTTACACGCAAAAAAATCCCGAAAAAAATCTCAAACCACAAAGATATTTACAGTTTTTTGAATGTGTCACTGTACGACACCCTGTAACAGTGATTAATAGTAAATCTCCCAACCATTTATGAATTTTCCCAACCGTTTTTTCCGTGAAAAAAGACATCAGACAGGCTTTTGAAGAATCTGTCAACACTTAAATATCTGGAATGGTATTTAAAGCCAATTCAATGCTTAGAGATTTAAATTCACTTAAAATGTAATTAAATTGTAATAATTAGTTGAGAGAATGAAGGAAGCGAACAGATCAGTTTTTTCTAATTTTGTTCGTAAACAATGGTCCGTTTTCACTCAAACTGTCAGATTATCTTTATGTGTACATCTAGCATTGAATTCACTACCTCAGCACCATTTCATCTCATCTGAACAATGTTACAAAGTCCCTTTAAGTCACTTTTTTATATCTGGAAAACAGTTTCCTATCCTTAAAGGAATAGACCAGTTCTGGTCATGCGATTGATTGCATTGTGAAAGAAACATTGTGGAATTGATCAGAAAAGGTTGATCATCTAGCATGTAGAGTATTGGTATGTACTGCAAGGTTCTGGAATCTTCAAAATTATAAGTAATTTGGCCCAGTCTTGGTAAAGTTACAAGCACTGTACACAGAAATATGTATATGGGACTACATGATATCCAGTCTGTATAGATATAATAATTTACCAAATATATCAATTAGTAGGCGGTTTTCCAGCAAAATTTGTATCATCACGTATTAGTAAAAACATATTCTTTCACATGATTAGTTATAAGAGCATCCATTTCATTTTGTTGAGGGGGGGGGGGCGTTTTGAAAAATGGTCTATACCTTCAAAAGGAACTAGAGGTGAAAATGAGGGATGTTTTAAGTTGCTCGCTTCCTCTTCTACAAATGTGCTTGAATAGCAATAGACGTTTGCATGTTTTCCACAGTTCATTCTCACGAACGAGGTCAAAAGCAGTGAATACAAGATTGATCTTGATACATATCGAATAGAGGAAACGAATTCCAAATGCGATGTTCACAAAGGTGTTTTTGTACGAGCATCTGTATTGACGTCTAGACTGTGATTGTCTCTATGTGCGTCATAAACGCGAGTGAGCTGTGCATTTGTGTGTTGGCCCGTTTAATATAAGGAAAGGATTACAAAAGCTAAGAGGGTGAAATCTTGAAGTGTATGATGGCGAAAGGGTGCGCGTGCGTTTACATTAGCGTGAGTGCGTGTATTTGTATGTGTTTGCTGCATTGATAACATTGTTATTCCAATAAACTGTATAAAGCCTAGGTGTAGGAAAATAGACAAATAATAAAATACATGCTTAGAAATGCAGGGTAAAATACAATTTGATCAAACGGAGCACAATCCAAATTTATCATCAGAGTAACTCATTAAGTAAGAAGATGACCACTAGATAAAAATAAACAAAAATATTCAATGAAATGAATCAACTCTTAAAGTCAAAGTAAGAAACAACTTTTAAAATTTAAAGATTAAGGTTAATACATATTGATCTAAACATTATTTGTAAGGGAGATATGACGGAATTTTTCAATGTTTAGTTTCTTTAATATCCAATGATTCGATTTTTGATATGTTTCAGATGATAGATTCGCAAGATATTGAGAAATATGAAAATATTGAGCAAGGTTAGATGATGGTGACTGTGCTCATATTGATTTAGTGTAATATATATGGCAACGAGGGAATTAATGTTGCTTTCATTAGAAGTTGCTCTAATTGTTCATATTTCTCAAAATCCTACAAAGAAATACCTAAAACATATCAAAAATCGTACCATTTGATTTTTAAAGAAACTATACGTGAACGAATTCACACAAAAAAGGTAACACGGCGCGTCCAACGGGATGGGGGTAAAGTTGCTGATGATGTTATTTCAAACTGGACAAAATCACTGTAGAAACGGTCAAATCGGCAGCGTAATAAAATTAAATGTACAAAAATGTCCAACATTTAAAAAAACATCATACGTACGGTAGCTGTGCTCCCTATTTCATAATTATCTACGAACTACAGATAAATTTGTTTTAACGGGAAGCTTTGGTGAAAGTGTATACCCACATTTGAGAGGATATAATTAAAAATTTAGCCCATCAGACTTTTAAACACAAATGAACAGTTTGAAGAGTGAATGATAGACAATAAAAATAAGTTCTTGAGAGTTCTAACTTAATAGGATACAAAATTAACATGGCATCCAAAATGAAACCATAATGAATCAAAGCGCAAACACAGTTATTTTTAATCCACTGTTTAAAGAAATATGATGACTACTGACGACTCTGAACCTTTTGAAAAACTGTCCAAAAATATGGTTTAGATTATATTCAAATTCCTTCAAAGGTCATTGCTTTTCTAATAAAAAAAGGTAAAAGCGCTTTAAAATTGAAACTTTGATTTTGAGCTTTATGGAAATTTGTTTCCTTTTAAAGGGCTGTATTTTACTAAGCAACGGTAACATATAGTTATTGAAATGAAAAATAGAATATAGCATGAGTAGATGCTATATTGAAGCATAGTATTATTTTTATAGGAAGTATGCTGTCAAATGATGCAGTTCATCATATGTTTTTTCACGAATTGTTTTCGTAATTCCCGTTGCTATGGGAATACCATCCCTTGCAACCGACAAATAATGTGCTCTCAGAAACCAAATTTAGCTTTCGTTCAAATATTACATAAACAAAGACCTGCTTTCAGGTGACATATATGATTTGAATACTGAAACATGTACATAGTGCATGGTGTGGTTCAGCACTGTCACCCTACCCCTCCCTCTTTTGATATGCTCCCCTATTGAAATAAAGGCAAAATTCGGGATAGGGGGGGGGGGTATGTGGTGTAGGGAATTACAACTCTTGGAATAGGGGGTGCAATATGCTGTGTAGGGTATGCTTAGTTAAAACAAAGATGTAGACTATCGGTGGAGTGATACCTAAATTAGTATCTGGATCCAGGTGATAGTCATGGTTTACTGTTTGAATCATGAAGATGATAGGTGTTGGAGTTAATAATTCGCACCCTTTCCCCTTATATATATTCTAGAACAAAATGTGTATAAAGCAATATTCATGAAGTACATTGCAATCGATTTTTTTTTCTTTCAAGAAAGATTGTCAAATATTTAAAATGTAATGGTCAAAATTGCATGGAAATGTGTTTGCCAATGTTTTTCCTTATTCTTCCCTGTGCCTCAAAAATTAATAAAAATATTAGTTTCACATACAAAATAATTAACAAGCCATGCGTAAGATATTAAAAGATCTGGATTCGAACGGTAGACCGGTTAGTTTCGATTTTTGGGCAAGATGAAACAAAACAATTACAACAACGAGGCGTACTGTCTTAACGTTTAAAACTTGGAATCACGTCATAATAATAATAATAATAATAATAATAACTTTTACTTATATAGCGCTTTTCATAAAACATTTATATCAAAGCGCTTTACAATATTGATACAATTACAACTAAACAGAGTAATGACAAGAGAACAAAAATTTAAAGGGAAATTATGAAACATAAGATGACAAGGTAAGCTAACAATTTAAGAACTAAGTTGAATATGCATTTTCCATTAGGTAGGTTTCAAATTTTGATCTAAACAAAGTAATATTAGAGATGCAACGAATGGAGGCTGGAAGAGAATTCCACAAACGTGGAGCAGAGCATGAAAAGGACCTATCACCAAAGTATTTTGGTTTTGCTTTTTTAACGGTCAACAGAGTTTGATTTGCAGAACGAAGGGGCCTTGTGAAAGAAACGTTTTGGAATCGATCAGAAAGGTTGATCATCTAGCATATAGAGTATTGGTATGTACTGCAAGGTTCTGAAATCATCAAAATGATATGAAATTTGGCCCAGTCTTGGTAAATTTACAAGCACTGTACGCAGAAAGATGTATATGGGACTACAGGATATCTTTCCAGTCCGGATATATATAATAATTTACTAAATATATCAATTAGTAGGCGGTTTACCGGCAAAATATGTATCATTACGTATTAGTAAAAACATATTCTATCACATGATTGGTAATAAGAGTTTCCATTTCATTTTTTGGAGAGGGGGGCGTTTCCAAAACTGGTCTATACTTTCAAAAGGAACTAGAGGTGAAAATGAGCGATGTTTTAAGTTGTTCGCTTCCTCTTATACAAATGTGCTTGAATAGCAATAGATGTTTGCATGTTTTCCACAGTTCATTCTCACGAACGAGGTCAAAAGCAGTGAATACAAGATTGATCTTGATACATATCGAATAGAGAAAACGAATTCCAAATGCGATGTTAACAAAGGTGTTTTTGCACGAGCATCTGTATTGACGTCTAGACTGTGATTGTCTCTATGTGCGTCATAAACACGAGTGAGTTGTGCATTTGCGTGTTGGAGATGTGGGTTGGCCCCGATTCATATGAGGAAAGGATTACAAAAGCTAAGAGGGTGAAATCTTCAAGTGTGTGACGGCAAAAAAGGTGCGCGTGCGCGTGCATTTTCGTGAGTGCGTGTATTTGTATGTGTTTGCTGCATTGATAACATTGTTATTCCAATGAAATGTATACAGCCTAGGTGTAGGAAAATAGACATATGAGGAAATACATGCTTAGAAATGCAGGGTAAAATACAATTTGATCAAAAGGAGCACAATCCAAATTTATCCTCAGAGTAACTCATTGAGTAAGAAGATGACCACTAGTTACAAATATACACAAATATGGCAATGAAATGAATCAACTCTTAAAGTCAAAGTAAGAAATCAGTTTGACAATTTAAAGATTAAAGGGATAGTTGAGTTCTGTTTTCAGACCGCAAATATTTTCAAACTGCATGGTTATTGCTCTTATTCTCAATATCTTATCTATGATATTTCTACTGCCCTTTTAGAACCTAAAATTGCTATGAAGGTAATTTTAGACCAAAAAATGTGTGACATTTAGCCAATACGAGCATACCAATTCAGCTCCACTTTAAAAAAAAACATGGTGACCGTTAATTATTATTTAATTAAAAATAACAATACATTGGCCGGCTGGTTGTGCGTAATATGAGCAACACGAAAATGCCACCCCCCCCCCCCCCCAACAAAAAAGCCAGCATCGGTGTTGGCTGAAATACAGTACACGCCAAATATCTCCGCAACACGATTTACACGATTCAAAATTTACACGATTCGATTGCTCGCTCGAATCGTGTAACCATTTATTTTTACACGATTCGTCTTTTGCCAATTGAGCGGAATTTGAATCGTGTAATCGTGTAATCGTGTAAAATTACACGATTCCTCAATTCAGGTCGAATCGTGTAATCGAGCAACACGAAAATGCCACCCCCCCCCCCCACACACACACACACACAGAAAAGCCAGCATCGGTGTTGGCTGAAATACGACGTAAAAGCCGTTATTTCGTTTTTTTTCAACGGTTTTTATCAATTTTTTAAAATTACCTAATATTTGTGGTGGTACACAAGTATTACAAATCGTTATATTTCAGCCGTCTCTAAACCGATTTTGTCATTTAGATATTGCGTTCTTTCAAATTTGACACTCATTTTCTCATTATCTCACAACAAAATTATTTTGTGTAGCGCCCTCTGCAACAGAACTCATCCTATCCCTCTAAGGTTAATATATATTGATATACACATTATATGTTAGGGAGATCTGACGGAATTTTTCAATGTATAGTTTTTTTAATATCCAATGATTTGATTTTTGATATGTTTCAGATAATAAATTCGCAAGATATTGAGAAATATGAAAATATTGAGAAAGGTAAGATGATGGTGACCGTGCTCATATTGAGTCAGTGTTATATTTATGATATGGCAACGAGGGAATTGATGTTGCTTTTAATAGAAGTTGCTCTAATTGTTCATATTTCTCAAAATCCTACAAAGAAATACCTAAAACATATCAAAAATCGAACTATTTGATTTTTAAAGTATTATTATACGTGAACGAATTCACACAAAAAAAGGAACACGGCGCTTCCAACGGAATGCGACGAAGTTGCTGATGATGTGATTTCAAACTGGACAAAATCACTGTAGAAACGGTCAAATCGGCAGCGTAATGAAAATAAATGTACAAAAATGTCCAACATTTTAAAAAACATCATACGTACGGTAGCTGTGCTCCCTATTTCATAATTATCTACGAACTACAGATAAAAAAAAAATAATGGAAAGTTTTGGTGAAAGTGTATACCCACATTTGAGGGGATATAGTTTGAAATTTGACCCATGAAACTTTTAAACACAAATAAACAGTTTGAAGAGTGAATGATAGACAATAAAAAATAAGTTCTTGAGAGTTCTAACTTATTAGGATACAAAATTAACATGTCATCCAAAATGAAACCATAATGAATCAATTATGTGGCAAACACAGTCATTTTGAATCCACTGTTTAAAGAAATATGATGACTACTGAAGACTCGGAACCTTTTGAAAAACTGTCCATAAATATGGTTTAGATTATATTCAAAGTCCTTCAAAGGTCATTGCTTTAATTGCATTAATTCGGCGCCACAGCGAGCCACTACGCGCCAATTACATAATCTTTGGCGCGAACTGGCACCAACTGGCGCCGGCCCAGTGGACTCCTAGCAAATTGTAAATATTAAGTAGAGATGTTGTTCATACAGCAGCTGTCTGAACCGATGGCTGGTATTTATATAGTCGGCAAGTAGCGCCAAGCGGCGGCAAGTTCAAACCAATTTGGCGACCTTTGGCACAAACTAATCACCAAGTGGCGCAAAGTAGCCGTCTATTGGCGCGAATGGCGCCAACAGGGTGAATTTTGGAATCAAATGGCCGTGTAATAGCGCGAACTGGCGCAAATTGGCGCAACATTTTGGAGCAAACAGGGTGGCATTTTTTGCTCCTTAGCAAAGAAATACATTGCTGATACTTGATGATAGCATTCTCTGCTGCTACCTGGTCTACAATGTCTCTTCTACGTTTAGTTCATTGTTGTGTCTGGTCATACAGCAGCTTGCCGTAGACAGTTTTAAAGGAGATCTCATTTGAAATTTTCCGATGAATTTTCTTTTTGCACTTTATACAATAAGCTTGAAGAATCATTGGTGCTTACAAGTATGTAGAGTTTGTAACTGATTCTCCCGGGAATCACTAATACTATGTGTGCCATAGGTGCATAATCGGTGACACGACATTTGCTCCTGCGACAATTGCTCCGGGCTTTATTTCGTCTAAGATGTAGGGTTAGGGTTAGGGTTTCAATAGGGTTTTATGTTAGGTTTAGGGTTAGGTTTAGGGTAGGGTATAGTGTTGAATCCAGGGTTGAAGTTAGCCATTCGATTAGTGTATGAAATTTACAGCGGAGCAATTGTCGCCGGAGCAAATGTCATGGAATCGCATAATCACATATAAGTCCTGTAATGCTTATCTGATCGAGGTCTGATTTACTTTAGAACTACCGTTTAAGTGTATAGTCGTATGGTTATTTATTAAATAGTAAATATATTAAATATTTATAAATAAGTTTTTCGTTTCCGGTCACGGATTGATTCCACTAGCAATCCCGGCATGCATTTTATTAAAGAAGGAAGCCTCCAGCTCATCCGCAAGTCGACTGAATGCCAAATAATTTTATTGTAATCATAAAAGTTTACATTAACAAATCAGAAGGAGTGCACAAAGATTTAATTTTTTTCATAAAAGTTATAAACGTTATAACACATCCTATAAGTCAAAACTAAATTCCATCTCTGCTGAGCTTCCTCGCTATTAACTCATTAGATATCTTTTAAAAGACATTTTTGATGGATATCTTGCACCTTTCCCCCTGTCTCCTTATATTAGCCCCTGATTAATACCAAATCTTAAATTGTTTTAACTCTGTCCACCTTATGGATCCAAATTTCATGTTATTTTCACAAGACTTTAATTGATTTCTTGTCCCCCAAGAGGAAAATCAATCAATCATGATATCAAAGTAAGATGAATCTTATGGAAATCAACTTTTGGCAAACGTTAGAGAAAGAGGGAAAGGGAGCCAGAAGGGTATGTTACTAGAAGACATGCTTCCTCTCAACCATTTAGGCATAACTGATTAAAGACTCATTGTTCCAAAATGTAGCGTACCTGGCCAATTTTCTCTTACTTTTAACTAGGGGCGAGTAAATTGACCTGTCACATGTAAAGGGGGCATGCGAGTTATGATCCCCTTTACAGTGTAAATCCTGGCTATTACTTTAATCTCAGTTTCAAATTATTTATGAGATTTACTGGTAAGCAATTTCTTTTACATGAATGTAGATTTGATCTTGATTGGAGATTCGTTTATCTGGATTTAAGCCAGATAAATAAAGGGGATGAGCTGGTAGTGACAGACTGTTCCCTGTGTCATTATATTCTAAATGATTTGTAAATTATTTGTGATCTATTTTGTCAATTTAATGTACATGTACCTTTGTAAACAATGATACATGAAAGGAACATAAAGAAGGTGAAGAGGTGAACATAAGCGCTGTGTTTAAGTTCCCCTCTCTCTCTTCTCTTAATGTGCTTGAATAGCAACAGTCGTTTGCATGGTTTTTACAGCTCATTCTTATGAACGAGGTGAAATGCAGTGAATAAAAGGGGAACTATGAAACGTCTACGGTGATTGATCTTGATACATGACTCATAGAAAAAAAAAGTTCCAAATTCGACGATGCTCACAAAGGTGGTTTTGTATGAGCCAGGGTCGGATCCAGCCGACGGCAAGAGGCCAATTCGTGAACAAAATTTAAGCGGCAAAGCAGCCAGCTGGCCAATAAGGGGGGGGGGGAGATAAGAAACACTAATTTTTTTTTTTTTTGCCAGGTTGGGGGGGGGGATATTTTTAAAGGTAAAATTAACGTTTAATGCCACCTTACTCTTTACCATTTTTTGTGTCAGGGCACCCCCCCCCCCCCTTGGAGTCGCGCCTGGTATGAGCATCTGTATTGACATCGATCCTGTGATTGTCTCTTTGTGCGTCAAAAACATGAGTGAGTCGTGCATGTGTGTGTTAGAGGAGATGTGGATTGGCCCGTCCATATAAGGAAAGGATTAAAAAAAAGCTAAAAGGTTGAAATCTTCAATCGCGTGGCGGCGAAAGGGTAGTCTGCAGGCACAGACCCTAATTTGACACTTTGTCAAAAAATCATTGTGCCTTGAGAGAAGTCTAGCCCAGCTACCTACTGGGAAATAATACACAGGAAATATTGACACTATTTAACATTTCAGAAATAATTAAACAAAAAGCAATAGTTCGCTTCGTTTTAAGAACAAAGCGGCTGTATCAAAACCATTAAATTGATTGATGTTTGGGTTTTTTTTTTTTTTTTCTTTTCTTATCTTCTCTTATCTTCTCTTTTCCTTTTTCTTGCACCAATAAAGCCCACAATACTAATTTGACTATTTAGTTTTTCTAACAATTCGGTGATCGCCTCCACCATCACATGCCAGCTGGCGACCCCTCACCTATGCCGGAGTGACCTAGGGTAAAACCGAAAATCTGCGAAATGTACCTCAAAGGCTGGTAAAATGGCATTTTGAAAAGGGTGGGGTGAGTGCGAAGTACACATGCATACAGAGGTGATAAGTGAACGCACACGTGCGCGTAAACACAAGTACGTACAACTTGCTAGCCTAGGCCGTCTCTTTCCAAATTTATTAATTCATTGAATTTTCTTTAAAAAAAAGAAGAATATAGGGTCTAAAAAGAAAATAAGCGGAAAGGAAAGGGGATGGAAAGAGAAAGAATCCTAAAAATAGTCATTTCTGACATGAAATTGTACATAAGTATAATGTAGTATTTATTTCCATAGAAAAGCATATACAATGTAACAATATAACAATACAAAATAAGATAACAAGGAATCTTTCCTTCACATAGTGAATAGACATATTATAAAGACGTGAAAATCGTGGCCCAGGACGTTGACATTACTCAGGCAGGGCCTAACATGTAAACATATACATACAAACATATATACTTGTTCTAAGATCATTAGCAGTCAGAAGTATCAGTTATAATATGAAAAATTAATTATGGGGTTCGTTCAATCTAAAAATATAATAATATTTATGTAATGTAGAACGTAATGGTAAAGTTTAGCGGAGAAGGAGGATGAAGTGGGAAAAGGGAGGAAGAGAGACATAGCAAAGGAGAGAGACAGAGAGAATGAATTTACAACAGATTTCTTGATTGCATCTCACGGAGAATAAGCTGTATCGTATTATACACACATTTGTTATAAAAGTTGACTTATCATTATTTAAAGAGTTCTCATGAATTTTGTAGTAAAAATTTTGGTCATTTGCTTCTAAATAATCACACATTTGAGTTGCTATAAAAGGTACATTGCATAGTTTACATTTATAGTTTATTCATAGTTTACAATTGATGATAAACTCGATTAAATTTAAAATCACTGATTTGTTTGTTGTTGTTAAAAGAATTAATGTCCAAGTATATATTTTGGTAGTTGACAAATACAATTGTAGCATCGAATTTCATTATTTAGTAATTGATTTGATAAAAATTGACACAAAATATACTTTCCAATTTCAATTCAGTCATAGACTTCAAACTATATAATTATATCAGTATATATCAATCCATAAAAGAGTGAGTGGCAAAAATGGTCACTGTGACTGATTGCCAAACAAAATCAAATCAAGAAGAAGAAGAAGGGAGCAGCTATAACTCCGGGAAGCTCCAACACCGGCGCCGGTGTTGGAGCTTCCCGTAGTTAGAGCAGCTACAGTACTTGGCCTATGGTAGTCTTATAGTGCAGACTCGCTTTTACGACTGACCAGGGTTTGTGCTTGCAGACTAGCGAAAGGGTGTGCGTGGGTGTACGTTTGTTTGTGTACGTGTGCTTGTGTGTGGGGCTAAGACCCCCCCCCCCTTTAACCCCACCTATAGTTCGGGGTTAAGCAAAATTTTGCCAGTGTGAAAACAAAGTGGAATAAGCTTAGCCCCGGACTATAGTTGGAGCTAAGACCCCCCCCCCCCCCCCCTTAACCCCGCATATCGTACGGGGTTAAGAAATATGTTGGTAGTGTGAGAGCAGTAATAGAAGTTTGATATTATCAAAATCTAGTATATATACAGTGAGCAGTTTCGACGAAGAGCCTTGTAATTGTATCTGTCATGAATGATTGCTTCCATTATGTGTGCGAACTTCATTACAAGCTTCGATATGATTATGCTCACACGGAACCGTCGTAGTATTTAACTTCTAAGTCTCTAAGTCTTAAGTCTTCTAAAACACTGAAATGTAAAACAACGAACTAATACCACAGAAACGGCTTACATGCGACCAAAACAACAAGTTTTCGGAGTTTTTTTTTTGAGCAAGCAATCTTTGTAAGGACAAATAGCGAAACCTTGAAGTAAATTTCGTCCTCATGGCACCCCGCCCCGCCCCCCCCCCCCCACTCCGGGGTCGGAGGGACCGTATGCGTGTTCCCAAAATGTCCGGTAACGCACTAAAGTCCGGCTCGTAGTACACCAAAAATCCGGCCGGTATTGACTTTACACACCGGACTTAGGGGGGTGTTTTCAAAAAGAGGGAACATGCATAAGCGTACCCTAAATAACACTTAATGTGGGGGGGGGGGGGGGCGTGGCACGCAATTGAGGACCCACGACTGCCCGTATCTATCGTGTTAACCTAAAAGTCGAATTGCACATTTCTCTACTGTCATTTTGTTTAAACTGGTTATCCAAGCCTTGTGCATGTCATGATTTTACAATCTTTTGATTTCATGTTTGGAAATGAAAATAAGTTGAATGTTTTGAAAAAAAATCATAAGATCGACCGTGTTAAAAAACTTCGAGTAAAGTTAAAGCTTGGAAATCACGTGAGCCTTTGCACGCGGTCCTGAGTTCTGGCAAATATAGAAACAATAAATGTTCACATAATCCAACGAAACTTTCTCTGAATGTTCAAGATTCCAAATAAATGACATGTACCAAACAATTCGGTAGAAAATGTATAGTGGCTGAGTAATGAGCAAAGAAATATAAGGAAATCCGAATATATAAAGTAGACCCGACGTCATGTGCTTAACACAGGTCACTGTGCACAAAACGGAGTTGTGGTTTGTATCGAGGATGATGCCCAGTGTGCGTTTTTTTATTTTTATTTTAGAAGATTTTTACTGCAAAATAAACAATCGAGATTTAATCGTAGCCATTTCTCTCAAAATACGATTCCCATACTGGAGCTCAGGATTAGCTTTAACTACCTTTGACCCTTGACCCTTGACGCTACTTCACCACCCTTGACGCTACTTCAATTTCACTGGAGGGCTTCAAGGGAGCGCTTCCACCGAGCATCTAGACCAATAACTTGATAGTTTATTCCTCAGCACTACATCCTGACTTTTGGATCCTGCTGAGTATCGTCGTAGAAGTAGAAGTATCAAAACAAAGAAGTTTAAAACCATGAGCGAAATTTTAATTTTACGGACTCTCGTGTGAACCTTGTTGTCACATGGATTTTCTTTTATTGACTGCTGACAATAAAAACAATAATAATACACAACATTTATTAGGCGATTAAAACGGGTGTTTCTAAGGGCACCATTGTCTGACTAAAAATTACCAACCAAAACTTATTATAAAACACAAATTATTAATCTGTTCTTCATTCAGTAAATCATGCAAACATATTAATAACAATAAAAATAAAAATGGGATCAAACATACAAAGGGTCAGACATAAGGCCTAAAATAAAAACTTGTTGTATTGCCCTTTGGGTGCCAAAACATGGTCGGTGGGAAAAAAATTTTTTTTGTCGCCCTCTTTGGGCCAATATTTTTTTTAGATTTGAATGTTATTGTTGTTTTTTCCTTCCTCCCCGCCCTCTTTTAGCTGATATTTCTCAGTTTTTTAGTGCTTTAATACATCGTCATCATTCCATTGATATCATTCTCATCTCATAATTATCCATTGTTTGCACGAGTGAGAATTTTGGAGTAATTTGATTTTATTCTTTTATATCCCATTTAAACAAACAAAATACATGTTATTTTATTAATTTTTTAAAAATCTAAAAAACAGATACAATTTTTTTTTTTTTAAATGCCGACCGTAGATTTTCAGATTTTTGGGTCAGTCGCAA
Organism: Strongylocentrotus purpuratus; assembly: GCF_000002235.5. Classification (NCBI taxonomy): domain Eukaryota; kingdom Metazoa; phylum Echinodermata; class Echinoidea; order Camarodonta; family Strongylocentrotidae; genus Strongylocentrotus; species Strongylocentrotus purpuratus. The sequence goes on along the minus strand of NW_022145574.1, from coordinate 379,458 downwards.
AGGGCAATACAACAAGTTTTTATTTTAGGCCTAAGGTCAAACATAAGATCAAACAAGCAAGGACTAGGGATGGTGTCCATCTCATTTGACCGACTCACAACTGCAGAATATCATTGAGTAGAAGGATAAAGTATTGAGAACAGCATCATTATAATGATATTTTTTTCTTCAATATGCGTTGAGTAACAATCGTTTATTTTTTACACTAGCGCTCTGCAGGGATGGTGGGGGAAGGGGGCCTTGGGGGCTACTACCCCCTAAACATTTTCCAAGTCAATAAAAAAGAAAACAAGAAGAAAATGGAAATTAGAAAGAAAGAGGGAAAAGACCCCCAAAGAAAGAAGAAAATAGAGAGGAGAGCATAATTATATTCCACATACAAATGTACCATAATTAGTTTTTTATTTAAATCATTAAAGGAGACTGTCTATTAAAGCGTCTAAATGGCTGATTTTTCTCGGTTATTTCAATCCGGTATATTTATCGTTCTAAGGCAGAATACATATTTGTCTAATCTCGCTTTTCCTACGAGGGGATGGGAGTTTTTTTCATACTCCTGCCAGCCCCTTTTACCATCGATTTATACAATTATTAAAAATGAGGAAGGACATGTAAAAGACTGCAAGCAGGGGCGTCCAGCCAGGAAATTGCAGTGAAAAGGAAGGAAAAAAAAACATTCGTCATTTAGTGAATAATGAGTTAAGGCTAAAACATCTTCCTTTTATGTTGCTACGCCCCCTCGCAGAATATATATTACAATGTATATAGAGAAGATATGTTAAACTTCTAAATAACATAAGAGGTGTTGTTCCCTGAAATTAGAAGGGGAAAAGTGAAAATGATTTAGTGCTGCTAACCCTCATACGAGAGAAGAGAATTGGTAAATATAAATCTCAGAAATTGTTTTGCCTGTGTGATAAAATATTCTCTTATTTGCAGAGTCTCAAATTACTACGACTTCGCGAAATAGGATATACGTATACAATTTATCGAAATGTAACTCTATGGATGCAACGCCATCCCCTGCCGCAATACAACATAGTGGCAAAATAGTTTCGAAATTTCATAACTTAAACAAAGATTTAAGCGGAATTTGCTCAATCTTCTCACGCTGCACTAGAAACGAGTGACAAGTCTTTGCTTTCCCTATGTCAACACGTCGATCTCTGCTCGAATCTTTCTTTTTCTAGTAACATCAGGCCGGACTTCTCCTTTAAGTTCGAGATTCTTATTCCATATGAAATTAATATTTGCTGCTGTTGTTCTTATTAATTATTTCAGGCTGGATTCGAACCCATTCTATCCTTTGCCCCACGCCTACGGAATAAACCCTGGATTTTATTTTGATGCTTCAAAAACATCTGAAATCATACCTCTACATTTTTTTAATTTTTTTTATTGACTAAGGAATAGTGCCTTTAATCCCCTGAAAAATGTGCTATACAAATCCACGTACTATTATCATTATTAGGTGGGCTGTATCTAATACAGACCACCTTATATTTTTGTTAAAATTGCCTTTATTATTGTTTATTATATCCTGCATCAAAAATGTGTTGGCTTTTGATTGGCCGAGAGCTCGTCACATGACCAGGAATATTTGACCTATTTTTAGAAAGTACTATATGAGAGTACTATTTTGGTTTGCTATTTGGGAGTTGAAAAAAAAATCTGATTTTTTTTTTAATTGAATCAATTTTTTTTCTTCAAATTTTAATTCAATGAAAACAAAATATTTTAAATCTTTTTAAATAAAAATTGACATTTTTTTTGTTCTAAATTTTTTTTCCCAAAAATGTTTTTTTTATTTATTTTTTAAATACATTTTTGATGCAGGATATAAAACAAATATACCATGCCTTCTATTCGAGGTACTGGTTAAACTATGGGCCTCGGTGACTCCAAAAGTACCATTTGCTTCGGGGCTGCGCCCCTCAGCAAATAGTACTATTGGAGTCACCTCTTGCGCATAGTTTTAACCAGAACCTCTCAAGACAGTGTATATTTGTATATTATTTATTTCTTTATTTTTCTTATTTCCACCCACTTTTTTGTTAGCAAGAGTACTTTAAAATGGTTTAATCAAATGCTTTGAAATTTGGCATACATATGTATAAGCATATATACAAATCACACTAAGGTTTTCAACCTTGATCTTGACTGATGACGTCACCTAGGCGCCATTTTTTTGAAAATTGACTCATGATCATATCTTTATAACCAAAACTCAGTTCTCATTCAAATTTGTCATGATCAAGGTCCAGTCAGTTTAAGGTAAAAAAACGCGGGCATGCGCGTACATGCTCAAAATAGTCTCATCATCATTGTGCATACGTTTCAGGCCATTTTAAGCATTTTATAACAAAAATCGCACGACGCGCATGCGCGCGCGTTTTTGCGCGTAACACCATTACACAGCATATAATTGCCATTTTTTTTTCTTGTATGATATTTCTTATATTTTTTCGAACAATTTGATACCATGTTTATTCCTTTATGACCATTAATAACAAGATGAGCGTCAATTCAAGATAAATGTCCGTGAGCGCTTTTAATATATAGCATATATGGGCAAAAACATGCCTATACAAAATCCATTATAGCTCTTTGGAATGAACCGTGACCTTCAATGTTTTTTCATATTTATATAGAGTATGAGTCGGAGATATGATTTCATTTCTCATTTGGCCATTAAGTGTTTCGTGACATCATCATTTTGGCCTTGGAACTCAAAATACAAATTTGCATATTATGAAGTCAGCATATTAATGTAAACTTTATTGATTGATTTTCTTCCAAATTTCGATATGTTGTAGTTAAAACAATTCTCTACAAGCACAGTATTCATCATTTTTCATTTTGATGACGTCATCATAGTGAAAATTACGATTAAAAGGCACATATCAGTTGCGTGTTATACCTATGGAAGGTAAATTTCGTTCACATCATGAATCTACATGACATTGCTTTTTAGCAGTATCTCGCTTTTTTTTTGGCTCTATTTTGTGTTAAATTTGAGTTGGACCAGCCCACTTATTCTTGTTCCAAACAAGTATTATATGTCTAGTTTTTTTTATTTTAGTTATAATTATAATTATTATTATCATTATTATTATGTATATTACAAATATTTGTGTCGTATTACATCACCAGTTTTTAAAAATTGAAATCCTAGTGGCATGAACGGAATGAAAATGAAGTGTTTCGGAAAAAATCACTCAGTTTTCAAGCTTCTCCTAATTCTTTGGATGGCATCCCTCATCCACATTGCAGTTGGGGGTGAGTAACATTAAATAAAATTATACCGGTTAAGAATATATCTGTTTATCAATGTTTATAGGCCCAAATGTTGGGGGTAAATTAAGATGTTTATTTTTCACTGTATACTAAGAATTCCAAGAACACATAAATTGAACGTGTTTTGTTGCAAACAATATATGTATGTCTCGTACTTCTACTAATTTAAAGATTCCTCATATTCAAATAATGTGTATCTCAATCATCAAATCTTCTTAATCATCAAAGCATCTTCATCAAAGCAACTTAATCATCAAAGTAATCATCAACAAGATACAATACAATACAATTACACTTAACTCCATATAGTGCATTATCTTCTCAAACCCTCTGATAAAGAATCAATTCAATCCCTCGATAAATCACCTTTTATAACATTATTTTAAATTATTTACAAAACATGGTAACACATTGATCAAATAGCTCATTAGGCATTACTATACTGCATGATAAATATCAAAAGTATCACTGCTTGATTAAACATATCAAACCAATATAAAAAAAATGCCTACCCAAGGTCAAACAAATGTCAAGCAACATGCTGCAACAACCAAACTGCAAACTCCGCAGTCCCACACTACCCGCCACTGCTACGAGCAGAAATGCAGACATCGGTACCTATAGATGGGCCTGGACCGGCTGTAGTCCCAATCTCCCAGCTGTAAATAAAAAGTCAATACATGCACCCGTAACCCTGGAAACCTACATTGAAAATACACCTAATATCTACGGAAAAACTATATCAAGATTCAATATCTATGATTATATTACAAAAAGACACTCTCATACGACAAGTCGGTATCTACGATTCATGGGCGCCGCCATCTTTGTGTACAAAACGCTGCCCTCTACGTTCACAACTACCAAGAGCTTAGCCAGAACTAAATGAGTTGATAATTCTCTTCAACTAATAAAAACGAGTTTCTTCACTTATACTAATCATGAAATAATTAACAAAGCAAATACAACAGTTATTTCACTGTCTATTTTCAATCTCAACACATATCATTTGCAATTTCACTGATAGCTTTGAACTTGTTACATCGAAAGACGTTTCTTAAACGTTTGCACATGACATAAGAATCGTGGCAAAAAGTGATCCATGCACTCCACTTAAACGAATGGAAAATACTATATGAACTCTGTTCTGAATCCTAAGAAACTTCTTAATGTATCAGTTAAGATTAAAATTGCATCTACAGGTATAAATTCACATACCCAAAGGATCTCGAAAACGAAAGTCTTGCCCGACCTACTACACGTCTGTGCACTTGGATGCTCAATTGGTGTCTGTGGACAAACCACACCCAAGATAGAGCTACTCGCCCATGCCGCGTACGTACGTTAACATACGGATTTATTCATGCATATAATAAACAAGGAATGTCACTGCCACTTGGCCTAATGTCATTACGCAATCTAGCGTATAACTGAAATAAACACCTGACTCAGCTATGCAGGTCGCGCATATTTTTTTTACACAACTGTTTAGCCATTTTCGCGAAAAATGTCCAAGAAGTGCTCTGGTAAAAGAGTCTAAGTCGTCAGCGCACTTATGTGCAAGCCCAAGCACGTACACCCAGGGAAGGGAAGATGATAGAAAGGGGAACACATAGTTGAGAGGATATGGAGAAGGAAAAACAAGAAAATACATATAAGGAAAGAGAAGAGGATAAGTCAAAGGAAACACATAGAAATACATAATTGAAGAGCTAAGAGGATCATAGATGTAGACTAAAACAGGGAATACAAGGAGGAAGCAGGAATCTATCAGATAGATGACGAAGGAGAAAAGGGTAGATTGAAGGAGAAACAAAGAAATACATAACGAAGGAGAACTGGGGGGTAGATTGAAGGAAAATCAAAGAAATATAGGTCTATAACGAAGGAGAAAAAAGGATAGATTGAAGAAAAAGAAGAAATACATGACAAAAGAGAAAAGGATAGATTGAAGGAGAACACAGAAATACATAATGAAAGAGAAGAGAGGATAGATTTAATTCGAAACAAATAACGAGTATGTAGTATGTACACATGTACAGCTCTAGCAATCGAACAAAACTGCTAAGGGTAATGCTAGACTCTATCTCTAGTCGTTTGCACAGTATATTTGACTAAAGTGGCTAAACAGTTGTGTAAGAAAAATATGCGCATGCAGGTCACATTATACTACGAAAAAGGAATTTTCCAAGTGAAAGATATAATCTCGATCCTTAACACTTAATTGGAAGCAGAATATAAATTTGCCTTAAACTTAAACATCATATAATAAAGACTTCCACAAATATCCAACTTCCGACAGTATGAATATTTTTTCTTCTCTGGAGAGGCACCGAGATAAGCTGTCAGTGTAAGATGATCGAAGCTTATCTACCAATCTCTAGTTGTAGAACTGATAAGAATCACCAGCCGGTGAATATTTATTATTTTTTTCTTCTTCATAATTCGTTTTTTTCTTGTCTTTTTCCTCTTACAGATTCAGCAACATATATTGAGGAAGGCAAATCACATTTCATATCCTTCCCAACCCCCACCACACCACGATCGTATAACGTACGCATTCTACAAACAAACGCTTCGAATGGATTTCGAGTTGTGTTCAAAGATTTGTATCTCGAGACGGATGATAAATTCCAAATAGGCACAGGTAGCGATACGTCTGACATACAGTCTGTCATCACAACTACCCATGGAAAAATAGACTACGAGCCTTATGATGTCTACGTAGATACCAATGAGATGTGGATTGCTGCCATAGGAGCAGATGGTATTTCCAGGCTCCGATTGGACGTTGAGATCATTTCCATTGACCCATCAAGTGAGTGTTGAATTGATTTCCTGTTCAGATATCGGTAAAATATCGAGCTCTGTTTATTGAATCAGTGATAACTGGTATAAGCTTAATTAATTATTAACGCTCCTAATTATTGAAAGTATTCAAAGAAAACCTAGTACATTGTATATTTAATTGTAAGATTTGAAAGCTCATGTTATATTTTTAGAAATAATAGTATAAAGATGATAATTTTTAACGCGCCTAATTATTGAAAGTATTCAAAGAAAACCTAGTACATTGTATATTTTATTGTAAGACTTCAAAGCTAATGTTATTTTTCTTTCCATGTTCTACCAGCCTCATTTGCCTGTACAAGCTCTAACATGAGCGTGTCACCGACTGCCATTTGCGATGGAATTTACGACTGTGAAAATTATGAGGATGAATCATCGTGTAGTAAGTATTAGAATACCTCCTTGGTTTTAATACTGACATTATTTGTGACTACATCACATTGTTCTGACGCATTATGTTCCGCTGCCTATTACCAAATACATGATATACAGTGCGTCCCAGAAAAAACGAAACCGAGAACTATCGATCTTTTTATCATAACTTAATCACAATTATGATTAAAATAAATGACACATATTTGGAAAGCTTAGATCCTCCTCTTTCATTTGATGCAACTCATATGATGCATATTTCTCGCATGAGTGATTGAAATTGTATATGTCTACAACTTGTAATATATGAATAAAATCTTGCACCATAATTGTTGTATCATTATTTAAGAATGAATTTTAATATTTATCTATCTAGTTACTGTTGTACTATTTTAGTTAAGATCTTGTCAGAATTTTTGTTTGAGGATAGTTCGATAGTAGATGCATGTAATTAATTAAGCTTGTAATAAAATGTAAGGCGTATAGAGACATACCTTGTATAATGCGCTATAAAAATATAACTTATTATAAATATTATAAAAGCAATTTCAAGAGAGGAAACCAAAAATTCATTTGGCGGGCGGTATCTGAATTTTAAGGAGAAAATCACAAATTGAACTTTCTAGAAATTTTCTAAAAAGTTCAACTTCTGCCATTCATATGACACCATAATCAGGAGAAATGAGCCAGGAATAAGAAAGTTCTGTTTGTTTCAAGTAATGCTTGCATTTCCATAATTTGATCAAACGAGTTCGTTTTCACTGGCTACCTACCGTGGCTTTAAACAGAGTTTACAAAAGACTTTACTCCGTTTCGTTGAAGATCAGCCATGCATCAGGTCGTCTTCTTTGTGAATGGCTTATCGTCAATAAAACGGAGTTAAGTCTTTTGTCAACTCTGTTCATTGCTACGGCAGGCCAGTGAAAACTAACTTGTTTGATCAAATTATGGAAATGCAAGTATTACTTTAAACAAGCAGAACTATGCTATTCCTGGCTCATTTTTCCTGATTGAGGTGTCATATAAAAGGGAAGAAATTGAACTTTCTAGAAATGTGATTTTCTCTTAAAAATTCAGATACCGCCCGCCAAATGACTTTTTGGTTTCCTCTCTTGAAATTGCTTTAAATCATTAATGCTTGAAATATGCATCATATCAGTTGCATCAAATGAAAGAAGAGGATCTCAGCTTCTCAAATATGTGTCATTTATTAATTGCAATTGTGATTAAGTTATGATAAAACATCGATAATTCTCGGTTTCGTTTTTTCTTGGATGCACTGTAGAATAAATTTAGGCAAATTTTGAAGAAATCCCAATAAGCATACCCTCTATTTAGTTACACCAAGGGTCAGTTTCATAAATCTTGTTATTAATAACTAACTCTGAAATTCTATTAAAAATTTGCTCTCAGCCAATCAAATGCAACGATTTTAGAAGCCTTTAAAATTTATTCAGATTCTTCATTTTGATAAAGGTTGCATGACACAGGTTCAAGATATACGAACAATATAGGAATAAGGATGCGGAAAAAGGGCCATATTGTTCGCATTCTCTAACATTCTTCTCCACTGTTTTAAGAAAGTGTGAAATTCATTGGTGTCTTGAATTTTAACAGTGAAACCTCTTCATCCTTTTGAAAACAGACTTGTTTTGTCTGGAGTGGAGTGAGTTGGAGTTTTCTTGGATATTTTAGTCACTGGGGTTGCATATGCTTATGTGCTCTCGGCCTATTAGGGGGTCCAATTTTATTCCATCGACTCCAAGTTTTCACAACTTGATAGAAGCCAAAGAATGATCCTGAATAGTCATCCATTTCATTCATACGATTTTAACCCTCATAGTACCATCACATTAATTGATAAAAAAAAGTGTGGCCGGCTGACTGTAGCCATGGGTTTAATCCCCCTTAACCGACCCAAGAGACCCCAGAAAGTCGGGTTCAATTTTGTCAATATGAAGTCGTATATCTGCATATGGGGACAGGCCAGTCTTTATATAGTGAATTGAAAAGAGATTTTTCCTATACAATTTATATCCATATGATTTAAAGATACTATGTCCCTTATGCAGCCAACCTCAAATTCTGTAGAAATTTGCAGGAATTATGAATATGCCATGTATATCCTATCTGTGAAATCTAAACGCTAGCAAGAAAACCCGTTAACTTGCTAGACTTCACTGTCAGACATTATTGTCAGTATTGAGTGACTGACTGTCTTTTTCTTCTTCTTCTTTGGTTATAACAGACATTAATTGAGATGTAAAGGATTTGTCTACTACAATAACCCACTTCTTGTAAAGGCCAAATTAAACTGATTGAATCTTTGTGCAGCATAAAACATACGACCATGCGGTACAATGGTTTGAAAATCAAGACCATTACTTATTGGCTCTATAGCTCCTAAGTCGATTTGACTACTAATAGTCCTTATTTTCCCACTTTAAGACATTTTCAAGCCCCATTCTTTTAAGGGGAGTTCTAAATTAGTATTATCTTTCAAATGCCATTGGAATTTAACCTTTTCATTTTTTTGGCCTACAAAAGGGACAGAGTACCTTTAAAGGAAAATGCTCTGTTTAAGGGGCGTCTAATATCAACCGATCCCTGTTCAAGTTGTGGCGCTTTTCCGATTATTATGTCCAGTTATTATTTCCATTAGCAAAATTTCGTGAAAGATACGATTATATCTACAAATATAGAATAAAGGGGGTTAATTCGTAGGAATAAAGTTTTTTTTTCTCTCTGGAGAAGCACCAAGATAAGCTGTCAGTGCAAGATGATCAAAGCTTATCTACCAATCTCTAGTTGTAGAACTGATAAGAATCACTAGCCGGTTATTTTTTTTTAAATTAATTTGTTCTTCTTTATAATTCGTTTCATTCTTGTCTTTTTCCTTTTACAGATTTAGCAAGATATATTAAGGAAGGCGAATCACATTTCATCTACTTCCCCGACACCCACACACCACGATTTTATAACGCAAGCATTATGCAAACAAACGCTAAGAATGGATTTCGAGTTGTGTTCCGAGGTTTGTATATCTTTTATGGTGATGAAGTCAAAATAGGGACAGGTAACGATACGTCTGACATACAGTCTGCCATCACAACTATCAATGGATACATAGTCTACGAGCCTGAGGATGTCTATGTAGATAGCAATGAGATGTGGTTTGCTGTCATAGGAGCAAATGATGACTCCAGGCTCCGAATGGACGTTGAGATCATTTCCATTGACCTATCAAGTGAGTGTTGAATTAATTTTCTGTTAAGATGTCGGTGGAATATAAAGCTCCGTCTATTGAATCAGTGATAACTGGCGTCTCACTAGTTATTAAACGAGAATTAATCAACACCGGTTGACTGATGAAGATGATTCATGTTTCCAGTTTTAACAGAAATAATAATATAAAGAAGGTGAATTTCTAACGCGCCTAATTACTAACAGTATTTAAAGAAACCTAGTGTAATCAATTTTCAAATTTCAAAGCATTATGAGCTACTCACAGGCGCGTACACAGGGGGGAGGGAGGGGGGTTTGGGGGGTTAAACTCCCCCCTTTGGTATTTGTATGTGTGTAACCCCCCCCCCCAATCACCCCTCCCCCCCCCCAACCCCCCCCCCCCCCCCTTTGGATTTTTTTTTTTTTTAATTATTAAACAAAAAAAAATGTATATTCCCATGCCTGACCTAAAAAGGTAACCCCCCCCCCCCCCTTTGGATTTTTTTTTTTTAAATTATTAAAAAAAAAAAAAAAATATTCCCATGCCTGACCTAAAAAGGTAACCCCCCCCCCCCCCCCGCTTATTCAGCGGATGGCTGAGTCGATGCGAAATTTTCGGCCAGATTTATAAATGTTAACCCCCCCCCCCCCCTTGAAAAAAATCCTGCGTACGCGCCTGGCTACTCATAAGTTATTTTCTCTCCATTTTTAATCTTCTACCAGCCTTAATTGCCTGTTCAAGATCTAACATGAGCGTGTCACCGACTGTTTTTTGCGATGGACTTTACGACTGCGATCATTACGAGGATGAATTCGCGTGCAGTAAGTCAATAACAAATTATATTTAGAAGTGCGTTTCTTATTAGTAAATGTATTTGTTTATACTTCATGATTTCGTAGCATATGTTATTAATAACTAATTCTTAGATTCTATGAACATTTCTCTCAGCCAAACAAATGCCACGATTTCAGTAGCTTATTACAGTTATCATAACTTGTTATAGATAACAAGTTTCATAAAACAGGGCCGATGTACACAAACATGGTATTGGCGGAATACGGGCGCGTAAATATGAAGATTTAAAATTCCACAGTTTCAAGTTTCCCCCATTTTTTATGAATTTCATGCAGTTTTACTATGAAGACAGTCTCTAGAACAGACTTGTTTTTGTTTGTCTTACGGACTTACCTTCGATATTTTAGTCACTGGTGTTATGGATTTTGTGCTCTCCGCTTTTTAGGGGGTCCTATCTGGTTACATTGACTTTTCGCAAATTTTTAGAAGTAAAAAAAAGACTGGTCCTAAACAGTCGCCCATTTCACTCATACGATTTTAACTCTCAAAGTACCATCGAATTCATTGATAAAAAGTGTGGCAGACTGAGTGTAGATGTCGGTTTAATCCCCCCTTCAACCACCTCAACAGACTCCATGAATTCACATCGAAGCACCAGATTTTGTCAATAATTATGAAGTTGTATGTCTCCATTTTAGGACAGTCTTCATATTTTGTAATGAAAACAAATTTACATATACAAATTGTGTCCATATGATTTCAATGAAACAAAATAAAGAGGCACCTGATATCATCCGATGTTTAAATTTCGTCACTTTTTCATGTTTGTAATGTCAAGTCATAATTTCTACTAGCGACATTTCGTGCATGAGGTAGATGGGTTGAAAGCGACCTGACTTTTGGCTCTGTTCTGGGAGCTCTTAACAGACGTGGTTAGGTCTACACAATTAAGAGGGTCAAATCGTGTGGATGATATATGTTCTTTTTTTCTCGGAAGAGGTTCCCAGAATAGCTGTTAGTGGAAGATGATAAAGGTTATCTACCGATCTCTTGTTGAAGACCTGATGAGAATCATTTACAGGAGACTTTTTTTTTTCTTGCGCTTTTGTTTACTTTGTTCTTTATTTTTATTTTATTTTTTTCTTCCCCTTACAGATAAATTAAAAATACATCTCGAGGAAGGCGAATCACATTTCATATACTTACCATCGGCCTACACAAAACGAATATACAATGCAATCTTGCTAAAAACAAACGCTAAGAATGGATTTCGAGTTGTGTTCCGAGAATTGTATCTCTCTTATGGTGCTAAAGTCCAAATAGGGACAGGTAACGATACGTCTGACATACAGTCTGGCATCACAACTATCGATGGATTACTTACCTACGGGCCTGATGATGTCTATGTAGATACCAATGAGATGTGGTTTGCTGTCATAGGAGCAAATGGTTACTTCATCCTCCGAATGGACGTTGAAATCATGTCCATTGACCTATCAAGTAAGTGTTGAATTAATTTTCTCTTAAGATATGTGTAGAATATAAAGCTCTGTGTATTGAAGCAGTGATAACTAGTGTCTTTTCAGTTGTTAAATGTGAATTATTCAACACCGGTCGACTGATGAAGATAAACCATGTTTCCGGTTTGACTAGAAATAATAGTATAAAAAGGGGAATTTTTAACGTGCCTAATTACTAAAAGTCTTCAAAGAAAACTGTATAATTTGTATAATTTCAAAGCATTATGAGCTACTCATGAGCTATTTTTCTCTCCATATTCTATCTTATACCAGCCTCATTTGCCTGTTCAAGCTCTAATATAAGCATGTCATCAACTGCCCTTTGTGATGGACTTTACCAATGCGATCGTTACGAGGATGAATTAGCATGCAGTAAGTCAATAACAGATTATATTTAGTAATGGCGTTCTTTATAAATTTTACAGGAATATGTTGTACTTTATGATTTTCTAGCATATGTTATCAATTACTAATTATTAGATTCTTTGAAAGGTTTGCTCTCAGTAAATCAAATGCCACGATTTCAATAGCTTATAACAGTTATCATAACTTTTTATTGATAACAACTCTCATGACATAGTATTGTTGGAATACGGGTGCGGAATATGAAGACCTAAAACTCCCATTCCCTCAAATTCTTTTCAACTGTTTTTTATTAATTTCATAATTCCATTAGTGTATTGCAGTTTACGATCAAGACAGTTTTAATGACAGACTTGTTATGCCCGTGTCAAAGTCATGGACTTTTCATGGGTATATAAGTCACTAGGGTTGTGGATTTTGTGCTCTCGGCCTATTAGGGGGTCCAATTTTGTTCCATTGACTTTTTAAACTTTGTAGAAGCCAAAGACTGGTCCTGAATAGTCAACCATTTCTTTCATACGATTTTGAACCTCAAAGTATTTACTATCAATTCATTGATAAAAAGTGTTGCAGGCAGAGTGTAGCTTTCGGGTTAATCTTTGTAAATTTCTTCAACAGACCACATGAAGTCTGGTCCAAGCACCAGATTTTGTCAATATGAAGTCGTATGTCTGCATATCATGACAGGCCAGTGTTTTTACATGTACGAGAACGGATTTTTCCTTTGTGTCAATATGATTTGAAGGCAAAATGCTCCCATTTGAGGAGATGGCGTCTGATTTCAGCCGATACCTGTTTAATTTTTGTCGCTTTTTACTGTTGATGATGATGAAGCTTATCTACCGATCTTTTGTTGAAGAACTGATGATAGTCATTTACAGGATAATTTTTTTTCTTGCGTTTTTGTTTATTATTTCTTTATTTCTTTATTGTCTTTTTCTTCCCCTTACAGATAAATCAGCAATACATCTTGAGGAAGGCGAATCACATTTCATCTCCTTCCCACACACCCGCACAACACGATTCTATTATGCAATCTTGCTAAAAACAAACGCTACGAATGGATTTCGAGTTGTGTTCCGAGATTTGCATCTCCAGTATCATGGTAATGAAGTCCAAATAGGGACAGGTAACGATCCGTCTGACATACAGTCTGGCATCACAACTTTCCATGGACTCATACAATACGAGCCTGATGATGTCTATGTAGATACCAATGAGATGTGGTTTGCTGCCATAGGAGCAAATGGCAACACCATTCTTGAAATGGACGTTTATATCATTTCCATTGACCTATCAAGTGAGTGTTGAATTAATTTTCTGTTAAGATATCGGTGGAATCTAAAGCTCTGTCAATTGAAGCAGTGATAACTGGCGTCTCACTAGTTATAAAACAAGAATGAATCAACACCGGTTGACTGATGAAGATAGTCAATGTTTCCAGTGTTACATGAAATAATAGTATAAATAAGGTGATTTTTTTATTAAACGCGCCTAAACATTGAAAGTATTCAAAGAAAACCTAATATATTCAATTGTAACATTTCAAAGCTAATGTTATTTTTCTCTCCATCTTCTATCTTCTACCAGCCTCATTTGCATGTTCGAGCTCTAACAAGAGCGTGTCACCGACTGCCATTTGCGATGGAATTTACCAATGCAATCATTACGAGGATGAATTAGCATGCAGTAAGTCCATATAGCTCCGTTTAGTCTCATTTGACAACGCCCCCTATCGCCAGAGTCAGCAGCCTAACATGTTAGCCTACGGAATTTTACCCCCCCCCTCCCCCCCCCCCCCCCCCCCCCCCAAAAAAAAAATCGTTCAAAATTCATTTTTTGTTTAAACGAAAAGCACATCCACCCCGACGTACGTTATCACTAGCTCTTTCATTGGAACCCTCATGTCCCATTGACTTTTGCAAGTTCAGCCACCGTAATTTGATCAAAATAGGTTGCGAGCTCGTCATTGCCTATATAACGCATGTGAAACAAGTCGAACTTTGGACTCAGTTTGCCGAGCGATTGCAAGGTTTTAGGTCAAGCACACGGAGGATAAGAAACATGATTTATAATAGGTCAGTTCTGATCGGTTCATTATGTCCATTTCAACCAACCCCCCACCGTAATTTTTCCATTGAAGATAAGCAAACATTTTGCCGACGTAAGCAGAAACATGAATATTCATGATCGCCATGGACTATTCGATTATTTACAGAGGGGTGCAATTGTGCACCACATCAAACTCCCCTACTTTAAATCAAGTATTTCATTGTATTATGTAGTTTGGGAGGTTTATTTTAATAACTGTTTAGTTATCAGATATTAATGATAGTTTAAAGATATGGAAAATGTTCTTGCATTTTATAATTAGCAAAGCAATCTCACATACAAATTCACTATTAAGTGTCGTCTAATCCGCTGATTGCCATCTGCTATATACGTCCAGCGAACTAAAATGAGACAACCGGAGCAATATGAATAACAAATTAGGTTTAGTACCGATTTTTGTATTATGATAACAGGTATTTTGTTTGTACTTCTTTATTTTGTAGCATATGTTATTGATAACTAATTCTGAGATTCTATGAAAAGTTTGCTCTCAGCCAATCAAATGCCACGATTTCAATAGTTTAATACAGTTATCATAACTCGTTATTGAAATCAACTTTAATGAAATAGGGCCCAGGTACATAAACATGGTATCGTTGGAATACGGGTGCGGATATGAAGACTTAAAACTCACATTCTCTCACATTCTTTTCCACCTTTTTTATGCATTTCATAATTCCATTAGTGTATTGCAGTTTACGATCAAGACAGTCTTAAAGACAAACTTGTTACGTCCGTCTCATGGACTTTTCATGAATATTTTAGTCACTTGGCTCTTGTAAACTTGGCCTATTACTTTGTCTTAAGCCAAAGACTGATCCGGAATAGTAAACCATTTCTTTAAAACGATTTTGACCCTCAAAGTACCATCATACTCATTGATAAAAAGTGTGGCAGGCAGACTGTAGCTGTCGGGTGAATCCTCATAAACCACCTGAACAGATCCCACGAAATCGGGTCCAAGCACCAGACTTTGTCAATATGAATTCGTATGTCTGCACATCAGGAAAGGCCAGTCTTTTTACATGTATGAAAGGAATTTGTCCTATTAAAATTTTGTCAATATGAATTAAAGGTAAAATGCTCCCATTTGTAAAAGCGGCGTCTGATATCAACCGATACCTCTTAATTCTTTGTCGCTTTTTCCTGTTTATAATGACAAGTCATAATTTCTACTAGCGAAAATTCGAGCATTATGTAGATGGGTTAAAAGCGACAAGACATGGGCTCTGTTTTGGGAACTCTGATTAGTACGGTCAGGTTGACAATCTTTGTGGGGAATGATCTTTCCTTTAGGTAAATTAAGGGGGGGGGGCAAATTGTATGTGTTTTTTTTTTCGTGAGAGGCTCCCAGATTACCTGTCAGTGCAAGGTGATGAAGCTTATTTACCGATCTCTAGATAAAAAACTGATACAAATCGACTACAGGTGACTTTTATTCTTGTGTTTTGCTTGTATTAATTTATTTGTATCTTGTCTTTGACTTCCTTTCAGATTACTCAACAACTTATCTTGAGGAAGGCGAAACATATTTCATCTCCTTCCCAAGGTCCCAGATAACACGATTGTATAACGCACGCATTCTGCAAATAAACGCTTCGAATGGATTTCGAATTGTGTTCCTAGATTTGTATCTCTATTATGGTGTTAAAGTCCAAATAGGCACAGGTAACGATCCGTCTGACATACAGTCTGTCATCACAACTATCCGTGGAAAAATAAACTACGAGCCTGATGATGTCTTTGTAGATACTAATGCGATGTGGTTTGCTGTCATAGGAACAAATGGTTACTCCAGCCTCGAAATGGACGTTGAAATAATTTCCATTGACATATCAAGTGAGTGCTGATTTAATTTTCTTTTAAAATATCGGTGTAATATAACGCTTAACGATTTACGTTCTTCAAACACTTGACATTTACGTGATTGTGTTAACACGTTTTTTGCACTAGGTCACTTATCAAATACGTACAGTAAATCACGCAATTGTCACGAATATCACCATTATAATAACGTAATTATCCCTACCTTGGAGGCCATGGTTTGTTAAAGATAAAGACCAGTTATGGTCATTGTGCAAGAAATGCTGTGAAATCGATCAGAAAAGGTTGATCATGTATTGGTGTGTACTGCAAGGTTCTGGAATCATCAAAATGATAACAAATTCGGCCCAGTCTCGGTAAAGTTGCAAGCACCGTACACATAAAGATGTATATGGGACTACGTGACACGTGCACGACACGTGCGCGATATCTATCAGGTCCAAAAAGATATAATACTTTACCAAATATATCAATTAGTCGGCGGTTTCTCGGCAAAATTTGTATCATTACGTATCAGTCAAAACATATTCTTTCAAATTATTGGTAATAAGTGCTTCCATTTCATTTTTTGAGAGGGGGGGGGGGCGTTTCCAATACTAGTCTTTACCTTTAACCTAATGCTCCCGTTTTTGTTGGGTTATGAAATTACATCTTCATAAACGAAATTATCACATTCTTTAGAAGTTTTAGAATCGCTTCACAGAAACACGTGAAGCGTTAGTAATAGTTTTAGTCAAACAATCTGCGTGAAATTCACGTGAATATTAAGAGGCTGAATTGAAATGAATTATGTTCTTTATTCACGTGAAATTTACTTCTAAGAGGAAATATGTTACTGTAACTCGCGTTCAAACCTATATTACGCAAATGTTACACAATAAATGAACCAAAATAATGACTTTCTCATCCCGTATCTGAACATCGTGTTTTGGATCCTCCACAATCACGTCCATTTGGGTGGGTGCAAAAATCCCAGCGGAAAACGGTAGTTTCAACTGGTCCAGTTGATGAACCATTTAATGCCAACTGGTAAACCTGGAAGTTGAAATGGGCTTAATGATCCAGTTGATCCTGGCCAGTTAAAATTCAACTGGTCTAGCTTATCCAGTAGAACCATTTGGTAAAAGTTCCAACCAGTTGAATGGCAACAACACTTCA
The DNA here is from genome assembly GCF_000002235.5 of Strongylocentrotus purpuratus. Lineage (NCBI taxonomy): Eukaryota > Metazoa > Echinodermata > Echinoidea > Camarodonta > Strongylocentrotidae > Strongylocentrotus > Strongylocentrotus purpuratus. The sequence continues at coordinate 361,941 of NW_022145574.1, read as the reverse complement.
ATACTGGTACGGCTGTATTTCCAATGTAAAGGCATTGGTGATAAGTAGACTTAAATAGTTAATTAATCGAAATTTGTTCATATACTTGTATTTCATTGAAATTATTTTAGTTCATAGTAAATGTTTCCCTTATTCATGTTTAATTAAATGTAATGTATACGAAGTAGCGAAATGTCCTAATAACTTGTAATTATATTTGTAGTATTTTCGAAATGAATTGATATAACTAAATCATCAGTAATTAAGAAATATGCTGTAAATTTAGATAAATTGTTTTTAAAAAACACATCTGCACGCACCCCATATTAAATATGCAAATCAATTGGTGTTAACTGGTTCAACTGGAAATATGCCAACAGTCATTCATCAACTGGTGCAACTGGAAATATGCACACAGACCAATTATCAACTGGTGCAATAAAAAATATGCCAACAGTCACGGGATTATCACCACGGAACTTAAATGGTAACTGTGAAACCATCAAGACACCCAAGAATAACTCATTTTTCACACCTAAAAAATCACAGATTCACACTTAAGATTAATTATCAGTTTGAGTCACGAGATCATCACCACGAAACTCATGGTAATTTTTGAGCACCATTTAAAAAGGTGTTTTCAGACACCTATGAATTACTAATTTTTCACACCTGGAAAGCACGGATGCCCAGGTTATATTAATAATCAGTTTGAGTCACGAGATCATCACCGCGGAACTTATGGCAACTTTGACTACCATTTAAAGAGGTGTTTTAAGACACCTAATAATTACTAATTTTTCACACCTAAAATATCACGGATTCACATCTTAGATTAGTAATTAGTTTTAGCCACGTGATCATCACCAATAAAGTTATGGTAACTTTAAAACCATTTAAAAAGGAGTTTTAAGACACCTAATAATAACAAATTGTTCATACCTGGAAATCATAGATGCCTAGCTTATATTAATAATCCGTTTGAGTCACGAGATCATTGTTTTTGTTTAGGTGCGATGAAAACGTGAACAGGAGTACCTTTTAAACAAAAATGAAGGCACGTGTCGATAACGTTTAAATCTAGTTCAAAAGGCACCATACTTTAAAATCACTTTAAATACACTCCCAAAAGAGGTTATTTTTTAGTGTTCTGTTTATTGGGTGAGTATGTGATTATCATCGATTGGTCTTATTTTAATATAGTTTATGTTTGATATCACTGCATCGCTCAATATACTTAGGATTCCCCGGCGAAATTCGCGAGTTTGTCATTCGAATTCATTTACTTTGCATTTAAGTCAGCGCAGATCGGCTTTGCCATGCCTAGTATCATTCAATTTTCCCGTTTTGGTATTTAATTTAGGATTTTGGTCGAAGGATTTCATAGATCTGTCATTTAAATTAGAAACTGCTAAACAAGCATTCAAATTAACCGTCATTTGTCGGGGCGTCATTTTCATCATTCAAATTAACACGTGTCAATTTTTCGAATTATGTTTATTCAAGTAAGGAATGTTAGGGAGAAGAAATGCAACACACGTTTACCGTTAAAAAACAAAACAATTAAATGCATGATTTGCCGTTAGGGTCTTTTCTGTCATTCCGTTTATTAATTTTGAGGATAATGCATATGGGTGTAGTTAGACATTAGTTTAAGAAAGGACTAAATCAAGGGATGTGGCATTTCTGCACGGACATGTTCATATACCCCGGAAAAGTGGGGAATTTAAAAATACCTACCCCAGTCAGAATATTGTACCCTTCCTCCATAATGAAATTGTGATAAATTTATGATGAAACACAAGAGAAACAATTTCCTTACATGATAATTTACAACAATATTGAGACCATCAAGTCCGTAGATGTAAGTCTTTTTTCTTTTCTTAACAATCAAACTTAAATGATAATGAATATCAGATCAATCTAAAAGTATATAAAGTGTATAAATGCAGGAAAAAAATATGATAAAATACACATGGACAAAAACAATCTTGAAAGAAAAAGAATGAGCTATAAAAAGTGTGTAGTAAACGGGAAATGTATATTGACCATCATTTAAGTGCACAAAGTGCTAATTTGAATGTTACAAATGAATTTGAATGCTAAAAATACACCTTCGCGATGTCAATAATCGTGTTGCGCCAAATCGAATGACTAAATAGCGAAAGAAGCTCATTATTCATTCATTTGAATGAAACATACATAGTTTCTAACGTAAACTTTATAGATTTGAAAACTAGAAAAAGGAATATAAACCCAAGATATATCTGACAGCACTAAAACCGTCGAATTTGAACACAAGACAAATTATTTTAAATGACAAACTCGCGAATTTCGCCGGAAAATCCTTTAATATACATGTACATACAATATCAGTACACACTATTCAGAATATTGTCCATTGTGTTGAACTTAAGAGATACAGTGGCGGGGTCTATGGAAAAACAGAGCTTGTTATGGATAGGCCCCTCAAACTACAAATGACATAATTAAAAACTAAAATAAAGTTTATACAATAATACCAATACACGCCAAAACAGGGAAAGGGAGATTACAGGGATACATGAACCGATACTCACAATTAACTAAAAAAAGACAAGGGAAAGGGAAGGGAATTTATGTACATCTTTTTGAAACAATATTACAATGTATATAGTTTGTTCTCGATATGAATATATTATAAACATAGTTGGCATGGTAATACCGTTATTTACTCATTGTAATCACCAAACGTATACAGCTTGGAGACGAGAATAGTCAGGAATCAGGAATGACAATATGTATTCAAATAACAACATTCCAATTTTCTTCTGAATACATGAACAAGTACAGACCTTTTAATCACAGAATCGGGGGAATTCCAGAACTAGGGACCTGCATATATTAAGGTGCTTTGAGAAAAGCGCGTTCTCGTTCTAGGAAGATGATAGGAAAACGCCTGTCGGGTAGGATAGTCGTGGACTTGATTTCTTTTCTTAAACAAATAATCTAGTGCCTGGGGCAGTTCGTTGTTATTCGTTGCTCAAACATTATGCAGCCTAATTGTAAATTAAAAATATCCCGAACTCTCAGTACTTTAGTATTAAAGCCCCACTGTCCTACTTGTAGCTACTTGCTCCCTCTATATAGAAAACTTCCCCAATCAGTGCATGTTGGTCCCCCTGTGATCCTCTATTTCTTATGTTATTTGAGAGCTGATTTGATGAGATAGCCACCTGTCAGTGACCTTGCTGTGTGGTCTAATCCCTCCTAGCCAAACTAGTACTGACGGTCTTTAAAGAAATGAGGGCTCGAGTCAGTATGGAAGCATGGCTCATGTATATAGAATGAACTCTAGGAAACAGAGAAAATATCATTGAAGACAAATTAAAGGGATAGTTGAGTTCTGTTTTCAGACCGCAAATGCCTTCAAAGTGCATGGTTATTGCTCTTATTCTTATCTATGACATTTATAGTGCCCTTTTAGAACCTAAAATTAATAGAAGATAATTTTAGACGCTAAAATGTGTGAGATTTATCCAATACGACCATATCAATTCAGCACCACTTTTAAAAAAACACGTTAATTAATTATTTGATTCAAAATAACAATACACGAGCCGGCTAATTGTGGGTAATATGAGCAACGCGAAAATGCCAACAAAAAAGCCAACATCGGCATTGGCTGAAATACGACGTAAAAGGCGTTATTTCGTTTTTTTTCACCGGTTTCTTCAAATTTTTCAAAATATCTAATATTTGTGGTGGTACACAAAATATGATGATCTTTCAAATTTGACACTCAGTTTTTCATTACCTCACAAAAAAAAATTGTGTAGCGCCCCTTGCAACAGAACTCAACTATCCCTTTAATGAAAAATATGAAACAAGGAAAAGGGTAGAAGCCAATGAATAAGTATGTTAATTAGGAGTCATGGGGTATTGCATTATTCAAGAAAGAATTGTTTGAGATAGATATGCATTGAAAGTGTATCACAAACAAGAATTTATTTGTTCCTAGCAGGAATGTATAAAATGTACCTCAATTTTGTTATCTTGAAACCTATCTGCTAATGTGTCGTAAGTATGAAGAAAAAGAAATAACATACAATCCCAAATCGGACTTGGATTTTGTGCGGGCCCTTTTCTATCATAATTGAGATATAAATTTGCAGTTTCTAATATAGAAGTAATATTTGAAGCTTATACATTTGATATTGTTTAGCGACATGGAACCCCTGACAACTGGACGGTGTATATGACTTTTGGTGATTTGTACATTTGAAATAGGATAAAGAGAGTCCTTATTAACTAAGTGTGTTGGAAGTTCCTTCCCAAAGTAACTATATTTTGGGCGAAAGCTAGCTGTGCCATTACGTGGAAGGTGATAAGAACGGTTTCGTCTGGTTAGATAGATGTAAATTAGAGTAATTCATGAAGAAAAATAGAAGAAACAGGGTCGGAGAAAGAAAATGATTACTCAGTATAAAGAATTGAATATTCTTGCAATCGGTTGATTGATAGAATACTACTACGTTTTAACTTCAGCATAAATTAAGCATTCCAAATATCTAAGACTTATCATGTTCTGCTATTGAATTCTTGTTGGAGAGAAGACTGCAGTTTTTGTATAAGTGCTTCTGTAACTGTAATATTTATCAATGATAAACAAGTGAGGAACTGACATAAAAAGCACTAAAAAGAAATTCACTTTGTTCACAATATTGAATTTTAGATTGGTTTTCATTGGGAGGGTATGATGTTTTTACTACTTTTGCACACAACATTTTTCAAACATAAGACATAGTAAAAGAATTATGATGGAGTTACCAAAGTTCACGAAGATTTTTTGTTTAAAATGAGGAAATGTGTTATTTGATCCATGATTTCCCATATTCTACACAAATTTATTTAGTTCAATTATTACGAAATGGAATGCATTTAATTCGTTCCAGATTTTCCCAGTACACCTGCTCAAACACCACCTCAAACAACACCAGGAAAAACCCCAGGTATAACACCGGGTACAACGCAAGCTACTACACCTGGAACAACACCACGTACAACACCGAATACAACCCCTAAAACGACACCAGGATCTACACCGGGAACCGCACTAGTTACCACACCCGGCACAACAACAGGTTAGTTCAAATTTCGTTTAGGTTTTAAAGCTAGACACCCTATTGCGTTCTTCTACTCTCTGACACGGCGGTCCATAACTGGGAGGGAGTAAATAAAATCCCGGTCTGCAGGGGAGCTTTATTCGAATCTGAGCAATCGACGACACATTACTGCATCTACAATACGGAGAGAGAGAAGACCAAGCTTTGAAAAAAAGGAAGGTCAAGCTATGCCAGCGAAGAAGCCAAGACGAAGCCCCCTCCCCAGTCCTGCACCGCCACCAGTAGAGGCGCAGGGGCAGCCTGAAGATCCTCGCCGTTCACCGCCGCCAGATAATGAGGAAGCGTGCTGATGCTGTTGACCCGGTCCCTGAACTGGAACCTGAACCTGAGGCGGAGGAGGTTGAAGAAGATGCACCTGCTAGAAGGAGCGCAAAGCGGAACTGTGTGTCTTTTCTCTTGATGGCTGGTGTTACTCTTCCCAGGATCTCGTCGAAGAGCTCGGGATGCATCCTCAGATACTTCTGGAAGGCGTTGACATCTTCGGTGGGGAGCTCCCAAGTGAGAAATGATGAATAATGGCCTAACTGCTGCTGTCTTCCTATAACCCTTTGCGCGCACTCATACGGATCTTGGCCTTCTCATCCGCCTTCTTCCTGCCTGCTACACTCTGGGGCCCGTTTCATAAAACTTGTTATCTATAACAACTGCTAGATTTCTATGAAAGATTTGCTCTCAGCCATGATCTCATTAGCTTATAATTACAGTATCTTGTAACTTGTTATTGATATCAAGTTTTATGAAACAGGGCCCAGGCCTTCCCTCTCTGCAACTGATGCTGGCCTTCTTTTTGCTGACGCCAAGACTGGATGTATGCACCCAACAAAATGCAAATAATAAATCTTCTTCATCTTGGGCATTTATGATGTTCTCTCGTCGAAATAGGGACTTTTAGATTCGCACGAAGACAATAGGGATTGCTACGGTCGACGTCCTTTTAAAGCACTGCCTTGAATGGATCAGCACGTATCAGTACACACAAATCTAAATGTCCCTTATCTCAGGATATAAGGATTGCTTTTGTTTCGGAGACCTTCTTTTCATACCGTGGGCACAAACGTTTTATCCGTAGAAAGCCTTGACAGGACGTGAAAAACGTGTCGGACCTTGATCAGAATTTGAGAAACGTGAGGGACCCCATCAAAACGTGACGGACCGAGCGGGAACGTTCTGGCATTCATGGTAAAACGCGGGCCGAACTGTAGTGCGCCTCGGAGCCTCCGGGACTCAGTATCTCCTTTCCCCCACGGTCCCTCACGGATACCGTGGTAGACCGTGAGAAAACTTGGCAAGACCTAACAAAACTTGAATCCAGAGATACAATTGGTCTAAATCCCACGGCGCACAACGTTTCGGGCAAACGGGGCTGCCGTGGCCGCCGGGAACATAGTGGAAACGGAGCATTATTTTGACCCGTTAGCATAATTTGGCTGTTTTTAGCAAAATTCTGGCATAATTTGAGCTTTTTTAGCATAATTCGAATACATTTTTCAACATACTTCAAAATAAGAAAAAAAAAAAAAAGCATTTTACCCCCACCCCAACCCGGTTATTCAGCGGCTGACTCAGTCGGCGCAAAATATCAGAAGCAAAGTAACGCACACACACGTGCACACAAATGCTTGATATTTGATACGGGCATGATTAATTTTTGGTCTTTGGATTTGTAATAACCAAATTAATACCCGAATCCCAAGTGTTTTATTCAAACATCACATAAGCAACTTTGGCGCAAGTCGATTTTTGCTCTCTCGCAAACAATTCCTCCTGTTTATCCAAGCGTGAACATATTCCACACACAAATGATACTACACAATTTTTGATAAAACACTTCTTCTTAAGATGTATAATAATTTACTGTTTATAGATGAATTATGAAGTAATGTTTTAGGTGTAAACTTTTTTTTGACTTGCATTGTAGTTCTTTTTTTTATTCCAATAACATTTTGTTGAACCGCATTTTCACCAATAAATTCAAATATAATGAACAATCACGTGGATCTCTGGAATTATTCCCATGATGATTACTTCCATTTCTAACTCTTAACATTGCTCACTTGTCTGTGTTCAGGGAACGCATGTCTCCCAACACCCTGTCTAAATGGAGGTACTTGTCAGCAAAATGAAATCGGTTACCAGTGTATTTGCATGGATCCATTCATCGGCCCCAACTGTGAAATAAGTAAATGGTACAGCCAAATTGAATGAAAATTTAGGAAGCCAATTTCACAATACAAAGACACATAAACCGACAAATCAAAAATATGAACGTATGTATGTAAGTATGTATGTATGTAAATATACATATATTATTCACATACACATGATAAACTCCAGCAAAATGCGTTGTTATTTTGGTAAACATGGCATTTTCCCAATTGTCCAAAAACATGTTTTCCTTCGTTGAGATTAGCCCTTCGTATCATTTCTTAAAAGTAAACACATCATAACGTTATGTCTAGACACTGGTGCCCAGGAAACTGAGGATAAAAACTGCAAGCATTCATTCGTAAGTTCTATGCTACTACAACTTTACCAAAACTAACTTTTGACAGGTATCGCTGATCCTTGCACCCAACGAAACCCGTGCGTCAATGGTGTCTGTCGTCCCATTGGACAAGGGCAGTACGAGTGTGAATGCACAGATCATTATGAGGGGAATCATTGTGATGAACCAACTCTTAAGTCATATGTTTTGATTTACTTGTATGCATCTTAAAGAAATTACGTTTTGCAAATCCATGATTCGCATCGTTTCGAAAGATGGGTGTAATATAGGCAATTTTGGAAACGTTGTGTTTTTACACAATGTTTTACCCTCAGAAATGACAATGAAACCTTTTCATTTCTGAATAAGTAAATCGAATGTCTTTTCGTCATATCTGGATATGAAATAAATTATCAAAATACTTCCCTTTTCTGGGGGCGGGGGAGGCTTTTATTCATCTGTTGTCGCTATTCACGACGTTCTATTAAGTAAGTGAACGAATATCAAAGGATCTGGACTATTAAACTCGGATTCGGGGACAGCTCAGCCCCGCTGAAAATACGTGGCCGAGTTGTCCCAGTATACCCTAACTTTAATCCTAACCCTAACCCTAATGCTCAACCTTATCCTAACCCTTACCCTAAAAGATTTCATAAAAACATGCAAACATAATATTACTTACTTACTATATGAATTAAATCTAAGATCTTCAGTCCTTCTTAACATGTCGAAGATGGTCTTGTACATACATCACCGGACTTAGGATCACCAATGAGCTTATACTACCTCCTTGAGATCACATAGTTTGCGGTACAGGACAGCACCACTGTCTTTTGACGAGGCATTTGTCACTATCACTTTGTTAAAAATTTATTCCTTGAATGCTTTCAGGGCCTTAGGGCAACTAGGCTAGCCAGTGTAGGAATTATAATAGTATTTTGTAGGTGTCTTGACCATTCCATTGGTATTTACGTATATATATATATATAAATGTAACTGTTATTATCATCATTTTTTATGAATAGTACTGGTAGTAGGGTATTAGAATTATTTCAATTTCTATTATTATCATTAGTCGTGGTTTTATTGTGATCATAACTGATCTCACTGTTTTGGGGGGAATTATCATTCCTCTTCTTCTCCTCCTTTAACTTATAATTATCATCATCATTACTTTCATTTTTTTTTTACCATCTTTATCATCATCAATATTAAAAATAAAATTACTTCATTCGCCATCATATGTTCTAATTCCTACCTCAAATACAGTTCCTTTGGAGGTTTCTGTCCATCCATCAAGCCAGATAGTCAACACCAATTCCTATGTGGAGCTGACATGTAGTTTCAACAATGCCAAGCGATATCACTGGTACAAAGACGATGTCCTCTTGCCTAACAGTGAAAATCAGAATCCTTTGATAATCATGTCTGTCACGCCAAGTGACATCGGGTATTACTTCTGCCGAGGCTTGGGGAGAAATGGAGAAACTTTAGACACGATGCGAGCATCTGTATATGTCAAAGGTAAAAACTTTGCTTGAAACAAACCACAGTAAAATAACAAAAATAGGGTTGTGTCTAGCCTTTAATCAAGGCAACCTGTGCACTCTAGCAAGATTTTATCTCTGCCCTCGTAGCACATGGAATGCCCTTGTGATTGCAAAAAGTTTCATGAAGGGAGCATGGAGCTAGCAGGCATACGTCATTAAAGACTTACAGATCATCAGTATTAAACAGCATTACAAGCCTGTAAACTCTGTCTTTGTCAGGCAACTTGGCAAATAATAAGCAAATTATTCATTCAAAATTCATTTACATCGATTAAATATCTGATACACGTTATAAGCATTTGTCTTAATCAAACTTCCATAGTAAAAGAAATTATATACAGAATAGGAATTTCTTCATTCAACTAAGTTTTGAAAATATTAATGTTATTTCTAATGCTACGGGTGAAAATAGCAAATAATAACAACAAAAATGTGATCGCAATTGAGAGATACCAGCGCGTAAAACAAAACGAACGTGATTTTACTGGGTACATTATGTGTTAAGTATGAGAGAAATGTTCTCATACAAATACTGATTTAATATCGAATTAGTATTTAAATTCATTTTCTTAAATGTATGTGTAAGTTACTTGTATTCTAGTATTTTTTTTTCTATAAGCCCTCTTCATCAGGCCGGGGGGGGGGGCGTTTCTCTGTGCCCTCCCCTTAATCTGTGCCACTGATTCTCGATGGGTATGTTTGTATTTTCAGATCTGACCAATATAATAGTTTTGAACGCTAGATTTGCCATTCCATTCAGCGATGAGCTTCATTACCAAACTTCTAAACTCTATAAAGAAACGGCGCTCAACATCAGCACCTATGTAAGTATATCCTAAAAGTAATTAGTGCATATCAAAAAGGCCTATCCCGCTCTTGTGATATTCTGCAAGGTTGGCATAATATTCTTTTGGGTTTAAAATAGACGATGGAATTATAGAGTGCGAGTACGTTGTTCAACACGTTTCCTAGCAGGAATTTGGTGACGACTTATTGCACGTACATATAGCTTTAACATTTTCAGCTCTTCTCATGGTGGAGACAAGACTAAAGGATCCGGAAGGCCCTCTTCCTCCGTTTACCTGCAACTCGGACTCTCTTGTGAAAAATAAATCAGCAACTATTATTTGTGATGAAACTTGAGGAAGATATGCATCTGGAGGACCTTCCCATTATGGTGCTGTCGAGGGTAACATTCTAAGGTCAAAGCTAATTAACATCACCGTTTATACACTTACGGTACAGATACTTTCATTCAGTTCTTCAATTTTGTTTTTCTTTAAAAATGCAATTCTGTAATAAGTAAATTCTTATGAATATAGTATGGACACAATGTTGCATGCGAAGGGTTTACGGTTATGACGTATACTTTAATGAGTTACAAAAGAGTATCAGTATTAGAAGGGGAAATATCTATTTAACGCTTTATCTTTTATGTTTGTTATTTTGTATCTGTATAAAGGTGGAGCAAGGCGTCCGAACCAGTACTGGGTTGCAGAGTTTATCAGTAGTATGCAGAGCCCTAAGACCAGGAAGCGTCAAAGCTGACATGAATATCTACATCGAGCGGACCAATATGACGGCAACGGAGACACAAGATCTTATTGGTCTATCTCTTGACCGTCTAGCCAATGAATCGAACGGTTTTCTCGATTCAAACACCATTTCAGTTCAAGATAACGGTACTAATTTCATTCATATACATGTAGTTTTGAAATTCAATTTATTGTGTATAAGGACGTGGGGTATCCTTAGATTGATGGGATGACATGTTGGTGACGCGAAAAACCAGGGGTCATCATTTTGTTTTGTCCCGCCTTGGTGATACCACTCATTGCAAGCATTTGTTTGAACATTGGCTTCTGAAGGGGAGGGGATTGGGCTATGCCGAATACGCCACTAAACTGGACATGTGGCATCGGTACGTTAGGTAAATTGAAACGCAAGATACCTTTACCCTAACCCAGCCCTAAACCGCAACCCTTACCCTAACCCTAAATTAAAAACAATATAACCAATTAAACTAATGACTAGTGATTAAACCCTTTGTTTCTTGTCGGTTTCTTCTACATGCGTTCAAACGTACGTAGAGGGCATTACTTCTTTTGTTCAATCGTTATTAAACAGTACACGAAAATGTCCTGCTAATGACCATGTCTATTTTGAATATGAACAATTTGTTCACTACACATGTTCGTGTTATGACGCCTTAAAGTAAATATAAATATATATATATATAAATATATATATATATACATATACATTTATATATTTACACACGTGTACGACTGGGTGTGTGTGTGTGTGTGTGTGTGTTCCTTTTTGCGCGGGTGTTGTCTGTTTCTGCGGCCATTTGGCCCTTCATTTTAAAGTACTTCTTTAAATAATTTGTATACTTATTTATAGTGATTACATTACATTACATTCTTTTTTGTGTAGCTATTTGCCAGAATATCTCCTGGATATCTCCTCGCTTTGAAAAAGTCGAATTTCCGGTTGGTGAAAACGGAACATGGACAAATTCAACAGGAATGTGTCCATTCAACACTACTCAAGGTTTGTTTTGAGGGTCTTTCGTTCATCTTTAATTTGGGGAAGCGTACGATTAATATGATAATTTCCCTATAGGCTTGTTCAGATATGGCGCGGGGGCCTATCGGGTAAACGACTACGGACGACGCGACCGCAGCATTCCCATGCGTGCAACGTACGCGAAACCGAAGCGTAGGGGAGAACTTCGGTCTGTTTCGCGGACGCTAGCGCGCTGACCCAGTTGATCAAGTACATTCGTTTACATGCAGTTGTCAAAAAGAAGACGTAGACGGCGTTAATCAGTATTTGCCATGATACACTCCCTTTAATGAATGGCAACTGCGCGATCGAGAATGAATCATTAGCTCGTAATATTATTTCAAAAGTAGCTTTATCATCACGATGTTCAACCGATGTAATTTGATTCTATCCATTATTGAACACTAGCGAATGAAGATAGGGGCTTAGGGTCTAAAAGCCCCTCCTCATAGATATTCAAGCCCCTAAACTGTGTTCATGAAATCAATCAAAATTAATTGAAGCGAGGGTCACGTAGAAAATGAATGCAGGAACACAAAGCCCCCAGCCCTCCGACCAAAATAATATTTAAGATCTGCGCGTGTAGTTGAATGTTTTGAATAGTTCCAGAGTCATGAATTACTTGAGGAAATTTCAATCACAGACGGAATTTCTTTACTTCATTAGTATGTCCCCTTCTTAATTGTATCTGGTAATAATTGTTTGCCAGTGTGCTTTTGATATGATAAATATATGTGTATTTTTATTTTTTATACCGAACAGTTAATGAACCGATTGGACGGGCCCTGTGTATCGGCGATGGTATTACCCAGAGCCAGTGGCAACCTGTGGATAATTGCGGACCATTTAGAAATGTCACAGATATTCTCACCGAAATTGCACAGGTTTTTGGAATTTTCTTTTCAAATTTCAATCATTGAGAAGAGCCTTTTTTTTAAAGAACTTTCATATGTAATGCACTTGTGTTTAACATATTGTACATGTCACTAATCATGATGAACTGGTAAAATATGATTTTAAGGGAAACATGTTCTCTAATTTTATGTTACCTAAACGCTTATGAGTTAGAATGTTTTGCGCTGCGTCTTAACCCCTTGAATTTTCGAATCCATATTTTATTACTTTTTTGTCAAATTCTCCCGTACATTTTGATACCAAATTTATGCAATACGGACCAACAACCGTAGGGGTGTCAAATTACAATTATTGATCACATGTCAATCAAAATGTGCATTTTCCCCATTTGCTAGTGTTCTAGCCTGTCGAAGAATCAATAATCATCTCAAAATCACCTGATCTTTGTCATTGTTAAGAAGGTTTACACTCATATTTCACTAAGTGAGACCCATCCTTGGTTCATCCTACATTATAAAAAACCATAGAAAACTTTGTATTTGTTTATACCCAGAAAATTTTAAACATAGACGTATATTATTTGATAATAATGACAATTAATGTTGTTTTCTTAATTTAAATTTTAAACAAATCATGTAGTTCATCCGTTGAACTGTTTAAATATACCAAACAACTAATTTCCCAACCATTTTCATACTGTTAAACTGCAAAGTAGGTATGTTTTGAATATTTTGCGAAAAATTAATAAAGCAAAATGATGAAAAAATTTTGTTGCCATGTTTTTCATTATACTCATTCAATATGTGTACCAATTTTCCTATCCATGTCGCCAACAATAGTCAATATCATAGGGGGAGGGGGTCATAATGCAGTGGCAGAACCAGGGTGAGGGCTTGGGAGGGGCACGGACCCCACCCCTGACAAAAAAAAGAAGTACAGAATAAAGATGTTAAGCACAATTGTACCTTTTTTCTTCCTCAAGAGGGGGGGGGGGGTGTTTAGTAAAACAAAAAAATGCTCATAACCCCCCCTCCCCCCCGCCCGCTTATGCCCCACTAAATATTTTCTCACGAATTGCCCCCCCCCCCCCCCCGGGTATTAGAAATCCTAGAAATACTTCGACCTCATTAAGGTTAATTAAGGAGAGAAAGTCATATCACTCAATATAAACATGCTGTAATGATATTTTACCCTCAAATGTTAGGTAATCGTAGATGAAGAAAATGCAGGTGAAGTGAGCCAGCAAGTATCATCTGTTACGTCCAACATCGAAGATATCACATCAGATGACATCGCGTTTGTGGCAGAGATAACATCAAACATTGTGCATCAAAATCTTACTAGTGAAGAGGTATTCTGCACGATGCCAGACCAATCATATTGAACATGAATTAGAGATTGTTTATGAATTCAATTATTGTATTATGTTCTGATAAACATCTAATGGTAAACAAATTGGAGCCTTCCTTTAGGTACATTTCATTAATTGTCATATATGTGAAAGCGGTAAATCTCAAAATCGATTTTAACAATATTGGACGCCTTTTACTTACAGCTAAACTACTGTGAATGAAAACTTTACTAGATCCTTGCCCCGTATCCGGCTCTTCTTCTTTTAATTTTGTATAATATCTTATTAGTTCTTTGATATATATAGGTTTCGCGCTGCCCTTTCATATCTTGTTGACACCTTGGCAGTTGCTTCATCCAGAAATCGTGTAACGGCATTAAGAGAACAGCTATGCTAAGGCTGTCATGTTATTTAATTATTTAATATCATATCGTCATTCGGTTTGATTTCCGAGATTTGGCAAGTTTCTCCTACCATAGAATAAACCATCTTCATCCTTTGTGTTTGAATTGACAGGTAACAAACTCTATTACGAGTATTGTGAGCAATATAGCTCAGGTAGAAACAAAGGAACTTGAAGCAGCAGAAGAAGACGGTGGGGCAATAAGTAAATTTGTCCAGGTTTTTGAGGAACAAATCAGTCGTGTTGAGGTTGCCGATGGTGGGATGCTCCTCATTCAGCAGCCAAATGTAGCCGTACAGGTGATCTTATATTTATATCATAGCCTAAAAACAAATTATTTGAAATCCACCAGTATACTTAAATATAGAAGTTCAATTCCAAGTTTTATAATTGTTTGCATGCATGTTCAAAATAAAGGAATCAAACATAAACCTGACACTGCCATTCCTCCATTGGGGTCCCATTAAATCTGGTGTTCAACAAGGCGCGACATTTTCACCATTTGTATGAATGCAGTTGTGTAGTTTAAAAAAAGATATGCCAAACAACATCGTAGGTCATTTTCATTATCTGTGCATTTATTTCTGCAGAATTCTTCATATCTTGAATTTGTGGGATGCCTTACTTGAGCTTTTGTGCATGTTGCTAATCGCTTCATTTTTAATCATCATCAACGATAATGATGATGATAATATTAATGATAACAATAATAATTATAAAAATAATTATAACAATTAATCTCATGGAGAAAAAAAATAATATTAATATAAAAAAAAATAGATTATTGATGAAAGTATTTACAATAATACAAATAATGTTAATGATGATGATCATCATCATCATGATAGTAATATTTGATTTGTAAGACGCCAAAGCCACTTGAAATCAAATACTCAAGGTGCACCATTTCGAAGTAGAAATCGCATAAAAGCATTTTAATTTTAAACAAACTACATACAAATGAAATAAAAGGGAATAATTAATTATATTCCGATCCAAATAGAAACGATTTTACATTATTGTGAACACCTCAACTGATCTGCTTTTACGAATTTGTAAAGGGAGAATATTTCAAAGCGAAGGCTCTGCACGAGCGAAGGTTTCCTCTCCCAGTTCTCTATTTTCAGATAATAATGATAATAATAATAATTACAAAGAGATCTTAGTAATACTTATAATTTTGTTTAAAAACAACAAAATTATAATACAATAATAATAATAAATTATAATGATAGTAATGTTAGAAATAATGATGATGATGATTATGATAATAATAACAATAATAAGAGTAATACTAATTGAGTCCTAATTCCTATAACAGGTCCAGAGTATACCTGCTGACGACGTAATGCGTGGTCTTGTGCTTTCGGTAGCTGGATCCAGATTTTCAGACCTGACCAAAGCCAATATTACCATCAATGCTCCGATCCAAGATGACCACGATGACGTCATTGCTACAATACCAGGCATCATCGCTCAGGTCAACATTCCACCTTCAGTTGCATCCGTCATTTCATCCACGGCCCCACTCTCAGGATCGCTGTCGAATGGCAGTGGTGAATACGTTCGGGTCAACTTCAATGTATTTTCAACTCCAGCCCTGTTCATTTCTAAATCATTGCGCAATATAAGTGCAGCTAATGAAGGCTTCAATCGATCGGCTAACTCTCCCGTGATTTCTCTCAGTATTGGTCAAGGAAAAGTAGCAGCCTTGACCGAATTCATCAACTTTACCTTCACTACAATAATGGTAAGCTATTGCAAGAAATGTCATAATAACGTTTTTAATAAAGTATACGTATTATTTAGTAATCTGCCTTTAGCTGTATGTATAGATAATTACATTTGAAGCCATACATATATAGAGGATATGTAAACATTATATGTATTTCACTCGTTTTTCACTCCTGTGTTTGATTCCCCTAATGGTAAATGGTCTTTAAAGTAAACCAATCAAAATTATCATTCATTCTTCCTTTATGTCTCTTTTTAAAACTAATTCTATTATGGGTCTTGCGGATTTTGTTGTTGTTGTTGTTGTTTAGTCTGGATACGTGAATCCCATGTGTTCGTTCTGGGATGAGGAGGAGGAAGATTGGTCCCAAGACGGGTGTGTTCTTGTTTCTGGAATCACATCATCCGATGATCGCTCTGATGAGGAGATCGTGCGCTGTGCGTGTGATCATCTTACCAACTTCGCTGTTATAATGGTCAGTGAAAAGCAATTAGGCAATTTGCATATACATTATCACAGGCGCGTACGCAGGGGTGGGGTGAGGGTTGGGGGTTAACCCCCTCCTTTTGGTAAAAAAAAAAATATATACCAATGGATGGCTGACCTAATATAGTTGACCTTACCCCCCCCCCCCCCCCAACGGAGCAAAATGTCAAAATGTCAAATCTTGAGACACCCCCCCCCCCCCACCCCCCCCCCCCCCCCCCAAAAAAAAAAAAAAAAAAAAAAAATTGTCCCCTTACCCCCCCCCCCCCTCCCCCCCCCCCCCATCCTTGAAAAAAATCCTGCGTACGCGCCTGCATTATCACCATTTAAATACTCCCCAGACAACCATAACCCGACTAACTAAAGCTAGGAGCCATAGCGTGATAATGCCCTTGATGACCGAGGGGTATAGTTGGTCCTACAGATTAAATAGTATGGTCTATGTACTATATAGTGGGAGACAGTATATATCACGCCTGTGGTTTTGCGAATGGAAACGGCTACTAGCTAGTTTATTTCCAGACAGGTGAAACACTACTACCAGGTTTGTGTCGATAAGCGGTCATTATTCGACCTCTTCCCCTTTTACAATTCCCCTTTTACTTCCGAAGAACAATGGAGTATGGAGCTAGTCTTCAATTGGGTATGAATAATTATGGTAAAATAATCAGTTTTATTTGAGCATTCGAAGTAAATGTTTCAGTGTGGGCTCAATTTTCGTTCATGTTACAGGATATCCATAGGCAGGAGGTTTCAATACCAATCGAGGTATATAACATCCTGACTTACATTGGATGCTGTATTTCTATCTTCAGTCTTCTTGTCACATTGGCAACCTACCTGTGGAACAAGTAAGCCCATTAAGAAGAAATATTGCAATCATTAATGTAACACAAAGGAGACAGAATGTGTAATTAGTCTCTGGTCGTTTTATCTTCAACTTTATTTGGAAGGTTTTAAACGTGGAATAGGTATATAAATTGTCAAAGAGATGCATTTTTAGAATTCATTAAATTATCATGCAAATTCAAATAACCGCCTTTTTAATAAAAGTTTATCTTTATCAAATGGGATGAAATTCGTATAATCCTGCAGCACAGTTTTGTTTGGGATCACTTCTGTTTGAAGTGATATACAGTTCATAAAAGAAAGGGGAAGAGGAGGGAGAGGAGGAGGGAGGAGGAGGAAGAGGAGGAGAAGGAGGAGGAGGAGGAGAAGAAGAAAAAGAAATGGAAGAAGAAGAAGAAAAAGAAATGGAAGAAGAAGAAGAGAAAATTTCATAATATTACAAGTTGCTTGGTGATGAAGGGGTGGTGTGACAAGAGACATAAATAGGTTGCAATTAGAAATAAATTGTTTATAGCATATCGATATATTCTACATTGCGTCGGCCGGGTGGCAGAAGGACGTTAGCGCGTGAGCGACTCGAAAACTACTTTTCGATTTATTCGCGTTTAAAGATTATTTTTTATATTTAAACTGCTTTCCGTCCCGAAAATTGTTTTAAAACTTCAAAGATTAGTAGAAATTTATAGTAGAACACGGCCACAATTGTTTTTTCTCAGAAATAAGTCAGTTTCATTAAAGTTTGAGGTGATTTAGTGCTAGCACCCTTTTGCTTAACCCCTTCATTTTTACCTGAAGTTCGAGCTTACGCCCTTCTGCCAGCCAGGCGACGAAAAACTTCGTAGATAATTGGTGTACAGTTGGCATAGAATGAAAATCATATTAATTTCGAACATCTTTGGCGTAATATTCTCCCATTTGACATCGTCCTAAATAGTTACACTCAGATAATGTTTATATTTAACACGCGTGGCCATTATGAGGGTTGTGCCCAGTGACAAAAGAGATACATGTATAAAAGTAAAGCACAACCACGTAATCTCCTCATTTTACAAACATTTCCCCTCGATTTTACTTCGTTTTCTTGTTGTTTGACGTTTTTGTTAATGTGTTGCCAATCAGGTGAAGGTAAACTTGTACATGTATGGTACAATATTGCTTCGACGCTTTCCTAACCTTATTTTTATGTTTCAATCTTGATAGGGATTTGAGGACCAAACAGGCTAACAAGATCTTCATCTGTCTGTGCCTGACATTGCTATGTCTCTACACGACATTTGTCATCATGATCTCTCTCGATTCTACCAGAGATTATCGTGAGGTCCAAGCTGGACCCTGCGGGTTCCTGACGGCTCTAGTTCACTTCTTCGTTTTATCCTCTATTGCATGGATGGGTGTGGAAGGGTACAATACCTACCTCATTGTTGTGAAGATCTTTAACACCTACATCCAGAATTTCATGATCAAGGCTTCCTTAGCTGCATGGGGTACGATATTTGTTTCATTGTATCATTTTACTGGGAATAGTGCTTACTATTAACAAGAAGTGTTTGCATGGTTTTACAAACGGATTGTAGTCCAACAGTGCACATGAATTCATAACTGTTGCCATTTGTGTGTATTTATTTCGTTATTATCATTGTTTAATGGCATTCGATATGGCATGTGATTTGTACAAAGAAGACTCTTAACTCAGGATAGTATAACAATCGAGATATCTTTATCATTTTAAAAAGTACTATTGTGCCGCTATGACCGTGGTAAAAAATTGTACACTGGACAGCACAATATTAGGGAGATTTAGATTTGCGTGGACTGATACGTGTGACGTCCATTCAAGGCAGTGCGTTAAAAGGACGTCGATCGAAGCAATCCTCATTGTCTTCGTGCGAATCTAAAAGCCCCTAATAACATAAATAGGCCTATCAAAGAAACGGGGAAAGGATAGAGCTAGGCCCATGACTAATGTAGGCTTATTTTGGATTACTAAAACAATTGTATTTCCTTATACACGTATGTTATTACAGGAGTTCCTGCACTTATCGTGGTTCTTACTGGAGCTATTGCTAGAGACTCTTATGCTCATGATGATCTGTAAGTGGTAACGTTTGAAAGTTTAGTTGGAATATTGGATTGCATAGCATTAGGTATACCTAATGATCTTCAAATTTCGGATTCAGCAAGATTATATTTATGTACGTTATCGTGGTTCTTACCTGGCGCAGGGGTTGTATTGATCATGTAGGATGCAATTCCAGGACAATGCATGCCTTTAGCGCTCAGAGACTTCGGTGGAAAGCGCTCTATGAGAAACTTTTTTATAATTATTATTTAATCTGGTTTTTAGGTATTTTGGTATCTTATAAGTTAGCAAGTATGATATTATGATTTGGAATTGGTATTTCAGTATCACTTTCGCGGGTATGTTTTGTGATCCAAGCTTTATAAAGGCTACCAAGCATATTTAGTCACCATACAAACTAACATCTCAGATATTGTTAATAGCATATGGATCAATAAATCTTCACCTTTCCATTAAAATAGATAATGGAAAATCATCACAATGACATTTTCTCAGTTAAAATGTTTCAAGGACCATGGACATTTACAAAAAAAACTATCGCTAACATAGTCAGTATTGATTGACTTAATTCAGTCTATTTACAAAATGCATATTTACTATCAATAGATGCTTTCTACAATTCTGGGCTCAAATCGGTGGTCTCTTGATTCCCATGGCCATTATCCTACTCATCAACATTGTCATCTTTGTCCTGGTGGTTCGACAGTTGCTCCGGTCAGCTAACATCGGCGGTCGGGCGAAGAGAGAGGCTAAGGCAGAACGTCGAGAGACTATCGAACGCGTCCAAAACGTGATCTGCATCTTGCTTCTGCTCGGTCTGACCTGGGTTACCGGATATCTTCTTTTAATCCCGTTATTTAGTCAGGTAAATCCAACTGCGTAGTATATATCTCTTGTAAGAAGTATCTTGAGAACTCAGTTATAAATGGTAAGATACATCAGCAATACCCATGTGGATGTTAGGTTTTTGAAGAACATGAGAGAATGCCATATACCTAATTATTAATTCTGAAACATTTGCGTTTAACAGGTGGCTCAGCCAATTTTCGTCGTCCTCAACTCCTTCCAAGGATATTTCATCTTTCTACTCTACTGCGTCCGGAAGCCTTTCATCCGTAAGAAGTGGGGGCTAACTTGTTTCGACAAGTTCCTAAAGAATGAAGCAAGCACTTCCAGCGGTGTGGTGAGCTCAACGGTGCCACCTCCGTCATCTGGCGTGATAAGCAAATTGCGTCCAGGAGCCTCGGATAATTACTTGATGCCTTTCAAAGACGACAATCCTGATCATATGTGTATGTTCAATCCGACCTTTGATGTTAGCCAGGTTGAGGAAGGAGTAACACTACCCATGAACAAAGATATCCAGAGTTCCACCGAGGAACAGAAGAAGGACACGGATCGTGATGCAACAATCAGTGATGTCATGACGGTTAGTCTCCCTCTTGATGCATCCGTCGCAAATGTCACTGAGAGAGGTGATGGTGTTTCTCCCACCACGGATGCTGACACGGTCAGTGTTACTCTAGATTCAACTGATGCCAGCAAAGCTACTGGCGGTAACGATTGTGTTGCTTCCACCACCAACAATGCTGCCGTCTAAGGATGCAGAGAATGGCACCAAACACAAAGCCTTTTTATTCAATAGTTATTCAAGCAAGAATAAGGTTTTAAGAGAACGTTTTGTTCCATTGGAATACTAGGCAGGGGAGGGGTGGACTAGACTGGGTGTCGACTGTGTCCCTTTTCCCTCTCCCGATCATATTGCAATTACCAATATACCGTCACCACATATTCGGGCAACCAGGTGTGGGTATTTGTTATCATCTTTATTATATTTCAATCATGAATTTATGTATTTTCAATTAATGTGCATTTTATTGAAGTAGTTAATTATGAAATCATTATTTTGTTTACCATTCTGTATGGTGTATGACCCAGAGAAGAGGTCAATTTTTGTTATACGTATTTTTTCAATTAACTGTTATCATTTTTTGTTAAGACATGATATATAATGGGAAAGGAAATTAGGCAATGACAATTGTCATACAAAAACAAAGTTCCCCATTGCTGTCCTCTTTTTGAATTTCTTTGCAAAGGTTGAATAAAATTGTCTCCGCCGAGAATCGAGCCGGGTCACTGGCTGTGAACGTCAATGCCTTAACCACTAAACTACAGAGTAAAGGAAATTAGGCAATAATAATTGTGAAGCTCATAAAAAACAAATTTCCCTATTGCTGTCCTCTTTTTGAATTTGTTTGCAAAGGTTAACTAAAATTGTCTCCGCCGAGAATCGAGCCGTGTTGCTGGCTGTGAACGTCAATGTCTTAACCACTAAATCACACAGAATTCCACCCTCCCCCATTGCTTTTTGCAATTACCATTATTCAGTCACAATATATTTGGCTAACCAGGTGATTGCTATTTGTTATCATCTGTATTATATTTCAAAAAAGAAATTATTTCTGTACAATTTATTTGAATCTTATCAGAGTATTCATGATCAGAACATTTGTTGTGTGTGATACTTTGTGGTGTATTACTCAGAAAAGATGTATTTCCATTTTTGAAGAAAAACGTACGATGATAATGATGATGGTACGATGATTTTTTTTTCTCCAATTCTTAATTGGTTCGATTTATTATTACATTTCAATGACGAAATAATCACGTATGTACAATTTGTATGAACCTTATCGAAGTGTTCATGATCGGAATATATGATACTTTGTGGTGTATTACTCAGAGAAGAGGTTTATCCACTTTTTGAGAAAAACGTATAATGATGATGATGATGGTAAGATGATATTTTTCAATTATTAATTGGTTCGATTTATTATTACATTTCAATGACGAGATTATTATGTACAATATAAATGAGCCTTATCAAAGTATTGATGATCATAATATTTTGTTTATATGAAACTTTGTGGTGTATTACTCAGAGAAGAGGTCTTTCCATTTTTGAAGAAAAACGTATAATGATGATTATGATAGTACTATGATTTTGTTTCCAATTATTAATTGGTTCGATTTATTATTACATTTCAATGACGAAACAGATATGCACAATTTGTATGAACCTTATCGAACTGTTCATGATCAGAATATTTTGTTTATGTGACACTTTGTGGTGTATTACTCAGGGAAGAGGTTTATCCATTTTGAAGAAAAACGTATAATGATGATACTGATGGTACGATGATTTTTGTTCAATTCATTTTATTCATGACATAATATATATATATAATGGGAAAGGAAAATAGACAGTGATGGTTGTGTAGCTCAAAGCAAATTTTCCATTGCTGTCCTCTTTTTTGATTTTGTGTGTGTGCATTTTGTTTTCCATTTTGAATAAAAGATTGTCTCCGCCGGGAATCGAACCGGGTCACTGGCTAAGAACGCCAATGCCGTAACCACTATATTGACTCCAAACTGTAAGCTTATTTCGTTGGTTTGAAAACTCAATGAAACTGATTTTTTATGCCTCTAAGATATCCTTGTCTTTCTTGTGCAAAAACAGTCAGAAATAATCAGAATGCTGTTAAATGTGTAGTTTGTAATAGTTGGATTCATCTTTCATGTTCTTGTTT
This sequence comes from Strongylocentrotus purpuratus, assembly GCF_000002235.5. Lineage (NCBI taxonomy): Eukaryota > Metazoa > Echinodermata > Echinoidea > Camarodonta > Strongylocentrotidae > Strongylocentrotus > Strongylocentrotus purpuratus. Next base: position 338,842 of record NW_022145574.1, on the reverse strand, counting down.
AGGTCTGGATTTTTTCAATTCTAGTCAAGACTGGATTTGTAATAAGTGTATTTTTTCTGAATTGCCTTTTAATTTTCAATCTCAAGATAGCTGTGGAGAAAAAGATAGTAATATTCATTCCGTATTGTCTGATGTTCAGTCAAACCCAGTAGTTAGTGATTGCCTTCATAATAATCATGATAATCTAGTTCCAGCTAAGCTCAAAGAGTTATTTACAAAGGGTACGAAAATGGTACAATTAAATGTTAGAAGTTTATTGCGAAATATTGATGAATTAAGAATCTTATTCAACAAATATCCAATTGATATTGCAGCTTTCAATGAAACTTGGTTGGACGATTCCATTATGAACAGTGAAATAGATATCGATAATTACAAAATCGTTCGGAAAGACAGAAATCGGCACGGTGGGGGTTTCACTGTTTATATACATGATAGCATTGATTTTGAAGTTTTAAATCATGAATCTTTACATAATTTGGAAGCTATAGCAATCCTCGTTCGAAATAAATTTTCTCACCCCTATGTCTTTATTACTTGGTATCGTCCTCCCAATAGTTACTCTGAGCTTTTTTGTCATTATGAATCGTTGTTGTCTTTCATTGACAGTTTTAATCATAGTACGGTCATTATGGGCGATTTCAATTGTGATATTCTAAAGACCCCTTTACATAGTGAAACTAAGAGATTGATGCAAATACATGAAATTTATTCTCTTGAGAACATAAATGTCACAACTAGCACCCGTGTTACTGATACCTCATCTAGCCTAATAGATCTGATGGTTACTAACAGGATTGATCAAGTTAAGTTATCTGGTGTTATCAATATTTGATTAGTGACCATTCACTGAATTATGTTGTTTGGGGACTACCTTGTACTCACCATGTTCCTCGTACTATAACGTATAGAAAAATGAAAGGTATTGATATTGTACATTTTTGTGAGCAGCTTGATAATCAACCCTGGGAGAATGTTTACTTAGCTCAAGATATTGATGAAGCAGTTCAGTTGTGGGAGAATTACTTGATGGAAGTTGTCAATACTATTATGCCCTCTAAATCCAGAAGAATCAAAAATAAAATTTCTCCATGGATGACTTCTGAAATCATGAATTTGATAAAGGAACGTGATAAAGCCAAAAGAAAAGTACGGAAAAGCAAAAATAACGATGCTATGAATTGTTATCGTAAGTTAAGAAATAAAGTAACTTTTGAAATAAGAAAAACTAAAAGACAGTATTATGTTAATAAACTGTCCTCTGCTATGGGGAGATCTACTGAGGTCTGGAAGGTTTTGAAGACTGTTTTGCCAACATCTCGTACTAATAGTACTGAAGAGTATGTTAATGATTCTGATATGAGAGCTAATGAGTTTAATCTATTTTTTTTCTTCTATCGGTGCAGAGTTAGCCTCTAATTTTCATGATCCTCCACATTCAATAAATGATGATGAAGTTCGTGTTAAGAATGATGCTAAGTTTACGTTTCATTTAGTCACTGAAAATGATGTTCGAAAAGAACTAATGAAATTGAAAGATAATACTTCTGTGGGCTTAGATGGGATTTCTTCCAAAATTTTGAAAATGTGTGCTCCTATTATTGTTTCATATCTTACTCACATAATTAATAGATCATTCCTCGAGTATAAGTTTCCAAATCAATGGAAGAGGTCAAAAGTCATTCCCATTCATAAATCTGGCAACAAAAGTTTTCCAAATAACTTTCGTCCTATCTCAATACTACCTACGGTATCAAAATTGCTGGAAAGATTTGTTCAGCGGCAATTAGTTTCTTTCTTAGAAGAAAACAAACTTTTATCAGCAGAACAATTTGGCTTTAGGAGTAAACACTCAACAATAACGTCTTTGGTTAAAATTACAGATAGATGGATGAACGCTGTCGATCAGGGAAAATATACAGGAGCAGTATTTATTGATCTAAAAAAAGCTTTCGATTGCGTTGATCCTGACTTGCTCCTCGAAAAGCTACGTAATATTGGTATAGCTGAAGAATGTTTGCCATGGTTTAATGATTATTTACATAACAGGTTTATTTCCACTTATTTTGGTTCAACTCTTTCATCTCATTTACCCATTTCTTTTGGTGTACCGCAGGGTTCCATTTTGGGGCCTTTGCTTTTCATTATTTTCGTTAACGACTTAACTCAATATACACATCATTGTTCCATTCAACTTTACGCTGACGATAGTGTTCTTTATTTTTCAGATTTTAATGTGGAAAGTGTTCAAAATAAACTAAATCATGACTTGTCATATATTTATAAATGGATGTGCAATAATAAGTTAACACTGAATTTTGATAAGACTGTATCCTTACTCATAGGCTCTAGACATATGTTAAGTAAATGTAATAAATTAAATGTATATATAAATAATATTGCAATACAACAGACTGACAGTGTAAAATATCTCGGGTTCATTATCGACAGCAAACTTAAGTGGGATGTCCATATAGATAAATTATGTAAGAGGGTTGGAAACCTAGTAAAATATTTGGCTAGACTACGTTATTTTATTAATGAGACGAATTTGAACTTGATATATAAAGCAATTAGTTTACCCCTTTTTGACTATGCAGACATTTTAATCGATTCATGTGATAAAAAATATGTAAAGAAACTGCAAACTCTCCAAAATCGCGCGGGCAGAATAATAATGAAAGTTAATCCATATGAACACATTTCTAACGCACAAATTCATTCACTTTTAAAATGGTCATCTCTCGAATCCAGGCGTAAGAAAAATCTTAATGTATTTGTCTATAAATCAGTCCATAATATGTTATCTCCCAGTATGAATGAAATGTTTCAACCCCCTTCTCATATTTATTCCCTCCGCAATCCCGGTAACTTTGTTCTCCCTAAACCTAGAACTGAATATTGTCGCAGAACTACCCAATACAGAAGCTCAATTCAATATAATACTCTTCCTCCTACCACTAAATTACTTCAAACTGTTCAAACATTCAAAAAGTATTTAAACAATACTATTCCAGACTTCTTGTAGCTGTATTCTTTTTTTTTTTTCTTTTTTTTAAATAAATAATTTACTTGTCTAGCTTTCTCTTTTGTATAAATATCGTAAATATTTCTCTCATGTTTCTTGTTTTACTCGAATTTGTAATTATTATTGTAAGTTCTTATTTTGCTGTAAGTTTTCCTTACTTTTGTAATAACTATTTTCATGTTTTCTATTTCTATAGGGACCCCTCTGTAAACCAGCATTGTTATGCTAACAACGCTGAGTAGGGCCATCCCTCCGTCTTTTTTTTAATTTTTTTTATATGTGTGTCTTTATGATTGTAAATATATATAATTATGTTGATGTATTTTTTAAATGACGGAAAATAAATCCAATGCAATACAATACAACACACAGAATCCCTCCCCATCCGCCTTCCCCCAGCATATTTTCATTTGTTCATAATTGTTGTTTAAAGGACGAAATTATATCTGTACAGTTTATATGTATTTTATCGAAGTAATTATGATCAGAGGATTGTTTTTATATAATACTGTGTGGTGTATTACTTAGAGGAGAGGCATTTCCTATTAAAAAATAGTATAATGATGATGATGGTAGGATGATTTTTTGTTCTTCTATTAATTTTAGTCATTTTTAGTTATGGCATGATAATATATATATACATAATGCGAAAGGAAATTAGACAGTGATGGTTGTGTAGCTTAAAGCAAATTTCTCCATTGCTGTCCTCTTTTTTTTATTTTGTGTGTGTGCAAAGGTTGCAAAAGATTGTCTCCGCCGGGAATCGAACCGGGTCACTGGCTAAGAACGCCAATGCCTTAACCACTAGACCACACAGAACCCCTCCCCATCCGCCTTCCCCCAGCATATTTTCATTTGTTAATAATTGTTATTTCAATGACGAAATTATATCTGTACAATTTATATGTATCTTATCGAAGTAATCATAATCAAAAGATTGTTTTTTTTTTTATATTTGTGGTGTATTACTCAGAGGAAAAGCCTTTCCTATCAAAACAATTTAATGATGATGGTGATGGTACGATGATTAGTTTGTTCAATTCATTTTAGTCATTTTTAGTCATGGCACAATTTATATATAAATATAATGCGAAAGGAAATTAGACAATGACGGTTGTGTAGCTTAAAGCAAAGTTCTCCATTGCTGTCCTCTTGTTTATTTGTTCTGCAAAGGTTGAACAAAATTGTCTCCGCCGGGAATCAAACCATTTTATTGTGAGAGAACGCCAATGCGTTAGTCAACTAGACCACATAGACGGGTCAGTGGCTTCAGCGACACCAAATTCAGTTGACTAACATATTTGGCAAATCTCGTGGAAAAAAATAAATGTACTCCTGCGTTGGTTGACGAAATAAAGACAATTGAAGAAGAAATAATAAAGAAACCGTAGGAGATACAATATATTCTGATTTGAGGCTTTAAACCTTAAATACATGAAGTTCTTGAATTTACATTGTTGTTCTATAAGTATACTGTTCATACAGGTCCATATGCTTCTTAATTTAAAGTTTCTTAGTCGAAAATTATATAACCATATTTTACTCAGAAAAAAGTACTTTACTATTGATTATTTGGTTGTATTCATTCATTGTTCATAATGTCCTTGAAAAAGGAGACGCAAGTTTATCGTTAAATTACTCAATAAACCTGAATTACCATGGTTAATGCACATAACAGCTGCACTGCTAAAGCCAGGGTAATTATGCTGCATTATTGTAGAGCGCTTAGAGACTTCTGACAAAGTAAGTGTAAGGCGCTATATAAGCACTGTAATTATTATTATAACAGAAAAGCTTATAAACATATATATAAATATATAACTAACTTTCATATAGCACTCAAGGTAAACTATCTCTAAACCCTATACATGATTAACTTGAGAGATATTGTTTTAATAAAGTGTGAAAGGTAGGCAGTAAGGCTAGCCTTTAAAATCATTAAAATGGAAGATGAGAATATCACGCTTTACATGATGAGTTTTGATAATTGATATTCCCAAATCGTATGACTTTCAAAACAACTATCATCGACACGTTTCGTCTTGAATCAGTCATATGTGATCTAATGATCATATTCTTTTTGTCATTTAATAGAAAGGGAAACGAGCTTGTCAGTAATGTACACATTAATGATACAAATAATTTAGAATTATTTAGTAATTTTCGAATATAAGCTTTCGTTTCTTTTTTCAGAGACACCCTGTGTTGTAGCTAGTTCAAATGTGGGATTGCTTAGTTAATTTCTTATCATGCCGATACAACGCATGAAAATTAAATTAGAACATTACTGTAACTATCACTTGTATTATCGTGCGCAATAAAAAAAAAGGTATAAAATCAAGCTTAGTAATAAAGTAAACGTAGAGAGGAAAGTTACTGTTCACATTGTTTTTATTTATCGTTTTGAATCAATTATTTCATGTTCATATTTCTATTGCAATTTACAAACTTATACAAACTGCAACTAATATTGTCAAAGCTGTCCAAGCTAGCAAACAATGAATTAACAAGAGAACCCCAAATCCACGAGAACAATAGCATAATCTAAAACCAATCACAACACAAACCCCAATTCAAAATGGCGAATCACTTATTTTGTGTATGCAGTTCATATCAAGGTATATTCACAGGAATCAGGCATTATACACGACTGACCTTGAATCATAAAGTATTTTCATTTCATCACATTTTCTGGACACGGAAAATAATAAACATTATTGGTCCTTTATTGCAAAGGAGAGGAATACCGAAACATACTGAGGTGATCATTTCAGACCTGCATACTACAGAAAGACAACATTTTTCCTTAGCAAGGTTTTTAGTCAAATAAATTTTAGCAGGAATACCTCAACAACAGAAAAAAATAAAGAGAAAGGGCTTAAAAAATAAAGTTGAGTTTGAGTCATGCGATTGCACTGTGAAAGACACGGTGTGGAATCGATCAGAACAAAGTTGACAGTGTAGCATAAAAGTATTGGTGTGTACTGCAAGGTTCTGGAGTCATCAAAATGATAAGAAATTTGGCCAAGTCCAGATAAAGAAACAAGCACTGTACTCAGAAAGATGTATATGGAACTACAGTACAAAGACATGCGGCATACAAGTCGGGCCTCATTTTTAAGCTGTTACTTGTCATATTTAGAATATGGAGGCATTTGAAGAGCCATGCTTTTCGGTTATTATTTCTCTGATGTTTGTCCACACTTGTACAATAACAATGATAATGCTCACAATTATCTTTCACCTCTCCCCAGAACTAAACCTTCTTTAAATGCCCCCCCCCCCTCTCCCGCCCCCATCCAGAAACACCGCCGCTAAGACTTTCTAGTCAAAGGCGATTTATAAGAAACCAATTGTATTACCTTTAGAAGTCATGTCGGGATTATGTAACATGTAATTGTAATGCTCGAATATTGAAAAGGCAATGGATAGGGCTATAGAAGTATATAAGTGGCCTTAGTAATATTTGTTATCATTAATGTTATATCTTCTTTTTTGTTGAGGGGGGGGGGTAGCCTGCACGGGCGTGGTAGCATCGCATGGTTGTCGTTGTTGTTTGGTATTATCGGCCTTAAACGAAAATTAAATTAACAGCAATATATTTTCTTCCACACTGAATTGCACTGTTCTATTGATCGTGCCCCCCCCCCCCCCTCATAATTTTTGGGGGGTATAACTTGCCCATCAAACACCATGAAAGTATCTGCATGATTATGTCAATTGCAATGTTCGATTACTATTGATTGAGCAAAATTCGCCCAAGTTGGTTTTGTAATTGCCTTTATTCCAAAAACACAATAATAAACGATAACATATATTGACGATAAAAGCATTTACAACAAATGATGATAACAATAACAATTTAAGAACGAGCAAAAACACCAACCAATGCCTAGGCTTTGCCCCGAAGAAATGCCATTTTCCGTTTGAGGGCTCTCATATTAAAGTAGTTATTTGTTATTCTTAAAGTTACCCACAGTTGTGGGCGGGAATGGAATTGCGCCCGTATGCGCTTTTACTATCGCGGACCATCGGAATCACATGCATGGTAAGGAAACTGGATGCGTTCTAATTATAATCAAAATCATTATGGGGGAAAATTAAGGAATAGACCTACTTTAGGTATAGATTAATTAATCTGGTCAAGTCGATATTCACCCCACCCAATTTCAGTCCCAGTCCTGTGTCCCACTCCGCCTCCTCTTAATACAACTTAAATTATATAGCGCAGGAAACGTATTGCCCACAACTCCAGCAATTATTTGAAAGCAATGCCTTTAAAATGTACAGTACTTTCACAATATATTCACTCAACATAAACATGCAAACAAAATCAGCTCATCTAACACTGAATTGCACACTGGAGGATAACGGGTCAATATCACGTCAATTCATTAAGTCTGGGTGTGTGCGTGTGTGTGTGTGTGTGTGTGTGTGTATGTGTTGTTATTGTGTGTATGCATTTAAATGAAGGTAGTTTGGTTTTATCTGAATGCTAGAGAAGCAGGTGTATGCTTGTAATTAAACAACCAAGGGGCCCCGTCTCTCGAAACCGTCATAAGTCTAACTTCTTGACTAAATCAGCGTTAGTAAGCTTATTGTTTACTACGTGTTTCACGAAGCCCTCTTTGTCAAGATTAATGACAACATCCTGTGTAAGTAATTATGATGCCTCCGACCTGTCATATCTCTGTCATAACATTTTGATTCGATGAGCAGCGTCATCACACGTCATTTGTTGTGTATATCCTTTGGCTGGCAATAAGGACATTTACACATTCATTTAAACAGGGAATTGTCCATTTTATGTTTAAAAATCATATGAAAATATGCCACGTTTATATAAGTCTTTTTCCACTTAACTAAACTGATTGTATTCCCTAATGCACTCGCATATTAACATATATTATTTGTATATAAATGTGACGCGTATTACACTTTACGTAATAAAAACAGCATAATCGTGACTATTCATTTATATGTGATGGACGCTTTTACCATTAATATATTTGTATATATATATATATTCGCAAACAAAACAAAATGTTTCCTTATGCTCCAGTTCGTACCCATAGTTTTTGTTATATTCACTTTTGGGCTATGTGGGAAGCCCAGATAACACAATTTTCTGTACAGAGCAAATGAGGGAGGAGCTCGCAAGATACGTCACAGTGTGGGAAGTTTGTTTTTCACTGATGACACCTGCGATATTTAACATCTCTCCTATTTGTAATCGTGTACTGCTCAAACTCTCACTAATTTGTGTCTCTCATTTCCTGCTCTTCCATCGCCTTTATGTTGACTTACAAGTAACTACAAGCAAGCCAATGTGATTTGATACATCTTCTGTACGTTATGTGTATTCCATGTACCTCTGTAGTGTAATAACAATTATATTTCTTGTAAACGAATTGACACTTGAAATATAATTTATGAAATACGCCGTATTTAACTGAACTAAACTAAAGTATTCGGATGACGGCCTATTCAACTTGAGGTTCGCTTGATATATTTGTTTTTCACATGCAAAGTCTCTCAACCGAGCGCAGTGGAAAAATGTGGCTTTTCCCTTTTATTGTTTCGACTCTTTTATTTTTCCTGCTGTAGTTCCTGTTCTGTTGAAGGCAGGAATGCATATCGTCATGCATTATTGTTGTTCTGGTCTGTAAAAGAAAATTGAGTTCTGGTAAAGGTAGCAAATTAATTTGCCAAACTAATTCTTTCTTTTGGCTATGTGGAAAGCCAGGGCGTCAGAAAACGAATGTGCTAGGGGGTGATCGCCCAGGGATAATTGTCTCAGGAAGTAATTTTTCCGGAGGTTAATGTCCCGGGATGTTTGCGGGGATTATTAGCCAAGGGGTATCAATGTCCTAATAAGCAGTAATAGTGACGGAAGAAGTTATTTAATACATGTGATTAAAATAATTAAAGTAGGTAAAATCGTAAAAGGTCAGCAACAAGAGACAGTATTTAAACATATTTGCGGCTTACACAATCGATCTTATTTACTTGGTGTAAGCCACAATGATTATGTCATACTTATAATAAAAGCTTGATATGTCTTGCCCATGTAATTTTGGACTTTCACGACTATTCCTCTTCACTGTTGAGTGTAACCTATTATTCTAATCTAAATTCATAAAGTCAACAGATCTAAATATACAAATTATCAATATCTGACTTTGAATACCTTACCGTAGTTCTAAATTTAATCCTCACGGTTTTATGCAATTGTTCGACATTAATTTCCATTTCTCTTTCTTATTCCCCTTCTTTCTCCTTCTATATTTAATCTGTCTATTCCTTTTCATTTTCCAGTTGATTAATCAATTAGGCGGCTTTGCTGCTCTGTTGATCCCCAGGTCCTCGAAACGCGCGGAGTTGTCCCGTGATCTTGGGACGTTTACACACGCTTACAGCTTGATTGACCATGCATATGAGACCGATATTGGAACAGCAAACGCGCCTTTATTAAAAGCTACTTTTGATGTTATTATCTAATGTTATTTCTATATGGATATTCTTATTTTTAGTCGTTCAAATCTTAAAGGTACTATGTCCCATTTTGAGGCCACAAAAATGAAAAGTTTAAATCTCAACGGCATTTGAAAGATAATACCAACTTAGAACTTCCCTAAAAAAAAGGAGGGCTTGAAAATGTCTTTAAGTGGGTAGTAACGACTATTAGTAGTCGAATCGACTTAAGTGCTACCTATTCAGTAAGTAATAGTATGATTTTCAGACCATTGTACCGAATAGTCGTACGTATTGTGCTGCGCAAAGATTCAATCAGTTTAATTTTGGCCATTACGAGGAGTGGGTTATTGATGTTAATGCTCATGTATCCTTTACATCTCAATTCATGTATGTTAGTACCAAAGAAGAAAACTAGCCGGTAAGTCACTCAATACTGTCTGACAGTGAAGTCTAGCAAGTATGGGTTTGCTTGCATACTTTGAATATTAGGACACTGCTAACTTTTAAAGTTTACACATTGGACATACATGACATATTCACAATTCCTGCAAAATTCTACAGAATTCGATGTTGGCTGCAAAAGGGACATAGTATCTTTAATGTAGAGTATTTTGAATGGATTTTTTTTTACTCTTGAATTTTAAATTCAATTTATTTCTTCCTTAATGGCTGCTACTTTGAGGTTTCTTAAACAAAATAATGAACCACGTAAATCTTTTTTTGAATATGCTTTAATTTATTTTTTACAATTACTTCCTCTTCGTGTTCAACAATAACGAACAAACAGTGAGCTTATTTCGAGTAACATGTGCTAGAATTTTGATCTTGTTCATCATGCGTGCAAATCATATATTTATGCAAAGCATTGCCGACTAGATATCACCCTCCTTGCAGCCTGGTTCGAGAACAGTTCGGTCGTGTTGCAGAACTGTGCTTGTGGTTTCGCCTACCATCTGCCTTATCACGTCACGATGGATAGCTGTGTGGAAGCTTATAGTTTCCATCATTTAAACGCTGCAATTTCTTCATAGAGTAAAGGTAAGATATCACAACATATAGAAGGGATTTTGGGAACTTTTCAGCCACCTTCTAACTCGCCACAATGCTAATCTCATGCATATGCAAACTTTCGGTTAATCCCATAGGAATACGTGCGCATTTTTTTCCGCAAGGGGACTGAGGCATCTTGCTAGAATATCAACCATCCAGTTTCTATTATTGTTTTCGCAAAGGGAGCGAGTAACTGAAAAATGTAAGACTTTTTACCTTCAGTAATGGTAAAATGCTATTTCATCATCCAGATAAATAAGAGAGGATACATGAATCATATATTTGTGAATTTTGCTACCGGGATATAACGATATTCAGGCAATTAACCCATTTCAAAGTATGAAGATACTTCAGATTGTATGTCACTGAGCGGCGAAAAATTGGCGATAGCGGGATTAGCGGCAAACCGCGATTCGTCACAAATTCTGACGAATTGTTGGCGACATAACACTAAGTCAGAGTCCAAATCTGAATAATTGATAAACGCTTAGTGGCATGTTTAGTAGATATATTTTGAAGAACATCAGGCGATAAACTGAAGCAAAGTTATAAAGGAAAAACTCAATTTGACGAATAGCGCACGAATTGAAAGAACATTCAGCGACATTCTGGAATAATCTCCCCATCGATCTCTGTCCGTAATTCCCCAACTCTTGACACTTTTAAACGCAGACATGAGACCTACCTATTCAACAAAAAGTAATTCCCCATCTTCGTACCAAATGTATAACCACATGTCCTAACTTCTTGTAATTTGTTCATTATCCAAAGTACATAATTCTTTCAGTTTCATTTATGTTACTGTTTGTATTTTCATTGTCATTATCATGTTACTATTAATACACTGTTGGTTAAGTAAGGGCGTTTGCTTCGTCTAAACTAAGCACACTGTTCATTTCACGTTTCTTGTTGATGTTCACTACTTACTTAGATGAAACGTAATTTTAATTTGTTTTGTAACGAGCTAAGAAACTGTATGTGTATACCAGCTCTATACATTTTCGATATTGTTATTATAATTATTATTTTGCCGATTTTGGCAAATGTTATGATTCTCAATAATATGTTGTAATTGTGAAATTACTTTGACGCAATATTGTAGATGTAAATATGAACACTTATCCTCTATGGACATGATAAATGAAATGAAATAAAATGAAATAATTACACTAATTGTAGAAAAAAATGACAAAAATGTGAAGAATTGAATTTAAAAAGTCTGTGAATATTCCGAGAATAATATATTCGTGAGATCACATCCCTTCATTGGAGCCTACCCTATTTGGTCATAATTCTTGGCAAACTCTACTATCCAGCCTGCAGAGGCTACTCTATATGCAATTTTTTTTTATCGAAGGATACAAATGTGTTTAACTACCTGCTAAATCCCCATTCGTGTATTGACCTATTCATCGCTTTTGTCAACATTCGAAACCCAGGCGACGATTCCACTTTACACATCTCACTGCCCCCCAAATAAAAGCTTTGAACTTTCTTCCTATTGCTTCACATCATTATATTATCATATTAAATAATCATTGTGACTATCAACTTTGCTATTATCTACTAGCTTAAATTACTAGTGCTAAGTAATTGAAAAGCTGATAAAGCATATTTGGTCATCATTGCGCGACATCACACATTTTTCAAAATAATTTTCGTTGACTGGATTCTTAGATACAGATGTAACATGCTGTAAAAAAAAAAAAAAGGTAATCAAAATTGAGTTTCGGAATTTTAATTTAACCCGAAAACATCCAGGACTGAAACGTAATTTAGTATTCTGATTAAAATGACTAGGTAACAAATGTTAGTTATTATATTCCTTGTACTTTACTAACCCTCTTACATGCAAACAATCTAATTAAATTGTAATATTTTAGTTGAGAGAATTAAGGAAGCGAACAGATCATTTTTCCCCAATTTTTATCGTTAATAACTTTCAGATTATCTTTATTTGTACATCTAGCATTGAAGTCACTACTTTAGCACCGTTTCCTCTCATCTGAACAATGTTACAAAGTCCCTTTAAGTCACTTTTTTTATATTTGGAAAACAGTTTCCTATCCTTAAAGGTATAGACCAGTTCTGGTCATGCGATTGCATTGTGAAAGAAACGTTGTGGAATTGATCAGAAAAGGTTGATCATCTAGCACATAAAGTATTGGTATGTACTGCAAGGTTCTGGAATCATCATAATGATAAGAAATTTAGCCCAGTCTTGGTAAAGTTACAAGTACTGTACACAGAAAGATGTATATGGGACTACAGGATGTCTATCCAGTCCGGATATATATAATAATTTACCAAATATATCAATTAGTAGGCGGTTTCCCGGCAAAATTTGTATCATCACGTATTAGTAAAAACATATTCTTTCACATGATTGGTAATAAGAGCTTCCATTTTATTTTTTGAGAGGAGGGCGTTTCCAAAACTGATCTATACCTTCAAAAGGAACTAGAGGTGAAAATGAGCGCTGTTTTAAGTTGCTCGCTTCCTCTTCTACAAATGTGCTTGAATAGCAATAGACGTTTGCATGGTTTTCACAGTTCATCCTCACGAACGAGGTCAAATGCAGTGAATACATGATTGATCTTGATACATATCGAATAGACAAAACGAATTCCGAATGCGATGTTAACAAAGGTGTTTTTTGTACGAGCATCTGTAATGACGTCTAGACTGTGGTTGTCTCTGTGTGCGTCATAAACACGAGTGAGTTGTGCATTTGTGTGTTGGAGGAGAGGTGGGTTGGCCCGTTTCATATATTAAAGGAAAGGATTACAAAAGCTAAGAGGGTGAAATCTTCAAGTGTATGACGGCGAAAGGGTGCGCGTGCGTTTGCGTGAGTGCGTGTGTTTGTATGTGTTTGCTGCATTGATAACATTGTTATTCAAACGAAATGTATAAAGCCTAGGTGTAGGAAACTAGACATATGAGGAAATACATGCTTAGAAATGCAGGGTAAAATACAATTTGATCAAAAGGAGCACAATCCAAATTTATCGTAAGAGTAACTCATTGAGTAAGAAGATGACCACTAAAATATACAAAAATATTCAATGAAATGAATCACCTCTTAAAGTCAAAGCAAGAAACCAGTTTTCAATTTTAAAGATTAAGGTTAATACATATTGATATACAAATTATATGTTAAGGAAATATGACGGAATTTTTCAATGCATAGTTTCTTTAATATCCAATGATTCGATTTTTTATATGTTTCAGATAATAAATTCGCAAGATATTGAGAAATATGAAAATATTGAGAAAGGTAAGATGATGGTGACCGTGCTCATATTGAGTCAGTGTTATATAATATGGCAACGAGGGAATTGATGTTGCTTTTAATAGAAGTTGCTCTAATTGTTTATATTTCTCAAAATCCTACAAAGTAATATCTAAATCATGTCAGAGATCGAACCATTTGATTTTTAAAGTAACTCTACGTGAAAGAATTCACACAAAATCTGCTGGTAACACGGCGCTTCCAACGGGATGCGAGGTTCAAACTACCCGCAACTGAAGCGGCGAAGTTGCTGATGATGTGATGTTAAACTGTAAAAAATCAATGTAGAAACGGTCAAATCAGCAGCACAATGAAATTAAATCGACAACAATATCCAAAATTCTAAAAACATCATATGTATAGTAGCTGTGCTCCGTATTTCATAATTATCCACGAATTACAGATATATATTTCTGTTAAACGGAGAGTTTTGGAGAAAGTACCCACATTTGAGGGGACATAGTTTGACAATTAGCCCATAAGACATTCAAACACAAATGAACAGTTTGAAGAGTGAATGATAGACAATAAAAATAAGTTCTTGAGAGTACTAACTTAATAGGATTACAAAATTAACATGGCATCCAAAATGAAACCATAATGAATCAATTATGTTGCAAACACAGTCATTTTGAATCCACTGTTTAAAGAAATATGATGACTACTGACGACTCGGAACCTTTTGAAAAATTGTCTATAAATATGGTTTAGATTATATTCAAATTCCTTCAAAGGTCATTGCTTTTCTGATAAAAAAAGGTAAAAGCGCTCTAAAATTGATACTTTGATCTTGAGCTTTATGGAAATTTGTTTCCTTTTAAAGGTCTGTCTTCTACTAAGCAACGGTAACATATAGTTATTGAGATGAAAAAAAGAATACAGCATAAGTAGGTGCTATATTGAAGCATAGCATTATTTTGATAGGAAGTATGATGTCAAATGATGCTGTTCATCATATGTTTTTTTCACGATTTGTTTTCGTAATTACCGTTGCTATTGTGATACTATCCCTTACAACCGATAAATAATGTGTTCTCAGAAACCAAATTTAGCTATAGTTCAAATATTACATAAACAAAGACCTGATTCCAGGTGACATACATGATTTGAGTACTGAAACATGTACATAGTGCATGGTGTGGTTCAGAACTGTCACCCTACCCCTCCCTCTTTTGAAATGCTCCCCTATTGAAATCAATGCAAATTTGGGATAGGGGGGGGGGCAATATGTGGTGTAGGGAATGGTAAGTTTAAAAAAGGATGTAGACTATCGGTTCAGTGATACCTAAAATAATACCTGGATCCAGGTGATAGTCATGATTTACTGTTTGAATCATGAAGATGATGGGTGTTGGAGTTAATGATTCGCACCCTTTCCCCTTCTGTGACCCCCATCTCTCTCTCTCTCTCTGTCTATATATATATATATATCTTCTAGAACAAAAGATGCTAAAAACAATATTCATGAAGTACATTGCAATCGATTTTTACTTCCAAAAAATCTTCTCAATACATTTGAAATGTAATGGTCAAAATTGCATGGGAACACGTTTGGCAATAATTTTACCTTTTCTTCCATATGTGTCAAAATTAACTAAAATATTAGCTTCGCATAAGAAATTAGTTAACCAGCCATGTGTAAGATAATACAAGATCTGGATTTAAACGGTAGACTTGTATCACTCTGTAAAACCTAGATACGTATAGTCTGGAATAATAACGTGCACTCCCACCCTACTCAAAGTCAGAAGATGCAGTTGGGGGGGGGGGGGGGTCGAGCTCCCCTGATTATTGTTAACGTTCCGATATTTGGGCAAGACAATATATATATACAAAATACCACAACGAGGCGTACTGTCTTAAAGTTAAAAACTTGGAATAACATCATAATGGGGAAAAGGAGAATTGTCAAATTATTTAAAAATCTAAAAGGGAACATACCTGTCAATGCCCTACCCGGCTTGTGTCTCTCGGATATTGCTTTCCTCAAGAAACCGATGTACATCATCAGTAACACATGAATGAGTCCAGTACAGCGTCTTTATAAAGAGTTAAGATTAATCCAGTTTGATCGAAAGTCCTCCAATCAATCGCAAACCTACAGATAAATATCTCTTTGGTACACATTGGCATCTTTTTACGTGCAGGGCGCAAGTGCATTTGAAGAGAGCACAACAATGGGGCACAAAACGTAAAAGGAGAGAAAGAATACGTGAAGAAGAGGAATAAAACCTTTGATTATTATGATTAAATAAGCCCCAATACGCAAATTAAGATGCATTAGAAATATAAAAAAAATTCTAAAGGCCGGTCGCGACTCGCACAATGATTTTTCAAAGTTTCGTTTCGACCCAATAGAGATATACACTGTTGGTCATAATGGTGGAATAATTATTTTTACCCCAATTTATTGAATGATTTTGACAATGATTTATTCCTAATAGATCTAGATAATAGCATACATTCTCAGATTTTATTGAATGACAATTGGGGTGTGTTTGTTTTGCGTGACTGCTAAAGCATGTGTGTGCTATTATGCTAATCAACTAGGGAACCTACGTCCTTCAGTCATAACTGACAGTAATGGCGATTAATGCCTCATAAAAGGGCACTAATATATCACATCGACACAGTTTTGATCCTGGGGGCTCACAGTAACGAGGCCATTGCTTAGCCAATGAATCATGAATGTACGCAAAACAAACACTCCCGAATTGTCATTCAATAAAATCTGAGAATGTAAACTATTATCTATATCTATTAGGAATAAATAATTGTCAAAATCATTCAATAAATTGGGGTACAAAATAATTATTCCACCATTATGACCAACAGTGTAGTTTATAACAACAAATAGTCTTTAAATGGTTCCAAATATGACATCAAATTACTATTCTCATTTCTTTGCTACCTTTTATAATATCTGAATTTCTAAAATTGGATTCAAATGATTATCTCCACAGCTTTGGTTAATTTTGTTTACCATTTGAAGATGAATGAAGAGAAAAAAACAATTTATCAATGATCAAAATGTGAAACCCCCTCGCTTTTAGATAAATTTGGGCAGTTAGGAGTGGGGGGGGGGGGTCGCAGTTTCATTGATTGTTCTCGGCGCCATACTCCATATATAAGTCACTGACCACTGCTCAATCCAATGACATTGAACGTGTGCAGAAAGGGGTCTGTCGAGTCATCCTTGGTGGGTATGACTCCTACCGCGGTGCTTTGGATCACCTCCGTCTTGATCCCCTCCACCCACGACGAGAAGGTATTCTCCTCTCTTTTGCACGTGACATTCTCACGTCAGCTCGCCATCGTGACTTTCTTCACTAAATAAGTCCAAACTAAATTCCATCTCTGCTGAGCTTCCTCGCTATTAACTCATTTGATATCTTTAAAAAGACATTTTTGATGGATATCTTGCACCTTTGCCACTTTTTCCATATTTGCCCCTGATTATTACAAAATCTTAACTTGTTTTAACTCTGTCCACCTTATGGATCAAAATTTCATGTTATTTTCACTAAAGACTTTAATTGATTTCTTGTCCCCCAAGAAATAAATAAATCAATCATGATAAAGTAAGACGAATCTTATAGAAATCAACTTTTGGCAAACGTTATAGAAAGAGGGGAAGGGAGCAAGAAGGGTATGTTATTAGAAGACATGCTTCCTTTCAACCATTTAGGCATAACTGATTAAAGACTCGTTGTTCCAAAATGTAGCGTACATGGCCAATTCTCTCTTACTTTTAACTAGGGGCGAGTAAATTGACATGTCACAGGGAAAGGGGGCATGCAAGTTATGATCCCCTTTACACTGTAAATCCTGTCTATTACTTTAATCTCAGTTTCATATTATTTAAGAGATTTCCTGATAAGCGATTTCTTTTACATGAATGTAGATTTGATCTTGATTGGAGATTCGTTTTATATCTGGATTTAAGCCAGAAAAAAGGGGTGCGCTGGTAATGACAGACTATTCCCTGTGTCATTAGATTCTAAATGAATTGTAAGTTATTTGTGATCTGTTTTGTCAATTTAATGTACATGTACCTTTGTAATCAATGATACATGTAAGGAACTAGATGTGAACATAAGCGCTGTGTTTAAGTTGCCCTCTCTCTCTTCTCCAAATGTGTTTGAATAGCAAAAGTCGTTTGCATGGTTTTTACAGCTCATTCTTATGAACGAGGTGAAATGCAGTGAATAAAAGAGGAACTATGAAACGTCGACGGTGATTGATCTTGATACATGACTCATTGATAACATGAGTTCAAAGATCGAAAATGCTCACATAGGTGGTTTTGAATGAGCCAGGGGCGGATCCATCCAGCGGCAGGAGGGGCATGGGCGATTCGTGAGAAAATATTGAGCGGCAAATCAGCCAGCCAGTGAATAAGGGGGGGGGGGGGGGGGGGGGGGGGGTGGTGGTAAGAAACACTTTTTTGTTTCTTTTGCCAGGTTAAGGGGGGGGGGGTATATTTTTAAAGGTAAAATTAACGTTACCATCTTATTCTCTAACTTTTTTGTGTGTCAGGGCACCCCACCCCCTTTGGATCCGCGCCTGGTATGAGCATCTGTATTGACATTGAGCCTGTGATTGTCCCTATGAGCTTCATAAACACGAGTGAATCGTGCATTTGTGTGTTAGAGGAGATGTGGATTGGCCCGTTTCATATAAGGAAAGGATTACAAAAAGCTAAGAGGTTGAAATCTGTAATCGCGTGGCGGCGAAAGGGTGTGCGTGGGTGTACGTTTGTTTGTGTGCGTGTGCTTGTGTGTGGGGCTAAGACCCCCTCCTTTAACCCCACCTATAGTTCGGGGTTAAGCAAAATTTTGCCGGTGTGAAAACAAAGTGGAATAAGCTTAACCCCGGACTATCGTTGGAGCTAAGACCCCTTCCCCCCCCCCCCCCTTTAACCCCGCATATAGTACGGGGTTAAACAAAATTTTGCCAGTGTGAGAGCAGTAATAGAAGTGTACTATTCTACAAATCTAGTATATATACAGTCAGCAGTTTCGACGAAGAGCCTTGTAATTGTATCTGCCATGAATGATTGCCTACATTATGTGTGCGAACTTCATGACAAGCTTCGATATGATTATGTTCACACGGAACCGTCGTAGTTTTTAACTTCTAAGGCTCTAAAACACTGAAATGTAAAACGACGAACTAATACAAAAGAAACGTGCGACCAAAACAACAAGTTTTCGGAGTTTTAAACTTCGAGCTGAGCAAGCAATCTTTGTAAGGATAAGATAGTGAAACCTTGAAGTTAATTTCGTCCTCATGGCACCCCCCCCCCCCCCCTCCACACTCCGGGGTCGGAGGGACCGTATGCGTGTTCCCAAAATGTCCGGTAACGCACCAAAGTCCGGCTCATAGTACACACAAAATGCGGCCCGTATTGACTTTACACACCGGACTTAAGGGGTGTTTTCAAAAAGAGGGAACATGCATAAGCGTACCTTAAACAACACTGAGTGTGGGGGGGGGGAGGGGGCATGGCACGCAATTGAGGACCCACGACTGCCCGTATCTATCGTGTTAATCTAAAGTCGAATTGCACATTTCTCTACTGTTAGTTTGTTTAAACTGGTCAACCATGCCTTGTGCATGTCATTGATTTTATAATCATTTTATTTGCTTGTTTGGAAATGAATATAAGTTTAATGTTTTGAAATGAAATCATAAGATCGACCGTGTTTAAAAATTTCGAATAAACTTAAAGCTTGACAATAACGTGAGCCTTTGCTTGGTCCTTAGAGATAAACCTGAGTCCTGGCATATATATATACACACAATTCTCACACAATCCAACGAACCTTACACTGAATGTTCAAGATTCCAAATAAATGACATGTGCCAAACAATTTTGGTAGAAAATGTATAGTGGCTGAGTAACGAGCATAGAAAGATAAGGAAATCAGAATATATAAAGTAGACCCGACGCCATGTGCTTAACACAAGTCACTGTGCACAAATTGAAGTTGTGGTTTTTATCGAGGATGATGCCCAGTGTGCGTTTTTTTTCAGAATATTTTTACTGCAAAATAAACAATCCAGAATAAATCGTAGCCATTTCACTCAAAATACGATTCCCATAATGGAGCTCAGGATTAGCTTTAACTACCAAAACAAAGAAGTTTAAAACCATGAGCGAAATTTTAATTTTACGGACTCTCGTGTGAACCTAGTTGTCACATGGATTTTCTTTTATTGGCTGCTGACAATAAAAACAATAATAATACACAACATTTATTAGACGCCTGATACGGGTGTTTCTTAGCGCACCATTGTCTGACTAAAAATTACCAACAAAACTTATAATAAAACACAAATTATAAATCTGTTCTTTATTCAGTAAATCATGCCAACATAATAATAACAATACAAATAAAAATGGGATCAAGCATACATAAGGTCTGACATAAATATTAAATATTAAATTTTATATATTTAGGGTTGGAAATTGAAGAACATCTTACTTGGGATATTCATGTTAAAAGACTTACCAGATTGATTTCTATGAAACTGTTCTCATTACGTAATATGTCCCAATATTTAGATGTCAAATCCTTAAAGCTCATGTATAATACAATTATTTTACCATGTATTGACTATTCATGCACAGTCTGGGGAAATTGCTCAAGGGCAAAATAAAGAGTTACTCTTAAGGTTACAAAAGAGAGCAGCACGTATACTGTCGCTCATAACGGTGGAATATTTTTTGTGTTATCCCAATTTATAGAATTTTTTTAAAAATAGTTTAAAAATACTAGATCTAGATAATAGTATACATTCTCAGATTTTATTGAATAATAATTTGCCAATGTGTGTTTTGCGTGACTGCTAAAGCATGTATATGCTACTATGTTTATCAACTAGGGGACCTATGCCCTTAAGTCATAAATTACAGTAATGAGGATTAATGCCCCACAAAAGGGCACTAATATAGCACATCGACACGGTGTTGATCCTGGGGCCTTACAGTTACGAGGCCATTGCTTTGTCACTGAACCATGACTGTACGCAGCGGGGGCTAGGGTAGGGGGCAGTGTCCATCAATAAAAATAAAACAGGAAATGCAATACATTTTCAATAATTTATTGCATTCTACCCCGGTCCCCAACATAACAAAAAATCTTCTGTGTGCCCATGCCTTGAGCCATAATGCATGGCCGTCCAGAGGATTTTTTTAGAAAGAAAGAGGGAAAAGACCCCAAAGAAAGAAGAAAATAGAGAGGAGAGCATAATTATATTCCACATACAAATGTACCATAGTTAGTTTATCATTTACATCATTAAAGGAGACTGTCTTTTTAAGATACTATGTACCTTTTGCAGCCAACATCAAATTCTGTAGAACTTTCCAGGAATTATGAATATGTCATGCATGTCCTATCTGTGAAATTTAAACGTTAGCAGTGTCCTATTATTCAAATTATGCAGGGAAACCCGTTTACTTGCTAGACTTCACTGTCAGACACTATTGAGTGACTGACTGGCTTTTTTTTCTTTTTTGGTTACTACATACAATAAGCTGTAAAGTGCACAAGAGCATTTGTCTACGTCAATAACCCACTTCTTGTAAAGGCCCAAACTTAACTGATTGAATCTTTGTGCAGCATAAAACGTACGACCATTCGGTACAATGGTCTGAAAAATCAGACTATGACTTACTGGCTCTAGTATAGCTCCTAAGTCGATTCGAACACTAATAGTCGTTATTTTCCCACTTAAAGACATTTTATGCCCCCCTTTTTTAGGTAGGGAAGTTTTAAATTAGTATTATCTTTCAAATGCCGTTCGAATGTAACCTTTTCATTTTTTTGGCCTGCAAATGGGACATAGCACCTTTAAAGCGTCTAAATGGCTAATTTGTCTCAGTTATTTCAATCCTGTATATTTATCTTTCTAAGGCAGAATACATATTTGTCTAATCACGATTTTCCTACGAGAGGATGGGAGCTTTTTTCATACTCCTACCACCCCCTTTTACCATAGGCTTATACAATAATTAAAAATGAGGAAGGACATGTAAAATACTGCAAGCAGGGGCGTCCAGCCAGAAAATTGCAGTAAAAAGGAAGACCCCCCCCCCCCCCCACGCAAAAAAAAAAAAAAAAAAAAATCGTCATGTAGTGAATAACGAGTTAAGGCTAGAACATCTTCCTTTTATGTTGCTACGCCCCCTCGCAGAATATACATTACAATGGATATAGAGAAGATATGTAAAACTTCTAAATAACATAAAACTGAGAGGGTTTGTTCCCCGAAGTTAGAAGGGGACAAAATAAAATGATTTAGTGCTGCTAACCCTCATACGAGAGAAGAGAATTGGTAAATATAAAACTCAGAAATTGATTTGCCTGTATGATAAAATATTGTCTTACCCGTAGAGTCTCAAATTACTGCGACTTCGCGAAATAGGATATACGTATACAATTTATCGAAAGGCGACGCTATGAATGCAACGCAATACAACATAGTGGCAAAATAGTTTCGAAATAGTGTTTGATCGATCCCACGATCGAAAATTCATAACTTCAACAAAGGCTTTAAGCGGAATTTGCTCAACCTTTTCACGCTGCACCAGAAACAGAGTGACACGTCTTTGCTATCCCTATGTCAACACGTCGATCTCTGCTCGAATCTTTCTATTTCTAGTGACATCAGAACGGACTTCTCCTTTAAAGGTACTATGTCCCATTTGCAGGCCAAACAAATTAAAAGGTTAAATTCCAATGGCATTTGAAAGATAATACTTATTTAGAACTTCCCTAAAAAAGGTTGGGCTTGAAAATGTCTTCAAGTGGGAAAATAACGACTATTAGTTGTCAAATTGACTTAGGAGCTATAGAGCCAATAAGTAATAGTCTTGATTTTCAGACCATTGTACCGAATGGTCGTACGTTTTATGCTAATCAGTTTAATTTTGGTCATCACAAGAAGTGGTTATTGATGTAGACAAATGCTTATGTACCCTTTACAGCTCATTTTATGTATGTTATTACCACAAAAGAAAACAAATCCAGTCAGTCACTCAATAGTGTCTGACAGTAAAGTCTAGGAAGTTAACGGGTTCCCTTGCATAATTTGAATATAAGGACACTGCTAACGTTTACATTTGACAGATAGAACATACATGACATATTTATAATTCCTGCAAAGTTCTACAGAATTTGAGGTTGGCTGCAAAAGGGACATAGTACCTTTAAGTTCGAGATTCTTCTTCAATATGAAATGAATATTTGCTGCTGTTTTTCTTATTTAATATATTTCCCTACATGCTGATGAGTTTAATTTACTTTTTTAAAAGCATATCTTGACCTATATTATCAAGCTGGATTCAAACCCATTCTATCATTTGCCCCACGCCTACGGAATAAACTCTGGATTTTATTCTGCACTGCTTCAAAGAAACATCTGAAATCATACCTCTACAATTTATCTGTTTATTTTATTGATTGACTAAGGAATAGCGCCTTGAATCCCCTGAAAAATGTGCTTTACAAATCCACGTACTATCATAATTGTTTTTTCATTTTAGTTATAATTATTATTATCATTAATATATATATTACAAATATTTGTGTCGTATTACATCATCATTTTTCTTAAAATTTTAATCCCAGTGGCGTGAACGGAATGAAAATGAAGAAGTGTTGCGGGAAAAATCACTCAGTTTTCAACCTTCTCCTCATTCTTTGGATGACATCCCTCATCCACATTGCAGTCGGGGGTAAGTAACATTGAATAAAAGTATACCGGTTAAGAATATATCTGTTTATCAATGTTCATAGGCCCACATTTTGGGGGTAAATTAAGATGTTTTTTTTTCACTGTATACTAAGAATTCCAAGAACACATAAATTGATCATGCACAATTAAATGATTCTGTATTGGAATAAAACAGGCGCAGTTTTAAGATTTTTTAGGAGAAAGGGCTTGCATTTCTTAAAGCAGAATATGTTCTTTTTACTTTTTTGTTCATTATCCTGTGATTGGTCGTGTAGGTATAGGGTATAGTCACAAGATTTACAATGCATATGCATGTACTCGTAGACTTAGATCGACAATTGATACTTGAATATTATATTATTAGTTTCGGTTCCGAGCGCGTGAGAGTATGCCTTTGAATCAACATTAGTCAATATTAATATTATATATTTATTTTTGTAAAAGATTTTTGTTTGTTTGAAATAAAAGAAACAAACCCCCAAACGTTATTATGAAAAAAGGTGGGTG
Source organism: Strongylocentrotus purpuratus (assembly GCF_000002235.5). Classification (NCBI taxonomy): domain Eukaryota; kingdom Metazoa; phylum Echinodermata; class Echinoidea; order Camarodonta; family Strongylocentrotidae; genus Strongylocentrotus; species Strongylocentrotus purpuratus. Next base: position 314,741 of record NW_022145574.1, on the reverse strand, counting down.
AAATAATGATAACAAGTGAGTAAATAATGACCTTCATCGTTCACTTTATGGTTTTAGATTTCTTTTATTGTTCGGGATCGAACATGAACGTGTCAATGACGTTGGTTTGCAATGGATATTACGACTGTGACAATTATGAGGATGAATCATCGTGTAGTAAGTATTGGAATACATTCTTAGATTTAATCTTGACATTATTTGTTACTACATCACAGTGTTCTGACGCATTATGTTCATCTTACTACTACCAAATACATGATATGGAATACAACTCATGCAAATTTTTGAAGAAATCCCAATTAGCATATCCCCTAGTTAGTTACACCAGGGGTCTGTTTCATCAATCTTGTTATTAATAACTAACTCTAAAATTCTATGAAAAATTTGCTCTCAGCCAATCAAATGTAACGATTTTAGTAACCTCTAAAAGTTATTGTAACTTATTTTGGATAAAGGTTGCATTAAACAGGTCCAAGATATACGAACAATATAAAATAATGTTAAAATAAGGATGCGGGAAATGGCCATATTTTTCGCATTCTCTAACATTCTTCTTCACTGTTTTAAGAAATTGTGAAATTCATTGGTGTCTTGAATTTTAGAAGTGAAACCTCTTCATCCTTTTGAAAACAGATTTGTTTTGTCTGTCTCATTGAGTTTGTTTGTATATTTTAGTCACTGGGGTTGCATATGACTTATATGCTCTCAGCCTATTAGGGGGTCCAACTTTGTTTCATCGACTTCAAGTTTTCACAACTTGATAGAAGCCAAAGAATGATCCTGAATAGTCACCCATTTCACTCATACGATTTTAACCCTCAAAGTACCATCACATTATTTGATACAAAGTGTGGCAGGCTGACTGTAGCCGTGAGGTTAATCACCCTCAACCGACTCAAGAGACCCCATGAAGTCGGGTTCAATTTTGTCAATATAAAGTCGTATATCTGCATAAGAGGACAGGCCAGTCTTTATATTTTGAAATGAAACGGGATTTTCCTATACAATTTATATCCATATGATTTAAAGGAAAATGCTATGTTTAAGGGGCGTCTGATATCAACCGATCCCTGTTCAAATCGTGGCGTTTTTCCGATTTTATATGTCCAGTATTTTTTCTACGAGCAAAATTTCGTGAAAGATACGATTATATTTACAAATCTTTGGGGAATGATCTGTCCAGTAAGTAAATAAAGGGGGGTTAATTCGTATAAATAAAATAGTTTTTTTCGGGAGAGGCACCAAGATAAGCTGTCAGTTCAAGATCATCGAAGCTTATTTACCAATCTAAAGTTTTAGAACTGATGAGAATCATCAACCGGTGACTTTTTATTATTTTTCTTTTCATTAGTCGTTTCTTGCTTGGCTTTTTTTTCCCCTTATAGATTCAGCAACATATATTGAGGAAGGCGAATCACATTTCATCTCCATACCATGGACCTACACATCACGATTGTATAAAGCAAGCATTGTACAAACAAACGCTGCGAATGGATTTCGAATTGTGTTCCGAGATTTTTTTCTCAATAATGGTGTTCAAGTCCAACTAGGGACAGGTAACGATACGTCTGACATACAGTCTGGCATCACAACTATCGATGGATACATAGACTACGGGCCTGATGATGTCTATGTAGATACCAATGAGATGTGGTTTGCTATCATAGTAGCAAATGATGACTCCAGCTTCCGAATGAACGTTGAGATCATTTCCATTGACCCATCAAGTGAGTGATGAATTAATGTTGTTTTAAGATATCGGTGAAATCTAAAGCTCTGTGTATTGAAGCAGTGATAACGGGTGTCTTTTCAGTTGTTAAATGAGAATTATCCAACACCGGTCGACTGGTGAAGATAAACCATGTTTCCGGTTTGACTAGAAATAATAGTATAAAAAGGTGAATTTTAGCATTATGAGATATTCATAAGTTATTTTTCTCTCCATCTTCTATCTTCTACCAGCCTCATTTGCCTGTTCAAGCTCTAACATGAGCATGTCATCGACTGCCCTCTGCGATGGACTTTTCAATGCGAGCAGTACGAAGATGAATTAGCGTGCAGTAAGTCAATAACAAATTAAATTTATTACTGCGTTTCTCATCAGTATTACAGGTTTTTGTCGTACGTCATGATCTTGTAGCATATGTTATTGATAACAAATTCTTAGATTCTTTTACAAATTTGCTCTCAGCCAATCCAATGCCATAATTTCAGTATCTTATTACAGTTATCATAAGTTGTTATTGATAACAAGTTTAGTGTACAGGACCAAGGTACACAAACATGGTAACGTTGGAATACAGGTGCGGAAATATGAAGACTAAAAACTCCCATTCTCTCACATGTTTTCCCACTATTTTATGAATGTCATACTAAGTAATTCCACCAGTTTATTGCAGTTTTAAGATGAAAACAGTTTTCAAGACAAACTTGTTTTATTCGTGTCATGGACTTTGCATGGATACTGTAGTCACTGTGGTTATGGATTTTGTGCTCTTGGCCTATTAGAGGGACCAATCTTGTTCCATCGACTTTTTAAAACTGTGTAGAAGCCAAGGTTTAGTCCCGAATAGTCAATCATTTTTTTCATACGATTTTGAACCTCCGAGTATACCATTAAATTCTTTAATAAAAAGTGTAGCAGGCAGAGTGTAACTGTCGGGTCAATCCTCATAAACCACCTCAACAGACCGGCATGAAGTCGTGTCCAACCCACCAGATTTTGTCGATATGACAGGCCATTGTTTGTACATGTATGAAAACGGATTTTTCCTATTAAAATTGTATCAATATGATTTGAAGGCAAAATGCTCCCATTTGTGGAAGTGGCGTCAGATTTCAACTGATACCTGTTCAATTTTTCCTGTTTATGATGATGAAACTTATCTACCGGTCTCATGTTAAAGAACCGATAAGAATCATCTACAGGATAATTTGTTCTGTCTTTTTTGTTTATTATCTATTTATTTATTTTATTGTCTTTTTCTTCCCCTTACAGATAAATCAGCAATACATCTGGAGGAAGGCGAATCACATTTCATCTCATTCCCATTGACCCAAACAAGACGATTGTATAACGCAAGCATTCTACAAACAAACGCTACGAATGGATTTCGAGTTGTGTTCCGAGATTTGTTTCTCAAGTATTATGGTGATGAAGTCCAAATAGGGAGAGGTAACGATCCGTCTGACATACAGTCTGTCATCACAACTATCCATGGAAACATACACTACGAGCCTGTTGATGTCTATGTAGATACCAATGAGATGTGGTTTGCTGTCATAGGAGCAAATGGTGTATCCAGGCTCCTAGTGGACGTTGAGATCATTTCCATTGACCTATCAAGTGAGTGATGAATTAATCGGTTGAATATATAGCTCTGTCTATTGAAGCAGTGATAACTGTTGTCTCACTTGTTATAACATTTGAATTATTCAATACCGGTCGACTGATGAAGATAATCCATGTTTTCAGTTTTACCAGATATAATAGTATAAAGTAGGTGATTTTTGACGCGCCTAATTACTAAAAGTATTCAAAGTAACCTACTGTATTCAATTGTAACATTTCAAAGCGTTATGAGCTACTCTTATGTTATTTTTTTAAAATCTCCATCACCTATCTTCTACTAGCCTCATTTGCCTGTTCAAGCTCTAACATGAGCGTGTCGCCGACTGCCCTCTGCGATGGAATTTTTCAATGCGATCAGTACGAAGATGAATTAGCGTGCAGTAAGTCAATACAAAATTATACACTGTTGGTCATAATAGTGGAATAATTATTTTTACCCAAATGTATGGATTGATTTTGACAATGATTTATTTCTAATAGATCTAGATAATAGTATACATTCTCAGATGTTATTGAATAATAATTCGTGAGCGTTTGTTTTGCGTTACTGCTAAAGCATGTGTGTGCTACCAGGCTAATCAGCTAGGGGACCTACGTCCTTAAGTCATAACGGACAGTAATGAGGATTAATGCCTCACAAAAGGGCACTAATATAGCAGATCGACACAGTTTTGATCCTGGGGCCTCACAGTAACGAGGCCAATGGCTTAGCCACTGAATCATGACTGTGGGCAGCGGTTGTTAGGATACGCGGCCGCCCCCACAAATCCCCCAAAACGAAGAAAATGCAATAAATTATGAACAATTCATTGCATTTTTCCCCGGCCCCAAACGGGAAAAATCTTCTGTAGGGCTATGCATTATGGTTCAAGGCATGGCCACACAGAGGAATTTTTCCTGTGGGGGACCGGGGAAAGTGCAATGAATTTTTGATAATTTATTGCATTTTCTTCGTTTTGGGGGTTTGGTGGGGGCAGCCGCGTACCCTAGCACCCGCTACGTACAGTCATGATTCAGTGGCTAAGCAATGGCCTCATTACTGTGAGGCCCCATGACCAAAATCGTGTCGATCAGCTATATCAGTGCCATTTTGTGAGGCATTAATCCTCATTACTGTCAATTATGACTTAAGGACGTAGATCCCCTAGCTGATTAGCATAGTGGCACACAAATGCTTTAGCAGTAACGCAATTATTATTCAATCAAATCTGAGAATGTATACTATTATCTAGATCTATTAGAAATAAATCATTGTCAAAATCATTCCATAAACAGGGGTAAAAATATTTATGCCACCATTATGACCAACAGTGTATTTAGTACTCATTTTTAAAATAAGTATTCCAGGTATTTTCATTGTACTTTATGATTTTGTAGCATATGTTATAAATAATTAATTCTTAGATTATATAACAAATTTGCTCTCAGCCAATTTTTACCCTACTGTAATAAATACAAGTTTGTTAGTTTTTTTTTTCTTTTTCGTACATTGTTTCAAATCATTCTTTTTGTGATCCTGGGTAAACCTTTGAATGTAAATATATGTATCCAGTTGCTGGTTATTTTATAAAATGTTATATTATTCAACATTCATTAATCTATTCATGTTTTGCATTTTTCAATGATATTTGTATTTCATTGATATATTGTATTTCAATGTTTGTATTTTACCATGTATGTATATACAGGACCAATATGAAAAACAGCCTTGGTTGATATTGTCATCCTGTATAAATATTTTTAAATAAATAAATAAATAAATAAATAAATAAATAAATCAATAGTTTATAACAGTAATCATAACTTATGAAACAGGGCCGAGGAACACAAACATGGTTATGTTAGAATACGGGTGCGGAAATATGAAGACTTAAAAGTCCCATTCTGTCACGTTTTTTCCCACTTTATAATGAATTTCATAATTCCATTAGTGTATTGCAGTTTTACGATGAAGACAGTTTTAAAGACAGACTAGTTTTGTCTGTCTCATTGAATTTTAATGGATAATTTAGTCACTGGGGTTATGGCTTTTGTTCTCTCGGCCTATTAGGGGATCCAATTTTGTTCCATCGACTTTTCTCAACTTTGTAGAAGCCAAAGACTAAACAGTAACCCATTTAAATCATTACGATTTCGACCCTCAAAGTACCATCAAATTTATTGATAAAAAGGGTGGCAGGCAGAGGGTAGCTGTCGGGTTAATCCCCGTAAATTGCCTCGACTGACCACATGAAGTCTTGTCCAGTACCATATATCATAAATTAGAAAACATATATATCTGCATATTAGGACAGGCCAGTCTTTATATTTTGTATTGAAAAGGGAATTTTCTTATACAAGACGTGTCCATATGATTTAAATGAAAAGAATGCTCCCATTTGATAAATGGGCATCTGATATCAACCGGTCTCTTTTCAAAATTAGTTGATTTTCGTGTTTTTAAGGTCATGTCATAATTTCTACTAGAGAAATTTCTCGCATGTGGTAGATTGGTTGAAACCGAACTGACTTTGGGCTCCGTTTTGGGGAATTCTGAAAGATAGGGTAAGGTCTATTCATTTTTGGAGAATGACCTTTCCTTTAAGTAAATTAAAGGGGGTCAAACAGTATGGAATATACAAGTTCTTTTTAGGAGAGGCTGCCAGATTAGATATCGATGCAAGATGATGAAGCTTATCTACCAATTTCTTGTTGAAGAACTGACAAGATTCATCGACAGGTGACTTTATTTTGGTTTCCCCTTACAGATTACTCAGCAACTTATCTCCAGGAAGGCAATTCACATTTCATCTCCTTAACACACATCAGCACAACACGATTCTATAATGCGATCTTGCTCAAAACAAACGCTACGAATGGATTTCGAATTGTGTTCCGAGATTTGTATCTCAAGTATTATGGTGATGAAGTCCAAATAGGGAGAGGAAACGATCCGTCTGACATACAGTCTGGCATCACAACTATCGATGAAAGAATAGACTACGAGCCTGATGATGTCTATGTAGATACCAGTGAAATGTGGTTTGCTGTCATAGGAGCAAATGGTTCCTCCGGGCTCCGAATGGTTGTTGAAATAATTTCCATTGACCTATCAAGTGAGAGTTGAACTAATTTTCTGTTAAGATATCGGTTGAATCTAAAGTTCCGTCTTTTGAAGTAGTGATAATTATATACCTCATACATAGATTGTCATTCACTGATTGGTCAAAACTATATCACATGTCAAGGAGCATTTCGATCTATCAAGTATCATTACGTCAGAGGGTTTGATAGCTACTATCAAACCCCGGGATAGGACCCCTAACCCCTCCCGCGACTTAGTTGCGCACACACATTTTTTGAGTTGCTAGGCTACCGCAATCGCGCGGTTACGCGCAGCGCGTAGGAATTCAATACTCTTGCCTTGGACTTGATATTGGATTTTTCTTATTCTGGTGAGTAATTCCTCTTGATCTAGTTTCCTGTTTTTTAATGCGAGATCTAGACCTACAGCTAGACCTAATCATGAATCAATAAAAAGGATGAGGTATATAAAACAAATATGGACTGCTCTGTAATCGGATGATGGTGGGAACTACCACTCCCTCGGTGGTGTTCACACCGGCCCTTCTATCACCCCCTCGGCTTTGCCTCGGGGGTGATAGAAGGACCGGTGTGAACACCACCTTGGAAGTGATAGTTCCACCATCATCCTCATGATCAGTCAATATTTGTATACTGGCGTCTCATAAGTTATAAAATGAGAATTATTCAACACCTGTCGACTGATGAAGATAATCCTTTTTTCAGTTTTACCAGAAATAATAGTATAAAGAGGTGAATTTTTGACGCGCCTAATAACTAAAATTATTCAAAGAAATATAGTGTATTCAATTGTAAAATTTCAAAGCATTATGAGCTACTCTTAAGCTATTTTTATCTCCATCTTCTATCTTCTACCAGCCTCTTTTGCCTGTACAAGCTCTAACATGAGCGTGTCACCGACTGCCCTTTGCGATGGAATTTACCAATGCGATCATTACGAAGATGAATCAGCATGCAGTAAGTCTATAACAAATTATATTTAGTACTCATTTTCTTATTAGTTTTACAGGTATTTAGTTTGTACTTCATGACTTTGTAGCATATGTTATTAATAACTAATTCTTAGATTATATGAACAATTTACTCTCAGCCAATCAAATCAATCGTTTATAACTGATATCATAACTTAGGACACAGGGCCGAGGAACACAGACATGGTAATGTTGCAATACGGATGCGGAAATATGAAGAATTAAAACTCGTTCACGTTCTTTTCCACTCTTTTATGAATGTCATACTTCCATTAGTGTATTTAGCAGTTTAACGATGAAGACAGTCTTGAAGAAAGACTTGTTTTGTCTGTCTCATGAAATTTTCAAGGATATTTTAGTCACTGGGGTTATGGCTTCTGTGCTCTCGGCCTATTAGGGGGTCCAATTTTGTTCCATCGACTTTTCACAACTTGGTAGAAGCCATAGACTGGTCCTAAATAGTAAACCATTTAATACCATACGATTTTGACCCCTCAAAGTACCATCAAATTCATTGATACAAATTGTGGCAGGCATAGTGTAGTTGTCGGGTTAATCCCAGTAAATTGCCTCAACAGACCACATGAAGCCTTAATATCCATGCACCAGATAACATCAATTAGAAAACATATATGTCTCCATATTAGGAGAGGCCAGTCTCTATATTTTGTAAAGAAAAGATAATTTTCCTATAGAAATTGGCCCGAATTCACAAAGGAGGTTTGTCGACAAACTTTGGTTTTCGTGCGTCATATGACGCGTATCGACGCGTTTTTACAAACCAGGTTTGTAAAAAAAACGCGTAAAAACGCGTCATATGACGTACATAAACCTCGGTTTGTCGACAAATCTCCTTTGTGAATTCGGGCCTTTGTGTATATATGATTTAAAGAAAAAACACTTCCATTTGTTAAAGTGCCGTCTGATATCAACTGATCCCTGTTCAAATTTGGTAGATTTTCGTGTTTTTAAAGTCCTGTCATAATTTCTACTAGAGAAATTTCTCGAATGTGGTAGACGGGCTGAAACCGACCTGACTTGGGAAGCTGTTTTGGAAACTGTGATAGATACGATTAGGTCTATACATTTTTTGGGGGAATTTCCTTTCCTCGAAGTAAATTAAGGGGGTCAAACCAAATGGAAAATACAAATTCTTTTCGGGAAAGGCTCCTAGATAACCTGTCAGTGCAAGATGACGAATCTTATCTACGAATTTCGTGTTGAAAAACTTTAAAAAATCATGCTCAGGTGACTTTTTTTTAATTCGTTTTTACTTCTTCTAACAGATTATTCAGCAACTTATCTCCAGGAAGGCGTATCACATTTCATCTCTTTACCATGGACCTACACAACACGATTATATAAAGCAAGCATTCTACAAACAAACGCTACGAATGGATTTCGAGTTGTGTTCCAATATATATATATCTTTATTGATGATGAAGTCCAAATAGGGACAGGGAACGATCCGTCTGACATACATTCTGTCATCACAACTATTATTGGCTATACAAACTACGCTCCTGATGACGTCTATGTAGATACCAATGAGATGTGGTTTGCTGTCATAGGAACAGATGGTTTCTCCAGCCTCCGAATGAACATTGAGATCATTTCCATTGACCTATCAAGTGAGTGATGAATTAATCGGTTGAATATATAGCTCTGTCTATTGAAGCAGTGATAACTGGTTTCTTACCAGTTATAAAATGAGAATTGTCCAACATAAATGGTTACGGCATTCTCAAAAAAAGACGATGAGATCATTTCCATTCACCTATCAAGTGAGTATGTGATTATCATCGATTGGTCTTATTTTAATATAGTTTATGTTAGATATCACTGCATTGTTCAATATATTTAATACTCTAGTCACACCAACAATAAGACTTACTCCGGACCGACTCGGAACCGAACATATAATTACATGTCATGATAATCTGAAGCTGCCAATGAAATCAGTGACATAGAGTCGGTTTGGAGTCTGATTGACAGTTCGACTGAATAGATAGATATATACTGTAGATGGTTAAATAAATGATTTTAATACAAGTAATAGAAGGGGAAAAAATCGTATCGAGATATAAAAGATACTTAAAGGTAATACAAACTGTTGGTATGCGGTCATGATTTTGGTTCAAATGAACATATTGGAAGCATCTGCGACCCTTCAATATTCAGTGATTGTTGTCGCGGTTAAAATCGAGTCTAAAGTTATGAAATTGTAAATAATAAACTCTTTATGTTGTATAGCTCCCTCTCAAGGTCAAGATATTAATTAAGCTATACAACAATGTTTCTTGACTAAAATCGACCAATTACCGATTCCCGTTTGGAAATTATATATCACAACTACATATTCTGAGATTTTCATGGTCGCAGCTACAATTGTACGGCCGTATAGGCGCTATTGGAAATTTATCAAAATTTACCGGGAGCACCGGTAAATTGTTATATTCAATTTTTCTCAAAAGCAAAAGTGTTTTAGGGGCTAAATTTTCTAGTGCTTATAATAAATCCACAGAGGCATCCAAATATATCAAAATTGTAAAGATTCACTTTCCACCCATATTTCAAAATTTCCCAAAACTTTGTATTACCTTTAAGGAGCATAATGTAAAATATGAAGTGGAATATTAAAAAATCTAGTTGTAGATAGATAGATAGTTAATTGGTTTCCACAATATCTCATTTTACAAAGAGTATAAAAACATATTGAAAATGATTATAGTATACATGTACATACAATACCAGTACACACTATTCGGAATATTGTCCATTTGTGTTGAACTTAAAGGTAATACAAAGTTTTGGTATTGGGTCATGAATTTGGTTTACATGAACATATTGGAAGCATATGCGATCCTACAATATTCACTGATCGTTGTCGCGGTTGAAATCGAATCTAAAGCTATGAAATTGTAAATAATAAACTCTTTATGTTGTATAGCTCCCTCTCAAGGTCAAGATATTAAATAAGCTATAAAACAATGTTTCTTGACTAAAATCGACCGATTAGCTATTCCCGTTTGGAAATTATATATCACAACTACATCTTCTGAAATTTTCATGATCGCAGCTACTATTGCACGACCTTAGGCGCTATTTTAAATTTATCAACATTTACCGGGAGCACCGGTAAATTGTTATATTCAATTTTTCTCGAAAGCAGAAGTGTTTAAAGAGGCTAAATTTTCTAGTGCTTATAATACATCCACAGGGGCATCTAAATATATCAAAATTGTAAAGAATCGCTATCCACCCAATTTTCAAAATTTCCAAAAACTTTGTATTACCTTTAAGAGATATAGGGTGCGTTTATTGACCAAATTTTTGGCTAGAATCAGGTTTCTCAGACGTCTTTCAGGCAAATTAAGAAGGTGATAAACGCAAAACCTTTTTTAAAGGTCTTTAGATATGGGCATATCTAAAAACGCAAAAAGGTGTATTTTGAATGCGACATACAGCCAGAATCACGTTTCCGAGAGATGATAAATGCAAAGCTGTTTTGAACCCCACATACAAATCGGACCACCCAGGTTAATTTCCGGTTCGGAGGCTAGCGCGCGCCATGTGTTGTGTACAAGCATGTGTGTGTAGTTGACCTCCGAGAAACTGTCCGCTTCCCGGGTCAAACGGCACAAAACAGCTGCGCTGTCACAAGGCCTTTATTTTGAATCGTGAAGAGACGATAAACGCGACAGCCCGAAAATCACTTTCGTATAGTGGGGTTCGATAGTGGGGTACGATAGTGGGGTACGATATGTACATATCTAGTGGCAAGACCCAATAAATGCACCCATAGTGGCGGAGCCTATGGAAAAGCAGAGCTTGTTTTGGATATGCCCCTCCAACTACAAATGACATAATTAACTAAAATGAAGTTTATACAATAATACCAATACACGCCAAAACAGGGAAGGGGAGATTACAGGGATACATAAACCGATACTCACAGTTGACTACAAAAGACAAGGGAAAGGGAAGGGAATGTATGTGCAGCTTATTGAAACAATATTACAATGTATATAGTTTGTTCTCGATATGAGTATATTATTAACATAGTTGGCATGGTAATACCGTTATTTACTCATTGTAATCACCAAACGTATACAGCTTGGAGACGAGAATTGTCAGGAATCAGGAATGACAATGTGTATTCAAATAACAACATTTCAATTTTCTTCTCAATACATGAACAAGTACAGACCTTTTAATCACAGAATCGAGAGAGTTCCAGAACTAGGGATCTGCATATATTAAAGCTTATCTGCCATAGTTTACAGGAGGGATTAGAGCGCCCTGCAAGGTCACTGGACAGATGGTTATCTCATCAACTCAGCTCTCAGTTAACATAAGAAAAAGAGGATCATGGGGGACCAATGGTCACCGATTAGGCATTGTTTGTTATATAGAGGGCGCAAGTAGCTACAAGTAGTGCAGTGGGCCTTCAAGGTGTTTTGAGAAAAGCGTGTTCTCGTTCTAGGAAGGTGATAGGAAAACGCCTGTCGGGTAGGATAGTCGTGGACTTGATTTCTTTTCTTAAAAAATAAGATAGTGCCTGGGGCAGTTTGTTGTTATTCAGCTCAAACGTGAGACAGTCTTATTGTAAATTAAAAATATCCCGAAATCTCAGTACTTTAGTATTAAAGAAATGAGGACTCGAGTGAGTACGAAAGCATGGCTTATCTAAATAGAATGAACTCTTTGAAACAGAGAAAATATCATTGAAGACAAATTAATGAAAATACGAAAAAAGGAAAAGGGTAGAAGCCAATGAATAAGTATGTTCTTAAAGAGGAAGCCAGAATTAGGAGTCATGGGGTGTTGCACGATCCAAGAAGGAATTGTTTGAGATAGATATGAATTTAAAGTGTATCACCAAAAAGAATATATTTGTTCCTAGCAAGAATGTATAAAATGTACCTCAATGTTGTTATCTTGAAACCTATCTGCTAATGTGTCGTAAGTATGAAGAAAAATAAATAACATACAATCCCAATTCGGACTTGGATTTTGTGCGGGTCTTTTTCTATCATAATTGAGATAGTATTTAAATTTGCAGTTTCTAATAAAGAAGTAATATTTGAAGCTCATACATTTGATATTGTTTAGCGACATGGAACCCCTGACAACTGGACGGTGCATATGACTTTTGGTGATTTGTTCATTAGAAATAGGACAGTATTAACTAAGTGTGTTGGAAGTTCTTTTCCAAAGTAACTATATTATGGGCAAAAGCTGTGCCATTACGTGGAAGGTGATAAGAACGGCTTTGTCTGGTTAGATAGTAGTAGATTAAAGTTATTCATGAAGAAAAATAGAAGAAACAGGATCGGAGAAAGTAAATGATTACTCAGTAAGAATCGAATATTCTAGCACAATCGGTTGATTGATAGAATACCACTACGTTTTAACTTCAGCATAAATTAAGCATTCCAAATATCTAAGACTTATCATGTTCTGCTATTGAGTTCTTGTTTGAGAGAACACTGTAGTTTTTGTATAAGTGCTTCTATAACTGTAACATTTATCAAAGATAACATTAGTGAGAAACTAACATAAAAAGCACTAAAAAGAAATTCACTTTTTTTACAATATTGAATTTTAGATTGGTTTTCATTGGAAGGGTAGGATGTTTTACTACTTTTGAAGTATGATGGAGTGACCAAAGTTCATAGAGATTTGTCGTTTAATATTAGGAAATGTGCTATTTGATCCGTATTTTCTCGTATTTTACGTTAATTGATTTAAATTATTACGAAATGTAATGCATTTAATTGGTCCTAGTTTTTCCCAGTACACCTGCTCAAACACCACCTCAAACAACACCAGGAGAAACGCCAGGTAGAACACCGGGTACAACGCAAGCTACTACACCTAGAACAACACCAGCTACAACCCCTGGAACAACACCACGTACAACACCAAATACAACCCCTGAAACAACACCAGGATCTACACCGGGAACCACACTAGGTACCACACCCGGCACAACAGCAGGTTAGTTCAAATTTCGTTTGGGGTTTAAAGCTTGACACCCTATTGCGTTCTACTACTCTCTGACACGGCGCACCATGCCTGGGAGGGAGTAAATAAAATCCGGGCCCGGCAGGGGAGCTTTATTCGAGTCTGAGCAATCGACGACACATTACTGCATCTACAATACGGAGAGAGAGAAGACCAAGCTTTGAGAAAAGAAGCCTAAGCTATATATATGCCATCGAAGAAGCCAAGACGTACGAAGCCCTCCCCCTCCCCAGTCCTGCACCACCACCAGTAGAGGGGCAAAGGCAGCCTGAAAATCCTCGCCGTTCACCACCGCCAGATGATGAGGAGCGTGCTGATGCTGCTGAGCCGGTCCCTGAATTGGAACCTGAACCTGAGGCAGAGGAGTTTCAAGAAGATGCACGTGCTAGAAGGAGCGCAAAGCGGAACTGTGTGTCTTTTCTCTTGATGGCTGGTGTTACTCTTCCCAGGATCTCGTCGAAGAGCTCTGGAGGCATCCTCAGATACTTCTGGAAGGCGTTGACATCATCGATGGGAAGCTCCCAACTGAGAAATGATGAATAGTGGCCGAACTGCTGCTGTCTTCCTAAAACCCTTTGCGCGCACTTATATGGATATTGTCCTTCTCATCCGCCTTCTTCCTGCCTGCTACACTCTAGGGCCCGTTTCATAAATCTATAACAACTGCTAGATTTCTATGACAAATTTGCTCTCAGCCATGATCTCAGTAGCTTATAATAACAGTACCTTGTAACTTGTTATTGATATCAAGTTTTATGAAACAGGGCCCAGGCCTTCCCTCTCTGCATTTGATGCTGGCCTTCTTTTTGCTGACGCCAAGACTGGATGTATGCACCCAGCAAACATGCAAATAATAAATCTTCTTCATCTTGGACATTTATGATGTTGTCTCGTCGAAATGTCAGGATATAATGATTGCTTTTGATTCGGAGGCCTTCTTTTCATACCGTTGGCACAGACGTGCTCCAAAGCTGCCCGGCGTCAACGTTTTATCAGTAGAAAGCCTTGACAGAACGTGAAAAACGTGTCGGACTTTGATCAGAACTTGAGAAACGTGAGGGACCCCATCAAAACGTGACGTTCCGAAAGGGAACGTTCTGGCATCCGTGGTAAAACGCGGGCCTAACTGTAGTGCGCCTTGGAGCCTCCGGGACCTAGCATCTCCTTTCCCCTACGGCCCCTCACGGATACCGTGGTAGACCGTGAGAAAACTTGGCAAGACCTAACAAAACTTGAATCAAGAAATAAAATTGGCCTAAACCCCACGGCGCACGTTTCTGGCAAACGGGGCTGCCGTTGCCGCCGGGAACATATTGTAAACGTAGCATTATTTTGACCCTTTTAGCATAATTTGGCTGTTTTTAGCAAAATACCCTAATCCCAAGTGTTTTATTTTAATATCACATAATCAACTTTGGCGCAAGTCAATTTTTGCACTCTCGCAAACAATGCCTCATGTTTATCCAAGCGTGAACAAATTTAACTCAAAAATGATACCATATGATTTTGGATAAAACACTTCTTCTTAAGATGTATAATAATTTACTGTTTATAGATGAATTATGAAATAATGTTTTAGGTGTAAACTTTTTTTTGACTCGCATTGTAGTTCTTTATTTAATCCAATAACATTTTGTTAAACCGCATTTTCACCAATAAATTCAAATATAATGAACAACCACGTGGATCTCTGGAATTATTCCCATGATGATTACTTCCATTTCTATCTCTTAACATTGCCCCCTGTTCTGTGTTCAGAGAACGCATGTCTCCCAACACCCTGTCTAAATGGAGGTATTTGTCAGCAAAATGAAATCGGTTACCAGTGTATTTGCCTTGATCTATTCATCGGTCCGAACTGTGAAATAAGTAAGCGGTACAGCTAAATCGAATGGGAATTTAGGAAGCCATTTTCACAATACAAAGACACATATTCTGACATGTCAAAATTATGAACGTATGTATGTAAATGTGTTTTTATGTTAATATATATTATTCACATACACATTTATAAACTCCAGCGAAATGCGTTATTTTGGTAATCATGGCATTTTCCCAATTTTCTAAAACTCTGGAAATGGAAAAGAGTTCATCATTCTGATTTTTTATAGGATTCTTTATTGAAAAAAATTAAACAGAGTCCATATTTCCGAAGGTTCATAATTCCAAATTAAAATAGAACCCGATCTCGTCTATTACAGCCCGTCTGTAGTATTACGAACCTTCGCAGCATTGAACCACATTAATTTTTTATAATTATGAACCTTGTTCCAAATTATAAACCTTGTATAATTCTCGGAATTACGAATCTTCTGAGTTGAATAAACCCTATGTAATTTAAAAAATAACGAACCTTCAGTTATGTGTAATTTTCGTTTCGGAATTATGAGCCTCTTAAAAAATGAACCATGGGAAAATAGTTATCTCGAGTTTTTCGCCCGTCACTTTCGTTGAGAGCTCGAAAGCTGTTGTCAGTGGCTGAGTCTTAACATGTTTTTCTTCTTTGAGATTAACCCTCCATAAAAGTAAACACATCATAACATTATGTCTAGATACTGGTAACCAGGAAACTGAGGATTAAAACTGCGAACATTCATTCATAAGTTCTATGCTACTACAATTTTACTAAAAACTAACTTTTGACAGGTAACGCTGATCCTTGCACCCAACGAAACCCGTGCGTCAATGGTGTATGTCGTCCCATTGGACAGGGGCAGTACGAGTGTGAATGCAAAGATCATTATGAGGGGATCCACTGTGATGAACCTACTCGTAAGTCATATGTTTGAATTTACTTGTATGCAGCTTAAAGAAATTACGTTTTGCAAATCCATGATTCACATCGTTTCGAAAGACGGGTTAATAGGAACCAACATTTGGAAAGTGTTTTGACACAATGTTTTACCCTAAGAAATGCGAATGAAACCTTTTCATTTCTGAATAAGTAAATCGAATGTCTTTTCATCATATCTGGATATGAAATAAAATATCGAAATACTTTCCTTTTCTGGGGGGAGGGGGTATAGATTCATCTGCTGTCGCTATTCACGACGTTTCTATTGTATACGTGAATGAATATCAAAGATACGGGCTAACTCGGACTCGAGGACAACTCGGCCCTGCTGTTGTCCCAGCATACCCTAACTTTAATCCTAACCTTAAACCTAATGCTAAACCCTACCCTAACCCTAACCCTTACCCTAAACGATTTCATAACAAATGCAAAAAGAAACTAGAAATGTAATTCGTCATGGGGACGATTTAGGTGGTCTGTGTTCAATACCCAATAGATATTCAATAGATTTGAATATTTACTATATAGAGAAAGGGAGAAGTTATACAGACATGTACATGTAAACACTGATGGTCATGATGATGATGAGTGATGATGATCATGATAGTAATAGTGATGATAATGATGATGATGATAATGTTGATGATACTGATAATGATGATGATCATCATCATGATACTGTTGATGATCATGATCATGATGATGTTAATCATGATCATCATCAGACCATGATGATATTGATGATCATGATCATGATCGTGACCATGATCCTGACATCTGATTGAAAAAATGAGGGGACATTTAGATAACATATAGTCTCAGCTACAACATACTCAAAAATATAAAAAAAACGAGCAAAAATAATGGCGATATTGCTCGCAAAAGACAGGAATGTAGAATACAGATTTGAGAAAAAGTCATCTTCCTTAAAGATAACACGCAAAAAGTAATGGATCAAGTGATTATAGGGTAATAATAAAGTAAATATAGGTGTTAATTACATTATTTGCGATTCTACGTGTTTTATTATTCAAAGGAGATGGTACAGTGAAAGGTCAAAAAGAAAAAGAAGTGAAGACAAAAAAATGTTGAAGACGCCCGGACTCGAAACAGTGACCTCGAGGTTGGAAGTCAAGTGCGTTACCGATATACCAAAACATTTCCCATAGCGATTAAACGTAAACGGAAAATGAAATTCTCAAATCCCACTTTGCAAGTGAAATATGAGCATGATTCCGGCATCTGATCGAGAAATAAATGGCACACTTGTGATAGCTTATTGTCTCAGCTACAACATACTCGATGCTCAGCGAAGACAAAGCTAAGACGACGGAGATATTGCTCGTGAAAGACGGGAATGTAGAATCCAGTTTTGAGAAAAAGTAATGTCCCATAGAGAATACACGCAAAATGTGAAAAATTGACATGCCTCCTTTAATCGCAAAAATACGCCATGATGCCTTTGTCAAATTGAATTATTGTGGTAACTAAATTTGAAGAGAATATTCTAAGGTAAAACATATCAAAATTTGAAAGAAAATTTATTAATATTTACAGAGATACAATCAATTTTTCAAAAATCTGCTGACTTCATAATATGCAAATTGATATTTTGAGTTCGGAAGCCATTATGATGACGTCATGAGTTAATTGAGGGTCAAATGAGACATGAAATCATATCTCCAACTCATGTTTTTTTTTCTAACCATTATATAAAAGTTGGGGTCAATGGACTATCTAAAGAGCTATTTTGATTTTTAAAATGGCATGTTTTTGATCAAATTTGCATTATATTGCCCATAGCAGCATGCGCGGATTTTGAACTTTGATGCGCGCTCACGGCCTTATGAAAGTTCAAGGGTGACTGAAATTAATGTAAATTGTCATTTACGGTAAGAGGAATCTAAATCATGTACAAAATTTGAGTTTGACCTTTTCCGCGCGCTGTGAGCGCGCGCAACGCGCGAGGGGACACGTACGGACGGAACATTTTGAAATGCTTAAAATGACCTGATTCGTACTCTCGTTTAATAGTTAAGTGATTTTGAGCATTTTTAATTTTTGACGCACGCGTACGCGCGCATCATGACCTTTATGTGACCTTTGATGACATGACTTGTTGACCCTTGACCTGAAGTACATGTGATATGAATATGAATGACCTTTGCTGATGCATCATGAAGATATGATGGATAATGTGATTTCACAAAATGGCGCCTGGATGACGTCACGATAACTTGATGACCTTGAAAATGTTCCTGTCACGTCTCATGACAATGACCTATGATTGTGTCAAAATTGAAAGAAATTAACACAACCAATCTTGAGTTATCCTAGGAACAAAAAACGGGAAGAAATAAAAATAAAGAATAACTAGAAATTTAAATTGTCATGGGGACGAATTAGGTGGTCTGTTTTCAATTGTATGATCATTGAAAAGTCAAAAAAGAAGGAAAAAAATTGTTGGAGACTCCCGGACTCGAACCAGGGATCTCGAGGTCCGAAGTCAAGTGCTTTACCGATATACTAAAACACTTCCCATAGCGATTACACGTAAACGAGAAATGGAATTCTCAAATCCCACGTTGCAAGTGAAATATGAGCATGATCCCGGCATCTGATCGAAAAATTAACTTGTGATATCCTATTGTCTCAGCTACAACATACTCAAAGCTCATTGTAAACAAAGATAAAACGAAGGAGATATTGCTCGCAAAAGACGAGAATGTAGAATCCAGTTTTGAGAAAAAGTCATGTCCTACAGAGAATACACGCAAAATGTGAAAAATTGACATGCCTCCTTTAATCGCAAAAATACGCCATGATACCATCGTCAAAATGAATTATTGTGGTAACTGCATTCGTAGAAAATATTCTAAGGTAGAACATATCAAAATTTGAAAGAAAATTGATTAATATTTACAGAGATACAATCAATTTTCCAAAAGTCATAATATGCAAATTGATATTTTGAGTTCGGAGGCCATTATGATGACGTCATGAGTTAATTGAGGGTCAAATGAGACATGAAATCATATCTCCAACTCATGTTTTTTTTCTAACCATGATATAAAAGTTGGGGTCAATGGACTTTCTAAAGAGCTATTTTGATTTTTAAAATGGCATGTTTTTGATCAAATTTGCATTATATTGCCCATAGCAGCATGCGCGGATTTTGAACTTTGATGCGCGCTCACGGCCTTATGAAAGTTCAAGGGTGACTGAAATTAATGTAAATTGTCATTTACGGTAAGAGGAATCTAAATCATGTACAAAATTTGAGTTTGACCTTTTCCGCGCGCTGTGAGCGCGCGCAACGCGCGAGGGGACACGTACGGACGGAACATTTTGAAATGCTTAAAATGACCTGATTCGTACTCTCGTTTAATAGTTAAGTGATTTTGAGCATTTTTAATTTTTGACGCACGCGTACGCGCGCATCATGACCTTTATGTGACCTTTGATGACATGACTTGTTGACCCTTGACCTGAAGTACATGTGATATGAATATGAATGACCTTTGCTGATGCATCATGAAGATATGATGGATAATGTGATTTCACAAAATGGCGCCTGGATGACGTCACGATAACTTGATGACCTTGAAAATGTTCCTGTCACGTCTCATGACAATGACCTATGATTGTGTCAAAATTGAAAGAAATTAACACAACCAATCTTGAGTTATCCTAGGAACAAAAAACGGGAAGAAATAAAAATAAAGAATAACTAGAAATTTAAATTGTCATGGGGACGAATTAGGTGGTCTGTTTTCAATTGTATGATCATTGAAAAGTCAAAAAAGAAGGAAAAAAATTGTTGGAGACTCCCGGACTCGAACCAGGGATCTCGAGGTCCGAAGTCAAGTGCTTTACCGATATACTAAAACACTTCCCATAGCGATTACACGTAAACGAGAAATGGAATTCTCAAATCCCACGTTGCAAGTGAAATATGAGCATGATCCCGGCATCTGATCGAAAAATTAACTTGTGATATCCTATTGTCTCAGCTACAACATACTCAAAGCTCATTGTAAACAAAGATAAAACGAAGGAGATATTGCTCGCAAAAGACGAGAATGTAGAATCCAGTTTTGAGAAAAAGTCATGTCCTACAGAGAATACACGCAAAATGTGAAAAATTGACATGCCTCCTTTAATCGCAAAAATACGCCATGATACCATCGTCAAAATGAATTATTGTGGTAACTGCATTCGTAGAAAATATTCTAAGGTAGAACATATCAAAATTTGAAAGAAAATTGATTAATATTTACAGAGATACAATCAATTTTCCAAAAGTCATAATATGCAAATTGATATTTTGAGTTCGGAGGCCATTATGATGACGTCATGAGTTAATTGAGGGTCAAATGAGACATGAAATCATATCTCCAACTCATGTTTTTTTTCTAACCATGATATAAAAGTTGGGGTCAATGGACTTTCTAAAGAGCTATTTTGATTTTTAAAATGGCATGTTTTTGATCAAATTTGCATTATATTGCCCATAGCAGCATGCGCGGATTTTGAACTTTGATGCGCGCTCACGGCCTTATGAAAGTTCAAGGGTGACTGAAATTAATGTAAATTGTCATTTACGGTAAGAGGAATCTAAATCATGTACAAAATTTGAGTTTGACCTTTTCCGCGCGCTGTGAGCGCGCGCAACGCGCGAGGGGACACGTACGGACGGAACATTTTGAAATGCTTAAAATGACCTGATTCGTACTCTCGTTTAATAGTTAAGTGATTTTGAGCATTTTTAATTTTTGACGCACGCGTACGCGCGCATCATGACCTTTATGTGACCTTTGATGACATGACTTGTTGACCCTTGACCTGAAGTACATGTGATATGAATATGAATGACCTTTGCTGATGCATCATGAAGATATGATGGATAATGTGATTTCACAAAATGGCGCCTGGATGACGTCACGATAACTTGATGACCTTGAAAATGTTCCTGTCACGTCTCATGACAATGACCTATGATTGTGTCAAAATTGAAAGAAATTAACACAACCAATCTTGAGTTATCCTAGGAACAAAAAACGGGAAGAAATAAAAATAAAGAATAACTAGAAATTTAAATTGTCATGGGGACGAATTAGGTGGTCTGTTTTCAATTGTATGATCATTGAAAAGTCAAAAAAGAAGGAAAAAAATTGTTGGAGACTCCCGGACTCGAACCAGGGATCTCGAGGTCCGAAGTCAAGTGCTTTACCGATATACTAAAACACTTCCCATAGCGATTACACGTAAACGAGAAATGGAATTCTCAAATCCCACGTTGCAAGTGAAATATGAGCATGATCCCGGCATCTGATCGAAAAATTAACTTGTGATATCCTATTGTCTCAGCTACAACATACTCAAAGCTCATTGTAAACAAAGATAAAACGAAGGAGATATTGCTCTCAAAAGACGAGAATGTAGAATCCAGTTTTGAGAAAAAGTCATGTCCTACAGAGAATACACGCAAAATGTGAAAAATTGACATGCCTCCTTTAATTGCAAAAATACGCCATGATACCATCGTCAAAATGAATTATTGTGGTAACTGCATTCGTAGAAAATATTCTAAGGTAGAACATATCAAAATTTGAAAGAAAATTGATTAATATTTACAGAGATACAATCAATTTTCCAAAAGTCATAATATGCAAATTGATATTTTGAGTTCGGAGGCCATTATGATGACGTCATGAGTTAATTGAGGGTCAAATGAGACATGAAATCATATCTCCAAATCATGCTTTTTCTAACCATGATATAAAAGTTGGAGTCAATGGACTATCTAAAGAGCTATTTTGATTTTTAAAATGGCATGCTTTTGATCGAATTTGCATTATATTGCCCAAAGCAGCACGCGCGGATTTTGAACTTTGACGCGCGCTCACGGCCTTATGAAAGGTCAAGGGTGACTGAAATTAATGTAAATTGTCATTTACGGTAAGAGGAATCCAAATCATGTAACAAATTTGAATTTGACCTTTTCCGCGCGCTGTGAGCGCGCGCAACGCGCGCGGGGACACGTACGGACGGACAATTTTGAAATGCTTAAAATGACCTGATTCGTACTCTCCTTTAATAGTTAGTTAGTTTTGAGCATTGTAAAATGTTGACGCACGCGTACGCGCGCGTCATGACCTTTATGTGACCTTTGATGACATGACCTGTTGACCCTTGACCTAAAGTATATGTGATATGAATATGAATGACCTTTGCTGATGCATCATGAAGATATGATGGATAATGTGATTTCACAAAATGGCGCCTGGATGACGTCACGATAACCTGATGACCTTGAAAATGTTCATGTCACGTCTCATGACAATGACCTATGATTGTGTCGAAATTGAAAGAAATTAACACAACCAATCTTGAGTTATCCTAGGAACAAAAAACGGGAAGAAATAAAAATAAAGAATAAGAAAGAAAGAAAATTCTGACGAAAACAATAGGTGATCTGTCGAAAACGACAGACCACCTAATAATAAGAAAGAAAGAAAATTCTGACAAAAACAATAGGTGATCTGTCGAAAAGGACAGACCACCTAATAATAAGAAAGAGAAGAAAATTCTGACGAAAACAATAGGTGATCTGTCGAAAACGACAGACCACCTAATAATAAATAAAGAAGAAAGAAAAGTCTGACGAAAACAATAGGTGATCTGTCGAAAACGACAGACCACCTAATGATAAGAAAGAAAGAAAATTCTGACGAAAACAATAGGTGATCTGTCGAAAACGACAGACCACCTAATAATAAATAAAGAAGAAAGAAAATTCTGACGAAAACAATAGGTGATCTGTCGTTGACAGACCACCTAACTAGAGCTGGTTTGACTGTACCTGATTCATTAATCATTTATCTATCAACTCTGATGCTACCTTGGTATTTCTAACGCCTGTCTTTTCTTTTCACTACCATCCTAGTTTCCACACCATCTTCGTCAACGAGTGTCTCTTCTCCACCCAAATCAAATTCAACTGTCGTAGGAAGCGCTGTTGGTGCTATTGTTGTGATTGTTATCGTTATAGTGCTCATCATCATCTTTTACAAGCGAAGAAGGTTAGAAAGGTACCTTGTACCTAACTTGTCCCTCTCATCAGTCCATTCTCATCGTATTTCCCCATGGCATGGGGCTTATACCGTATGGGCATGATAATACAAGCTGAAGTATTTTCTTAATGTTATAAAGTTATTTAATTACTTTCTTCATTTTTTAAATTGCTATTCAATGTAAATATTCTAAAGCAAAACGTTTTCGAAATGTAAGGGCAACCAGTTTGAAAGACTTATGATGTTACTGACATGTACTTTAGAAGTACCATTTCATACTAATTCCCACATATTAATTGTCATGTTTACAAGAGTTAATTTGTACCTATTTATTGGTACCCTAATTTAGATATTCTAAAGCATAACGCTATTATTGTTCTATCCACCTGGAACAAAGAATAAGGACATAGACAACTAGTTTTGCAATTGGCCATGGTATTTATTAGTTGTAATATAGAAACTTTCCATCGTCATTAGACTTGTGGTATAACAAATAATTCAAATTAAAATAGTGTGTTAACTTCACAATGAACAGCCGTTCTCTGGCCTGAGACACATAGCGTTCAAATAATAAAAACAAATCAACGCAGTTCTCTGGCTTGAGACACGTAGCGTTCCCTAATACAAACAAATCGACGCAGTTCTCTGGCCTGAGACACGTAGCGTTCGCATAAACACTTTATTGCCTAAAACTGAGGATAACTAAGCAAATGCCTTAATGGTCATCCTCCGCTACAAGCAAAGTGTAAACGGGGTGTAAATACTAATTGCATTAAAATGCCCCCAATTTAGATCAAAACAAATCAACGCAGTTCTCTGGCCTGAGACACGTAGCGTTCACCTAATAAAATAAAACCAAATCAACGCAGTTCTCTGGGCTGAGACACGTAGCGTTCACATAATAAAATAAAACCAAATCAACGCAGTTCTCTGGCCTGAGACACGTAGCGTTCACATAATAAAAACAAATCAACGCAGTTCTCTGGCCTGAGACACGTAGCGTTACATAATAAAAACAAATCAACGCAGTTCTCTGGCCTGAGACACGTAGCGTTCACATAATAAAATAATCCCAAATCAACGCAGTTCTCTGGCCTGAGACACGTAGCGTTCACATAAACACTTTATTGCCTACACTGAGGATAACTAAATCAAAGGCCTTAATGGTCCTCCTCAGCCTACAAACCAAGTGTAAACGGGGTGCAAACAATACTAATTGCATTAAGATTTCCCATCATTGGCTCGAAGCCTGTTCTCTTGCAAACTGGTATGTTCGACATGTGCAAATTAAAGATAATTCCGCGGTTTGGCGGTCAAAATTATAAAATTTTCTGCCTTATGACAAGTCCAGTCACGGAAGCACCCAAAGAGGTGTGAATTTACCAATTACGTATAAGTAACAACAAAACGAATTGTAGAAAGTGATTACGTATAAGTAACAACAAAATGAATTATAGAAAGTGATGTACATCATAAAATTCCATTTGAAGAAACAAATACATGAAGGCAGGAATTTGACGACATTGTCAACTAAAAACTCAAATGCGGGTGAAACCCGATCTCTCGAAAACCAGACTCTCAATAAAGGATGTTATAACCAAAATTAGACCGAATGAAAAGTTCGAGTTCTGGGAAATAAGATCGGGAAAAAGCCCCGCAAGGCCCGTGTTTGAACGCGACCAGGCATAGCCCTTGAGAGAGTGGATTGTCGTCAAATTCCCACTACTAACTGTGTAAAGATAATCGTAAACATGAAAAGTCACTGACCCCTTTTGGTGGAGTATGGGGATGGATGGTGGGGAAAATTTGTTAAGTGTGACAACTTCGAAATACCATGGACTGAATGAGGTATTATCGTCCAAATTGGGGAGAGGAAAGAGGAGGAAAGTTGAGAGCTGACCGCATGTTTACATTACGGCGACTGGTTTCTTCCCCGCCCAAGGTTTATTGCATCATCGGATTACATTCATAGCCTCCTCTCCCCCATAAATAAACTTTGTCCCAGGTAGCTGTCAATAAACTATTTTAACTTCCTCTGCGCTGGTTAAAATTAATTATTGTTCTATCCACCTGGAACAAAGAATAAGGACATAGACAACTAGTTTTGCAATTGGCCATGGTATTTATTAGTTGTAATATAGAAACTTTCCATCGTCATTAGACTTGTGGTATAACAAATAATTCAAATTAAAATAGTGTGTTAACTTCACAATGAACAGCCGTTCTCTGGCCTGAGACACATAGCGTTCAAATAATAAAAACAAATCAACGCAGTTCTCTGGCTTGAGACACGTAGCGTTCCCTAATACAAACAAATCGACGCAGTTCTCTGGCCTGAGACACGTAGCGTTCGCATAAACACTTTATTGCCTAAAACTGAGGATAACTAAGCAAATGCCTTAATGGTCATCCTCCGCTACAAGCAAAGTGTAAACGGGGTGTAAATACTAATTGCATTAAAATGCCCCCAATTTAGATCAAAACAAATCAACGCAGTTCTCTGGCCTGAGACACGTAGCGTTCACCTAATAAAATAAAACCAAATCAACGCAGTTCTCTGGGCTGAGACACGTAGCGTTCACATAATAAAATAAAACCAAATCAACGCAGTTCTCTGGCCTGAGACACGTAGCGTTCACATAATAAAAACAAATCAACGCAGTTCTCTGGCCTGAGACACGTAGCGTTACATAATAAAAACAAATCAACGCAGTTCTCTGGCCTGAGACACGTAGCGTTCACATAATAAAATAATCCCAAATCAACGCAGTTCTCTGGCCTGAGACACGTAGCGTTCACATAAACACTTTATTGCCTACACTGAGGATAACTAAATCAAAGGCCTTAATGGTCCTCCTCAGCCTACAAACCAAGTGTAAACGGGGTGCAAACAATACTAATTGCATTAAGATTTCCCATCATTGGCTCGAAGCCTGTTCTCTTGCAAACTGGTATGTTCGACATGTGCAAATTAAAGATAATTCCGCGGTTTGGCGGTCAAAATTATAAAATTTTCTGCCACACGAGACGTGGCTGCTCAGACATGGATCGCCGCCACACCGAAATCGGATGGTATGAAAAATTCTCGTCCTTTGCATAATTGCGAAAGGTACTATAAACGTAACAGACAACATTATGTACAATCATTCCTACTTCAGATCAATACAGATCCGAAATTAACTTGTACTGACGAATGTTCGAAGATCAGTAGGGAGGAATTGAACGTCTGTATTTGTTAAGTGTGACAACTTCGAAATACCATGGACTGAATGAGGTATTATCGTCCAAATTGGGGAGAGGAAAGAGGAGGAAAGTTGAGAGCTGACCGCATGTTTACATTACGGCGACTGGTTTCTTCCCCGCCCAAGGTTTATTGCATCATCGGATTACATTCATAGCCTCCTCTCCCCCATAAATAAACTTTGTCCCAGGTAGCTGTCAATAAACTATTTTAACTTCCTCTGCGCTGGTTAAAATTAATTAAAATGACCTGGCAACCCTCTTGAAAGGATTATGTTAATGACATGCATTTTAAAAGTACCATACCAATTCCCATGTGTTTTTTCTATATATCTATTTATTGAGACTTGATAATTCCTTTAATTATGCATTTCATCAATGAAATTTATCTTTGCTTTCATATCATTAACTTTCAGCAATGAATCAGCCTCTACTAAGTCTAGAGGGAAGGAGTCCGATTCGTCTCCGCAGTATGAGAACCCTGTATTTGATCAGTCACAGACAGACGTCCATACCTTCCAAGATCATACCTACCATGATCTGAATGGTGATGCTCAGGGCTACGAGATTCCTACCGGCCCTCATCCCTACAAAGATATTAATACCGATGATCAGGGCTACGATTATATTGCCGACCCTCATACCTACCTAGATTTTAATACCGTTGCTCAGGGCTACGATGATATTGCCGACCCTAATACCAACCAAGATTTAAATACCGATGCGCACGGCTACGATGATATTGCCGACCCTCATACCTACCTGGATCTGAATAGTGATGCTTAGACTCTTAATAATAATAATAATAATGTCAACTTATAAAGCGCACATATCCATTCTAAAAGACTGCTCAAGGCGCTCTTGTACAACATCAAAATAATTATACAATATTAAAACTACGACATAATTATACTATATAAAAACTACGACATAATTATACAATATTAAAACTACGACATAAACAAATGGTGCTTAAGTTTCTTCTTAAATATTTCAACTGATGATGATTGTCTTATTTCTAATGGTATAGTGTTCCATAGTTTGGGTGCAACGTCTTACCGACCCTCATACCCTGAAACTTGATCAAGGAGCTAACTACGAAAAATTGAATGACGCAATAGAGAAAGATTATGTCAACGTGCCAGGCATTTAAACAGTAGGACTATAATGAAACATTAAATACAGTCTTAATGTGCTGATTAAAATTTGAATATATGAGAAGAAAAAAGATCCAAGGCCATCACAATGATTTAGAGTTATCAAGAAAAAAAAGATTTTATAATTTTGGGAGACAAAATTTGTCTTAATTTAACACAGAATTATGTAAGTCCATGTATTAATTATTAATTCTGTGAAGATGAAACCATGATTTAAAACTGATCGTGAGATATTAAAGTTGATCTTAATGACTGGAAGAAAAACTATGCTGATGGACTTGGGCGTTTCCCATCATGTAGCATATTAGAATAACATGACAAAAAATTGTCCATAACTATCATGGCTTTCTTTTCTTTGTCCTGTGTTCCTCTGTTTTTATTTACCATATCTATTCGCGTTACTACCAAATCTGTTGATATCGTGGATCAGTTGAAATATTCCCTTTTGAAATACCATGACTTACACAGTCATGTCTAACAAATTTGGGTAAATTTGGCATATTTACACAATTTATATTTTACATTATCAGTTTCTATATTGTAAGACATTGTTGAGTATTCTTGTTTTTTAAAGTATCGATTGTAATAATAAATTCATTATTTTTTGTTTTGTTACGTTTTCTAAACTGTTTTGTACCAAAATACTTTGTTTGGCTGGGTAAGGGGTTAGGCTCGACTAGCACATGTGCTATTATCTGCCCTCTTTTACCAACCAATAGTTTCTCATCTTGTATATGTAAAATCATTGTATGACATGTCTTGCTGTTGTTGGTAAATAAATCAAATCCAATCAATAGATGCAGACCATAGGTCCCACCAATACATGAAAGTCAGGGTATGGGATTAGTTTCTTTGAATGGATATATATATTCAATTCAATTCTATTCTATTTCGTCCAATAATGACATTGAAATTCATTGTGGGATTTTACATATTGCGTTTACATCAAAATCATGTATAAAAAGACATCAAAAGCATGACATTGAAATAGGATATAATTACATTCAAAATCGGTGAGAAATTGGAAAACATATTAAATATGACATCGACACAATGCACCAAAAAGTAAAGAGGCCCCAACATTACATGTTGTATTAATAGGACATCTATATATATAACCCTAAATGTTACATTAACAGGACACCATACAACTGGTATATTACCCTGACCCTAACCCTAACACTGACACTAATTAAACTGATGACTATTATTGTTTCTTGGGAGGCCTATAAGTTTCCTCTGTCTGCAAACGTAAAGAGAGGTTATAGTAATTCTATTGTTCAAGGACATGAAAATGCATGATGCAGTTGCAAATAGAGGAAAAAGTCATGTACATACACGTATGCCATAAAGTAAGAAAGCATATTCCATTTTGTTAATTTCGTTTTGATATATCAGTAGGACAATGTACAATGTTCTATTCTACTTCTGTCTGTATTGGTTATTAGTAGTGTAATTGTCTGTTATTGGTGGTGGAAAGATTTATTACCACATTAGTGGACAAGAATGAATAAATAATCAATTGTATTATTGTTATTAATAATAGTAGTATTAGTATAAATAATTCTACTATTACGACTACTAAGTAGTGGAATTCAAGTTGATTAATATGTCAACGATAATGTGCTAGGATTTGAACGATAAAATATGAAAATAAGTTTTGAATATAGACATAGACGATGCATAATGAAATTAACGTTCATTTAAGCATTCTATTTTGCAGAGGTGGATGTTTAGTTAATAATTAGATAGTAGAATTAGAAGTTAGTTAATAGGTTTAGATAATGCAATCCAGGGCCCCGTCTTACAAAGATTTGATATTGATCCGAATCAATATCAAGACCCTAAATCAATCACAAGTCTGCAGTCTCCCATCTCTTATGTACATAGTTGTGATTGATATCAATCACAAATAAGTTGCGATTAATATCAACTCTTTGTAATACAGGGCCCAGGTCAACATGTATATATTACCATATGAGCAGGAGATGTTTAGGCACATAATGAATGTGAGTCCTGAAAAATATATAGAATGCACAATATGTAAACATCAAAGAAGTACACTGTTGGTCATAAAGGTGAAAATAATTTTTCTTACCCCAATTTATGGAGTGATTTTGAAAATGATTTATTCCTAGATAAAGATAAAAGATATACATTCTCAAATTGTATTGGATACAAGTTGCGATTGTTTGTTTTGCGTGACTGTTTTAGCATGTGTAGGCTACTATACTTATCAACTAGGGGACCTACGTCCTTAACTCATAACTGACAGTAATGAGGATTAATGCCTCACAAAAGGGCACTAATATAGCACATCGACACGGTTTTGATCCTGTGGCCTTACAGTAGCGAGGCCATTGCTTTGCCACTGAATCATGACTAGACGCAGCGGGGGCTAGGGTAGGGGGCAGGCCCCTCAAATACCAACAAATGAAAAAATAAAATGCATTCAATTATCAATAATTATTTGCATTTTCCCCCGGTCCTCAACCAGAAAAAATTATCCGTGTGGTAACCATAATGATTGGCCGTACAGAGGAATATTTGATAAAGAGTGGATGTAGTACCTTTTCAAACCGAGCTATTTATATTTTGTTATGTAAAAATGTTCTAAATACATTTTTTTTGTGTTTTATGGCATGACTTTTTGCAATGAAACGAAAGGTTGTAGAAAATTGTCTTAATGTTACTGCATTGTTTCAACATAATCTATCTGTAGTATATAAAATAAAGACCTCTCTTTGAAAGGGAGTTGTCTGAAGTTTAGCGATATTTCAGGAAGCCTAAGGAGCGAGATAGAGAATGAAGGGGAGAACGGAGAGAGGGTGTGAGAGGAGGAAGAAAGGGGAAGAGAGACAGGCATACAGACAGAGAAACACAAAGTGATAGACTGGAGAACAGAGCCGGGGGCAGGGGTTGCTGGGGCACACCCCCCCCCCCATTCTAGTACCCGTAAAGGGACTCTTTTTTAACATAGGAAAGATGTCCCCTTTTACTTCAGATAAATGTCCCTTTTTATTTCTAATAGATGCCGCATATTGCTCCGGTTAGTCTCATTTCACAACGCCCCCTATTGTCAGAGCATGGTCAGAGCCAGCAGCCTAACATGTTAGCCTATGGACGTTTTTTAAAAGCACATCCACCCCGATGTTCGTTATCACTAGCTCTTTCATTGGAGCCCTCATGTTTCATTGACTTTTGAAAGTTCACCCACCGTAATTTTTCAAAATAGGTTGCAAGCTCGTCATTGCCTATAATACACATGTGAAACAAGTCTAACTTTGGACTCAGTTTTCCAAGCGATTTGAAGATTATAGGTCGAGCACACGAAACAAAAAAAGCATGAATTATCATAGATCACTTCTGCCTATTTCATTTTGTCCATTTCATCCAACCCCCCACCGTAATTTTTCAATTTAGTAAAAGCAAACATTTTGCCGACGTAAGCAAAAACATGAATATTCATGAACGTATACAATGATGATAGTGATGGTACGATGATTTTTGTTCAATTCATTTTAGTCTTTTTTTAGTAATGACATAATATATATATATATATATATGTAATGCGAAAGGGAAATAGACAGTGATGGTTGTGTAGCTTAAAGCAAATTTCTCCATTGCTGTCCTCTTTTTTGATTTTGTGTGTGTGCAATGGTTGCAAAAGATTGTCTCCGCCGGGAATCGAACCGGGTCACTGGCTAAGAACGCCAATGCCTTAACCACTAGACCACACATGTCCCCTCCCCATCCGCCTTCCCCCAGCATATTTTCATTTGTTAATAATTGTTATTTCAATGACGAAATTATATCTGTACAATTTATATGTATCTTATCGAAGTAATCATAATCAAAAGATTGTTTTTTTTTTAAATATTTGTGGTGTATTACTCAGAGGAAAAGCCTTTCCTATCGAAACAGTTCAATGATGATGGTACGATGATTAGTTTGTTCAATTCATTTTAGTCATTTTTAGTCATGGCACAATTTATATATAAATATAATGTGAAAGGAAATTAGACAATGACGGTTGTGTAGCTTAAAGCAAAGTTCTCCATTGCTGTCCTCTTGTTTATTTGTTCTGCAAAGGTTGAACAAAATTGTCTCCGCCGGGAATCAAACCATTTCATTGTGAGAGAACGCCAATGCGTTATCAACTAGACCACATAGACGGGTCAGTGGCTTCAGCGACACCAAATTCAGTTGACTAACATATTTGGCAAATCTCGTGGAAAAAAATAAATGTACTCCTGCGTTGGTTGACGAAATAAAGACAATTGAAGAAGAAATAATTAAAAAAACCATAGGAGATACAATATATTCTGATTTGAGGCTTTAAACCTTAAATACATGCAGTTCTTAAATTTACACTGTTGTTCCATAATTATACTGTCTATACAGTTCCATGTGCTTCTTAATTTAAAGTTTCTTAGTCGAAATTGATATTACTACGTATTTTACTCAGAAAAATGTACTTTACTGTTGATTATTTGGTTATTTTTATTACCGATTTTGCATAAACTTCATTGTTCATAATGTCCTTGAAAAAACGAGACCCAAGTTTAACGTTAAATTACTCAATAATTCTGAATTATCTTTGGTTAATGTGCACATAATAGAAAAGCTTATACAAATATATATATATATATATATAACTTACCTTCATATAGCGCCCAAGATAAATTATTTATAAACCCTATACATGATTAACTTGAAAAATATTGTCAAATAAAGTGTGAAAGGTAGGTATTAAGGCTAGCCTTTAAATCATTAAAATGAAAGACGAAAATATCAAGCTTTATATGATGAGTTTTGATAATTGATATTCCCAAATCATATGACTTTCAAAACAACTATTATCGACTCGTTTTGTCTTAAATCAGTCATATGTGATCTAATGATCATATTCATTTTGTCATATGATATAAAGGAAAACGAGCTTGTCAGTAATGTATACATTAATGATACAAATAATTTAGGATTATTTAGTAATTTACGAATATAAGCTTGCGTTTCCTTTTTCAGAGACACCATGTATTGTAATGTTCAAATGTGGGCTTGCTTAATTAATTTCTTATCATGCCGATACAACGCATGAAATATTAGATTAGAACATTACTGTAACTATCACTTGTATCATCGTGCGCAACAAGAAACGTATACAATCAAGCTTAGTAATAAAGAAAACGGTGAAGGGGAAAGTTGGTATTCACATTGTTTTTATTAATCGTTTTGAATCAATATTACATATTCATATTCCCATTGCAATTTAAAAACGTATACAAACTGCAATTAATCTTGTCAAAGTTGTCCAAGCTAGCAAACAATGGATTAACAAGAGAACCCCAAATCCACGAGATCAATAGCATAATCTAAAACCAATCACAACACAAACCCCAATTCAAAATGGCGAATCACTTTATATTTTGTGTATGGAGTTCATGTCAAGGTATCTTCACAGGAATCAGGCATTTGTTTTTGATGTTTTTGCACACTTGTACAATAACAATGATTATATTTCAACTCTCCCCAGAACTAAAACTTCTCTTTAAATGACCCCCCCCCCCCCGCCCCATACAAAAAAGGCCTCTATTCATTTACAGACAGCTAAAAGCACCCACTGTCCAGAAACACCGCCGCTAAGACTTTCTAGTCAAAGAAAATTT
The DNA here is from genome assembly GCF_000002235.5 of Strongylocentrotus purpuratus. Classification (NCBI taxonomy): domain Eukaryota; kingdom Metazoa; phylum Echinodermata; class Echinoidea; order Camarodonta; family Strongylocentrotidae; genus Strongylocentrotus; species Strongylocentrotus purpuratus. Next base: position 281,368 of record NW_022145574.1, on the reverse strand, counting down.
ATAAGAAACCAATTGTATTACCTTTAGAAGTCATGTCGGGATCATGTAACATGCCATTGCAATGCTCGAACATTGAAAAGGCAATGGATAGGGCTATATAAGTTTATAAGTGGCCTTAGTAATATTTCTATCTTTAATGTTATATCTTCTTTCTTTTTTTTCCCCTTTTTTGGGGGGGTGAGTCTGTTCGGGCGTGGAAACAGTGCATGGTTGTTGTTGTTTGGTATTATCGGCCTTAAACGAAAATGAAATACACCTTTGTAATTATTGTAAAATTTTCAACAAACAGCAAAATATTTTCTTCCACACTGACTCGCATGGCTCTATTGATCGTGGCCACTGTTTCGGGGGAATTATATAAATTTCACTCGCCCAGCGGCGTGGGACACTAAATATGATGTGACTTTAGTATATTTGTTTAACGCTCAGTCGCTTTGCTCCAAAGCATTACACGTATCTTCCAGTATTAAGTTGACTCAAAATTGTGCTACAGTACACAAAGAAATAGCGAACCCAATTCTGAGCTTGGCCGAGTGCCATCATTGAATTTGTTTATTGTTAAATTTTTATTTCTAAATGCTATACATTAGGCCTATGTACAAAGCACTAAAATAAACACTCCCTAATACAGTACTGTATAAACTTTTGGGTATAATTTGCCCAACACCATTTGCAAGATTATGTCAATTACAATGGAGGGGTAGTGAGCATTATTTTTTGTTTCGTATTTGACCCCGAAAATGAGAACGTCGCTCAGTGGGGGGGGGGGAGCCTACTGTGTGATCACTTACTGAAAAAAATATATATAATTTTTGTTTTAATATTAAAAAAAAAACCAGGGGGGCAGGGTCGCCCCCCCCCCCCCCCCGTGTATCATTGTCTGGGCCCAACAACACCGGTAGTTATGTGAAAGCGATGTCTATACTGTAAAAATTTGCACTCATCCCAATTGCATTACTCAACATAAACACTAAAGTAAAATCAGCACATCTAACACTCAATTGCACACTGAAGGATAAGAAGTCAATATGAAGTCAATTCATTAGATGCGGGTGTGTGCGTGTGTGTGTGTGTATGTGTGAGAGGGTGCGTGTGTACGTGTGTTTGTATGTATAATGTACAATAATATAAAAAATAGTGATAACAATGATGATAATAATAATGATGATAATAATATAATAATAATTTTAATCATGGTAATAACACATGTTTTTGTTGACCAAGGTAAGCTTCATCAGCTTTAAAGTTGTTCTTCCTGAGGTCCTTGCAATTGGCAGGTTATTAACAGTTGGATGTTAGGTGTCAAATGTGAATTAGATTTTTTGCCAAAGGACGTTTATAGTGCTGGGCTTGGATACGAACCCTCAACCGTTCGATTGAGTCTCGTGAACGAATCACAATACCACGACACCTCCACACTAATTAAACACAAGTGCATAACTATAAACAACAAATAATGAAGAGTAAAATGATCACAAACAGAATAAATGAATGAATAGATGATGGTTGGAAATATAAAACAAAATAATACAAACAGTGTATCAATAATAAATAAAAAGTCCAGAAAAAAAATGTCACTAGGCGCATTTATACTGTCAAATACCTCATTTTGAAAAGTCGCGATGTTTCGTGCACCCGGTTACACTTGTGCTGAAACATCACCGACGGAGCTGTTCAGCGATGTTTTGGCGTGTTTCGGTTGGTAATGCGCATGTGCAGTCTTCCCGACCTTTGACCCCGGCCTGCTATAAGATTTTTAGCGCGCGCAATTTCCAGCTAGCGCTATAGCTAGCTAAATAGCGATACATCCCATGCGCATGCATGCGATATGTTTTGTTTATCTCGCGTGTAGTATTTGAGGCAAGAGTGGATAAGTTACGAAGTACGGACTACGGCTGCTGATTCAGTTTTCCCAAATTCAATCGAAATCTAGTAGTAAAAACGATATGGGAAGGTTAAGAAAATCATCGTTGTTAATTGTTAATTTCATGCTTTCACTCATTTCTCTGAAGCCCTTTTCCCCACGTTTGCAGGGACCCTTGGAAGTCTGGTGGAGGAGCTCTCCCTGCCTCCACATCGAAATCAAGAACTTCATCTCATCATCAGTTCAATGGGAATTGTTCACTTCCATATTAATTAATCTAACAAAACACTCAAATACTACTACTAGACAGATATGGCCAGACGGGAATAACGAAGATTGAATAAAGGATGAGTTAACGGAATTGGAACAAACGGAGCTGAATGAACGGATAACACGCGCGACGATGGAAATGCTATAAATATCACACGGGAAGAACGTGGTTTAAAAGAGCGCGGGTAACAATCCGGAAGTGCCGGAAGTCACGTGCCTAACATCGCGATGTTACAACTGCGAGCGGTTATACTTGCCAAACACGCCAAAACACGCCAAAACACGCCAAAAGATCACACTTCGTTTTGGAATGTTTGGGGCTTGGCATGTCTGCCGGTAAAGCGTAGTTGCCCTTGGTAACATCGCGGCCAGGCTCCGGTTTGGCATTTTTTGGCGTGTTTGGATGACAGTGTAACTGCCCCTAGTGTCTGGAATTTACATTATTGAATGTCATCCGATATTTAATTGCAAACCTATGATATGTTTGACCTCGTGCGAGGGATGTGTTTCCTCTCTCTTTTAAAAAGAATATGATTGTTTTGTTCGACGCTGAGTTGGAGGGTATTAGTTCACATTGTCTGCGGCGTATTTCCGGCGATGTTGTCGTTTTTTAACATTTTTTTTTCCAGTATTTATTTCGGTTCTTACATTTACCAAAAAGAGGGGGATGGGAGATAAAGGTTAGGAAGTGTATTTGTTTTCCGCCCTTTATATATATATATATGTCGCTCATCGCATAGAGTGGGTGTATTATTAGTAAGGTTCACATAACGGTCTGTTAGCATAAAGTTAAGCTCGAGGTTATAGACTTCGATGTAAACTTGTAGTTAGGGACCGTGTGGACGCACTTGTGGTTACAAAACGTGTTGGTAACATGACGTTACAAACCACGACATATCTTAAGGTTAGCACGAAAACTGCAGGCGGCAGTTACGAGCCATGAGGACGCACTTCGTGGTAACACCAGTTTATAGTTCAAATAAATACCGTCCTCGGTCCCATGTGAACAAACCCTTTCCGTGGTTAGTGGATCGCTGTTTTAACTTTGAGGTTTCACATAATGAAAATATTTAGCTACGATGCTACCGTGTGGACGTAGTTATTGTTAGGCTAGATGTCCTTGTTGGGTGGGTGTCCTCTTAAAACAAGCAGGAAAGGGGAAGGACGGGACGTGGTACTTACTAACTTGTTTATTTGTTTATATTTTTTTCCTATATGGCAGGATCAACTGACCTGTAAATTATGCACAAGTGCTCTGGAAAAACCACCTGCAGTTAAACCATATCCCAATATTAGTAGGGAAAATGTCGTCAGTGCAAGGGTGTCGATTTGTTTCCGTGGTTTGGGGGAGATGATAGGTGCCAAAATATTTTCGGCAATGGATCAAAGCAACCAAGAGGTAGAAGCGTGTGACAGGTTGCACCCCCTCCCTTCCAAGTTATTAACTTTTTCAAGTCACCCTCAATAAAGATAACATTTCAGAAAATATGGGAACCATGTGGATTCCACATGGGCTTGCTACCTGGATTATTTTATTTTAGGATGGCGGTAGTAAAGCGTGCGAATCACTTACAGAGCGCGCGAAGCGCGCTCCCTAGGGGGGGGGGGGTGTGCAGGGAGGTGGAAATCCCCCCTCCCGAGTGTAGCGCGGAACCTCTGACCTTTCATTAAATCATTAAAGAAAAAAGACGATTCGTTGTACCATTCTCGACTCTTTATCCTTGTCTGAATTCAGTTTCACCCCTCCCGAGTGTAGCGCGGAACCTCTGACCTTTCATTAAATCATTAAAGAAAGAAGACGATTCGTTGTACCATTCTCGACTCTTTATCCTTGTTTGAATTCAGTTTCACCCCTCCCGCGCATAGCGCGGAAGCTACGAGCTTTCATTAAATTAAAAGAAAGAAGACGATTCGTTGTACCATTCTCGACTCTTAATCCTTGTCTGAATTCAGTTCCCCCCCCCCCCCCCTTCCCGCGCGAAGTGCGGAAGCTTTGACGTTTTATTACATTATGAAAGAAGACGATTCGTTGTACAGTTCTCGAATCTTAATTCTTAATACTTTTTCTTCCTACGTCCTCTTCCTTTCTTCTTTCTCTCTCTCTCTCTCTCTCTCTCTCTTTTGGCCGGCGTTTTTTTTTTTTTTTTGGGGGGGGGGGCGACCGCCCCCACCTCCCCTGGCTACGCGCCTGTATTCTCTCTTTCTCTCATTATCTCTCTTTCCCACTCGATCTCATCTTCTTTTTTTGCACTTTTGCGTTTAACATTTAGCTCGTTGCTTTTTAACGCTGCGGCTTTACATTTGGCGCACTGCATTTCTATGATGCTGTTGATTGAATAAATTTGATAAATTGATCAATTCCCGATGAAGCCGTATGAGCGAGAACTCAATTTGTATTCTTGTCTCATATACGGTTGTCTCATTTACTTCGTTTTCTATTTGTATATGTATGTATTATGAAAATGAGATTGCAAAATGTGTATATTGATGGTCATCTTGCGAGTAATAACTATTAACTACTCTCATCGGGCTCTCATCATTAATTTGTCTCTTCATTTTGTTAAGTCTATTTTTATGGTGAATTATTGGGGGGATGATTGTACAGGCCGTCCCCCCCCCCCCACCTGAAATATTGGGGGGATATATCCCCCCACCCCCCCCCCCCCCGGGATCGACACCCATGCGTCAGTGCTTATTTATCACTTACGGCTTAACAGAGGCGTATATGTCAATATGGTGGGTGTATTTAGGATTTTGTTTGTTTGCTTATATTTTGTTTTGAATACGGCATCATCGACTGGCCAGGTCATTCATGCAATTGTGCTTCACAAAACCACCTGCAGCTTAACCATATCTCAATAGAGGTAGAAAATATATCGTAAGTGCTTTAAATATCTTTATCGCTTACAGCTTAAAGAATGCGTTCCCGTCAATATGGTGGGTGAATGTTGTACCTTTTTGTTTCTTTGTATTTGTTTTATTATATGACAGGATCGCCTGGCGTGCTAATGTATGCAAAAGTTCTTCACAAAAACCACATATTTGAAAATCGATGGAGGGTTGAGCATATTTTTTTTGTTTCGTATTTGACCCCACAAATGAGAGAACGTCGCTCAGTTGGGGGAGGGGGGGGGAGCTGAATGTGTGATCACTTACTAAAAAATATATATAATTTTTGTTTTAATATTAAAAAAAAACAGTCAGGGGGGGGGCAGGGCCCGTCGCCCCCCCCCCCCCCCCGTGTTTCCGCGCCTGGGCACAAGGAACGTTTTCCCAACAACACCGGTAATTATGAGAAAGCACTGTCTATACTGTAAAAATTTGCAGCACTCCTAATTTCATTAGTTAACATAAACACTTAAATGAAATAAGCACATATAACACTGAATTGCACACTGAAGGATAAGAAGTCAATATAACGTCAATTCATTAGATGCGGGTGTGTGTGTGTGTGTGTATGTTTGAGAGGGTGCGTGTGTACGTGTGTTTGTATATATAATGTACAATAATATACAAAATAGTGATAACAATGATGATAATAACAATGATGATAATAATGTAATAAAAATCTTAATCATGGTAATGACACATATTTGTGTTGACCAAGGTAAGCTTCATCAGCTTTAAAGTTGTTCTTCCTGAGGGCCCTGCAATTGCCAGGTTATATTAACACTTGGATGTTAAGTGTCAAATGTGAATTTCATTTGTTGCCAAAGGACGTTAGTGCTGGGCTGGGATTCGAACCCTCAACCGTTCGATTGAGTCTAGTGAAAGAACCACTATACCACGACACCTCCACACTAATTAAACACAAGTACATAACTATTAACAAATAATAATGAAGAGTAAAATGATCACAAACAGAATAAATGAATGAATAGATGAAGGTTGGAAATATAAAACAAAAGAATACAAACAGTGTATCAATAAATAAATAAAAAGTCCAGAAAAAAAAATGTCACTTTGATTGTCTGGAATTTACATTATTGAATGTCATCCGATATTTAATTGCAAACGTATGATATGTTTGACCTCGTGCGAGGGATGTGTTTCCTCTCTCTTTAAAAAAGAATGTGATTGTTTTATTCCACGTTGAGTTGGAGGGTATTAGTTCACATTGTCTGCGGCGTATTTCCGTCGGTGTTGTCGTTTTTAACGTTTTATTTTTGCAGTATTTGTTTATGTTCTTACATTTACAAAAAAGAGGGGGTGGGGAAATTATGGTTAGGAAGTGAATGTCCTTTTCCGCTTTGTTTTCCGCCCTGTATATATATGTCGCTCATTGCATTGGGTGGGTGTATTATTAGTAAGGTTCACATAACGGTCCGTTAGCACAAAGTTAAGCTCGTGGTTATAGACTTCGAAGTTAACTTGTAGTTAGGGACCGTGTGGACGCACTTGTGGTTACAAAACTTGTTGGTAACATGACGTTACAAACCACGACATATCTTAAGGTTAGCACGAAAACTGCAGGCTTCAGTTACGAGCCATGAGGACGCACTTCGTGGTAACACCAGTTTATAGTTCAAATGAATACCGTCCTCGTTGTTTCGGTCCCATGTGAACGAACCCTTTCCGTGGTTAGTGGATCGCTGTTTTTAACTTTGAGGTTTCACAAAATGAAAATATATAGCTACGATGCTACCGTGTGGACGTAGTCATTGTTAGGCTAGATGTCCTTGTTGGGTGGGTGTCCTCTTAAAACAAGCAGGAAAGGGGAAGGACGGGACGTGGTACTTACTAACTTGTTTATTTGTTTATACTTTTTGTCCTATATGGCAGGATCGACTGACCTGTAAATTATGCACAAGTGCTCTGGAAAAACCACCTGCAGTTTACATATCCCAATATTAGTAGGAAAAATGTCGTCAGTGCAAGGGTGTCGATTTGTTTCCGTGGTTGGGGGGAGATGATAGGTGCCAAAATATTTTCGGCAATGGATCAAAGCAACCAAGAGGTAGAAGCGTGTGACAGGTTGCACCCCCTTCCTTCCAAGTTATTAACTTTTTCAAGTTTTAATTTAAATTATCTTAGTATCTAAATTGATATCACTATATTTTACTTTTATAAAATATACTTTATTGTAGATTATTTTGGTAGTATTTGTTACCGATTTTGTTAAAGCATAAATGTCATTGTTCATGGTGTCATTGAAACAAGGAGCCCCTAGTTAATCGTTAAATTACTCAATTTTTGCCTACTGCTGGTTAATGTGCACATAACAAAAAAGCTAATAAACATAATTTACCTTTATAATAATAGCGCTCAAATTTAATTGTCTCTAAACCCTAGATTAACTTGAGAAATCCTTTTTTAATTAACTGCATGAAAGGTACGTGTTTAGGGTAGCTTTAAATCATTAAAATGGAAGAGGAGAATATCCGGCTTTACATGATGAGTTTCGATAATTAATATTCTCAAATCATTTGTTTTTCAAAACAACTATCATCGACTCGTTTTGTCAGTGCCACCTCAGTCTTAAATCAGTCATATGTGATTCAATGATCTATTCTTTTTATCATATGATAGAAAGGAAAATGAGCTTTGGGATTATTTAGTAATTTACGAATATATGCTAGCGTTTCTATTTTCAGAGACACACTCTGTTGTAGCTCGTTCAAATTTCGGATTGCTATACTTAATTTCTAATACTGCTTATACAAAGCATGAAAAATCAGAACATTACTGTAAATATAATTTGTATCATCGTGTGCAGCAGAAATGTATAAAAACAAGTTTAGTAATAAAATAAATGGTGAAGTGGAAAGTTGGTATTCACAATGTTTTTATTCATCATTTTGAATCAATGATTTAATGTTCTTATTTCCATTGCAATTTAAAAAACTTATACAAACTGCAATGATTTATTTCAAAGCTGTCAAAGCTAGCAAAAAATGAATGAACAAGAAAACCCCAAATCCGCGAGATCAATAGCATAATATAAAACCAATTACAACACAAACCCCAGTTTAAAATGGCGAATGACTTATTTTGTGTATGCAGTTCATATCAAGGTATATTTACAGGAAACAGGCATTCTACATGACTGACCTTGAATCATAAAGTATCTTTATTTCATCACATTTTCTGGACACGGAAAACAATAAACATAATTGGTCCTTTATTGCAGAGGAGAGGAATACCGACACATACAGGGGTGATCATTTCAGGCCTGCATACTACAGAAAGACAACGTTTTTCCTTAGCAAGGTTTTTAGTCAAATAAATTCAAGCAAGAATACCTCAACAACAGAAAAATTAAAGAGAAATGGCTTAAAGATAAATTTGACTTTGGGTCATGCGATTGCATTGTGAAAGACACGGTGTGGAAACGATCAGAAAAAGGTTGACAATGTAGCATAAAAGTATTGGTGTGTTCTGCAAGGTTCTGGAGTCATCAAAATAATAATAAATTTGGCCAAGTCTAGATAAAGTAGGAAACACTGTACTCAGAAAGATGTATGGGACTACAGTACACACACATGCGACATGCAAGTCGGGCCATGCTTTTCGGTTATTGCAATGACGAACCTTCGTCATTGCCTTGTTTTCGTTCACATTCTGCCCCATTAATATTCTCCTCCTCCTTTTCCTTGTTTTCCTTATCGTCCGAAAATCACATTCGTTTTGCACATAGTGTTTGTTATTCCTAGTTAGGTGCCTTCATCATGTCCATTTCCTTTCAAATTCCGTAGGCATCATCTCTAGCATCTCATCCAGGTCACCTACTTTTTCGTTTTCTGAAATCACTCATGCGTAAACGTCCAGGCGCCATTTTGTCCTTTTCTGGTCCATTTTAAGGCCTTTCTATCTTCCTTCCTATCTCCACTATCCTAGATCCTACAAACTTCTAACAAATTTCTCTAGATAGTCTAAGAGATGTTCTTTAATCTGCTACGTATAACCTGCCCTTCAAAATGCCATCTTCATACTCAAAATTCAAATCTGAAACCGACTCCGTCAAAAATCTCTCAAGTTCTTGAAAAATGGACCCCTAAATAATCTAAAACTGCCATAACTTTCTCATATAAATTCCGTTTTGTATTTAAATCTCACAGTATCTTTATCTCATAATTGCACATAGCCATGCCAAATTTCACGCTCCAATGGCTTTGCACAACATAAATAGCGCCCTCTAAAGTTCTGGGAATTGGCTTTCTGTCTGTGGCCGTATCTCCATAATGGCTTGGCAAACCCGTACCCTTTTTTGGATTTAGATACTTGAAGATATGCCCTTTCCAGCCATATACAAAATTATATACCCTATCACTGACCAAATTTGAGAAAATTGCCCTCCAAATAAGCCATTTTCAAGAAAATTGAGAAATAACTTCAACTTGCTCTAAAATGGCGATCGTTATACCTACATCAATGAAACTTTGCAGACATATGTATCCATATACGTGACAACTGTTTACCAAGTTTGGTAAAATTCGAATATGTCAGCGCAAAGTTATCGCCAAAAATGATGAATTTACTATGCATTACGTAATAGCGCCTTTAATGCGTGCAGTACATTGCGTGCAGATGACAATGGTGTCAAACTGACCGCAATGAAGTGCCCTTTCGAATGATACCAAGTATGGTATATGTTTACACAGAAAATTGTGAGTAAATCGCATTTGAACAAGGGTCACTATACGAATTCCGCCCGATTATAACACTTATCGGCCATGACGTCATTTTTTTCAGACTACTTTTCGCCCCCTAAACATCCTTTTTTTTCCTTGAAAATTTGCAATGACATTCCGAGATGCAATACGCAGGGCACCTCGTGGCCGGATTTTTTAAATTGGTCAAGGGGGCCATTTAAGACGCCATTTTGTCCTTTAAATCTATTTTACATCACATGTTTCGATAGGATTATCATAGAAAAAAAGAGAGTAGTTTACAATAACGACCATGAAATTCTCTTTCCAATGATACCATATACGGCCCATAAAGAGACATAAAGAGAGAGAGAAAAAACAATTTAACTCCGGTCATAATACAGATCCTCTACGTTTTCCGCCCATGCATTACACGCATTGTCTATGGGGCAAATCGGGTTCACGCTTTTGACCCCTAGAACGATCTTGATTGCAATGACGAACGTGCAACTAATCCCATTTGTTTTTGCACGCAGTGCTTGCGAGCCCTTTCTAGGTTGTTTCCCCTATCCCAATTTCTTTCAAACATCGTAGGCATAGTCACTACCATCCCATCAAGGTCACTATTGAGGCCTTTCTTTCGCCCTACCTGTCTCCAATATTACAGAAGCTAAAGACTTCGTACAAATTGCTCTGGATAGTCCGAGAGAAGCTCTTTCGTTCGACACGTAGAAACACGACGTCATTGCACGCACATCGTTGTGACACGATTGCATTTCTAGTTTTTTCTCTGATGTTTTTCAACACTTGAATAATAACAATGATTATATTTCAACTCTCCCCAGAACTAAAACTTCTCTTTAAATGACCCCGCCCCCATACAAAAAGGGCCTCTATTCATTTACAGACAGCTTAAAGCACCCACTGTCCAGAAACACCACCGCTGAGACTTTCTAGTCAGAGACAATTTATAAGAAAACAATTATATTACTTTTAGAAGTCATGTCGGGATCATGTAACATGCCATTGCAATGCTCGAACATTGAAAAGGCAATGGATAGGGCTATAGAAGTTTATAAGTGGCCTTAGTAATATTTTAATCTTTAATGTTATATCATCTTCTTCTTTTTGGGGGGCGAGTGAGTCTGTTCGGGCGTGGAAACAGTGCATGGTTGTTGTTGTTTGGTATTATCGGCCTTAAACGAAAATTAAATACATCTTTGTAATTATTGTAATATTTTCGACAAACAGCAATATATTTTCTTCCACACTGACTCGCATGGTTCTATTGATCGTGGCCACTGTTTTGGGAGAATTATATAAAATTCACTCGCCCAGCGGCGTGGGAATTTAATATATTTGTTTAACGCTCAGTCGCTTTGCTCTAGAGCATTACACGTGTCTTCCAGTATTAAGTTGACTCAAAATTGTGCTACAGTACATAAAGAAATAGCAAACCCAATTCTGAGCTTGGCCGAGTGCCATCAATTGAATTTGTTTCTTGTTCAATTTGTATTTCTAAATGCTATACGTTGGGCCTATGTACAGAGCACTAAAAATAAACACTCCCTAATACAGTACCGTATACTTGGCCCCGAAAATGAGAACGTCGCTCAGTAGGGGGAAGGGGGGGGGGGGGGCAGCCGAATGTGTGATTTTTTTTTAAATATTAATAAAACAACAGCCATGGGGGCAGGGCCCGTCGCCCCCCCCCCCCCCCCCCCCGTGTATCCGCGCCTGGGCGGAAGGAACGTTTTTCCAACAACACCGGTAATTTTGTGAAAGCAATGTCTATACTGTAAAAATTTGCAGCACTCCTAATTTCATTACTTAACATAAACACTTAAATGAAATCAGCACATATAACACTGAATTGCACACTGAAGGATAAGAATTCAATATGACGTCAATTCATTAGATGCGGGTGTGTGCGTGTGTGTGTGTGTGTGTGTGTGTGTATGTTTGAGAGGGTGAGTGTGTACGTGTGTTTGTATATATAATGTACAATAATATACAAAATAGTGATAACAATGATGATAATAACAATGATGATAATAATGTAATAATAATCTTAATCATGGTAATAACACATATTTTTGTTGACCAAGGTAAGCTTCATCAGCTTTAAAGTTGTTCTTCTAGAGGGCCCTGCAATTGCCAGGTTATATTAACACTTGGATGTTAAGTGTCAAATGTGAATTTAATTTCTTGCCAAAGGACGTTAGTGCCTGGCTGGGATTCAAACCCTCAACCGTTCGATTGAGTCTAGTGAAAGAACCACTATACCACGACACCTCCACACTAATTAAACACAACTACATAACAATAAACAACAAATAATGAAGAGTAAAATGATCACAAACAAAATAAATGAATGAATAGATGAAGGTTGGAAATATAAAACAAAAGAATACAAACAGTGTATCAATAAATAAATAAAAAGTCCAGAAAAAAAATGTCACTTTGATTGTCTGGAATTTACATTATTGAATGTCATCCGATATTTAATTGCAAACCTATGATATGTTTGACCTCGTGCGAGGGATGTGTTTCCTCTCTCTTTAAAAAAGAATGTGATTGTTTTATTCCACGTTGAGTTGGAGGGTATTAGTTCACATTGTCTGCGGCGTATTTCCGTCGGTGTTGTCGTTTTAACGTTTTATTTTTGCAGTATTTGTTTATGTTCTTACATTTACAAAAAGAGGGGGTGGGGAAATTAAGGTTAGGAAGTGAATGTCCTTTTCCGCTTTGTTTTCCGCCCTGTATATATATGTCGCTCATTGCATTGGGTGGGTGTATTATTAGTAAGGTTCACATAACGGTCCGTTAGCACAAAGTTAAGCTCGTGGTTATAGACTTCGAAGTTAACTTGTAGTTAGGGACCGTGTGGACGCACTTGTGGTTACAAAACTTGTTGGTAACATCACGTTACAAACCACGACATATCTTAAGGTTAGCACGAAAACTGCAGGCTGCAGTTACGAGCCATGAGGACGCACTTCGTGGTAACATCAGTTTATAGTTCAAATGAATACCGTCCTCATTGTTTCGGTCCCATGTGAACGAACCCTTTCCGTGGTTAGTGGATCGCTGTTTTTAACTTTGAGGTTTCACAAAATGAAAATATATAGCTACGATGCTATCGTGTGGACGTAGTTATTGTTAGGCTAGATGTCCTTGTTGGGTGGGTGTGTTCTTAAAACAAGCAGGAAAGGGGAAGGACGGGACGTGGTACTTACTAACTTGTTTATTTGTTTATACTTTATGTCCTATATGGCAGGATCGACTGACCTGTAAATTATGCACAAGTGCTCTAGAAAAACCACCTGCAGTTTACATATCCCAATATTAGTAGGAAAAATGTCGTCAGTGCAAGGGTGTCGATTTGTTTCCGTGGTTGGGGGGAGAGATAGGTGCCAAAATATTTTCGGCAATGGATCAAAGCAACCAAGAGGTAGAAGCGTGTGACAGGTTGCACCCCCTCCCTTCCAAGTTATTAACTTTTTCAAGTCACCCTCAATAAAGATAACATTTCAGAAAATATGGGAACCATGTGGATTCCACATGGGCTTGCTACCTGGATTATTTTATTTTAGGATGGCGGTAGTAAAGCTTGCGAATCACTTACAAAGCGCGCTCCCTAGGGGGGGGGGGGGTGTGCAGGGAGGTGGAAATTCCCCCCCCCCCTCCCGAGTGTAGCGCGGAACCTCTGACCTTTCATTAAATCATTAAAGAAAGAAGACGATTCGTTGTACCATTCTCGACTCTTAATCCTTGTCTGAATTCAGTTTCACTCCTCCCGCGCAAAGCGCGGAAGCTTTGACGTTTCATTAAATTATTAGAGAAAGAAGACGATGTACCGTTCTCGACCCTTAATTCTTGTTTGAATTAAGTTCCCCTTCATCCGCGCATAGCGCGGAAGCTCTGACATTTCATTAAATTATTAAAGAAAGAAGACGATTCGTTGTACCATTCTCGACTCTTAATCCTTGTCTGAATTCAGTTCCCCTCTTCCCGCGCGAAGTGCGGAAGCTTTGACGTTTCATTACATTATGAAAGAAGACGATTCCTTGTACAGTTCTCGAATTTTAATTCTTAATATTTTTTCTTCCCACGTCCTCTTCCTTTCTTCTTTCTCTATCTCTCTCTCTCTCTCTCTCTCTCTCTTTAGGCCGGCGTTTTTTTTTTGCTTTTTTTGGGGGGGCGACCGCCCCCACCTCCCCTGGCTACGCGCCTGTATCCTCTCTTTCTCTCATTATCTCTCTTTCCCACTCGATCTCAACTTCTTTTTTTTTGCACTTTTTCGTTTAACATTTAGCTCGTTGCTTTTTAACGCTGTGGCTTTACATTTGGCGCACTGCATTTCTATGATGCTGTTGATTGAATAAATTTGATAAATTGATGAATTCCCGATGAAGCCGTATGAGCGAGAACTCAATTTGTATTCTTGTCTCATATACGGTTGTCTCATTTACTTCGTTTTCTATTTGTATATGTATGTATTATGAAAATGAGATTGCAAAATGTGTATATTGATGGTCATCTTGCGAGTAATAACCATTAACTACTCTCATCGGGCTCTCATCATTAATTTATCTCTTCATTTTGTTAAGTTTATTTTTATGGTGAATTATTGGGGGGGGATGATTGTACAGGCCGTCCCCCCCCCCCACCTGAAATATTGGGGGATATATCCCTCCCCCATCCCCCCCCCCCCCCCGGGATCGACACCCATGCGTCAGTGCTTATTTATCACTTACGGCTTAACAGAGGCGTATATGTCAATATGGTGGGTGTATTTAGGATTTTGTTTGTTTGCTTATATTTTGTTTTGAATACGGCATCATCGACTGGCCAGGTCATTCATGCAATTGTGCTTCACAAAACCACCTGCAGCTTAACCATATCTCAATAGAAGTAGAAAATATATCGTAAGTGCTTTAAATCTTTATCGCTTACAGCTTAAAAAATGCGTTCCCGTCAATATGGTGGGTGAATGTTGTACCTTTTTGTTTCTTTGTATTTGTTTTATTATATGACAGGATCGCCTGGCGTGCTAATATATGCAAAAGTTCTTCACAAAAACCACATACTTGAAAATCGATGGAGGGTTGAGCATATTTTTTTGTTTCGTATTTGACCCCAAAAATGAGAGAACGTCGCTCAGTTTGGGGGGGGGGGGGAGCTGAATGTGTGATCACTTACTAAAAAATATATATAATTTTTGTTTTAATATTAAAAAAAAAACAGCCAGGGGGGGGCAGGGCCCGTCGCCCCCCCCCCCCCCCTCCCCCGTGTTTCCGCGCCTGGGCACAAGGAACGTTTTCCCAACAACACCGGTAATTATGAGAAAGCAATGTCTATACTGTAAAAATTTGCAGCACTCCTAATTTCATTACTTAACATAAACACTTAAATGAAATCAGCACATATAACACTGAATTGCACACTGAAGGATAAGAATTCAATATGACGTCAATTCATTAGATGCGGGTGTGTGCGTGTGTGTGTGTGTGTATGTTTGAGAGGGTGAGTGTGTACGTGTGTTTGTATATATAATGTACAATAATATACAAAATAGTGATAACAATGATGATAATAACAATGATGATAATAATGTAATTATAATCTTAATCATGGTAATAACACATATTTTTGTTGACCAAGGTAAGCTTCATCAGCTTTAAAGTTGTTCTTCTAGAGGGCCCTGCAATTGCCAGGTTATATTAACACTTGGATGTTAAGTGTCAAATGTGAATTTAATTTCTTGCCAAAGGACGTTAGTGCCTGGCTGGGATTCAAACCCTCAACCGTTCGATTGAGTCTAGTGAAAGAACCACTATACCACGACACCTCCACACTAATTAAACACAACTACATAACAATAAACAACAAATAATGAAGAGTAAAATGATCACAAACAAAATAAATGAATGAATAGATGAAGGTTGGAAATATAAAACAAAAGAATACAAACAGTGTATCAATAAATAAATAAAAAGTCCAGAAAAAAAAATGTCACTTTGATTGTCTGGAATTTACATTATTGAATGTCATCCGATATTTAATTGCAAACCTATGATATGTTTGACCTCGTGCGAGGGATGTGTTTCCTCTCTCTTTAAAAAAGAATGTGATTGTTTTATTCCACGTTGAGTTGGAGGGTATTAGTTCACATTGTCTGCGGCGTATTTCCGTCGGTGTTGTCGTTTTTAACGTTTTATTTGTGCAGTATTTGTTTATGTTCTTACATTTACAAAAAAGAGGGGGTGGGGAAATTATGGTTAGGAAGTGAATGTCCTTTTCCGCTTTGTTTTCCGCCCTGTATATATATGTCGCTCATTGCATTGGGTGGGTGTATTATTAGTAAGGTTCACATAACGGTCCGTTAGCACAAAGTTAAGCTCGTGGTTATAGACTTCGAAGTTAACTTGTAGTTAGTGACCGTGTTGACGCACTTGTGGTTACAAAACTTGTTGGTAACATGACGTTACCAACCACGACATATCTTAAGGTTAGCACGAAAACTGCAGGCTTCAGTTACGAGCAATGAGGACGCACTTCGTGGTAACACCAGTTTATAGTTCAAATGAATACCGTCCTCGTTGTTTCGGTCCCATGTGAACGAACCCTTTCCGTGGTTAGTGGATCGCTGTTTTTAACTTTGAGGTTTCACAAAATGAAAATATATAGCTACGATGCTACCGTGTGGACGTAGTTATTGTTAGGCTAGATGTCCTTGCTGGGTGGGTGTCCTCTTAAAACAAGCAGGAAAGGGGAAGGACGGGACGTGGTACTTACTAACTTGTTTATTTGTTTATACTTTTTTTCCTATATGGCAGGATCGACTGACCTGTAAATTATGCACAAGTGCTCTGGAAAAACCACCTGCAGTTTACATATCCCAATATTAGTAGGAAAAATGTCGTCAGTGCAAGGGTGTCGATTTGTTTCCGTGGTTGGGGGGAGATGATAGGTGCCAAAATATTTTCGGCAATGGATCAAAGCAACCAAGAGGTAGAAGCGTGTGACAGGTTGCACCCCCTCCCTTCCAAGTTATTAACTTTTTCAAGTTTTAATTTAAATTATCTTAGTATCTAAATTGATATCACTATATTTTACTTTTACAAAATATACTTTATTGTAGATTATTTTGGTTGTATTTGTTACCGATTTTGTTAAAGCATAAATGTCATTGTTCATGGTGTCATTGAAACAAGGAGCCCCTAGTTAATCGTTAAATTACTCAATTTTTGCCTACTGCTGGTTAATGTGCACATAACAAAAAAGCTAATAAACATAATTTACCTTTATAATAATAGCGCTCAAATTTAATTGTCTCTAAACCCTAGATTAACTTGAGAAATCCTTTTTTAATTAACTGTATGAAAGGTACGTGTTTAGGGTAGCTTTAAATCATTAAAATGGAAGAGGAGAATATCCAGCTTTACATGATGAGTTTCGATAATTAATATTCTCAAATCACTTGTTTTTCAAAACAACTATCATCGACTCGTTTTGTCAGTGCCACCTCAGTCTTAAATCAGTCATATGTGATTCAATGATCTATTCTTTTTATCATATGATAGAAAGGAAAATGAGCTTTGGGATTATTTAGTAATTTACGAATATATGCTAGCGTTTCTATTTTCAGAGACACACTCTGTTGTAGCTCGTTCAAATTTCGGATTGCTAT
This sequence comes from Strongylocentrotus purpuratus, assembly GCF_000002235.5. Taxonomy (NCBI): domain Eukaryota; kingdom Metazoa; phylum Echinodermata; class Echinoidea; order Camarodonta; family Strongylocentrotidae; genus Strongylocentrotus; species Strongylocentrotus purpuratus. The sequence continues at coordinate 263,949 of NW_022145574.1, read as the reverse complement.
ACTTAATTCCTAATACTGCTTATACAAAGCATGAAAAATCAGAACATTACTGTAAATATCATTTGTATCATCGTGTGCAGCAGAAATGTATAAAAACAAGTTTAGTAATAAAATAAATGGTGAAGTGGAAAGTTGGTATTCACAATGTTTTTATTCATCATTTTGAATCAATGATTTCATGTTCTTATTTCCATTGCAATTTAAAAAACTTATACAAACTGCAATGATTTATTTCAAAGCTGTCAAAGCTAGCAAAAAATGAATGAACAAGAAAACCCCAAATCCGCGAGATCAATAGCATAATATAAAACCAATTACAACACAAACCCCAGTTTAAAATGGCGAATGACTTATTTTGTGTATGCAGTTCATATCAAGGTATATTTACAGGAATCAGGCATTCTACATGACTGACCTTGAATCATAAAGTATCTTTATTTCATCACATTTTCTGGACACGGAAAACAATAAACATAATTGGTCCTTTATTGCAGAGAGGAATACCGACACATATAGGGGTGATCATTTCAGGCCTGCATACTACAGAAAGACAACGTTTTTTCCTAAGCAAGATTTTTAGTCAAATAAATTTTAGCAAGAATACCTCAACAACAGAAAAATTAAAGAGAAATGGCTTAAAGATAAATTTGACTTTGGGTCATGCGATTGCATTGTGAAAGACACGGTGTGGAATCGATCAGAAAAAAATTAACAATGTAGCATAAAAGTATCGGTGTGTACTGCAAGGTTCTGGAATCATTAAAATGATAAGAAATTTGGCCAAGTTTAGATAAAGTAGCAAGCACTGTACTGAGAAAGATGTATATAGGACTACAGTACACAAACATGCGGCATGCAAGTCGGGCCATGCTTTTCGGTTATTTTTTTCTGATGTTTTTCCACACTTGTACAATAACAGTTATTATATTTCAACTCCCCCCAGAACTAAAACTTCTCTTTAAATGACCACCCCCCCCCCCCCCCGCCCCCATACAAAAAAGGCCTCTATTCATTTACAGACAGCTAAAAGCACCCACTGTCCAGAAACACCGCCGCTAAAACTTTCTAGTCAAAGACAATTCATAAGAAACCAATTGTATTACCTTTAAAAGTCATGTCGGGATCAACAACAACACCGGTGTTTTTGGGGGTTTTTTTTGGGGGGGGGGCGACCGCCCCCACCTCCCACCAAAAAGAGGGGGATGGGAGATAAAGGTTAGGAAGTGTATTTGTTTTTCTCCCTTTGTATATATATGTCGCTCATCGCATAGAGTGGGTGTATTATTAGTAAGGTTCACATAACGGTGTGTTAGCATAAAGTTAAGCTCGAGGTTATAGACTTCGATGTAAACTTGTAGTTAGGGACCGTGTGGACGCACTTGTGGTTACAAAACTTGTTGGTAACATCACGTTACAAACCACGACATATCTTAAGGTTAGCACGAAAACTGCAGGCGGCAGTTACGAGCCATGAGGACGCACTTCGTGGTAACACCAGTTTATAGTTCAAATGAATACCGTCCTCGTTGTTTCGGTCCCATGTAAACAAACCCTTTCCGTGGTTAGTGGATCGCTGTTTTAACTTTGAGGTTTCACAAAATGAAAATATTTAGCTACGATGCTACCGTGTGGACGTAGTTATTGTTAGGCTAGATGTCCTTGTTGGGTGGGTGTCCTCTTAAAACAAGCAGGAAAGGGGAAGGACGGGACGTAGTACTTACTAACTTGTTTATTTGTTTATACTTTTTTTCCTATATGGCAGGATCGACTGACCTGTAAATTATGCACAAGTGCTCTGGAAAAACCACCTGCACTTTCCATATCCCAATATTAGTAGGAAAAATATCGTCAGTGCTTTATTTATCGTTTACGACTTAACATGGGCGTATTTGTCAATATGGTAGGTGTATTTAGGATCTTTTTGTTTGTTTGTTTGCTTATATTTTTTGTATACGGCATCATCGACTGGCCTGGTCTTTCATGAAATTGTGCTTCACAAAACCACCTGCAGTTGAACAATATCCCAATAGTAGTAGAAAATATATCGTAAGTGCTTTCTGTATCGCTTTCAGCTTAAAATATGCATTTCCGTCAATATGGTTGGTGTATTTTGTACCTTTTTGTTTATTTGTATCTGTATTATTATATGGCAGGATCGCCTGGCGTGTTAATGTATGCAAAAGTGCTTCACAAAAACCACATGCAGTTTAACCACACGATAATCATTATAGTGTGAAAAAGCATAAATTTTCTCTTTGTCACTTCAGTGTGGGTCTATCATGAAATATATAAACATGTGTATATATTTAGATGGTTTATTTAAATACTGGGTTAATTCTGAACACTATTGATTTGTTTTCTTTCAAAGCTTGGAGCTTTCGATTTTGAACAAAACAAAAAAAAACAATTATCATCCTGGGTGAGTGGTATTCCGTTTTTATTTTCGTTTAGTTTTGTTAAAGCATATTGCCCTCGGTACGCTGCGAAGGCCTTAGCATGGTTTTTGAATGAATTTATAGAAAAAAATTGTTTTCCTGTTCGGAACCGAGTTAGAAATGGTTGCTTAAACCAGAGATTCTGAATTCTAAATTATTTCTTTTATGGAAATGTTAAAATTCATTTTATTTTCGAAACGAAATTGGTTAGTGATCAGGTGAATTTAGAGACCGCGCTGCCAATTTTAATCACAGATTTAAAGTATTTTTTGAAAAGTTATTGTCCGATTTTTCTCAAACATTCACTAATGTGTTCTTCGCAATTTTTCCTTGTATTAAAACAAACCTATTATGAGGGAGGAGTTACCCTTTTATACTGAAATGTTAGTGTTATTATCATTATTATTATAATTTACATTATTATTATTATTGTTATCATCATTATTGTTATCTTTATTATATCTGATTTTGTGAGCTTTCGATATCGAACAAGAAACACCAACCCCAATGATTAGCCTGGTTGATTGTTTTTGGGGTGTTTAATTTTTGTTACGTTTAATTTTTTAACTTTTTCACCTTTGCGCGGAGCGTGGGTATTTCCTTGGTATAATGTGAGGGTTTTAAATTTTCCGGGATGGGAACATTTTTGCGGAAATTTTTTGCGGAAAATGAAGTACAGGATATCCTGCCTTCTTGATGAAATCCATGAACAAAATTTTATTTTCAAACTTTCCCCCACTAACAGTGGTTTATTTTAGCTTCGAGCTTTTAGTATTCATTGGGCTAATAGTCAGTTGGGGATGTGGTATTTTGATATTTTTGTTACGCCCGTGGGCATCTTCTATGTATATGTTATTTATATTTACTCTTAATAAGGGTTACCCTTGAATAAATAGACTTCCTACAGGAATTCAGTGTTATTTTGCTCTGGTTTATACTATTACGATCGAGAGCAAAACAACACTGAGTTGCTATAGGAAATCTATTTATTCAACTGGTCATATCTCAGCCAATACCTAACATATTCAATTGGTTTTTGACATTTGGACATTATTTTGATGCTCTTTGAAGAAAAAATTGAGAAATGTCACAGCTTCAGTACTCTATTATCTCTTTCAATGATTGTGCATGTACCAACTCTCGATTTTCAAATATGCTTTGCGGACGGGTCGTACGAACATGGATATGACACTTTAGATATATGTTTACAAACTAGGGTAGGTGTAGGGAATTGGAGACCACAAAGCTTGAACCCATCACTGTCTGTCCGTGTTGGCTTCAATATTGCTTCAGCGCCATATGTTGCCTTCAATAAAACTACTGCATTTATCCAATTCATTTCGAATACTACAATACGTTCTTTCTCCGAGAAAATTGGCAAAATTGACCAAGATATGCAATTTTTATCGTAAAATTTTGTTCTGATATAAAAACACAAATTTCACTGAATGTTGTGGTGTATGCAGGTATTTAGGGGTGGCTCTTAGAAAGTAGTTTTAAAAGGAAGTTTATGAAGTGTGCCAACCATCACAGAAAACTTATGGCCATTGTGTGCTGTGATTGGGTGTTGCAATGCTCATTATAAATGGTGTTTGATCAGAAATGTGTGTAGGCAATGAGGGGCACAAGGTCGAAGATGGGGGGGCATACTTTCCCCCAGTTGTTCATTTCATGTTGAAAGGCACTATCATGAAACATATTTGGTTGTTCGTGTCACCATTCTTATTTGGATGCATTTCATTTTACAAATAAACTTGAGTTCTGGTAAAAAAAAAAAATCAAAAACTTCTCACAGGATCAGACGAAACTTACAGTAAATGTTCAAGATTACAATAAAAATAAATAAATCATTTTCCAAACAATTTTGGTAGGAAATGTATACTGGCAGAGTAATGATCATAGGAAATCAAGGTTAGTAGCCCCGACACCATTTGTGTAGTCCTATGTCCTTCTTTCTGTGTACAGCGCTTGTTACTTTACCAAGACTGGGCCAAATTTCTTATGATTTTGATGACTCCAGAACCTTGCAGTACACACCAATATACTCCAGAACATTTTGTATAGCAATTTATTGACAATCACTGTAGCAAAACCTCTTTCAGTAACTTACACTGTAATGCAAGAAGCCAAAATACAAACTTTGAAATAATTCAAACTTTCCTATACACCCTAACAAAATTGTCTTCCCTGTAATAGCCATCTCCGTAACATGGCTGAATGAAATTCTCCTCCCTCATTTTATTTAGAACATTATACCATGATCCGACCAGATCATGCATCAGGAAGCGGAGGTAGTGTTTCTTTATATAATCATGACGGATTCAATCTTAAACCTACAGTGGATGTTCACATTGAAGGAATCGAATAATTGTTTATCGAAATTGAAAATAATAAGCCTTATGAGGGCAAAAACATATTGATCGGTGGCGGTGCGAAATATATAACTTACAATAACTGCCTTGAATCATTGTATGAAAGTTTAGAAACATCCTTGAATGTCGTCGATTCGTCGATCGGCTGCCGACACTTTTTACCAACCCCTTATCGCCCGGAAATAGTCGCCAAGCACTGAAGCAAGCACTCAACAAAGACCTTTCCATGATCAGTTTGGTCGGTAAATTTATTTTGAGGCAAGAGGTACACTGGTGTCCAGTAGCGTACGCAGGATTTTTTCAAGGGGGGAGGGGGGGGGGGGGTTAACATTTTTAAATCAGGCCGAAAATTTCGCAACGACTCAGCCAGCCGCCGAATAAGCGGGGGGGGGGGGTAAGAGGACACTTTATTGTGGTCTCGAAATTTGAAAATTAGACATTTTGCTCAATTGGTGGGGGGATAAGGTCATATTGGTTAGGTCAGTCTTTGGCAGGTCATTGGCATTAGTTTTTAAAACACAAGGGGGGGTTGCGCCCCCCAAAACACATACAAAAAACTGAAAGGGGGGTTGAACCCCCAAACCCCTCCCCCCCCCTCCCCTGCGTACGCGCCTGCTGGTGTCAATGTGTTGCAACAGCGCGCCGTTTCGTCTTGTGCATTTGAAAATTCTTGATTTCCTTGTAATCACTTTTCCCTTTTAGTCGGCAATTGTCATTTTTTTAAATTCGTCGTATTCTAAAAAAACGATGTTATCTTTTAGGTTTAGAGAAAACGATGTTAAATGTCAGAGAGTTCATGAGGTTCATAAGGTTTATGTTTATTGTCCATTTTACAATGGGAATTCGTGGTATTAACATGGTATATGAATACACAAATAGTCACCAATGAGTCTGGGAACTGTCGCCTACCCTTGTATATAAAATCAACACATTCTTTTAATGGCAGTTTGGTCAGCAAAGACTTGCGATGCAGCAGCGTAAACTTCGAGAATACCAAAATGACCCAAAAAACAATCGCCGACCACTGACATCTTTTTACAGACGGCTAAACATCTCTTTTATAAGGCAGTGGCGGATCCAGGGGGGCGGGGGCCCGGCCCCCCCCCCCCCCACGCTGGGGAAAAAAACATGTAAAAACAAGTGATTTTAAGCTTTATGGGGGGATGCCCCCCCCCCCTTGGCGCTCAAGGGGGGGGGTGCAAATTTTTTAAATTTTCGAGGACCCCCCAAAAAATATGCTCACTACCATTAAAAATGTTTAACTTTGGTCAATGCACTTTAAAGTGGTTCACAAACTATTTTGACGGAAGAAAACAATTTACATCTGTAAACGGCTATACTTCCGATGAAAGGGAAATTACATGCGGGGTACCCCAAGGCTCGTTATTGGGCCCTCTATTATTCTCAATAGTTGTCAATGATATGCACCATAATGTGCACTCATGTGATATATCATTATATGCCGACGACACATGTATTTTTACGTCATCAAAAAACCCATTCGAAGTTCGTAGCAAACTAAATGAAGATCTTTCAAGTTTATCATGCTGGTTAAAAGATAATAAATTAATGGCTAACCCAAATAAATGTGAAGTTATGTTTATAGGCACTCAGCAGCATTTAAAGAGATTACACGATATTATTGATGATTGTTATATGTTTATAGATAATAACGAAATTAAAAGGGTCAAGTCATGTAAATATCTAGGTGTTGTCATTGATCCAAATATGTCATGGAAAAATCAAGTTGATCATGTAAAGAAAAAAGTAATTAAATGTATATATCTCTTGAAAAGATTGCGTCCATACATTAATCAGATCACTGCTTTGACTTTTTATAAATCAATTATTCAATGCCATTTTGATTATTGTAGCGCAGTCTGGGTAAATGCTTTAAAGACTCACTTAAGTCAATTGCAAGTATTACAAAATAGATCACTCCGTATTGTTATGAATGTTGATTATATGTATCCTTCAAAAAATGTATATGATACCTTGAAATTAGATCGCTTATATAAACGATGGTCCAAACAATTAGCATGTACACTGTCGCTCATCAAGTTGGAATATTTTTGTTTTACGATTTATGGAATCATCTTTAAAATAATTTTAAAATAATAGATCTAAATAATAGTATAAATTCTCACATTTTATTGGATTAAAATTTCAAAATGTGTGTTTTGCGTGACTGCTAAAGCATGTATATGCTACTATGCTTATCAACTAGGGGACCTACGCCCTTAAGTCATTACTGACAGTAATGAGGACTAATGCTCCACAAAAGGGCACTAATATATAGCACATCGACACGGTTTTTATCCTAGACCTCACAGTAAGTAGGCCACTGCTTTGTCACTGAACCATGACTGTACGCAGAGGGGGAGGTGTAGGGGGCAGTTTCCATAAATAAAATAAAACACAGAAAATGCTATAAATTTTCAATATTTTATTGCATTTTACCCCGGTCCCCAACGTAAACAAATTATCTTAGTGCCCATGCCTTGAGCCATAATGCATGGCCGTCCAGTGGATTTTTTTATGTTAGGACCATTCTTAGCAGACAGACTTAACATCCTATATATATATATATATATATATATAACAAATTAAGCTAAAAATACAAAAACCCCGGTTTTCTTTCTTTTCTTCTTATTCCTTTTTTTTTTCGTTCCGTTTTTACCATGTAAGGACACGTTCCTCCTTTTGTAGTTGCTTCCCCCCCCCCCCCCCCATAGTGATATTATTGTTCTTGTAGATATATACTTTAGTATATTTGTTTATTTTTTTATTAAGCAAATTATATTTTGTGTGTGTTCATTTGTCTATTCTTATGAGTAGCCCATATACATGTATTGATTATTCTGATTGTATGTTTTTACCTTGGCCTGGACCCCTTTAAAAAACAGCTTTTAGTTGACAAGGGCTATCCATCTCATGAGTGGAGAATAAATAAATAAAGAAAGAAATAAAGAAAGAACAGATTTATAATGTGTGTGTTTATTATAAGTTTTGGTTAATAATTTTTAGTCAGACAATGGTGTGCTTAGAGACACCCGTATTTATAAGCGCCTAATAAATGTTGTGTATTATTATTGTTATTAAGTAGTTAAATTTCTCATTAAAGTAACCTCCAACTCCACCACCACCAGTGGCATCCCTGTCATTTCTTTCAATTCTGTAAACATCGATAGAAATTATATGATTTGTGCATGTTCTTGTCGTTGTCATGACTACTGGGTTTTGCGTTCCCGGTATCGCGGGAGGTTTCTTGGTCACGGACCGGTGCTTGGTCTTTGATTAGGGCTCCTACTCGGCTCCTATTCAGTAACTCAAACTACCAAGCTTCCTATCCTAAATGGTTTATCACAATAGCAACTTGTATATGCATTGTAATTAACAGTTCACTGCTTTAGTTTAGTAGGGACTTTTAGATTTGCGTGGACTGATACGTGTGACGTCCATTCAAGGCAGTGCATTAAAAGGACGGCGATCGTAGCATAGACCTATTGTCTTCGTGCGAATCTAAAAGTCCCTAATGTCAAGTCCAAAAGTTCTTTCAGTTCATCCTTATTTCTGTTTAAATATGGAATCTGGTCTGAAGAACTTGAAGTGGTAATGAACACCGAAGTCAACTCCTTGACCGTGTAATGTGGTCGAAGTCTTCGAAGTTCGGCCGGACCAGTGTACAATCGACACCTCGGGTATTGGAGTGCACAATTACGTCGACTTTACATCAAAGTACGCGTCATGTTACACCGTGGTTAACATCCTGGTTAGCATCGAAGTCTACGCCGTGACCTTCAGGTGACCAATATTAGGGAGTTTTCGTTTTACACGACGAGAGCGTGGACTGCCGCGTGTTCCATTGTGTTAATGCAATGGACCGTGCCCGGCAGTGCCTTAAAAGGACGTCACATTACCTTAAAATGATGTCACACGTGGCGGTCCACGTTCTCGTCGTGTAAAACGAAAAGTCCCTATTAATTCGAACAAGTGTTCCTCCCGTATAAGGAATTTTAATCTATACCCAAGCTACTAAAATATTGCCTTCACCCGCTTAACAACAAAACTGTGCAAGAAACCTATTTGAATCACCATAATATAGGATTTCTTGGTCACTTTCGTAAGTTGGCCCCGAAGTTGGCCACACACATTCATTTTATGTTCATTCAATTTCGCCGATTCTGTCACAGCAGCTGTTCTTTTTTGTTCAAATTCGTTTTTTAGCATTTAAATTCCTAAAACGATAAATTAAAAACATTTCATTTTCATTCGAATTAAAACGTGTTTCTTTTTCGTAAAATGTTCAGTCAATTTAAAGCGAGACGAATCGCGATTACGTAATAGAGTCTTCCGTGAATTCAATTTCGTTTCTTTACATACAGTTTCACACGTTTTGCGAACAAATTAAACATGTAAATCTTACCCAGTATGATCATAATACCCCGCAAGCTTAGTTCCATGTTAAATCCATTTTAAATTGTATGGGTTGCGCTGGTAAGCAACAAACATTGTATTTGTCCTCACTAGGGGTGTATACCCACTAAATGATCACTATTTAGCAAAACGATCATGTGTTAAATAGATATAACCTAACCACATCAATATAGAATTAGCATGAAACTAAGCAAGAGTGTCTTTTTTTATGAATATGCAATGATATAAGTACATGCAAAGTGTGTGTTTACAGACTACAGTTGTATTTATTGGAGTTGCGTACCATAATGGTGGTGGGGGGGGGGGGTATCAATACTCTATACATTGATTTATTTTGTATGTTTTGTTTGGTTTTGTTTTTGATAATTTATTCGATGTTCGTAATCTCTTTGAAGCCAGTTATATTTGTGTAAATTATATTTAGTATGTATTGAACATGTTAAGAACAATCTATGAGTATCAGTTCAATCACGTGTTATCATAATCACATCAAAATCACTGCGCGCACATCTCAATAACTCATGTCATGTGGACATAAACTAAAGAATACACGTATACAACCTGAAATCTTGTTTTGGTTATATTTTAATGATCATAATTACATCATGCATGACATTATCATGTTCGTCTACGTAATATATATCACTTCCAAAAGATGACCGAGTACGATAAAGTCCGTGATGAGAACATCGGTAAGATTATGTCCAATCTTATATCTAGATGTGTTTAACCCTCTACATGTTGGCGAACAAGAATGACAATACATGTTATATAACTAATTTGTTAAATTTAGATGAGAAACATGTGCATATACCATGTATACCATAGGTTTGTAAAGGTAGGCGAATATGAATGAAAACTTTGTTATTAAGAATGACCCAAAGTGAAATTGAATAGTACGGACGTCCGATTTGCCACTGTTGACGAAAATGAATGCAAACTGGGCATTAGTGTAAGCGGTTGTGAAATTGAATGAAACAAGTGCTAAATCCATTGACCGAATAAGTAAATCAAATGAAAAAAGGTGTTATCTTGAATGATATTTACACACCGGCAGCTTTATTTCGCGAATTTGAATGAACTGTGTATCAAAACGAATGAAAAGCTTACGAAAGTGTCCGAGAAAGCCTATATTAAAAGAGATTAGCATTCGAAACTTGCAGGAAGCCTTATACGGTGCTGGACAAAAGGAAGGAAACACAGAAATAGGAATATGCAAATAAGCTAACTGGATTACGAATCTTTGGACAAAAGCAAAGACATGACTAGACAAATTATTTGGGTCAATGTTTGTAAAGAGAGTTCGAAATAAGAATGACTTGTAATAATTGTAATTTGTTCCGACCATTGATATAACAATTTGTAAATTTTGTAGGAGTTGCCATTGACAACAAACTCACATGGGAAAAACACATTGAATTAATTTCCAAGAAGATTCTCTGTTTAATATACCAAACATAGTATGGGCTAAAATTTTCTTAATTCCTGTCAAGTCATGTTTATCTACACGGATCCGTTATTTTCAGTTCAAGATAATACATCGTATAGTTGGCGTTAATAAATATCTTAAATTATTAACTATTTCGCAGTCAGACTTATGTTCATTTTGTTATAGCTCTGTGGAATCTATACAAAATTTATTATGGGATTGCCCAATCATAAGGTTTATTGCGGATGTCCAACATTTCATTAGAGGATAAAGTTAATTTGAATAAAAAATTAATTTCTGACCACTTGCATATTCATAAAAAGACACTCTTGCTTAGTTCCATACTAATTCTATATTAATGTGGCTAGGCTATATCTACCTAACACATGATCGTTCAGTTACTAAATAGTGATGATTTAGTGGGTATACACCCCTAGTGAGGACAAATAACATGTTTGTTGCTTAACAACCCATAAAATTTGAAATGGATTTAGCATGGAACTAAGCTTGCGGGGTTCTATATATGATCATACTAGGTAAGATTTACATGTTTAATTTGTGTGCAAAACGTGTGAAATTGTATGCAAAGGAACGGATTTGAATTCACGGAAGACGCTATTACGTAATAGCGAATCGTCTCGCTTTAAATTGAATGAAAATTTTACGAAAAAGAAACACGTTTTAATTCGAATGAAAATAAAAGATCCGACTCATGTGGTGTGCATGTGAACATTTTCTAGTGTGGAAATAATTTGGCAAAGTTATGCGTGCAAATGAGCGCGCTTTGAATAGCCATTCTCGCTTCATTTTTCGTTCAAGGCAGTCGATTGTTTTAGAGCTGCAAAAAAATAAAATCAAATTTAAAAAAAAAAAAAAATAGCGAAATGGGAAAGAGAAAGACCAATGCGTGCGCCAATGGCGGTGCTAATGCCCAGCAGAAAAGACAGAGAACAGCTGAAAAGAGTCGGAAGGGCACTAGAGCCAGCTCAATTAGCAAGAAAACTAACAATTCAGCGCAAACTCCGGCCAGCAGTTGCTCAGCCACAGGCATCAACGGACGGGCGAGGCGCCGTCGTCAGGCAAGCAGCACAGAGAGGGCACGGGCACTGCAGTCTCGGCCGCTAACAGTAGACAGCGGAGTAGGCCTACCTGAAGCGATCCCGGCATTACCGGCAGCAGGCATCCCACCAGCAATTTCGAGCACCCCACCACCACCAGCAACAGCCCTGAATACCCAACCATCACAGCCGGGATCACAGTTGCAGTTACAGTCAACAGGTGAGGTACGGATAGATCTAGATCTTGATCTACCCACTAGTACTAATGCTACTTCAACCGAAGTTAGATCTATGGCTAATTGCACAGCAATTAGTGCTGGGGTCGGTACGACAAGCCCCAGGCCACACAGAGGGGCAGACAATAGTCACATAACAGGGGCGAACCCACTTTTAACTTCGTTCCCTACAATCGTGCCCCAGGTTGACTTGGAGTCGGGGAATCAAGGGCATGTCTCAAGAGGCATTCAATATAGATCTAGGCCAATCGGAAGTCAGTATGATAATAACAGCAGACCTAGCTACACAGGTATCGGTAATTCATCGGTACCACATACCGAGCATAGGTCCGGGTTCGCAGTAAATGACTCCCCGCCCCAATCCCCACTACGGCCAGTTGGAGATAGACTAGGCTCGGCCATTCCCAATAACATTAGGGAGAAAATATGGAAAGGCGAGTATGTGGATTTTAATGTGTTAGTGAATGCCTAAGAGGTGACAGCACACACACGGTGGGAAGCTAGAGGGGTGACACGTAGGGTTAGGGTTAGGGTTTCAATAGGGTTTTATGTTAGGTTTAGGGTTAGGTTTAGGGTAGGGTATAGTGTTGAATCCAGGGTTGAAGTTAGCCATTCGATTAGCGTATGAAATTTACAGCGGAGCAATTGTCGCCGGAGCAAATGTCATGGAATCGCTAGAGGCGAACAAAGGACGAATTTGGCAATGACTCAGGAAGAAGGGAGATTGGTATTGAAACCTGTCAGCGCGACATCCAAGAATAAGATTGCAACCATAGAGTTGTGGACTAATGCATTTCTTGTGTATGCTAGCATTGTTTTGGAAGCAAATTTGAATTGCGCACAAGACTTACTGAAATACTGCCACCTTATTCGATCTGCTGCTTCGCGCTATTATGGGTATGGGTGGAGAGATTATGATATCGAATTTCGTCACCGCTACCACAAGAAGGGTGGATCTTGGGCAGGTATAGATGGAGAATTGTGGCTCCTTCATGTAGTGGGAGTGGGACCTCCTCGGGGAGTTCGTGGCCAAGACCGTCCACTCGGGCGATCGGCCCCATGGTCCAACAGGAGGGAATGGAAGCGAACATATAACCCTAGCACTAGCCAAACACAGGGCAAGGGTAGGCTTGTGCCCCCCCCCCCCCCCAGGTCACCCAATTTTCGCAGTGGAATCTGTCACGAATTCAACTTCAGGTCAGGGGCTTGTAGCCGGAAAGATTGTAGGTACGCGCACAAGTGTTCCCTGTGTGGAGCAAGTGGCCACGGCAAGGTTTTCTGCCCAAACAATCAATCCAACTCAAAAGCCCCCAAACCCAAAGCTCAGTAAGGAAAAGGCAATTCCTGGGAGACAGATAGAACACACAAAAAATAGAAATCAGGACAGGCTTGAAGGTGACATACACAGTAACAGTAGAGATGTACAGATTACAGGACAGGTTATATCCTTGGGGAAGTCACCCATTAAAATAAAGAGCCTACAACAATTGTTAAAAAGCTACCCAAATGAGCGAGCAGCCAGGTTTTTGGAAAGTGGTTTCACAGAAGGATTTTGTTTAAATTATACAGGCCCTCGCATGCCAGTAGACTTACCCAACCTAAAATCAGCAGAAAATAACAAGGACATTACACAAGAGAAGATACGGAAGGAGATTAAGCTAGGGCGATACATAGGTCCCTTTGAGTCCAGGCCACTAAAAAATTTGAGAACTAACCCAATTGGCCTGGTGCCAAAGAAATCCCCGGGGGATTATCGATTAATCAATCATTTATCATACCCGCCTGGATACTCTGTGAATGATTTTATTGCAGATGAGCATTGTAAAGTGGAATATACTAGATTTGATACAGCGGTTGAGATGGTCGCCGAGGCTGAAATGGGAGCTGACTTGGCTAAGGAGGATATTAAGTCCGCCTTTCGATTGTTGCCTATGCACCCGAAAGATTTTGAGTTGTTAGGGGTCAAATTTGAGGGGAAATATTATCTCGACAAATGCTTGCCCATGGGGGTCAGATGTGCTCCAGCGTATTTCGAGACCTTTTCCACATTCATAGAATATTGTGTTCGGGAGCGAAGTGGCTCAAACGGGATTATACACTATGTTGATGACTTCTTGTGTGTTAGTTCAATAGAGCACGGGGGCGTGTCATGCCTCGAGATGGTACAAGTTCTCAAAGGAATCTGTGAGGAGTTAGGGGTTCCATTAGCGGCAGAGAAATCCGAGGGGCCTACCAAAAGATTGACATTTCTCGGGTTAGAACTTGACTCTGTGTTAATGCAGGTTCGAGTTCCACATGATAAGCTTACTGAGGTTAGGCGCAAGATTAAGAAGATGTTGTCACACAAATATGTAACAGTTAAGGAGATCCAATCAGTCATTGGGTCACTGAACTTTATTAGTCGGGCTGTGCGACCAGGAAGGGCATTCTTACGCCGGTTGATAGACCTAATAAAGGGAGAGAAGACTAGTTCTAAGCCATTGTCCATTTCCGAGGGTGCTCAGCTAGACTTGAGAGCATGGCTGGAGTTCATAGAGTATTATAATGGCGAAACAGTAATTACACAGGAAAGGTGGGTAAATAGTAGAGAAATGAGCCTCTACACAGATGCAAGTGGAGAAATAGGCTTTGGCGGCTACTTCGGAGGCAAATGGTTCAATGGGAAATGGTCTTCACGGGAAATAATCACTGGTACTTCCATAGCATGGAAAGAGATGGTACCTATTGTACTTGCAGTGTCAATATGGGGAGATGAGCTAAAGAACAAGAAAGTTGTCGTGTACACAGACAACATGTCAGTGATGTATGCAATAAACAAACAGACATCATCGTGTACAAAAATCATGGCTTTGGTGAGATCGTTCGTCTTGGTGTGTCTGAGGCAAAATATCTTGTTTAAGGCAGTTCATGTACACACATATGATAATGGTATTGCGGACTCCCTTTCCCGATTCCAGATGTACCGATTTCGCAAGCTGGCGCCGTTGGCGGAAGAAAGGGCCTCACCAATACCGCCTGGAATATTACAGACCTAGCAAAAGAAACACAGTGGCTGCTGGGACAATCTCTAGGGGAAGGATCTCAGCGCGTGTATCAGAGGGCAGTGGATTCTTTTCAGGAATTTCGGTTGAATCACCAGTTGAATCCTTCTTGGCCGGCATCAGTGAAACAGGTCATGGCATTTATTGCCCAACTTTCTATCAGTGGGAAAGCACCCACGACAATCACAGTGCATGTTGCAGCCCTAGCATATTTACATAACATGCATGGTTGGGCTGATCCCACAAAACATTTTTTGATTATGAAAATGCAAGAAGGTAGTAGAAGAGACAAATGTTGTGTAGATACTAGAAGACCCATCACATGGGAGCTAATGCGACAACTGTTGCCAAACCTAGCATATGTATGTTTTTCACGATACGAAGCAATCATGTTCAAGGCAGCGTACTTACTAGCATTCTTTGGTTTCCTGAGAATAGGGGAGTTCACCGTCCGAGGGAAGGGTGATGATACAAGGAAGGCGTTGAATATCACAGATGTACAAATCCGATTTTCTAAGACAGACCAATATGGGAAATCTACCACCTTGTGGATTAATGCAAACCGGGTAGAGGGGGTATGCCCAGTACAGGCCATGAAATCATATTTACAAGCAAGGCCACAGGTAGAGGGTCTACTATTCTGTCATGAGAATGGCTCCCCCCTTACAAGGTACCAGTTCAGTGCAGTCCTGAAAAAGAACATTCAGCAAATTGGGGCGAATGTTAGTCGGTATGGGACTCACTCTTTCCGAATTGGGGCAGCTACTACAGCTGCCTTGAATGGTGTGCCACCAGAACAAATTAGGAAGATGGGTAGGTGGCGCAGTGAAGTTTATTTGCGCTATATAAGATAAGTTACATTTACTCCATACTAAGTACTAGGGAGTTATTACAATTATGAAAATAAAGCTCACAAGAAAATTTTATATTTTGTTCTTCCCAAATATATGAACATGTTACTTTCGGGAGTTTAACTATTTTATTTCAGGACGAGTACGCAACCGAGTCTGGATAGTGGGGGACAGTATCGTAAGAAGGGCCAAAGAGCGAGCCACTGCACAGAACCGCCTGCACTTGGGAGCAGAGAAGGGTGCAGTACAGTGGCATGGTCAAGGAGGTGCTACTCTCCATGACCTCCCCCGAATGGTCAGAAATAGGTTGAATTACAACGCACCACCTGCACTGGCGATCGTTCACCTGGGAACAAACGACTTGGGTCAGAGAGATGCATGCCGTTGCAGAATCGCAATCGATACAGCAATTCAAACTCTACGAGCAAGAATGCCAGGAACCCACATAGCCTGGTCTGGAATTCTTCCAAGATTGTTTTACTACGGTAGCAGACCAGGCCCAACATCACAAGAAGCAATGGATGGTGTGCGGAAGTCACTTAACAAATTCGCAAAGAGGAGAATCTCCCAGATGGTGAACACATCAATGATAGTGCACAATATAGATACCAAAGAGCACAGTCTGTTCCATAGGGATGGAATTCATCTCTCAGATGTGGGCTCTGACATGCTCATCGATAAATTCGAATCTGCAGCCAAGGACACTGGCCTTCTCTGAACAGATTCAGCCTAATGTCAATAGTATTCTATGAAAACCTAAAGTGAGCGACAAAAGTCAATTAGTTGAATTGAGTTATATTTGGGTTATTCCATGAGGTTGGGTTTGAAAATATAAGATGATATCCAGGTAACGGGAGGCATGAGAAATACTATTACACACTGAAAAGTACTTCAGTCGTGGAAGATTCTGATACATTGAATATATAACTCTGTACTGTCAAGTCATGCTTGTTTCAATAAGTAATCTATAAAAGATATATACTGTGACACAAATTTGTTTACCTCTGGGGATAAGGCAGTCAGTGCGCATGTAAAAGGGTGATGTATGATTCGTCAATGTAAATGTATTTTGGCTTTGTTTATATTATGAGGTGGAAATATTTTGATTCTGAATCTGGAAAATCTGAAGTCACATGGCATTACATTATAATTGTCTAGTGATAAGGGAGCCTGAGTCTGCTGGCAAGGACTGGAGTCAGTAAGACTTGGTCGCACTAAATGTTTCAGGAACCAGTGGGCCATAGGGGAATTTTCCCGACTACGAAATGTAGCTAGCTCGACAGATCTTTAAGTCCGATCACAATAGCCGGTTTTGCCCCTATCTTTCCTCGCGCAGCAGGAGTAGCTCCAAACAGTTTAGAATGCAAATGCATTAACACCTCAACATGAAATGTATAGTTACCCAACTTTAATGCATGACACAAGTGTAGAAGTGAACGGCAATGAGCATAGTTCATATGATGACATCATAGGTGTATGGTTAAATAGGTCAGGATGAATACCTACAGCAACCGGGGGAGAAAGTAGGAGATCTCAAGAGATCTGTAAAGAAGCTGAATCTAGTTGTTTGTTTTTTTTTAATAATAATAATAATAATAATAATAATTTAATTAATTAATCACAACAACAAAAAACAAAAACAAAAAAGGTATTGGGTGTAGGTTTGAATTTTATATAATTTAATTTGAACACGCGGGACTGCCAATATCTTTGGCCAAGCAGGCCGGGATACGCGTCCGCGTTTAGGAGTGATGAGGGGGACAGGAACCCCAAGAAGAGGGGGATATCAGCGGGAGTTACTATCCTGCTGGTGGATCACGTTCAGAGCCCCATGAATTGGGGGGCTACCGGGAGGAGCTACTATCCTTTCTGGTGATCACGTGACCAGAGATCCTCAGGATTATTCTGAAAAATTAATTCTCACAGTTTGATATTGCAGATAGGATTATATTACATGTATTTTGGTTTTGAGTTTCGCAGAATTATGTTCCTGAGTTTTCATGTTCGTACATAGCAATTTGCATCATGTATGTGTATTGGTATTACAGGCAGATATTGCCTATTTTAAATGTTAACGCCTTGAAGCGGAAATAAATGTCGAGCATTTGCAATTCATGTTCGTACAGTTGCTTTCTTCACAAAATAATGTGATCAGCATAAACTGATCAGCACATTTTTGGGAGAAGCAAGAGTTCGAATCAGGTCAACAAACTTTGGGGTCAGAAGTATCAAAACATGCGCGTAAAGATCCGACTCATGTGGTGTGCATGTGAACATTTTCTAGTGTGGAAATAATTTGGCAAAGTTATGCGTGCAAATGAGCGCGCTTTGAATAGCCATCCTCGCTTCATTTTCCGTTCAAGGCAGTCGATTGTTTCCCCCCCCCCCCCCCACCCATTCCCAAGTGACTATTTAGGGTTCACACGTTACGAGGTTGCGTAACAACGAATGAGGAATAGTTGGTGGGGGTTTGTTACTCAGACATGTTTGAAACAGTTAAAGACAATGATGTATTATGGTTGTTAAGGGGACATGATCTATGCACACATTCTGCTCCAAGGCCAAAGATTGGGGAGCGAGGTAGTTGCAAATTCTTGTACATTAAGGTGGATTTAATTGGGCATGTCTGAAAATAGGAAATAGTCATAACCTTCTCCATAAGTTGGTACATAGTTCAAGCCTTAGTCCCGAGTCAAGAACCACAAAGGATTTAAGCTGGAGTTATGTTGGAGTGATATATATCAGGGCAGAAGTCACAGTGGTTATGTTGCCTGCACTGGCTATAGCCTGCCTTAAGGTTAGGTGGTTAGGAGAAAGGTATGGGGCAGGTACTTTGGCACAGGAATAGTATTAACATTACAAGGTGGCAAAGTTCAGATATGGAGATACTGGGCGTGGAGGTTATGCTGCATATTGTGTATTGTTTAGCTTTGATCATGCAGTTAGTTGGAGGGCCGGGCAGGAAGTGCCCAGGGTAGGATGTATGTGTATTTAGCACTATGTTAGTGTAAACACTTTGAGTAAGGTTCTGGTGGTCTTGAAGTCTTAAACTGAGTCTATTACATTTTATTAGTGACACCCTGTTAAGGTTGGGAGGTTGGGCTGCACGGGGAGTTAATCCTGTTCACAGGTCATTGTCACACATCGTTTTAAGGTTGGGAGGTTGGGCTGCACGGACAGTTAAATCTTGTAGTTATCTACAGGACTTTTTCACATGATTTACGGATGGGAGGTTGGGCTGCATGGACAGTTAAATCCTGTATTTATCTACAGGTCATTTTCACATGATTTACGGATGGGAGGTTGGGCTGCATGGAGAACTTAATCCTGTATTTAATTACAGGCCATTATCACATGTCTTACGGTTGGGAGGCTGGGCCGCACGGAGATTTTAATCCTGTGTGTCAAGTTACAGGTCATTGTGACGTGTTGTTTTATGGTTGGGAGGTTGGGGTGATTGGAGAGATCGATCACGAGTATACATGTAATTATCGTTATATGTATGTTTTTGTAGATGTTTTCAAGGTTAGAGAATACATATTCATTCAGAGAACAAGGATGGTAGTTTAAGTCAGCTACGGTATAGAGGTTTGAATTTTATATAATTTAATTTGAACACGCGGGACTGCCAATATCTTTGGCCAAGCAGGCCGGGATACGCGTCCGCGTTTAGGAGTGATGAGGGGGACAGGAACCCCAAGAAGAGGGGGATATCAGCGGGAGTTACTATCCTGCTGGTGGATCACGTTCAGAGCCCCATGAATTGGGGGGCTACCGGGAGGAGCTACTATCCTTTCTGGTGATCACGTGACCAGAGATCCTCAGGATTATTCTGAAAAATTAATTCTCACAGTTTGATATTGCAGATAGGATTATATTACATGTATTTTGGTTTTGAGTTTCGCAGAATTATGTTCCTGAGTTTTCATGTTCGTACATAGCAATTTGCATCATGTATGTGTATTGGTATTACAGGCACATATTGCCTATTTTAAATGTTAACGCCTTGAAGCGGAAATAAATGTCGAGCAATTGCAATTCATGTTCGTACAGTTGCTTTCTTCACAAAATATGGCTACATTACGAAAAAGGCCTATTGTCTCTGCCACATCCCTTAAATGGCATATTACATCACATATTCTACTGATCATCATAAGTATGACTAACTGTTTAGATAATTCGGCCTAACAGGTTAAAACACCACAAGTTAAATGTCAAAAGTCAGTCATTATATATTTCTTGTATCCTTCTTTGAAAATTGTGACTAATCCTAAATGGGAATTGTTGTATTCGTTTGCCCTTTTCATATTGCTCTCTCTCTCTTAACAATACGTATAAATTAAGCTGTTTAGCTGTAAAGTTGATCATATTTGAATATTGAATTGTTTGAGGAGAGATCGACACGAAAATAACTAGTATAATTGTCTGTTTGAGGCTCGGAATATAAAGATTGGAACATGCAACAAGCAAACTGTAAGTTAATTTTGAAAAATCTTATATATTTGCATATTGCCATCATCAGTGTGTGAGCTGTCTAACTATTTCGCTTCAAGATTTCCGGTATATACAAAATATGTATTTGTGAAAATTTCATTAAAGGAAAGTATAATAATGGGTGAATCTTTCCAGATAAAATTATATTAACTAAACCCAAGGGACTTAGGGGATAGAGTCAGAGAAAAGAGGAAATTGGTTTTAGTGATTTTCTAAGAAGACAACCGTGTGATGTTTATTTGCTTCAAGAAACACATAGTTGTAAAGACCCTGAAAGGATATGTTCAGCGGAAAAGGAATATCATGTCATATTTATTTACGGGAAATCCGACAGTACCGGAGTGTGTATATTGATCAAGCCGAATTCAAATTTACAGGTGTATACTATTATATTATATTTTGTTGCTTGTCCTTACCTATGGAAAAAAGAAGTTTACAGTTGTAAATGTCTATGGTCCAAACACAGATCAGATAGTGAAGATGTATTTAGAAATTTCATAATTTTGTAATAGAATATGAGAAAGAGCCTAATATTATGGGGGCGACATGAATACAGTACAAGATATAAAGGTTGACAGATATCCCAATCATGTGCAATAGCATCCAAAATGTTTATCTGAAATTGATTTGTTCAAAAATGACTTTGATTTAATTGACATTTGGCGTGTACAAAACTCATCAAAGTTACAGCTTACATGGCGGTCAACGGTAGCCAGAAAGATAATTTGCTATTTTCTTATATCAAATAATTTGAGAAAGAATGTTGAACATTGTAAAATAAACTTAGGTGATCGGAGTGACCACTCTGCTATAAGTTTGGTAGTGGAAAATATGGTTTACAAGAGAGGGCCTGGTTTCTGGAAGCTAGATACATCTTTACCTTTTTATAAAGTAGAAAAAGAAGAAATAAGGAATTTAATTTGTGTTAAAGTTACTGAACTATGAATACATGTACTTTAAGGGAGTTTGATGAATACAGAATAATTCAGAAATGCATTTTTATTTCCTCTATGCTAAAAAATGAATAGATAATAGAATACATTACTTGGTCAAAAACATTAGGAAGCTACGTTATGCTTTGGATATAGATCCAAATGATAACTTTTTAAATGATTTGATGTTACGTCATCAAAGAGAACTATGCCAAATGCAAGAAGATTTTGTTCGAGGAATTATGATTAGAAATCGTGCCACTGGATTGCTGAAGGAGAAAAGGACACTAGGTATTTTTTTTAATCAGAAAAATGAATTTACGAGAGATACATATTCAGAAGTTTAAAAAAGCTGACACCTTCATAGTTGAATCATCTTTAATTTTGCATCAGTAAAAAAAAATCAGAAACTGTTTAAAAGCAATAATAATTGTGCTTGAATTGTCGCCATTAAACAATTTTTCTTTGCGAAGGTTTCATAAGTGTAGATGAATGCTATAAAGCAGTCAAAGATTTAACATCAGATAATAACACCTGGCACAGATGGGCTACCTGCTAAATTTATATAAAGAATTTTCGGTTGATATAAAATATTATCTGTAGAATGTTCAACTCGTGTTATCACCAAGCAAAATCTGCTCATCAATGAGTAAAGGAATCATGGTTACTCTGTTCCCCTAAAAGATAAAAATACCTCGAGTTAAAAAAAAATGGCGACCCATATCACTCCTAAATACGGACTAGCCAATAGACTAAACTGGGTTCTTCCATTAATTATAGATGGAGACCAAACTTCTTTTTTAAGTCGATATAATGGTCATTACATACATACATACAGCGATGTGATACATCATTGAAGGCAAAATTGTTTAAAAGTCCTAGCTTTATCTACTGATTTCGAAAAGGCGATGCCATTAAATGGAATTTCTTGTTTCCGAGCATGCAGAAATTTGGATTAAAAAAAAATCATGGGTTTCACTGCTATACAAAAATATGAACAGTTGTGTGGTAAATAATGAGTATTCATATTAAGCTTTTTATTTACACAGAGGTGTCAGACACCGCCCTCTATCGCCTTACCCAATCCTTATTGAAGCTGAAGTTCTTTGATAAATAATTCGGCAAGATAGACTTATTAAATGGCATCCCGGTAAATGATGTAGAAATACGAGTCAGTCAGTATGCTGATGAAACTGTAATCTACTTACGTGCTGAAGAGTTAAACTTAAGAAGAGTATTCGCTATTTTGTCTTCTTTCACACAAATCCCTGGTCTTAGAGTAAATGTTGAAAAAAGTAACATAGTTTGAGTCATTAGAAGGAATATCATGTAAAGATTTAAAATGTAACTGGAAAGGTTGAACTAAACTGAGTTGTTATTAAGGATATGGAACTACCGTTATTTGATGGTGTTTAATAAAAATTGCCGTAATTAAGTCTTCGGTTGTTCCAAAATGTGTGTATTTATTTAGTATCATAGAAGATCCACTAGTTACTTTTTTCTGCTCGACTTCAACAATTATTTTTTTGATTTCATCTGGTCTGGCAAAAGAGACAACATGAAAAGAAGTGCTATGTATAATACGTATGAAAAAGGTGGATTGAAAAATACTTGTTGATGTCTTCTTAAAGAAGTATGGTGAAAAGAGGATTTTCAATGGAAAGTTCAAATAGAAAGATATCAGAGATCGCTTATCAAATATTTTGTTGGAAACATGTTCTCTCAGCTTGATAGTACTATAAGTACTATAACCTAGTTATATTGAAAGAAATTTCATTTCAACCATCGTGGTATGGTATGATACATTTATACAAATTCATAAACAGATTATGTGTCATAAAAAAATAAGTTGAAGCTGGGGTACTTTAATTAGAAGATCTTCTGAGTGAAAATGGTAGCTTCATATCTCTCACTGAGTTCTGTTGTAGGCGTGAGATCGATACATTTTTGTTTTATTAATGTGCTATTATATCCGCTATTCCTGCAAGTTGGAAACAATTTATGAGAGAGAACACATCTCAAGAAACAGGGGTGGTTTTAGTTAAGAAAATGAATAGTTTTATAGTACAAACAAGTGATAAAATTAGCTATTCTCTGTTTGTGAAGGAATTATGTTCAAAAACAAATATCACAAAACAGTTCAAAAAATGGAAGGTGGATTTGACTTAAAGCACAAATTCCTAAACCGCTTGAAATAGCATTACAGTGGCATAGTTGCACAAAGCCACCCCTTACAATTTCATAGTCAAGATTAAGAACATTTTAGCTCAAATTCCTGCATCGAAGGATTTCTGCGAATAAAAATGTGCACCGTATTGGTATAAAAAAGTACACTAATATGCAATTTTTGTCAAACAAATTTGCAAACGTTAATTTATTTGTTTTATACGTTTCCTGTTGCAAAACAAATCCAGGAAAGATATCAGTGACTGGCTCCGTAAAATTAAAATATCTAGTTTTCCATTTTCACCCACAGACATTATCTTTTGGAGTCGAGACTAGTAACAAAATAATTAACACTTTTGTGATGTATAATAAACACTTTCCTTTTCGAAATAAATGCATAGAAAATAACCTAAGTTCATACAAATAAAGGTGGAAACTATTTAATTAGAAACAAGTGGAACGGGATAATGCAACAAGACAATGAAAGATGCTGAAATTTGATAATATGGTTATCACTGTTATCTTCGCAATTTTCTGTACGCTACATTTTATAACGTACCACTCATTACAATGTTTTTATTATATTGATGTACATGTTCTTCACCAACTGCTCTAGTATGTACTTTGATTTGAAGCAATAGACTTAAAATTATTATTAAAAAACTGTCTAGAAGTAAATCAAGGACAACATCAATATCCTTTTGCATATCCCATGTCATGAATATGTTCCGACATATCTAAGTGCTTTATCATTTAGTAAGTTTTATTATAAATTTTGAATTTCATAAGCGTGGTATTCATTCATTACAGTCAATTCCACCTGTTGTTCATACTCAACGTCGGTTGGGGATTTGAGGTTGATTTTTCGAAATCCTTTGTAATCATGTTAAATATGCATTGTTACCGAGGATAATCAAATTGAGAGCAATAAATACTTTTTGTAAAAACTGAAATAGGGGTTTCTATCTATGCCTCTTTCTTGAAGATGTTTCCATCCCTCGTTAATACATTTCATGATACCATTTCATTTTTCCCTTTTGTTTTAGGCATCCTTAATTTGCTAGTAATGATCATAGTTGCCATGGGAATCAAAGTATCATGTCTTCCAACACGAAAACTACTTAGTGCGTCGTCACAGACTTGCCCCCCTCCAGTGGCCTACGAGTTACGTCGTGATGTCCAACATATCATCGGCTTGACTAATATTCTTTTGGTAATTCTTCTTCTTCTACCTCTTCTTATTATTATTATTGTTAATATTATTATTACTGTTGAAAAAAATAAAAGGGGCGCAATATAATTACAAAATGTTTGCCTCAAATAGAAAGCCTATATGTGTTTATTATAGCGAGCGTGGTGAGGCCTGTCGCATGCGTCGTGTATTAACGTCCATTTTTCCCTGCTTCATAGAGGCAGGCTATGTTACAGGGTAAAAGAATTCGTCCCTCGGATAGAACGTTAAACGGAGGCCCCGTTTTAATAGATTGAGAAATGTCACCATCTTTGCACGTTCTAGAAACTACTGTACTAATCGGTATTCGAGTAAGGGGAAACCCCGGGTTAGTGGTCCACATGCACAACACCAATCAGTTATTCTGGGAGGAGAGACCCAAGGGTCACAATAATTTAGTTCGCTTTTGATAGCCCTACCTAGCACAGGTACCGCCGAATAGGTAACAAGATAAACTATTAAAAAAAAGTAAAACATATTATGTTTTTACCTGTGTTTACATTGTTTGTATAACACCGATGGAAAGCAACATTTCTTGATTATATACCGACAATTAATTTTAATCTTGAGTCTTGAGATCATTTTTTTTTTTTTTACACAGAGTAACTGGACTTGTTCTGTAGGTAGTAGTCTTATTTCAGACTATGGTATTTCCCCAACACCATCCGTACTGCCAGCCATTAGTGCAAGTGACTCGGTAAGTGTATTTGTTTAAATATTAAAAGTTAATTACCAAATCTGAAATTGATTTTAAACCCCCAACATCGAAACAAACAAACAAAGATGTAGTTCAATTACACTTCTTCATATTCTATTTTTATTAGAAGTTCGCTGATCAAATCAAAGGGCGCAAGCGTTTTCATTGTAAATAAGAAACATATGGAAACGTTTGCTTAGATTTGTACCTTAAAAGAAGTTTACCACAAACTAACTCCCACACAGTGTTGAGTGCCCACGAGGAAGTGTCTTCATCAGGCAGGTAGTTCCATTATGTGAATGGGTAAAACTGTTTACAATAAACAACCAATCAAACCAAGCTTAATACCAGAAGAAAGCTAACGATTAGTATTTTCATTGGCCGCTCATCCCGAAGCCGTCTGACCACAATAGACTTGTTCGTAGTTAGCACATGAGTCAGATGACCCCAAATATCCACAAATCTTTTAAACATAGATAAATCCCACTTTGTGCCTTTTGAAATAACCATAGCTAAAGTCATGGAGGTGATTCTTTTGTTGCCCTCTAGAAAGGATTACTTCCACCTGTGTTCAATAAAATGCATCACAGGTGCATGCATGAATAATGATTACATACATTTCAGTAGCATGTATCCAGTATTAGTCTCAGTGGGTTTTACAATTTTGTACCAAATTACAAACTGGTATATTGATTGAGGGCTTGCGAGACCGGCCGAAGTGCAATTGAAACTCGCTATTTTGCTCTTTTCCAACGCAAAAAGAGACGACAGTGTGCTGGATTACTATTTTTTCCGACAAAAAGTACAGAAAGAGTGCGATATTATTTGTTATATTATACTTTTGTTAAAGGTTACCCAAGTGGCTCTCTGGCACCCCTAAGCTGGAGAGAAACGCATTTTTTTTTAGAAAACTTCACTTTTCATGCAAACTTGCTTATTTTTCTTTTCACGCAAGTCAGATATGAAAATAAGACCGGCTGAATTAAAAAAAAAAACATTTTGCATTTATTTGTAATAAGAACTCCTACTCGTTTCGCCAGAGGTAGTAGGATATTTGGAGTGTTCTATTTTGGGGGAGCGGTGTCATTTTTCGTTTTGTTACTTGGTTTTGATATACCTTCTTGCAATTCGGAGAAAGCTTACCCGTACCATGGACCTACTAAGAACTTAATCTTCAGCCTTAATAGGAATAGAAAAGTATCATAATAATATTTAATTTTTATATAGCGCTTAATACAAATGTCTCTAAGCGTTTTAAAAAATATACTATTACCCCGGTCATTGGATTCAGTGCCTGCCCGCACACAATGTATGCAAAATCTCCACTCACTGGGGAGCATTCCAGCCAGGCGTTACATGACGCTCAAAAACGGTTTGACCAACAATGACGGTCGCATCCTACCGGGTACCCATTTAACACCTGGGTGGAGAGTAGCGATTGCAGGTTAATACCTTGCCAAAGGATATTAGTGCAGTATCGTGATTCGAACCCTCGACCTTCGCATCTTCAAATCAAGCGCCTTAAACCCATCGAATGGTCTTTGGTGATTAACTTTTGTTTCTATTTGTCTTATTTTCTGTGATCCTCTTCATAGGTGAGCTCCCTTGATAAGTTGAATAAAACTTTAGTTCATATACAGTACTACGAATCCGTCCTGCGCCTTGTTAAAAGCAGTTCTAATTTGGAAGAAGTCAGAGGGCAAAACTACACTACACTAGAAAGCAGATTTAGTCAGATGTCACGCAAAGTTCATACAACACTGAGCTCGTGCGAGGTGAGTTACAATTGAACTATCGAAGAAAAAAAGTACAGGAAGCTACATTATTTTGTTGGCATTACCAGTGACAGACATTTAGCATGGAAATCACATTTCAAATCTGTTAATTACTGTATACCGAGAAAGGTCGGTATATCCTCTTTAAATTACGGCACTTTGTACCTAAATATATATTGATACTGTTGTATAAAGGTCTAATACAGCCACATATTACACATGGCATCGAGGTTTGGGGGAGAACTTGATATTATATGAATCACACTTGAATTGTTTATTTTATACTCAAAAGATGGCTACACGTGCTACAACTTTCAAGCCACATCGTACCAATACTATTGCACTGTTTCATGACCCCTAATTGCTGAATGTTTTCAAATTGCATACATTATATATTTGTACTTTTGTGTTTGATTTCATAAATGAACGATTACCTCATACCTTAAAACATTATTGCAGTATGATACAACATAAATATTCCACGAAACAAAAGTCGGGTCGAAAATTTCGTCTCCCCTTATTCAAAACAGACAAGGAAAGTTTTCTGTTTCGTATGTTGGGATTAACATATGGAATATTATGTTTCCTGATCTAAGAATGGAGAAATCAAAAACTTCCTTTCGTAAAACCGCAAATTATAACTTTGTAATTAAAGCAACAAGTCTGATTGTTTGGATTGTAATATTATACACAAATCTTATTTATAGGGATTGGAAACCCATCCTTATTTTACTTATGTTAGGCTTTAGAAAACGAGAGTCGGGCTCGACTAGCACATGTGCTAGTTCTGACTCTTTATTTTTAATAACATTTCAATGGTTTCCTTGGTTACAGTGTAATCTTCCTGCCTCTGGAGCCATGGTGACGGTCACATACGAACAAGGATCCGATCAAAATGGAAGGGACTGTTCCGTCCTAAACAACATCAAAGAGTCAATGGTTTGGCTTCAATCTTTTGTTTTTACCAGCGTCAGTGTTAGCAAAATAGCCACATCCATTTGTTCATAGCATCTAAGGAAAATCCAACGTTAATAGACAACTGCTCTAAAAGAAAGCAGAAAATCAGAAAAGCAATCTGGTTAACGTTTTGAAGGAAACCGGAAAAAATAATAAGAAATCAAAGTTTGAAAGTTGTAATCACTCTAGGTATGGACACTGTAAATAAGCCGAGTCGGTCATGCCGCAGCGATGTGGCGTTGGACAATTTTCCTATTAGCTTCCACATACAAAACGATAAAAAGTATTTTCCAAAATTAATGAATCGGGATGCCTTTGTTTTTCTTAGATTTCTCTCAAACTTTCGATATTCTGTATTTGTCTCTCATTTTTCGTACTCTTGTGCTTCACACGCAGTGGACATTTATTTATTTTATTACATGGCACATGCGTTAAAACAGTTTATCCTTTTTTCTGAATACTCAGTAGATTAGTAATAACATGGTCCATGGTAATACATAACATCATCTGAGCAGCACAAAAACAGCATATCTGACCTTTCGATACTTCCTTACATGAATTGATGGCCAGCTGTCAAAATTAACACTTGCTACCTGAAGTCAATATCATTCTTTATTGCACGATATATTAGCCTTCTCGAGTGTTCAACACTCATTTCTAACCCATCAATCATAGTATTTTTAAAAAAACTTCTTTTCAATGAATTGAAAGATAGAAATTGTCTAGACAGACATATTGATGCAAGTGCGTTAGGTCGTAAACACTTCTGGGAAATATAAACATACTGAGTTCATTATCTATATTTGTTTCGCTTTATTCACTAGGTAAATAACAACAGTATGATTCATATTCAGATAAGAGGCATCAGCCCCCTCCCCCTCCTCCTCCTCTTAATATTATTCGCATAAGCCTGATGTAGATTTAACTTATTTGATGAGTGCAATACTGAAGCAAAAAAACTCATCGTTTGTGGTGGTTCGGGGTTTGGGGGTAACGGAACGATTCTTATTTCTGAATAATCTGTCGTGACAACCAAATGAAAACAAAACAAAATAAAAACAGAATTTAACATGAAAAATTTTCCAACTATCCAGAGGAAGGAAGCAATCGTAAAGCCCCAACCGGAAGCAATACACCGTGTCACTAACCCGGAAACTACCCAACCCCGAAACCCACCGTACAATCAAAACAAGATTTCCTTCATATGGAATTGTTCGGTCTGACTAAACACAAATAAATATTTCGGAAGGAAACTACAGCTGTAGGGGAAATATGCTGAGCAAGAATCCATGAGAAAGAATTGAAGTATATATACTTGTCTTTGCAATTGAAATGTTGAACTAGAAATTATTTAAAGCTTGCGTGTTTATGAAGATCCAACAGACAAATGAACTTAATATCAATTCTATCTAACTAGCATACAGTCGGCAATTTCAACTGAAACAAAATATTACAAGGATTTTTTTTTTTTAAAGGGGGGAGGGGTATTGTAGCTTTGATTTGGCAAACATGGTTATACGAGATATGTGTTATATTTGTATATATATATATATATATATATTTATTTGGTTATACTTGTCCAATATTTTGTAGACGTATAACGCTTCAGAAAAATGTTTCATTTTCCCGCCTCTCTTGTCAAAGACTTTAAAGACGTTTTGCCCAAACCCTTCCATAAAAAAAATCTAGCATGTTTCATGCTTAGTATTATCATATATAATTTCACATTTCTTACATTTATGGTAGAGAATTATTTATGTGTCATTATGTCATGTTGTATTATTTATATAACATGTATATGGATGAGATATCAATTACGATTGTATCTATAATATTCAAATCCGCATTTCCATCGAAAATGTATCTTATTCACTGCCGTTGTATTTATTGATGCAATGTATTGCATCTCAGATATTGATTGTTATTGTTAACATATGTCATTTTGTTAAATAAACACTATTTATTTATTATCTATAAATCCTTATTTTTCATGTGAAAGACATGTATGGCGAGAAGTTTTATTTCTTGCATTTTTTATGTGAATTTTAAGACGTGCATGTTTGTGTACATGTATGCCAAACGAAATGATGTGTATAATGTTTTACCTATTTATTGTTCTTCAAAATAATTAATAAATATAGATTTGTCAAAACATATGTTTCTCTTTTCATCATTTTAGAATAATCATAATAATAATAACGATAATAATACTAATAATGTAAAATATAAGATCTTCTATAGCGCTCATGTCTGTCAGATTGGACACTCCTGGCGCTCCACAGTTATTACGCCGACTTTAGCTTGGCAGCCATTATTGCGCTCCAGCACTTCAAGGAATTAATTCCTGCCAGGTACCCATTTACATCACCTGGGTGTAATGTGGCAAATGCAGATTAATATCTTGAATATCTAGAACCACGAACCATATGATCCACAGTGCGGTGATTTATCAATGAGACCACGACAATTCCTATTTATAAACTATTTCATAGATGTATGTACAATTAGAAATAACTTGTACATAATTATGGCACTGGTTTTTTTTAACTATGACCAAATAGCTAAATGGCCCTTTGAGAGCCTGAAACTTTTCAAAGATAAAGAATTAGAAATCAATTACAACTTTTTCTTGTAGCATGGACCTAGATTGACCTCCCATAGCTTAATGAAAAAATTTCAACATTGCTTTATGTGCATGAGGTATCCCTAAACAGCCAATTGTTTACGGAATTTTGTAACAAAATTGACATACCTTTTTAGTTGGAGCCGAAAAAAATATATACCCACAAACAATATGTTTTTTTTCTATTGATGTTTGATGAGCATGGGTGGATCTTAAAGAAAGTTAACAGTAATCTGAATTAACTCCTGTATTTTGATGGAACAGTGCAATTAAAAATGGTGTTTCGGACGTTACATTTTCCGTAAACAATGTAGACCCTCATTTAACCCACCAGAACAATAAATTAATGAGACTGTTTATGGTTTGAATAAGCTTATTAGTTACTCCAAGTCATTAAATTAAAAGAAAATATAATTTTATTGTAGTAGCGCTTATATTAGAAACATACTCAAAATTTGAAAAAGTTGTCTCATTTTCCGTAAACAATTTTGTAACGTCCGAAACAACTTTCAATTTGAAGTAGCAGAAAATATATGAACTGCAGGACCTATCTTTCGTAATTTTTTTAAAACATTTCATGGCGGCTACCCACCAAAAAAAAAGAAATTTGCAATACATCATTGCAATACTATTTTATAGTTAAAACCAATTTTCCGTTAACAGTTGTAACGTCCGAAACAAATGTAACGTCCGAAACAAAAAATACCAAATAAATGATGATAATCCATATTTGAGGGTATCTGGAGTGAATAAATCATTATGAAAGAAGTTATTATAAGTGTTAACTCAAGTCAAAACACAAATCAGGTATTTCAAATCCAATAATTTTGTGTAAGCTCAAGAAAGGTGTTTCGGACGTTACACTATTTGATTGTTAACACATAGTTTGCAAATTTCAACTAATTTTCGATCATATGTGCAAGTTACGATTTCACAATGCACAATCCTGTTGAAAACACTATTTTGATAATTTCATTTAGATCTAAATATAAAAATATGAAGAAATATGATGCGAAAAACCAAATTTCCGTTAAATATCTGAATTTTCTGCAAAATTGGCTTATAAAACATAAAATATTAAAGCCACTCATTGTGATGCAAGGCATGGCTGGCTGCTTTAATATATCCTTATTTGTAATTTATCAGAAAAAATCTTAATAAAAGTGACTCATACAAAATATTCAGCCATTTTAACAGCACTTTCTGGTATGCTGTTAGCACGTTTCGGATGTTACATTAAACTGTTAACAGACATTTTCATAATTTATCTAGTTCAAATGAGGGGCAAAGATAGATGTGAGAATAGCAAATTTCAATTTTTCAACCTCTCCTCTTGCTATTTACATTGCTGTGTGTTTGCAAATCATCAGGTTTTTATTTTTACAGAGGTTTTTCCAAATTATGTCATATAACCAAAAATTGTATGGTCAATCTAAACTATTTGGTAGGTTACAAAAGCTAAAAATCATCCACTTAAGCAATACCCAGTGTACATGTACATTACACGGGTATGATACAGGTATATAAAGTTAATAAAATCAAGCACATTAAAATGTTTTTCTAAAAAATTATGGGAAATATGGATTTTCATTTGAAAATACCTTTTAAAAAGGGCACTTAGTACACGTAACTAATCTGTGTAGAAAGTACATACATGTATAAAAGAAAAGGGCATTACCAGTAATACCTTATTTAATGATCCTTAACATATACAAGTAGCATCTTCCTCAAATGTATGCATACATACAAAATGTATAAGCTAGTGTAGGGATTTATTTCGAACTTCTGAAACTCCCCTTCATATCCATGATTCATCCCTTTCATATTAATAGGTCATCCCTCATTTTCATTCACCCTTTTCATCCACCATCCTTTCATCTGTCTATCTCTCTCTCTCTCATTGGTTTCAATGTTCACCTGATGCAGTCGAGCTTATATAGTATAATTTGCATATACTATGAATATTCAATATATACTCTTGGTTTATGTTTGAATATTCAGGAATACTTTGTGATGTTGATTTATACTTGTATCGGACTATATGAATATTTATTGATTTCTTCTACTTTGCATGGAATGTATGTGGAATGCTACATAGAATGCTGTAATGCTTTTACACATTAAAACCTGGTCAGTTAGCCAGTAGTTATCAATCCTACAACATATCTGCTGGGCTGCCTCTGTGTTAAGAGTGCTAGGAATTATCTGTTAGAACCGCAACCCGACACTAGTGTGAAATATAAATGGGCTGTCCGTTTTTGTTTTTTTTCCTCTACGAAATGTCAAAGTTGGGGGTGCGGCGCTACGGCCTTATCGCCGGCAAAAACGGTACATGTTTAACCTATACTGTATATTGTTTGTCACCTGTGATATCGGCGCAGCAAGAGTTAAGATCTATCAACCAACCAACCGACCAACCAATCAATCCATCCATTCATCAATCGGTCATCAATTAAATAAATAAATAAATACTTATTTAAGAGCATTAAAAAATGTTGTCGTTTGAAACAGCCTCCTAATACAAATAGTGGTAAAGGATGATTGTTACTACAGTAGTATTATAACCTAAATCATACACAATTTTAAAATACATCTAAAATGTCTCATTCTCGAGATGTACAAACATTAGGATTCACGTATTTCTTATTACCGTACTTACATGACTGGGGGTACTTTTTTTATAGTTTTATTTAAAAAAAGATTTTTCAATGTTTTGCTTACATACATGTATGTGTTAGTGATATTATTGAATGACACACTATATAGTTGAAGGCAAAGAACATTAGCAAGCTGATTAAACATCTATATTGTAGAGTTTGTAGAAATTGATGATCTCATTGAAATGTTAACATCGTGTAACATCCGAAACAAACCATAGTTGTTCCTAACATGCAATAAAGAGTATGTTTCTAAGTGAATTTTCTAAGGAGTTTTGATGCCTAAAATTGCTATTAGCTTTATATTTCGCTCTGTTAGATCACATAAACATTTTAACTACCGGTACACATTCTTGAAATGAATAATATACCTTACATAAATTGAGTGGTCGATGAAGACAAACTTGGTATACATGTATGTGCTAAACTAATTAAAACTGCACAATTTTTTTCCATAAATGTTACAGAAGTATTTTTCTGCAAACAATTAAAGTAACTGAGGTCAGTAATACCTAAAGAAAAGCAATTAACTTGAATAGAGTTATAATGTTAACAGTGTGTAACGTCCGAAACATCAGTGGTGTGACATTGAAAATTATTAGGCAATGCACTGGTTCCCAAGTTTTTCGCAAGTATTTACCTTATATCATCAGTAGTTATAATAAAATAAGTTTGACCTAAGAAAAAAGCATTTTACCTATTGAATTAAAAACTTGTTATTGTCAAAACCCTAATTTAGAGCTATTTTTCACTTTCAAGGGATACAAAATCTGTATTTTTCAAGATAGAAACTCAAAAATTTGCATGAATAATCTCTGAAACATATTCTTAAAGACCCAACATATTTAAAGGTGTAGTTAATAGCAAATGAGTTTTATATCACAGTTATAAGTTATGCTATAGTTCACAATAAAATTGTAAAAACTCAAAGTATTCATATCTGGTGAATAAATAAGGAGATAGATTAAGGTCCAGAATTTGCATTTCTCAAAAATATGATTAGTCCTGTTCCTAAAAATACAAGTTTGAAATGAGTAAACATAATTTCATTTTGGACCCATTTGTGGACACATTTGGTATAAGTTAAAAAAACCAGTGCCTTATGTTAATATGATGAGGTTGCTTGTCATCACCAATGATTCCGCCAATTGTGGCTTTAGAAGAAAACAAATCTGGATTTTCATTTGATTTCAATTGAATGCATTTCCTAACAAAACATACGGACTATATACTGAATTAACTGAACAAATAAATAGGAAGCACCCCCCCCCCCCTCCCCAACATGATGGTGATGTTGATAATGATGATTATTGTGGTGATAATGAAGATTATAGTAATGATACCGATAATGATGAATGTCATGACATGTGATTATGATGATAATTATGATTACGAGATATCGATGTTTTTCTTTGATAAACATGGCGACGAAAGTGATGAACTTAACGGTGCTAGGACAAATACACCCTTGGCAATCACCGCCAGCAATTCACCAGCGGGACAATACCCCCCCCCCCCAGGGGATCCAGCCGGCGGCAGGGGAGGGGGCACAATTAGTGAGAAAATATTTTGCGGCGAAATAGCCGGCCGATTATTCGCTCATCGAGGGATGGTGGGGGTAGTGAGCACTATTTTTTTTTAATTTGTATGCCCCCGAAAATTTGAAAATCGCGCCGGCTTATAATTCGCTCATTGGGGGGGGGGGAGATCCGCCACTGTCCGTCCCCCCCCCCCCTTCCCTCGGAAAACTGTTAGTGTTAGACATGTTAATGAGCCTTGGTATACTCTCCTTGACGTTCAAAAACTCAGTTCGCAAAACGATTTACTACCATGGCAATGTTTTCGGTCTTTCCTGTCACGTTCCCTCTTTCTCGTCTTCCATTTGCTTTTCGTTTACTGTATCTCTTACTGTCTCCATTTTCCTTCTTACTCTCCTTGTTATTTCTTCCTCCCGCTCCCATTCGGTCTCTTTCTGAACCCTCTCTTTCTTTCTCTCTCCCAAGCCCCGCTCCCTCCCCTCTCTCTTTCTCTATCTCTCCTCAGCCCACCCCTCTCTCTTTTCTTACCTTCTTTTCCTGCTGTCTTTTTCTATCCTCTCTACACATCTATTTACGTTTTGAGAAAGAATTTCTACTTAAAAGGAAAATGTGCCACCGCTCTCCTTCTCATATTCCTACAACAACAAAAAACATAGGCCCACAGTCAGGCGCGTACGCGGGGGGAGGGGGGATGGGGGTTGGGCGTTAACCCCCCCCCCCCCTTCATTTTTTATAATGAGTGTATTTTTTAGCACAAAAAAAAAACCATCCACCCACCCACTTTTTTTTCTTTTTTTTTTTTATAAATAATAAAATAAAAATTATGCCAATGGCTGACCTAAAAAAGGTGACCTTACCACCCCCCCCCCTTCCCCCCAACGGAGCAAAATGTCAAATTTTGACACCCCAAAAAAAAAATTGTCCTCTTAGTTTGTGTGCTAAAATCCTTACCGTTGAGATTGCACGCATATACGTAAAATTCTAAAACTGGTCAATAGTTTTTTCAAAATGCCCTATGGCTTTTTTCAAAAGACTATTGACCGGTTTTGGCATTTTACGGGAATGGCCAAAATCACGACTCTAATTTCGACCGATCAGATGGCTGGATTTCTAAAGTGAGGTATACAACATATAATACATGTATCGACCGGGCATGGTTCTACTTGCCAATAGTATGTGAAGTTCAACGGATATGTGCGGTGTGGCGTGTAAATTACCTATGACTCTAATTTAGTCAATTCACTTTGATGGCATATTTTGTGGAAATATCTCTTTTCAAGAATTGGCACTTGGGATGCGGTATATAAAACAAATATTGACTGCTTATTTCTCGGGTCATGGTTAGAACTATGGCTCCTCTATATTGAGAGCGCACTAAACCCTAAAGTTATTCTTGGGGCACAGAACAGTTTTGAGATCACCCTAGCTAATAGTTAAAGTATGCCCCTCAAAGTTGTCGATTTTTGTATGATACAAATGTTAAAATTCAACTGTGACACACACACACACACACACAAAGCTGGTGTTGAAGTCTTTGAAATGTTTTTCTTTATATTTTAATAAATATTCAGAAATAAATTAATCTTAATAATAATAATATTATTGTTTACCCAGAGAAGCATCATCACCTTTAATGTTGTGCTTCCTTGAGTCCATATAATTTTCCTTACTGAGCCATTACCAGGTTCCCATTTACACCTGGGTGGAGAGTGGCAAACATGGATTAATGTCTTTCCAAAGGACGTTGGTGCTGGGTAAGATTCAAACCTCAACCCTTTGATTGAGAGTCAAGTGAATGAATGAATGTACCGCGCAACACCTCAACTGAGATGAAAGATTAACAAAAAGTTGATACAGAGAAATTTGAGCAAACATGGTAATTAAAAAGTGCAGCATTCCCTGTTTAAATTTGATATGGAAGGGCTGCTAGCTAGGAATGGATGGAAAGTACTGCTTTTGAAATACTGTCACAAACTAAAAAGACAAGAAATTGTTTATTAACCTCAGTCAACTTTTGATGAAGTTTGCGACTTTCAAATGGAGTCACCTCTATTCGATTCCATGACTACAAACCCTTGTAATAAACAGTTCTTTTCATGAAGTACATAGTTTACCATTTACAATATGTTCAATAAGATAGTAACATTCACAAAGCAATACGATGACAAGTACTCAAAACCTCCTTTAAAGACAGGGTACCATATCTGGTGGTTCATCTACTTAGTAGCTAAACATGCATTCTTGTGAATGACCTTGTCATCTGCTGGAAATCAGAGTGGGACACAGCACCTGGAAATGGATGGTGACCTTGTGAATTACCTCATCACTGCTTGGAACGTTTGGTGGTGCATCTACTCAGTAGCTAAACATGCATCCTTGTGAATGACCTTGTCATCTGCCGGAAATCAGAGATGGACACAGCACCTGGAAATGGACAGTGTCCTTGGGAATGACCTTGTCACCGCTTGGAGCCTTTAGTGGTGCATCTACTCCATAGCTAAACATGCGTCCTTGCGAATGACCCTGTCATCTGCCGGAAATCAGAGTGGGACACATCACCTGGAAATTGATGGTGACCTTATGAATGACCTTATGAATGACCTCATCACTGCTTGGAACGTTTGGTGGTACATCTACTCAGTAGCTAAACATGCATCCTTGTGAATGACCTTGTCATCTGCCAGAAATAAAGAGATGGACACAGCACCTGGAAATGGACAGTGTCCTTTGGAATGACCTTGTCACCGCTTGGAGCCTTAGGTGGTGCATCTACTCCATAGCTAAACATGAGTCCTTGCGAATGACCCTGTCATCTGCCGGAAATCAGAGTGGGACACATCACCTGGAAATTGATGGTGACCTTATGAATGACCTCAACACTGCTTGGATCTTTGGCGGTGTATCTACTCAGTAGCTAAACATGCGTCCTTGTGAATGACTCCGTCATCTGCCGGAAATGAGAGTGGGTCACAGCACTGGGAAATGGACAGTATCCTTGGGAATAACCTCGTCACCACATTGAACCTTTGGTGGTGCATCTACTCCATGCGTCCTTGTGAATGACCTTGTCATCTGATGGAACCTTGCATTGGATGTCTACACAGTGGTTGTATATGTTCTTCAAAAAGCTCTCTTAGATTCACAGCATCAAAAGTCTTTTTCAATGATTGGATGCTCTCTAGCTCAGCAACTTCAAAGGATGAAAAACTGTGGACATGGAAATGTGCACGTAGTTACAACAAAAAACATCTCTTGGATACAGATGAGCAGTCACTCTAACTGAATAGTTCATACTGTCTTTCTGGAGCCTTTAGTTAATTCCCTTCTACCACTTACACAGAGGACACAAAATGTTGATTTTGGGGTTATAAAGGCTTAACTGGTAATTAAAATTCTAAAAGAATTAAAAAAGGGTTCTGAATAGCCAATAGACTTTGTGAAGATTAATAGAAAATGAAAAGCATAGAGTATTTGAGTAATATCCCAATAAATGTAAACAAATTGGTTACAACAATAATAATTGTAAAAAATATGAGTTCCCCATAGGTATATATATGTACATGTATGTATTAGCATTTCTTAGTAAACCTTAGTAAAGCTAAAGTTTGTTAACATTGTGATTGTTACTTACTGCACAATAAATCATCCAACATTTATTTTAGAGAATGAATAAACAATAACCGGTAGTTCTTCAAAACAGAACAAATAACAACATTAATGTAATGCTCAAACTATTACCTTCATCAAATAAATAAAGCAAAGAAAACAACATTGCTACTTAATAACACATTTTTACAACTAAAGCCCCGTCTTAATAGAACTTTTTCGATCTCACTCGAGCGACATGTGGATGAGAAACAGTTGGGGTTCTGATCATAAAAACACGGGGTGAGCTTTAGCCAGGCTCATGGACACCATCTTAACCAGCCATCTGGAAAAAACCTCACCTGGGTAGGTAACCATAACCGCCCCTCCCTCATCGCGATCAGCTGGCGCGCGCTGTGTTCATGTATACATTTTTTCGCGGCCCTGACGTCATTCTACCCGGGTAGATTTCCGCGCGCGTCTTAATAGGCCGTTTCTGAGGATTTCATCTGGAAAACATCAGAACGTCACCGCGATCTCACCCTGGCCCGAATAGGGTAAAACTCACCTCGATGTCACCTCGATATTGTCCGGACGATACCCCGATTGACGCGTCTTAACAAGAACGGGGTAGAATGCTGTGTTCATATACATTTTTTCACGGCCCTGACGTCATTCTACCCGGGTAGATTTCCGCGCGCGTCTTAATAGGCCGTTTATCAGGATTTCATCTGGAAAACGTCAGAACGTCACCGCAATCTCACCCTGGCCCGAATAGGGTAAAACTCATTTCGATATTGTCCGGACGTTACCCCGATTGACGCGTCTTAACAGGAACGGGGTAGAATGTCATCCGGACAGCGTCCTTACAACACCGCGACTATATTTTCTGATTAAGACGGGGTTTTAGTGATCAAATAATTACCGTTGGTAAAGGTGATGGGACAAACTATCACTTCCGAGACTATCTAGATGTAGCTATCTTTCAGAAGTAAAGCTGAGGAAAAAAAATGTGTATACATTTAGATCGCCCAGAAGGTGATAGTTTGCCATCCCCTGAAACCAAATGGTGATTATTTGCTTTATATTCCACATCGGAAATATTTCACTTCGTTCGTCATTGCAGAGCAACAAGTCATCAATTAACAGTTAGCAAACGGTGCACGATACATTCAGTGCATGCAGTATGGTGGTGTGACCATAGTTAGCGCTTGACCAAAGTTCTCGTACTAAGAGCTCAAAGAGGAGAGCAATACGCAACATATATAATTAAAGTGTGTTGCACTGTGAAGATACTACTACTATCTACCGAGTGCAACACACTTTCACTGAAGATAGTAGTACTATCCACACAGTGTAACAAACTTTACTTCTCCCATCAATGATTGGAGAACTATCTTTCATCACATGATTTACTTTTGACCAATCGTAGAGCAAGATTCTTAGTATGTGGAATATAATACAACATATGAGCAACAACAGACTAAACAATCCACCACCCTGAATAGCCAATATTCGGTCAGTTTGGAATCAACTTGGAGACGGTTTGGCTGTCTGACTGGGGTACAACTGGTTGAAACAAATTAAAATTGAAATTAAAATCTACACAAACCTGCTTTTTTCTTCATCGGCATGCCTTTCACTTAAAACGCTCATCATTTTCTCCTTGCAACCCTTGCCATTAGAATCCACATCTACCTTCTGAGTTTTCAGTCGAAGAATAAAGTCCTACAAAAAAGCAAAAACAGAAAAAACAGAGATGAACAATGGGAAGGGTTCGCAGGGCCGATATTCAAAGTTTTAAAGTACAAGCGGCCATGCAAGCAGCCATTTAAGTAACTAAACTGTTCAAGCTGGCGTATAAATCTTGAGGGCAATGACATAACTTCAAGTGAGAACCCAATCCCCCTCCCCACTGCTAGTAACTAACAAACCTTATACAGTACATGTTATTTATATATATTATTGTTCTTGTTGTTTTTATCATCATCATTATCATTAACAATAGTATTACATAACATATCATATTTTTATTGTTTTAGTAATTATCAATAATATCATCACTACATATAATGTTTTGGTTACCATCAATAATACTATCATTACATATCATATTTTTATTGATTTGGTTATCATCAATAATATTACATATCATATTTTTATTGTTATGATCAGTATATCATGTATTATAAAACTGACCTTGACGTTGTCCTGATGACCTTCAAGAAGGATCAAGATGAGCTTCTCAACAAAGAAAATTCTTCCCACGATGCCCAGCTCTGCACACCAGCTTGTTATTGTCTTGACGTAGCGCGCCTTAGCTCGCATGTGATCCAGTCGCAGTAGAGAAACCTTAAGCCCCCCTGTGTCACCAAATGAACGCAGAAATAATGTACATAATAAGACCAAAACGAAAAAGAGATCGAATGAAAGCATCTGAATTACAAATTTTCAAAGAAAGTCTTTGAATTTGTCTTCATTATTGATAGATAATGCTGT
Source organism: Strongylocentrotus purpuratus (assembly GCF_000002235.5). Lineage (NCBI taxonomy): Eukaryota > Metazoa > Echinodermata > Echinoidea > Camarodonta > Strongylocentrotidae > Strongylocentrotus > Strongylocentrotus purpuratus. Next base: position 222,936 of record NW_022145574.1, on the reverse strand, counting down.
CTTTAATCATATTATTATCTACAAAAGATAGGCCAACAGATCCAATGTTGAAAGCAGTATTGTAACTTACAATGGAACCTTGTAAAAGTAATTAAATAAGTTAATAGATAGATAGGTAATGGTATAAATAGACAAAACAATAATAGGTAAATAAATTACTAAATTATATAAATTAGTAAGTAAATAAATAAAGAAATGAATAAATATACAAATGTATACACAAACTCACCTTGCCTATCAGATACAACGTGTGGTTGGTTCAGAGTTTGGTCCTCATTTGCATACTCCTTGAAATGAAGCCTCACCCATTCCACTATCTCCAATGTCATTGGTTCACCACGCAGGTGCTCATTAGCATATTCAACAAGGTCGCTCTTCATGCTATCAGTGGCTTTCCTGGTAAGGAGGTCAGAGGTCAAGCTGATAACCGGCAAGGATTGTGGGTAGCATTGTGTGGTTGTGAATGTGATGGCAAGGGTCGAGCCAACGAGGGGAGACAGAGAATTACCGGGGACATCTGAAACGGCAATGGTGTATCGAGATGACCCTGAAAAAAAAATGAGCAAGCACAATTTGGTAGAAGAATACGAGCAGAAAAGAAGAAAAAAATGAAAGGACCAAAAAACACCATGTATTATTATAAGATGACGGGCAAAACATATCAAATAAAAAGAGCAAAGTATTATTACAAGATTACAAGCAGAAAAAACAAAAAATTCAAAGAAAACCGGTGTGTTGGCTCAGTCAGTAGAGCGTCCGCCTCACAACCGGTAGGTCGTGGGTTCGAACCCCGGCCGCGTCATACCAAAAGATGTTAAAAGACGGGAGTTGCTGCTACCTCGTTTGGCGTTCAACAATAAAGGGATAGAGCAACGTCAATCTGGCGCTGCTCAGTGGCTGCCGGGCTCACGATCAATTGGGCAAAAAGAATTTCCATTTTTGGTTTAACCTAATAAAATTTGGAGTAGACTTTAAAAGATTATTATTATTATTTTATTGGCAGAAGATATTCATGTATTCAAAATATGTATTTTATTTCCCTTCATTATGTACATGCAAGCCAATAGGCAATAGAGCTAGCCTACCAGGTATATCTTTTCCTCATACATTGTGAGCTCTAGACCAAAAACTTCAGTCTCTCTAATCGTTGGGTGTTCCACTGAGACTACGTCTGGCTCCACTAGACCTCCGATTATAAGTATGGCCTATCGGGACTGTACGGGACTGTACGAAACAAATGGTTCGGTTCGACCGGACCGCGATGAATGAGATATGCAACAAGATTTTCACTCTTTACATCCTCATAACTGCTGCAATTATAATAAAAATTAAAAATAACATATATATAGCTTATTTGACTTACGATAGCTTGCTCATTTAGATCCCAAATTAATGATTAATCCGAGAAAGTCTCGTCAACATTATCCGTCTTGGTTTTAGTTGATGAATATTCATTTTTTCTTTTCGAACGTCCAATAGCTACCGTAGCTACGTACGAGTCAGCCCCACAGCCCAGCTTGACCAACGAACTCCCACGAAACGAGTGCTCTGATTGGCCATTTGGCTATGTTTTGGTAGGTTGACCTGGAAATATTTTGGCCGGCGGGTCATATAGCCCTATGTTCGAGTGCATGAACGTACTGTTTCACAGTTCGGAGATACAAATTGGATAATTCATATAAGTAAGTCCGTAAATTATAAATTTAATATTAAGTTATCAAATTTTGATAACTGTAATTAGGACAAATGACATAGGTCTACCGACCTAATTTACATCTGATTTAGAAATCAGAAAATTAGATCTAAATAAAGAAAATCGGGGGAGAAATGTCAGGAACGAAAAGATGTTCCGCTGTGGCTCTAAATTACCCCCACGGTACGAGATCTCTGGGTTACCATCATAGGGTTAGGGTTAGGGTTAGGGTTAGGGTTAGGGTTAGGGTTAGGTTTAGGTTTAGGGTTAGGGTTAGGGTTAGGGTGAAGTTAGAAACCCAAAATAATAAAACACACTAAAGTATAGGATAACCGTATTGGGGAATGACAACAAATGTCAGTTTTATTAAAGAAATGACCGAAATCAGATGGTTATTTCTGTCTATGTGAGCTCATACTCATAGTGACCAATAAACAGTTCTACCCCTAGAATCTATAGTTTTAACTGGTGTTGTTGTTGTTGTTTTAGTTTTAAGGGCGTGTGTCATTCAATTATGAATATTTACGCCGATTTGGACCAGACTACCGTAGTCTCTATGATAGCGAATAGATGTAGTCTATTAGTCTATTGACTATTCTACGTGAAATTTTCTCAACATAGTAGAAGCCAGCGGTTTTCCGTCGCTCACCGCGCCTGCCGCCCGGGCTGAGTACCAGCAGCGACAACCTAGTAGGTCTATAGCAGTATAGGGAAATGTCATGGGCTTCTTACCGGTCAATGCGTTGAAATCATGGAGCACGAATTCTCCGCTTTGGCAGAAAATAGATTCTATAACTTGCAGCTCATCTGCTACTTCATCACAGCTAGGAGACGACATAGCTTGGTCCCATTACATACCGACCAGTATTAGGCCTGGCCTGGATGCCATGAATTTTAGGTAGACAGACTCGAAGTGTAAGCTAGGCTAAGATAACATACACGTGCGGTACCGTACTTCTATGTGTGTACGTACATGCGCATGCACATGTACGTATCCACATTTACGTAGTACCAAAGTACTAGGTACGTGATAGCACGCGCATATGTACGCATATTGGAGGAAGTTAAAGAGAATGTTCATTGATTTCAAAAACTAACTTTATTGTCGTAATTGCAGAGGTGAAACTTTGATTGGACAAGGTTATCAAAATCCAATGCTTGGAAATATTCGAAGTAATGATTAACATCAATTACAAAACGCTTAGATATAACCCCGGCACATAGCACCTGAAAAGCTCTCTGAACGTTGTGTGACGTCACATGTTGAACATGATTTGCACAGGCAAGCAGACGGTGTCCCATGACATCTCACACATTTTCAGTACCTGTTTTGTCATCTTCTCTACATTGCCTCACTCTAAACCCCACGTATATTTTGAGGAAAAATTAAGGAATCCGTCGCTTGTAAACAAAATAAGACGTCATTGTATTTTCAGCTGCATATACCGCGGCAAGCGCGGATCCAGCCGACGGCAAGGGAGGGGCCCAATAATCCAACAACAACAACAAATATTTGTTTTGCCAGGGGAGTCCCCCCCCCCCCCCCCCCCCCCCTAGATCCGCCACTATAGCTGCACCGCGGTATGTTCGGTGTTTCAAGAGGGAACAAAATAGTGCCGTCTATGTTAACATTCCGCGGGGTTTTATATTTGAAAGTGAGGCTTCTTTCATTGTTCATTAATCCCTATCCTGGATGTTTACAAACAAAATAATCTAGTTATGAGAATCGGTTTCATATCCGTTTTTGCATGTTGCAAAATTCCGTCACATGTATATACACTGTCGCTCGTATAGTTGGAATATTTTTTTGTTACCCTAATTTTGACAATGATGTATACCTAATAGATCTAGATTCAAAAAATCCTCTATACGGCCATGCATTATGGCTCAAGGCATGGGCACACAGAAAAAAAAATTATGTTGGGGACCGGGGGGAAATACAATGAATTATTGATAATTTATTGCATTTTTTTTTATTATTTTTTTTTATTTGTGGGAACTGCCCCCTACCCTAGCCCCCACTGCGTACAGTCATGGTTCAGTGGTAAAGCAATGGCCTCGTAACTGTGAGGCCGCAGGATCAAAACCGTGTCGATGTGTATTAGTGCCATTTTATGGGGCATTAATCCTCATTACTGTCATTTATGACTTAAGAGCGTAGGTCCCCTAGTTGATAAGCATAGTAGCATACACATGCGTTAGCAGTCACGCAAAACACACATTGGCAAATTATTATTCAATAAAATCTGAGAATGTATACTACCATCTAGATCTATTCGGAATTTTTAAAACAAATCAAAATAATTCCATAAAATGGGGTAAAACAAAAATATTCCAACTATATGAGCGAACAGAGCGACAGTGTATATAGTAAATTGTTGGTTGTGATTTAAGACTTTAGAGGGTGCGGTGGGGGGGTGGGGCTGAAAAGGGACATCGAACTCACGAGGACCCAGGTGTCATTCCAGTGTAGACAAGCCCATGAGACCGCCAAATCAAATAATATTATCGACGGTACACGACTGACAAAATGAAAGCTTAATTAAGGGTACATAACTGTATAAAATGTTAGTCCCGTTGTCCGTCGGAAATGGCCAGTGACCCCTCTGAAAAGTGGGTATAGGAAAGCCCATTAACGGAGGCCTTAATAAGAAATCACTTTTTGTAAATAATGAATACATTGTATTAAAGGGAAAACCAAATTTAACAGCCAGCTACTCCAAAAGAAAACAAGACAATCAAAGAAGCAGACTGTTGAAAGTTTGAATGAAATGACTGTGACCAAAAAATAAGAAAGTTAAGATTTCTGATTAAAGTTATGCAGACTGGTTTCCGAATATTTCAACACACGTATGTACAAAACGATTGAAGTGTTAGTTTTGTTAATAATGTACGATCCAGGAGGGTCTTAGGAGAAGCAGAATAGTTTTTCACATTCTTCCTTTCCATTCGTTTCCACCTCTCCGCGATCAGTTATTCTAAACTTCTTCATTTAGCTCAAATATCTCATTTATAGTATTCATTCTTCCTTTTGCTATTGCATCTACCTTTTCTAACTATTCAGCAACACTCCTTCACCAACCTATAACTACTTATTTTCTCCTTCCCCTTCATCTCAATCTCTCTCCCTTTTCTCTCTATCTCTTTTCCTCTCTTTCTCCCCTTCTCTTCCTCTCTCACTATCTCTATTTCTCTTTAGTTAGTCTAGATCCACCTCTTCTATCGATATTTCCACACCTCATTCTCATTTTATTTTTAATCTCTCTTTCTCTCTTTAAATATCTCTCTTTACTTTTCACCTCATTCCCTTTCATACCGGACTCACGCTCTCCATCTCGCTCTCTCTCTCTCTCTCTCCCTCCCTCTCCCTCTCCCCCCTCCCCCCGCTCTCTATGCTCATATTCACTCTCTCTCTCTCTCTATCTACATTTCCATTTCTTTTGCATTATTTTTTTTTAGATATTGAATACCTCCCTCTCTCTCTCTCTCTCTCTCTCTCTCTCTTTCTTTTAAAATCTCTATATTTCTACTTCTCTTCTCCCTTCATTTTATCTCAGGTACACACACACACACACACACACACACTCTCTCTCTCTCTCTCTCTTTCTCCATAACTCCCCTCCATCTTTTTCCCCTCACTCTCAATAAACCCCCTCCCTTTCTCATCCCGTTCTCTCTCTCTCTCTCTCTCTCTATCTGCATCTATCTTTCCCTCTCTTCACTAACACATTCTTCTGCTATATAACGACAATCATAATTATAACACCGTAACAAGAAACTCAATGAAATCCGATTAAGTTCCCGTCACACTATGCATTTATTCTACTTTTACTTATTTTCCTCTGCAAGAAATACCCATAACCACAGTACTTCACTTCTAAATGTCCTGAAACGGATTAATTTTTAGCGAAGAAAAACAGTAGACCAATGAAAACAATACAGTGACCTTTCAGTCTTCTGTTCTAAATACCCGGGCCACTACACATTGCTTTAGAAATAAGTTTACGTAACATTCATGATCCAATATTCGTGCATAAAAGAGTTGATCTCTGTTGATTGCTCAAATTAAGCCGATTAATGGAACAATAAAAAAAATCTACAGCCCTAACATATAATAGCCTACTTAGAAGTATTATTCTTACATAATTTAAATACATTAAACCACACCGTTTCATTAAAAATAAATCATATTTTTACTGTTATTTTCCTTAAAGTTAATTTTATCACCGTTTTATGAACTACTACACCGTGAGTCCCAGCTCATTCCGACAATCCTTTCTTAAACTTAAAGGGAAAGCAGAGTTCTGCGAAATGTGAAGAATTTAGTCAGCTCGTTCTCATTCTATTTAGGCTATTTCCATAGGGGAAATATAAAAGTGTATCGTAGGAAATATGAGTTGAAATATTTATTTATTTATTATTATTTAGTAAAATAGGACCTCTTCTACAACCTCCCCTAATAATTATGTTGCATGTGAATTCGGTATTTAATTCACCAGCCACCATCCCCACCCCACCCCCCTCCCCCCTTGATGACACAGGCCTGCCGATGGTTTGACCCATGTAGCGTAGGCCTACTGAGCTAGGTTAATCATTAATGTAGCCCGGAATAGTCATCATAATGATAATGAATCAGTTTAGTCTTCCTAAAAGTCACAAAAATGTGTATGGGACCACACAAAATGTGTGTGATCCAGAACCTCAGCTGTATTACTTGTCATTATGTTGAAAATGAGGATGTTAATTTGAAGAGACATCTTCTACAGGATACACTTATTCTATGTCACCCTTTCATAATAGCATAACAAAGAATTTTAAAAAGTCACAATTTTGTTCACGTTTCTCAAAACACAAGCTTCTTGTTTAACCTACGAACGATAGCACCTTCCCGTACGATAAATATATAACTCTACTCTACCAGCTATGGTTTGAACTATGTCACTGTTAGTGGTCGTTATCCATTGAAGACGTTAAATCAAAATATGTGCTAAATAACCTCACTCTTTTTGGTAGTAGCAGAAGTTGAGGTTGACGTTTTTACCGTTAGAGTAAACGCCTTGGTAAGGGTGTACTGAAGACATATCGTCGTCGTTACTCTTGTCTTCAGTGTCCCAATAAAACCATTCCTTTGAAACAGTCATCCCGTCCACCTATACGAGATACAAATTGTGTAACGTAAGATGGAAATGAAGAAGTACTTAACATGTAGTAATATTAACAATGATCATACTGATAATAAAAAGGATATAAGATTTGTTGATGATGATGATGATGATGATGATGATGATGATAATGATAATAATAATTATAATAATAATCTTAATAATCAGAAGAAGGAGAAAAGGAGGGAAAACAACAAAAGTATTATAATAACAAAATACAAGGCGTTGCGAAATTATTCACATGTTACTACAATGAAAACAGTTTGTTGGGTTTGTGATGTTTGTTTTGTTTTTTATTAGGGGGGCTTTCTATAGCATTTAAAGTGATACATTTTTTGTGAGATATCTTTGTGAATATGTTTCATACACACCTGCTGGCAATTCTCGAACTGTGAGAAGAGGTAGAAGTTATCATCGGTGGGTAGGAAGATGCCCCGGTCAGTCACACCATCGCTACGGCAACAGAAGTCATATCGGGTGTTAGCACCGAACTGTCCAGACGGCAAGGTCCCACTATTCGAGTTCTTGTTGTCCTTGTCCTCATCATCCCAGTAAATCCAACCTTCGGTGAAGGCTGAGGGAAAAGGTGGAGAAAGGTCAGATAAAGTTTAAAGGTCAGATCAAGTGCAAATTTCAGCTGAAGGTGCCGAAAGGTCAGGAAAGGCGAAAGGTCAAATAAATATGAAAGACAACTCAAGACAAAAGAGTGGATAAAACAAAAGATTACATAAATGAAAAGTCGCGATCGAGAGCGAAAATTAAGATACAGGTAAATGGTGAAAGGTGATAGAGTGACTTTCTCACAGGCCAAGCCCCGCCGTACGAGTTCTAATTGTTGCTCTTGTCCTCGTCGTTCCAGTATATGTAACATTCATTGAAGGCTGAAGAAAAAGGAAGGGAAGGTGATTTAAAGGCGAAAGGTCAATGAATTAAAACAAACCTAAAAGGTCAGAAAATGGCGAAAATTAATTCCAAGCAGGCAAGGTGCCACCATAAGAGCTTTTGTATCCTTGTTCCCATCGTACCAGTAAATATAACCTGCGAAGGCCGGTGACATAGGTGGTAAAAACGTCTGATAAAGATGAAAGGTCATATAAAGCTGAGAGGTCACAAAAGGTGGAAGACAAAAAGCAAAAGGTCGTTCAAGACAACAAAAAATGATATAAAAGCGAAAAGTAAAAAACGATTTAAAAGCTCAGCCAATTCTTAAGACAAAACATCAAATAAAGGCGAAATGTCTGATGAATGAAAGCTCAAAGGCAAAAAGATAGCTGGTAAAATTTCGAAGGCAAAAGTGTGATTTTATAGCAAGCATGGCCCCACCGTAAGATGCTCTTCATTATCCCAGTAAAAATAGCCTTCTGCGAAGTCTGGTTGAAACATTAAGGTCAGATAAAGGTGAAAGGTAGGAAAACATGTAATGTCAGAGGGAAATGAAAGGTCGGATTAAGCTAAGATGTCAGCTAGATGATACATGTATAAAGTATAATTATTATTGCGCGAACCTACAGCTAACAAGCTTTGCTTTCAAGTAGGTTCGTTTTTTTGATTTCCTGTTATTAAATCATTTTGCATTACAATGACTAAAAAACAATGTCAACAATATTTCAATGCTCATTTCTGTTATATCATTACGTTTATTATTGTCTGTTATTGTTTATATTATCTGAATAGAATTGAAAAATAAATTCGCTCTGTACCAACAACAAAAAGGTCAGTAAAGGTGAAAGGTGAAACAACAACGAAAGGTCAGTAATGCCAAAAAGATCGGATAAAGGCACAAGGTAAAAAGTCAATCAAAATAATGCTAAACTGTCTGTGATATTTATTTTCAAAAAAGTGAACTTCAATTCGTAACTTATATCTATAAATGTATTTTCTTATCATATTTTGAAATTCTGCATGTAAAAATCCATTCTTGTATACATAATAATGTGAACGATATTATTTAATGAAGGATCCCTGTGGAAGGGGAAAAGAAATGTTTAAAATATAAAATAATGCTAAACGAGTTATGCTTCTGATATAATAACTCTTCAAGTTCAGGTCAGCGCTGTATACACCAATCGGATCACGATGATAAAGATTTGATTTATACACGCCAGTAAACACCAAAGTCCATATCGACAAAAACAATGAAATATGAAATTTAAAGAAGAACCTTTCGGCAAATGCTACATTCTACCAAAATAAACATAATTATGTATGAGGTCGTGTGCTTAGGTGGACGCGTGTGTGTGATGTTGTTAACTTGTGCTTCTATCGCAAAATTGAATTGGATGAACATCAAAGTCATATACCGACATCGTAAATTACTTTAAAATTGTACAATATCAACGTGAACTACCTGCAGGGCAACTGTCACCGTACTTGAAGATGCAGTAACTCCCGGGCTGCCAGGTCCACTTCGATCGCTCATCAACATTCGAGACGGTCTTGATACAGAAGTTCATCTGCATGTTACTGGCATAATGCCCTGACATGTGAATAGGATCGCTCCAGCCGTTTTCACCGTCCTTATCCTCTGTATCTTGGTATCTAGATCCCTCGTTCCAGGTGAACTCCGTGTTGGGACAACCATCGTCGGGTTGGGTTAGTCCGTACATGCCATCGGGCCAGGTCAGTGGAATCATCACGTTCGGGTCTGGAAGAAATGAAGAACCGATCGAATTCTATCAAATTCATTGAAATTGATTTGTAAGCAAGCTAGAGATGCTTATCATGTTTATACACACAAAGTTTGGCCAAATTGGTTTCAGTTGGACTAAATATAGCGTATATTTCTTTGTTTTGCATGGTCCCAACACTTCCTTCTTGACATAGTCCCATACCCTTTTTTAACCAAGAAGCGTGTGTAATTAAGGAAGCATCTCGTAATCATTTTTCGTCGCAGTCCTACCCGTTTAGCCGTCTGTCTTGATTGAGCCTAACAGGAGTGAGACTCCTGTCAAAACGATCGTCACGTGGGGGCAAACAGAGGGTTTAAGTAGAGGTGTCATGTACGAGTGGTCTAAGCACTTGACTTGCAACTCAAAGGTCGTGGGGTTCGATCCCCGACACGGCACTAATGTTCTTTCCCAATGCATTAATCTACATTTAATTGCAACCCATACCAATTAGGAGAGAAATTGGGACCAGGTCGGATGCTGAGAGCATTTGTGTTAGTATTTGCCCTCACGGTGACCAAAAAGTAGGAATACTCAAAAGGGAGTGGATATGGTGCACGTTGTTCGTGAATGAATCCGATGCCCGGGGTTATAATACAATTATGTAAAGCGCTTAGAGACGGCATTTGGTATTAAGCGCTATACAAATCTGGATTATTATTATGTGGCAATAATTGTAATGAAAGCCTTGTAAAGAGCACGTATCGTCCAGCTCTGGCACTCATGTCGCTTGCTTTAAAAACTATTTCTTAATAAATCCGTTGAAATCTCGAAGTTGGACTGTTTGTAATATTTGCAAATATGAAAAACAGTATACAATCAAACCTTAATCTTAGTGGTCACCTATATTGCACCCCTAATGAAGGAAACATGACTGTGTTGAAGAACCTGTCTACAAAGGCCACCCGTTTACAGTGGCCAGTTTTTGTGTTTGCCTTCAGTGGTAGTCAGGTTTGTTGGTAAAAAAAATATACAAAAAAATATTCGGCTACTTTCGCGTAAATTTGCTGAAAATTTAGTCATATCGGCAGTTTTAAGAACTGAATAGAAATCTTGAAATATCCCTGCCAGCAGTATTATTATCTCCAGGGAGTGGGGGGGGAACTTGTGTCCTTCGGCAAGGTGTTTTATCTGCATTGCTCCTCTCTTTCTAGGTTTTAAATGCCTGTAGGATGCAAACGCCATTTAAGTATGAGCATGATTGTAAGCGAACGAGGCGTTATTCGCCATATTGTGCCCAACTCGAACCGGGTTGGCCAATCTCTTCTAATCGATGGCACGTACTAGATGACAACTATAGATAACATATATCGCGCATGACTATAACACTGTCAGCGGTTGGGTCGGTCACGTACATTTGTAACGGTTGGTCTTAAGCGGTTTATTTGAAAGATTATTATTATTACAAATTTCGAGTGCAAAAAAGAGAAAAAGAAGAAGGAAACAAAACCTACTCTTGCTGTCCTGAATCTCTTTCCACTCCGCATAGCCCTTCATAGCCGTCAAGACATTCTCTGCAGCCGCCGCCCTATCCCATGATGCCGTGCAGTGCTCAGAATCGATGTAATCCTGCATCCGGGTCCAGTAATCCTCACCAAATATCTCATGCATGTCGACGAGTATCAAGCTGATTGGCTCTGGAAAGATTTGATTGGATAAGAATAGATTATTTCATTTAATTTCATTTAATATGATTAATTTTGTTTGGTTCGATTCGATTAAAATTTGTTTAATTTGAATTGATTTGGTTTGAATGATTTAATTCAGTATGATTTTATCTGATTTTACTTGAACGACTTTGTTTTAGTTTGTTAAATTAGATTTTATTTTAAAGATTTGTTGGGAATAAATGGATTAGATGATATTTAATATTTGATTTGATGTTCATCTATTCCATTATGAGATATATGATATGTATCATAATCACGGATTGAAATGATGTCCTCATCATATAAATGTTCATATAATAAGAATTATATTGAAACAAAATAATGATGCGTAATGGAAAACGGTAGGCCAACGGTGATGAGGAAAATCAGAAAGTAATAAGGAGGAAGAAATTATTTGTAGGACAGAAGTGAGAGTATCATGAATAGCACATAAATGGCTTGTTAAAAATGATCCTTACAAAATAGACAAAATAACAATGACGTAGGTACATTATTTACATAAAATCAATAAAATCAAGATTCTATTTCTCACCATTGAGGCTAGCGCTTCCAACCCTGTAGGAGGAGTAGAGGCTACCGAAACTGGAGCCACTCTGCATGCCGGCATTGAAGGTATCCATATCAACCGAAAGCGAGGAACTGAAGCCCATATATGACCCTCCAGAACTGACACTACCGCCGACCTGTGATCATAAGATATCCATTATCATATTTGTATTACCCTGTTACTATTATCATTGTTATATTATTCTAGATAGACGGCGCTATATAAATGCATATTATCATCATTATATATTATTATTATTCGTATTAACTGTAGTAGTATAAGTAGTAGTAGTAGTAGTATAGTAGTAGCAGCAGCAGTAGTATAACTTGGAACATAATAACATTGCTTTAACCACTACCTTTATTTTTTTTCTTAGTGGAATCCTATGATCCCTGTGTTTCATCCAACAGTGGAAAATTAAGTTAATAAATAAATAAATATCTCTATAAATATATCTCTATAAAAAAATGGATTTCCCGGCGAAATTGGCGAGTTTGTCATTCGAATTCATTTACTTTGCATTTAAGTTAGCGCAGATCGGCATTGCCATGCCAATTATCATTCAATTTTCCCGTTTGGGTATTTAATTTAGGATTTTGGTCGAAGGGTTTCATTGATCTGTCATTTAATTAAGAAACTGCTCAACGAGCATTCAAATTATTCTTTACTTGTCGAGGCGTCATTTTTATCATTTAAATTAACACCTGACATTCGTATTCGAAATATTTTTATTCAAGTTAGGAATGTTAGGGGAAACAATGCAACACATGTTGACAGTTTTAAAATAATGCAATTAAAATACATGATTTGCCATTGGGGTCTATTTTGTTATTCTACTTATTCATCATGTTCAAGACAATGCATATGGGTGTAGTCAGACATTAAGTAAACATGGCAATCTACAAACATTTTTAGACCATCAAGTCCGTAGATGGAATTATTTTTTTCTTTCTTTCTAAACAATCAAACTGAAATGTAACTGAAGTATAAGTGTATAAGTGCAAGGAAAAAAAATATGATGAAATACACTGTACATGAACGAAACAATCTTGAAAGAATGAGATACAAGAAGTGTGTAATCAACTAGAAATGTATATTGACCATCAATTTAAGTGCACAAAGTGCTAATTTGTATGCTACAAATTAATTAGAATGCTAGAAGTACACCCTCGCGATGTCAGAAAATGGTGTTGCGCCAAATCGAATGACTAAATAGCGAAAGAAGCACATTGTTTATCAATTTAAATGAAACATACATAGATATTAACGAAAACTTCATAGATTTGAAAACTAGAAAAGGGAATATAAACCCGAGATATACCCGACAGCAATAAAATCGTCGAATTTGAACGCAAGACAAATTAATTTCAATGAAAAACTTGCGAATTTGGCGGGGAAATTCTATATAAACGTAAATTTAGATGAATAAATGAAAATATATGAATTAATTAATTAATAAAAACACTCCTATTTTTTCTCTTGAAATGTAGTCTTACATTTGTTGAAGCATACGAGACGAAGTCCGTCCTGTGCTCCTCATAGTTCGAACCCTCCCTGGTTCCTAGATCCACCTCGGTGACGACATGCTGTCAAAATAAAGAACACTCAAATTAGTTTCCCTCGAAGTTCAATTCAATATATTTATTGGTCCAATGTCATTCAACATGGATATTTGGTTTGGTCACATGTGGAGTTAAAAGGAGTCACGCGTCAGTTTCCATGTGCAGAAGGCCATAATTCACTGACACCAGACTTGGTGGGAAAACAATTAATGGGAATACAAATCTGCACACAGCAAACCCGCTGGCTAGTCAAGAATGACCCCATTATCTCTCGGAGAGTCTAGCTTCGGATCCCGCTTCGGGTCGGGTTAGAGAAAAGCAAAGCATTACATAAGGTCGAATGGTCATAAAACTCAAGGCTAACCCTGGTGATTGACAATATACAAATAATGAATGGTTATGAGTTCAATAGTGCGAATATGTTCATGAGTTGAAAGATTAACATTCTATTCAACGAGGCGTCAGCCGAGTTGAATAGAATTAACGTTAATCTTTCAACGAATGAACATATTTGCACTATTAAACGAATGAAAAACATTCATTATTTGTTTTATACAACATCGGAGAAGACCTAATAGATCGTTAATCAACAAATTATGCTTTACTCCTTATAAAGATAAATTAAAGTTCGAGTCAAGCCTTTTCGATTACATGCAGATTGCCTTCGCGTCAGATACACGCAGGGATACGCGCACATGCAGCAGAGAGATACGCAGTCTGCATATAACCAAAAATGCACGGCGCATATAACCAAAAATGCACGACCGTGCAATATACCATCTATTGAATATCATGTGACCAACAATCGTCCAATCAAATGACAAGGATCCACGTAGGTGTTGTATAACACCTGTTATTGGGTAAACACCCGAACGGTGTTGAATTCCCCATGAGAGCTAACCACTGAGTGTCTTTATAAAGGCTCGGACAAAGTTCACAAAGAACATAAATATGATACGAAACATCATGGATACATTTTCGTGATGACAAAATACTCTATAATAATGATGATGATCTTTAGGCTATGGCTTCTTTAGATTTCCTTAATTACGTGAGTTAACTCTAATGCGTATTTTTTTTTTTTAACTATTAGACATTTATGATAAACATTTATACGTCATAAATTCATACATTTAACAAAAGTAGCCACTGCTTACTGAACAATGAACGTCCTATCAGCATTTGTAGTGTCGTCTATTATTGGAGTTAGTTTCCACAATAGGCTACAATTTTTTCCTTATAATATTTTAAAGAAATTTCTGGAATTTGTTTCGATTTCATTGATTACAACTTTTGAAAATTTATAATTTTCTTCTTTTAATTGCAATATGATCAAACTTCCATTTAACTGTTTCATTTATGTAACTGCCTTCATTGAAACCAACTGTTTAACAGGAGCGAACTTTTCATATGAAAAAAATGAGATATTTAATGGCGTTTAACATTTCAAGTAATATAAGCTTATGTATATTTTTTCAAAACCAAATCTTTGTTCATTGTTTGGTATGCACCCAAATTAGAGATTTTAAAAACAACTTTTATTAAGCTGAAATAATGTAAAAGTGAGCTTTGATAACGTGTAAAAAGGAAAGTGATTTTCATCGTTTAATTGTTCTGCAAATAAAAATAACGCCGAACAGACGTGAAATTTAATTTCGCTTTGTTTTTAAACCAAATAATGAAGAAGAAAAGTGTTTATTTTGAAAACATATGGTGTTCCTTACAGTTCCCCAGGTATCGAGGAAAGTCATGTAGTCATCCTCAGCGTAAGCCGTTGGTAGACTACATGCGGTTGAAACGAATCCATTGTTGAGGGTGTATTTGTCAGGACCTGCAAGCTCCGTCAAGTAACGAGCGTTTCCCATGTTTGATACGGTTTGGTTCGCGTAGTAGATGTAACCCTCGCTGTCCGTTCGCGCTTCAATTTGTTGATAACCTGAGAAAAGTAATAATAATAAAATAATTATGATAATAATGATAATAATAATAAAAAGAAGAAGAAAAAAAAAAGAATCGTATACAAAAAAAAATCACAATAGTGAGTATTACGCTAATGTCTGGCGTGCGTGTGTGTGTGTGTGTGTGCGTGGTTCTTGCTTAAATTTTAAACTGATTTAATTCCCCAAATCGTTTTTAATCGTAATTTATTAATTGTACATGTATTAAGTAAACTGAATTGCATTTTGAGAATTGTTAGTATTGTTTTGAATCAATGAATCAAATCAAATTTAAAAAATACGGGGAAAAAAGTGTGTGTGATTGTCTATATCCCTTTAATAATATATGGCCTACGTATTTACTGATGACTCATATTGTGTGCTGCATATAATACTTTTGCGATTTATTTCTCATAATTGCATTACAATCTACGAACATTATCATAATAATTTGTGAATTACTTACGGGAGCTTGCGGCGAATTCAACACTAGCAAACAAGTTGCTATATCCACCTGAAAAGAAATGAAGGATTGTTATAAGCATGTGTTGTTATATGAATGATATAAATACTGGTGTATTAGGTTATTCGTTATTTTTACAAGTATCATTGAATGATTAATTGATCAATATACTTATTGGTTAAAGGTAGGCATACGTTGTCCCATTTGCAGGCCCAACAAATAAAAAGTTTAAATTCCAACGGCATTTGAAAGAAAATACTAATTTCGATCTCCCTCAAAACAAAAGGGCTTGATAATGTCTTTTGTGGAAAATATCCGTTAGTTGTCGAATCGAATTTAGCGAGCGCGCTCGTTTAATTAAATAGGCTGATTTTCAGACCCTTGTACCAAATGGTCGTACGTTTTGTGCAGCGCAAAGATCAATCAGTTTAATTTTGGTCATTTCAAGAAGTGGGTTATTAATATAGACAAAAGCTCATGTACCCTTTACAGCTCATGTTATGTATGTTATTACCAAAGAAGTCAGTTAATCACTCAATAGTGTCTGACAGTGAAGTTTAGAAAGTAAACGAGTCTTCTTGCATAATTGGAATACTAGGGAACTGCTCACGTTTAAATTTCACAGATAGGACATATTCATAATTCCTGCAAAGTTCTACAACATTTGGTGTTGGCTGCAAAAGGGATACACTACATCAGTTATCCATTTCTCGAACCATGCGACAGAAATACATTGACGATTAGGATCGAAGGTGAGTAAGACAGTTATATCTTTGACAGAAATGATGAATTTTGTGGTTCGTGCTTCGATCGAACGCGCATGCCTGTTTCTTAATTACACTCTAATTGATCAAACCTCTGACCTATGACCTATGAAAAAGAGATCAAAATTATAAGACACTTCAAGAGACTATTTGCGAATGGGTATATAAAGGTAATTTGTGTCATTGAATGTAACACAATTATTAAAGATGGGACCTGAATAAGTTGCCTGTTTACCACCTTCTGCGTTTTTATCATTTACAATGAAATACAGTGCTTCTTGATCACCTTTTATAATGTAAAACTGTATAACCAAGGAGCTTTAAAAGTGGAGTGATATCTAGCTCATTCCCTCTGTACCATCTTCGATGATCAGGCATGTAACTGGTAGACAAAAGATTCGTACCTAGCTACAAACTAACGGCCACTTTGAAAGGGGGTTATGCTTTTGTAATGACAATTACTTTTCGCTACCACTCGTCTAATAATACGAGCAGTACATAGTGTTCACCTTTACAGGAGGCAAGTGAAAGGAAATGGAGCAAAATTTCCTGAAATATTAATCAAAATTATTTGACTGGGCATGTGTGGGCACTAATCTGACACGTATTAAACATCATAAATACTTAACTTGAACAAATAAAAAAATATATTTTCGTGAGCCGGAAGTAATCGGAAACGTGTCAAATTGCAGGTTTTAAGATTTTAACATTTTACTGCTTTTAACAAATTAAAACTGCTATTATACAATGTAAACACTTTTCTTGACACAATTGGGCTTTTTATTCATATTTTATTATCTGTTTGATTTTTCTCTCGTTATTTCATATAAAAAGTGAAATATTAACGATATTTCTTTGTGGAAAAACTAACTTCTCGAGCATAGATGTTGGAGGCTTCGAACCTCGGACATGAAAGGTCACAGCACACTTGTATATTGAATTGCGCAACCTTAGAAAACGGCAGCTGCTTGAAATAATTTGTTGCCAGTTAGGACTCCTGCTCTTAAATCTCTTTGGTATAACCCATTATGCCCATCGAAACGACGGCTGCATAAAAATTATGCAATCATTAATATATGCAACCGGTACAGTCAATTATGATACACAGGTGGAAGTATTCTTTCTTTATATTTATTCTCTTCCGAAATTAATATATACTTTATGATTCATACAGGCATATACATAAGCTTATGCTTGCTTAACCGTTAACGGGATTTAAGTCTTCTTCCTTGTCTTGTGTTCTTAAAAATCATTCATGATTTATACAGCACATGATGTGTTTGAATATTCTGAATACATTTTTGTATTATTCCTTAATACTTCTCGGTACTTTACGTAGTTTTTAGATTCTTTCGATTTTGATT
Organism: Strongylocentrotus purpuratus; assembly: GCF_000002235.5. Taxonomy (NCBI): domain Eukaryota; kingdom Metazoa; phylum Echinodermata; class Echinoidea; order Camarodonta; family Strongylocentrotidae; genus Strongylocentrotus; species Strongylocentrotus purpuratus. Next base: position 205,108 of record NW_022145574.1, on the reverse strand, counting down.
AATAAACTTCCTATGCCATCATATTTGTAAACCGCATAGAGACATGACTTTGTTTTATTATGCGCTTCAAAAGCATAATTCACTTTTTGTCATTATCATTATCATTATTATTATGATAATCATTATTATTATCATCACCAAAATTATTTTCATTATCATTATTGTGAGTACTATTATCATCGTTACTATGATAATATCGCTTTCTCTTGTTATATACATTTAATGATTTAAACAATCATGTAAATATGAAGGAAAAAATGAGTAAAATACATAATTGCTAGACTTTAGATTGAAATTGAAATAACTCACCACCAACATCCACCTGAGATGAAAGCTTCTCGGCATAACTGGAAGTACCATGAAAGGTTGTCGCTGAAGATGAGGTATAGGCGGCGTCCCGAAGTACATAGTTAACTTCGTCTGGGATCTGGTACTTTCCATCGTTAGTGATCTTACCCTCGTCGTACGTCATGACGAAGACCGACCGACTCACCAGGAGTCCGGGGTCGACGCCCCCGGTGGCCATGTCGCCCCCCTCAGGGTTCCCCTCGATGATGTTATACCCGATACCCAGGAAAGTGACGCCGCTGGGTATCGGTCGCTGCGCAGAACACTTGTGCGCATCCTGAAGAAGTAGAATCACGAGAAGGATGACTGGGGTAGACTTTTTCCCGCCAAACATCTTGGCTCTTCTGCGGAATTTACCTTGAAATAGCTGACATGGGAGAGAAAACGAGAAGTTGACATCGAGCAAGGATTTATGTTTTTCAATCAACAGGAAAGAACGTAAAAAGGGATGAAATCTGAAGTAAAACAACAAACTGACATCGAGCAAATAGTTCGGTTTTTCAATCAGTAGGAAAAAATAAAACTATTATTTTAAAATATAAAATAGAGGAAGACGTTGACATCGATCGACGATTTGTCTTTTGAAATCAATAGGAAAGAATGAAATTATTTGAAATGGGATATAAAACTACAATTTGAAATCGAGAAAGGATATATGTCTTCTAATCACACTCATTCATAAAGAAAGAGTTTTTTGTTTTTAGGTTCGCAATTGAAAGGAAAATTAGCGATCAGTCCGGCTCAATCGCATCAAGAGTGAAGATATCTAGAGCCTCGGCTTTTTTAAGAGTGGCGATTGGTTCACATCAATTATATAATGAATTAACATCGATGTTAATTACAATTATGTTCATAGAAATAGGCAATTCTAACAGTGGAGTTAACTGGAGACAGATCACTGAAGACAGAATTTACCAATGGGTCTTACGTTGACCGGGTAATAGTATAGTTGTAAAGCGCTTAGAGACATTTGTATTAAGCGCTATATAAAAATTAAATATTATTATTATTATGTATTGATTTACTAACAGAGATAACGATATTTATACAGATCTAGCATAATCACTAAAAAGGGAAGTCAAGATGACTTGGAGGTATAGGCCTATAAAGTTGCTGAAATCCATAGGCAAATATCTAAATCAAGAGCCAGCTCTCATGAAGCACTGAAGTATAATAACCTGAAATATTACCAAAGCATTGGTGACAAAAAACTGATGAATTATTAAGGTTCTAGACGACTTACCTCTGAACTTCCTTGCGTCGCAAAGGTGCGCCCAAAGACGATTTCTGTGAAGAAACAACCCCTTTTATAGGACTTGGACCGCAAAATTCGTCCGGGCCGTTCAACCCGTTAAGCTCGTCATCTTGATGAACCAATCATGAGCGCCTATGCGTCGACCTTGAGCCCTGAGAAAACTCTGTTACGTAACAATATGCAAACTGTAAATATACCGTTAACACATACATTATTCATACCCTTACTAAGTTTGTACTTTTTTAAGTGTGTGTCAATTCGATTTCTTGATACTGTGGCATATTAACCCATTGTATATGGGAACCGGGTGGTCCCTGTATTAAATCTATGGGAATGAGAGAATTCAGTAGTTAAAGGGTTAAAGCTTACATCTAAAACTATAAAACAAAGGCTCTAATCCAACCAGTTCACCTTTCATTCATGAGTTACGAAAAATAGAAAGACATGCAATTTACGATGGGTATGAATAATTTGCTTGTTAACTATACCTAACGTGTTTACTATGTGTGTCAGCAATAAAATATTCTGTTTTATATTTCACAGAGAAAGCAAACAAATGCAATTATAGTGAGCAATGCACTTGCTATAACTGAAAATATTGTAAAGCTGAGACCGAAGTTTTGCTTTTCATCATTTGAAAGTTTGCCCACCATCCATTTAATATGCTCAAGATTTCGCATTCGTTGTGTCAGGGATATGTGAGTTGTTGTGTATAGACTTTTTCGCTCCGGTGTATAATAACCGTTTCATTCAGAGGAGACGCTATGACTCAGTGGTATAGAGCAGTGGTCTCGTAACTAGGTGGTCCCGGATTCGGAAGTGCTCTTTGGTGAGGCATTTATCCTCATTAATAATTCTCTTGGAGAGTACTTCTAGCTGTCGCCCCCTATTTGCTCTTTTCAAGCATACACATGTTTCTTAGCAGTCATGTAAAAACAAACCATCATCTTAGGTGATCTTTATGAAGCGTTTTAGGCTAAAGAAAATGAACATCAGAAAAGAGCTATGGATCTTACTTTTTTACAGAAATTACTTAGCGACAGGCGAAACGAGAGAGCTAATAATCCTAACCGTTTCATACGTGATGCATTTTGATGTATTTATTTCATTGAGTAATAGCGTTTGTTATTCATGCCAATGTTATAATTGGCTTGATATTAGAAATAAATATAAGTGAAATGAGGTCCCAGTTGCCCCCGTATTGGTAGTTTTAAGAGACTACGATGGTTTGCAATCCCGCACCCGTATATTATTTTCACTTTTTCACGGCCATTACGTGTATCCCTTGCTGGAACTAACATGACCTCCCATTTTCAGCGACTCTCACGAGTGACACTTTGATAAGCCTTGCTTATTCCCAGCTGGCACTCCATTCTATAATCTTTTTGCTTTAAATATGAAATTGGAGGGGCTTGTCAATTGCAATTAACCTTAAATATTGCATCCAACAGCCCTATATTATTTTCACTTTTTAACGGCCATTACATGTATGTCTTGTTGGTACTAACATGACCTGCCATTTTCAACGACTCTCAAGAGTGACACTTCGATAAGCCTTGCCTACTCCCAGCTGGTACTCCATCAGCAATTGCAATTAACCTTAAAAATCATCGATTATTTTCCAGGCTCTCATCTTAAAACAGCTGGGAATTACATAAAATGTGTGTACTTTAACTATAACGAATTGTAATAGGGTATTGTTACGTAGGGGTCAAAATGAGATAGCGTTATCGGATTTCATTTTAAAACTATACTTTGTAAATAAAAGGGAGACACAATATCCATGGACACCAACAAATTACTGGTTTATGCAGGGAAAAAATGGTATTTTGCATTAGGCAAATACCACTGCACAAAAAAAGCAAACAGTTAAATACAAAACATGGGGAAACATTTTAAACAATTGATTTCAAAATAGAAATAGTGTTTGAAATAAATATAAACAACATAATAGAACAATAAGCCTAATTCTTTATTTAGCCACAGGTGCAGAGGATAAGTCTCCTAACTGTGAACCACAGGGTACGGTGTTCGAACTCCTGCCACGGCACTGACGTCACGACATTAAGCTAGAATTGCCACACTCCACCCAGCCGAGGTAAATGGATACCTGGCAGGTATCAATTTCTAGAGCGCCGAACAGCAGTAATCCTAAAACAGGGGTAATATACCAGTGGAGCGTGCCAGGGGTGCCTGTGCGCCAGACATGAGGGCTTTACAATAACCCATTTTTGTTTTTATCATTGATATTATAACATGCATACTTATTGTTTTGCGGTGTTTTATACACTATGTGCAATATCACATTGTGAGTTTACGTTGAAGATAAAACTAATTGAATTTGCTATTAGTGGTCGAGTGGATATGTCACCGGACTGTGGATGACAAGGTCTGCGGTTCGAGTCCAGCCTCGACACTAATTTACTTTGGCAAGACATTAATCTACATGCCACACTCGACCAAGATGAGGTAAATGTGTACCTAGTATAGGATCATTCCTTGAAATGCACTGTGTAGCGGATAACGGCTGCCGGAGCTAAAGCAAAGGAAATAATTTCCAAAGTTCTTACTTCTTACGCTTATTATCTCCATTATGTGTATCATTCATGTTGTTGATTAACAGATATACAAAACGAAATATCCAAACATTAAATGTTTCATCATATAAATATACTTATTAAAAATATATATATATTAATCAGAACATGAAGCACTTGACCCGTAGGGGTATCACGTGTCACCTATGGTCAATGACGACGATAACCTCCAAAAAGCAGCTGTTGTAAACTATACTAATTCATGAAGTAGTTTATCCTTTACTTCAATGATAATTAGGCCTTAAAAAAGTACATAAGGTGGTTTGTACTTTATCTAATGGCTCAGAGGGATGACGTAATGCGATATACAATAACTGATCTATATATATATTGTCATTACCACTGAAAATGGACTACCTTGATCTGAATTTTATCTCCACTATGTGTATCATTCATGTTGTTGATTAACATATATACAAACGAAATATTCAAACATTAAACGTGTGTCGTTACAGGTATTCCTTTTTCAACCAACAATGGGTTTGCGTTTATTTATTTTTTATTTCAATTTGCATTTGACCAAAAATTGTTATTAATTATTATAATTGGTTATCGACAAAACTTGTCCTCTTTAATTTGGCCAACCTCCTAATAAAATTCAACATCTATATCAAGCTTAGGGTAATTATGACATTTATTTACCACTTACATTATGTTACTTTTTAAATGTGAATTTTGTGTCCAAATGTTGTATTATTCATTAAAAAAAAATCATGCTTATATTTGATTTAGTAAAGTGATAGTCTTTGTGAATTTATTTCCTGGTATTGTGGTAATAAATCAAAATGGATTGAAATGAAGTAATAATAATGTTAACTCAAGGGTGTTTCATCATATAAATATACGACGATAACCTCAAAAAAGCAGGTGTTGGAAACTATACGAATTCATGAAGTAGTTCATCCTTTACTTAAATGACAATTAGGCCTTATAACTCATAGCCTGCCATGTGGCTGCATGCACGTTATCGTTATATTGCTTTGTTCATGCGAGAAAACTACTGCTATGGTGCCATGTGCGTGCGTGCACACTTTTGTAGTAGCAGTTACTGTTCTAGTCCAGAATCTGCCTGGTCCTTTTTAATTTCCGACACATTTGATGCAAGCCGTCGAAGATGGCGGTATCAACAAACTCATAATTATGCTCACCAGCTCAGCCTTTATAATTTCCTACACACTTGATGCAAGCCGTCGCAGATGGCGTTATCAACAAACTATTCACCGGGTGGCGTTATTTTTTTCTGCGGCACAGATTGGGTTTTTTTTTTTAAAGGGGTCTTGATTTACAGACTAATAGTGGTCGTGTGCGTACTAGTAGTAGAGGTCTTTTTTAATAGTGTTACATGAATCCACTACCGTATGGGAAATCATTACTTCAACAATTAAAATGAAATTGGAAATCTGAAGAGGAGGCAGCATGTCAATAAGGAGAACATCACAATATAATTAATCAATAAAACTTAACTAACTTAAACACAGGGGAATGTTATTTAAACACATAGTTCGCGATGGATATTCAAACTTTTTCGCAGCGCTAATGCGCTAGCGAACATAACTAGTCTCACGTACGTGCAGACACTATTCAGAAGGGAAAGAACGTACATCCCATAGGCTCATCACGCACCATGCCCCAATCTGTGCCGCAGAAAAAAAAACCGCCGCCGGGCGGCCTAATTTAATGATGACGCCATCATCGGCTGGCAGCAAGTAAGTAGGGAGAGGTAGCTTTACGTTGGTGTGGTGAAGATCAATATTAAATAGACCAGATTCTGGACTATTACTGTTCATGCTCATTGTAGTGTGCTGTGTGTTTTGCACGCGCTATTCATACAATAGAACCATCGCGTGAATCAGATTTTCTCAATATAAACTTGGCACTGAGGGATTTGGGGCTTGGCACAATGGGGATAAGCCCTGTGGCATGATAAGAGATTAAAAAAAGGACATAAGGTGGTTTGTAATTTACCTCATGGCTCAGAGGGGTGACGTATAATGGTTCATTGGTAGAGCGGTAGTATTGTAACCTGGATGTTCTGGGTTCGAAACCAAGTCAATGCGCAAATACTTTTGTTTTTAACCTGACTGCTAAGAAAGGCATGTGTATACTTGAAAGTAAGCACAAATGAGACCGATGGTTTGAAGTCCCCTCCGAGAGACTTGGTAATAGCAGCAATAATAGCTGTTTAATTTCTTTTCACATAATATAAACAATGACATACAATAATAAACATAAGGATATAACAGAAATTATCATTGAATTATCTTTGACATTGTATTTTTTTCATTGTAATGCAAAATGATTTGGTTACAGGATATTAAAAAATGAACCGACTTGAAAGCAATGCTTGTTAGGTGTAGGTTCGCACAATAATAATTAAACTTAATACACTTATAATTTAATTTTGAAAAAAATTACGGAATCAAAAAAAGAAATGACAGACAATAAAATAAAAAAATTAACGAGACAAAAAAAGTACAGAAACATTAGCAGAATGACAAGATGACAATGATACATAAAGAATACAGAATGAGCGAGTGACAAACACAAAAGGGGGGAAAACAGCAGAAAGAGAAGAAGAAGACAGAGAGAGGGGGTAGAGAGAGAAAGAGAGAGAGAGGGGGGAGACAGAGGAGGAGAGAGAAAAAAATGGTGGCTATAGAGGAATCATTAGGTGATACGTAACGAAGTCAACGTATCACCTTTTGATTTCGTCAAGATTTTTCTTTATTATTATTATTATTATTATTATTTATTTTTATTATTCTTCCTCGAATTTGTTCGCAGGATATCTCAAGACTGAATAAAGCCATTATCATGAAACTTTCAATGATGATAGATCTTAGTCTAACTTAGAACTGTGTGACTTTTCAGACAGTCAAGGTCATCGTGACGTCATCCAGGCGCCATTTTGTGAAAATCAACTTATGATCATATCTTCATAAAGGAAAGCCATTTTTCATTCATATTTATCATGATTAAACTCAATATCCGTCCGGTCAATTTCAAGTCAATAAATGCGCGCAAAAATGCGCGTACGCTTATGTCCGCGCGTTTACGCGCGCGAAAAAAATTAAAATGCTCCAAATCATCCCAATTTTTTTTTACATCCGTTTCAGGCCATATGGAGCATTTGATAAAAAAATTACGCACACGCGCATGCGCGCGCATTTTCGCGCGTACTGGCATTTTGCAATATAGAATCGCCGAATTTTTTCTGTCATTATATTTGATACATTTTTCCAAGCATTTTGATAACTTGTTCACCTTTTAATAACGCAATGAGCGTCCGTCAAAGTTGACAGCACGCGCAGATCTGCGTTATCTTTATCCACCATACATTGGCAAAAACATGCCTATACAAAATTCATTGTAACTGTTCAGAATGGATGGGAACTCCCAATATGTTTTCATATTTAGATAGATTATGAGTTGGAGATATGATTTCATGTCTCATTTGACCCTCAATTAACTCATGATGTCATCATAATGGCCTCCAAACTCAAAATTTTAATTTGCATATTATGACGTCAGCATATTTTTGGAAAATTAATTGTATCTCTGTAAATATGGATCAATTTTCTTTTAAATTTTGATATGTTCTAGCTGAGACAATTTGCTACAAGTATAGTTGCCACAATTTTTCATTTTGACTAAGGCATCAAGGCGTACTTTTGTGATTAAAGGAGGCATGTCAATTTTTCACATTTTGCGTGTATTCTCTATGGGACATGACTTTTTCTCAAAACTGGATTCTACACTCCTGTCTTTTGCGAGCGAAATCTCCCATATTTTAGCTTTGTTTTCGCTGAGCTTCGAATATGTTGTAGCTGAGACAATAAGCTATCACACGTGTGCCTTTTATATTTCGATCAGATGCCGGGATTATGCTCATATTTCACTTGCAAAGTAGGATTTCTGAATTCCATTTCCCGTTTACGTGTAATTAATCGCTATGGGAGATGTTTTGTTATATCGGTAACGCACTTGACTTCCAACCTCGAGATCCCTGGTTCGATTCCGGGTGTCTCCAACACTTTTTTTTTCACTTTTTTTTTCCTTTTGACCTTCACTGTACCATCTCCTTTGATTATTTAAACACGTAGATTCGCAAATAATGTCATAAATAACCCTTTTTACTTTATTATTACCCTATTTTCACTTAATCCATTACTTTTTGCGTGTAATCCCTATGGGAGATGACTTTTTTTTTCAAATCTGGATTCTACATTCCTGTCTTTTGCGAGCAATATCGCCGTTATTTCGGCTTGGATTTTGTTGATTTTTGAGTATGTTGTAGCTGAGACTATATGCTATCTAAATCAACCCTCTTTTTTTTCAATAAGATGTCAAAATCGCGCTTATGATCATCATTATCATAATGATGATAATCATTTATCAATTACATTTTCATTTCTTTGAATAAGATAAAAATCGTCAAAAGGTGTTCTTCATGATGTAAATTAGAGTCAAATGTGTAACTGGTTACTGCACAGGGTCAAAGGTCATATATTGTTTCAATCTATCTTCCCTAGATCCATGATGATCAAGGAGACACAATTTAATCTTGACATATGAATAGATCATAATGGGAGAAGCATATAAATGGGAGAAGCATTTTACAAAATAATATATCGTGTAATGCATTATTCGCTATGTAAACCACTATCATACGTATCACCTAATTCGTCTAAGTGACGAATTAAAGTCTAGTTTTTAATTAGTATTATATGCATACATAATACAAGACACAGTTTCGATGTGAAAAATGGCCAGTTTGGCCAAATACGGGGAAAAAACCTAATTATTATGTTACGTTTGCAACAAATGAAACCAATTAATAATAGCAATCCAATATTGTGAGCCAGTGAAAGTAAAAATTCTGCTGGAAAATACCGTTTTTGTTTTTGGTAGGTTATAACATTTTGCTCTTCTCTTGGGACAACTATGGAATTCAATATTTTTGTTAAACATATTTAAGAGAACTTGTGGCAATTAATTTTTCTGTAGTGTACATAAATATACCAAGGTTAAAGGAAAATAAAGCGTGTATCTTCAAAACATTATGAAGATTAACACCTTACCGAAAGGGCGCTATATAACACATCGATTTGGTTTCGAACCCGAGAGCTCCGGGTTACGAGACCACTGCTCTACCACTGAACCATTGTGCCTCCTAAAGAATGGAATTTTTTAGGCATTAATCCTCACTACCAAATACATCAAACAGGACTTAAAGCCGTCGTTTTCCTGGGGCCTGTCTCACTAAGCGCTAAGATGCGTCTTAAGCGGCCATAAGTCCTGTTAGTGTAAGATGCATCTTAGCGGGAGTTTCACAAAGCGCACTAAGACGCGTACCGTACGTAGTACCCATTTAAAGCGTTGGTCACATCCCACCGTGCGTGTTTTTAGTCCGTACGGTTTTAGGGGAGGCCACGGCCGCCACGTTTTTCTGAAAACGTAGGGAGGGAGTGGCAAAGGCAGGGAGCGAGTACCGGCAACGCGCGTCACACGCACTGTGTAAGTACGTGGCCCGCACGCCACGCCTGGCCGTGAACGGTTGCTTGCATCGTACGTTGCGCACGTGGTAAGTGCGTTGTACGTGCTTATAACGTGCTTACAACGTACGGTCTCCGTGCGGTTGCCACGTTATCGTACGGAGGCCGTACTTACAAGTGCTGCTCACGTACGGTGTCCTTACTCACTCGCATGTTGTAAGTGCGTGCACGTGCGATGAACTCGGTGTTTATATAGGACGACATTCCGATGTTCTCCAGAAGTCCCAGCTGTTGCTGCCTCAAGATGCCGCCCATTCCACCGAAGAGACTATATACTGCATAAATCAGTGCGAACAACGTGCGTTGTAAGTGCTTACTCGGTACGGTCCACGTGAGTTCTGCGTGCTCATTGGATAGCTGAACTGGGGAAGTGGCGAGTAAGCACGGACCACGCACTTATCACGTGCGCCTTTAAAAGACGCACGGAGTCAGTGCGCTGTGCGCTCGTTGGCAGTACCGGGCACGCACGTCACACGCACTGGGGTGAATCGGTAGCCCGAACGCAGCCCGAACGCAGCGAAAGTTCCTCATGCACTAAAAGTGCTACGGTGTGTCTGCGTGCTCCCAAATCCGTACGGAGGCGGTACTCATCACGTACGGATACCCAAATTTTGCCAACGTTTTTGCACGTAGACAGCACGCACTTGCAAGTACGGCGGGATGTGACCACCGCATAACTAAGTTGCATACAGGTCGTAGCCTACGTCTCGTCGAGACGAGACGTAGGAACAGTTCTCAGTGTAATTTTCATGTGATAAATTTCACGCCAAATTTGAAATTTGTTGTAATTCGATCTCGAAGATGGCCGATCTTCAAATATTGATGGCTTTGACGTTTCATTAAAGTATTTGAGAAAGAAGACGATTCGTCGCACTCTTAATCATTGACTGAATTTTCAAAAAATGTTTCTTTGTCCAATAAAAAGTCACAGTTCGTAGGGGAAAACAATTTGCTGGCCGACCGACATACTGTAATACATCTCACCAGCTTCAAACATCTGCATTGATATAGCACCCCGGTATATAGCACACGAGGATCGAGCAAGAATACCGACACAGCAACATAATTTAAGTATCTTTCTTGCCCCCTCGACGTGGTAACTTCATCCAACAATTCCCTCTCTCTCCTACTGCACCCGGCTCATATCCCTGTCTCTCCTTTCTTTCACCCCCCGTTTCTTTTGTTTCCCTTTTCTCTTCTTTTTGTCTTCTTCCTTTTCTCCTTATTTTCTTTTCTTCTTTCCTCTTTATTTCTTCTCTTCTCTTACTTTCTTTTCTTTCCCTTTTCCTCTCATTTCCCCCTCCCCCTTTTCTCATTTTCCCGACAGTAGCGCAACTTTACCGATAATATCCTGACAGGGGGGGGGGGGGGGGGTCTCGCGCCCCCACTTTAGCGACGTACCTGGTTGTTATCCCATTATTATTTTTTTAATGCAATGTCTCATGCTCACGCGCCTCTCTTTTACCGTTGTTTAATTCTCTGTCATTTGTTTCCTTTCTTCTTTAAAACACAGAAATTCTCTCTTTCCCCTTTTTTCCCCCATTATCTCTTTTGTTGTTGGTTCTTCTTGTGCTTTTTTTTTTTTTTGGGGGGGGGGGCTACACGCCTGGCAAGAGGGACCCCGTATTATGCACATTGCAAAATTGCGTGCCACCCCCCGCCCCTTTTCCGGTAAAAAAAACCTCATTATAATATAATCCCCCTTTCTTTCTTTTCCTTCTCATTATTCTCCTTTCCCCCTCCCTTTACTTCTCCCTCTTTTTTCTCTCTTCCCTTTTCTTTCTTTTCCCCCCTCCTTTTCTCCAAATCAATGCAATGAAATCAAAACATTTCTTCACTATTTTACTTTTTCAGAATGACTATGTTGTCAAATTGACTGATATCTGAATTATCTCATCGAATCAATAATATTGTCACCATTTATTTAACAACTTTTTTCTACAACAGGATATATTCATACGGGTACATACAAGTTGTACATAATGTGACCGAAAAATTAAATTTGTTAAAGGCCAGTAATTTAACTTTATTACACTTAAAAATAGCAAAGAAAAGACAACTTTTTGATTTTCTGTAAAGCAGCAGTATAGTATTTATTATTCTCATAAAAAACAGTCCATTTCTTCCATAACTGTAGCAGATAATATTCTTCTTGATTGATAAGAGTAAAAACTGGGTAAAATCAAACAACCTAAATTACATAATATATGAATTGTATAATGCATCAAAAATGTTAGCTTAACATGTGGATAGATTAAAATGCTCTCATCTGTCTACCCATTGAACGTCAAAGGTTTTCTGTTATTAACTATAGTCTTTCGGTGTCATCACAAAATATCTTCAACAATTTACAGAAGGGTGCACACTAATAAATTATGTTAAATGGTGCGACTCAGTTGATTTACGGAAATACTGTATTGTTCGTAATAGACGCACCTCCCACCCCCTTATTCTTCACTTGACAGAACAAATGAAAGACAGTTTCTTTCAAATGGGTCCGCAGTTAGGTTTCCTATTCACAAATCATAGTTATTAATTTATAATTAATGTCCATGTTTTGATTAGCACGTGACCGTACGAAATTGAACTGAATTTAGGTATACCTTTGGATGTTGTAATTTGTTAGTCTTAAAGAACATGACTTGATATATATATGACACAGAGACCTGTATATATCATATAATGAGACAGTAAACGTTCTCTGAAGTGTTGGGAGCCCCACAAAACTTATTATGGAAAAAAATTCCCCTAAATTGCATAATGAAGTGAAAGAAGATATTATTTAAGTTTTAACACACATTTCTGCAAGAGTTTTCAGAACAAATGTGTTTGAAGACAGATATTGATGACAGAATACAAAATTGAGGTTTACTGCATACAACAGAAAACCTAATTTTTTCTCTTCAATCATATTTATCATGTTTATTATGAAAATCATTACAGAAGTGTCTGTTAAATGACATCCTCTTTCATATCATTAGACAATATAAATGGAACTTTGCCATGACATTTTTGTGAATTTTGGTCTCCCAACACTTTAGAGGGGCTTTAAATAAGGAGGAGCTGCTGAATATACTTAATTTGGGAGGTTGCAAAATTCACCTCAAAACTTTGAATAAAATTATGGAAAAACATGATAAATAGCGCCCTTGTTGAGTTGAATTAAGGAGATCTATGGCTGTTGGTTTATTTGCTAGGGTATTGTGGATACTCCTCAGCTCTTCCAAAATTGATTCGCTTATATATACTTGCTTCTGTTTAACTATTAATTTGGCCTGTTGTATTCTCAGCAGCTCCTCCTGAATTTCGAATTGCCTGATTTGTACAGGTCTTTGTGTTAAAATTTCACGCCACTGATCAGACTGAGTAGACCGAGGCTGAGGCTGAGGCTGATGATCACTGGGACCTGGTACATTTTCATTAGACAAGCTCAGGTCCGTCGCCTCTGAATCCTGTTCACAAATAAACAACAATAAAAGTAAATTCATAAAAAATAGAAAAATAGGTATCTCAGATTTTGCAATTGCTATATCAATGAATATGAGTTAGCAACTGTAATTGTAATGAGTCAAATTTTACATGTTAAGCCTTCCTGAAAATCTTACAAAGTTAAAGATTCCCATAATGTTGAATCTACTGGTAAGACCAAGTATGCGGGGACCAAAATTTTAACTGCCTGTACATAACAACATGAAGACAACTAATGGCTTTCACAAGCAAAATAATTCAGACAAACAAAATTGATGGATATTAGTCAAAGACCTTATTATTGAACATGCCATCCAGACCCATTCCACTTCAAAGCTATCATCACTTATAGCTTATGTCCCATACCACTTGCTACTGATACACATGTTACTTCTGGAAGTCTCCTGGGGGAGGGGGTAGGGGGAATACTCAGATTATTAAACTGTAAGAATGCATGAACAAAACTTTTCTACACACCACAGGTTTTCAAGTCACTTAACATTTTATTGTGTAGGCATCCTGCTCAATATGTCACATTTCTTTTTTTTTAAATACAAGTATAGTAGTGACTTAGTACCAGCAAAAAAATCAGTCCAAGCGTTCATGACCCGGCTTAAAACACAAATTTTTAACACTTTTTCATTACCTTTGGGCACAATACAGCAAGAGTTGAAAATATATCACTTTTCCTAAAAAAATGTTCTAATGATGCAAGTACCCTAAATATGTCATTGATGACACATCAAATACTGAAGAATCATAAAGGGGAAGTCCCTGTAATATTAAATTGGTTTTAATATAATCAGAAAAATTAAAGAAAGTATTTGATGAAAGTTTGAGAAAACAAATATGTTATGAATCTTTCAAAATCATGAAAATCATAAAATGTGAGGGGCTGACATTATATTTAGAGACCGCGTTGCCAATTTAACTCACAGATTTAAAATAGTCTATTTAAACAAATAAAAATCCATCCCTTTCTTATTTATTGTCCTATTTTTGGGAAACCTTCACTGATCTGTAAAACTGTTTCAACTAACTCCAATCTCGCCTATTAAGCAACACACTCACCTGTCCTTGAGGCTTTATACGCTTTGGCTTTCGAAGCCATGTCTCGCCATTTCTTTCTTAAATGTATGCCATTCTATCTCTTGGCCACCAGCTGCTCTGAATGTGTTGATCTTTTCCAGGTTCTATGGCATGCATGGAAATAATGTGGAAGTAAACAGATTATATATTTAGGATTGGTTGCACTAAGCTAAGGGTTTACATGGGTTGCCATGTTACGATTAAAGCTTCAACTGGATAACTGTACTTTGTTTTAAATAGCTGAATATTGTAGCCTTGTATTTTGCAGTAGTGGTGGCAAAGTTAAGTGTCAGGTTTTCCATTTTTCAACAGACTACCATACCCAGCGATTTCAAGACTTTTTTTTTTCTCCCCCCCCCCCCTAACCCTATCCCTCATTGGCCTTAACCTCGCCAGATGAACCCCCCCTCCCCAGCCCCCCCCCCCCCCCCGCCCCATTTAATCTTACTCCTTTTGGTGAATTTCTCTGTCACATCCCTGCATTCCTTTCTTTCACCTTGTCTTCTTTGCTGCTAGCTCCCCTTTCCTCCAGTTCCAAACAGTTCATGTTTCTAGTAGCCACAAACTGCAGAAGCGCTTTAATTTATATCCTTTGGAATTCCTTGCTTCTTTTCCTCGGCGTTTCCCTAAAATTTGAGGAAAATGCAGACTAGTTATTAGGTCTATCAAGTATCATCTAGTCTAAATCTATTTATGTTTCATGAATTGCCCATCAATTATAACATCATGTTATTGTCTGTTTGTCTTTTGACTACCAACTATGTTTACCTTAGACTAGACCCTAGACGTTAGAGCGCTTGGGTTTTAATTAATATTAAGCTGAATAAAACTTTGGTCTGTTGATCACTGCTATTTTTCCAAAACTCAGACATGAAACATGTTTTTTGTTTATTTGTCCCAAAAGGTAAATGGAATAGACTCTAGACCTTCTAATTCTAACTTTTAGGCCTAATCTTGAAGAAAAAAATTAAAAAATTGTACGTCTAGGCCTAGGGTCTAAACTTAGTCTAGTCTAGATCTAGTAGAGTCTAGGCCTAGATAATCTAGATCTAGATCTAGACCTATGCGAAAGCTTGAAGTTGAATGTAGCTGCGTGGCAACTATGAGTATGAAGTAGACCTATGACTAAGTTTTACCAGTAATTGTCAATTATAGACTAGATCTAGACCTAGTTCCAGAGCAATGCTTAGTTATGCCTAGATCTAGACTAGGTCAAGATCTAGTGAGTAGGCCTAGTGTCTGAAATAATTATAGCAGTCACACATCACAAAGTAAGAAGCTTTAGAATAGGCGTCTAGGTGTAGTCTAAGACTCTTAGTTACTCTTAGTAATTACTCTTACTCTTTGGCCTAGATCTATAGATCTAGATAGTAGACTAAGTCTAATTAAGACTCAGAGTGACTCAGACAGTCAGAGTAAGATAAGATTAAGAATAGATTTAGATCTCTATCTAGACTTGGTATAGATATAGTATACTAGTCTAGGACTCTAGTACTAGTACTACTAGTAGTAGGCCTAGGCCTAACTAGTTAGGTCTAGGCCTAGAATTTAGTTTGGTCGTGCATGAGAAATAGCTTGATGTAATCCGCGATCCCAGACTAGACTGACAGTGGGCTCGCTACCGCCACCACACGCACGGTTCACTGCCAATTAATCGGCTGCGATTCGTCGAGGTATCAAATACAACTTCCATCACAAACTTCCACTGCATACATTTCGCTTTCAATATTTTACTTCTAGATCTAGATCTAGACTAGACCTATGTTGTCTTAAGAAAAAATGTAATAACATACCTTCCCCATTTTTATCCAACAGTAGTCGAAATAATGTTAAACAATCAGCCTCCTTTCACTTTTTCGCACCAGACGATGCAGACGAAAACTTACGGGAAAAAATACTTTTATCTTCACACAAGGTCGAAGGTCACGAAATTCGGCTTCGTAGAATCAAAATCCAGACGTTTTATTGTTGAAGATGCGCCGCACCCAGGACTTAGTAAAGAAAGGTTTAGTGAAACTGAAACACCAACAGGACGTCAGTAAGACCCGTCTTAGGGCGTGTTTATGCTTCACTTTTGAAGGCAGAATGAGCGATTTGTAACGCTCATCGTAAACGCTCATCGTAATCGCATTTCCACGGTGTACGGTTTATGCTCACTTCTCTGGCTCCTCCAGGCAATTCTCCTTGGGTGGCCTTAATTGGTCTTCCAGCTGGATTCGCAAACCTTCACTGTGCATGCTACGTAGACCCACCATATGGAAAACTTTTAGCCCTAAACGCGCTTAAAAGAATACAGCACTAAACAACCGCTTTCACGAAGAGAGAGCGCTCAAGTGCACTCTTGCGTGAAAGTACACTGATCGGACTAGTCCAATGCGACAAAGCGGGGGTGCGAGCGCTTGCTCTCGTTGACTACTTACTAACACTAACAAACTATAATTAGAAATGAAACTCATCTAGTTAAATACATGCAAAATTACGGTAGACTACACCAGCAGAGGCTTGCCATCACACCGTAGACGAAATCGAACTCATTCCCTCTGCCAATGATTATACTGACTTCCCTCTAGTTGGAGTGCAATGACCCATTCAGGTGCGCATGTATAGACATGATGCGGTCTCCGAGATTTTGAGCGCAACGCACACACTCTGTACGCACTGCGTTAAATACACACATCGATTGCACGGAAGCTATAACTGTGCATTGTACGGGCGCACTCGTTGTGAGTAGCTATAGCGCTACACTATCCCAGTCACCTTGGTTTACTATGAAAAACTACTTTTTATTGGTTGGGAAATGGCACCCGTTTCCCCTCCACAAATGAAAACAATCGTTATACCAACGTAAAGGCGGGATGTCAAGGTTTCTGAATCCGTCTGAAGATTTTGTATACGTCACTCGTGTAAGATTTGCCGACTGGTTGACTGAGCGAAACCCGACAAAAAAGGGGGAAAACAGTGCAATCTCCATAGGCAGGCTGAAAAAGTCAAAACTTTTAGGGGAAAATGGCACCCGTTTCCCCTGAAAGAATAATCCCAAATTTATTATCATTTTTAAGACGACATTTCAAATTATAAGAAACCGTCCGAAGATTTTTTTTTTTAATTTCCATTTTCCCGTAATACCAGCAATTATATTAAAACATGGCTTTTTTGGTGTACGTTCCCGTGCTTAACAGGATAAGCGACGAGGCGCAGAGCAGATGCGCGTAAGTTTTCCATGTAGAGGTCAGGTGCGTTGACCCCATTTAAACGCGTTTACAAATTGTAAACGCATCTTTTTGTGAGTTTACGATCGGCGATCGTGATCGCCGTTTTTCGGTGATTCTACAAAAGTGAGCATGGACGCAACCGTGTTTTAAACTAAACGCGTAACAGATGCCTAATTCTGGCCAGAAAAAGTGAAGCATAAACACGCCCTTAGTGCATGACGCGTCGCAGCGACACTAAGTCCCGTTACACTAAGTACTGTTTAGTTAGACAGGCCCCAGGTCTGACAAATAGAGTGATTTGAAGGGGATTTTGCGAATTTTCTACAAAGTGCTAGTCTCATCTCCTCAAGAGTTGGTAAATTGCATACTTTACATGCATTAGAATAGGCAATGTAACTAGGCCCTAAGATAATCGTACATACTCTACGTTTTTTTTTTCTTCAAGATTATTATTTTGTTCTACTGTAAGACTGCTATGAAATGCTGGAGCACAATATTCTAAAATTGGTCGTATATAACCTACGTATACTGTCACTAAATCCCTAAAAGGTAAATTGAATTTCTTAAGTTTCCTCAACATGTACAGTTTTCTATTGCACTTTTTGATTAAATTATTAATATGTAAATTCCATTTTTAAATCAGATTGTATGATTACTCCAAGAATTTTGAGAGTTTGTACATTGCATAGAGTAGAGTCATTAATGGAAAGAACTTCAGGAGGAGCAGGATTTTTCATAAAAGTAACCTGCAGGGTAAAACACTTCAAAGGATTGAGTGACACATTGTTTGATTGAGACCAGTATTGCACAGAGTTAAGTATGGGATGTAATTGTGAAACGTCTGTTTTAGCATTGATTGGGAAATGACAACTCAATCTAAAAGGAAAAATAAAAACAATAAAATCTTTCCCTCCTGCGCTACAAAATGTTTTTAGATCGATACGAAGTAATTATATTAATTAATATTGACATATATTATTGATGTATAATTTGTACTTTATAATTTGGATTATTATTATTGCCAATGCAAGTAAATTCACGATTCATCGTATTATGTCCAAAAATTATATAGATTCACAGGCGATTCAGTAAACCTTAAAATCTTTTGCATCTATATCAAATCTCACACAAGTATACAGTTGTTCTTTATTTGTTTACATACCGCTGAAAAACATATTTCCATACTGTTATAAATCTATCTCAACTCAGTCGAACTGAAAACATAACATGCCCTTCATGAATTTCATCAGTTATCTAGAATTGTTATTCCTTTTCTCTTCTTCGGTTTGTACGTTTCTCTTCTATATCAAGCCCTCAATAATTTATACATATAAGTAAACTTTTTTTAAATTCATATCCTTATCTACAGTATTTGCACTGTTCCCGTTAAAGTACTTGTTAACCGAAATAATATTATCATTAAAGGTAATACAAAGTTTTGGTATGGGGTCATGAATTTGGTTTAAATGAATATATTGGAAGCATATGCGATCCTACAATATTCAGTGATCGTTGTCGCAGTTGAAATCGAGTCTACAGTTATGAAATTGTAAATAATAAACTCTTTATGTTGTATAGCTCCCTCTCAAGGTCAAGATAATAATTAAGCTATGAAACAATGTTTCTTGACTAAAATCGACCGATTTGCTATTCCCGTTTGGAAATTATATATCACAACTACATATTCTGAGAATTTCATGGTCGCAGCTACCATTGTACGGCCGTAGGCGCTATTTGAAAATTATCAAAATTTACCGGGAGCACCGGTAAATTTTTATATTCGATTTCTCTCGAAAACAGAAGTGTTTTAGGGGCTACATTTTCTAGTGCTTATAATACATCCACAGGGGCATCCAAATATATCAAAATTGTAAAGAATCACTATCCACCCAATTTTCGAAATTTCCCAAAACTTTGTATTACCTTTAATGTAAGGACTATTTGTTCAAAATACTAAATGTTATCTTTTGTTTTATTTCTACAAGTGTTTTGCCATTTAACGTTATAATCAACTATCATTTATGTACATTATTCTATAAAATGTATAACTTTATTATTTTTGTTGTTATTTTGTTTTGATTGTTCATATATTTCAGAATTATGTTGCAACACATGATTTCTTTAAGAAATACCATCTTAAATTGAATAGAATTAGATTGAGTGGGATATCAATATATGATACTATGACATTCTTTACAGTATAAGTTTATAGATATGTATCTTCATTTTATTCTAGCTTTCATTCCCAGACTGTCTTCGGAATGAAAACAAAAAATATGGCTTGTAAATACAAATCGAAAAATTCTGCTTTACATTATAGATAATAAGGAGGAGGCTAATAATGAACATATGCCATACGTATACGTATATTTCAATTGTAATGCTTTGTCAAAAAATGAATTGTTTTATATTATTGTTTTATATTTTTGTTTTATATTATTGTTTTATATCGAAATAAAATGTTACTTGTCAAAACAGTAAAGAGTATTTCCACAACGTTGACGAAACAATCCATATTATAAGGAGTAGTTTTGTAGCGATGTGTATTTTGTGCATTTTCATTCTGGTATCTGACTAGTAGTTTTGTAATCATGTGTATTTTGTGCATTTTCATCTTCGTATCCGACTTGTAGTTTTGTAGTCATGTTTGTTGCGTGCATTTTCGTTCTAGTATACGTGTCACATTTACAGAGACAAAATGTCAACCTGGCTTTTCATTTCATCAGCCCAAACAATTACATTAGAAACGTAATTAAAAACACTGTATCATTATTTGTAATTCTTTCTAAATAAATAGAGAGAGAGAGAGAGAGAGAGAGAGATACATACAGAGAGATTAAAGAGAGAGAGAGAGAGAGAGAGAGTGAGAGAGAAAGCAGGTAGAGAGAGGAGGTGGGGAGTGTGGGGATAAAGAGATATACACGAGCGAATGTCTCAAAATATTGTTTATAAGATCATGCATCCTTAAGACATTAAAACGTATCATGAGCATTCAACATCCTCATTTTGACCGGAGAGAGGTAGACGTGTCCTATTATGACCAGGTAATTGCCCGGCACTGAAGCTTCACAATGAGTTGCATCGCTAAAACCATGTTAATTGTTGTGATAATGATGGTGATGGTGATGATAAAGAGGATGATGGGGATGATGGCGAAGATGTTGGTGTATAAACACAATTGTTACATTACATACCATGGTGATGATACATCATCATAGTAGTCACCATTATCTTTATCATTACCTCGATCGTCGTAATATCACAATTCATTTTCAGGAACTTGTTTGTTTTATTTCCAAACATTTACACAATATAATAAATATACCCTCGGACAACTATCCCCTGGAAAACTACTCCCAGGATAGTTGTCCTGGTAGTAGCTGTCCTGGGGGATAGTTGTCGTAGGGGGTAGTTGTCTGGGGGGATTTTTCCGGGGGTAGTTGTCCTAGGGGGTACGAAGTCGTCCTAGAGGGTGGTTGCCCTAGGAGGTAGTTGTTCTAGGGGGTAATTGTGTTAGGGGTAGTTTAATGGGGGTGGTTATCCGGGTAGTAGTAGCTTTCCTGAGGATAGTTGTCGTAGGGGGTAGTTGTCTGGGGGTAGTTGTCCGGAGGTAGTTGTCCTAGGGGGTACGAAGTCGTCCTAGAGGATGGTTGCCCTAGGGAGTAGTTGTTCTAGGGGGTAATTGTCCTAGGGGGTAGTTTATTGGGGATGGTTATCCGGGGGTGGATGTCCAGGGGGTAGGTGTCCTACAGCCGATTTTATTACCTGAAGAAGTGTTACAGTGGCGCACGAAACTTCGTGATCTTTTAGATTCCTTGTTGACCATACATTGCGAGACAATTAAACGAATATCACTAGCGATATTACTTTCGATACTTCATCCGCAATGAGTAACATATTTAGCATTACAGGAAATTGTTGAACAACATGCAAATGGATGGGATTAACATGCATGTTCATGGATTGGGAAATGACTCTCATTCTAAAGGAAATGGTAGGAATATAGTTATTCTCTTTCAGTGGTACACAATAATTTTAGATCGATACGAAGTCTCAATAGGCTCAGCCACTTTAAAACAGTGAGGCGATTTTATGTTAAACTAAGGTTTACATGGACAAAAAATGTACAAAAGTAATGTTTTTTTGCGAATTTTTGGGGTCAATTTTCAAAGTTATCGCAAGATTTCAAGAGGGGTTTTAGAGGGATATTTTCAACCAAACCGCTCAGGTTCAAAGCAGGTTGTATCAATTATGATGTCAGTGATGTGTAAAGGTAATAAGAACATGAATGGTAAAAACCCAAACATTTTGAAGTTGTGTATACGATTTCATGAACCGATCGATACATTGAATTAATCGTATTGATTATCGTAGAATTTTTAATTTCTTTTATTGCGATATGATTGTGAATGCATTAGAATTCATGGCACATTGGTGTATGTGCTAAAAACACAGATTTACAGGCAATTCAGTAAATATATTCCTTATTCTTCATAGTTACCCATTCTAATTATGTTTTCCTTTGTTGTTATTTGATTCGTTTATTTTGTAATTGATTATGTGTAAGTATGTTACTGCCTTAGTTTGCATTAATATTTGTTATGTTTTAATTCAGTTCACACGGACGTTTTGATGAACGTTTAAGGCTGAGAGTTTTCCCGTGTTTAAATAAATAAATGAAATAAAATAAAATGAAATATATAGATATCAACTCGGACCCTCGTGAAAAAATCGTTATGTTATTTGTTTGCAAATAGCTGGCAAGATTCTTTCCAAACATGAATACATCCATCTAAAATCAGTCAAACTGAACAAAATCACATGCCCCTGATGAATCTCTTCGGTTCTCTAGACTTATGAATGTAATAATGTAATGTAACAATGTAAAGCGCATGTAGGATTGTCATCGATGATTATTATGCGCTATATAGATCACAATTATTATTATTATTATTATCATTATTATTATGATGATGATGATGGTGATTCGTTATCTCTTTCTTAGATTTGTACTTTTCTCTACTACATTATTCCCTCAATATGTAATTCGTACCTACCAGTGAACTTGTATTTTGTTTATAATCTTACCAGCATTATTGGCACAGTCCTTGTTAAAATATGTTAGAACCAAAATCATATCATCATTAATGTGAGGACTAATTGCTCGAAGTACTTATTCATTTCTACGTATGCCATTTAACATTCTGTTTTCATGTATGTAAACTATGGAAACGTAATTAAGAATACTTAATCAGTACGCGTCATAATATTTAGGGGTTAGTTAATAAATTGCAGACGAGTCAGTGTTGTGTAGGATAAGAATGTACATTGCTATTCTACGCAAACTGTTTCAAAGTGCTAATGGTAAAGTATTTATCCACATTTTATACATGAAATATTTATTGCAGTTTGAAAAATGTGAATGTCAGCAATGTTAAATGCTTGTAGTTCATAAAATAAGTATGGGCTAAATAATGTGATAGTGCTTTCTTTTGGA
This sequence comes from Strongylocentrotus purpuratus, assembly GCF_000002235.5. NCBI lineage: Eukaryota > Metazoa > Echinodermata > Echinoidea > Camarodonta > Strongylocentrotidae > Strongylocentrotus > Strongylocentrotus purpuratus. The sequence goes on along the minus strand of NW_022145574.1, from coordinate 182,087 downwards.
AACGATATATTAACATAATTTCCATCTCATTAACTATTGCCCCATACTATGTTACAATACGATATGTATTATAACAATAAAAGAATCGTCAAGCATAAGCATAAATAATGAGTTTTTGGGAAAGATCATATTTTAATTAATATAGAATGCCTATGCCTCTCGAGTCTTACATGCAATGTTATTAATATGACTATTCCGTGTGGGATTCGTATCAATCATTATAACTGGTTTTGCAATTTTGATCGTGTCATCTATAACAAAATATCAAAATGAACTAGATTATATGTTTTGAAATGACTCTTATTTATAGAAAGTTTATGTGAATGAAATACGTTAGTTTCATCTGCGAATAAAACGTAAGTTAGGGGCGGTGATGCATTAACAATATCATTCACAGAAATAAAAGCAGTAAGGGACCCAAGAAAGAGCCTCATGGTAATCTGAACATAACGGTGGAAATATTAGATGTTTGCTTGTAAAAAAAGGTTCGAAATGTAGTATAATGGTACAAAAGCAATATAAAATCTGACAATAAAACATTATATTTCGAAAATTTACCCATACTCCGGAAAACTACCTTGACACTACCGAGCCGAGCCTAGGTTCTGTATCACTCAGGAAGACCTTTTACCATCACAACACACACTCTTTCTTGTAAACAAATATTCTTTTCTCCTCACACAAGACAAGCTTTCCAGACGGAGTCACCAAGCAAGCACTACGATATAAAGACGTGCTTCGGTCGTCGTACCCTACAACCCCTTTCGTCTTGATGATATCCTCCGAAGACATCTGACCAACGGTACATCTACCGCGCTTCTTGCACCAGTTCGTAACAAAGATGGTGTCTGATAGCGGATATAAAGAGAAGTATCCTTCGTCGTACATGTAAGAATTTGTTTCTCCGTTTCTTGCGATGACGGTGACTTCGCAATCACCACTGCGTGCGATGATGCTACCCGAAGACAAATCGTGGATTCTACCTCGGACTTCATTCCCCGTGAACGTCATGGTGTTCTCGATCTCGCCATCAGCAGGGTTGATGACATGGATGTTAGACTGTCCTTACAGCGCTGCAAGGATCTTTCCATCCGAGCCAACCTCGACATACGCGTAATCACAATCAACCTTTCTCGGTATAGGAATGGTTCGAATCTGATTCCATTTGTCGTCGTGTATGGTTACGCAATTGTCCAAAACGTCTCCAGTGCATCCTTTGCAGAACTTACCACACGCGACCCTGTTTCTATCAATGGAGGAACAAGAGACAAAGAATGTACCAGCAGTACCCTCAACGACCCTCGTGGATGTTCCTAGGCTTAGATCGATGACATATAGCCCCATGTCATTTCTGTCGTGGTTTGTAACAGCACTTTGATGAAAGTGAGTCTATCAAGAGTGTTTAGCAAACACGGCCCAGCTGATTGGTAGCCCTTTTCATCGTGTAACGCACCAAGTGATTCTAAAACTTCCCGAGTATTTGTAATCAGATATTTATCATCTTGTTTTAGTTCTTTGATGTTGTCACGTTTTTCACAAACCATCTTACGCTTCATTTCTAAAGTTCGTCTCTAACTTCGTGATCCCCCCCCCCCCCCCCATTGATCCGCATGATCTCCTCAATGATCTCGCTCTTCTGCTGTTTCAAAGGCATCATTACTTTATCACAAAATTGGCAACATAATCTCAACTTTGCCTCCCTCTCCTCATTTATTCGTCGTATTTTTTCATCTGCATCTTCATTAATCATGCGTTCCTTTTCTCGTTTCATATTTATTTCCCTCTCAATTTGATTATCACAAGCATTTTGAACAGCGCTCCGAATTAGAGGTAGACTCGAAACTGCAATTTCTTTGCAGGATTGTAAACGTGCTTGAAGATCGAGTAAATGCTTGATCCCCTCTTCAACCGTCTTCTCTCTCTTTATCTCGTCGATAAGATCATCTATTGTCTCTAGGTTGCATCGCGTATGGTTCTCGGTAACGCACATGTCACAAATAGCGATCACGTGATATTCGCAGTAGAATCTGACTGATTTGGTGCGTTTGTCACATGACCACGATGTGTCTCGCCCTCGGTCTCGCCTTCTCCAGTTCACTCGTTCTCGTTCAAATGGCCCTGAGAAATCGGACGCTATATATCATATCATGCGATCTGTTCAAAGGTTAAAGGATATATCGTTGATTTATTAATTCCATGCTTCGGAAATATATGAATCTAGAACACAAATAGTATACATATAATTCATTGTTGCTAGTATTAGTGAATATGCACTCCACGCAAGTTAAGTCACAATAGGATCATGATCGTGATCCAGTCAAGTGTGACTTAACCAAGTGCATTGCTTATCAGTAATGCACAGGCTTCAAAACATAAATTATTTTGTTCATGAAACGGAAGTAATAAATGCCTCATCTCATGTTCTGACGATCTGAAGTCCCTGTAAAACAATAATCATACCAACTTATAAAGACAGTCCCTGCGCGTGCGTCTTTTTACTCTAATTGCTATTACCGTAAAGTAAGTATAAAATATACCGCGTGTCTACACATTTCGACCGGATTTAGCCGTGAACTCTCGTATTGTAACTGTCGGTACTCCATACTCTATACGCCTGCATATGTAGCGTTCCGTACTCTCATAGCAACTCATTTGAGAAGCACAATTGTACGTCACGATGTAAAACCACGGCAAAGTTAGCCCGTTTTTATCGTAAAGTTAAACTACTTGGTCTGCCCATATTATTTGGTCTGCACAGTGGTAAGCAATTAAACATGTTTTATTTGATTGGATTGTATCAGTGTTTGTGACATAGGTTTCGTCATTTAACTATAAATACCACAGATTATTTGATGATAATGAGAATGTTGCATGCCATTGCCCATGTTATAATATAGCATTATTCGGAACTGTAGAGGGCGAAATACATTCGCACTCACTTTCAATGAATACATAACTTACAAGATAAGATGTTTATATTTAATCTCCAATCTTGTTGCTCAGACAAACGTGTTTAACAATAAGAGCATGAAGTTTAGATACGTTACTTTATATTGCATTATGGTTGGTTATGATACATGTATTTAGTAGTTTATACTTGACAAGAATGCTAGCTCATAATGATAACAAGATATTTGTTTAGTAAGCACTGTGCTTTCTTTAAGATGGGTACCTGCTTGCAATAGTTAATTGCTTGTCATTTATTGTTAAGCGTGCGATGTTATTTCCGCACATTTGCATGGTTTGGGCCAGAATGTTAAGGTCAAGTTAGACACCTAATACCAAAGTTGAAAAGTTAACATGGCATCAATTGATATACTTTTCTTTGGCTTTGTTTTATAGTTCTTACGGCAACAACTTACGGCAACATGTAAAGCGACTTCCAAGTTAATCAGCTAAATCGGCGTCATCTATCAAGTTAACGGCTTATTCGATATTCGAGAGTAAGATTGAGAGGAACGATGACAATAAAGGAAGCATGATTAAAGTGTCCGTATACAAGACATGTGACTGTATTCATTTATGTGGTGTAAACGTGTCAATTCGAGAGGGGCAGGCACAGTAAGAACACTACGCGATGGATATGAAGCGTCATCTTCCATGGAGTCAACCACCGTCTGATTCCAGTCTAAGGAGTTGGCGAACCCTGATGACCGGCACGTCAGAGTCTCCAGGTTACATCGATGAATGGACTGCAACCTACTTTAAGGACAATTAGTCAGCGTTACCCGCTGGACATTAGCCAAGCCAGTCAGGAGCTGTACATTAATAACATTTAATAGAGACGTGACTTTCATGATGCTCCATGATAAACTCTAAACTTTAAGGACAACTAGTCAGCGTTACCCGCTGGATATTAGCCAACCCAGTCAGGAGATGTACATTAATAACATTTAATAGAGACGTGACTTTCATGATGCTCCATGATAAACTTTGATGCTAATGCTTACATTCTGAAGAGTTTATTTGCAACACCCATTTGGTAAGATAATGCAGAAAGACAATAAGTAAAGAGTGCATGCGAAGAGCTTGTTTGAAAGGATATTCTAGAATAATTGCCATCCTGGTTGCACCTGATTAATTCCATCGAACTTGTTTTGTAGAGGCAGCATTTGGTATTTCTTTGAAATGCATTAGTATTGTTGTTCAGCTGCTATAATTTGAATGGTTTGATTGACATGTTACTACCATTCGATAATAAAAGGATTTCAGTTTAAATTTATTGAGATTGCAATCTCGATAAGAGGGAAGCCTTTGCATATTAAGATAAAGGTGTTAAATTTGTGTACGTTGAGGTAAAACATTTTGTTTGATTATATAACTACATTTGATAACATTTAGCTATTTTGACTGATTGTGACAGTCCATTTGAATACGCGTAAGTAGGATATTAGTATGTTGAGCTGCTTCAGTAAATAATTGTATGTTAATATACAGTAAAGCAGCTGTGAGATATTAATTCTCGTTATTAATTTGTAAGTCTTTTTCAAAACACATTTGGAGTAAGCAAAGTTTGTTCCATTAAGTTCATTGATGATTATGATTATTCTGCTGTAACTGTCACACTAAGGCAGAAGTAGATTATTGATTTGCAAAGCTTAGTGATCTTGGGTCCACGTATATTGTAACGCTCTACTTGGAGGACCTATTATAGCTTTGACTTATACAGTCCTCTGATTCTGCTGAGTGTGAGGGCAGGATTCGTTCTTTCGATAAGATGGAGAATCAAGCGGAGGAGACCCATGTTAGAAAGTCGTCTAGAGAAAGACAGCCAACTGAAAAAATGGCAGCCCTTCAAGTTGGAGAAGAGATTAAGACAGAGAGAACATTCTTCAAAAAGTATGGTGCTTTAAAGACTGTTGTAAAGGAGGCAAGGTTAGCCATTAAAACAGAAAAGGAATAAGCTGCAATAAAGAAACACCTTGAAGCACTTAAAGATGGAGAAAAGGACTTGGTCATGATCTTTGAAGAGCTGAGGAGATATAAAGCTCCCATAAGAGAGATGAGGGAGCGAATGGACCGAGCTAGCGCTATGGTAAGGGATGGGATTAATGCCCTGGAAGAAGTGTTGGGGTCTCTTGGGAGCCCCTTTGACCCTACTGACCGCAATCAAATTGCCAGGGAACTTTTGAAACAGGATTATGCTCAGACAGTCTACAGTTCAATTCTAAGCAAAATAGATCCCGAAGAAGGACCTAGCCAACAGAACGAAGTCACATCTCCCTCTGTCCACAAAGATCACGATGTACTTCCTCCAGCGTTCAATGATCATGTTGCGTCTCATCCAGCGTTCAATGATCATGTGTCTCCTCCACCGTCCGTTGATCAAGTTATACTGCCTGTTGCTAGGGATCATGTATTTCAAGTACACATGCAAGAATTTGCCCAAGTGATGGCGAACAATATGCTTCGCAATCGGCTACCAGTCCCTGTGCCATGTACATTCAGTGGGAACCCTCTGGAATTTGTTGAGTTTGAACGGAGTTTTAGGACCTTAATTGGAGAGCGAATTCCACCCGCTGAAAAGTTGTACCATCTCAAGCAGTACGTCACTGGTCCTGCAAAGGATGCCATAGCTGAATTCTTTTATGGAGAGACCGAGGCTGCTTACGAAGGTGCATGGAAAACCCTGAAAGAACGATACGGACATCCATTCAGGGTTCAACAGGCGTTCAGGGACAAACTGAGCAACTGGCCGAAAGTCAGCCCTAAAGACGCTCCAGCCCTGCAGAAATTCACCGATTACCTGGGGAGTTGTCGCGATGCAAAGCCATACGTTGAAGGACTGCAGGTCCTTGATGACTGTCCGGAAAATCAAAAATTGCTAAACAAGTTACCTGAATGGCTTGTCTTGCGATGGAACCGTGTGGTGACTGACTCCCTTGAAAAATGCAAAAGATATCCAAGTTTCACAGAGTTTGTAACATTTGTGTCCAAGGAAGCGCGTATTGCGAATAACCCTGTTTCCTCATTGATCGCATTAAGAGGCCAAGAAGTGTCTTCTAAAGGAGAGTCAAGGATCAACGAGAGAAGAGAAGTTGCAAGTACCAAGGTCTCTGCCTTCAGAACCGAGGGCTACGAAAGGGACGATAGAAGAGCATCTGCAGGGATGAAGGATGCAAAACTAGGTGATGAAGCTTCTGCATCAAATCAATCGAGGGAAAAGGAGCAAAATAACAAGTGGACCCCAAAGCCCTGTAGCTTGTGCGCAGACATGAGTCACCGGTTAGAAAAATGCCCTCAGTTCAGGGCCAAGACGTTAGAAGAACGCAAGGAGTTCATTCAAGAATCTCGCCTTTGCTTCGGATGCTTGCGGAAGGGCCATTTTTCGAAGGATTGCACAAGGAGACACAAATGTGATACCTGTAGTAAACGCCATCCGACCCTCCTTCATGAGTATCGCTCTGACAAAGTTGATGAAGGAACACACACCGAAGGATCCAGTCAAGACATGGTTACATCTAACAAGGTACACACTGGCAATCAGGCCAGTACTTCGATGATCGTACCCGTGTGGGTGTTTTCTGCGCAAGCACCCTCCACAGAGATATTGACTTACGCTCTCCTCGATACGCACAGTGATACCTCATTCATACTCGAAGATGTGGCACGAGCCTTGAGTGTAAGCAGCCAACCAGTTTGTCTTAAACTTTCCACCATGACTTCTTCATCCACAATCGATTCTGATGCAATATCTGGTCTGTCTGTTAGAGGTATGACGCTTCCCACTAAGCTTAAGATAGAGAAGTGTTACACCCGAGACTTCATTCCAGCTGACCGGACACACATTCCAACAAGAAAGACTGCTGAAGGGTGGACTCACCTACAATATGTAGCACCGGAGATACCCGCACTCCAAGGATGTGAGGTCGGAATGCTGATTGGGTACAATTGCTCAAGAGCATTGGTACCTAGGCAAGTTCTCACAGGTACGGATACAGAGCCATATGCTGTCCGGACTGACTTGGGCTGGTCTATCGTGGGTTCCTCAGCATCCAAAACTGTCGGAGACTGGACAAGCCAGTGTCATAGGGTTACCACGAGAGAGATGCAAATGCCCCTTCCCTTCAAGAACCAGCATGAACTGCCCAACAACAGACGGCTTGCATCGATTCGGTTTCAGCATCTCAAGGGAAAGATGGAAACAGACGATCAATACAAGGATCATTATCTGGCATTCATGACAGATATAGTCAATGGTGGCTATGCAGAACGAGCTGAGAATAAAGCACCTCTAGGACCCACTAACTACATTCCTCATCATGGAATATACCATTCAAAGAAGAATGAGCTCAGGATAGTGTTTGATTGTTCTGCCAAGTTTGCTGAAAGGGCCAGCTCTGACCAACAACTTGACTGGGGTCCTGTGCAGATTCAGGAAGCACAAAGTAGCTGTGCTCTGTGAGAAAATGTTCTTCCCGTTCAGAGTCTTATGGTGGGAGGACAACGACATCATAAAGAATGCCTTTGTGGCCTTTACATTAGTAGTTTGTCTTTAATTGATGTTTATTATCGTTGTTAACGATCCATAAGACATTCCATGATGTGTAAAAAAAATCTTGTTGCTCAGACAAACGTGTTTAATAATAAGAGCTTGAAGTTTATGTGTAAAGATATCATTTTATTTGTCAGAACCATATGTAAGTGGAGTACCTATTTTGAAATTACAGATATGTTTATGTTGTTGAAGTAATTTGGTGGGAGTGTAACTGTCGGTTCTCCATACTCTATACGCCTGCATATGTAGCGTTCCATACTCTCATAGCAACCCATTTGAGAAGCACAATTGTACGTCACGATGTAAAACCACGGCAAAGTTAGCCCGTTTTTATCGTAAAGTTAAACTACTTGGTCTGCCCATATTATTTGGTCTGCACAGTGGTAAGCAATTAAACATGTGTTATTTGATTGGATTGTAGTATCAGTGTTTGTGACATAGGTTTCGTCATTTAACTATAAATACCACAGATTATTTGATGATAATGAGAATGTTGCATGCCATTGCCCATGTTATAATATAGCATTATTCGGAACTGTAGAGGGCGAAATACATTCGCACTCACTTTCAATGAATACATAACTCACAAGATAAGATGTTTATATTTAATCTCCAATCTTGTTGCTCAGACAAACGTGTTTAATAATAAGAGCATGAAGTTTAGGTACGTTACTTTATATTGCATTATGGTTGGTTATGATACATGTATTTAGTAGTTTATACTTGACAAGAATGCTAGCTCATAATGATAACAAGATATTTGTTTAGTAAGCACTGTGCTTTCTATAAGATGGGTACCTGCTTGCAATAGTTAATTGCTTGTCATTTATTATTAAGCGTGCGATGTTATTTCCGCACATTTGCATGGTTTGGGCCAGAATACCAAAGTTGAAAGGTTAACATGGCATCAATTGATATACTTTTCTTTGGCTTTGTTTTATAGTTCTTAAGGCAACAACTTACGGCAACATGTAAAGCGACTTCCAAGTTAATCAGCTAAATCGGCGTCATCTATCAAGTTAACGGCTTATTCGATATTCGAGAGTAAGATCGTAAGCCTGTAAACTTTCTTCAAGGGACGATGACAATAAAGGAAGCATGATTAAAGTGCCCGTATACAAGACCTGTATTCATTTATGTGGTGTAAACGTGTCAATTCGAGAGGGGCAGGCACACGTATTAGGAGGTCAGCGTTTTTGTAATGTACATCGCACCTTTACTTATAATTTTCAGGAACACGAGGAAGGTAAGGCAATCACTTTCACTCCAGTAAAAGAGTCCAGTAGCAAATTAAACATATATATATTTTAATCTGTTATACAATATTCCCTTCTTATCTTTAGTGTGGATACGGTTTTATGAATTGAGTCTACAATGAAAAAGTCTGGATACATAATGTGAGAGAACATAGAAAGAGGGAGAGGAAGAGAGAGACGGAAGAGCAAACAGTGACATTATATACCCTAACATTTCGTTTGCATTTAAATGCTGTATATGAAGATGATGGTGAGCAAAATAAATTGAGAGACCTTCGGCTTACGTGAATTCATGTCCACGTGATCATGAGGGGGTTTAACATGTAGGTTAAAACATTAGGTTAACACAATCATGCCAAACCATTGAACGGAACTATATTTCCGTTGAGTGATTCATGCGTTTCCTGCAAAAATTGGAAATATCCGATCGATATTTCGCAATACGCACTGCACCTCCTTTTAAATTGCGTACACGCAAACTGTAAACTGCTATACTACATCGTTTTCCTCTATGGTAGAGAAGTCCTCATCGTTACGGGATAATACAGCAAATTATTCGTAAGTAATATTTTGTGTAATATAATAATAAATACTTCAAATCATCTTAGCATAACATTTGAGGCATAGAACGTTCGGTAGGTAATGTTTGTCTTCTCTGTTGGTTGCATTTCAAAGAAGACACTAATGGGTTTGATAAGGAGCGTTACATCACGAATTTCATGATCAACGTGTATAAGACATGACTTTATTCGCCTGACTCAGTATGAATATATCAGTCATAACGTTCTTACAATTAATAGGAATAGAAGACAAAAAAATGAAGAAAAGAATAGATAAAATGCTTCATATTCTATCTAAGATTCGGTATCTGCTTTCCTTTTATTTTTCCTTACCCATTCGTTTATGTCTGTGTCACTCTTTCTTTCCTGATCCGCTTCTCTATCGTGTCTTCGCTTAACCAATACTGTACTGGGCTATTATGAGTACCTCGTGATTGGGGGGGGGGGGCGGGGGAGGGGGGGCATCTCAGCCCCCCCCCCCCCTCCCCCTATGATCTCGGCCGTCGAAGGTCCGAAAAACACGAAAATGTGCATGTTTGTAGATATTTACGTAAGGAACAAGATGGTATTAGTTTGTTCCTTATATCCACATTTTTGTCGTTATAGCCTAATTAATTATGCAAAATGCTAATGTTATGCATTTTACAGAAAACTCTACATATTTGTCTGTAGACTTCTGAAGAATGTTGAAAATGTATTGAATAAATGTTTCCTTCATCTCAAATTCATGAGGTTACATTATTTATATGTTATTGAAAATGCATAGGTTAATTTGCAATTTTGCATAAATTATGAATACGCATTTATGAATATCAATTATGGAAATATAAAGGGAACTAGAATCCTTACAAAAAAATTCTGACTCCACTTTTTGAATGTTAATTGAAACTCATTGTTCATATGAAACTTCTTTTCTAACACAAAATAGTTATTTTGATGTAATTAATGATAATTTATGAAAATTTGATGCGATTTTCAAATATTTATTTTCCTTTGTATTTTATTGATTTTCATTTCTTATATCTATTGTTTTATTTCTAAAGTATTCTTTTGTTCTGGAATACATCAAGTTACTTTGAGAAACATATACAAGCAATATGTTATTAATTCATATCTCCCAAATACATCTAAACCTGTATTCACATTTCTGCTTGTACATGAATATACAATTATAGCATATTTTTGATGACATGCACATACTAATTGTTATGTAACACCTCATAGGTATATCCGATTTCGACGAAAATGGTATCAAAATGTGCGGAAGACTTGAGGTAAAAAAAGTCATGAAACGACGCAATTTTTGAAAATGTCGAGCGGGGCTCCCAGCCCCCCCCCCCCCCCCCCTCAGTACAGTAAGGGTTAATCTCTAATTTCAATTTTTTTTTTTTTTTTTTTTTTTTAACTATGTAGGTTAATTGCTGCCATTTGCTCCTTATCATGGCGTCCAAGTTCCCGGCAGGGAGAGATGAAAAGGTCAAGCTACGCCCTAGAAAAGGTCATGACATGACATGGTCGTGTGACAAACATGGGGAGCCAATCAAATTTTACTGTAAAGAACCCAAAATCCCCGTTTGTCATCCATGCGCTACAAAAGATCATAAGCCATGTGAGCTAGACGACATCGAGGATGTCATCTTGGAGAGGAGGAGGAAACTGGATGACAGACAGCAAGAGATAGAGGAAATGAAGAAACAATTGAAAGCGCTTGATTCTAAACTAGAGTCCAATGAAACCTCTGCAAGTAACCATTTTCAATCAGTCAACGATGAAATTAAGGTGGCATTCGAAGACAAATTGCAGATTGTGAAAAACAAAGAGAAACGATCGATTCGTTCGATCGACGAGAAGGCGGATAAAGAAATCAAAATAATTAACGAAAAGAGGGAAAGACGAATCAAATCATGTCACGAAGAAGCAGAACAACAACAACTAACCATCAAAGAAAGCCAATCGAAATTAGAATCAGAGACAAAGGCAATCAGCGAGGTGGTTGCTAAAAAGATAAAAGATCTCACAAGTAAGAATCAGCATGCAATCACCATTATGGATAATGTTGACGCCAAAATCAAAAGAATCAAACAAGATGACAAAACATTAGTGAATGAAGCTCCTCAGGTACTTGCATCACTTGATGGCAATTTAAGTTTGATTGTTCATCAAGATGTTAGCGACTGTCTTGCCCGAATACTGCGGGGGGTTCAGAAAGTAGAGTTTGTCGAGGGTGAGGTAGGTGGGGAACAATACGGAAGAATCAATGGCTATATCGGTAAATGGGAGCTTGTCAAGTCAATCCAAGTTCATCCGATTGTTGATTTACCTGAGGTGTGTGGTTTGATCAGTGATGATGAGATATGTGTGTGGGACCAGGGAGGTTTTTTATCTAACATACCCTGGTGGGACTTAGATAATAATGCCACGTATGTTACAAATATCAGCACTGAACAGACAAAGAAAGTCATTGAAGGAGGAAGTAACGTGTATATTACATCATGCGCGTCCATAGACAACAACGTAATAGTATGCGGTAAGGGGAGACGAGACTACACAGGTGACAGCTTGGATGGATGCATCACTCTCTATGACAGACAATGGGAGGTGATTAGAGACATCAGCATACCGAGGAATAACTCTAATCGAGTGTACGTTGATGTTGACAGGGATGGGATGATCCTCGCTGCTCAGAACAATCAGTCTAATATCTACGTCATCAACCCTGCTGATGGTAAGATAGTCAACACTATTACGATGCAGGGCAAGGTGGTGATGGGTATGATACAAGCATTGTCATCAGGTGATATCACTATGCCGACAGTCACGCGTAGTGAATTCACTATCATATCACGATCTGGTGAAGCGAAAGTTGTCTTAAACTCTGATGACTGGTTCCTTCCACGGTGTCACGTTGACAAACTGACAGACACACTCTACATCACATACGTGGATAGAAAGCATAGTACCTTCGCAGTTGATCAGGTGTCATGTGATGGCATCATCCAGGCAAGGAGGATCGTGGAACGCGAGGAAGCAAAACGGAACCTCAACCTTTACACCAACCAAATCCTCGTAACTCCTTCTGGTAACCTTGTAACTTGTGACACTTTTGATATTTGTGTTTCCAAGAAGATATTTATTTTATGAGTCATCTGAAGTAATAGATGTAATTACTCATACTGCAGGATCAATTAGCCTAAACGGAATATATGATTATTCGATTGTTCATTAAACTTAATCGAAGTTAAACCATTTGTATTTTTAACTAAGGAATACATTTTTTTTTACATATGAAAACAAATTTGTTTATGTTGTTTCGAAATCTTGGTGACTTTTAAGAAGTTGTTTACACCATACCCGTAATCAAATTAATGTTTAAATTTCAAACCGTACATGATAATTTTATTTCTTAATATATTAATTGAAATTGGAATCACAGTAATTTATGAACGGGGTAGGTACATTATGTTTGAAGTAAGCCGGGTAAACGTTATCTTATGTTTGTGGATAATCTTTATTTACGATTAATCTTGATTTAATAAATTCTTCTTCTTTTTACTCCAATGTGGACCAATATGCCATGTATAGAATTAAAAAAAATGATTAAGAAATGAATACTCGTTCTAACAGAGAAAGACAAAAATACATTTATCGCTTGTCGTTGGTGCACAATATATTTAGATCGATATGAAGTCTCAATAGGCTTAGCTACTTTCAAACAGTGAGGGAATGTCATATTAACAAATAAAAAATACACTTGACATCAGATGCTGCTTATAAGTATCGGCTAGCATGGTGATAAGAAATGGGTCGCTATAAGATTTGGTGAATTTCATCCATGTAATTAGAGACATCAACATATACCGAGGAATACACGGTGTTCACAGATATTTTAAAAAAGGATTTTGAAGGGGCATATTTTGCTGAAAATCGTTACAGGTTCAAAACGGTTTTAACAATACACTGCCCCCGTGAAAGTGTATTTTAACGGAATCGTCCTATCAATAATGTGAGGACTATTTGTTTGTTTTTTAAAAGTTCTTTATTTCTTCGTTTGGTATGCCATTTAACGTTAACCCTAAAAAGGCCGGGCTATTTGAGGTCTTAGTATGGCCGGGGGGGGGCAGTATGGCCCCCCCCCCCCTAAGATCTCGGCCGCGAAGCGGCCGATCGCCGCGAAAATTTGCACGCATGTCAAGTGAAGTGTATAGAATAATATGATAATTTCAATTTTTTTTTAAATTTTACTCATTTGCATATTTATGGTAATTTATGCAAATAAAGTCATAAAAATCACATTTTTACCCATAAATCATATATTATTCATATTTAAGCATTCTTTTCACTACATATATCCATTAGACCATTCTGAATAATAACACAACAACAAAAATGGGAAGAGCCAGCTTATTCCTTATGTTATCCCTTGTTTTGATAATTTGTTATGTATTTCATTATTTTTTAACTTATGTATTTCATTGTTTTTGTTGTTTTATTTCATTTCTTACTACAATTCAACTATTGTGACTCCTAAAACAACCACCTAAACTTAAACAAGACCCAATAACCCATGTTTGATCTGTTTTTTAATAGGAAAAATGACTTTTCCATATGTTTTGTACACAAATCACGAAAATGAGCGATTTTCGGGCTGACATGCAAAGACAAAAGGTCACGTGACCTTGTAACCGTAGGTCCGATTTTCAAAAAAAATATTTTAATAGTTGCGCAAGACTCGAAAGAAAAAAGTCAGCGAGCGGGGGGGCGCCATCCATTTGCGTTCCCGAGCAATCAGAAAAATCGTGGAGGGGGGGGCCATAATGCCCCCCCGGCCTTTTAGGATTAAAGGTAAAGACCAGTTGTGGTCTTGCGATTGCTTATTGTTAGAGGAAAGGTTGTGAAATCGATCAGAAAATATATATTTATATATGTGTTGTCTCTAAAGGGAATTTAAGAGGAAAACCAAATATTGTGGAAAAGAAATAATTTGCTATTTGCGATTTTTCTTTTTTGAATGTGAAAATATAATCTTGTTCATGTGAATATTTTTCATCTGTAAATGAGTAACTTTAGTTGTAACCTTGTATGTAAATGTAAAAGTTCATTTGCAAATTTATTTAGACCTATGTGAATATTATTTTATTAGTTTGTATACAATGTTATAAATTTTGTACAAATTTCTTTATGAGAGAAATGAATAAAAACCTATGAAAAAAAAAATCTAGCATATAGGTACTATTAGTGTCTACTGCAAGGTTCTGGAATCATCAAAATGATAAGAAATTTGGCCCAGTCTTGGTAAAGTTACAAGCACTGTGCACAGAAAGATGTATATTGGACTACGCGAGTAACGCGACACAAGCGCGATATCTACTCGGTCCGGATAGATATAATGTTTTACCAAATATATAAGTTAGTAGGCGGTTTCTCGGCAAAATTGTATCATCACGTATTAGTCAAAACCTATTCTTTTACATGATTGGTAATAAGCGCTTTCGTTTCATTTTTTGAGAGGGGGCTTTAGTTCAATTATATTTAGCTATGTACATAATTATTTTCAATGCATACATTTTATAATTATGTTGCTTGGTATTTTTTTATGATTGTCAATTACGCACGATCCAACATTACATGTACAATTATATTTTGTAGGATGTAAATCTGTTACATTATTTACAAAGCCTGTAAGTAGAATGTAAAACAAAGAAACATCGGGCTTGTAGATACAGTTTGCGAACTTTGCTAAACATTTTAGCTGACAAAGAGGAAAGTGGTTATAGAAATAGGCTTTTAAGAATATTCCAATATAACGCTTTGTCATTTAAAGCAACTGTTTCATCTTATTCAAATATATTTTCATTTAGTCCCAAATATCACCTATCAAAAGTGCAACGAGTAGTTCCTAAGCGTTGATGAAACACTCCTTACTAAAGGCCCGGCACACAAAGGGGACGCACGGGGGACGCACGGCCAGCGCATCGGAAATTCGCAATTTTGGCCAGTGCTTTGTCGTTCGCTAGGTGTGCGTCATCATTCGTTACTCGTTCGTCGAGCGCGCTGGACCAACGCTGGACCAACGCTATGCATTCGTCGTCATTCCCTGTGTGCTCAAAAGTGTGCGCGGAGCTCGACGCATGAATGTACAATCCAAAAGGACGCCAGACATGCCCGGAGCGCGCTAGACCAACGCCAGACATAGGCGGAGCACGGGCCCTGTATACGCGCAGCGCGCTAGCAACACGCTATGCATTCGGTGTCAGCTCGCTAGCTTCTCCCAAATCCTGACAAAAGTCGTGCTCATGACTTTGTCCGATTTCCAATGCGCCGGTCGTGCGTCCCCTATGTGTGACCAGGCCATAAAAGCCCGGTCATACATAGGGGATGCATGGGGGACGCACGGCCAGCGCATTGGAAATTTGCAATTTGGGCCAGTGCGTTGTCGTTCGCTAGATGTGCGTCATCATTCGTTACTCGTTCGTCCAGCGCGCTGGACCAGCGCTATGCATTCGTTGTCATTCGCTGTGTGCGCCGGGATTTTTGAGCATACTAAAATGTGTGCGCGGAGCTCGACGCATGAATGTACACGCCAAAAGGACGCCAGAAATGCGCGGAGCGCGCTAGACCAACACCAGACATACGCGGAGCACACGCTTTGCATTCGGTTTCAGCTCGTTAGCTTCCTCAAAATCCTGACAAAAGTCGGGCTCACGACTTTTTCAGACTTGTCAATGCGCCGGCCATGCGTCGTCTATGTGTGCCACACCGGGCCATAATGTAAGTCATGTTTATTTTCTTCATTTTCATTCTGGTGTCTATTATTATTGTAATACCAGTGATCTTTGCAAGGAAAAACATTTCTATCTGTGTTTTTTATTTCATCCGCCCAATTAATTAAAACAGATATTTAATAAAGAATACCTAATCAATGTGTGTAATTCTTTAAGTGTTACGTTTATCTTGAACATTCAATGTAAGCTTTGTTTGATTCTATGAGAATTCATTTTCTTTGTTTACCAGAACTCATGCAAGTTCATCTTTAAGCATGTTTTACCCCCTACTCTTGTTATGTAATGCCTTCGGCATGTCAGCAAACCCCCCCCCCCCCCCCACTCAATGTTATTTAGGGTACGCATATGCTCGTTCCCTCTTTTTGAAAGCACCCCCTATCTGAGGACTGCCAATATTTCCAAACCCCCCTTTCGCGGGCATTTCGCGGGCTTTTCCGGCCTTGGAGACCCCCCCCCCCCCTAAATCAGGAAAAATGCTCAATGTACCCCCCTAAATTCGGAATAATTTCTCAGGAGTCCAAAGAGATGAGAGAGAAAAGAAAAAACACCCCCTTTTTAAAGAAATCTCCGGGTGAAAAGTCAAATACACCCTTTTTTTTACAATTATCGGGCCGGACTTTGTCGCACGAAAAGTACCCCTTTACCGGACATTTTGGCAACACGCATGCGGTCATTTCGACCTCTGAGTGGGGGGGGGGGGGGCGGGCAGCAAACTCCTTTGATAGTAACAACACATCTTTCTTAAATGCTGAATACGAAATTGTCTTTATTGCAATCGATCTATACAAGAAAGACAGCATAAAAGGACGAACTGAGGTAAGAACACAGTGCATAGGAAAAGGTCCCGAAAATGGGATTCCCCCTTTCGACCCATGCAACCATGATGTAATCTTCCAAAAATTATCGCCAAGAGATGACGCTGTTCTATGTTGCCGAATAGATGGATGGGTTTACCAATGTATCCGTAGTTACAGTGAGTTGGAGATGGCGCGCTTCACGCTCGAACGGTCGGGCAAAGTAGCTCACTTGCAGACGATCTCCCAATGCTTGTTACGTAATCGCAGGGCTTCGTTTCGGTTTAATTGTAAATTGATAACAACTTTATCCGCCCTTCAAATAGGCAAATATGGGATCTGATATAAGCCCCTTTACCACATAACAGTGGTTATATTTTACTTCTCGACCGTACACAAGTCAAGTACATTCTTACACACCCCTACTCATACCCTATGCAGAGTGGATGGTACATAGGATAAACGACACTTACCCGACATGACCGGGGGAGTCAGAGCTCAGAAGGTACTTACCAAAGGGCAAAGCACCCGTTGTTTCGTTTATGATTTTTTTTTTGTACTCGTTTTTACAGTAAAATTTGGTAACCATTTAAAGGCAGTGTAGTAGCCATTATCAGAATGCCCATATAACGAGTACGTAATGTGATTACCAGCTAGAAATTGGACTAAGACGGAGTCTTGCGATTACGTTTCAAGCATTGGGAGATCGTCTGCTACTTTGCTAGAGAGTGAAGTGCGCCATCTGCAACTATGTATACATTAGTAATCCATTTTGTTTTAGGTAGTAATAAAGACTATAATAATTTGCTTTATAATGCTGTCAAGCACTATTATTGAACCTAATCTTATCGAGATGTTTACAAATAAAAATAATCAGAGTAGATCGGCTTGGTAGGCGATGATACACTGCACGACGGTCCACCAATGAACCCCTTCACAGTTTCTTATTTGACACCTATCGAGAATGTTGTGAGAGCGCGATGTTTTATACGATTTTTTTGGTAAAAGTCCATGTGCTAACACACGGTTAGGCTGCTGGACTCTGACGATAGGAGGCGTTGTCAAATGAGACTAATCGGAGCTATATGTTTTGTCGGAAAGCGTAGCGACGTTAGTCACCTTTTGACATTGAAATTTGATGTACCTCTTGTATATTCACACCGATTCTCTCTTTGGTAGGCTTTAATTAATTTTCTCTTATGAATGTTTAATATTGTCACGCAATTGTAAATCTCAGGTAATTATTATTTGTCATATTTATCTATTTACTTTTGGTCTTTCTAAATTACAATCTACCACATTTATTTCAGCTGATATGGTGATGTGGCTGCACAAGCCACACATTCGGGATTTAAACATTGTTTACATGGACGAAGTGCCAACATTATAAAAACCTTACGGATGTACGGCCTCTATATGACACGTAAAGTGTGACTCAATCAATAATTTAGAGCGCCGAGAGATCTCCGTCGAGTAAAGTCCACTGATCAAGTTCAAATCTTGTATAGGAAAAAGACATGCACAATTTAGCAGTTTGCTATCAGATATCTATGTATTCTTTGTCTGTAAACATCTATGCTTTTAATTGAAAAGTTAACATCATCCTAAGCTGGCCCACGTTTAATTGTAGCATTCTTGTTCAAAACCGGTCCTTCTTGACCAGTCATTGGATTAGGGGGGGGGCACCATTGTTTAGTCTACTACTAGATCAGTGTTTGTCAACTTCCTTTTAGGTTAGTGCACCCTTTTGAAACATAAAAAGCTTGCGTCACCCCCACAACGGAAATTAATATTCTCACTTAAGTCGTCAAAGACCCATCCGTGATCTATTTGGGGTCCTTCAGTGAGTGAAAACTAATGATAGTATATGTTCTTAACGCAGTGTTTCAAAACTAAACTATATGTGTAGTTTGGGGCTTTCAAATACTTAAGGTCTAAGTCTGTTAATAAACAAGCAATAATGCTGATATAGCGTTTTGGTTTGCCTGTAGACAGTGGCGTATCGTAAGCTCAATCATGGGAAGGGGGGAGCAGGAGGGGGAGGCACCAGTCCTTTATATACTGTTTAAGTTTTTTCAATCGTTTTAAATTAACACACTAGGCATACAAGGACGTATCCGGGCACCTCACAGAGGAATATACATGAAAATATATTATATATATCATGGTAACTCGCTGTCAAACAGAAGGATTTTCGGGCATCTCGTTGCCCACATAATGTAAGGAGGTATTCAGGCAATTGGCTGGCTGGCTGAAATAATCCTGTTTTTAAATGTTGCAAAAGAGCGAGGAAGAAAGACTCTTTTTTATTTAAAACAAAAACAAAAATCCATGTTATATTACATACTCTCGATGTTTCTAAGATTTGGTTTTCATGACATTGAGGTAAATACATCAATATTTCTCTCCTGGCACCCCTAGAGATGTATAATTGCGACACCCCAGTTGGAAAAAAACGCTGTACTAGTACTAGATGGCCAAAGATTGAGGGGGCACATTGACCGGGCCGGGAGGGGGTATACTCATTACCCCTTTGGAGCGAAACAAATGGTGCGTTTTAAATTAAAACGGACATAAATACGTGCTTACTCTCCGTAATTATTGTTACTCCTATCTCAATTTCATTGTCTTACACTACGTCAACGACGTAGATCTGACCACCGTAAACAATTAATCACTAATCTGTCAAAACTGTGGGATTACCAGGGAGATGTCAGTTATTACAGCTAACACATACCTGTTATCATAATACTGATAAATACATTTTCAACTAGTTATGTTAGTAGTGATCGGGTAGGCCTCATCGTGCCTTCACTAAACCGTAACACCTACGACATAAAACATGTCCTCATGTAATAAACTGAATTTGACTTCATGTCGACCACATATACTTAATCTGTTATTTGAAACATATCTAGGAGTTTCCATCATATTTCAATAACTATGCTAGGGTCGGATATATATTTAATAGCGCCTCTCCAAGTATAGGGCTCGAAATATTTGTTTACATATTGATTTAGAATATGCCACACGCTGTGAGAAAAATACATAGATTTATTGTTTGTGATTTCAACCTTGAAATTGTTGCTATCAACACAATACCCAACAATATTTTCCCATGCTATATATCTACAGGCAGTGGATTAGCTATACGAAGGTTTATTTTGGGGTGAATAAACCTGTTATAGTGGCTATAAAATCTTGTTATTTTTTTTTTTTACTACATTATATTTATATTCTAATAACAAGGTAAAAAATCAGTATCGATAATTGAGGAAGAAAAGACACAGGGGTGGGTAGGGGTCATCGTCCCCCTCCCGATTGTTTCAGTACCACACAAGTGCACAGTATATAGGAAAAGTTCCCCCTTTTGCTTCAGACAAGTGTCCCTTTATTATAGTGGCCCGTTCCAAATTCGTATAAGTACCCCTGACCCTCTTTGATAAATGTCTCCTTTACCTCTCATAATTACCCCTATTCAAATATTATAGGTGCCCATTTTCCTTAAACGACTACCACTTTCTTATTATTTTGAAGTACCTTTTTCATCTCTGGTGACTGCCTTCACAAATCTTAAATGTGTTGCTTGCTTGCTTCACCCACACGCAAATTAATATTTAGAACATCATATCCAACTGTAAAGTATAATGCTAGAACAGTATCTTGGACAATACACAGAGAAACAACATATTGAAATCGTATATTTTCGCTTTGAGGTTTATCTTTTTAGGTGCCCCTTCTTTTTAGTAAATTCCCTTTTTGTTAAAGCCCCCCCCCCCCCACCTCCATTCAACTATGGAAGATGCTCTGCCGCCCCTGCGTGTTGGAAATACCCGACATTTCCCAATACACACTGCGTTTCTTTTCAATTGCGAACATGCAAACTTTACACTGTAATTCTACCTCGTCGTTCCATATGGTAGAAAAATCCTCATCGCAACGTGATAATACGGCACATTGTTCGTAAGTAATATTTTTTATTTGTAATAAGAACGAATTGTTATAATTTTCAACATAAAATCTTAGACATGGGACATTCTATAAATAATGGTTGTCTCCTCTGTGGGTTGCATTTCAAACAAAACATTCATGGGTTTGATAAGGTCGCGACGTAAATACGAATGTCAATGTCATCATCAAAGTATATAATACATTGTTGGGCATAATGGTGGAATAATTATATTTACCCCAATTTATGGAATGATTTTGACAATGATTTATTCCTAATAGATCTAAATAATAGTATACATTCTCATATGGTATTGAATAATATTTTGCGAGTGTTTGTTTTGCGTGACTGCTGAAGCATGTGTGTGCTACTATGCTACTCAACTAGGGGACCTACGTCCTTACGTCATGACTGATAGTAATGTGTACCGGAGTGTTGGCTCAGTCAGTACAGCGTCCGCCTCACAACCGGGAGGTCGTGGGTTCGAACCCCGGCCGCGTCATACCAAAAGACGTTTAAAGATGGGAGTTGCTGCTACCTTGTTTGGCGTTCAACAATAAGGGATAGAGGAACGTCGATCTGGCGCTGCTCAGTGGCTGCCGGGTTCACAATCAATATTCGGCAAAAAGAATTTCCGTTTCGGTTTAATAAAATTTGGAGTGGACTAAAAGATTATTATTATTATTATTATTATTATGATTATTATTATTATTAATGAGGATTAATGCCTCACAAAAGGGCACTAATATAGCTGATCGACATGGTTTTTTATACAAAGACTTCACAGTAGTTTTTGGCTAAGTTAATTTTCATTAACGTATATTGCAACCCCTCCGCCATTCTTATTACGGTCTTTCCTATAAATACAGTAATCATGTATACCTATTTGCACGTCCTTTATCTCACTGCTTAATCTTGTTTCATTCAATGCAATAAGATCAAATTTAAAATCATTAACCATCAATTGAAGATTGTCAATATTAGATAACAGAGTTCTAATGTTCAATTGAGCTATTCTTATTCCATGCTTCTTTTTTTATTCTCAGACAATTATCTTTAATATTATTATGTAACAATTTGGTTTCTTCCGTCCCCGGACTACATTTACAAGTATCTAAATCAGAGTCATATACATTGCCAATATTAATGTCTATTTCGTTTTTGTCAGCAAAATTGGGTTCACTGGCATCATTCTCGAAGTCAACTCCATCGTCATAGTCCAATTCTATTTCTTCACTGAAGTTTGCCTCGTTGTCATCGAAGCTAGTTTCAAAATTACCATCAAAATCGCTGATATCAACGTCATTAGTGACTTCTTCATTGTTGTCATCATTTTTAGGAGAATGTTTCTTTAGTGCATCATTATCGGCACAGTCTTCCTTGCCTGCTTTTTAGCAGGTATATGTATTCTTTAGACAACAAAGCACTTATTCTCTAAGATCTCAATCAAAGTTTAAACAATACCACTGTAAAACAAAATGCTTCCAGTGCAGCGCCCTTCATTACTTTATCAATCTTCTTAATAAATTGTAATATTATTAGTATTTCACAGTTCAAGGTTGCACTATGTGAATGACTTTTGATAGTTTTTATCTCGATTTTCTGCATTTCTAAATGTTTCTTGCCATCTCCTCCCATCTGTAATACAAGGGACCCCTTAGTCTGCTCTTACCCCCCCCCCCCCAGTTCCCCTTTATACCTTTCTCTGTCTCTGTCTCTGTCTCTGTCTCTGGCTCTCTCTCTCTCTCTCTCACTTTCGCCCTCTTCCCTCTCTCTCTTCCTCTATCTTTCTCCCTCCCCATCTCTCTTTATCCTTTTTTTGTTAACCTAGATCAACCTTTTCTATCGATACTTCCATCTCTTTCCCAATTTATTTTTAATATATCTTTTTCTCTTTCAACCTCTCGCTACTCCTCATCAAATTTCCTTTTATCATAGGCACTTTCTACGTCTCACTATTGTTCTTTCTTTTTCTCTTATATCAGCCTTTTCTAACTATTCATCCAAACTTAGATCTGTCTTTCTCTCTGATTCTTTTTTCATACACGTCCATCCGTCGCTCTCTCTCTCTCTCCTTCAACTCTTTCTACTTCTACTTCACTTCTCCTTCTCTTTCATCCCATGCTTTCTCTCTCTCTCTCTCTCTCTCTTTCTATTTTTATCTTTCACTGTGACTTTTTCTTTTTCTCTTGCCTAACTATTTATCTATATTTCGATCTCATTCTCATTTCATTTTTTTTCTTTAATCACTCCTTTTCTCAACCTCGTTTTACTTTTCTTCTCAATCCCTTTCATCCCAGCCTCTCTCCCTCTTTCTCTCAATCGCTTTCCCTCTCTTTCTCTCTTTCTCTATTTTTCTCCCTCCCCATCTCTATTTCTCTCTCTCTCTCTCTCTCCCTCTCTTCACTAACACATTCTTCTGCTCCATAACAACAATCATAACGCCGTAACAAGAAACTCCATTAAACTCGATTAAGTTCCCGTCACAATATGCATTTATTCTACTTTAACTTTTTTTCCTCTGCAAGCAATAACCATAACCATAGCCGTACACTTATAAGTGTCATGAATCAGATTAATTTTTACCGAAGAAAAAAGTAGACCAATGAAAACATTTTTCAGTGACTTTTACGTCTCTTGTACTAAATACAAATTACACATTGCTTTGGAAATAACTTTACGTAACCTTCATATTCCAATATTCGTGCATAAAAGAGTTGATCTCTGCTGATTGCTCAAAGTAACCAGATTAATTGAAAAATATAAAAAATCTACAGCCCTAACATATTAAAGCTTACCTAGAACCATTATTATTACATAATTTAAATACATTAAACCACACCGTTTCATTAAAAATAAATCATATTGTTACTGTTATTTTCCTTAAAGT
Organism: Strongylocentrotus purpuratus; assembly: GCF_000002235.5. Classification (NCBI taxonomy): domain Eukaryota; kingdom Metazoa; phylum Echinodermata; class Echinoidea; order Camarodonta; family Strongylocentrotidae; genus Strongylocentrotus; species Strongylocentrotus purpuratus. Next base: position 158,358 of record NW_022145574.1, on the reverse strand, counting down.
TCATTTATCACCGTTTTAAAAATTACTAAGCCGTGAATCCCAGTAAAAACAAATATTTCTTTAAAAACTTAAATTGAAAGCAAAGTTCTGCGAAATGTGAAAAACCTAGACAGTCGTTCTCGTTCTTTATATGCTATTTCCATAGGGGAAATATAAAAGTGTATCGTAGGAAATAATTATGACTAGAAATATTAATTTATTTATTACTATTTGGTAAAATAGGACCTTTTCTACAACCTCTCCTAAAATTGTGTGGCATGTGAATTCGGTATTTCTTCACCAGCCTCCACCCCCACCCCCACCCCCCCCCCCTTGATGACACAGGCCTGTCGATGGTTTGACCCATATCGTACTGAGCTACATTAATTATTTATGTAGCACGAAATAGTTCCATCCCGTATACCATCTGGACAACGTCAAGCGTCAAGCGTCTACATTGTAAACGAAACGTTGTGGAAGTGATTGGAAAAGGTTGATCGTGAAGCACATGAATATTGATGTATACTTTGAGATTGCGGAATCATCAACATGATAATGAATTGGCTTAGTCTTCTTAAAAGTCACCAAAATGTGTATGGGACCACACAAAATGTTTTTGATCCAGAACCTCAGCTGTATTACTTGTCATTATGTTGAAAATGAGGATTTAATTTTGAAGATAGATCTTCTACAGGATACACATATCCTATGACACTCTTTCATAATAGGCTAATAAAGAATTTTAAAAAGTCACAATTTTGCTTTCACGTTTCTCAGAACTCACATTTCCTGATTAACCTACTACCGATCGCACCTTCTTGTCCGGTAAATATCTCTACTATACCAGCTATGGTTTGACCTATGTCACTGTTGGTCCGTTATCCGTTGAAGACGTTAAATCAAAATGTGGTCTAACCTCACTCCGTTTGGTAGTAGCAGAAGTTGAGGTTGACGTTTTTACCGTTAGAGTAAACGCCTTGGTAAGGGTGTACTGAAGACATAGCGTCGTCGTTACTCTTGTCTTCAGTGTCCCAATAAAACCATTCCTTTGATACAGTCATCCCGTCCACCTATATAAGATACACATTGTGTAACGTAAGATGGAAATGAAGACGTAGTTAATATGTAGTAATATTAACAATGATGATACTGATAATAAAAAGGATGTAAGATTTGTTGATGATGATGATGATGATGATGATGATGATAATGATAATAATAATCATAATAATAATCATAATCATCAGAAGAAGGAGAAAAGGAGGAAGAACAACAAGAAGTATTATAATAACAAAATACCAGGCGTTGCAAAGTTATATACATTATATTGCGACGAAAACAGTGTTTTGGTTTGTGATGTTTCTGTTGTTTTTCATTATGGGGGGGGGGGGGGGGCTTCTGTAGCATTTAAAGAGATACATTTTTGTGAGATATTTTTTTGAATATGTTCAATACACACCTTCTGGCAATTCTCGAACTGTGAGAATAGGTAGAAGTTATCATCGGTGGGTAGGAAGATGCCCCGGTCAGTCACACCATCGCTTCGGCAACAGAACTCATATCGGGTGTTAGCATCGAACTGTCCAGACGGCAAGGTCCCACTATTCGAGTTCTTGTTGTCCTTGTCCTCATCGTCCATGTAAATCCAACCTTCGGTGAAGGCTGAGGGAAAACGTGGAGAAAGGTCAGATAAAAGTTCAAGATCAGATAAATATGAAAGATAACTCAAGACAAAAGATTGGATAAAACAAAATATTACATATAGGTGATAGAGTGACTTTCTCGCAGGCCAAGTCCCGTCGTACGAGTTCTAATTTTTGCTCTTGTCCTCGTCGCACCAGTATATGTAATATTCAGTGAAGGCTGAGGAAAAAGGAAGGGAAAGGTGATATAAAGGCGATATGTCGATATATTAAAACAAGGCTAAAAGGCGTACATTCACATAAAGGTAGGTCTAAATGGTCCGATAATGGCGAAAATGAGTTCCAAGCCGGCAAGGTGCCAGCATATTACTTTTGTATCATTGTCTCCATCGTCCCAGTAAATATAACCTGCGAAGGCCAGTGACAAAGGTGGTAAAAAAGTAAAGATGAAAGGTCAGATAAAGCTGAGAGGTCAGAAAAGGTGGAAGATCAGTAAAAGCAAAAGGTCGTTCAAGACGAAAAATGATAGAAAAGCGAAAGGTAAAAAACGATGAAAGCTCAGCCAATTCTTAAGTGTCATTTTCTAGCATGCATGGCCCCACCGTAAGATACTCTTCATTATCCCAGTAAAAATAGCCTTCCGCGAAGTCTGGTTGAAACATTGAGGTCAGATAAAGGTGAAAGGTAGGGAAACGTGTAATGTCAGAGGAAAATCAGCTAGATGATAAATGTAGGAAAGGTCAGTAAAGGTGAAAGGTGAAACAACAACGAAACGTCAGTATTGCCAAAAAGATCGGATAAAGGGGAAAATTCAAAGGCACAAGGTAAAAAGTCAGTCAAAATAATACTAAACTGTCTGTGATATTTATTTTCAAAAAATTGAACTTCAATATGTAACTGATATCTATAAATGTATTTTCTTATCATATTTTGGATGGCCAAGAATATTATTTTGAAATTCTGCATGTAAAAATCAATTCTTGTATACATAATAATGTGAACGATATTATTTAATAAAGGATCCCTGTGGAAGGGGAAAAGAAATGTTTAAAATATAAAATAATGCTAAACGAGTGATGCTTCTGATATAATAAGTTCAGGTCAGCGCTGTATACACCAATCGGATCACGATGATAAAAATTTGATTTATACACGCCAGTAAACACCAAAGTCCATATCGACAAAAACAATGAAATGTGAATTTTAAAGAAGAACCTTTCGGCAAATGCTACATTCTACCAAAATAAACATAATTATAGGTGAGGCCGTGTGCTTGGGTGGACGCGTGTGTGTGATGCTGTAAACGGTCTTGTGCTTCTATCGCAAAATTGAATTAGATGAACATCAAAGTCATATACCGACATCGTAAATTACTTTAAAATTGTACAATATCAACGTGAACTACCTGCAGGGCAACTGTCACCGTACTTGAAGATGCAGTAGCTCCCGGGCTGCCAGGTCCACTTTGATCGCTCATCAACATTCGAGACGGTCTTGATACAGAAGTTCATCTGCATGTTACTGGCATAATGCCCTGACATGTGAATTGGATCGCTCCAGCCGTTGGCACCGTCCTTATCCTCTGTATCTTGGTATCTAGATCCCTCGTTCCAGGTGAACTCCGTGTTGGGACAACCATCGTCGGGTTGGGTTAGTCCGTACATGCCATCGGGCCAGGTCAGTGGAATCATCACGTTCGGGTCTGGAAGAAATGAAGAACCGATCGAATTCTATCAAATTCATTGAAATTGATTTGTAAAGCAAGCTAGAGATGCTTATCATGTTTATACACACAAAGTTTGGCCAAATTGGTTTCAGTTGGACTAAATATAGCGTATATTTCTTTGTTTTGCATGGTCCCAACACTTCCTTCTTGACATAGTCCCATACCCTTTTTTAACCAAGAAGCGTGTGTAATTAAGGAAGCATCTCGTGATCATTTTTCGTCGCAGTCCTACCCGTTTAGCCGTCTGTCTTGATTGAGCCTAACAGGAGTGAGACTCCTGTCAAAACGATCGTCACGTGGGGGCAAACAGAGGGTTTAAGTAGAGGTGTCATGTACGAGTGGTCTAAGCACTTGACTTGCAACTCAAAGGTCGTGGGGTTCGATCCCCGACACGGCACCAATGTTCTTTCCCAATGCATTAATCTACATTTAATTGCAACCCATACCAATTAGGAGAGAAATTGGGACCAGGTCGGATGCTGAAAGCATTTGTGTTAGTATTTGCCCTCACGGTGACCAAAAAGTAGGAATACTCCACAGGGAGTGGATATGGTGCACGTTGTTCGTGAATGAATCCGATGCCCGGGGTTATAATACAATTATGTAAAGCGCTTAGAGACGGCATTTGGTATTAAGCGCTATACAAATCTGGATTATTATTATGTGGCAATAATTGTAATGAAAGCCTTGTAAAGAGCACGTATCGTCCAGCTCTGGCACTCATGTCGCTTGCTTTAAAAACTATTTCTTAATAAATCCGTTGAAATCTCGAAGTTGGACTGTTTGTAATATTTGCAAATATGAAAAACAGTATACAATCAAACCTTAATCTTAGTGGTCACCTATATTGCACCCCTAATGAAGGAAACATGACTGTGTTGAAGAACCTGTCTACAAAGGCCACCCGTTTACAGTGGCCAGTTTTTGTGTTTGCCTTCAGTGGTAGTCAGGTTTGTTGGTAAGATGTACAAAAACATATTTGGCTACTTTCGCGTAAATTTGCTGAAAATTTAGTCATATCGGCAGTTTTAAGAACTGAATAGAAATCTTGAAATATCCCTGCCAGCAGTATTATTATCTCCAGGGAGTGGGGGGGAACTTGTGTCCTTCGGCAAGGTGTTTTATCTGCATTGCTCCTCTCTTTCTAGGTTTTAAATGCCTGTAGGATGCAAACGCCATATAAGTATGAGCATGATTGTAAGCGAACGAGGCGTTATTCGCCATATTGTGCCCAACTCGAACCGGGTTGGCCAATCTCTTCTAATCGATGGCACGTACTAGATGACAACTATAGATAACATATATCGCGCATGACTATAACACTGTCAGCGGTTGGGTCGGTCACGTACATTTGTAACGGTTGGTCTTAAGCGGTTTATTTGAAAGATTATTATTATTACAAATTTCGAGTGCAAAAAATAGAAAAAGAAGAAGGAAACAAAACCTACTCTTGCTGTCCTGAATCTCTTTCCACTCCGCATAGCCCTTCATAGCCGTCAAGACATTCTCTGCAGCCGCCGCCCTATCCCATGATGCCGTGCAGTGCTCAGAATCGATGTAATCCTGCATCCGGGTCCAGTAATCCTCACCAAATATCTCATGCATGTCGACGAGTATCAAGCTGATTGGCTCTGGAAAGATTTGATTGGATAAGAATAGATTATTTCATTTAATTTCATTTAATATGATTAATTTTGTTTGGTTCGATTCGATTAAATTTTGTTTAATTTGAATTGATTTGGTTTGAATGATTTAATTCAGTTTGATTTTATCTGATTTTACTTGAACGACTTTGTTTTAGTTTGTTAAATTAGATTTTATTTTAAAGATTTGTTGGGAATAAATGGATTAGATGATATTTAATATTTGATTTGATGTTCATCTATTCCATTATGAGATATATGATATGTATCATAATCACGGATTGAAATGATGTCCTCATCATATAAATGTTCATATAATAAGAATTATATTGAAACAAAATAATGATGCGTAATGGAAAACGGTAGGCCAACGGTGATGAGGAAATTCAGAAAGTAATAAGGAGGAAGAAATTATTTGTAGGACAGAAGTGAGAGTATCATGAATAGCACATAAATGGCTTGTTAAAAATGATCCTTACAAAATAGACAAAATAACAATGACGTAGGTACATCATTTACATAAAATCAATAAAATCAAGATTCTATTTCTCACCATTGAGGCTAGCGCTTCCAACCCTGTAGGAGGAGTACAGGCTACCGAAACTGGAGCCACTCTGCATGCCGGCATTGAAGGTATCCATATCAACCGAAAGCGAGGAACTGAAGCCCATATATGACCCTCCAGAACTGACACTACCTCCGACCTGTGAACATAAGATATCCATTATCATATTTGTATTACCCTGTTACTATTATCATTGTTATATTATTCTAGATAGACGGCGCTATATAAATGCATATTATCATCATTATATATTATTATTATTCGTATTAACTGTAGAAGTATAAGTAGTGGTAGTAGTAGTATAGTAGTAGCAGCAGCAGTAGTATAACTAGGAACATAATAAAATTGCTTTAACCACTACCTTTATTTTTTTCTAAGTGGAATCCTATCAGCCGGGTGTTTCATCCAACAGTGGAAAATTAAGTTAATAAATAAATAATTATCTCTATAAATATATCTCTATAAAAATAGAATTTCCCGGCGAAATTGGCGAGTTTGTCATTCGAATTCATTTACTTTGCATTTAAGTTAGCGCAGATCGGCATTGCCATGCCAATTATCATTCAATTTTTCCGTTTGAGTACTTAATTTAGGATTTTGGTCGAAGGGTTTCATGGATCTGTCATTTAATTTAGAGACTGCTCAACGAGCATTCAAATTATTCGTCACTTGTCGAGGCGTCATTTTTATCATTTAAATTAACACCTGACATTCGTATTCGAAATATTTTTATTTAAGTTAGGAATGTTAGGGGAAAGAATGAAACACATGTTGACAGTTTTAAAATAATGCAATTAAAATGCATGATTTGCCATTGGGGTCTATTTTGTTATTCCACTTATTCATCATGTTCAAGACAATGCATATGGGTGTAGTCAGACATTAAGTAAACATGGCAATCTACAAACATATTTAGACCATCAAGTCCGTAGATGGAATTATTTTTTTCTTTCTGAACAATCAAACTTAAATGCCGATGAATATCAAATAAATCTGATAAGTATAAGTGTATAAGTGCAAGGAAAGAAATATGATGAAATACACTGTACATGAACAAAACAATCTTGAAAGAATGAGATACAAAATGTGTGTAATAAACTAAAAATGTATATTGACCATTAATTTAAGTGCACAAAGTGCTAATTTGAATGCTACAAATGAATTAGAATGCTAGAAGTACACCCTCGCGATATCAGAAAATCGTGTTGCGCCAAATCGAATGACTAAATAGCGAAAGAAGCACATTGTTCATTAATTTGAATGAAACATACATAGATATTAACGAACACTTCATAGATTTGAAAACTAGAAAAGGAATATAAACCCGAGATATACCTGACAGCAATAAAATCGTCGAATTTGAACGCAAGACAAATTAATTTTAATGAAAAACTTGCGAATTTGGCCGGGAAATTCTATATAAACGTAAATTTAGATGAATAAATGAAAATATATGAATTAATTAATTAATACAAACACTCCTATTTTTTCTCTTGAAATGTAGTCTTACATTTGTTGAAGCATACGAGACGAAGTCCGTCCTGTGCTCCTCATAGTTCGAACCCTCCCTGGTTCCTAGATCCACCTCGGTGACGACATGCTGTCAAAATAAAGAACACTTAAAATTAGTTTCCCTCGAAGTTAGGGTCATTTTTTCAATTCAATTCCATTCAATTCAATATATTTATTGGTCCAATGTCATTCAACATGGATATTTGGTTTGGTCACAGGTAGAGTTAAAGGGAGTCACGCGTCAGTTTCCATGTGCAGAAGGCCATAATTCGCTGACACCAGACTTGGTGGGAAAACAATTAATGGGAATACAAATCTGCACACAGCAAACCCGCTGGCTAGTCAAGAATTACCCCCATTATCTCTCGGAGAGTCTAGCTTCGGATCCCGCTTCGGGTCGGGTTAGAGAAAAGCAAAGCATTACATAAGGTCGAATGGTCATAAAACTCAAGGCTAACCCTGGTGATTGACAACACCTGTTATTGGGTAAACACCCGAACGGTGTTGAATTCCCCATGAGAGCTAACTACTGAGTGTCTTTATAAAGGCTCGGACAAAGTTCACAAAGAACATAAATATGATACGAAACATCATGGATACATTTTCGTGATGACAAAATACTCTATAATAATGATGATGATCTTTAGGCTATGGCTTCTTTAGATTTCCTTAATTACGTAAGTTAACTCTAATGCGTATTTTTTTTTTTTTTAACTATTAGACATTTATGATAAACATTTATACGTCATAAATTCATACATTTAACAAAAGTAGCCACTGCTTACTGAACAATGAACGTCCTATCAGCATTTGTAGTGTCGTCTATTATTGGAGTAAGTTTCCACAATAGGCTACAATTTTTTCCTTATAATATTTTAAAGAAATTTCTGGAATTTGTTTCGATTTCATTGATTACAACTTTTGAAAATTTGTAATTTTCTTCTTTTAATTGCAATATGATCAAACTTCCATTTAACTGTTTCATTTATGTAACTGCCTTCATTGAAACCAACTGTTTAACAGGAGCGAACTTTTCATATGAAAAAAATGAGATATTTAATGGCGTTTAACATTTCAAGTAATATAAGCTTATGTATATTTTTTCAAAACCAAATCTTTGTTCACTGTTTGGTATGCACCCAAATTAGAGATTTTAAAAACAACTTTTATTAAGCTGAAATAATGTAAAAGTGAGCTTTGATAACGTGTAAAAAGGAAAGTTATTTTCATCGTTTAATTGTTCTGCAAATAAAAATAACGCCGAACAGACGTGAAATTTAATTTCGCTTTGTTTTTAAACCAAATAATGAAGAAGAAAAGTGTTTATTTTGAAAACATATGGTGTTCCTTACAGTTCCCCAGGTATCGAGGAAAGTCATGTAGTCATCCTCAGCGTAAGCCGTTGGTAGACTACATGCGGTTGAAACGAATCCATTGTTGAGGGTGTATTTGTCAGGACCTGCAAGCTCCGTCAAGTAACGAGCGTTTCCCATGTTTGATACGGTTTGGTTCGCGTAGTAGATGTAACCCTCGCTGTCCGTTCGCGCTTCAATTTGTTGATAACCTGAGAAAAGTAATAATAATAAAATAATTATGATAATAATGATAATAATAATAAAAAGAAGAAGAAAAAAAAGAATCGTATACAAAAAAAAAATCACAATAGTGAGTATTACGCTAATGTCTGGCGTGCGTGTGTGTGTGTGTGTGCGTGGTTCTTGCTTAAATTTTAAACTGATTTAATTCCCCAAATCGTTTTTAATCGTAATTTATTAATTGTACATGTATTAAGTAAACTGAATTGCATTTTGAGAATTTTTAGTATTGTTTTGATAATGAATCAAATCACATTTAAAAAATACGGGGAAAAGAGTGTGTGTGATTGTCTATATCCCTTTAATAATATATGGCCTACGTATTTACTGATGACTCATATTGTGTGCTGCATATAATACTTTTGCGATTTATTTCTCATAATTGCATTACAATATACGAACATTATCATAATAATTTGTGAATTACTTACGGGAGCTTGCGGCGAATTCAACACTAGCAAACAAGCCGCTATATCCACCTGAAAAGAAATGAAGGATTGTTATAAGCATGTGTTGTTATATGAATGATATAAATACTGGTGTATTAGGTTATTCGTTATTTTTACAAGTATCACTGAATGATTAATTGATCAATATACTTATTGGTTAAAGGTAGGCATACGTTGTCCCATTTGCAGGCCCAACAAATGAAAAGTTTAAATTCCAACGGCATTTGAAAGAAAATACTAATTTCGATCTCCCTCAAAACAAAAGGGCTTGATAATGTCTTTTGTGGAAAATATCCGTTAGTTGTCGAATCGAATTTAGCGAGCGCGCTCGTTTAATTAAATAGGCTGATTTTCAGACCCTTGTACCAAATGGTCGTACGTTTTGTACAGCGCAAAGATCAATCAGTTTGATTTTGGTCATTTCAAGAAGTGGGTTATTAATATAGACAAAAGCTCATGTACCCTTTACAGCTCATGTTATGTATGTTATTACCAAAGAAGTCAGTTAATCACTCAATAGTGTCTGACAGTGAAGTTTAGAAAGTAAACGGGTCTTCTTGCATAATTGGAATACTAGGGAACTGCTCACGTTTAAATTTCACAGATAGGACATATTCATAATTCCTGCAAAGTTCTACAACATTTGGTGTTGGCTGCAAAAGGGATACACTACATCAGTTATCCATTTCTCGAACCATGCGACAGAAATACATTGACGATTAGGATCGAAGGTGAGTAAGACAGTTATATCTTTGACAGAAATGATGAATTTTGTGGTTCGTGCTTCGATCGAACGCGCATGCCTGTTTCTTAATTACACTCTAATTGGTCAAACCTCTGACCTATGACCTATGAAAAAGAGATCAAAATTATAAGACACTTCAAGAGACTATTTGCGAATGGGTATATAAAGGTAATTTGTGTCATTGAATGTAACACAATTATTAAAGATGGGACCTGAATAAGTTGCCTGTTTACCACCTTCTGCGTTTTTATCATTTACAATGAAATACAGTGCTTCTTGATCACCTTTTATAATGTAAAACTGTATAACCAAGGAGTTTTAAAAGTGGAGTGATATCTAGCTCATTCCCTCTGTACCATCTTCGATGATCAGGCATGTAACTGGTAGTGGTAGACAAAAGATTCGTACCTAGCTACAAACTAACGGCCACTTTGAAAGGGGGTTATGCTTTTGTAATGACAATTACTTTTCGCTACCACTCGTCTAATAATACGAGCAGTACATAGTGTTTACCTTTACAGGAGGCAAGTGAAAGGAAATGGAGCAAAATTTCCTGAAATATTAATCAAAATTATTTGACTGGGCATGTGTGGGCACTAATCTGACACGTATTAAACATCATAAATACTTAACTTGAACAAATAAAAAAATATATTTTCGTGAGCCGGAAGTAATCGGAAACGTGTCAAATTGCAGGTTTTAAGATTTTAACATTTTACTGCTTTTAACAAATTAAAACTGCTATTATACAATGTAAACACTTTTCTTGACACAATTGGGCTTTTTATTAATATTTTATTATCTGTTTGATTTTTCTCTCGTTATTTCATATAAAAAGTGAAATATTAACGATATTTCTTTGTGGAAAAACTAACTTCTCGAGCATAGATGTTGGAGGCTTCGAACCTCGGACATGAAAGGTCACAGCACACCTGTATATTGAATTGCGCAACCTTAGAAAACGGCAGCTGCTTGAAATAATTTGTTGCCAGTTAGGACTCCTGCTCTTATCTCTTTGGTATAACCCATTATGCCCATCGAAACGACTGCTGCATAAAAATTATGCAATCATTAATGTATGCAACCGGTACAGTCAATTATGATACACAGGTGGAAATATTCTTTCTTTATATTTATTCTCTTCCGAAATTAATATATACTTTATGATTCATACAGGCATATACATAAGCTTATGCTTGCTTAACCGTTAACGGGATTTAAGTCTTCTTCCTTGTATTGTGTTCTTAAAAATCATTCATGATTTATACAGCACATGATGTGTTTGAATATTCTGAATACATTTTTGTATTATTCCTTAATACTTCTCGGTACTTTACGTAGTTTTTAGATTCTTTCGATTTCGATTAATAAACTTTCTATGCCATCATATTTGTAAACCGCATAGAGACATGACTTTGTTTTATTATGCGCTTCAAAAGCATAATTCACTTTTTGTCATTATCATTATCATTATTATTATGATAATCATTATTATTATCATCACCAAAATTATTTTCATTATCATTATTGTAAGTACTATTATCATCGTTACTATGATAATATCGCTTTCTCTTGTTATATACATTTAATGATTTAAACAATCATGTAAATATGAAGGAAAAAATGAGTAAAATACATAATTGCTAGACTTTAGATTGAAATTGAAATAACTCACCACCAACATCCACCTGAGATGAAAGCTTCTCGGCATAACTGGAAGTACCATGAAAGGTTGTCGCTGAAGATGAGGTATAGGCGGCGTCCCGAAGTACATAGTTAACTTCGTCTGGGATCTGGTACTTTTCATCGTTAGTGATCTTACCCTCGTCGTACGTCATGACGAAGATCGACCGACTAACCAGGAGTCCGGGGTCGACGCCCCCGGTGGCCATGTCGCCCCCCTCAGGGTTCCCCTCGATGATGTTATACCCGATACCCAGGAAAGTGACGCCGCTGGGTATCGGTAGCTGCGCAGAACACCTATGCGCATCCTGAAGAAGTAGAATCACGAGAAGGATGACTGGGGTAGACTTTTTCCCGCCAAACATCTTGGCTCTTCTGCGGAATTTACCTTGAAATAGCTGACATGGGAGAGAAAACGAGAAGTTGACATGGAGCAAGGATTTATGTTTTTCAATCAACAGGAAAGAACGTAAAAAGGGATGAAATCTGAAGTAAAACAACAAACTGACATCGAGCAAATAGTTCGGTTTTTCAATCAGTAGGAAAAAATAAAACTATTATTTTAAAATATAAAATAGAGGAAGACGTTGACATCGATCGACGATTTGTGTTTTGAAATCAATAGGAAAGAATGAAATTATTTGAAATGGGATATAAAACTACAATTTGAAATCGAGAAAGGATTTATGTCTTCTAATCACACTCATTCATAAAGAAAGAGTTTTTTGTTTTTAGGTTCGCAATTGAAAGGAAAATTAGCGATCAGTCCGGCTCAATCGCATCAAGAGTGAAGATATCTAGAGCCTCGGCTTTTTTAAGAGTGGCGATTGGTTCACATCAATTATATAATGAATTAACATCGATGTTAATTACAATTATGTTCATAGAAATAGGCAATTCTAACAGTGGAGTTAACTGGAGACAGATCACTGAAGACAGAATTTACCAATGGGTCTTACGTTGACCGGGGTAATAGTATAGTTGTAAAGCGCTTAGAGACATTTGTATTAAGCGCTATATAAAAATTAAATATTATTATTATTATTTATTGATTTACTAACAGAGATAACGATATTTATACAGATCTAGCATAATCACTAAAAAGGGAAGTCAAGATGACTTGGAGGTATAGGCCTATAAAGTTGCTGAAATCCATAGGCAAATATCTAAATCAAGAGCCAGCTCTCATGAAGCACTGAAGTATAATAACCTGAAATATTACCAAAGCATTGGTGACAAAAAACTGATGAATTATTAAGGTTCTAGCCGACTTACCTCTGAACTTCCTTGCGTCGCAAAGGTGCGCCCAAAGACGATTTATGTGAAGAAACAACCCCTTTTATAGGACTTGGACCGCAAAATTCGTCCGGGCCGTTCAACCCGTTAAGCTCGTCATCTTGATGAACCAATCATGAGCGCCTATGCGTCGACCTTGAGCCCTGAGAAAACTCTGTTACGTAACAATATGCAAACTGTAAATATACCGTTAACACATACATTATTCATACCCTTACTAAGTTTGTACTTTTTTAAGTGTGTGTCAATTGGATTTCTTGATACTGTGGCATATTAACCCATTGTATATGGGAACCGGGTGGTCCCTGTATTAAATCTATGGGAATGAGAGAATTCAGTAGTTAAAGGGTTAAAGCTTACATCTAAAACTATAAACAAAGGCTCTAATCCAACCAGTTCACCTTTCATTCTTGAGTTACGAAAAATAGAAAGAAATGTAATTTACGATGGGTATGAATAATTTACTTGTTAACTATACCTAACGTGTTTACTATGTGTGTCAGCAATAACATATTCTGTTTTATATTTCACAGAGAAAGGAATTAATACAAATGCAATTATAGTGAGCAATGCACTTGCTATAACTGAAAATATTGTAAAGCTGAGACCGAAGTTTTGCTTTTCATCATTTGAAAGTTTGCCCACCATCCATTTAATATGCTCAAGATTTCGCATTCGTTGTGTATAGACTTTTTCGCTCCGGTGTATAATAACCGTTTCATTCAGAGGAGACGCTATGACTCAGTGGTAGAGCAGTGGTCTCGTAACTTGGTGGTCCCGGATTCGGAAGTGCTCTTTGGTGAGGCATTAATAATTCTCTTGGAGAGGACTTTTAGCTGTCGCTCCCTGGTTGCTTTTTTCAAGCATACACATGTTTCTTAGCAGTCATGTAAAATCAAACCATCATCTTAGGTGATCTATATGAAGCGTTTTAGGCTAAAGAAAATGTACATCAGAAAAGAGCTATGGCCTAAAAAATAAATAGCAAAAAAATAGAAAAAAAAATAGGGAAAAAATAAATACAAAAATATATTTTTTTCCTATTTTTCTCGTCCCCAAAAAAGCTATTTAAAAGGCATAGTTTTGGAACAAAAAATAGGAAAAAAATAAAAGCCACAAATAGTTTTGAAATATATTTATTTCCTATTTTTCTCGTCCGTAAAAAAATATATTTCAAATAGCATAGATTTGGAACAAAAAATAAAACATTTTTGTTTTTGTTCCTAATCTATTCTATTTAAAATATGTTTTGGGGGGACAAGAAAAATAGTGAAAAAATATATTTTTTTATTTATTTTTTCCTATTTATTTTTTAATAGGGAGAAGAATGAACAAAGGATAGCAAGAGGAAATTTATATTTAAGAGCTTTTAAAAAAAAAAGTTGCTATCATTTGATTTGATTTGATTTGATGATAAATGATTGCTGTACTGTATTTTTTGGTCAACTCAAGTTCCATTGTGTAGCACATTGTTGTACGATATACATATGTAGGTGTTATGCATGCATGTACAAACAAATCTAATGATCGAATCCCCATCCACATATCATCCCCTATATTCCCTACCCTAGTAAAAAAAAAAAAAATTGGAATATAAATTTTCTGCTGCCAGATGTACAGTACAGATAAATGAAATGCATACAAATTTCGATTTCAGTTTGAAATGTTCGAACACTTTAATATTACGTACAAATATCAAATGCAAAGTACATGTACATCCTTTGGTGAATAGAGCGCCAAACAAACAAGAAGCCTACAAAACTTCTAAATCATACATACCAGTACTAAGATAACTAACAAAACTTTGCAAGCATTTTATTTAGAAAATTTTGGATTCAAAGGTAATACCGGTACATGTATCAGCTAGTAACTATATGCATGAATACCGTAAATATATCTCTGTCTAAATGCTGGCTGGCAAACTGATTGGCATATATTTATATACCAGTCTTTTAAATGATATCATGCAAATGTAGTCCTAATTTGTAGGTCTAAATGTAAGACAAAAACACAAGAAAGGAAAATAAAAGTTTTTTTTCTTCCTTAAATCGTTTGCTAATCACTGGTCAAATTTGCAGATAAATGTGAACCAATATTGGTTCACATGAATACCTCAATATAAGGAATGTGCAACGCTAGCAATCGATTGGCCTGGTTTATACTAATATATTGTAAATCTAATCTGAAAGTAAGAAAGATATTCCCCCCCCCCCCCCCCAAAAAAAAAAAAAAAATAATAATAATAATAATAATAATAATAATAATAATAATAATAATTTATAATATACATATATATTTTTTGCGAATAAAATACTTGTAAAACTGGCAGATATATGTGAACCAATATTGATCAGCTTAAACAAAAACCTAAATAGATGGAAAGTCTTAAAAGCTGGCAGATTTCTTGCATATGTATTAGTTGTGTAAACGAAACTATTATAATGTAAATCTAATCTGAATGTAAGATATTAGAATTTAAAAAAAAAAAATGAATTTTCACATTTGTGGCTAATAAAATACTAGCATATATACAGTATGTGAACCAGTATTGAACAGCTTATACATGACTATAAAGTGTTAAATGATACCAGTAGCAAGGCTAGCTGGCAAGTTTCAATGATAGGTCATAACAGTCTAAACAAAATCTTTAAAAATGTCTATAAATGAAAACATGTGAAGGCAAAGGTATAGTTCACATCTATAACAATGTAAAAAGTGTTAATAGCACTGGCAACTTGGTCTATCTGTGAAGTGTCATAAGGATGTCAAACATGAATAGTCTTCTGATGTCTTTAAAAACTTTAAATGAATACTAAGACAAAGCTTTATTACTGGATACACATCTATAAAGTGTTACATAATACTGGCATCAACTACATAGTACATGTGTACCAGCAAGTGTCAATGAGCTGTAATGGCAAAGAGTGTAGTGAAACAAAGTTATACAAACTATTCATACGCAGATATAGGATATATATATATATTTAATTACGCTGTGAGGTAATTCAATTTGTGTTCGTTGAGATTGCCTTTGTAAAAATTAAGCTGTGTATTAAAGATTTATGTCTCAGATTCATTCCGACCGCGAACACACGTTTGATTGTGGCAGGGCGAGGCAACCTGGAAGTACTTGCTGAATGTTTGTTGGACAGCATTATTGGCATCATTTTGAAATGCTTTCCATTAATTACAGATGAAAAATAAGTTATTAACCATGTATGGGTCTCATACTTTCACCCATGTCTTGCATTTCCTTGATGTGTATTGGACAGTTCAGTCTAACAAATTAAGACTGTATGTACATGTACACTAGAAGACAAGGGTGCCAGTGCCACACAGTCCAAGTTGATGCCTTTCCAGCAGCCGAAGCTAAGATACCCTGAAGAAGAAAAAATAATAAGTAAAAGAAAATAAGCAGGTTGTAGTATTCTATTATGCTTTCAAATCAAAATTAGGAAAATTTAAGAGTTGAACGTGAAATACACTGACTGTACAAATAAAATTCATGTAAGAACTACAATTACTTGCATCCTTCACAAATTCATGACATGATAGATGCCTGACTGACTACTTACATGTATGAATTATGATGATTGAATGATGAGCTATACTTTGCAACTATATGGTCACCGGACCTATCACTACATGCATTGCAATACACCTACATGTGCATGCAGGATCTGCACAGCCAATTGAATGCGGGATTGTGACGGAAAAAAAATCATGACACACATAGACTACAGTGTAGATCTATGTGACATACAAATGTACGGCTTCTAAGAATTAACTTTGCCATTCAATTTCTGTTACAAATATGCAAGAAAATCTTGCACGTATGATTTATTGGCTTATGAAATTTCTACCTGGCTGTAAAAAGTGTAAAGAATTGCAATTCATTCAAAACGAGTGCAGATCCTGTGTCATGTGTTCAATGGAGATGCTATATTGCCACATGCGTTCACATGTCTTACCAACTACCATGCAACCAGCACGCGCATGTGGCGGAATCTAGCCTAGGCCTACACTGCACTACGTTAATTTGCTCAAATATATTTGTGAACGAGTACTAAAAGTTAGACCTATTAATACGCTAATTCCATTCTTTAATTAGATTCATCATGTTTGATTGTTCACTTCCAATGAAAAGCCTTACGTATACGCAGATATATAGGTGACTATAGAAATTATGTAGACATACTGTCATAGATGCAAGTCCAGTACTAGGGAATATAATCTGCGATCTTCATCAACTGTGATTGATGATGGTTTGGATTTTTTCATGAACCAAATAAATTTACAAAATCAAGATTTACTTAAGCAATTTCCTAATTTGTACAGAAAGCAAACTCAATTTCGTATTGAATTGTGTGTAATTTTATTACTCACCTTCTGGACAAAATGAAGATCTTTAAAGTAGCTCCAGCAGCTATAGCAGTAGCAGTCCAGTGCAGTGCAAAGCTAGTTGGTCGTATTTCTCCAACACAAGAGTGCTTGTGTGGGACTGTAATCTTGGTAATAAAATTCGATCCTTTCATTTTGTTCTTTAAATTGTTGCTCTGGAATTACTCTTGAAATTCTCCTTTCCTGGTGTAAATCTACCCATTATTTACCATACTGTGGGTTTTACAGGAGGACAAATCTGGCGAAATGGCAAAGTAATGATTGAAATATGCGCCGTCGAGCTGATCATCACAGAGTCTGAGTGAAGATTTGAATTTGAAAATAAACTACCGGTTGGCCTATTCGCTTTCTACCACTAGATGGCAGCACAAATTTAGTTGTCTTTCATTATGATTTAACATTTGTGAAGAATTAATACACCCTTTCACCTTTGTGTTTATTATGGGGAAAATTGTTACAATTCCATCCAATTGGATAAGTTCTAGTCACTAGAACACTATAGTAGTAAGCTAATTCTTTTGCTAATTACATACTTTTTTACTTGAAATATTCAAAATCGATAGTCATTTAATTTAAAGATAAAATTAAAACATTCTTAATTCTTGATTAAATGTTTACAGGCCTATACGATATATTTATGCTCCCTTAAAATGTTCACAGGCCTACGATATAATTATGCTCCCTTAAAGGGAGAGTTGAGTTCTGAGGAGGGCCAGTAATTTGTCCAAATCATCTTTGAATCTATTTTTTTAATTTTAAAAGACGAAATATCACAATTTGTTTTTGTTACATTATAGTTATATTGTGAAATATGTTTTGAATTGTGCAAATATATATTTATAAAATTTAACTAAGTTTCAACAACCTTAAAAATCAAATATCGGCCTATATTAAAAGCAAAAAGGTGACAAAATCCATTAAGTCTGTGAACATAGTAAACAAAATATAAAACAAAAAATGGTGATAAAAAAATTAAGTCCAGAAACATAGTGAAAAAATAAGAAGAAAATGGCAGAGAAAAATCTAAGTCCAAAATCAGTGAAAAAATAGAAAGAAAATGGCAGAGAAAAATCTAAGTACAAAAACATAGTAAAAAAATAGGAAGAAAATGGCAGAGAAAAATCTAAGTCCAAAAACATAGTAAAAAAATAGGAAGAAAATGCCAGAGAAAAACCTAAGTCTAAAAACATAGTAACAAAATAGGAAGAAAATGGCAGAGAAAAATCTAAGTCCAGAAACATAGTAAAAAAATAGGAAGAAAATGGGTAAGAAGAATCAAAGTCCAGAAACATAGTAAAAAAAATAGGACGAAAATGGCAGAGAAAAATCTAAGTCTAAAAACATAGTAACAAAATAGGAAAAAAATGGCAGAGAAAAATCTAAGTACAAAAACATAGTAAAAAAAATAGGAAGAAAATGGCAGAGAAAAATCTAAGTCCAAAAACATAGATAGGAAGAAAATGGGTAAGAAAAATTTAAGTCCAGAAACATAGTAAAAAAATAGGAAGAAAATGGCAGAGAAAAATCAAAGTCCAAAAACATAGTACAAAAATAGGAAGAAAATGCCAGAGAAAAATCTAAGTACAAAAACATAGTAAAACTAGACTTTAATTCGTCACTTTGACGAATTAGGTGATACGTGCTATTTTGTTATCATGAAAGTGTGCCGATGATGATCTAATGATAATGATCATAAATACGATAAAGATCATGATTAAGAGTGGTATAGCGCCCCCTTCAGGTGTTCGATAGAGATTTGTAGAATCAGGATTTCAGAAAAAGTCGCCTAACACGCTAACTAAGAAAATTCTGACATGTCGCCTTTAATTGAATTTTTCACTAAGATGATGTCATCGAAATGATTTTAATATTGAATTGATATCTTTATTTATACACGGTTAAAAAAGCCCAAACAGTTACAAGACTGATTTCCATTGGGGCCGTGTGAAACAATGTAAATACATCGAATTAACATAAAAATGATAATGGTACATCAAATGACATATTTAAAACAAACAATAAATAATCAAGATAAATATCTAAAAATATAACGATAGAATAGTACTGCCGAAAAAGTATATTTATATGAATAACAATAATCATGAGTGTCCAAACAAGAGTACTGTAAATATACTTCAAATTAAAATAGGTAATACAAATTGTAACTAGTGCATATAAACTGCCAGAAATGATATATTAACGTAAATGATGTACGTCAATATTGTAGATAATTTATTAGCTACACCGAATCAAAATTTGGGAGAACATAGAGTACTCATAAGCTAGATATTGCTCAAAGATCAATGTCATGAAGATTCATGATGTGAACGAAATTCACCTTCCTTAGGCATAACACGCAAATTAAGAAAATTCTGAAATGTGGCCTTTGATTGAACTTTGTACTATGATGACGTCAATGAAATAAAAAGTAGTGTGTATTTATCTTGAAGGCAATTGCCTTAACTACAAGATACCGAAATTTGGAAGAAAATCAGTCAATATTATGAGAAATACACTAAATTTTCCATAAATATAATGACGTCATAATATGCAATTTTTTATTTGGCTTTCAAGCCATTATGATGACGTCAAGATGCATTTATGGCAGTCCTTATTCATCCCGATGTACTTTTTATAGGCATGTTTTTGCCCATATATGCTATGTAATACATGACCTCGCGCGCGCGGATATTTATCTTGGACGGACGCTCATTTCGTTATTTATAGTGATAAAGAGATGAACATGGTATCAATTTGTTCGGAAAAATATGAGGAACATTCTGTCAATAATTATTGCAGAGGAATTATTTTTCGTTCGGCCGTGACGAACGAAAACGCGCAAAAATGCGTGTTTTGCGTGATTTTTTATGAAATGCTTATAATGGCCTAAAACGTATGCAAACAAAATTTGGAATGATTTTGAGCATTTAAAAAAAATTCGCGCGCGTTAACGCGCGCACGTAAGCGTACGCGCATTTTTGCGCGCATTTATTGACCTGAAATTGACCGGACGGATATTGATCTTAATCCTGATAATTATACATGAGAATTGTCTTTCCGTTATGAAGATATGATCATAAGTTGATTTTCACAAAATGGCGCCTAGATGACGTCATGATGACTTTGAGTTTTTGAAAAGTCACGCAGGTCTAAGTTAGACTAAGATCTATCATCAGTAAAAGATTCATGTTAATGGCTTTATTCAGTCTTGAGATATCCTGCGAACAAATTCGAGGAAGAATAATAATAAAAACTAGATTTGTAATACTTGTTTGGAACAAGTATAGGTGGGCTGATCCAACAAAAAATTGAGACAAAATAAAGGGTACATTTGAAATAGCTTTTTGTCTCAGCTACAACATATTCGGAGTTCAGCGTAAATGAAGCTAAAACGACGTAGATATTGCTCGCGAAAGACGGGAATGTAGAATCAAGTTTTGAGAAAAAGTCATGTCCCTTAGAGAATACACGCAAAATGTGACAAAATTAGCTTGCCTCCTTTAATCGCAAAAATACGCCATGATGCCTTTGTCAAAATGAAAAATTGTGACAACTGGATTTGTAGAGAATTGTCTCAGCTAGAACATATCAAAATTTTAAAGAAAATTAATCAATTTTTATAAAGATACAATCAATTTTCCAAAAAAATGCTGACGTCATAATAGGCAAATTGAAATTTTGAGTTCGGAGGCCATTATGATGACGTCATGAGTTAATTGAGGGTCAAATGAGACATGAAATCATATCTCTGATTCATACTCGCTCAAAATATGAAAAAAAAATTGGGGTCACCTTGCATCCTAAAGAGCTATAATGGATTTTGCATAGGCATGTTTTTGCCCTTATATGCTATGTATTACAAGAGCTCGCGCGCATTGAAATTTATGTTAAACGGTCGATTATTCAATTATTTATAGTCATAAAGAGACAAACATGGTATCAATTTGTTTGTAAGAATATGTGGAATATTATGAAAGAAAAAAAATGGCGATTCTATGGTGTCTAATAGTTTTACGCGCGAAAACGCGCGCGCATGCGCGTGTGCGCGATTTTTAAAAAAATGCTTAGAATGGCCTAAAACGTATGCAAAATGATTTTGAGACGATTTTGAGCATTTCAAAATTTTGCGCGCGCGTTATTTGACCTGAAATTGACCGGACGGAAATTGACCCTGATCATGATAAATATGAATCAGAAATACCTTTTGGTTATGAAGATATGATCAGGAGTTGATTTTCGTAAAATTTTACAAAATGGCGCCTAGATGACGTCATCAGTGAAGGTCAATGTTGAAAACGTTATTGTGCTTTGTACATTTGCCTATACATATGTGTGCCAAATTTCAAATTATTTGATTGAGCCATTTCCAAGTTATCTTGCCAACAAAAAAGTGGTTAGAAATAAGAAAAATAAATAATAAATAATAAATAAATAAAGGCAATTCTAACGAAATTATAAGGTGGTCTGTACGTTATACAGCCCACCTGATAAAAAATAATAAAGAAAAATCTTGACTAAATCAAAAGGTGATACGTATATTTCATACGTATCACCTAAAAATAGGAAGAAAATGGCAGAGAAAAATCTAAGTACAAAAACATAGTAAAAAAATAGGAAGAAAATGGCAGAGAAAAATCTAAGTCCAAAAACATAGATAGGAAGAAAATGGGTAAGAAAAATTTAAGTCCAGAAACATAGTAAAAA
This sequence comes from Strongylocentrotus purpuratus, assembly GCF_000002235.5. NCBI lineage: Eukaryota > Metazoa > Echinodermata > Echinoidea > Camarodonta > Strongylocentrotidae > Strongylocentrotus > Strongylocentrotus purpuratus. Next base: position 136,417 of record NW_022145574.1, on the reverse strand, counting down.
ATAGGAAGAAAATGGCAGAGAAAAATCAAAGTCCAAAAACATAGTACAAAAATAGGAAGAAAATGCCAGAGAAAAATCTAAGTACAAAAACATAGTAAAAAAATAGGAAGAAAATGGCAGAGAAAAATCCAAGTACAAAAACATAGTAAAAAAATAGGAAGAAAATGGGTAAGAAAAATCTAAGTCCAGAAACATAGTAAAAAAATAGGAAGAAAATGGCAGAGAAAAATCATAGTCCAAAAACATAGTGAAAAAATAGGACGAAATCTGGTGACAAAAAATCTAAGTCGAAAAGAATAGGGAAAAAATAGTAAGAAATAGGTAAAAAATAGTTATCAAACCACCAATTCCTAGAAATAGAAAAAAATAGGCTGTCATATGCTATTTTTAATCTATTTTTAATAAAAAAATAGTGTTTAAATAGGGTACATTCACATAAAAATAGGAAATAAATAGTGAAAAATAGGAAAAAAATATATTTTTCCAGAGCCCATTTTGACTAGGGGGGTCTTACTTTTTTTACAGAAATTACTTAGCGACAGGCGAAACGAGCGAGCTAATAATCCTAACCGTTTCATACGTGATGCATTTTGATGTATTCATTTCATTGAGTAATAGCGTTTGTTATTCATGCCAATATTATAATTGGCTTGATATTAGAAATAAATATAAGTGATATGAGGTCCCAGTTGCCCCGGTATTGGTAGTTTTAAGAAACTACGATGGTTTGCAATCCCGCACCCGTATATTATTTTCACTTTTTCACGGCTATTACGTGTATCCTTTGCTGGTACTAACATGACCTGCCATTTTCAGCGACTCTCACGAGTGACACTTTGATAAGCCTTGCTTATTCCCAGCTGGCACTCCATCCTATAATCTTTTTGCTTTAAATATGAAATTGGAGGGGCTTGTCAATTGCAATTAACCTTAAATATTGCATCCAACAGCCCTATATTATTTTCACTTTTTAACGGCCATTACATGTATGTCTTGTTGGTACTAACATGACCTGTCATTTTCAACGACTCTCACGAGTGACACTTTAATAAGCCTTGCCTACTCCCAGCTGCTACTTCGTCAGCAATTGCAATTAACCTTAAATAAAAATCATCGATTATTTTCCAGGCTCTCATCTTAAAACAGCTGGGAATTACATAAAATGTGTGTACTTTAACTATAACAAATAATAATAGGGTATTGTTGCGTAGGGGTCAAAATGAGCTAGCGCTATCTGATTTCATTTTAAAACTTCACTTTATAAATAAGAGGGAGACACAATATCCAAGGACAACAACAAATTACTGTTTTATGCAGGGAAAAAATGGCATCTTGCATTTGGCAAATATCACAAAAAAGCAAATAGTTAAATACAAAACATGGGGAAATATTTTAAACAATTGATTTCAAAATAGAAATAGTGTGTTATATAAATATAAACAACATAATGGAACAATAAGCCTAATTCTTTATTAGCTAGAGGTGCAGAGGATAAGTCTCCTGACTGTGAATCACAGGGTACGGGATTCGAACTCCTGCCACGGTACTGACGTCATGACATTCAGCTAGAATTGCCACACTCCACCCAGCCGAGGTATCAATTTCAGGAGCGCCGAACAGCTCCTAAAACAGGGGTAATATACCAGTGGAGCTCGCCAGGCGTGCCTGTGCGCCAGACATGAGGGCTTTACAATAACCAATTTGTGTTATTATCATTGATATTATAACATACATACTTATTGTTTTTCGGTGTTTCATACAATTCAATATCACATTGTGAGTCAGTGAGTGTATCGCTTACGTTGAAGATAAACAGAACATTACAAAATCGTTATTCGAATTTGACTGAATAGTATCCACACAAAAATAATACATTTTCAAAAACGTTGTTTTGCGTTGTTTCATACACTATGTGGAATATCACATTGTGAGTCATTGAGTGTATCGTTTACGTTGAAGATAAAACTAATTGTATTTGTTACATGTTCACCTTATGTAACAATTTGTATTAGTGGTCGAATGTCTATGTCACCGGACTGTGGATCACGAGGTCCGCGCCTCGACACTAATGTACTTTGGCAAGACATTAATCTACATTTGCCACACTCGACCCAGGTGAGGTAAATGGGTACCTGGTATAGGATTATTCCTTGAAATGCACTGTGTAACGGATAACGGCTGCCGAAGCTAAAGCTAGGGTAATAATTTCTAAAGTTCTTACTTCTTACGCATAGAGACGTTATATATATTATTATGTGATATGCGCTATACAATAACTGATAGATATATATATATATATATATATATATATATATATTGTCATTACCACCGAAAATGGACTACCTTCATCTGAATTCTATCTCCACTATGTGTATCATTCATGTTGTTGATTAACAAATATACAAAACGAAATATCCAAACATTAAATGTGTGTCTTTACAGGTATACTTATTTCAACCAACAAGGAGTTTGCGTTTATCTTCTTTTTATTTCAATTTGCCTTAGACCAAAAATTGATATTAATTGTTATCATTAGTTATCGACAAAATTTGTCCTCTTTAATTTGGCCAACCTCCTAATAAAATTCAACATCTATATCAAACTTAGGGTAATAATGACATTCATTTACCACTCACATTATGTTACTTTTTAAAAGTGAATTTTGTGTCCAAATGTTGCATTATTCCTAATTGTTTTTCTATGCTTATATTTGATTTAGTAAAGTGCTGGTCTTTGTAAACTGATTTTATGGTATTGTGTTAATATATCAGAATGAATTGAAATGAAGTAATAATAATATAAGGGTGTTATAAGATGTTTCATCATATACATATACTTATGAAAATTATTAATCAGATCATGAAGCACTTGACCAGTACGGGTATCACGTGTCACCTATGGTCAATGACGACGATAACCTCCAAAAAGCAGCTGTTGGAAACTATACGAATTCATGAAGTAGTACTTCAATGATAATTAGGCCATGAAAAAGACATAAGGTGGTTTTTACTTTACTTAATGGCTAAGAGGGATGACGTAATGCGATATACAAGAACTGATATATATATATATATATATTGTCATTACTACTGAAAAAAATGGACTACCTTCATCTGATTTCTATCTCTACTATGTGTATCATTCATGTTGTTGATTAACAGATATACAAAACGAAATATCCAAACACTAAATATGTGTTGTTACAGTTATACTTATTTCAACCAACAAGGGGTTTGCGTTTATCTTCTTTTTATTTCAATTTGCCTTTGACCAAAAATTGTTATTAATTGTTATCATTAGTTATCGACAAAATTTGTCCTCTTTAATTTGGCCAACCTCCTAATAAAATTCAACATCTATATCAAGCTTAGGGTAATAATGACATTCATTTACCACTCACATTATGTTACTTTTTAAAAGTGAATTTTGTGTCCAAATGTTGTATTATTCCTAATTGTTTTTCTTTGCTTATATTTAATTTAGTAAAGTGCTGGTCTTTGTAAACTGATTTTATGGTATTGTGTTAATATATCAGAATGGATTGAAATGAAGTAATAATAATATAAGGGTGTTATAAGATGTTTCATCATATACATATACTTATGAAAATTATTAATCAGATCATGAAGCACTTGACCAGTACGGGTATCACGTGTCACCTATGGTCAGTGACGACGATAACCTCCAAAAAGCAGCTGTTGGAAACTATACGAATTCATGAAGTAGTACTTCAATGATAATTAGGCCTTAAAAAGGAACATAAGGTGGTTTGTACTTTACCTAATGGCTCAGAGGGATGACGTAATGGCTTATTGGAAGAGCGGTAGTATTGTAACCTGGATGGATGTTCTGGGTTCGAAACCAAGTCAATGCGCAAATACTTTTGTTTTTAACCTGACTGCTAAGAAAGGCATGTGTATGCTTGAAAGTAAGCACAAAATGGGACCGACGGCCTTGAAGTCCCCTCCGAGGGACTTGGTCATAGCAGTAATAATAGCTCTATCCAGATTGAATTTATTTTTCATTTCTTTTCACATAATATAAACAATGACATACAATAATAAACATAATGATATAATAGAAATTAGCATTGAAATATCTTTGACATTGTATTTTTTTCATGTAATGCAAAATGATTTGGTTACAGGAAATTAAAAAATGAACCTACTTGAAAGCAATGCTTGTTAGGTGTAGGTTCGCACTATAATAATTAAACTTAATACATTTATAATTTAATTTTGAAAAAAATTACGGAATCAAAAAAAGAAACGACAGACAATAATAAATACAAAAAAATTAACGAGACAAAAAAAAAAATCAGAAACAGTAGCAGAATGACAAGATGAGGATGATACATGAAGAAAAAAGAATGAGCGAGTGACAAACAGAAAAAGGGGGAACACAGCAGAAAGAGAAGAAGAAGACAGAGAGAGGGGGGATAGAGGGTGAGAGAGAGAGAGAGAAAGAGAGAGAGTGGGAGACAGAGCGGGAAAGAGAAAGAAATGGTGGCCATAGAGGAATCATTTTTAATTAGTATTATATACATATCATATACGTATACGTATACGTATACGTATCATATACAAGTCACAGTTTTGATGTGAAAAAATGGCCAGTTTGGCAAAATACGGGGAAAAAACCTACTTATCTGTTACGTGTGCTTGGAGATTGTACGGAAATCTTGCAATTGCAGTGCAGTAGCTGTGCAGTCTACGCAGCCTCCGCATGGAAATCGTACTAAGCCCGTGCAACTTCCGTGCAGAGGTTGCGCCAGAAGTCGCGGTGACCGTGCAGCCGCCGTGCCGTTTTTGAACGTTTTTTTTGTTTGCCCCCATGTTCACCAAAATATCGGGCGACTGCTGCACGATCTGCACGAGGTCTCCGCGTGATGCCCGTTCGGGATCGTGCAATGCCACATACGACATGTCTCCGGGGTACGGGCTTACTTTCCCCGAAACAAACCCGTAGAGGCCGCAGAGCCCGTGAATCCGTAAGAATATCTCATGGCCGTCTCCTGCCAGGATACGGGCTCCGTACACTAACCGCAGGCCAAATGTAATCCAGACATTACTTATAAACAAGCATATAAATGCTTTCTTGGTAGTAAGGTAAACAAAAAACAAAACAAAAAGAATCACACCATTAAACCCTTCACCTCTCTCTATTTATACACTGTTGTTCATAATGATGGAATAATTTTTTGTACCCCAATTTATAGGATGATTTTGACAATGATTTATACCTAATAGATCTAGATAATAGTATACATTCTCAGATTTTATTGAATAATAATTTGCGAGTATTTGTTTTGCGTGGCTACTAAAGCATGTGTGTGCTACTATGCTAATCAACTAGGGGACCTACGTCCTTAAGTCATAACTGACAGTAATGAGGATTAATGCCTCACACAAGGGCATTAATATAGCTGATCGACACTGTTTTTATTCTGGGGGCTCGCAGTTACGAGGCCATTGCCTAGCCACTGAATCATGACTGTACACAGCGGTGGTGGCTATGGTACGTCGCTACCCCCACAAATACAAAAAAAAAACAAAGAAAATGCAATAAATTATCAATAATTTTTGCATTTTCACCCGGTCCCCAGTAACAAGTTTCTCTGTAGGGCCCACATAGAGGATTTTTGTTTATCTTAGGGGTCGGGGCAAAATGCAAAATCAAAAAGGGGGGGGGGGTCCCCCAAAACATACACATAACAAAAATTCAAGGGGGGTTTACCCCCCCCCCCCCCCCCCTGCGTACGCGCCTGTTTCAGATGACCTTTTACTTATATATATAAATGATACATTAATTCGATCTGAGATTATGGGGTTACCGTTTTCAAAGGTAATTTTGCAGAAACTCATGTATCAACTTTAGAACGTATGCAGAAACGAGATTGCAAAATCATTTTAGGACGTCAGAATCAAAGTTTTGAAGCAGCTTTGGAAACGTGCGATCTACGTTCATTAGAAGCAAGACTTGAGGAGTTATGCATGGACTTTACCAATGCTCTTGCCAAACACCCACAATAAATTTAAAGAACGTTTACCTCCTAGACAACAAAAGCACTTATTCTCTAAGATCTTGATCAAACAATACCTTTGTAAAACAAAACGCTTCAAGTGCAGCGCCCTTCATTACTTTATAAATCTTCTTAATAAATTGTAATACTATTTTTATTTCACAGTTCAAGATTGCACTATGTGAATGACTTGTGATAGATTTTATCTCGATTTTCTGCATTTCTAAATGCTTCTTGCCATCTCCTCTCATCTGTCATACAAGGGACCCCTTTGTCTGCTCTTTCTCCCCCCCCCCCCCTCCGTTCCCCTTTATATCTTTCTCTGTCTCTCTGTCTCTGTCTCTCTTCCTCTATCTTTCTCCCTCCCTATCTCTATTTCTCCCTTTAAAAAAAAATAGATCAACCTTTTCTATCGATACCTATCTTTCCCAATTTATCTTTAATATTTATTTTTCTCTTTCAACCTCTCTCGCTACTCCTCATCACATTTCCTTTTATCCCAGGCACTTTCTACGTCTCACTATTGCTCTTTCCTTTTCTCTTACATCAGCCTTTTCTAACTATTCATCCAAACTTAAATTTTTGTTTCTCTCTGATTCCTTTTCCATACGCGTCCATCCATCGCTCTCTCTCTCTCTCTCTCTCTCTTTCAACCTCTTTCTACTTCTACTTCTCTTCTCCTTCTCTTTCATCCCATGCTCTCTCTCTCTCTTTATCTTTATCTTTCACTGTGACATTTTCTTTTTCTCCTGCATCAACCTTTCCTAACTATTTATCTATATTTCGATCTTATTCTCATTTCATCTTTTTTCTTCTTTAATCACTCCTTTTCCCAACCTCTCATTACTTGTCTTCTCATTCCCTTTCATCCCAGCCTCTCTCCCTCTTTCTCTGTGTCGCTTTCCCTCTCTCTATCTCTCTCTTTCTCTATTTTTCTCCCTCGCCATCTCTATTTCTCTTTAATTTTTAACCTAGATCAACCTTTTCTATCGATATTTCCATCTCTTTCTCAATTTATTTTTAATATCTCTTTTTCTCTTCCAACCCCTGTCTCTGTCTCTCTCTCCCCCTCTCTTCACTAGCACATTCGTCTGCTCCATAACAACAGTCATAACACTGTAACAAGAAACTCCATTAAACTAAATTAAGTTTCCGTCACAATATGCATTTATTCTACTCTAACTTATTTTCATCTGCAAGAAATAACCATAACCATAGCCGTACACTGCTTAGTGAATCAGATTAATTGTTACCGAAGAAAAGAAGTAGACCAATGAAAACATTTATCAGTGACTTTTCAGTCTCTAATAAATACACTTTGCTTTGGAAATAAGTTAACGTAACCTTCATATTCCAATATTCGTGCATAAAAGAGTTGATCTCTGCTGATTGCTCAAATTAACCTGATTAATTGAAAAATATAAGAAAATCTACAGTCCTAACATATTATAGCCTACCAAGAACCATTATTATTACATAGTTTAAGTACATTAAACCACCCCGTTTCATTAAAAATAAATCATATTTGTACTGTTATTTTCCTTAAAGTTCATTTATCACCGTTTTAAAAATTACTAAACCGCGAATCCCAGTAAAAACAAATATTTCCTTATACTTAAAGTGACAGCAGAGTTCTGCGAAATGTGAAGAATTTAGTCAGCTCGTTCTCATTCTTGATATGCTATTTCCACAGGGTAAATATAAAAGTGTTTCCCCCCCCCCCCCCCACTCCGGGGTCGGAATGACCGCATGCGTGTTACCAAAATGTCCGGTAAAGGGGTACTTTTCACACACACACACACACACACAAAATTGACTTTACACACCGGACTTATGGGGTGTTTTCAAAAGGAGGGAACTCGCATATGCGTACCCTAAATAACACTGAGTGGGGGGGGGGCGGGAGTGTATCGTAGGAAATAATTATGACTAGAAATAGTTCCATTCCGCATACCATTCTGGACAGCGAACTATTTCGGAGCTCTATGAAATTTTAAGATAAAGTTGAATTTCGGTCAAGCGTCTGCATTGTAAAAGAAACGTTGTGGAAGTGATTGAAAAAGGTTGATGGTGTAGCACATGAATATTGATGTATACTTTGAGATTGCGGAATCATGAACATGATAAGAAATAGGCTTAGTCTTCCTAAAAGTCACCAAAATGTTTTTTCATTTTTTCACATTCTTCCTTTCCATTCGTTTCCACCTCTCCGCGATCAGTTATTCTAAACTTCTTCATTTAGCTCAAATATCTCATTTATAGTATTCATTCTTCCTTTTGCTATTGCATCTACCTTTTCTAACTATTCAGCAACACTCCTTCACCAACCTATAACTACTTATTTTCTCCTTCCCCTTCATCTCAATCTCTCTCCCTTTTCTCTCTATCTCTTTTCCTCTCTTTCTCCCCTTCTCTTCCTCTCTCACTATCTCTATTTCTCTTTAGTTAGTCTAGATCCACCTCTTCTATCGATATTTCCACCCCTCATTCTCATTTTATTTTTAATCTCTCTTTCTCTCTTTAAATATCTATCTTTACTTTTCACCTCATTCCCTTTCATACCGGACTCACGCTCTCCATCTCGCTCTCCTCTCTCTCTCTCTCTCTCCCTCCCTCTCCCTCTCCCCCCCCCCCCCCCCCCCCGCTCTCTATGCTCATATTCACTCTCTCTCTCTATCTACATTTCCATTTCTTTTGCATTATTTTTTTTTTTAGATATTGAATACCTCCCTCTCTCTCTCTCTCTCTCTCTCTCTCTCTTTCTTTTAAAATCTCTATATTTCTACTTCTCTTCTCCCTTCATTTTATCTCAGGCACACACACACACACACTCTCTCTCTCTCTCTCTCTCTCTCTCTCTCACTCTCTCTCTCTCTCTCTCTCTTTCTCCATAACTCCCCTCCATCTTTTTCCCCTCACTCTCAATAAACCCCCTCCCTTTCTCATCCCGTTCTCTCTCTCTCTCTCTCTATCTGCATCTATCTTTCCCTCTCTTCACTAACACATTCTTCTGCTATATAACGACAATCATATAACACCGTAACAAGAAACTCAATGAAATCCGATTAAGTTCCCGTCACACTATGCATTTATTCTACTTTTACTTATTTTCCTCTGCAAGAAATACCCATAACCACAGTACTTCACTTCTAAATGTCCTGAAACGGATTAATTTTTAGCGAAGAAAAACAGTAGACCAATGAAAACAATACAGTGACCTTTCAGTCTTCTGTTCTAAATACCCGGGCCACTACACATTGCTTTAGAAATAAGTTTACGTAACATTCATGATCCAATATTCGTGCATAAAAGAGTTGATCTCTGTTGATTGCTCAAATTAAGCCGATTAATGGAACAATAAAAAAAATCTACAGCCCTAACATATAATAGCCTACTTAGAAGTATTATTCTTACATAATTTAAATACATTAAACCACACCGTTTCATTAAAAATAAATCATATTTTTACTGTTATTTTCCTTAAAGTTAATTTTATCACCGTTTTATGAACTACTACACCGTGAGTCCCAGCTCATTCCGACAATCCTTTCTTAAACTTAAAGGGAAAGCAGAGTTCTGCGAAATGTGAAGAATTTAGTCAGCTCGTTCTCATTCTATTTAGGCTATTTCCATAGGGGAAATATAAAAGTGTATCGTAGGAAATATGAGTTGAAATATTTATTTATTTATTATTATTTAGTAAAATAGGACCTCTTCTACAACCTCCCCTAATAATTATGTTGCATGTGAATTCGGTATTTAATTCACCAGCCACCACCCCCACCCCACCCCCCTCCCCCCTTGATGACACAGGCCTGCCGATGGTTTGACCCATGTAGCGTAGGCCTACTGAGCTAGGTTAATCATTAATGTAGCCCGGAATAGTCATCATAATGATAATGAATCAGTTTAGTCTTCCTAAAAGTCACAAAAATGTGTATGGGACCACACAAAATGTGTGTGATCCAGAACCTCAGCTGTATTACTTGTCATTATGTTGAAAATGAGGATGTAAATTTGAAGAGACATCTTCTACAGGATACACTTATTCTATGTCACCCTTTCATAATAGCATAACAAAGAATTTTAAAAAGTCACAATTTTGTTCACGTTTCTCAAAACACAAGCTTCTTGTTTAACCTACGAACGATAGCACCTTCCCGTACGATAAATATATAACTCTACTCTACCAGCTATGGTTTGACCTATGTCACTGTTAGTGGTCGTTATCCATTGAAGACGTTAAATCAAAATATGTGCTAAATAACCTCACTCTTTTTGGTAGTAGCAGAAGTTGAGGTTGACGTTTTTACCGTTAGAGTAAACGCCTTGGTAAGGGTGTACTGAAGACATCCTGTCGCTGTTATTGTGGTCTTCAGTGTCCCAATAAAACCATTCCTTTGATACAGTCATCCCGTTCACCTAAACAAGATACAAATTGTGTAACGTAAGATGGAATGGAGACGTACTTAATATGTAGTAATATTAACAATGATGATACTGGTAATAAAAAGGATATAATATTTGTTGATGATGAAGATGATCATGATAATAATAATGATAATAATAATCATAATCATCATAAGAAGGGGAAAGAACATCAAGAAGTATTGTAATAACGTTGCAAAATTATTTACACTTTACTACGGCGAAAACAGTGTTTTGTTTTGTTATGTGTTTTTTTTAATAATTATCATTAGGGGGGGGGGGCTTTCAGTATGCATTTAAAGAGAAACACTTTTGTGAGATATGTTTTTGAATATGTTCAATACACACCGTCTGGCAATTCTCGAACTGTGAGAAGAGGTAGAAGTTATCATCGGTGGGTAGGAAGATGGCCTGGTCAGTCACACCATCGCTGCGACAGCAGAACATATATTCGGTGTTATCTTTGTAGCCGTAGCTTCCAGACGGCAAGGTCCCGCTTTTCGAGTTCTGGTTGTTGGTATCCTCATCATCCCAGTAAATCCAACCTTCGGTGAAGGCTGAGGAAAAAGATGTTAACAAAAATCAGATAAAGGTTAAAGGTTAAAGGTCAGATCAAGTGCAAATTTCAGCTGAATGTGAAAGGTCAGGAAAGGCGATAGGTCAATTAAATATGAAAGATAACTCAAGAGAACAGATTGGATAAAACAAGAGATTACATATAGGTGATAGGGTGACTTTCTCGCAGGCCAAGTCCCGCCGTACGAGTTCTAATTGTTGCTCTTGTCCTCGTCGCACCAGTATAATACATTCAGTGAAGGTCGAGGAAACAGGAAGGGAAAGGTGATATAAAGGCGAAAGGTCAATATATTAAAACAAAGCTAAAAGGCGTACATTCACATAAAGGTGGGTCTAAATGGTCAGAAAATAGCGAAAATGAGTTCCAAGCCGGCAAGGTGCTAGTCTAGTTTTGGACCCTATATTGATTTTTGTTATTCGCCGACTATAAACGTTAAGCCGAGTGATGGCGCGATCCTTAGTGATTGCGCGATCCCCACTATTAACGTTAAGCCGAGTGATGGCGCGATCCTTAGTGATTGCGCGATCCCCACTATTAACGTTAAAGATAAACTCCAGTACTGGTAAATAAAAAAAAAAAAATTCTCACAGAATCAAACGAAACTTACACTGAATGTTCAAGATTACAAATAAATGACATGTGCCAAACAACTTTGGAAGAAAATGTATACTGGCTGAGTAATGAGCATAGAAAGACAAGGAAATCAAGGTAGTACTAGCCCCGACACCATGTGTGTTGTCCCATATATAGCTTTCTATGTGAGTGTTTGTTACTTTACCAAGACTAGGTCAAATTTATTATGATTTTGATGACTCCAGAACCTTGCAGTGCACACCAATACTTACATGCTACATGATCAACTGTTTCTGATCCTTTCCACACCATTTCTTTCACAATGCAATCGCATTACCAGTACTAAAGTTTAGCTTTAAGCCGAGTGATTGTGGGGATCGTGCAATCACTAAGGATCGCGCCATCACTCGGCTTAACGTTTATAGTCGGCGAATAACAAAAGTCAATATAGAGTCCAGAACTAGACTAGCAAGGTGCCACCATAAGAGCAAGTGTATCCTTGTTTTCATCGTCCTAGTAAATATAACTGCGAAGGCCGGTGACATAGGTGATAAAAAGGTCTGATAAAGATGAAAGGTCAGATAAAGTTAAGAGGTCAGAAAAGGTGGAATATCAGTGTTTTTTTTAAAAGGTCGGTCAAGACAAAAAAAAATGATATAAAAGCGAAAGGTAAAAAACGATGAAAACTCAGCCAATTCTTAAAACAAACGATCAGATGAAGGCGAAATGTTTGATAAATGAAAGCTCAAAGGCAAAAATGTAGAAAGTGGTAAAATGTCGAAGGCAAAAGAGTGATTCTCTAGCAAGCATGGCCCCACCGTAAAAATAGCCTTCCGCGAAGTCTGTTTGAAAAATTGAGGTCAGATAAAAGTGAAAGGTAGGGAAACGTGTAATGTCAGAGGAAAATAAAAGGTCGGATTAAGCTAAGAGGTCGGATTAAGCTAAGAGGTCAGCTAGATGATGGGGAAAGGTCAGGAAAGGTGAAAAGCTCTTGTTGCGGCCCGTGAGCTAGCTCTTTTGGCGCGTCCCGCGGAGCTTTGAAAAATTAAATATAAAAATAGCTTATCAATGAAATGCGGCCCGCATAGCAGTGATGAAATAGGGTAAAACATTTACACACAGCAATCTCTATTTCCATAATTTGTTTTCATCATTCACAACAAATTGACTACTTGGTTGATACAAAACTCCTCAAATTTCCTCTCATTCCATTACATTAACGACATTAACATCACTCGCAGTGTTAATTTCAGTTCGTAATTTCCGCCCGCAGTAACATTTGTAAATATACAAATGTTGTGAATTGAAATGCCATGTTTGAAATGCCATACTTGTCTTGAAACTTACAACCCTTTTCTCCCGCCATTGAATTTTCTCATGAATCCGAATCGTAAACTGGATAGTCCCCTTCCCTTTAAACCGCGTTCAATGATATGTACATTGTACAACTAATAAGATTAGGATATTCTTTCTGCCGTATCCTTGATTTTGTTTGAAATAACAACCAACAAGGCATCGACTTCGAGACCCGCGAAGAAAAGGAAGGTTTCTGATGAAGGCAGAAACATAAAATCAGATTGATCTGTGAAGTATTTCTTCATAGTGTGTAATTCTACTGTATTCATGTTCGTGTGTTCATTGACTGTATTGTAACAAATCAGTGTTTTAGTATTGGACGAAGGTTAAGCATTTTCTGTTGTACGAGCATGCGCTATAGCAATATGGTGCATCGTTGATTTAGCAATTACCAAACTGAAGGAAAATGAGCATAAATGACATATTTTGATCATGTTGGTGCAATTATCATGTTTCTTTTGGATATATTACTTGTATAGTAGTGATCTAATCAGGAATGAGGGGTTATACTGAAGATTATATGTGAAGATTTTATGGGATTAGTAGAAATGTTGTGTTGAAGTGTTGTTTTACTAACGAGGACATAATTGTTCTTTTATACGGTTATGTATTGGGAAATTGTTACGATGGTCAGGGTTGTGCATCTAGGGCTTTCCACTGCACTGTATCCGATACAGGCCAGCCTCACCGAGGCTGGCCTGATAATTGGCCTGATAGTTGGCCTGATAATTGGCCTGATAATTGGCCTGATAGTTGGCCTGATAGTTGGCCTGGCCGTTGGCCTGGCCTAAGCCTCTAAGCTAAGTCTCACATAGTTTGCACTGTACTTGTACTGAGTTTACCCGATTGTTGAATGGATCGCAATAAAGACTTTCAACCTACACATCATGATTGGTTTGATTTCTTGGAGCAGTGAAACCAAGGGACGAGAACCTGTGACAAGTGTTGACAAGGGAAATTGATTGTTCGAAGGATGCTCAATTGATTGATGCTGTGAACGAGACGTTTAGGTGACCGATTGTAGTCGATGGACGAATGATTGTTGAGATACGTGTGAGCAGTTAATAACTCCAGCCATTAAGCTACGGGCATATATTTTGTCCAAACGGACGGAGAGCGCCTGGCCGGATACGGGGCATCCTGACAAATACTCCGTGTCAAGCCAAGGTGGCGAATACGTGTCCGCCACAGTATATTCAACAATGATGTGTAATCGTCCATGACCTAGCATCGTTTTTCCATTCATGAACGAACCTGCATTCAATCAGCAGATGTATGAGATTTATTGTATTATTACCAACGCTCCTTCTCTCCCCTTTCCTTTTCTTCTCTGCAAGTCTCTCTTTTTCATTTTTATTTGTATTGTTGTATCTAAGTTGAGGGTTAAATCAAAATCAAAATCAAATCAAAGTAACCCACTTTGCATTATTTGTCACCAGAGTGTGAATGTAATGGGCATTATGACACGCTGCATCTAGCAAATTATGGAGAGTTACAGGGTGAAGCTAGACTTAACAAGACCTGACAATTAGTGACCGGTCTAACTTGCTAAAACTTGTCCATCAAATCCCCCCCCCCCCTAGAAATCACACAAAAAAGTAAGCCTGATTTTTTTTTTCCACTGATTTTGTTGTTTGCTTGTTTGTTTTTGCAAAATTGCAGGTGTACACGTATTGCATGACTATGTTAGGGGGGAGAACACTACCTTAGGCCCGCTAAGTTATGCCAATCGTTAGCTGTGACCCGTGAGCTTTAAAAGGTTGGCCACCCGTGGGTTATAAGGTAGTGAACAGGACGGATGTCTGATTCCAATTCGCATCGTTAGAGGACGGGAACGGTGTCCTCGTCCACACAAACGAAAAGCCCCTAATATTAAACCGCCTATGACGGATCACGATGATAAAGATTTGATGAATACACGCCAGTAAACACCAAAGTCCACGTGCATTATGCCAGGACAAAAACAATGAAATATGAAATTTAAAGAAGAACCTTTCGCAAATCCTACATCCTACCCAAATATATTATGTGTGAAGCCGTGTGCTTGGGTGGGCGCGTGTGCGTGATGTAAACTTTATTGTGCTTCTATCGCAAAAATGAATTGGATGAACATCAGAGTCATATACCGACATCGTGAATTACTTTTAAATTGAACAATATTAAACGTGAACTACCTGCAGGGCAACTGCCACCGTACTTGTAGATGCAGTAGCCTCCGGGCTGCCATGCAGGTCCACTTCGATTTCTCATTAACGTTCGTGACGGTTTTGATACAAAAGTTCTGCGTCATGCCACTGGAGTCTTGCCCTGTCATGTGAATAGGATCACTCCATGAGTTGGTGCCACCATTATCATCCTCTGTATCCTGGTATGTAGATCCCTCGTTCCAGGTGAACTCCTTGTTGGGACAACCATCGTTGGGTCGGGTAAGTCCGTACATGCCATCGGGCCAGGTCAGGGGAATCGTCACATCCGGGTCTGGAAGAAATCAATGTAGAACCGATCTAATTTTCTCAATTTCATTAAAATAGATATTGAACGAGCCAGAGCTGTTTATCATGGTCATACACACAGAGTTTTGGCCACTTAGTTTCAGTTGGATACGATATGGCGTATATTCCTTTGTTTAATTGCATGGTCCCAACATTTCCTACCTGACGCCTTTTTAGTCCCATGCCATTTGTTTAACCAGGAACTGTGTGCAATTAAGGAAGCATCTTGTGATCATTTTTCGTCGCAGTTCTACCCTTTGAGCCGTCTGTCTTGATTGAGCCTAACTGGAGTGAGACTCCTGTCAGCCGATCGACATGTGGGGGCTAACAGAGGGTTTAAGTAGAGGCAGGCGCGTACGCAGGGGGGGGGGGGGGGTTTGGGGGGGTTAAACCCCCCTTTGGAATTTTTTTGTGTGGCCGACCTAAAAAAGGTGACCTTACCCCCCCCCCCCCCCCCCCCCAACGGAGCAAAATGTCAAATTTCCAAATTTCGAGACCAAAAAAAAAAAAAAAAAGTGTCCTCTTACCCCCCCCCCCCCCCCCCCCCCCCCGCTTATTCAGCGGTCGGCTGAGTCGTTGCGATTTTTTTGGGACCAAAAAAAAAAAAATGTGTCCTCTTACCCCCCCCCCCCCCCCCCCCCCCCCCCCCCCCCCCCCCCCCCCCCCGCTTATTCAGCGGCTGGCTGAGTCGTTGCGAAATTTTCGGACCGATTTATAAATGTTAAAACCCCCCCCCCCCCCCCCTTGAAAAAATCCTGCGTACGCGCCTGAGTAGAGGTGTCGTGTCCGAGTGGTTTAAACACTTGACTTGAAACGCAAAGGTCGTGTGTTCGATCCCCGACACGGCACTCATGTTCTTTGCCAATGCATTAATCTACATTTGCCACCCATACCAATTAGGAGAAAAATGGGGACCAGGTAGGATGGCGAAAACATTTGTGTTAATAATTGCCCTCATGGTGACCAAATAGTAGGAATACTCCACAGGGAGTGGATATGGTGCACATTGTTCGTGAATGAATCCGATGCCCGGGGTTATAATATAATTATATAAAGCGCTTAGAGACAGTATTTCTTATTATTAAAGCGATATACAAATCCAGATTATTATCATCATTCAGTGGCAATAATTGAAATGAAAGCCTTGTAAAGAGCATGTATCATCTAGCTCTGGCACTCATGTCGCTTGCTTTAAAAACTATTTTTTGATAAATCCGTTGAAATCTCGAAGTTAGACTGTTTGTAATATTTGCAAATATGAAAAACAGTCTACAATCAAACCTTAATCTTAGTGGTCACCTATATTGCACCCCTTATGAAGGAAACATGACTGTGTTGAAGAACCTGTCTACAAAGGCCACCCGTTTACAGTGGCCAGTTTTTGTGTTTGCCTTCAGTGGTAGTCAGGTTTGATGGTAAGATGTACAAAAACATATTTGGCTACTTTCGCGTAAATTTGCTGAAAATTTAGTCATATAGGCAGTTTTAAGAATTGAATTGAAATCTTGAAATATCCCTGCCAGCAGTATTATTATCTCCAGGGAGTGGGTGGGGGGGGGGGGGGGGGGGACTTGTGTCCTTCGGCAAGGTGTTTTATCTGCATTGCTCCTCTCTTTCTAGGTTTTAAATGCCTTAAGTATGAGCATGATTGTAAGCGAATGAGGCGTTATTCGGCATATTGTGCCCAACTCAAACCGGGTTGGCCAATCTCTTCGAATTCGATGGCACGTACTAGCTGACAACTACAGATAACATATATCGCGCATGACTATAACGCTGTCAGCGTTTGGGTCGGTCGCGTAAATTTTTAACGGTTGGTCTTAAGCGGTTTATTTGAAAGGTTATTATTATTATTACAAATTTCGAGTGCAAAAAGAGAAAAAGAATAAGGAAACAAAACCAACTCGTGCTGTCGTGTATCTTCTTCCAATTCCGATAGCTCTTCAAAGCCGTCAATACATTCTCCGCAGCCGCCGTCCTATTCCATGATGCCGAGCAGTGCCCAGAATCGATGTAAGCCTGCATCTGGGTCCAGTAATCCTCACCAAATAGCTCATGCATGTCGACGAGTTTCAAGCTGATTGGCTCTGGAAAGATTTGATTGGATAAGAATAGATTTCATTTAATTTCATTTCATATGATTAATTTGGTTTTGTTTGATTAGATTTAATTTTGTTTAATTTGAATTGATTTGGTTTGAATGATTTGATTCGGTTTGATTTCATCTGATTTTACTTGAACGACTTTGTTTTAGTTTGTTAAATTAGATTTTATTTAATGATTTGTTGTTAAAGGTACTATGTCCCATTTGCAGGCCAAAAAATGAAAAAGTTAAATTCCAACTGCATTTGAAAGATAATACTTATTTAGAACTTCCCTAAAAAAGGTGGGGCTTGAAAATGTCTTCAAGTGGGAAAATAATGACTATTAGTTGTCAAATCGACTTTAGGGCTATAGAGCCCAATAGTAATAGTCTTGATTTTCAGACAATTGTACCGAATGGTCATATGTTTTATGCTGCGCAAAGATTCAATCAGTTTAATCTTGGCCATCACAAGAAGTGAGTTATTGATGTAGACAAATGCTCATGTACCCTTTACAACTCTTTTCATGTATGTTATTACCAAAAAAGAAAAAAAGCCAGTCAGTCACTCGATAGTGTCTGACAGTGAAGTCTAGCAAGTAAACGGGTTTCCTTGCATAATTTGAATATGAGGACACTGCTAACGTTTAAATTTCACAGATAGGACATACATGACATATTCACAATTCCTGCAAAGTTCTACAGAATTTGAGGTTGGCTGCAAAAGGGACATAGTACCTTTAATATATGGATAAGATGATATTTTATATTCGATTTTATTTGATGTTCAGCTATTCCATTATGAGATAAATGATATGTATCATAATCACGGATTGAAATGATGTCCTCATCATATACATTTTCATATAATAAGAATAATATTAAAACAAAATAATGATGCGTATTGGAAAACAGTAGGCCAACGGTGATGAGGAAAATCAGAAAGAAATAAGGACAAAATGGAGGTAGAAATGATTTGTCGGACAGAAGTGAGAGTATCATGATAAGCACATAAATGGCTTGTAAAAAGTTATCCTTACAAAATAACAATGATTTTGGTACATAATTAACATAAAATCAATAAAATAAAGATTCTATTTCACACCATTCAGACTAAGGCTTCCAACCCTATAGGAGGAGTACATGCTACCGAAACTGGAGCCACTCTGCATTCCGCTGTTGAAGGAATCCATTTCAACCGAAAGCGAGGCGCTGAAGCCCATATATGACCCTCCAGCGCTGACACTACCACCGACCTGTGATCATGAAGATATCCATTATTGTCATTATATTATTTTGATCCTGTTACTGTTACAATCATTATTATATTACTATTATTATTAATCGTAGTACTAGTAGTAGGAGTAGTCGGAGTAGCAGCAGTATCACTAGAAACAAACGCTCGCAAAGGGCATTGTATATAAACTTGCTTAGTGGAATCATATGTTCCGGGTGTTTCATCCAACGGTGGAAACATTAAATTGATAGATAAATGAATAAAAATAAAAATTTATCTCTATGAATAAGAACGTAAGTATAGATAAATAAATGAGAGGAAAAAAAAGACAAGAATACAAATACTCCCATTATTTTCTCTTGCAATGTAGTCTTACATTTGTTGAAGCGTACGAGACGAAGTCCGCCCTATGCTCCTCATAGTTCGAACCCTCCCTGGTTCCTAGATCCACCTCGGTGACGACATGCTGTCAAAACAAAGAACACTCAAATTAGTTTCCCTCGAAGTTAGGTTCATTTTTTTAATTCAATTCCATTCAATTCAATATATTTATTTGTCCAATGTCATTCAACATGGATATTTGGTTTGGTCACATGTAAAGTGAAGGCTCAGACAAAGTTCACAAAGAACAGAAATATGAAACGAAACATGGATACATCGATGACAAAATACTCTTCATACATAAAGATGATTTTCTTTCGGCTTTAGCTTCTTTAGATTTCCTTAAAAACGTAAGTTAACTGTAATGCATATTATTATTTTTTACGTCATATATTCAAACGTTTAACAAAAGTAGCCACTGCTTTCTGAACCATGAACGTCCTATCAGAATTCGTAGTGTCATCTATTATTGGAGTAAGTTTTTAAAGAAATGTCTGGGATTTGTTTTGATTTTATTGATTACAAATTTTGAAAATTTATGATTTTCTTCTTTTAATTGCAATATGCTCAAACTTCCATTTATATCTTTCTCTTAATTAACCAGGCGCGAACGCAGGATTTTTTCAAGGGGGGGGGGGGGGGGGGGGGGGGGGCGGTTTTAACAATTTCAAATCGGGCCGAAAATTTCGCAACGACTCAGTCAGCCGCTGAATAAACGGAGGGGGGGGGGTAAGAGGACATTTTGTTGGGGGGGTCCCAAAATTTGGAAATTTGACCGATTAACATTTCGTTCCGTTGGGGGGGGGTAACCTTTTTTAGGTCATCGATTAGCAAGGGGGGGGTTTCCTCTAAAACACACACATAACAAAATATTAAGGGGGGGTACCCAAATCCACCCCCCCCCCCTCCTGCGTACGTGCCTGTTTTTAACTGCCTTCATTGAGACCAACTGATTAACAGGGGAGAATTTTTTCCTATACAAAAATGAGATATTTAATGGCATTTAACATTTCAAGTATTTTTAGTTTATTGTTTGGTATGCGCTCGACTGAGAAATTTAACAAACCTTTTATTAAAGGTAAAGACCAGTTATGGTCATGCGATTGCATTGTGAAAGAAACATTGTGGAATCGATCAGAAAAGGTTGATCATCTAGCATCTAGCATCTCAGGTTCTGGAATCATCAAAATGATAAGAAATTTGGCCCATTCTTCGTAAAGTTACAAGCACTATACACAGAAAGATGTATATGGGACTACCCTATATCTCTCACAGACCATGAGAGAAACAAATTTACCAAATATATGAATTAGTAGGCGGTTTCCCGGAAATTTTTTTATCATTATGTATTAGTCAAAACATATTCTTTCACATGATTGGTAATGAGAGCTTCCATTTCATTTTTTGAAATTGGGGGGTTTCCAATACTGGTCTTTACCTTTAAGCTGAAATAATGTCAGATTGAGCTTTCATAACCTGTATAAAGGGAAGTGAATTTCATCTTTAAATTTTTTTGCAAATAAAAATAATACCAATCAGACATGAAGTTTAACTTCGCTTTGATTTAAAACCAAATAATTAAGAAGAAAAAATGTTGATTTTGAAAAAATATGCTGTTCCTTACAGTTCCCCAGGTCTCGAGGAAAGTCATGTAGTCATCCTCAGCGTAAGCCGTTGGTAGACGGCATGCGGTAGAAACAAATCCGTTGTTGAGGGTGTAATTGTCAGGACCTGCAAGCTCCGTCAAGTAACGCGCGTTGCCATAGTTTGATACGGTTTCATTCGCGTAGTAGATATAACCTTCGCTGCTCGTTCGCGACTCGATTTTTTGATAACCTGAAAAAAGTAATAATAAACAAATTCATAATATTGAGTATTACGCTCATGCCTGGCATGCGTCTGTGTGCGTGTGAGTGTGTGTGTGTGTGTATGTGAGCGTGTGCGTGTGTGTGTGTGGTTCTTGTTTAAATGTTGTAACTGATTTCATTCCCCAAATCTGTTTTAATCGTAATTTACGAATTTTGCATGCAGCAAACTGAATTGTATTTTGAGAATTGTTAGTATTGCTTTGATAATGAATGAAATAAAAATTAAAAAATTACGTGGGAAAAAGTGTGTGTGACTGTCTATATCCCTTTAAAGGGAAAGTCCACCCCAAAAATAAGTTTGTTTCGATAGAGGCAGAATAATAAGAAAATCAGGTGAGTGAAAGTTTGAGCAAATTCTGAATGAAAATAAGAAAGTTATGAATTATTGAAGTTGTGATCAATCAAATACAAATTGGCAACTCTGTGACTTATTATACGAGCTCTCCTTCATTTACTTTGTGCATAATATTCCATAAAATCATGTTTTTTCGTTATTGATGACGGAATATATATTTGTTCCTTGCAGGGGGAGTATAGAAACATATTTGCAATTATTATATTTAGGGTGCATGTATGGTTGAAATTTTTCTTGAGGGAAAATGAAAATTTTAGATTTTTTTAGTACTGAGCAAATGGAAGTTGAGCTCGCATGATACGTCATAGAGTTGCCAATTTGTGTTTGATTGATCACAACTTCAAAAATCCTAACTTCCTTATTTTTAATCGGAATTTGCTCAAACTTTCACCGACTTGTTTCTCTCATTTTTCTACTCCTATTAAAACTAACTTAATTTCAGGGTGGACTTTCCCTTTAATAATGTATAGGCTACGTTTTTGCTGATGACTCATTTTGTGTGCAGAATATAATACTTTTGCGATTTATTTTTCATAGCTGCATTACAATATACGAACATTATCATAATAATTTGTGAATTACTTACGGGCGCTTGCGGCGAATTCAACACTAGCAAACAAGCCGCTATATCCACCTGAAAAGAAATGAAGGATTTTTAAAATCATGTTTTATTATATGAATGATAAAAATACTGGTGTATTAGGTTCATCGTTATTTGTACAAGTATCACTGAATGATCAATTGATCTCTATATGTATTGTTTAAAGGTAGGCCTACTTTGTCCCATTTTCAGGCCCAACAAATGAAAAGTTTAAATTCCAACGGCATTTGAAAAAGAATACTAATTTCGATTCTCCCCTGAAAACAAAAGTGCTAACAAATGTCTTTTGTGGGAAAATATCGACCGTTAGTTGTCGAATCGAATTTAGCGAGCGCGCTCGTTTAATTAAATAGTCTGACTGTTTTACCCTTGTACCGAATGGTCGTACGTTTTGTGCTGCGCAAAGATTCAATTAGTTTAATTTTGGTCGTTTCAAGAAGTGGGTTATTGAAAAAGACAAAGGTTCAGGTACCCTTTACAGCTCATGTTATGTATGTTATTCCAAAAGAAAAAATAAGTCAGTCAGTCACTCAATAGTGTCTGACAGTGAAGTCTAGAAAGTAAACGGGATTTCTTGCATAATTGGATTATAGGACACTGCTCATGTTTAAATCTCACAGATAGGACATACGCGACATATTGATATTTCCTGCAAAGTTCTTTAAAATTTGATGTTGGCTGCAAAAGGGATACACTACCTTTTAGTATTCGAACTTGAACCATTCTTAATGTAAACAAAAAAAATTACAGTAATGTAAATATATCGAGTTAGAGATTTTTATGGCATTCAAAAGAGAAGGTTGAGTTCTGGGGAGAGGTGAAAATAATTTGTGAGCGTTATCATTGTTATTATGCAAGTGTGGAAGAAAATCAGATAAAAGAATGTTCCCTGAAAAGCATGGCTCTCCAAATGCCTTCATATTCTAAATATGACAAGACAGTAACAGCTTAAAAACGAAGCCCGGTTTTTATGCTTGTTTGTGTAGTCCCATATACATTTTTCTGTGTACAGTGCTTGTTACTTTTCCAAGACTGGGCTAAATACTTGATCATTTTGATTATTCCAGAACCTTGCAGTTCGCACCAATAAGCATTGTCGTAAATACTATCTTCGCATGGGCAGATAACGGTCATTTCTGATAAAATTGTAAAACCCACCGACAGGAATACGTGCTCATGTTACGAATCAGTAGGGACTCTTAAGGCCCGGTCACACAGCCTTTCGCGTCTGTATCGCGGGTAAAATTTCGCGATTTTTTTTTGCCCGCGGTTGCCCGTGGTGGAAAAATGTGCAAAATTGGCTTACCCGCGGTTTACCCGTGGTATGCCCGCGGAACAGACGCCGACGACCGTTCCGCGTCCTTATCGCGGGTGAAGCGCGGCGGTACCGCGGCCTACCACGCTTACACGCGGTACACACGCTAATGCACGTGATAACAACGCGGTACAGACGCGGAACAAACGTGCTATGACCGTGCTCCACCCGCGATTACCCGCTAAAATTTCGCGTCCAATTCCGCGTGTAACCACGTCTTAACCGCGGCCGTAGCACGTCCTAGCACGTTCGTTCCGCGTCTGTACCGCGTCTTTACCGCGTGTGTACCACGTGTACCGCCCGCGATTACCCGCGGTCTAAATTTTTGGGCAGCCCAAAACTTTTTCGCGCGGCCAACCGCGTGTGAATTTCTTACCGCGTGTAACGACGGGTAAAGTACGGCTGTATCGCGTCTTTATCGCGACCTCAAAGCGTCCAACAGCGTCTGCTTCACTTGCAGAAATTTTTGGCCGTGATTCGGCCGCGATACGCCCGCCGGAGGGCTGTGTGACCGGCCTTTAGATTAATTTGCGTGGACTGATACGTGTGACGTCCATTCAAGGCAGTGCATTAAAAGGACGTCGAGCGTAGCAATCCCCATTGTCTTCGTGCGAATCTAAAAGTCCCTAATATTCATGTGTGCACCTACGGTGTACATGTGTTTTATAGATTATTCAAAGGCTTTTGATAAAGTAAAACATTCAGAACTTTTTGAAGAAATGAAAAAGCTTGATATATATAGGAAAGATCTGAGACTGCTACAAAGTCTATATTGGAATCAGTTTGCATGCATCAGGGTAGAAGGAGAGTGTAGTGAATATATTAACATCAGACGGGGAGTCAGACAGGGTTGTGTTATGTCGCCGGACCTGTTCAATATGTATAGTGAAATCATTCTAAGAGAATTGGAAGATGAAAATGGGATACAAGTGGGTGGCCATTCAATCACAAATATTAAACATTCTGATGACACTGTTTTATGTTCTGAATCGGAGAAAGATCTCCAGAGACTCCTGAATGTAGTTGTAAACGAAAGTGAGAGAATGGGACTAGAGATCAACTATACCAAGACAAAGTGCCTGGTGGTCTCTAAGAAGAGCAGTCCAAAATGTAACTTGGAACTGAAAGAACAGATTATTAAACAAGTCTCCTCATTAATCTACCTCGGCAGCATGGTCACCGAGGATGCCAGATGTGAGACAGAGATCAAGAGAAGGATAGCTCTCGCTAAATCTGCATTTTCAAAGCTAGGCAAAATTCTGACAAATCGAACAATGAGTATGAGGACCAGAATAAGAGTATTGAATTGTTACATATACCCAGTACTTATGCATGGTAGTGAAACATGGACTTTAGCCTCTGATACTAAAAAGCGTTTGGAAAGTCATCATCTAGCATATAATTATAAGTATTGGTGTGTACTGCAAGGTTCTGGAATCATCAAAATGATAAGAAATTCGGCCTAGTCTTCGTAAAGTTACAAGCACTGTACACGTAGAAAGATGTATATGAGACTACGCACACGTGCGCGGCACGTGCGTTATATCTATCACATCCCAATAGGTCGACTAATTTACCAAATATATCAATTAGTAGCATGCAGTTTCCCGGCAAAATTTGTTTCATCATGTATTAGTCAAAACATATTCTTTTAAATGATTGGTAATAAGAGCTTCCATTTTATTTTTTGAGAGGGGGGCGTTTCCAAAACTGGTTTGTACCTTTAATATTTCTCGGTACTTTACATAGTTTTTAGATTCTTCATTCTCCATCATATTTGTAAAGCACATAGAGACATGATTTTGTTTTATTATGCGCTTTTAAATCATTATTCACTTTTTGTAATAACCATAATCATTATTATTTTCATTATCATTGTTGTGAGTATACTATTATCATCGTTACTACGATAAAACTGCTTTCTCTTGTTATATACATTTAATGATTTAAAAAATCATGTAAATATGAAAGAAAAAATGTTGAAAATATATAATTGCTAGACTTTGGATTGAAATTGAAATAACTCACCACCAACAGACACCTGAGCTGAAAGCTTCTTGGCATAACTGGAAGTACCATGAAAGGTGGTCGCTGAAGACGAGGTAAAGGCGGCGTCCCGAAGTTCAAAGTTAACCTCGTCCGGGATCTGGTACTTTCCATCGTTAGTGATCTTACCGTCGTCGTACGTCATGACGAAGATCGACCGACTAACCAGGAGTCCGGGGTCAACGCCCCCGGTGGCCATGTCGCCCCCTTCAGGGTTACCCTCGACGATGTTATACCCGATACCCAGGAAAGTGACACCGCTGGGTATCGGTAGCCCTGCAGAACATCGGCGCGCATCCTGAAGAAGTAGAATGACGAGAAGGATGATTGGGGTGGACTTTTTTCCGCCAAACATCTTGGTTCTTCTGCGAAATTTATCTTGAAATAGCTGACATGGGAGAGAAAACAAGAAGTTGACATCGAGCAAGGATTTATGTTTTTCAATCAACAGGAAAGAATGTAAAAGGGGGTGAAATCTGAAGTAAAACAACCAACTGACATCGAGCAAATATTTCGGTTTTTCAATCAATAGGAAAAAATAAAACTATTCAAAATGTAAATAGAGGAAGGAGTTGACATCAATCGACGATTCGTGTTTTGTAATCGGTCGGAAAGAATTGAAATATTTGAAATGGAAATAAAACTACAATAAAACTACAACTGAAATCAAGAAAGGATTTATGTTTTCTAATCACACTCAGTCCTAAAGAAAGATTTAACAGTTTTTAGGTTTGCGATTGAAAGGAAAGCAGCGATAGTCCGGCTCAATCGCATCAAGAGTGAAGACAGCTAGAGCCTCAGCTTTTTAAGAGTGGCGATTGGTTTACTTCAATTGAATAATAAATTAAGAATGGTGATAATTACAGTTATGTTCATAGAAATAGGCAATTCTTACAGTGGAGTTAGCTGGAGACAGATTACTGAAAGCAGAATTAACCAATAGCTCTTTTTTTTTTTATTACGTTGATTTATTAACAGAGATAACGATATTTATACAGATCTAGCATAATCACTAACTTAAAAAGAATTCAAGATGACTTGGAGGTATAGGCCTAAAAAGTAGGTGAAATCCATAGGCAAATATTTAAATCAAGAGCCAGCTTTCATGAAGTATTGAGGTATGATAACCTGAAATATTACCAAAGCGTTGGTGACAAAAACTGATGAATTATTCAGGTTCTAGCCGACTTACCTTTGAACTTCCGTGCGTCGCAAAGGTGCGCCCAAAGACGATATTTGTGAGGAAAGCAACCCCTATTTATAAAGGATTCGGACCACAAATTATTTCGGTTCGGTCAACCCGATAAGCTCATCATCTTCATGAACCAATCATGAGCGCCTATGCGTCGACCTTGAGCCTGGATAAAACTCTGTTACGTAACAACATTAAGTTAACACTTAACAAATAATTATTAGTGTATTATAAGTGTGTGAAAATTGGATTTCTTGGTAATGTTGCATATTAAAGCTTACATCTTAAAGCTTACATCTAAAACTATTAAACAAATTAAAGGCTCTAATTCAACCAGTTCACTTGTCATTCTTGACTTACGAAAAACAGAAAGACATGAAATTTACGATGGGTATGAATAACAATTAGTAACTATACCTAACGTGCTTACTATGTGTGGCAGTAATAACATATTTTGTTTTATATTTCACATTGATCACAGAAAGAAGAGATTGACAATTAAGTTCGTCTTTCTTTAACTCACACTGATATATATATATATATATATATATATATATAATCTGGTACCCCATAAAATACATTTATACAAATAGAATTATAGTAATCTTTGGTACATCCACACAGTAATTGTAAAGATTCAAACGTAAAATAACTTTCTGAAAATAGCCAAAGAGATGTTACAACTGCACACTCGAAAAAAATGTCCCATGAAAAAAGTATTTATTTGCATATAATATATAAGCTACCTGAATTATCATCAGATCTCTGTATGTTATATAGACAAATCATTGGAATTCTTTGGTATATTTAATATTGTTTTCATAAATGAGTGATCTTTCTTCAACAGTTAAATCACTATAAAAAATATCATTTTATTTTCGATAGTGGAGACGTTGGTAAAAGAAACATACTCTGCATTGATGGTTTGCCAAATTATTCAATGATACATGTATAAACCCCATTAACATAATGCATGAATAAAAGTTATAAACTATAAAGTGGCGGACTTTAAATAAGCAGCACCCCCCCCCCCCCCCTCCCATCAATAGTTACTGGAACCTCCTTTAAACCTAATCGGGCATAGTTCATCTTCCCTAATTGTGTCTCGTGCACACACCTCCTTTAGATTTTGACCCCAAAACATCTGGCAACTGTTAATAGCCTATCGGTATTTAATTTTTTTTATTTTTTGTCTTAGCCAGTTATCACAGGACACTATTTCAGTACCCTAGCATAAACACGTGAAATAATTCTCCCGTTTCTCTGAAGCTTCCGGCATCTTGTATCCCCTTGCACATATGTTTGTCTTCTTGTGTTTCCACATAAAATCATGGATCTGACCAGAATATATTAACTCATAGCCTGCCATGAGGCTGCATGCACGCTATCGTTATAGTGCTTTGAATGCGAGAAAGCCATCGCTTGAGTGCCATGTGCGTGCAAGGGCGCATTCGTAATAGCAGTTATTGATCATGCTCATTGGACTGTGATGTGTGTTTTGCACTCGCTATTCACAGATCCATCGCGTTAATCAGATTATCTCCAAAACAACCTGGCACGGGTGGATTTGGGCTTGACACAATGGGGATTAGCACTGTGGCGTGATAAGAGTTAATTATTTGTAAGCTCGTTTACACAAGTTATCAAAGTCATAACCTGTTTGTTTTCACCTTTAAGAATCTACTGCAGCATTTGTATAAGAGTAGGGGGAACCTATGGTTAACGGCCCGTTTGCACTCACCCAGTATTTATACGGGGAGGAGAGGCCTATGTTTTTCTTAATAATTACTTTTTCAAAAA
This sequence comes from Strongylocentrotus purpuratus, assembly GCF_000002235.5. Lineage (NCBI taxonomy): Eukaryota > Metazoa > Echinodermata > Echinoidea > Camarodonta > Strongylocentrotidae > Strongylocentrotus > Strongylocentrotus purpuratus. The sequence continues at coordinate 108,091 of NW_022145574.1, read as the reverse complement.
ATGTACTTCCTATAACTGAAAATATTGTAAAGCTGAGATCGAAATTTTGCTTTTCATCATTTGAAAGTTTGCCAACCATCTATTTCATATGCTTAAGATTTCGCAATCTTTGTGCTTAGACTTTTTCGCTCCCGTGTATACTAAACCGTTTCATTCAGAGGAGCAGGCGCGGATCCAGGGGGTGGGGGAAGGAGCGGGCCTTGCCCCCCCCCCCCCCCGGCAAAGAAAAGAGAGACAGACAGAGAGTAAAGGAAAAGAAGGCAAAGAGGAGATAAAGGGAAGGAGAAAAGAGGAAGAAGAAGATGTAAGGAGGTCGTTGGTGGCGGGCTTTAGAACCGTGACCTTCACCCCGTTCCCACCCCGCTTATAGGTAAGCAAGGCTTAGTTTTTATGTGTGTTTAAATTGTTATATTTGATAATATTGTTACTATGTTTTGTTCATATCCTGGTTTTAAACGAATTAGTATTATTATAAGGCTTACAAATATGTTCAAAGAACATGATATTTGTTAACAGAAAGGTGTAATTTAAGGCGATATTGTTGTTACGTAATGCTCAGAGGGTGTGACTTCTTAATGTACAAGTAGATTACACGTAGAGGAAATGGATGCGTAGGCTATGCCTGTACGGGTGGAATGCATTTGTGTGTACGGTCAATTGGGCCTTGGAGTGTGACTGTTGTAGTCGGGAACTTGGGCGCTAATGACTATGTGTTAGGTTTTGGTGTAGAGAAACCTGATTAACGAAGAATTATGATCTTTTAAGTTTGATTAATTATGTTAGGAATTTGTATTTGATCCAGCTTATACACTTTGGGCATTTGCATTGTCTTAAATAAGTTAAAGTTATTGTTATTAACGATTCAAATGTTTTAGTGTAGTGAACACTGTTTACCTTTTGTTGTCATAATGCTGAAAGATGTGTCGTTGTTTATTCTTGTAATTGATAACTGTTTATCATTACTTGACCCCGTTCCCACCCCGCTTATAGCGGTGTGTCCTTTACAGAATAAAGAGCACCAACTCTACTCCTCAGGCTGCCATTGTCATCTGTATTGTTCGAGGTCTACCCCCACTCATTCCGGCTACCCGTCCCAATCTACCACCCCCTTACAAAAAGAAGAGGAATATCAGTAGCAATTTTTCCGCCAACAAGTTGTAGTTCCGGGGGGGGGGGGCAAAAGGCACTTGCGCCCCCCCCCCACCCCCGCAAGAGGGTAAGAGGACACTTTTTTTTTGGTCTCGAAATTTGAAAATTTGACATTTGGTTCCGTTGGGGGGGGGGGGGAGGTAAGGTCATCTTTTTAGGTCAGCTATGGGATTTTTTTTTTTTTTTTTAAATCAAAAAATCAAAAGGGGGGTTAGGGGGTGATGGGGGGGGGGGGTTACACACATAAAAATACCAAAGGGGGGTTTAACCCCCCCCCCCCCCTGTGTACCCGCCTGCCTACGGTTGATTGTCAACGAAACGGAGTTATGTCTTTTGTTCATTCCGTTTGTTGCTACGGCAGGTGGCCAGTGAAGACGAATTCGTTCGATAAAATTATGGAAATGCAAGCATCACTTTAAACAAACAGAACTTTGTTATTCCTAGCTCATTTTCCCTGATTGAGGTGTCATATGAAAGGGCAGAAACTCAACTTTCTAGAAATGGGATTTTCTCTTTGAAATTCAGATACCGTCCGCCACATGATGTTTTGGTTTCCTCTCCTCAAATTAATTTTAATCACTCATTCGTGAAATATGCATTATATGAATTTCATCAAATGAAAGAGGAGGATCTAAGCTTTCTGAATATGTGTCATTTATCAACTATAATTGTGATTAAGTTATGATAAAAACATCGATAATTCTCGGTTTCGTTTTTTCTGGGACGCACTGTATAGTCTTGTTGGTAGTAACATGACCTGCCATTTTCAACGACTCTCACGAGTGACACTTTGATAAGCCTTGCTTACTTCCAGCTGGCACTCCATTCTATAATCTTTATTTTTTAAATATGAAATTGGAGGCGCCTGTCAATTGCAATTAACCTTAAATATCGCATCACATACCCCTATACTATTTTTCACTTTTTTATGGCGATTATGTCTTGCTGGTACTATCATGACCTGCCATTTTCAGCGACTCTCACGAGTGACACTTTGATAAGCTTTGCTTACTCCCAGCTGGCACTCTATCCTATAATCTGTTTTTCTTTGAAAATGAAATTAGAGTCGCTGCAGCAATTGTAATTAAGCTTAAATTAAAATCATCGATTATTTCCCAGCCTCTCATCGTGAAACAGCTGGAAATTAGTATGTGATATGAATATAAATGGAACAATAAGCCCAAGGCCGTTATCAGCTAGAGGGGCAGAGGTTAAGTCTCCTGTACGGTGTTCGGATGCCTTCCACGGCACTGACGACGTCACTCCACCCAGCTGAGGTAAATGGGTATACCTGGAAGGAACAGGCGCGCCGGAAACAGTTTGGGATTGGATGGGCAAACGTTCCAGGGGGCTCACCTTCCTGGGGCAGTAGCGTATTAAATGAGTGTGGGGGGGGGGGGAGGGGGTAGAAGAAAAATCTGCATCAGCACAACTCTTACATGTTACATGCAGGCCCCGCGAAACGTGTTTCAAAGTGGAGTACTAACGATCAGGTAGAGTGTAGCGAGCGTAAATTGGTGTAGGGTCCAGTGGCTCTTGAGGACCCTTGTTGGGGTCCAGGGGGCAAAGCCCCCGAAAAGTTAGGGGTTTAGGTATTTAATTACGGTCAGATAAGCATCCAAGTGCCCTCTTTAGGGCCCATGGTAGGGTCCAGGGGCAGAGCCCCAAGTGACTCAGGGGTTCGAGGTATTTAATTACGGTCAGACGAGCATCCAGGGGCCCGCCATAGGGCCCCTGGTGGGGTCTAGGGGCGGAGCCCCCGTAAACTAGGGTTTTAGGCATTTAATTACGGCCAGATTAGCATATTTTGATACCTCTTTCGTGACATTGGCGGGTAACATTTTTTCTTATCTCTTTCTTTCTTTTTCTCTTTAACATTATTTTTCAAAATCCCAGAGCCCCGACTTTTTGCAGGCCCTGACATGAAGGCTTCTAAATAAGCGCCATCTATCACGATATCCACCTACAGGCCGATGGTGTTCACCTCAATGGAAGTGGAGTTATCGAACTCGCGAAAACATCATACGCCACCTACGTCAGAACTCTTCACAACTAGTTGATCATCATTTATCGCCGCACACCATTAGCGTAGAGAAAAGGTTCGGATCTTCCCCCGGCCGGGAAATGGCGAACTTTACGCCAAGAGATCCATGGTCACAATAGGCCTACGCTATGGCCTCCAGAAACACTTTCTTAAAACAACGTCATTGGGCATAGTAGACAGTGGTGCATTTAGGCGTGCGAATGACATGTTTGTTGCACTCCTTCATAAGCTCAAAGCTGAGGGAAAGGGTGCAACAACACACAAGGAGCCTATAAGCAAGGAAGACTTTGTAGAAATTATGTCTTCTCTAGCGTTGGACCGTTCTACTCCTAAAGGTCTCCAGAACGCTGTATTAAAAAAACATAATGTTACATATGTGTAACAAAGGCAGAGAAAATGTTAAAGATCTAAAGATAGATGATTTTGACATTGCTACAGATTCCAGTAACAGGAGGTACATATTATCTTGAAAAGGACAAGATGACTAAAAATCAAAGAGGAGACAATAATGATGACACAAGAAGCCAGTGTGGTCGCATGTATGAGACAAAGGATGTAAATTGCCCTGTGAAGTTGTTTTGCGATTACATTTCACATTTGAATCCTGACTTTCCCTTTTTTTTGGCAACGGCCAAAATCAAGAGCTCCTGAACAATGTCGTCAATGCAGGAGACGGGTACGTAACAACAACAAAGTGTTCATACTACGTGCCATTGTATGATCATCATGTTGTTGGCAAAAACGATTTGAGAACCAAAATGAAGACCATTAGCATATTGCAGCTAACTGTACACGTCAAGAATCTAAACGAACCATTGCCTTAGAGCTACAAATATCACTACATATGATGAGCACGGTTTTGAAGCAAGGCATATATCATGAGCGTCTCTGGACATAAAAGTGAGAACAGTCTTAAACATTACTCTCAAGTTGCAGAGGGACACAAAAGGCAAATGAGCTTGTGCTTAATTGTCAGAGAAATGCCACCTTAAGTCATAGACTCTGGAGCTAAATAAGGCTTGCTAGCTATTGTCCATACCTAGTTCTAGGTTTGGTCCTGGACCTGGTTCGACTCAAAGATCTGGTCCACCAACAGGACCACCATGAACAATAACTAGGCCACCATTGAGTCCTGTTCTATCTCATCTAACTAATGTTAGATCTACGTCAGACGTTTCAGCTCAGCCTCAGCCTCAACTTCAACCCCCCCCCCCCCCCCCCCCCCCCCACTCAGAGGTCGGAATGACCGCATGCGTGTTGCCAAAATGTCCGGTAAAGGGGTACTTTTCGTGCGACAAAGTCCGGCCGGAGAATTGTAAAAAAAAGGGGTGTATTTCACTTTTCACCCGGAGATTTCTTTAAAAAGGGGGTGTTTTTCTTTTTTTTCTCTCATCTCTTTGGACTCCTGAGAAATTATTCCGAATTTAGGGGGGGTACATTGAGCATTTTTCCTGATTTAGGGGGGTCTCCAAGGCAGGAAAAGCACGCGAAAAGCCCGCGAAAGGGGGGTTCGGAAATGTTGGCAGTCCTCAGATAGGGGGTGCTTTCATAAAAAGGGTACGAGCATATGCGTACCCTAAATAACACTGAGTGGGGGGGGGGGGGGGGCCGGGACTTCAACTCGTAGATATAATAGGACTAGGAGTATAGGACCAGAGTCGGAGACTAGCGGTGAGCTCGAAGTCCAGAACCCCCAACAAGTCACACTCACAGTCACGTCACGGGACCAAATAGTCTTCGCCTCAAAGTCAAATCATGAGTTTTGTGTCAAACAAACTTGATTTTGACCAGAAAAGGGTTGTGCAGTATCACTTTCATCAGCAAGATCATTAACAAGTAGGTCTAGACGAAAACTGCTACTAAGCTTGTGTAAATATGTTGCGTTCGTGTTAGTTGAACAGCTGATTGTGACGTTTGACTCGTTAATGTTGGAATTAATTTTAAACTCCATGACATTATGGAATTGTGGGAAACAGTGAGTGACAAGTTCTGCAAGAAATGGATATAAAATTGGGTGAGTAGACAACTTTATTTCGTTAGTCTGAATAGACTAGTCCTAATCAAGGCTATGTAATTAACAGATATTGACGGGTAGCGTGTGTGAGACAACATTCGTTGATCGCCCAAAGGAGTAATATTTTCCGGCGGTCCAACGAATGTTATATTACACACCCTATCAGTCAATATCTGTATAGTGTTGACACGTTGATCATCGTCTTCGTCATCACCTCACCATCATCCGTTGTGCTGTGCAGACTCGCGCTGTTATACGTGTCATCGTCATCACCAATTCATTGGCATTATTATCTTCATGACCATCATCGCATCCATCGATTGATCGTCTCATGCGCATCACGGCCTTCATTAACAAGACCATCGTCTTCATCATCGTCGACGTCATCATCGTCGACGTCCTCATCTTTGTATCCATCATCGCTGCTGTCTTCGTCATCATCAACATCGATCGTCATTGCCTTACCTCGGTAAGGCCAAAACAAAAAAAATTGTTTGGTTGTCCTCGACCGCCCGCTCGTCATTTTCGGGCCGCTCGTTTTTTTTTTGTTTTTTTTTAATAGTCTATATATATTTTTTTAATTCAATTTTTTTATTCATTTTTTTTTTTTTTTTTTTTTTTTTGAGGGGGGGGGGGGGGGGGGAACATCTTAAATGCCAAACATACCATTTTATGCATTTGCAAGGATCAAAATGCGTCCCGTTGCCAGTTTTGATCTTTTCAGTACGCAATTAGGTATTTATTAAACTTGCCATTTTTATTTTTCTATGTCAAAATGCCATTCATTCAAATCAGGTTCTGAGCATTCTTAAACTCATGTTAAAGCCCATCTGTACTAGTTTACAGGAGGGATTAGACCACCCTGCAAGGTCACTGGACAGGTGGTTATCTCATCAAATCAGCTCTCAGTTAATATAAGATAAAGAGGATCATAGGGGACCAATGGTCACCGATTAGGCATTGTTTGCTACATAGAGGGCGTAAGTAGCTATAAGTAGTACTATGGAGATTTAAAAGGTGATGTATTTTAAAGCCCAAAATACTTTCTGTGTTGGTCTTGATATTCATTGTACATTAAACTAGTCTTTTACCATATTTAAGTGTTTTTATAGACTTTGTTTAAATTCTTGACATTCCCAAAGATTTTTTTTTTTTTTTTAAATTAAAAATGGGGAAGAAAAATAAGAAAAAAAGAAGAAAAAAAAAAAATACACACAAAAAAATAATTAAAAAATAAAATAAAAAATCCGCCCGCCCGCCCCTACTCCAGAAAAGCAATCGAGGACAACCAAACAATTTTTTTTTTGGCCTAATGCTGATTCGGTTTGATTATGATTTCTTATTGAACGTTTTGCTGAACTAATTAACGATCCTTCTTGTATTTAATATTTGTAGCAAAAATCGAGACATGGGCGCCGCTTCTCCGGCGGCGGCGGCGGCGGCTTCAACATCGAAAATTAATTAACCCGAGGTTAAGTTTTTGGAATTTTAATATAATTTTGAGGGTAATGACCTAAGTTCTTTTTCAATGAAAATTAAACTGAAGGATTATCAAGTATACCCGATCATATGTTAGTAGAATTTCTGGTCACTAAGTTAAGGTCAAATGTCGTTTCAAGTCGACAAACTTTGACTTTGTTGTAGCATCAACATCAAGATTTTGAATTTTTAGCATAATTTCAAGTGTGTTTGTTCAAATTCCATGAAACTTGTACCAAAGGGTTATCAAGTATGACATATCATATGACACAATTTCCAGGTCACAAAGTAAAGGTCAAAGGTCATTTGAGGTCAGTAGACTTGGATTATATTTTCACAACTAATTTTTTTAATATGAGAATTAATGAAAAAAACAAAATGTTATTTGTTCATATTTCATTTCAGTTATCAATCTTGGTACAAATTATACTAAATAATTCTTCTGATGATTCTAATTCAATATTCACTTGAAAAGGCTGACTATGTTCAGAGGATTTCATTTTTAGGGGCCTGCTGATGTCCCAACCTCAATTTTCATCACATCAAATTGCGAATGCAGGCGAGACTGACGAGAGCGGTTCCCTTGTTGATGATTGAAATTTGTAATTTTTTATGATTGATTATATATTGATGTATTCAGGCACGTACGCAGGGGGGGGGGGGGGGGGTCGATGCAAATTTTGTATGTGTGTGTTTTTGAGGAACCCCCCCCCCCTCTTTTTTTTGTTAATAACAACAACAAAATAATTTTTAAAAATATTAAAAAACAGGTGACCTTACCCCCCCCCCCCCCCCCCCCCCCCCCCCCCCCACAACGTAAGGAAATATCGATCGGACAACTTTTCCAATTTCGGGACACACAACAACAACAAAAATGTGCTCTTACCACCACCCCCCCCCCCCCTCTTTTGAATCACCAACAAACACACACACACGCACCCACCACAGTCGGTCCACACACCCACACAACAACATATTTAAGTTACACATTTGTAATGATCACACCAATGACAACGTTATGTAAAATATATACACTGTACATGTAATATATGATTCATATGTGGTTGAACTTCTCAAAAGGCACAATGTAATGAAATTAAAACATCACAAAATATAGTCGACAATTAAATGGAATGTATACAACTGATTCAACTGCATCAGACTACTAGGCTGATGTTGTGTTTTGTACACACATATCTCAGTTTCATCTTCATGTATGATTTCTGTTTTTTTTTAATTGTTCTCACACCCAGTAAAGAACAAAACCGCCACTGAAAAACGATGGAAGCAAACGAAAAAACACAAAATTACCTGTCTGAAGAGAAAATCTATTTCAAATCCACGGACATAGTCTAGTTCCCTTCATTTTATTCTGAAAAAAAATAGTATCATTTGCATGGTGTACAAATGATCATATAAATATAACTAACTTATTTCTATATTACAGATACTTTCTTAACTACATAACACAATGTACATGTACACTATATTTGATGCAACTTACAAATAAAAAGCTAACATGTCTAAATTAGAAAATACAACTAAAATAATCACGCTTTACAAACCAAGACCAAAATAATTAGAAGAAAAAAATAGGATCATATGAAGATTACACAACCACATTAATACCATGAAGAAAATTAACTTAACATCCATTCTCGATTTTAAAACTTTACTAACATCTACATTAAATACAAAAGCCGTTTTTATTTCAACTAAAATTACTGAAACTGTAAATATTTAACTGCATTATTATGCAATGTCTATAGTTTCACTTTTGTATAATACATGTATCTTGCAGCTTTCAAAACCTTTCTCAAAATTCGGGACCCCCAAAAAATGGCATGATTTCATTTCAATTGTCTACTGAAGACAAAATGTCCTTTTAATACTGATTGGTTAAATCCACCAAAACTTTTGAACAAATAATGAAAACTCAATCTGCACGAAACCATTTGCACACCATGACCCCACTAAATAATGTATTCTCCACACAAAACAATACACCATCTTGTATGCAATATGCACTATATCTTCAATACAGATATTCATTGAATATACCCCTATATTTTATCACTACAAAACATTATAACACTGTTGAAAGACTTCTTTTCAACAAAGGTATGTATTATGAACAGTTAAAATCTCTCCATCCTTGTGGTGTTCCTTTAATACTGTCTATTATTGTGTATAGAAAAAGTTTAAAAATGCATAATCTATACCCCTAAAATTCAATGAAATAAAAAGTACAGTAAAACCAAAGTCAAATCCTCTCCTTCGTAAAGATGTAATTATTTGGAAAATGGGAACATGTCCATGCACCACCATAACCGCAAAGTAGTCTATGTGAAAACAATAAATCCCCATATTCTAAGAAAATATTACATCAATTTCAAAAAGACTAAAATTTCGATACCAGGCCACTGCTACTTTCAATTTTCACAGAAATGGTATATGTAAATCATTTCTAACAATTCCAGATCTTAACCAAATTACAACTGCCAGGAAAAAAAAGAGAGAAAAACAACTAAAAAGCTACATGCGAAATCATAGACAGATGAGTCGTCCAATTTACGACATGCTAAAAAAAATTAAAAAATAAAAACAAAGCATACCCCTCAACAATTATTAACCTTTATGGCAACTAATTATTTGGTAAGACCAAGTCTTCAATTCACACCAAATCAAATAATTGGACATGTTTTGAAAATGTGTGCAAATTTATCAGGTCCAAATAGATATAATATTTTACCAAATATATCAATTAGTAGGCAGTTTCTCAGCAAAATTTGTATCATCACGTATTAGTCAAAACATATTCTTTCACATGATTGGACAGATTGGCAATAAGAGCTCCCATTTCATTTTTTGAGAGGGGGGTGATCCCAAAACTGGTCTTTACCTTTAACCATGCAACTGAACATTACTATCCTATTTAGTCCAGAAATAGTACCGTAGTCCTTATTTGAACAACCTACATATATTTTATGTAAGATGACGTACAAAACTTCTTTGTCATGAGCATGAACATATTTTTCTTCCACTAAAGATGATTTCAAGACCAATGTAAATTCTTTTACATCAATTTGACAAAGTTAAAGTAAATTTTAAAATCCACTTTATGCAACAACACATGGGAAATTGTTAAACGAACAAAAACATGATTCAATTTTGTTCAGTTTATGGATCTCAATTGCAATATGATAATTTCCTCTCTATTATATATTTGTTTAATTTAAAGATTATTTTTACTTGCAATAATTAGTTCAACACTTCAATGACTGTTATAGGTTGTTCATCCTTCTATTATCATTTATTTATATATGTATATAACTTGAGGTATGAACAATTATGTTAACTTTATTTTTTATAATTTTTATTGTACATTTATATGATCATTCCTGTTTTTATGCACATTTTATTGATGTTGATATTAATAAACCGAAACTGAATTGAATTGAATTGAATTGAATTACTTTACACTCTTTTAAATAAAATCACACCAATATAAAAGTTGTTTGCAAAATGTCTCCTTACTCTGTTCTTTTCAGTTCGTTTGCACACTTGCTGTGTTATTTCGCTTCAGGTCTATATGTTTTGTCTTCAGTTGGTTGACTTTTCTCCTTAAGTGTCTTCTACAGCCTATTATTAACCTTTATGGCATCTTATTTGGTAAGACCAAGCCTTCACTGTGAACATATCTTTCAATAAACTCATGTCTTCTTATTTGACCAAAGTATTAATAGTATGTCTGTATTTTAGTAGCTATCAGGATAGTTTGTTGAAGTCCTGGTTTATATAATATATCATCTGTTTATAGTAGCTATCAGGATAGTCTGTTAGGAGCCAGAAGGGCAGTAACTCATATACCATAACACAGAGTTAAAACCCTTCTGGCTCCGAACATGATGTATAATAAGAAGCACTTCTTTGTTGATTATCGTACGATTCTATTGATCAATAACCTCATCCCAAGATACAATGAGGGTGATTTTGAGCATGCCATTTTTCTTGAAGCCTAGTGCTTCGTTCTCCACCACATCCTTTTCGATCACCTTCGGAAACTCCACGATGTGTGAGCCGCCATTTTCTTCGGAATTCTTAGATTTCATCCTGGTTTCTTCTTCATCATCAAAGTTATGAATACGGATCTCAAATCGGCATTGTGATGGGAGCTGTCCAGCTTCACTTGGGTAGCCCGCGTCTGCTGTAACTTTCAAAGAGAGATGTGTCCCGCTTCCACTGCCGATTCCGATTAGGAAGAGCTCGGCTTGCAGTTTGAGGTCTGTGGTTGGAAGGATGAAAAATGATCGTCCCTGTTTCTTCTCAGAGTCGTAAGGTATAAAATGAGTTGAAGTTGATTGTCTGTTGTGGCGGCAACCAGCTACCTGCCTCTTCTCTAGTGCCTCAAATCTTGCTTTGGAATGTTTCACGTCATCCATAAGGAACCCTATCATTCTCCCATTGCTTTCTATCTGATCATGCTGTGTCATTTCAGAATCCGATAATGACCTGACATCTGAGACGGACTGTGAATGTCGCAAATTGCTTCTGCTGCATCGGCGCATACACCCTTTTCCCAATTTTTGATAATTCTCTGCACTTTCCAAGACAGAGGACATGGTTGAACCAAAACCACTCTGCATCTCCGCTCCTACGAATTCGATGTCGGATTGTCGATGAATATCCGGATTGCGGCGATCACTGTTTTTTAATATGGTAGTCGAATGCGAAGTGTCGTCATGAATGGTTGAGATCTCCGCAATAGGTTCTTGGACTGTGGACATTTGTTGGGGGCTGGATGCGTTGGGAGTGGGTGATAATGTTGCAGCAGCCCTGTTCTTGGCCCCACCCATTGCTCCGCCTCTCGCACCCCTGGTTGCACTTTCAGTCACATCTGCTCTCCTCTCTAGGGCCAGAGTTCCCTGCTGTCGCGGAGAATCTGAATTAAATCGGATAAGATTTAATAATGCAGTTCATTACTGGCCAAAATAGGAATCATTGGCTTCTTGATATGACACAAATTAATACCACACTGTTTTATTTTGAAGTTAAAGAGAAAGTCGAGTTTTGGGAAAGAGGTGAAAAATAATTTGTGAGCGTTATTATTAGGCAAGAGTGGAAGAACATCAGATAAAAAATGTTCCCTGAAAAGCATAGCTCTTCAAATGTATTCTAAATACGGCATGTAACAGTATAAAAATCGGGACTGATTTTTATGCCACATGTTGTGTAGTCCCATATACATATTTCTGTGTACAGTGCTTATAAATTTACCAAGACTGGGCCAAATTTCTTATCATTTTGATGATTCCAGAACCTTGCAGTACACACTGATACTGATATTCTAGATGATCAACTTTTTCTGATCGATTCCACACCATTTCTTTCACAATGCAATTGCATAACCAGAACTCAACTTTATCTTTAAGCTTTGATGCAACCATCATCAAAAACAATCTTGGATAATTACAGAAGCAAGAAGCAAGAAGACAAGAGAGGGATGTTGGAGAGACCAAAGTGGATCAAAAATGTGCGTGAAGCCCTTTCGGCGTGGGGTCCACAGACATATTAATGATATCTAAGATGTAAATTGAGGTATGAATAAATGTAAAACCCTGAAAACTCAACAGCGTTTATAAAATGGTCATTGCTAGGCCCCTCAAGAACCCTGAAACCCTATCCCCCATAGTTGGGCTAACAATATTTTACCCAAAACAACAATATTAAAAAGACTAAAGATAATGCACAAAAAATTCCAAATGGGATTATTCTATTAGATCTATAAAAAAAATATGGAAAATATATGATCTAGTTTACTGATTCCTAACCCCCCCCCCCCCCTCTATTTCCTAACAGCTATTGTTTACTGCCATTACAGACATATCTAACTCATGCTTGACATGTCTTTATTACTCATTATTTATACAGATTAATATGTCTGCATTGACAATGGAATACAGAGTATATGAATTAAGTACTAAAAAAGTACCTGTTTTGTCATGTTCTCTACGGCTTTTCATCTGCATTTTCCCTGTTGGTTAAAAAATAAATAATCATAGTAGACGTTCACTTGTCTCTCACTTTTCTAGTAGATATGTATTTGTACCCAATGGATAAGTTATACCTTACTGCCATGAGATGTTAAAGCTTTAGCAGAGTTTGGGGTGCCCAGTCCATAGATTCTTTGTGATTTATGATAATATGTATTTAATTGTAATAAACGTACTATCAATACTTGACGCTTGTCAAGAACTTTTATTTCTTCGTTTGGACTATATTTTTGTTCTTCTCTGGAACGCGACCTGGGCAGAGTGGTTGGTGGTCACCAGCAACCCCGTCGCTGTGACCGGGGCCGTTTCATGCCCAAGGTTTATCCAATATATCTTAAATGAATTGCATTACCCAACATATGATTGTCCAACAGCAATGAAATAATGATGTGATTTCTACATTTTTAATTGATGGACTCTCTGATTTAAAGCGCATCTTATCACTAAATTTTGTTTTAGTTTCCTGGGCTATTATTCAATCCAAAAAAAAAATTAAGTAAGCATATATATATATATATATAACATAGCAATTGGCTTGGCTGAGTAATGTCTTAACTAGTATTCAAACCACATCTACATGTAAGTACTTTACTTTAGCAAGCAGACTTTAAGGCAAACTACTTACTAAATAGACGTCACAACATTAGTCCAAACTGACATCTCACATTAAATGAGCACTTATATAATTTGCTTGGGGGAGCTTTATAAAATAATCTGTGTATGTATGACAGCTATATGCTGGCCAATTCACTAATGTCTGCTAGGGATCCGTCTTAGATTGATGGGGAAATACTAAGTCAAAAGACTTGACTGAATACGATTACCTGCATTTTGCCTCTTCCTTTTCGTTTGCCTCCTGGGCCTTTCCCCTGAAACATGAAGAAGCCACAGAATACATTTCAATGTCAATGACAAAACAAAAGTAAATGATGCATTAAAGATAAAGACCAGTTCTGGTCATGCGATTGCATTGTGAAAGAAACGTTGTGGAATCGATCAGAAAAGGTCGGTCATCTAGCATAGATGTCAGTGAAATGACTTGACATTTGCATGCATGCATGTCAAGTGAAGTGTATAAAGTACTATGGTTATTTCAATTTTTGTTGAAAAATACCCTCACTCATTTGCATATTTATGGTAATTTATGCAATGAAAGATAAACTTTAGTACTGGTCATGCGATTGCATTGTGAAAGAAAAGGTGTGGAAAGGGTCAGAAACAGTTGATCATATAGCATGTAAGTAATGGTGTGTAATACAAGGTTCTGGAGTCATCAAAATCATCATAAATTTGACAGAGTCATGGTAAAGTAACAAGCACTGTACACAGAAAGCTATATATGGGACAACACACATGGTGTCGGGGCTAGTGCTACCTTGATTTCCTCTTCTTTCTATGCTCATTACTCAGCCAGTATACATTTTCTTCAAAAATTGTTTGACACATGTCATTTATTTGTAATCTTGAACATTCAGTGTAAGTTTCGTTAGATTCTGTGAGAATTAATTTTCTGTTTTTTACCAGAACTGGAGTTTATCTTTAAGGTCATAAACTCACATTTTTACCCAAAATTCATATATTCTTCATTTTTAAACATTTGTTTTCACTACCTAAATTCTTTAAACCATTTGGATTTTGGAATAATGATACTAACTTAAGGTTATTCCTTATGTTATCTAATGTTTTGATAATTTCTTATGCATTTCTTTGTTTTTAACTTATGTGTTTTATTGTTTGTACTTCATTTCTAACTATGATTCAACTATTTTGACCCCAAACAAACACCTAAACTATTAACATGACCAAATAACCAATTTTTTATCTCTTTTTTGGAAAAATGAGATTTCCATATGTTTTGTACACAAATTACGAAAATGAGCAATTTTCGGGCTGACATGCAAAGACAAAAGGTCACGTGACTTAGTAACAGTAGGTCTGATTTTCACTGAAAGAATTTATTTTCTAAGATGCACAAGACTCGAAAGAAAAAAGTAATATAATTAAAGCCCAAGATATGTTTGTGTTGAAAAATTATCGCAAAAAATGTATATATATGCTATATAATAGGCTATATACACTGTAGGGTTAAAACACCTAGTAGTGGTATTTTTGGTATTCTAGATTTTCTGCAAAGTCAATGTGTCGATCCATCCCTCGAGGACATACTTCTCTTTTTATTTCCTTCTTCCTCTTTTTTGTCGTGAACATTGTAAGAGTGGCAACTTTGTCTATATTATACAGATAAATACGGTTCAATTACCCCTTAGGCAATTACCAGCGGGACAATTACCCCCAGAAAACTTACCACCCCCCCCCCCCCCCCCCCCTCCTGAGGACATCCACCCCCTGAGGACAAGACAGAGAGAGAGAGAGAGGGAGAGGTGGGTTAGGAGGGATAGAAAAAGAGAGTGAAAGAGAGAGGGTGGTACATGTATTAAATGTAATACAAAGTTTGGGTTTGGGGTCATGAATTAGTTCAAACGAACATATTTGAAGCCTATGCAACTTTAAAAAATTCAATGATCTTTGTCACGGTTGAAATCAAGTCTAAATTGACGAAAATCTTTATGTTGTATAGCTCCCTCTCAAGACTGATGCTACTTAAGCTTTAAAACAATGATTCCTGACTACAATCGACCGATTTGCTATTCCTGTTTGAAAATTAGATATCAGAACTGGTTGTTCTGACATTTTCATGCTTATAGCTACTATGGAATGGCGTTTTTAAAGGCGATATTTGTAATATTTGAAATTTACTTTGAAGTAGCTAATTATTCAATAAACAGAATATAGTACAATGAAAATATACATAACATCCGTATTACCTGGAACAGGAAGAGCATCTTCAGAATCCTGAACCTCTGCTTCTGCTATGTCTCCCTCTTCCTCGCTGACAACTAATGTAAATGGAAATTAGAAATACATTGTATTATTATTATTATTATTATTATTTATTAGGCCAATCATAAAAGCACAATACAAATACAATTTGACAGATCATGCAATACATTAACAATACAAGAGGAAAAGGGAGGGAGCAACGTGTGGGCCAGGGCTCACAAAAGTGAAATTCAACACTATTACCCGGAGGCGTGTGAGCCCTCACATGTTGCTTCCAAATCAACTTATATATATTATAAACATAACATTGACTTACATACAATATTGCACATTGTTTGAAAAAAATACATCTTAACTCCCCCCCCCCCCCCCCCCCCCCCCCCCCCTCCTTCCAAAAATTAAAACAAAAATGACAAATGTATTACATCGCATATTCCTACAAAGATGGATATCACTTAAATGTACCAAGGAAATTATAAACATTATGATACAAGCGGCATTATATTAAAATAATAAGGAATTCAAGATAAAGAGTAATGGAGGCTGGTATCTTCAACAGGGTTGAGAAAAATCATTGAAATCAGACATAGTGTATTAGTTATAAAAGACACAGGATATAAAGCTTAGAGTATACAATGCCCTAAACAGTATTAACATGCAAGTGTATAAATGATGTAAGATACATGTTTAACGATAATAAAATATAGTACCTAGCTCAGTGTTTAATATATAGGCCTGAAGAAAGCATGTCAATATATCAGTAATCATATTAATATGTAATAAAAAAGTAAGATTAATTAAGTACAATACAAATAATCCAGCATCATGCATGGTATATAATAAGAAAAATAAACGGAAACTAATCAGAGGGTATAAAGTGAAGTAATTACATGTAAAACCGGATGAGATAAAACTACAACTACAAACTATCTAATGTTGCTGTTTTTGAAACGCGAAGAAAAGAAGACAGAGAGGATATCACTGCCTCATCTTTAACACTTATGGGAAGAGTGTCCCAAAGTCTTGGAAGTCGCCTT
Organism: Strongylocentrotus purpuratus; assembly: GCF_000002235.5. Taxonomy (NCBI): domain Eukaryota; kingdom Metazoa; phylum Echinodermata; class Echinoidea; order Camarodonta; family Strongylocentrotidae; genus Strongylocentrotus; species Strongylocentrotus purpuratus. The sequence continues at coordinate 91,474 of NW_022145574.1, read as the reverse complement.
GAAGGAGAAAAGAACAGAGTATTTGTACGAGAAGGAAGATGGCGAAAGGACAGAGTGTGGGGACGACGAGGATTGATGAGCATGTTATCAAGGAGAGCTGAACAATTACATAGACCGTATAGACATTTCATGGCAAAAGTACACAAAAGGTAGTCTCTACGAGAAGCTAGTGTATACCAATTGAGAGAGCGGAGTCTCTCGTTGTACGGCATCACTCCACGAGCTTGCTGCAGTGCAATGCGCGTGGCGGTTCTCTGGATCCGTTCAAGTTTGTTTTCCTGGGAACATGTCATTGGGTGCAAAGCCGGAATGCCATACTCTAGTAACGGGAGTACTAGTGCTTTGTAAAGACAAAATATAGAGTTGGATGAAGCGCCACGTGCAACAAGTCTTATGAAGCCAAGGAGGCGATTCGCCCGAGACACAATCGTATCCACGTGCGAATTCCATGTCAGGTCGGGGCTTATAACTACGCCAAGGTATCTAAATGTGGAAATGGGATCTATCTGGGTAGCACCTAAAAGGTAAATAGGAGGTTCAATCCGCTTTTTTCGTGTCACATGCATCATCTTGGTCTTTGCTGCGTTGAATATCATGTTGTTCCTAAGGGCCCACAAATGCAGAGCATTTAGATCATCTTGGAGTTGGACTTCGTCCGTTGGAGATGTGATCTCTCTGAACAAAAGTACATCGTCAGCAAAGAGAACACATTGGGAAAGAACCGAGAGAGGCAAGTCGTTGACAAATAATAACAGCTTTGGTCCAAGGACACTCCCTTGGGGTACCCCTGATTGGAAGTCGGTCCATTCAGAGGTAGAGCCCATGAAGATGACACGTTGAATCCGACCAGAAAGGAATGAACTTATCCAGTGCCACAATTGACCCTGGACATTGAAATCTACAGCTAGTTTAGAGAGCAAGACATGATGGGGCATTTTGTCAAAGGCCTTTGACATATCAAGGAACACGGCATCTATTCTTGTTGGACGTCTCTTATCCAGTGAAGTACTCCAGCTGTGCAATACATTAACCAATTGGGTCACGCAACTTCTTCCTGCCGTAAACCCATGTTGGTTAGTACAAAGCAAACCATATGAATCGATGTGATTGGGCAAGGCAGTTGCCACAAATCTTTCAAGTAGCTTACTGAGTAGTTGTTACAGTGAATACTTCAAAATGATATATAGACATTACAGCACCACTGCACTACTTACAACTACTTGTGCCCTCTATATAGCAAACAATGCCTAATCGGTGCCTGTGGTCCCTCATAATCCTCTTTTTCTTTAATATGTTAATTGAGAGGCCGAGTTGATGAGATAGCCACCTGTCAGTGACCATGCTGGGTGGTCTAATCCCTCCTGACCAAACTAGTACAGACGGGCTTTAAAGGAAAACCATAATATCAGAGGTTTCCACTGAAACAAGATGAATGGCACCATTGTGTTTCTCATGTTGATTTATTTAACATTGGTACGAGTATAATGATCTTAGAGTATAACCGTGTACCTCTGTCTCCATTTGCTCCAATTATATAACAGACCACGGTACAGTTTTATTTGTTTTTCTTCTACAAGATGAGAATCATGAATTCTGGATCAAAAAGAAAGTTAATAACCTTATCTGTCAAAGAAATATATAAAACGAGGATGCTGGCTGTATGTCATTGGGACCACTATGTATATTGTTTTAAAGGTGATCCATTAACTTGGGTAGCAATGAAAAGAATAAAGACAATCCCGGAAGAAAATACTACAATGTAATGGTCCAAACAAATGTGGCTGAAATTCAATCTTGTACTAGTTTTATCAAGTCTTTAGCTTTGTTTTCTGAAATGATGTATGTTGATCTCATCTGTTACTGAACTAGGAGTGTCGTGATCGAGTAGTTTAAGGCGCTTGACTGGAAATGCGAAGGTCGAGGGTTCGAATCCTGACACAGCACTAATATCCTTTGACAAGGTATTAACCTTCACTTGCTATTCTCCACCCAGGTGTTAAATGGGTACCCGGTAGGATGCAACTGTCATTGTTGGTCCAACATTTTTGAGCGTCAAGTATCACCTGGCAGGAGTGCTCCCAGGGAGTGGAGATTGTGCAGTGTGTGCTGGCAAGTATTGAATCCAATGACCGGGATAATAGTATATCTGTAAAGCCCTTAGAGACATCATTGATGTATTAAGCGCTATATAAAAGCGAAATTATTATATTTTCTACTGTCAAATTGAATACATGTCTTCTTCTTATGGATTGTTGTAAGGTCAAGGATGTCACTCACCTGAAAACTTGATATTAGCAGCCTCTTGAAGTATTCTGATTTTGGTTTTTCTCCCGTATGTACCGGGTCTGCGGAAGGGAATTCCTGGTGGCATCCCAGTAACTCTCACCTCCCCCGCACCAATTCTGTCATACCCTGTCCTCGGCTTACCCAGGCATTTCACTGCGAATAAACAATAGAGTATATCGAGGGTTCAGGGACACAAAGACGTACCAATAATTTTGCCAAAATAAGTATTTGATATCAAAATGTTCAGAAAATTTGGGCTTTCCAGGAAACACAAAGACTTAACTCCACCCAACACCCCATTAGAGTCAATGGCTAGTGAGACATATACTTAATTCTTAAGGCCCAAGTGCTCCATGATAAATAAATCGCTTTTTCTCAAATGGTCAAAATGGAGTTACGTCTTTGCGTCACTGATCCCTCAGTATAAGAATTTATCCTCGTATATCACAGGTTCACATACCTCCTCACACATGAGAAAAATATTTTAATTCCAGATTATATCCAGGATTTTGTTGAAGAGAAGTTAAAATATTCCTTAAATTGTCCTTACCCCCCCCCCCCCCCCCCCCCTCTACATCTAAACACTGTATATTTGTGTATGAATATTTTTTTATATGTATATCCTAACATATTCCTTTTGTCTGTTATCATAATATCATTCCTTGTGCCTCAATACATCACAAAGACATAGAAAGTAGGCTCTATGGTTGACAAAATAGTCCAAGAAACTTTCATCCAACACCGAAACATATCAAAATTAATGTTTTGACATAATAATAATACAGCATTTATTATGCGCCATCGATATAGTAAACTATTCTGAGGCGCAGAGGGATACTTACTGTATGCTGTATTGAAATGAGCCTGAACTCTACTCCGGAGAACCTCATCACTCAGCGACTCAAGTGATCTTGAGGTTGTTTCTAAAAAAATAAAGACACACCAAAAAAAAAATCTTACATTTTAGTACATGGAAACACAAACAACTATTGGACAATCATATCAATGTAAATTTCAATTTTAATTAATGTTGCATTAATATTTAAGTCGTATACATTTGCCACACTCCACCCAGATGAAGTAAATGGGTACCTGGTAGGAATTTATTCCTTGAAATGCTAGAGCCCCGTATGGCAGCTGTGCCAAAGCCAGGGTATCGGGAGCGCCAGTAGGGTCAAATCTGACTGACATGAGCGCTATACAAGAACCCACTATTATTATTATTATTATTATAAATTTGTAGTGTTCTGTTTAGCATTCCAACTTTTTGACGGCCAAGATCATAGGGGGAGGGGGGCCTTAAAAGCCCCCCCCCCCTCTCCCACAATGTCAACTGGGCATACAATAAAGGAATTTTATAACGTAATGGTTCTCACCTTCTTGTATCGCCGCAGAACCCAATGAAGAGATTAACCTTTTTTGGTGTGCTACAACCAGAGCTTGTTCCGTTCCTGTTTGATTATAGGCGTCCTCCGTTCTGTGTACTGCAAGAAAGAGGGACTCGTACCCCAGCTCATTCATTGCCTTGCACTACAAAAAGAAAAACAAATAAATTGTATAACTTCCAAATGTCACAAGCCATATTTAAAACAAATCTGACATCCTTCAACTTTAAAAGGTGAAAACCTCAGTCTGGTTCCAGTTAAATACCTTTCAAGTTATTAATGATCATAAGTTTAAAATATTTGTTTTGTACACCTAGTCGAGTCAAATGTGCTTCAGTAACCATAAACTACAAAGATCACCTTTTTTGTTTCCTTTGAAAATGGTTTCTCATTGAAACAGGCACTGAAGGAACCTTTCTACAAAGCCCACCTGTCTACAAAGGCCACTTTTTGTGTTTCCCTTAGGCATTGGCTATAGACAGGTTTGACTGTATATGTCTGGTGAGAAGTTTGATGATCTTTATTCCTAATGATATTTATTGCACTTTTAAGAAATCACATCATGTACATTTCCTGCATTTCCTGGGAGCATCCCCAAATTTCTATTGTCAAAGCTGCTTCAAGTATAACTGCAGGTCTTAGAGACTAAACCTTTCCTGAGCATTCAATTGACAGATAGGTTTCTACTTTCTAGCAAGATAGATATATATCATATTACATATATATTTAAATTTCGAAAGGAGAAACACTTTTTGAACGGGAAAGTATAAATTGTCAGTTGGACAATAACTCCAAGGTATTTAGTGTGCTTTTTACTGTCAACAATGTTTGCAGAATATGGTCCTGTGAACATTTGTGTTTTAATTATCTTAGATGATTGAGAAAAAAAAATGCATCTTTGCCAAATCTATAACCTTGATCAACTCTGTGTAAATCCTTTTGATACTGGATAAAATAGCGATTTAAGACTATTTTCATAAATCACTGACCTTTAACCCTTGTAAGATTTGGTTCAAAGCCTAATTAAAGGGGCTGTAGCATGGGAAATACTGGTTGACGCCATCTACGTCTTCTTTTGGACAACTGCACTGAAGTTCTCCTCACGCTTCAGTTTCCGTATGTTGCAAGCACGTAAATACGTAGGCCTTCATCCGATTTTCCCCGAGTGGGCCTCGGGAAAGACGCATAGTCTCGTCATGCTACAGCCCCTTTAATTAGTCCTCACAAAATGGGTCCCACTGCTGTAGTTGAGTCCTGCCTTGAGTCTATATTGTAGTGACCTTAAACGATGCCTTCATCAAGAGTCACAAGTACAAAACATGTGACTTCAAATGCAGCCTTGACAAAGTCATCGATGGTTACATCTTGGTCAAGTATGGTTTTAAAAAAAAACATCTAAGGGTTCTACTGTTTCTACTGAGACAGATGTCTCGACAGTTGGATGTACAGATGGACAAACTGGGGGATGTTTCACAAAGATCCCAAGTCAAACTTAACTCTAAGTTGGACTTAACAATTATGGAAAGCCGTTAGCATCTTTGAAAAATATTTTGTATGATTTATTCTAAAAGGCATAAAATGTTGGTTCAAATCATCATATGTTCTATTATCAAGGAGATTTCATGTTCTTGATGTGGAATTTATAAAAAGTAAAAAAATACTTGAAATTTCACTTTTGAATATGGCTCTCCATAATATTTATGTCCAACTTAGAGTTTAGATCGACTTATGATCTTTGTGAAACATCCCCTGGAAAGATAATGCCTGCTGGCACCCCTGCGGATCAAGGGCAGGAGAACTTACTTTGTTATCAATGTCTTTGACCCATTTGCGCATTAGCAGCTTTGTTGCCTTGGAGTTGTAAACTGAAGGTTGATCTGTTGCCTCCTTTGCTCCCTCTTCCTTTAAGCTCTTTAGCTTGGCCAAGGTGGTGGGGTCATTTCTTAACTCCTTCCAGGAGTCATGTGCAAGCTTCAGTTTCTCTTCTTTTCCCAGATAATTGTCGTCTATAATTAAAACAGGTTATTTGTCAAGATTCTTAATAGCACCAGGGGGCCATTTCTCGAAACCAATGCCATGACAGTCATATCTTTGTCAGCGACCTACGGAGATGTCATGAAGTGGATAAACCGTTTCACAAAGCCATGACAGACATGATATCGATATATCGCGATACTAGCAGCTCAAGAACATAGTCTTTGTCACGATCCATTTGATTTATCAAGAATAACCCAAAACAAGTTTTGGGGCTAAAATTGTTCAAAAAGAAATATATACATATAAATTCTCCTAAAATAAATAATAAATAGTGTCATTATCAAATGTAGATCACAAAACGATTTGCATATTTCTGTAAAGATTCTTAAATTGAAGAAAAACCGGTGAGTGTTTTTTTTTCGACTTAGTTGAAGGATACCGTAATGTGATAGTTTATCAATACGTACTTTTTTGTTTATTGTGACGAGGAATTTTAGGCAAAATACCTTTTCTCAGCCAGTTTTTATTCTAGAGTCTCATAAATACTCGTTATATAATTGATTTGATATTGAAAATATAATTTGGAAGAAGTAATTAGAGAGGGAATAATAATGCACATAAGCCCCAAAGGTACGACGGTATCCTAAGAAAAGACTATGGAAAACGGTGTGTAACATTCTTTTCTCTCTTATTTATATGTTATAGTTTAATGGTTTGTGATTTAATGTTTATATTCAGCTTTTTAAAATTTCTGTATAATTTGTATTATCACTTTTTTACATTTGCATTTCGCATCCCAGAGAATTACGTACCGAACTCGTCTATATTTTTCTCAAAATGATAGTGAAACCAATCGTACATTTTGGGGCCCATGGAATGGCAACAAACTGACTTGTGATGGCGCTTTACAGCAATTAAAAAGATATGACAGGTTCAGAGCAGTGACAACTCGCTTGTCGCGGTGGTTGTCGCTCATCTTGGCAAAGACGGCTTTGTGAAACACTTAGCTGACAAGTTGCGTGACTGTGGCGAGATGTCGTTGATCTTGTAGTTATGACGGTTTCGAGAAACGGCACCCAGATCACCCCGATGTTCAATTCAAATTCAAAGCTTATTTAAAGTGTTAGGAGCTCAAAATTTGCCAAAAGAATTATGACAAAAAATCACTTAAAGATAAAGTTGAGTTCTGGTCATGTGATTGCATTGTGAAAGAAACGGTGTGGACGCTATCAGAAAAGGTTGATCATCTATTATATAAGTATTTGTGTGTATTGCAAGGTTCTGGAATCCTCAAAATGATAAGAAATTTGGCCAAATCTTGGCAAAGTTACAAGCACTGTACACAGAATGATGTATATGGGACTACACAAGCACATAGCGAAAAAAACCTACCCCCTGATTTTTACGATGTTTCATTTCATATTTAGAATATGAAGGCATTTGAAGAGCCATGCTTTTCAGGGAACATGTTTAATATGATGTTCTTCCACCCTTGCATAATAACAATGATAAAGCTCACAAATTATTTGTTACCTCTTCCCAGAACTCAACCTTCTCTTTAGACTGTATAGTGTATATATACGGTAATGATGTGAAAGCGGATGTCATTGATTACACACACTTCTGCAAGGTTTTTCAAAACAAATGTGTTTGAAGACAAATATTGATGACAGAATACCATATTTGGGTTTTGTGTAAATGTACGCAGAAAACCATAGTTTAGGTGCAATTTTGCCATCAATTTTTTGGGGCTCCCAACGCTTTACAGAGGCTTTCAAGGTAAAGATTAGTTTTGGAAACGCCCCTCTCTCAAAAAAATGAAATGGGAGCTCTTATTAGACCTACTTATTACCAATCATGTGAAATAATATGTTTTGACTAATACGTGATGATACAAATTCTACCAAGAAACCACCTACTAATTGATATATTTGGTAGATTATTATATCTATTTGGACCTGATAGATATCGCGCACATGTCGCGTAGTCCCTTATAAATCTTTCTGTGTACAGTGCTTGTAACTTTACCAAGACTGGGCCAAATTTCTAATCATTTTGATGATTCCAGAAGCTTGCAGTACACACCAATACTTATATGCTAGATGATCAACCTTTTCTGATCGATTCCACAACGTTTCTTTTACAATGCAATCGCATGACCATAACTGGTCTATATCTTTAACATATCTTACCACAGTATTTGTTAAGCTCTTGAGACATGAAAATGTCATAGAGCCTCCTGTTGCCTGTTTTTGAGATTTTGTCCTGTGTGGCCTTGACTTCTTTTCTCCTTCTGTTGTCTATGAAATTCTGCAAGCACAACAAAAAAATACAAAAAAAAGAGAAATTTTCAGCAAATTATTTTTAAAAATGCAAGCCAACTAAAAATTGATAAGCAGGAGAATGAAAAATCCCTTTTCTAACATGTTACTGCTGGATGTTCATTAAAGGGATCCGGTAACTTTGTCTCAGATCCTTAAACAAAATCCTTGATTTCGCTCATGCTGCAATCATAATTATTAACCTTTATGTCATTCAGGAATCCAATGACTGTAACAAGCCGATTGCCTGTCTGATTATCAAGATATTTATGAGTGAAAATCAAAAATTTATTTTGCATTTTCCTAACGGTTTCACTATAACACTACATTCTACTGAGGAAAATGAGTATGGTAAAACCAGTCACTCATAGATTTGTACTTCTTTTGAGGCACTTCATGATCATTTTGAAACACAATTTTTTTTAAGGGCTTAATTATTATACCATATCACAGACACGTAGGGTCATGCATCTACGATTTAACATTGTTACCGGTAAATGTATGACTCAGGATGGACTTTCCATTTTTAGAGGACGTGTAATAATATACTGTCTCTTTTGAATACCGTAGTGAAGGCAGTTGGGGGGGAAATATAAATAAAAGAAAATGAATATATGCACAATTTTTTCTTCTTCAATTCCTTGACATACAGTGTACAAGAAATAACCCACCTTAATTTGACTGTACTTCATCTTGGTCACAGCTACAGCTTCCGTCATAAGTCGTTTGGCCTCACCCGTCTTTGAATTTGTCATGCCTTTATTCCACAGTCCATTGAGGTACTCCCTAGTGAAAAAAAGATTTTGTTGGAGGTAGAAAAACATTTTGTTGGAGGTAGAAAAAGATTTTGTTGGAGGTAGAATAAGCCTTTGGCAACCAGTGAAGAATGAAGTAGTTTCTAATACCAATGATTACCAAATGTTCCGAGTACGGTAACCCTTTTTTTGCACTGTACTCAGACAAGCCTGACCCCCAAAAGAAAATATCTTCTTCGCCATTTTTTTTTGGGAAACCTAACCCCACTGATAACTTTACTTATTCTTAGAGATTTGTTGCATTTGATTAATGCCTATCAACCTACAAGTTTCCCACCAAAGTGTATTAGAGAGGCATACAGCAAGAATAAAGTAAAGTTTCTCAGCAAGACATGGGCATCCCTATTTTCTTGATTGCTTCCAGCTGTTTGTAGTGTTGAAGCATTTCATTCACCTGCTATTATATAAGGGTGTCTGAACAAATTTTCAATTTTTCCTTTTGGATTGCTTTTCACAAAATATTGCGTAGGAAGGATACAAGAGAGAGAGAGTGGTTGGATATTTGAAAAAAAATCAACTGCTCAGAGGAACACATTTTAAATTACAAGACTCACCAATGTTTCTATCAAAAGATACAGCCCAAAATTCCAGAATGGAGGAAAAAGTGGTACACGCTGAGTTGTAAATTTTGTTCAACAGCTGTCTGTATCGCGCGATATGCAAAGCGTACGTGTTAATTAGCCTCCGTCATCTTTGTTGTCATGATTGTGCGATTTTCTTTTTATAATCTAACACCAAAATCATGATAGACCCTATTCCAGTAAATCTTCTATTTTGTACAATTTTTTTTAATATCCTTAATAAAATTACCGGTTAACGGTAGTATTTTTAGTATTTAAAGATAAAGTTGAGTTCAAGTCATGCGATTGCATAGAAATGGTGTGGAATCTATTGGAAGAAGTTGATCATGTAGCATTAGTATTGGTGTGTATAGCCTAATGCAAGCTTCTGAAGTCATCAAAATGATCAGAAATTTGGCCCAGTAAAGTTACAAGCACTGTACACAGAAAGATGTATGGGACAACGCAAAAATGTGGTATAAAAATCGGGCCTTAATAACAATGATAACGCTCACAAATTATTTGTGTTTGAATGACTGAGTGACAATTAGTAGAGGATGAGCGAATTATAGAAGCCAAGATAATTGTCACCAAATTTTAATATCAAAACAAGGAGAAAATCATAAATTTTGCTTGTACTGTTACTTGTAAGTGAGCCTTTTCTGAAGTCCAAGTTGATATTGTTGTCTTCTACTTTTCCATTCAAATGCACACATCAATGTGACTATTAAAGTCAGCAATTGCTTTGGTATTTAGGCCTAGATCTACTGTAGTACAGTAGTAGGGTCTATGTATCTCCAGTACAGGTACCTCGTATTTGCTGGAGCAAGTGTGCCGCTCGCTGACGAAGTGCCGCCAGGCGCCAGGGCCCCGGCACCTGGCTCGGCCACCGATAGTGCTAGTGGCCGTTGTATCAACTCTGTCAAATTCTGAACGACTGAAGCTGCCTCTTGATCTTGAAGTTGATGCTTGATGAGATAATTCCTGAAGCAGCTTTTCCAAGCCTCTGCCTCGTGTATATCATCACTTGACGAAGATGACGTGGACGGAATGTTCTCCATGGCGTGAAAGGCCTTGCTAAATTCAGGTTGAATCCTAACTTGAAAATGACAAACATCGAACCAGAGACAAAAAAATGTACACACACATGCATGCGCATGCAACGCATACGCATGGTCTGGTGGGGGAGTTCCCCATCTCTGTCAAGTGCCGCGCGCGCCGCATGCAACGCGATGCTTGAGATGGCATGCAAGCTGATTGCGGAGTAGAGATAAGATGAGAGCTAGAGATAATGCACCTATAATAGCTAGTGGCGGATCCAGGGCGAGGCGGGTCCCCTCCCCTGGGAAAAATACAGTTAAAAACACGTTAATTTTACCCTTTTTTGGAGATGAGCTCTGGGTCCCATCTCCAAAAAAAAGGCCCCTCGCCAGGCGCTCAAGGGAGGTGCGATTTTTCCAATTTTCGAGCGCAATTTTTTTAAAACTAAATATAGTGCTCGTTTACCCCCCCCCCCCCCCCCCTGGATCTCGCCGCTAAATATTCTCTCACGAATTGGGCCCCCTCTTTGACCCCCTCCCCTGCCACGTACCGGCTGCATGGATCCGCCCCTAGTAGGCTATGTCTATACGTGGACACTAGTGTTACTATTATTGTCCCCAGTCTCCCCTACTGATGAGGGGGGGGGGTGGTGGGTGGGGGTGGCATCTGAACAACCAATGCTCAATACTCGATCCATGGTGTGTTGGGAGGGGGGGGGGGCTGTGGACACTAACTGTAACCTCTGTAAGACGATACAACAACAACAACAATATTTTCATTAATTTATTTCCACGTCAAGATAAAACCATAATTATATAATCATCAAAATAGAAACATATATTGAGATATCTGAAGTGGTAGGATCATGAAAACATAAAAATGGCTAGCTTGTTAAAAATAACCTTTACAAATTTCTCTCAACCTTTTTTTTTTTCGGTTTGGGAGGATAAGGGACATTAAGAGTTACATTATATAACATGAATAAATATCACATTAAATTACAAGTATAGCTAGCGCCCAATCAGCTGATAAAATAACACACCCTTCAACGTTGACAGTAGACTTTGCCATTCCTCTCATTCTGTATCGTTCTTCTCGACGGTTATTTTGGGGTATCGCGCGTTTAATTGAAGAATAAAAAATATATATAAAACAGACAGAGGATGGACTAGGTCTATATAAGAGACCCCGTTTATGCTTACCATTCTAAAAACCCGTGAAACATATTATGATGGCATGGTTAAGAATGGAAAAAATACCCTCTTTCATCAAATCATCAAATTCCAAAGAAATTTATTTTTATTATTTATTTTCCACTCAAATTTCAACAATTTGAAGAAAAAAACATAATATATACACCATACAGTATTACAATATATAATAGAACAAATGAATTATAAAAGGAAAAATACAAATAAGTATCTACGACACAAAATAAGTTTACAGAGTACATTTAATTTTGAGAAAAAGACAAAATATTTGATATTTCCTGATATAACTAAGAGGGTATCTCAGAAAAGCTATACTTGTTGAGCGAGCCGAGATTACCAATATAAAATAAGTACTAGACCATTGTCAGCGCCGATTTAGTCAATAGTGTGGCTGGAAATAAACCAAGCAGTACTTAATATAAAGATGATTAGTACAACGAATTGAAGGAAACCAACGAAGCAAACATATTGAAACTTGTCGTCTTGCAACCCGGCCTTTTTCCCTTTCTCTTTGATTGTTTGTTCTTTATTCTTTTTTACATTGCCCGATTTGGCTTTTCGTCCATTCTTAGCTCTGATGAGTGGAAGACGAAAATTCTCAGTTTTTCTGTAATCGTTGGTATTCTAATAAAATGCATTTAAAATGTCCCTGAATTAGCATACAAATATATTGTTCATATACCTTACTTAAATGATTATACTTTGTTACAAAATACATGCATAAGTCAAAAACTCGTTAAGAAAACAGCTATTTCTAGCTTATTTCCCCCAAAAATATAAATTTAATTTTCCAACAGACTTATTGAGGTGAAATGCATACAATAAGACATAACAACAAAGGGCCAATATACAAAAAAAAAGTGCAAACCATTACATCAACCACAATGATTAACCATGATCAAAATCATTATTGTAATTCGTTGTCTTTCAATCTAAAATGGGTATTTGCTACATAAATCATTCAATAATAAATAATTCATTCACAATTTTGTATCAGATATTCCCGTAGATTAATTTCAATTTCCTTAATAGAATAAATATTTACTGAAAAATAGATTTGCCCTGTGGGAATAACGCGCGCAGGAAGGAATTTGGCATTTGCTTTATTAGTGAGAATTTACATTTTCAAAGAGACTATCTACATTCGTATGCAAAGCAAAACTGTCAACTTCCTAATATGGACCATAGAGTGTCAATTTTGGTCATGTAAGTAATTTTCTACAAATTTCTGTTAGTTTCCCTTTCTAACATATTTTAAAGAGTGCATGACGAGGCAGTACAAATATTAACTTCTTCTTCTTCTCTTCTTCTTCTTCTTCTTCTTCTTCTTCTACTCCTTTTTTGATGAAAGAAGAAAGATTTACATTAATCTGGAGCGAGTTTAGAACTGCCAATTAAATATTTACATTTGCTATGAGATTATTTGCTTTTTCCAGATTATACCTGCCCAAACCAAAAGGATGTTCATTGTTCCAGAATAGTTTGGAACCTTTGAGGACAACATGAAGCAATTCATTTTTCCTAATGTGAAAACGAAATAATTCTGTTTTGAAAATAGTAATGTTCCATACGACTGAATCAATCTAAGGAGTGATTACCTCATCCCACGATACAATGAGAGTAATTGTGAGCATGCCATTCCTCTTGTACCCAAGGGCCTCGTTTTCTACCACATCTATTTCTATTAGCTTCGGAAATTCCACAATGTGTACACCACTGGGTACTTCGGAATCAGTGGATTTCTTCCGCGTTTCCTCATCATCGGAACTATTAACAACACGAGCTTCAAAGTGGCACCGTGTTGGAAGGTCTCCGGTTACCTTTAACGAAAGATGCGTGCCGTGCCCACTACCAAATCCAAGCAGAAAGAGTTCGGCTCGTAGGTTATCGTCTGTTGGAAGTAGTATCTGCGATGCCTGTTCATCCTTCAGAGAGTCGTACGGAATAAGATGGGTTGACGTTTTCTGTTGGTTGTGGTGGAACTTTGCTTTCATTTGTCGCATTTCTTCCTGTAAGGCGGCCACACTGGTCTCTAAGGCTTCTATATGATCTTGCTGGGAGCTAAAGGAGTCGCTAAGTGACCTCATATCCTCAACAGACCTAGTGTGGCGGATGTTGTTCCGGACGCAATGACTATGATACCCTCTCCTCAGCTTTTCATGGCCTTCAGCGGTGCGGGATAGTGAATCCAGAACACTGCTGAGTTCTAATTGGCCCAAACTAGCTTCACCTGTGGGAATTGGGATTGCTTCAGAACGTGGGATGAAGAAGGGATTCCGGAGGTCGCCAGCACTCGAATCTAAAGGACTGCTAGTGCTAGAACCTCTGACACCAATGACCGAGATCTCTGCGACTGGTTCCGGGAATTGGTACACTTGGTGGTGGACCTCATCCTTAGCCCCACCCTCGGCTCTACCTGCCTCTACACCCCTCGCTGCACTATCAATCACATCTGCTCTCCTTTCGGGATTCGGAGTTCCCTCCATTCGCGGCGAATCTGCATTGAATCGTATTAGATGTAATGTTGCACATCAATGGCCCAAATATGGAACATTTAGATTCTTATGACACTGTCATGTTTTCTGTCGAAATTATCTTAAAGGCAGGTATTATACTAACACTGTAAATTTCCATCTGCTGCTCACAATGTCCCGATGTGTCGACAGCCGTGTCCCACAATGCATCACCAACTTATTAGAGCGCCTGATGATGCTTGGGCACAGGTACCGGAAATCACTCTATATTATTATGCACACATTCACCGAAAGAAGGCGCAGTTGAAAGTACATTACAGCAGTGGTATATTTCGATCTCGATAACATAACCTGCCTTTAACCTATGATCAACAGTCTTCAATGTTATAATCGTCTTGGAGAATAACAGGAACAACAAAAACAAAATAAGAGAGGGATGTTTGGGCTGCCGTATTAAGACACCGACATGGTTCAAGATGGAAAAATCAAGACAGGTTTAAGAATAAGAGGTGGACCTGCAGTGGTATATAGCGGGGGTCAAGACATCATTGAAGAGGCATCGGAAATAGTACATTCATAAAATGCAAAGGAACAATTAGGATGTATAGATTAAAGCGGTGTGGGGATAGACCACATCGTCTTCTAATTTCCACGTTGCTTTGATCACCTAGTGACTGGGTGACCAGAAGTTCGCTCTTGCCTGACCGGGCTTTATTTCGTCAAAAGTATGGGGCCAGGTTGGCGTTGCAATTGGATTGTAGCCTCAACGTTATAGTAAGAGTTAGGTAGGCCAATACCATGGGTTCTAGAGTTGAAATATTTGAAAATTACCGGCAGCACCGATACATTTTGATTATTCAAGTTCTCGAAAACAAAAGTGTCGTAGGGGTCTAAATTTTCTAGTGCTTAGGGGCATCCAAATATGTCAACATTTAAAATAATTACTATCCATCCAATTTTCAAAATTTCACAAAACTTTTCAATACCTTTAACCTGCGTGCAGTGCATATACACTTTTGCACTCGCAAACATATATTATTTGTGTAATATAAGATGTATTGCCCATTATTTATTTTTTTAATTCAACTTTCATACCTGTTCCTGCAGCATTTTTCTTGGCTGGAGTTGACGTTTTCGGGATGCCCTGGCCAGAAGCAGCTTCAGCTATCGTTTGAGTATCGGAAAAGACATCATCTCCAACCTGTGTGCCATCCACGCCAAGAGGGTTACCATCATCCCCAAAACTGCCATTCCAGCGTCTAGTGCGTGAGATTGCACAGGACTATGCGAAAATATTAATTTTTTCCCCAAAACCTTACCCAAATTAACAGAAAATCAGAGGAAGCTATGTGAAGGAAAAATTAACCAGGGAGAGTGTATTGAAATCTTAAAAGAAATGCAGTTAAATAAATCCCCAGGAAATGACGGATTAAATGTAGAATTTTATATTACATTCTGGCATGTAGTTGGTGACTTAGTTCTTAAGGCATTTAACGATACCATGAAATTCAAGGAATTGTCGCCTTCTCAAAAACAAGCAATCATAACGCTTATACATAAGGATGGTAAAGACCCCAATTTCATTAGTAATTATAGACCTATCTCCTTACTCAACGTAGACTATAAGATTATTACCAAAATACTTTCTAAAAGAATAAAAAAAGTTTTGAATGAAATTGTGTCGGTCGATCAAGTAGGTTATTTAAAAGATAGAAACATCGGTGATGCAATCAGATTAATCAATGATATGATTTTTCATACTTCTTGTTTTAACAAACCAGGGTACCTATTGGCAATAGATTATGAAAAAGCTTTCGACTCGATTTCACATAGTTTTCTTCAGAAAGTGCTCATTTCTTTCGGGTTTGGGCCAATGTTTTGTGAATGGGTTACAATTTTACTTACCAATGCTCAAAGTTGTGTTTTTAATGGGGGTAAATCAACCGGATATTTTAAAGTTCAAAGGGGTGTAAGACAAGGAGATCCGTTATCTCCATATTTATTTATTTTATGCATAGAATGCTTAACTCACTGCATTAGAAATGATAAGTTGGTAAAAGGTATTTGTTTTGGAGAAACAGAAATAAAGATGATCTTATATGCAGATGACATGTCAATTTTTGTACGAGACATAAACTCGATTAATAGAATAGAGGTAATCATGGAAAATTTTAGGAAAATATCAGGACTAAAGATTAATGGAAATAAAACATTCATTTTACCCTTAGGATCTTCTGTTGGCTCTGCGACTGTGTATCCTTTTGGAAAGGAGGCACACATTTTAAAAATACTCGGTATATATTTTACATTAGATCCCAATGTGGCGGAAGAGATGAATTACAAAGAAATATTAAGCAAAATAAAGAAATTGTTAAATTGGTGGAAACAAAGAGATCTTACTTTGATAGGAAAAATTCATTTACTGAAAACATACGCATATTCAAAACTAATCTATGTAAGCTCTTTGACTCCAGTGCCTGAATGGGTTATAAAAGAAATTGATGAGATCTGTTTTAATTTTCTATGGCGAGGTAAAGACAAAATTAAAAAAAGTACGATGTATTTTGATTACAAGCAAGGAGGATTAAAAATGCTCAACTTTCAACTTTTTGTGAAAGTACAAAAAGTGATGTGGATTAAAAGACTTGTAACAGGAAACCAGAGAGTTAAATGGAAAAAGTATTTCAAATTTTTAATGAGACCTTTCGGAGGAAATCTTATTTTTTACTGTAACTATTTACCTAACAAGATCGATATACAATTACCAAAATACTATCGGGATTTAATAAACATTTGGTTAGATATGAATGATTTTATTAAAAAAGATACAACTCACAAAGGGAATGAAATTTTTTTAAATAATAGGTATATACACAATAGTGGAAAAACATACTTCAATGAAAATCTTTTCTTAAAAAACACTTATAGATTGTACCATATTATAGATGGAAAAGGAACATTAAAGTCGGAAACTTATTTCAGATGTATGGGACTAGAGGAAGAGGAAATATCAATGCTTAAAGAAATCTATGGTAATATACCAAAGGAATGGAAAATCGAATTAACAAAGAGACAAATTTCATTTCATGATCTAAAAATAGAATTTATGTTTACAAAAAAAACATTCCAATTTGAATCGGTTTGTTCGAAAAATCTGTACAGGGCATGCATACAAAAAATGCAAGACGTCCCTGTCAGTTTTCAGAATTTACATTCATCATACAATCTGTCGGTTAAAGAAATTGAAAAGGTTTTTGTCCGACCAAGAATTAGTACTTTAGATAATAAACTAAGAGAATTTCAATTCAAATTGCTTTATAAAATTGTTTATGTCAATCGTTATTTATACAGGTTTCAATTCATATTAAGTGATAAATGCTCATTTTGTGGAAAAGAAGAGGAAACATATAGGCACATATTTTTTGAATGCGAAATGGTGAGAAAATTATGGGATCAATGTAGTGATAGTTTGGATATTCCAATCCTTAAAGATATGAGCTGGAAGGAAGTTCACATTGGATTAGACGAAATAACCGAAGATAGGCAAATGATTAATCACGTGGTTTTATTAATTAAATATTTGATATTTATTAGTAGGGAAAAAAAGAAGCCTCCAAGTATTGAAGAAATAAGAGAGAAAATATTCAAAAGTAAACGGGAAGAAAGAAAGAGTGCTACTGAACGAAATACGTTGACGCTCCACTATAAAAAATGGGAACATCTCAAGGTAAACATGGATAATATGCAAGAAAATGCAAGGGATGAGGAAAGGGGGGGGCCTGCCCGGTTCACAGCTGTGTGTGATTGACCGGTCTCGACTGCCATAGACTGCCCACGTCTTCTTGTATCGTTTTTTGTTTTTTTGTTTTTTTGTTTTGTTTTTTGTTTTTGTTTTTGTTTTCTTTTTTTTTTTTGGTTTTTTGTTTGTTTTGTGTTTGTTGTTGTTGGTTTTGTTTTTAACGGGGGTAGGGGATTTAACAAACTTTATTCATTCGATATAACTAAGTTGATTGTAGTCTGTACTTTGTTCCAATATGTTATAAATTATAATATGTAATAGGGATGCTAGTAACACAGAACAAAATATAGAGGGGGGGGGGTTATAACAATATTAATTCATTCAATATAATTGAGATTACTGTATTTTGTACTCTGTAATTGGTTTCAATATGTTATATATTACAATTTGTATGAATTAATATTATTTATTGAGTGAATACAATAAAGAATATTACAACAAAAAAAAAATCTCTACAGATATGACAGAAAGAAAATTGGCAAATATAAATCTGTGATAACTCTTCCAAACATTGGATCTGATAGATAAAGTAAACATGATTCCGATGTTGACTATATTTAGTATATCCCTTGATGCAAGGTAACGTTTGTAATAGAAAATTACAGAATGCGTTGGACATGACATCAAGTACCGTTAAATGCCACAAATATTGCGCAAAAACGAATTTGAAAATTAAAACTTACAGATCATCATCCAACATGGTCGCATTGAGTGAGGTAGGATTCTGGCAGCTTTCTAAGTATCGATGTTTATGATCCACCCTGTTACTGCGGTTAGCTAGGTAAAAGACAAACAAAAATGTAATTCCTTCAACATGAATAAAGAATATGTAAATCAAAAAGTTGTTTTATAGGGCACTTACATTATAATCCCATTATCATGACATTGGGCAAGATAACACAATTCAGTGTGAAATCAATACAAACAAATAAAAAAACATATGTTTTTTGTTGTTGTTTTTGTTGTTCTTTAAGGCTGACCAATCTAAAAAGATTATTTCTGCCTGGCTGTACTGTTTTTGTAGTTGTTCATCACTGATGATTAGATGGCGCTGTTTCTTTTCCTCTTGGGTATTTGTACTGCGTCGATATTAATTTTAAGTCAACACACGAACTAGACTAGCCCAGCATGCAACGATCCGACTGGTCTGCAATTGTTCTGCGACTGAATGAGATTCGTATTAGGTCCATGGTGAGATCTAGAGGAGATATGACGTCACAGCTCCCGCCAGCTTGTGAGTCACATACGACTCCAGTGGGGTCATATTGGTGCGCGGGGGCATTACGTCTTTGTCCCAGGCACTTTGCGTACTGGGGGGGGGGTGGGGGAGGGGTGATGTCCCCTACCCGGCCTCCCTCTTTTAAAAAAAGTCCTACGACCAAAAACAAATTGACAAAAATAAAGGGAAACAAGAAAAAGAAAGACGAAAGAATTAAAAAGATATTTATATTTTCAGGGTTTCGCTGTTGTTGTTGTTTGTTTATGGCTTGCCCTTCTATCTTTCTTTTTGTTAATTAATCCATCGAGTATACAGTCAAACCAATTTCGAGGTATGTTTTTAAGACCTAAAATGTCTTTTGTCATACTGGTCCATATAATTATGTACTCAATTTAATAACGTCCATGCCCTATTTAAACATGTTAAAATAAACAAATATTATGTACATAGGTGCAACATCTTGATTTGGAAAGCATGTCATTATGGAAATCACATCTTGTTTAAGCCTGTTATCATTTCAGAAGGAAAAATGGCATTCCCTTTTTACATCTTTCCGAATCGTCTCATTGTATCGGCAGGGGTTTTCTAGTTTCTACAAAAGTATATGCATGTATTCCAATATAAACATGTTCATGTAAATACAAAACCTCATATTTAAGATATCCATTGTTCCATTTTACATTATCGTTTTTTGTTAACAATATGACATGATAGTATCCTGCACAAATTTATGTTTCGTCTTTACCACGGCCAATTGCTTCCTGCTCTAACTGCCCTTTTAAAGAAAAATAGAGAGGTTGCCTACATTTTCATCCAAAAAAATAGTCAAATAAATTTACGCTATCCAATCTCAAAACCACAACGGCACATAAATACATAGAGGCCCGGACATATGGAATTCCCTGCCTTCGGATCAAATGAATATTCACTCAGAGTTTGCATTTAAGTAGCAGTGAAAAAAATGCTGTAACTTCTCCCAATATATTATTTAATCAGTATTGGATATGTCTGCTTTTAGTGCTTTATTAGCAATGACATGTGCAACCATCTAACACTCATTATCACTTAACCGCCCCCCCCCCCTCTCTCTCTCTCTCCATCTCTCCATCTCTTCATTCTTCTCTTCTCTTTGATGTACTACACATCACCAGGAACCCCCTAATTTATGTATTTTGCTTGTACATGATGGTACTTTAATTGTCAGTGCTCACAAGTCATCAAGCTCTGCCTATGTTGGAGCCCTGGCCAGTTCTGTTAAAAATAGATTCATTTTCTTCATGTATGTTAATACACTGTTGGTCATAATGGTGGAATATTTATTTTTACCCCAGTTAAGGGAAGGATTTTAAAAAATTATTTATTTCTAATAGATCTAGATAATGGCATACATTCTCAGATTTTATTGAATATTAATTTGCGAGTGTTTGTTTTGCGTGACTGCTTAATCATATGTGTGCTACTATGCTAATCAGCTAAGGGACCTACGTCCTTAAGTCATAATTGACAGTAATGAGGATTAATGCCTCACAAAAGGGCACTAATATATAGCTGATCGACACGATTTTTATCCTGGGGCCTCACAGTAACGAGGCCATTGCTTAGCCCATGAATCATGACTGTACGCAGTGTTTGCTAGGGTACGCGGCCCCTTCCACAAATCCCCCAAAACGAAGAAAATGCGATAAATTGTCAAAAATTCATTGCATTTTCCCCCGGCCCCCAACAGGAAAAAATCATCTGTAGGGCCATGCATTATGGTTCAAGGCATGGCCACACAGAGGAATTTTTCCTGTTGGCCGGGGGAAAATGCAATGAATTTTTGACAATTTATTGCAATTTCTTCGTTTTGGGGGATTTGTGGGGGCGGCCGCGTACCCTAGCAAACATTGCGTACAGTCATAATTCTGGGGCTTAGCAATGGCCTCGATACCGTGAGGCCCCAGGATAAAAATCGTGTCGATCAGCTATATCAGTGCCCTTTTGTGAGGCATTAATCCTCATTACTGTCAATTATGATTTAAGGGCGTAGGTTCCCTAGCTGATTAGCATAGTAGCACACATATGATTTAGCAGTCATGCAAAACAAACACTCGCAAATTAATATTCAATAAAATCTGAGAAAGTATACCATTGTCTAGATCTATTAGAAATAAATAATTTTTTAAAATCCTTCCCTAAACTGGGGTAAAAATAATTATTCCACCATTATGACCAACAGTGTACATACTTATTTTCTTATGTATTCAGAACTGAACAAATAAATGATTTTTTGTTTGATTTTTTTTAAGTGCAAAATTAAAAAAATCAAACCCTTCTTCACTAAAATGCTTTGCTTGGAATAATATTTTGTCTTCATTCTCATGAGGAAAAAACATTATCTACATGTAGTTTGCCCTATACTGTTGTGAAAATTGGTAAAATTTAGCCCATTATGGTATACAAATCAAAACCTCTTGATAAGTTCTTGTTAAAACTATGGGCAACACGTGATTCCAATATGATTTTTTTTATTCCGGCCCCTCAGCAATTAGGACTAAATTGGAGTCACCGAGGCCTATAGTTTCAACCAGTAAAGAAGGCAGGGTAATTTTGTTTTTCCCTTCATCAAAAATGTATAATCAGGCAGAGACACTTCATTAGACAGCTAATTAGACTACAACTCAGCGTAGATAGTACGGCGTAAGCAACGTACGTGACACTGCGGCGGTAATTACCCGTTGGAGACATTTGAAATCCCGTACGCTCGCTGAATTTTCAACTCCCAAATAGTACTTTTTTCAGAGCGACCTTAAAATAGTTGAAATATCTATGGTAACGTGAAGAGCTTTCAACCAATAAATTGATGATGCAGGACAATAATAGTACCTACTTGTATAGCGCACAGGTCCGCCTTTCGGTGCTCATGGCGATATAATAATCACTATATTTATTAAAGGGATCCGGTAACTTTGTCTTAGATCCTTTAGAAATAATCCTTGATTTAGCTCATGCTGCAATGATAATTATAAACCTTTAGGTCAAGCAGGAACTCTATGACTTTTACAAGCCGATCTGATTATCAAGATATTAATGATTGGAATTACAAATTTTGAAAACCGTTCGCCAAACGGTTTGCATAACACTACAGTCCCGGCAATGGGGAAAACGAGTATGGTAAAACCGGTCACTCAAAGATTTTTACTTTTTTGAGGCACTTCTTGATCATTTCGAAGCGCGATTTTTTTAGGGCTTCAATGTTACACCACATCACAGACACTGGTAGCATGTAGGACCGTGTTTCTCAGATTTAACATTGTTAAACGATCCCTTTAAATGCAAAGCAAACCGATACTATCAATGTACATCCGTTATTCTTTGTTAATGGGTTCAAGAGAAGCGTCGAAATGGATCATGCACTGCACTTGGTTATGTCACAATGAAACGGACAATGAACCCTCGCCATTAACCTGCGTCCAGTGGATATTCACTATTGCACTCGCAAACATGTATTATTTGTATGTTATATTTGCATATATGACTCTTTATATGACTCTTTATGGAATTTAAACCCTGGGAGCAAATCAAAACGCCCTAAATGTATGTACATACCAAAACTTTTCGAATGACAAGCAGATTACACTGTCTCCAAAATAGGCAGCCAAATATCTTGACAAAAGTCTCCGATATCAACCTCGCACATTAAAATAGTCTCCCATAATTCCAGCCAAATTAGGCTTAGCGAATTCTTCTTCACCGAGACTGGTACAAATGAACATATCATGTTTATATCCAAGAATTAGATTCTCTAGTTTTAGCAAAATTAACAATCTTGCATACTCTTACTTGTGAAGCGATATATACTGTATACTCACATAATTATATATATATATGGAACAACGTACGCACAAGTCCGACTTCAGTTAGCTAAAATGGCGACAAGTCGCTCATTCATTTTGCTCACCTTGTCCCTCAGACCATACCCAGTTTACAATAAAAAATACGGAAATATTAATATCTTATTTCGGAAATAGCGTCGCTTAGTCTGTTAGCACACACTCTTTGATATTTGCAAATACATCTTGAGTGAAATATAGACCTTTTAAAGTATTGATTATACATAACCTCATTACCATCTATCGTAAGAGGGTTAACAGTAAAAGTCATGTTCAATAAGGTCTAAACATGGCATGATCCAGCCCCTAATTCTCAAATTATGGATGAAAAGGGGTCTGTATATGCAGACTCGGAATTTTAGTGGGAATTCCCCGCAGAATAAAAATAGCCCAATGGTTTTAATTGTATAAATTGAATGGACATTGAAAGAGTGAGAGAGAGACACACACAGAGAGACATGGGGTGAGGGGAGGGAGGAAAGGCGTACGTGAGAGAGAAATGGGCCGGGGGCCGGGAAGGGTCAGGGGCAGCAGAACGTCTTTCAAAGTGGGGGAAGGGGCACCAACAAAAAATATTTGTGAGGTCGCAGTGCGAAAGATTACATCTTATAAAGAGGAAGAAAAAAAAAATCTATTCATGAAAGACTGAAGAGCGTATCCGGACACCTACCCCCTGGACATCCACCCCGGATAACCACCCCCAGTCACTACCCCCGAGGACAACACTACTCCCTAAGGCAACCACCCTCTAGGACTACAACCCCCCCCCCCCCCGGGCCAATTACCCCCGGACAACTACCCCCCCCCAGACAACTACCCCCTAGGACAACGACCCCCGGACAACTACCCCCTAGTACAACCTTCCCCGGACAACTACCCCCGGACAACTACCACCAAGTCAACTACCACCCGAACAACTTCCCCAGACAACTACCCCCTAGGACAACCATCCTCTAAGACAACTACCCCCGTACAACTATCCTAGAGGGTAGTTGTCTGGGGGTAGATGTACGGGGGAAGTTGTCCCGTGGGGTAGTCCTAGAGGATGGTTGCCCTATGGAGTAGTTGTCCTTGGGGGTAGTTGTCTTAGGGGGTAGTTGACTGGGGTGGTTATCCGGGGGTGGACGACCGCAAGTAGGTGTCCGGATACGCAAGCCACTATTTCATGAATTAAGTTGTATTCATGGTGCAGCAAGGTGTAGCATGGGCGTATGATCCCGCCGGGGATGACGATTATTGATATGTTATATCTTTCTTCTAAATCACTTACTTGTATTCTCGACATAGTTCCTGTTCTCTTTCTGTTCTTTTCGCTTTTTGAAATAGCTATAGAATTTGCCATTTTTTTGTAAAGACGAAAAAATACACTCGAAGAAAAACTGTTTATTTTTCTATCCTTTCTCGTTATCGATCCTTTTTACTCAATATTTTTAAAGAACATTCAAACTTTTCCACGCTATTCCACAGGATATTTTCTTGAAAGCAGTCAAAAAACATTAGAAGTAGGATAACAAATATGCGATTATGTAAACAAGTTAATTTTGTCCATGTAAATCCTCCAGTACCTAATAACTAAGCAAAACTCGAACCTGGTGCAAATGAGGGTAAACTTAAAGACAACAATTCATGACATCTATTATCACGATTGTATTCTATACTTGTTTTCTTTATTTCAAAATATATATTTTATAATGTTTCTTTGTATTGATAAGGTACATTTCTTTTCCTTTTTGGGAGGGGGATGGGTTCAAATATAACAACTTCTTTAACATTCCGTTTGTATGGCAAAGCTCAGGGGTTTTAGGTATTTAATTACGGTCAATTACTGCCCCCCCCCCCGAATCTGTACGTCAGTGTAATGAAAAGCACACAATATTCCCACGATATGCGCGTATCGTTATTATCAAATCATCCATTGATAAATATAGGGGCATGCGGAATGTTAGGAAATTTAATAACTGTCTAATTTCCTTTTCTTTGAATGAAATATAATTGTTGTTGTGATTCAATTCATGTTTTGTTATTTTTTAGTTTATCGCTGGTTAAAAGATACACCATTCTTTTAATTTTTTACTGCTCATTTTTGCCGGGGGGAGGGCTTTTGGGGAGGGGGGCTAAAATTCTTGTTGTCCCCCTCCCCCCCCCCCCCCTCCAGACTTTTTCGTTTGGAGTGTTTTTCGGTATACCGCGCCATATCTGGGGGAGTTTCATGAAACAATTAGTCGATGAAAACCACCGACTAATTGTTTCACCGACAATTTGTTAACGCTAACAGTTGTCGGGAGAAAAATGTTGATGAAAGGCCCCCCCCCCCCCAGTATATTTGTATCTCTTTTTCTCATGCTTTGGTTATAAAATAAAACAAATAAAAAAACATTTGAGAGCTATAATATTGTTTGTTGTACGGTTATTATTCAAAAAGTATCATCACAATAAAATCTACTACATATTTCATTCAGACTGATTACTTCTTCTAAAAAGATTTATTAAAAACAGCTTTGATTTACAATATATATTTTTATAAAAAACGAATGAATCTACAAAAGAAAGAGCGGAAAATAAGGTCCGTTGGAACTGGAGAAAATGATCTGTGAGTGTTATTGTTAGAATGATATCAATATATAAGTATATTGTTATTATTTTCATTATTATAAATTTATATTACAACTATTATTACTTAGATCATAATGTTCATCCTTTTTTAAATAATTTTATGTATAAAAAAGGGAAAGTAATGACTTTGTTCACGTAGAATTGTCCTGAAAAACAAGAAGTCAATATTGCGGCCAAAAAAACAAAACAGTACAAAAGAAATTTTCCCATTAAAGTTGACACAAATCGACACCGAAAATATATATGTTACAAATAATTTGACAACAGGTTATCAAATTATTAACATTAAAATTATTTTATTGGCAAAATAGTAAAAAGTAGCTATTCCGGGCTAATGATTGGAATCAAAGTGTAGCAGGATTTAAGAAGAAATGAAAGGAATACATACAAAAATACGCACCAGAAGCCAATATAAAAAAGTGCACATGTGGTTGAAAAGAACTGCGGTAAACATAATTGTATGGTTTAAATCCTTGTGATGATATCTCAAGAATACTATTTGATACACATGATCATGAATCTAAAAACAGGTAGTAGCAACTCACCTTTTCACAGGGAAAATTACATTTCCAAGTGGAAATCCAACTTTTCCCATAAGTGCATTTACATTGCCAAGGGCTTTCTCATATTTATGTGGCAAGAGATTATATACATGTGCCATTAAGTAGTTTCATTTGCAAAGAGAAAAAAAATCATTTGCATTGAGGAAATTTGTATATGCTAAGAGAAAATAAATGTCATCTAAGATTGAAAAACTTATAGTTGCCAGGATAGAATGTACATTCGCTAGTAGAAAATAATGTTTCATAAGAGGTATTTACATTGTTTATGAAACAACTTACATTTGCTAAAACAGAATTGACATTTTTTCAATAAGTACTGTTGTCAAAATTAAAGTATCATGTCTGTATTTAAGTAGTTATCATGATAGTTTGTTTAAGTCCTCGGCCCCGTCTTACAAAGATTAATTTGTTGAAATTTATATACTTGTCTGTGTTATGAAGGGCCCCAACGAAAACCAGTCTTTATTTGCTGATTGGGCTACCCTTCTCTTTAAATATATGTAATAAATACAAAAATAATTTTAAAAAATTCATTGATCAAAATCTGTCCTCTAATCAATCCGAAGCTTGGAGTCTACTATCTATTATGTACACAGTTGCGATTATTATATAAATTGCAAATAAGTTGCGATCATAATATCAACTCTTTATAAGACGGAGCCCTGGTACAAAATACATTTATATATTTTTGATTAATGAAATCCAGTTCGGTTATTGGTCAACATAGCATCATGTAACCAAACATAACATTGCTATGATGTTACCAATAAGAAAAATGTGCAAAACCGTGACGTCATCCATGGTATAGTACACTCATAGAGCTATATAAGACCGTGGATGACGTCATAGGTATGCGATCGATCAAGATCAATGTGATAACGGTGTCGGCCCGGTCGCGATCGCGGTACGGTCGTCTGCGCTGCTCTAACTGCACTCTACACTACTTCAGTGACAGTAAACATTATTGTTATTATTATAAATTTGTTATGAATTAGGTTGGTTTTAAAAATATAAAACAAATATATCATGCATTATATTCCACATACAAAGAATCTAGCACTACAATTGGTCAAAAGTAAATCACGTGATGAAAGATAGTTCGCCCATAATTGATTGGAGAAGAAAAGTACGTTGCACTGTGTAGATATAGTAGTACTATCTACACAGTTCAACGCACTATCTTGTATACGTTGCGTTTACGTATATTGCATGCACTGTACTTATCGTTCACCGTTTGCTACCTGTTAATTGATGATTTGTTGCCTCTAAAATGACAGAAGTGAAATGTTTCCGATGTGGAATATAAAGCAAATAATCACCTTTTGGTTTCAGGCGATGGCAAATTGAACTATCAATTGAACTATCAATCTCGGTGATCTAAATGTTTACGCTATCTTTCCACAGCTTCGCTTCGGAAAGGTAGCTACATCCAGATCGCCTCGGATGTGATAGTTTGTTTATCACCTTCACCAACGGTAATTATTTGCTTACTATTTCAAGCCACTAGTGAAATTAAGAATCCCTCGGAGACGGAAAAAGTGCTATTCCTGCCACCTCGATCCATAATTTTAACCAAAGCCTCTCAGTGCATGGTATATTTATTTAATATCGTCTGTTAGTAGCTATGAGGATAGTTTGCTGAAGCCTGGTAAATAATATTAGTGTCTGTTTGGAGTCAGAAGGCCATTATACAAATACCACAGAGTTAACATCCTTCTGGCTCTGAAAAGGCGGTGTATATTATGAAGCACTTCTTTGTTGGTTTTCGTACGATTCTATTGATTGATAACCTCGTCCCAAGATACAATGAGGGTGATTTTGAGCCTGCCGTTCCTCTTGAATCCAAGTGCTTCGTTCTCCACCACATCCTTTTCAATCACCTTAGGAAACTCCACTATATGTGAGCCGCCATTTTCTTCGGAATTCTTAGATTTCTTCCTGGTTTCTTCTTCATCGTCAAAGTTATGAATAAGGATCTCAAATCGGCATTGAGATGGGAGGTGATCAGTTTTGTTCGGGGAGCCAGTATCCGCTGTAACTTTCAAAGAGAGATGTGTCCCGCTTCCACTGCCGAAACCGACTAGGAAGAGCTCGGCTCGCAGCTTCAGGTCCGTGGTTGGAGGGAGGACAAATGACAGTCCCTGTTTCTTCTCGGAGTCGTAAGGTATAAAATGAGTTGTAGTTGTGTGTTGTCTGTGGCGGCTACCAGCTATCTGCCCCTTCTCCAGTGCTTCCAATCTTGCTTTTGAATTCTTTACATCATCCATGATAAATCCGATCATTCTCCCATTGCTTTCTATCTGATCGTGTTGTGAGCTTACAGAATTGGTTAATGACGCAATATCAGTAAGGGACTGTGAGTGTCGCAAATTTGCTCTGCTGCATTGGCGAATATACCCCTGTTTCAATTTTTGATAATCCTCTGCACTTTCCAAGAGAGAGGACATGGTGGTAGGGCCCACGGTGAAACTAAATTCGCTCTGCAACTCCGCTCCTGTTCCGGATCGTCGACCAATATCCGGATTGCAGAGATATCCAGTAGGCGAAGTTTCGACATAATTACTGGTCGTGATCTCCGCAATAGGTTCTTGGACTGCGGACATATTTTGTTGGGGGCTGGATGCGTTGGGAGAGGGTGATACTGTTGCAGCAGCCCCGTCCTTAGCCCCACCCATGGCTTCACCTCCCGCTCCCCTGGTTGCACTTTCAGTCTCTTCTGCTCTCCCCTCTTGATCCGGAATTTCTTGCTTTCGCGGAGAATCTGATTTAAATCGGATGAGAATTAATAATGCAATTAATTACTGGCCGAAATAGGAATCATTTGCTTATTTATATGACACAAATATTAACACCACAATGTTTTCTTTTGAAGTTGATGCAGCAATCGTCACAATAATCTTGGATAATTACAGAAGCAAGATGACGTCAGAAGAGATGAATGTCGGAGAGACCGAAATGGATCACTTTGTACCGAAATAGAAAGGTGGTTGAGGGTTTGTGAGTGGGATGGAAAGACAGAAAGAGAACATTCAAGACAGGTTTAAGAATAAGAGGTGGGCCTGCAGTGGCATATAGCAGGGGTAAAGCCATAATTGAAGAGGCATCGCGGAAATATTACATTCATGAAATGCAAAGGAACAAGGCTGTATAGATTAAAGGGACTGGGTAACATTGTTCAGATGAGAGATAGTGGTTCTAAGGTAGTGACTTCAATGCTAGATGTACAATTAAAGATAATCTGAAAATTTGAGTGAAAACGGACCATTATTCATGGTACAAATTGGGAAAAACTGATCTGATCGATTCCTTAATTCTCCCAACTAGGTCTAGATCTAGATCTATAGGACAATTTAGTTACATTTTAGCTGAATGGAAATCTCACAAAGCAATAAAATGGCTCTACATTCCATTCCAGACATTTAAGTGTTGACAGATTTTTATAGCCTGTTTTATCTCTTTTTTTCATGGAAAACGGTTGGGAAAATTCAAAAATGGTTGGGAGAATTTACTGTTAATCACTGTTAGAGGGTGCCTCACATCGACGCCTTCAAAGAAAACCATAGATATCTTCGTGGTTTGAGAATTTTTTCAGGATTTGTTTGCCTGTCAGAGGGTAGTACAGTAGAAGGAATATAGTAAGTAACATTTTATACAAAAATTAAGCAATTTTTGCCTTCAACCTTCAACAATGTTACCAAGTCACTTTAAAGTTGTGAGGAAAGAAACCACATCGCCTTCTTTTAATGTTGCCTTGATCCCTAAGGACTATAGGTCACCCGAAATTCGCTCCTGCAAAAAACTGCTCTGACCGGGCTTTATTTCAGAAAAGGTATGGGCCTGGGTTAGGGTTGCCATTGGCTTGTAGCTTCAACGATTGGGTTAGAGGTAGGGAGCCAAGGGAGGCCCTATAGTTTTAGGTTCAGAGTAAGGAGAGAAAAAGAAATAGCTTAGAAATTCACCTCGGAGCAATTGTAGTAGTTTTACAGTGTCATACAACCTGCCCGTATATAGTCTTCGGCCCATTCTGACCTAGCTCTCTTTTCATGATTCGATTAGAGGGTACTAGCCCCCGTGGCCATATATGGAGCTCTGCCCCTTAGGATATAATATAAAATGTATTGCTCAAAAAATCCTTTTCCAAATTTTACTGTCATATATACCTGTTCCTGCAGCACTTTTCTTGGCTGGAGTTGACGTTTTCGGGATGACCTGGCCAGATACAGCGCCATTTATCATTTGAGTAGGAATATCGGAATTGTCGAGCCTTTCACTACCAGGAAAGGCATAATTTCTACAGATTTGAGAGAAAGAAAAATGGCAAATAAAATTCTGCAATAACTCTTTTGTAAATTGGATCAGATAGATAAAGTGAGTATCCTATATTTGGTGCGCAGTAACGTACATTTGTAATCAAAGGTTCAAGGTTGGGTGACATCCAAATATAAGTTGATTCCTGTTGATGTACAGGGCTGCAAACAACCTTTTTTTAAATTCAAACATCTTAAAGAAAAAGGTGAGTTCTGGTTAAAAAAAAAAAGAAAAAAAAAAGGAATTCTCACAGAATCAAACGAAACTTACACTGAATGTTCAAGATTATAAATAAATGTCATGTGTCAAACAATTTTGGTAGAAAATGTATACTGGCTGAGTAATGAGCATAGAAAGATTAGGAAATCAAGGTCGGTAGCCCCGACACCATTTGTGTAGTCCCATATACATCTTTCTGTGTACAATGCTTGTTACTTTACCAAGACTCGGCCAAATTTAGTATGATTTTGATGAATCCAGAACTTTGCAGTACACACCAGTACTTACATGCTACATGATCAACTTTTCTGATCCATTCCACACCTTTCTTTCAAAATGCAATCGGATGACCAGAACTCGTCATTTTCTTTAATATATTTTTTTTTAATTTCCTAAGACCTGCTAAGCTCTACCCTAAATAAAGTGCTCCAGATCTCATTCATCTTGTGACATCATCTGTCCATCATTAGTTAACTAACAAGAGACAGTGGTACGTTTCTTCCCCCGGGTCAGCACATGCTTACAAAAGAATTGCATTCTTTCATACAATACCTCCACATTATCTTTCTTTTCCTGGTGATGCTACAGCATGTCTGACATAGCAACTCCTATGTTGGAATTGTATGGTCTATTGTAAACAGGTAGTCAGCTCCGGTGAAGCTACATACCACTGTCTCATGTTAGCTCACTAATGATTGACAGGTGATGTCACAAGATGAATGAGATCTAAAGCATTTTTTTAGGGTGGAGCTTAGCAGATTTGAGAAATTATTTTCAAAAATATTTAAATCTATGAAATTTATCTAGATGTTTGAATAACAAAATATGGGTTGTACATGTATGCAGCTCTGCACATCAACAGGAATCAACTTATATTTAGATGTCACCCGACATTTCAAATGTTCGAAAATACAAACTTACAAGTCTTCATCCAATGTGGTCACATTGAGTGATGTAGGCTTCTGACAGCTTTCTAGATATAGATGTTTGTGATCCATTCTGTTACTACGGTTATCTAGTTAAAAAGAAATACAGAAGGGGGAAAAGAAGTGGCCTTAACATGAATAAAGAATTTGTAAATAAAAAATTGTTTGATAGGACACTTACATTTCAATCACCATATCATGACCGTGGGAAAGATAACACAATGCAGTGTGAAATCGATTTTTAAAAAAACATTTGACTGTATTGCGTCAATACTTGAGTCAACACACACATAAGACTAGCCCACCGCGCTACGGTTCGACTCGTCTGCGACTGAGTGAGATCTATAGGACTAGGAGGGTTCTAGGACACCTACCCCCGGACATCCACCCCCGGATAACCACCCCCAGTCATGTACGCCGGCGACAACTACCCCCTAGGACAACTACCCCTGAGGGCAACCCCCCTCTAGGACGACTACCCCCCGAAACAACTACCCCCGGACAACTACCCCCTAGGACAACTACCCCCGGAAAACTACCCCTAGGACAATAACCACCGGCAACTACCCCCGGACAACTACCGTATCAAGTATCATCTAGGGGTTAGTTGTCTAGGGGTAGTTGTCTGGGGTAGATGTCCCGGGGGGGGGGGTAGTCGACCTAGAAGGTGGTTGCCCTAGGGGGTAGTTGTCCTAGGGGTAGGGTAGTTGTCGTAGGAAGTAGTTGGCTAGGAGTGGTTATCCGGGGTGGATATGTCCCGGGGTAGGTGTCCGGATACGCTAGGACATATGCCGCGACAGCTCCTGTCAGCTTGTGAGTCTCATACGACTCCAGTGGGGTCATATTGATGCGCGGGGGTATTACGTCTTTGTCCCAGGCACTTTGCGTACTGGGGGGGGGGGGGGGATGATGTCCCCCTACCTGGCCTCCCTCTTTTAAAAAAAAAAAGTCATACGACCAAAAACAAATTGACAAAAATAAAGGGAAACAAGAAAAAGAAAGACGAAAGAATTAAAAATATATATATATATTCAGGGTTTTGCTGTACAGTTATTGTTGTTTGTTAATGGCTTGCCCTTCCATCTTTCTGTTTGTTAATTAATCCATCGACTATACAGTCAAACCAATTTCGAGGTATGTTTTTAAGAATTAAAATGTCTTTTGTCATACCGGTCCATATAGGCCTAGTTATGTACTAAATTTAAATAATGTATAAAACCCATGCCCTATTTAAACATGTTAAAATAAACAAATATTATGTACGTAGGTGCGACATCTTGATTTGGAAAGCATGTCATTACGGAAATCACATCTTGTTTAAGCCTGTTATCATTTCAGAAGAAAAAAAATGGCATTCCCTCTTTACATCTTTCCGAATCGTCTCATTACGATATCGACAAGGGCTTTTCTACAAAAGTATATTCATGTATTCCAATATATACATGTTCATGTACAGGCGCGTACGCAGGATTTTTTCAAGGGGGGGGGGGGTTAACATTTATAAATCGGGCCGAAAATTTCGCAACGACTCAGCCAGCCGGTGAATAAGCGGGGGGTAAGAGGACACTTTTTTTTTTGGTCCCAAAAAAAATCGCAACGACTGAATAAGCGGGGGGGGGGGGTAAGAGGACACTTTTTTGGGGGGGGGGGTCTCGAAATTTGAAAATTTGACATTTTGCTCCGTTGGGGGCCGGGGTAAGGTCAGCTTTTTTAGGTCTGTCACGGGAATATTTATATATATGTATATTTTTTTTTTTAATCCAAAGGGGGAGGGGTTTTAGGGGGTTTATGGGGGGGTTTACACACAAAAAATACCAAAGAGGGGTTTAACCCCCCAAATCCCCCCCCCCCCCTGTGTACGCGCCTGTTCAAGTAAATACAAAACCTCATTTTTAAGATAACCATTGTTCCATTTTACATCATCGTTTTTTGTTAACAACATGACATGATAGTTTTTTGCACAAATTTATGTTTCGTCTTTACCACGGCCAATTGCTTCCTGCTCTAACTGCCCTTTTAAAGAAAAATGGAGAGGTTACCTACATTTTCATCCAACAAAATAGTCAAATAAATTTACGCTATCCAAACTCAAAACCACAACGGCACATAAATACATAGTAGCCCGGACATATGGATTTCCCTGCCTTTGGATCAAATGAATATTCACTCAGGGTTTGCATTTAAGTAGCAGTGAAAAAGAATGCCGTAACTTCTCCCAATTTATTATTTAATCAGTATTGGATATGTCTGCTTTTAGTGCTTTATTAGCAATGACATGTGCAAACATCTAAAACTCATTATCACTTAACCGCCCCTCTCTCTATCTCTCTCCCTCTCTCTCTCTCTCCATCTCTTCATTCTCTACCTACCATTCTTCTCTCCTCTTTGATGTACTACGCATCACCAGGAACCCCTAACTTATGTATTTTGCTTGTACATGATGGTACTTTAATTGTCAGTGCTCACAAGTCATCAAGCTCTGCTTATGTTGGAGCCCTGGCCATTCCTGTTTAAAATAGATTCATTTTCTTCATGTATGTTTAATACATACCTATTTCCTTATGTATTCAGAACTGAAAAATACATGAAAATATATATTTTTTTAAGTTTACGTGCAAAATTAAAAAAAATCAAACCCCTTCTTTACTAAAATGCGTTTCTTGGAATAATATTTTGTCTTCATTCTCGTGATGAAAAAACATTATTTACATGTAGTTTGCCCTATACTGTTGTGAATATTAGTAACATTAAGCCCATTAGAAACATGGTATACAAATCAAAACCTCTTTAGAAGTTCTTGTTAAAACTATGGGCAACGCGTTATTCCAATAGTATTTTTGATTCCGGCCCCTCTGCAATTAGTACTAAATTAGAGCCTATAGTTTCAACCAGTAAAGAAGGTAGGGTAATTTATTTTTTTACCCTTCATCAAAAATGTATAATCAAGCACAGAGGCGGCCGAGCGACTTTCAAAGTGGGGGGGGGGGACACCAACAAAAAAGGGCACTTTCTGGGAAAAAAAGGGCACTTTCTGGAAAAAAGGGCACCTACAGTCAAAATCTCAAGCGAAAATATACAATCTTTAGACATTGGTATATACCCCTACTTTGTGATTACATTATCAGGGATGATTTCAATATTTGTTTCTCTTCATACATCATACAAGATATCGCTTAAGCATCAAACTTTACAGTTGGGTGTGATGTCTGAATATGCATTTACGAGCGAGCGAAGCGAGCGAGAAAATTTTTAAAGATCTGTGAGGTTGCAGTGCGAAAAATTACATCTTATAAAGAGGGAAAAAGCCAATCGTGATGGGGTTATAAGCACATTCTCATAACGGAAGACTGAAAAGACCTTTGATAAGTAACATAATTATATAATCTTTAAATGCGAGCATCCGCAGCGAGCGAACTTTGGGGGAAACTGCTCTTAGTCGCTTTAAATAAGGGGCACGTTTAATGATTACATGAAAAGGGGACAATTATCGAAAGGGATAAAACACTTATTAGAAAAGAAAAGGAGCACGTGTATAAGTACAAAGGATAATTATAAGAGGTGAAAATGAGGCATTTTTTCACTTGAAAAGAGGCACTCACCAGTGATGAAAAGGAGGCGTTTACGAAAATGGGAAATAGGCATTTGTTGACGGAAAAGGGGCACCCATCAGATTTTAATAGGGTCATTTATAAGAGGTGAAAAGGGGATAGGTCCCTTATTAGAAAGGAAAAGGGGCACGTATCATTATTAAAAGGGGAATTATCAGAGTTGCAAAGGGGCACTGACCAGATATGAAAATATGCATTTGTTGAATGAAAAGGGGGCACCGTTCAGATGTTTAAAAGGGGCAGTTATGAGAAGGGGAAGGGGAAGTTATGAGAAGGGGAAGGAGCTCTCTCTTTTTAATGGGGGCACTTATCATAAGGAAAAGGGGCACTTATTAGAAAATAAGAGGGGCACATGTTAAAATGAAAGGTGCGCTCATCCGAGTTTAAAAAAGGGGTAGTTATTAAAAGGAGAAGGGGCACTTCTTACAAAGGAAAAAAGGGGAAGTTGTCAAAGTAAAAAGAGCACCTCTCAGTTTTGAATAGGGCAATCATCAGAGGTGAAGGGGGCACTTATTAAAAGTGAAAAGGGGCACTTCTCGTGAACATTTATTGCAAAGGAAAATGGGAACATGTCGAAGGAAAAGGGGCACGTGTCAAAAATAAAAAGGGCACTCGTCAGAGGTAAAAAGGGGAAGGGGCACTTTTACTAAGTAATAGGGGCACTTTTCAAAGTAAAAGGGGCACCTTTCCTATGTAAAAGGGGCACTTCTTACAAAATAAAAGGGGCACTTTTCCTATGTAAAAAGGGGCATTTTGGGGGTATCTGAAAAAGTGGGGGGCATTGTGCCCCCCCCCCCCCCCCGGGAGGGCCGCCTCTGATCAAGCAGAGACACTTCATTAGACAGCTAATTAGACTACAAATCAGCGTAGATTGTACGGCGTGAGCGACGTGACACTGCGGCGAAAGTTAACCGCAGGAGACATTTGAAATCACGTACGCTCGCTGAACTTTTTTCAGAGCAACCTTTAAATGGTTGAAATATTTCTGTTGACGTAAAGAGCTTTCAACCAATAAAATTGACGATCGATGCAGGACAATAATAGTGCCTACTTGTGTAGCGCACAGGTCCTCCTTTCGGTGCTCATGGCGATATAATAATCGCTATATTTATTAAATGCAAAGCAAACCGATACTATCAATGCACATCCGTTAATCTTTGTTATAAAATGGGTTCAAGAGAACCGTCGAAATGAATCATGCACTGCACTTGGTTAAGTCACAATGAGACGGACAATGAACCCTCGTCCATGAACCTGCGTGCAGTGCATATTCACTATAATGCACTCGTAAATGGGAGACAGATACACTGCATCCAAAATACAGGCGACCAAATATCTTGACAAAAGTCTCCAATATCAACCTTGTACATATTTTATAGAGAATAGTCTCCCATAATTCCAGCCAAATTAGGCTTAGCGAATTCTTCTTCACTGAGACTCGTACAAATGAACATATTATGTTTATATCCAAGAATAACATTATAATTCTCTAGTTTTAGCAAAATTAACAAGTTACATACTCTTACTTGTGAAGCGATATATACTGTATACTCACATAATTATACATGTGTGAAACAATGTGCGCTCAAGTCCGACTTCAGTTAGCTAAAATGGCGACGAGTCGCTAATTCATTTTGTTCACCATACTCAGTTCGATAATATCCACAGTTTACAATAACCGAAATATTAATATCCATTTCCAGAAATGGCGTCGCTTGGTCTACAAACACACACTCCTTGATATTTGCAAGTATATCTTGAGTAAAATATAGACCTTAATAAATATGAATTGGTCATAACTGTATTAAAATCCATCGTAAGAGGGTCAACAGCAAAAGTCATATTCAAGAAGGTCTAAACATAGCATGATTCAGCCCCTAAGTCTCAAATCATGGATGACAAGGGGTCTGTATATGCAGACTCGAAATCGTAGTGGGAATTCCCCGCAGGGAACCCTATGGCTCTAAATGTATAAATTGAATGGAAAGTCAGAGAATGTGAGAGAGCGAGAGAGCGAGAGAGAGAGAGAGAGAGAGACATGGGGGAGGGGAGGGGAGGGAGGGCGTACGTGAGAGAGAAACAGAGAGATGGGGCGGGAGGGGTCAGGGGCGACAGAACGTCTTTCAAAGTGTGGGGGGGGGGAGGGACAAACAAAAAAGATTTGTGAGGTCGCAGTGCGAAAAATTACATCTTATGAAGAGGAAAAAACTACCTTAATCATTAAAAACTGAAGAGCGTATCCGGACACCTACCCCCTGGACATCCACCCTCGGATAACCACCCCCAGTCAACTATCCCCTAGGACAACTACCCCCTAAGGCAACCACCCTCTAGGACGACAACTCCCCGGGACAAGTACCCCCGGACAAGTACCCCCCCCCCCCCCCAGACAACTACCCCCTATAGCAGGCGCGGATCCAGGATTTCTTAGGGGGCCCAAATTTGACATTATGGGAGCCAAGTACTGGTACGTAATGGTGACCGGCATTGACGTAAAGGGCAAAAACGTGGGGGGGGGGGCGCTGACAAAAACATCCGCATCACCCCCATTCTTACATGCAGGCCCGGGTGAACGCTTTTCAAAGTGGGTGAGGGAGACTAAAATATTTATGATCAGGTAGAGCCTAACGTAAATTGGCGTGGGTTCTAGGGGCAAAGGCCCGCCGGGGGAAGGGTCAAGGTGCGGAGCCCCCGCAAGCTCAGGCGATATGGGCATTTAATTAAGGTCAGATGAGCATATTTTGATACCTTATATTCATGGCACTGGCAGGTCATTAATTGGCTTGGGGTCCAGGGGGCTAAGCCCCGTAAAATTCAGGGATTTTTATAACGGTCAAATAAACATTTAGGGGCTGCCTTAGGCCCCCTGGTGTGGTTCAGGGGTTTCAGGGGCGGATCTAGCTTTCTGCTAAGGGGGGTTGACCCAATGACAAAGCGGCGATATTTTTTGTTGTTGACCCCAAGCGCGGATCCAGGATTTTTTTTACATGCAGACCCCGCTGAACGTTTCTCGGCGGGGGTCAAGGGGTGGAGCCTCCAAAAGCTCAGGGGGTATAGGCATTTAATTACTGTCAGATGAGCATTATGTTGATACCTTATTTGTGACACTGGCAGGACACAAATTGGAGTGGGTTCTAGGGGGCGGAGCCCCCAGAAGCTCAGGGATTTGATAATTAAATTACCGTCAGATGATACCTTATTTGTGACACTGGCAGATCACGAATTGACGTGGGGTCCAGGGGCGAAGCCACCGGAAGCTTAGGGTTTTTTGGCAATACATTACGGTCAGGTGAGCATATTTTGATACCTTATTTGTGGCACTGGCAGAATACAAATTGGTGTTAGGTGGAGCCCCCGGAAGCTCAGGGGTTTGATACATTAAATTATCGTCAGATCAGCATCCAGGTGCCTGACTGTGGGCCCTAAGTGAAAATTACTTTTTGTGGTTGCTTTCTTTAGCACAAAAAACTAAAAAACAAAAAATCTTTCCCCTTTTTTTCCTTCTTTTTTTCCCTTCTTTCCCCCTTCTTTTGCTGCCTGGATCCGCCACTGGTTGACCCAATGACGATGCAGAGCATCGTCCTAGAGCCGCGTAGCGGCGAGGCAATTTTTTGTTGGACCCAATGACGAGCCGCATAGCGACGAGGCGATTTTGATGCTCTTTTTGACCCCCGTAAGTGATGTTTTCCTGGCATCTACTAACACAATGAAGACCATAAAAATCAGTGTATGATAACGTCTTTTTAAATCAAGTAACAGTTTAATACACAGTAATATCCAGAGTTATCATGTGTTTGGTTAAGTTACCAGATGAGTTGAATATCTTCTCACAATATGGCGTTTTTGTATGCACATTACATTTTCACTTGGCAGCCCAAGGGAGGGGGGTTTAAACCCCTAACTCCCCCCCCCCCCCCCCCCTCCCTCCCCGTTGATCCGCCACTGGATTTGGGCATTTAATTACTGTCAGATGAGCATATGTTGATACCTTATTTGTGACACTGGCAGGACAGTGGGGTTCATGGGGCGGAGCCCCCAGAAGCTCAGGGGTTCTAGGTATTAAATTACCGCCACACGAGCATCCGGGGGCCCGCTTTAGGGCCCTATGTGGAATCAAGGGGGTAGAGCACTCGGAAGCTCAGAGATTTTCGGCATTTAATCACGGTCAGATGAGCATATTTTGATACCTCATTATATTGTGACACTGGCAGGTCACTATTCTTTCTTTCTTTCTTTCTATTTCTCTTTCATATACTTTTTCAAAAAAAGTTGGAGGGGAAGCTCGAGGTCCCGCTCGTCCCCCTCCCCCCCCCCCCCCCTCCTGGATCCGCGCCTGCCCCCTAGGACAACTACCCCGGACTAAGAATCAAGACGCGCGCTGACCAGATGATTATTAATTTTTCGTATTTTCCTTTTAAATCACTCACTTGTATTCTCGACATAGTTCCTGTTCTCTTGCTGGTCTTTTCGCTTATTGAAATAGCTTTAGAATCTGCTTTTTTTTTAAAGACGAACAAAATACACTCGAAGAAAAACTGGTAATTTTTCTATCCTGTCCAATTATCGATCCTTTTTCCTCTATATTTTTGAAAAACATTTTTGAAACATTGATTATTTTTTTCTCAAAATTAAAAATTTTCCACGCTTTTCCACAGGATATTGTCTTGAAAACAGTCCAAAAAACATTAGAACTAGAATGAATAATACGATTATGTAAACAAGTTAATGTTGTCCATGTTAATCCTCCAGTACCCAATAACTAAGCAAAACTCGAATCTGGTGCAAATGAGGGTAAACTTAAAGACAACAATTCATGACATCTATTATTACGATTGCATTCTCTCCTTATTTCTTCTTGTTTTCTTTATTTTAAAATATATATTTTCTAACGTTCTTTGAATTGATTAAGTACGTTTCTTTTCCTTTTTTGGAGGGGGCTGGGTTCAAAGATAACAACTTCTTTAACAATCTGTTTGTATATGGCAAAGGCCTTATTTTCTTACCTAAAATGTTTTAAATTGTAATCATTATGATTGCTTAATGTCTGCTTGATTATGATAATCAAGCAGACATCTGGCCCCTGTTGCACAAAACTTACCATTGATGGTAGCTTTGCTATCAATGGCATCTACCATGGTAACAAGGCTCAACAGCGAATCAAAATCAAGGTTTCCATGGTAGTTATCATTGATGGCAAAGTTACCATCAATGGTAAGCTTTGTGCAACAGGGGCCAGAAGTTATTAGATAGGCTACTATGTGTTAGGTTTCAATTTTCGTCTGACCCAAATCTGAAAGAAAATAACGTGTTTCTCGTCCGTACTAGGCAGGGCATAACTATTTACTATTTTTCAATTTTTAGTTTTTTTCTTCTTCTAAGATGGCTGCCATGCTAATAGCTGGCCAAGCTTATTTATTCACAGATATTGTGCTATGCGAGTATACAGATGATTTTTTTTTCTTTCTTTCTTTTTTTTTTTTGGGGGGGGGGGGGGCTTTTTTTTTGCTTTTTAAAATAAATAGTAAAAGAAAAAGGATGCGGACGGGGACGAGAAAAACATCATTTTTTTTATTTGGCCTAAAGTCCACCCGAAAGTCTGGACCAAGCTGTCAGGAGTAATTAGGTAGCGATGGCTGAAAATCGAGCTGAAATATCAGCGCATGACGATGTAAATGGACTAAAATTTTGAGTGTAGATTAATTGCTTCTAAATTCATCAGACAAACCATTTTAAATGAATTCATAATGTACAAATGCATCTGAAGATTCATAATATCAGCAGATCTTTTCATGAATCTGATTCATTTTACGAAATTTAAGCGTAAATACAGCTGCACTAACCAGCAAACTTTCAAAGTAGAACTCTTACTCTGTGGGGGTGACGTCATAATACTCTTTAATAATAAAGCGAAAGTGATGAAAAAGTCAAATTCTTATCGGTATATTATCGATACAATAGGCCAATCACTTTTGATATTATAGGTACAGTCCAATCAAAGCTTCATATTATTTGAGTACGCAAAGCAAAAATGAATAATGCATGAGATTGAAATTGATTTCTCCTGATACTTTGAAATCTGGGGCTTCGGGAGCGACGAAATGTCCCAAAAGGGGCGGAGCCAAATACGCTTTATACCGTGAATGGTGACGCTTGAGCCATATAGCTCCGTTTAGTCTCATTTGACAACGCCTCCTAATCGTCAGAGTCAGCAGCCTAACATGTTAGCCTATGGAATTTTACCCAAAAAAAAATCGTTAAAAATTCATTTTTTGTTTAAACGAAAAGCACATCCACCCCAACGTACGTTATCACTAGCTCTTTCATTGGAACCCTCATGTCCCATTGACTTTTGAAAGTTCATCCACCGTAATTTGAACAAAATAGGTTGCAAGCTCGCCTCAAATGAGCGAATTATCGGCCGTCTGTTTCGCCGCTAAATATTTTCTCACGAATCGGGCCCCCTCCCCTGCCGCCGACTGGTTCCGCCCCTGATACTACTTTATTGTATATGGTTCAAGGTCGACGCATCGGAGGTGCAGTCCAATCAAAGCTTCATATTATATGAGTACGCAAGGCAAAAATTAATAATGCATGTGATTGAAATCGATTTCTCCCGATACTTTGAGATCTGGGGCTTCGGGAGCGATGAAATGCCCCAAAAGGGGCGGAGCCAAATACGCTTAGCGTGAATGGTGACGCTTCAGCTTATATGCAAACGAGGCAAACGAGGCAATCGTGTGCTACCTTGTCGCCTATACTATTCAGTGGCGGATCCAGGGGGGCCACCCCCCCCCCCTCCCGGGAAAAAAAAAACGTGTAGAAACACTTTAATTTTACCTTTTTTTGGAGATGCCCCCCCCCAGGCGTTAAGGGGTGGAGCGCGTGCGATTTTTCAAAAAAAAAAATGCTCACTACCCCCCCCCCCCCCCCCCCCCCACTGAGCGAATTATATATATATATTCTCACGAATCGGGCCCCCTCCTCTGCCGCCGTCTGGATCCGCCCCTGATACTACTTTATTGTATATGGTTCAAGGTCGACGCATCGGCGGCTATGATTGGTTCATAGATATGACGAGCTTATCTGGTTGAACGGCCCAGGCCAATTTTGCGATCCGAGTCCTTTATAAATAGGAGTTTCCTTTCCTGACAGAAATCATCTTTGGGCGCACCATTGCGACGCAAGGAAGTTCAAAGGTGAGTCGGCTAGAACCTTAAAAATTCATTAGTTTTTTTTTTCATCAATGATTTAGTAATTTTCAGGTTATCATACCTCAACACTTCATAAGAGCTTGCTCTTGATTTAGATATTTGCCTATATGGATCTCAAAAACTTTATAGGCCTATACCTCCAAGTCATCTTGACTTCTTTTTAGTTATTATGCTAGATTAGTGTATCTTTATCTCTGTTAATAAATCAACGTGATTGGTAAATACTTTTTTTCAGTGACCTGTCTCCGGCTTACTCTAATGTGAGAATTGCCTATTCCTATAATGTACTATATGATTGCAATTAACATCATTCTTAATTCATTTTTCAATTGATGTTAATCGATCGCACTCTTAAAACGCTGAGGTTCTGCCTTAATGCGATTGAGCCGAACTGATCGCTGGCTTTCTTTTCAATCGCAAACCTAAAAACTATTATCTATTTTTTACTTGATTCATATTGAAGTTTTATTTCCCATTTCAAATAATTTCCTTTCATAAACATTTGCTCAATGTCAATCTGTTGTTTTATTTCCCATTTAATCACTGTTTAAATTATTTCCTATTGCTTGAAGAAAAAAATCCTTGCTGATGACAATTTTTCGTTTTCTCTCCCATGTCAGCTATTTCAAGACAAATTCTGCAGAAGAACCAAGATGTTTGGCGGGAAAAGGTCCGCCCCAGTCGTCCTTCTCGTGATGTTACTCCTTCAGGATGCGCACCGGTGTTTTGCGCAGCTACCGTTACCCAGCGGCGTCGCTTTCCTGGGTATCGGGTATAACATCATCGAGGGAAACCCCGAGGGGGGCGACATGGCCACCGGGGGCGTCGACCCCGGACTCCTAGTGAGTCGGTCGATCTTCGTGATGACGTACGAAGAGGGTAAGATCACGAGCGATGAGAAGTATATGATCCCGGACGAGGTTAAATATGTACTTCGAGACAGCTCCTATACCTCATCTTCGGCGACAACCTTTCATAGTACTTCCAGTTATGCCGAGAAGCTTTCATCTCAGGTGGATGTTGGTGGTGAGTATTCATTTCAATTTCAATTCAAAGTATAACATTTATATATTTTCCTCTTTTTCTTCATTTGTTCTTTATATTATTGTACATGATTAAATCACATACTACATTATTTTGTTGAATGTAACAAGAGAAAGCAGTATAATTATAGTAAAGATGATAATAGTACTTACAATAATGATAATGAAAATAATGATTATGATAATAAAAAATAACAATGGTTATCATTATAATAACGATAATTATAATACTAGTGATAATAATAAGAAGAAAAGTATGGTTTTGTACCGCAAAATTTAAAAAAACGTGTATCGTTTTAGCTGATAATTAATCCAATTCGAAATAATCTTTTAAATACGTCAAGTACAGGGAAACATTCAAGAATAATAGAAGAACATTTTTATAAAATTTGTAAACACATAATGTACTGTATAAATTATGAATGATTTCTTAAGAGCACATTAACACTATACAAGGAAATCCCTTTAACGGGTAACCAAGCATAACATTATGTCTATGCCTATATAAATTTCGGAAGAGAAGGTATATGAAGGAAATTGAAAAGGATTTTAGAT
This sequence comes from Strongylocentrotus purpuratus, assembly GCF_000002235.5. Classification (NCBI taxonomy): domain Eukaryota; kingdom Metazoa; phylum Echinodermata; class Echinoidea; order Camarodonta; family Strongylocentrotidae; genus Strongylocentrotus; species Strongylocentrotus purpuratus. Next base: position 47,468 of record NW_022145574.1, on the reverse strand, counting down.
TATAGAGAGGTTGGAATTGAACGCAGTGCGTACTCTATACCAAAAGCATCGAATCCCTTAAAGGGCAAATCCACTCCAAAAATTATTTACTTTCAATAGAAGCAGAAAATTCAGACAAACAAATTTTAAAAAACTTAAGCAAAATCTGATGACTAATAAGAAAGTTATGAATTTTGAATGACATGAACAACTTTGAAAATCACACGACAAATTGGCAACTTACTTACGAGTCTGTGACGTCATTGCCCCACTATCCAGTAATTGTCTTTTTTATGTTAATAATATAAGTTTCCAATTTTCCCCCTTAAAATCTCATTCCCACACACCATCATTCAAGTTATATTGATATTAATATGTTGTTGTGTGGATGCACTGATATAAGGTTTTTAAAATTAGGTTAAATCATGTTAAATGTGAATTTTGAAAAATTATTTGTATAAAAATCAATGATTATGAATATGCAATGTTCAGAAAATAGAATAATTTCTTCAAAGTTCATAAAAGATGTTGTGAAATGTCATGCACGCAATATGATACACATCACATTTCCTGGGCAAAGGCATGGTTAATCAATTTTGGGGGATAAAAAGGGGAATTAATGTGATAAAAATATATCAAGCAATTGATTAATAGTGTGGCAATTACGACACAAACTGATAATCAATGGGCAATTTGTTTAGTGATTTTCTAAGTTCCATAGTTTTTCATACTTTCTGGAAAATTCATAACTTCCTAATTAGTTATCCGAACCACAAAATCATCATTTCTGGGTCGAAGATGCAACTGTTTTATTCAACTTCGATCCTAAATGATCTTCAATGTATTTCTGTCGCATGAGTCGAGAAATAAGTAACCAATCCCCATTCTTTATTCGAAACTGTCTTCAAAAACAGAATATTTTTGATCTGTTTTGTATTGATAACATGAGGGTGATCTTATTGATAGTTCTGTATAACAGTAAAAGTCAGGATTTTAGAGCTCAGGCAAAGCTTAAATTCTATTAATGGTGAAATTCAAAGAAAATCACAAATATGTCAACTAATGTATGACTAGAAACTGGTAAGCTAACAGATGGCCATCGTACAAGTTTTAGGTCAACTACATATCGGGTGATTTATAAAAAATACAAGTACAACCACCTGCATAGCAGCTGGGATACAAGAGAGATTCGCCGGAAAAAAACAACGATGTTTTAATGACGTCACTATATGGACCAATACTGCCCAAGCAGACGACATCCCATAAAGAATGAACATAATTGCAAAGCTTTTATTTGTCAAATTATAATGAGTTTAGTATATTTCAATGTGATGGAATGTCAAACCATTCAAAAAGGGATGTGACCCGATTCCGATAACTAAAATCTTTTGCTTGTAAATACACAGGAAAAGGGTTAATTAACAATCAAAGAAACACGACTTTCAAATTGAACCCCCCCCCCCCGAATTATATTAAGGACGGCATTTGTTCCCTCTTGAAACGCCGAACAAACCGCGGTGTGTACAACTGAATATTCAATGGCGTCTTATTTTGTTTACAAGCGACAGATTCCTTTATTTTTGTATCGCTGCATTTGTCATCAAAATAAAATCATATGCGGGGTTTGGAGTGAGGCAATAGATTATACATTTAGCCTGACGGTAGTGAAGTAAGAGAAAGAACTCAAGAATAGATGAAAACACAGGCACTGAAAATATGTGAGATATCATGGGACATCGTCTGCTTGTGCAAATCGTGTCCATACTGTGATCTCACACATCTCATCTAATAATAATTACTTCGAATGTTTCCAAGCATTGAATTTTGATAACCTTGTCGAATCAAAGTTTCAACTTTGCAATAATGAAATTAAGTTAGTTTTTAAAATCAATGAATATGTACTTTAAGATCTATTACATGATATATTTACATGTATAACATTGTTTACAAAAATAAACCGAATGGTTCAAATTCGGAATATCAAACTATAACTATTCAGTGACACTTGTAAAACTAACAATAGGCCTAACACACCAGTATCTGTATCCTTCATGAACAGTAACATGATTTTTTGAAATCCTTCATTTCTTTTCAGGTGGATATAGCAACTTGTTTGCTAGTGTTGAATTCGCCGCAAGCTCCCGTAAGTAATTCACAAATTATCATGATAATGTTCGTAGATTATAATGCAATTATGAAAAATGAATCGCAAAAGTATTAAATGCAGCACACAATATTAGTCATCAGCAAAAACGTAGCCAAAACATTATTGAAGGGATATGGACAATTACTCACAGTTTTTCCCTGTAATTTTTTGTCTCGATTTCATTCAATTTCATCCTCGGGTCCTCGACATCATTAACACATACACCTTTTATAATATCGTTATCTCGAAAAGACCAGGATAATGTTTCAACTGATGATATAAGTAAATGAGAACATTATGGATAACCATGTCGAACCCCTCTCCAAATCAGAAAATACGCAGATGTTTTCTTCATTATTCATTATACCAAAATTACCACTTATGTTTGTGTAAAAAGTTGTGACGTAACTTATACAATTTGGTCCAAACTGGAAACACTTCCACTTTAGTGAATCAATACCCTTTCAAAATCCAGAAAAAGCTAAAATACCCGATGTTTTCTAAAGTTCGGTATAATCCATAATATCTGAAATCGTTCTCACAAACTCCCCACCCCCTACCTTCCTTTAACAAAACCAGTTTGATCGGGATAAATTAGTCTTGGAATTATCAATGATAAAGCTTTGGATGCAATTTTACAATGTACATTAAGTAATGATATGGGTCTCCAATTATGGATTTGACATCTATCTTTGCCTTCTTTTTTCAATCACAGTCATCACTGCTTATCTTTTATATGTTGACATTTCTCCACTACTCAAACCCTTATTCAAGACCTGAACAACCAATTTTCCTATAACATTTCAAAATGTTAAATACCATTTACACGAGAAACAATCATTACCTGGGCTCTTGTTTTGGCCATTTTACTGAGGGCATTAACCATTCACTAATGGAAAGATTGGTTTCACACTTTACAATGTCGCCTTTTTCTAGAAAGGGGAAAGATTATGTAGAATTATCTTGAGTATTCTTATCAATTATTGACCTGTACGCATTTTGATAATATGCACCCTGAATAGACAATATTTGTTCTGAAATAGCAATTTGGGTGCCATCATCTGTTATCAACTGTTTACACTGCTTCTTCCGAGAGTATTCCTTCTCAAGGCATTACTCTTTTCACCCTTTTCGGCCCATCTAATTTATGAACGCACAATTAATCCATCTACTGGTCTATCATCTAACTCTTCTAGGGCACTTCTTACAACATGAATCTCATCAAGAGTAGTGTCTGACGGATCCTTAGCAAGATTTTTCTCCAATTTATTTAATGAACTTGTTAACTCGGATACTCTCTCCAATTTATTTAATGAACTTGTTAACTCGGATACTCTCTCCCATTTGTTTTGAGTTTGTTTATTGGCATATTTTTTATATTTAATTTCCTCGCTTGGTATTTTATCCACTCCCGTAGTTACTTGGATATCTTACATACATGTATCACCAATCCAAGTTTGTAAATCAGTGCTCATTGCTTTCACATAATTGGGATCATCAAGATAGGTATTGTTAAATTTCCAATGACTCGTGCCTCTCATAGGGTCCGTAGTTTTTTCTGACTGTTTTCAAGACAGTATCATGTTTGTCGATAACATTTCTATGAAATATATTATATTATGGAATTGAATAAATACTGAACTTGAACTTGAACAATGCATTGTGCTATCAACTTAACGTTCCCACGGTCAGTGTCTAGACCCTTAATCCCCATTAATCCATATGTACACGAACACTAGCTATATATATCCTGCTGTGTTCTTCAATACTACCCAGTGACACACTTGTCTCACCTTCCAGGGAGGGGTTCGGCGGTTCAACCCCCCCAAGCGGCCAAGTGAAAAAAGGGGGGAAAGGTGGGAAGTAAACAGTAAAAATGTGCGATTTTTGGAAAATCCTGGATCCGCCACTGGGTCGAACCCCCTCCCCCACCCCCTGGCAAAAAGCTAGATCCGCCCCTGCATGCCTCCCTGATGCAACCAGGGACCTACAAGGTTGAAATGATGTGATCAGAGAAGAAAATAAAGCACTCTTGCACTTTATACACACCAATTATTCGAGTCATATACCTGTATTTGAGTGGGAAAAGTTTCAATTGTTAATTTTCAGGACTCGTGAACAGTTCGTTTAACGGTTGATTCCTCTTCGTTGGTTCTATTGTCAGTGTCTAGACCCTTAATCCCCGTTAATCAATGTGTATACAAACACCAGCTACATCAAGCTGTGTCATTCAATACTACCCAGTGCCACACCTGCCTCACCTCCCTGATGTAAACATGGGCCTATTATGTTGAGATGATGTGATCAGAGAAGAGAATAAAGCACTATTGAACTTTATGGACATCAATCATTCCAGTCAAATACCACATGAATGGGAGAAGTTTCAATTGTTGTTCATTTTCAGGACTCGTGAAAAAATCGTTTAACGGTTGATTCCTTTTGGTTGATTCTATTGTTCGGATTATTTGGCGGCGAGAGATAAAAGGGAATTTTCCTCAGTGCAACAACATTTTTATTATTATTTTTTTTTATCGCCTCTTTGATTCGAATTTAAAGATAAACTTGAGTTCTGGTAATGCGATTGCATTGTGAAAGAAAAGGTGTGGAATGGATCAGAAAAGTTGATCATATAGCATGTAAGTAATGGTTTGTAATGCAAGGTTCTGGAGTCATCACAAATATCATAAATTTGGCAGAGTCTTGGTAAAATAACACTCACTTACACAGAAATATGCATATGGGACAACACACATGGTGTCGGGGCTAGTACTACCCTGATTTCCTTATCTTTCTATGCTCATTACTCAGCCAGTATACATTTTCTTCCAAAATTGTTTGGCACATGACATTTATTTGTAATCTTGAACATTCAGTGTAGGTTTTGTTAGATTCTGTGAGAATTCATTTTCTTTTTTTACCGGATCTCAAGTTTATCTTTAACTATTTCTCGACAATAAACGACCTCTTGGTACTATATTGTTATACGACGTCACATTACAATCACATGGCAAATAAATTATCATCAGCAACGGGTTTCAAAAGTTAACGAATGCTTAATTTGAACCCGGGTCATTCTTTCCCTATCTCTTTCTCTCACTCCCTCTCTCTCTCTCTCTCTCTCTCTTGTGTCATTCACTCATTGTCTTCCGTTTCCTTGCTTCCTTCCTTCTTACCACGGAGTATATAATGTGTGTTGTGTGTGCCTCGATCATAGCGAAAATAAAAATCGATATCGCTGAAATTACTTTTCTCCTTCCCCCTTCTTCCTAGTAGAAGTGTGCATAACTTTACATGATTACTTTCTATTTTCTTTGACGCTCGGGTATCATAATCCGACTGGGTGCCATATAAGATAGGTGATGGACATGACCGCTGGGCCATTCATGAAAACGAATCAATAAATATTCTGTTGTTCATAAAGTCTTTGATATTCTTGACAGACAAAGTGTATATTTTCTCAAAACTTAAAGGATCAATTACCTTATGTATTAAGGCTCAGTAAAAAGTAGGGTACCGAATCAATAATATGATAATGTTTTTTTTTTTTTTTTTTTTCAATTTTCTTTGACATTGGTCAGTGTAACAAAATTATTCCAACTTTATGGTATCAGTGTATGAAAATACACTATACAATTTGAATTAAATGCATTCGTATTACTGTAAGGTTGTTCGCTCGTTTTATTCTGTACATCGCAAATGAACGACAATGTTTAGAAAGGTTGTACTCCATTTTCTCAAGTCATAGTAATCGACGTCTTGACACGACACTATCTTCCGCATGCAGAAAACCAACTTAGCGTTCGAAGTTTTCCTTTTTTCTTTATATATCTTAAACAATTTTACCAAAATTCTTGACAGAAATCATAAAAACGATCATAATTTGGAAATAGGCCCATGCAGTATACGAACAGCCTGAAACTAGTCTTTTAGTGATCTTATTCACAAAATGCCTTCAGACCAAAATATATAAAACCGTTTGTCCGCGATCCAAAACAGATATTCCGCTGGAATTTAAGCCATTGGCAAGATCATTTTGAGTCGTTGTGTCCGACATGTTCAAAGTGATAAGAAAACGAAATTTTACCGCCCCATTCATGTTGACATTGGTTTTCACATTTAACAGTACTTTGCGTTTCCTGTAAAATTAGTATGTCTCCAATAAACCTGTTACTCGAATTGAAAATACAATTTAACGGTTTTAGGACAATTACCGCCTTAGCAATCACCCCCGGAAAATTAATATTATCTTTCAAATGCTGTTGGAATTTAACCTTTTCATTTTTTTGGCCTGCAAATGGGACATCGTACCAATAAGGAATGGGCACTATATTCCCGAAATGTGGTTGCCCTCGGGGGTTAATTGTTCTCGGGGCAATTTTCCGGGGGGTGTTTTTCTTGGGTAATTTTCCTGGGGTAATGGCCCAGGGGGTAATTGTCCTGATACGCAATTTAACATATAAGGTAACCATATAGTTGACAAAAAAATGGCAATAAGTTACAAAAAGGGTATATTTATGTCCAATGATTATTATAATTATCATAATTAGTTTTTTATTATTACTTTTTGAAGGTTATCAAGAAATAGAAGCGCGAACGGACAGCCAAGGTTACATTTATTACGCGAACCAAACCGTATCGAACATGGGAAACGCTCGTTACATGACGGAGCTCGCCGGTCCTGACAAATACACCCTCAACAATGGATTCGTTTCTACCGTATGCCGTCTACCAACGGCTTACGCTGAGGATGACTACATGACTTTCCTCGATACCTGGGGAACTGTAAGGAACATCATATGTTTTCGAAATTAATATTTGTTTTTCTCGTTCTTGTGGTTTTAAAGACCGATATTAAATATCACGTCTGTTCGACATTATTTTCATTTGCAAAACAATTCAATACCCTTTGTACGGTTCTAGGACACCTACCCCCAAGACATCCACTCCCGGATAACCACCCCCAGTCAACTACCCCCTGGGACAGCTACCCCCTAGGGCAACCACCCTCTAGGACGACTACCCCTGGATAACTACCCCCTACGACAACCATCATCTAGGACAACTACCCCTGGACAACTATCCTAGGGGTGAGTCGTCTGGAGGTAGTTGTCCGGGGGTAGTTGTCACGGGGGAAGTTGTCCTAGTGGGTGGTTGTCCGGGGGTAGTTGTCAGGGGGTAGTTTTCCTTGGGGTAGTCATCCTAGGGGTTGTTGCCCTAGGGGGTAGCTGTCCTAGCGGGTAGTTGTCCTAGGCAGGGGCGGATCCAGTCGGCGGCAAGAGGGGAGGGGGCCCAAATCTTGAGAATTGTTTGCGCCGTCTTAGCCGGCCGGTAAATAAGCGGGGGAAGGGGGGGGGGGTAAGAGCACATGTTTTTTTTTGTTTTTTGGGGGGTCCAGTTTTTTAGGAAAATGTTTGCGCCGACTCAGCCAGAGGAGGGTGAGAGCACTTTTTTTTTCTTTTTTTTTTGGCCCAATTCATGAGCAAATATTTAGCAGCGAGTCATCCAGCCGGTGAATAAGCGGGGGGGGGGGGGGTTCGTGGAGAGGAGGGCCACTTATTTTTTTTTGGGGGGCAACATGTTATACAAATATTTTTTATTTTTCTGTTTCAAAAAAGGTCAATTTTCGTTACTATCCTATTTTTTACCGTTTGGGGGGCTGGCAAATGGAGTACAACGACTAATAGCAGGCTCTTCTCCAATGCAAAAATAGACGACATTGTGCTGGATTTGTATGTTTTTCCGACAACAGTACAGAGAAATTGCACATTATTTTTTCATTTTGTACTTTTTGAAAGGTAACCCGAGTGCCTTCCGGGCACCCCAAAGCTGGATAATACAGCGTTTCCATATGGGGGGGGGGGGGCCTGGCCAGTAAAATCGGCCCTTGGATCCGCGCTTGGTCCTAGGGGGTAGTTGACTGGGGTGGTTATCCGGGGGTGGATGTCCAGGGGGTAGGTGTCCGGATACGCCTTTTTACACGTTATCAAAGCTCACATTTACATTATTTCAGCTGAATAACAGGTTTTCTTTAATCTGTCACCCGGGCGCATACCAAATAATGAACAAAGATTTGTTCATTTCGAAAAGATATGCTGTTATGATCAAATTACTTAAAATTTTAAATGCCATTTAACTTCATAGAGTTTATTATAGAAAAAGTTCGCCCCCGATATTTAGTTGGTTTCATTATAATAATAATATTTAATTAATTATGGACCCTACTACAGCTGGACTAATAATGAGAGTCTTCCTTTGATCACATGGTGACCACCGTCACTTGATAATTTGTATGTTGATGAGGACATTCATTTGACGCGACAATGTTGATTATGTAAACACGCATTATCACAGACAAAAGAACTTTTACATCTCTTCAGATTCCTTTTTTTGCTGGACCAGGACCCCGAGTGGAATTTCAGGAAAAGTATCTTAACTCAATTTAGAGGAGCAGTGAACCCCAAATTATTGTGACAATTTATGTGATATTAGATTGATTATTAAAGAAGTGGACACTGGTGGACATACATCTGGACCGTGCCAAACTTTGAAAAATACATATTCTTTACTGTCCTATTACCTTCTATTCCTTGGAAATGAATAGGATAAGTTAAAAATGAAGTTTAATATCATTTTGTTACAGCCAAATTGTCAGGTTTCTCTTGTAAACTATTTCTTTTTTCTTATTGAAAACTTCATATATGTCAAAATTCATATGTACTCCACAACTGCACGTGCATTTCCGTGATTTTAAGCGATTCAGTTTCTTTTGCGCAGGTATTTTGTAGATTCTTCAAGGCACATTTTTTTTTTGTAATGGCTGACTGTCGGCGGTCGTGATGAGATCAAAGCTTGGAAGCATGTTTGGAATGTCATTAAGATACTTTTGACAGAGTCAGGTGCATGAATATATTATCGTACCGATCAGTGTCCATTTGTAGTAGGTCCATGGTTTCAATAATGATAATGATAATAATATGGGATATTAATAAAGCTCACATATCTACCATGCAAGGTGCTCAAAGCGCTCCGAATATTACCCGGCTCTGCTTGGCTGCCGATCTCGGCGCTCACAGCACTCAAGGAATTCCCTCCTACCGGTACCCATTTAACACCTGGGTGAAGAGTGGCAAATGTAGATTAATGAAGGCAGTTAAATAAGAGAAACAGATAAATGGAAGTTTAAGCATATATAATCCAATGAAAATAAGAAATTTATGAATTCTCATAAGTTGTAATTAATAAAATCGAAAAAAGAAATCGGAAGTTTGTTTTGAAATTTATGAGAAATTGTTAGCCTGTTGTGAAAACTAACTCCTTAATCTAATAATGGATGACTCTACAAATGCTGATATTACATTCATGGTGCAGTGAGCAGTGGCTACTTTTGTAAAATGTGTGAAAATATCACGTATACTCGTATATTTTTCATAAATGTTTAATAAAAGACCCTAGTTTCGAGGGAAACTAATTTTAGTATTCTTTGTTTTGACAGCATGTCGTCACTGAGGTGGATCTAGGAACCAGGGAGGGGAATAACTATGAGGAGCAAAGGACGGAATTCGTCTCGTATGCTTCATCAAATGTAAGAGAAAACATTAATATCTATATTTATGTTTATATTTATATTTATTGATTGATCGATTTGATTGTTCCACTGTTGGATGAAACACCCGGCTCATATAAGAAAAAATTAAGGAAGTGGTTTATAGAGTTATAAACAAAATATGTCCTTTGTGGGCGTTTGTTCATAGTGAAACTACTAATACTAGTACTACTTCTACTACAAGTAATATGAATAATAATGATACAATAATGATGATAATATAATAGTAACAGGGTTATAATGAAATAATGACAATAATGGTTATCTTCATGATTACAGGTCGGCAGTAGTGTAAGCTCTGGAGGGTCATATTTGGGCTTCAGCTCCTCGCTTTCGGTTGATATGGATACCTTCAACGCCGGAATGCAGAGTGGCTCCAGTTTCGGTAGCTTGTTCTCCTCCTACAGGGTTGGAAGCGCTAGCCTCAATGGTGAGAAATAGAATCTTAAATGTATTGATTTTATTCAAATTATATACCAATGTTAATGTTATTTTGTATATTTTGTGAGGATTATTTTTAACAGGCCATTTATGTGCTATCCATGATCTTCTTACTTCTCTCAGGCAAACCTTTTATTTTTTCCTCCTTTATTTCTTTATTTCTTTTTGATTTTCCTCTTTTCTGTTGGCCTTTCGTTTTTCATTACGCATGTTTTTATTTTTTGTATACATAATTCTTAATATATGAATTAACATGTTTATTCATGATGAGGACGTCAATTCAATCTGTGATTATGACGACAACCTTTTTCTTTTATGGCATGTAACCTCACGTGTTACAATTGATTAGATGAACATCAAAATCAAAATATTAAATCAAATCAAATCAATCAAATCACTTTATTCAAACAAATACAATCTAATTTAATCTAATGTAAAACTTATCATTCAAACGAAATCTCATTTAACTAAATAAAATAAAATAAAAACTAACCAAGCCGAAACAAATCAATTCAATTCAAATTAAACAAAAATCAAACCTAACCAACTCACATCTAGTCAAATCAAACCAAGCCGAACCAAATCAAAATATGTATATAAAATTATTTCAAATTAAACAAAATCTTCTTATCGAACCTAAATAAAGCACAACTAATTAAATGAAATCATATCAAATCTAATAATCAAATCTTTCCAGAGCCAATCAGCTTGACACTCGTCGACATGCATGAGTTATTTCGTGATGATTACTGGACCCGGATGCAGGATTACATCGCTTCTGAGCACTGCACGGCATCATGGGATAGGGCGGCGGCTGCGGAGAATGTCTTGACGGCTATGAAGGGCTATGCGGAGTGGAAGAAGATACAGGACAGCATGAGTAAGTTTTTTTTTGCACTCGAAATTTGTAATACTAAATCAAAGTAACCAACCAAATGGATTAGTGTGTTATTACCCCGCCCCATACTGTTATGAATAGTTGTCAGTGCCATCGATTAGGAGAGTTTAGTTAACTCGGTTCGAGTTGGGCACAATATGGCGAGTAGGCCTACTTTGTTGCTTTGTTGGGCAGACACAAAACAAAACAATGTGTTGTAAACAGCTGAAACTAAGTTGGCCAAACCATATGTGTATATTGATCTGGTAGTTATTGAGCTATAGCGCCACCTTGTTGCGTCGACTTGTTATTGTTGTTTGTTATTTCCGGTAACACCCTACCACTCGGGTGCTTCTATTTGTCTTAAATGAAGAGCTTTAAAGTTTGCTAATGCCTGGATTACATTTGGCCTGCGATTAGTCTACGGAGCCCGTATCCTGCCCGTATCCCCTTTTCCGTGCGGCCTTCGTGCGGAGGCAGGAGGCGGCAGTGAGATATTCGTACGGATTCACGGCCCTGCGACCTCTGTGAATTTGTTTCGTTAGAAGTTATACAAATTTGAAAAATCGTAAGCCCGTAGCCCGTAGACATGTCGTAGGCGGCATTGCACGATCCCCGCACGGGCATTGCCCGAAGCCTCGCTCTGATTGTGCAGCAAACGTACGATTTTTCGGTGAACATGAGGGTACGGCGGCTTTACGGTCACCGCGCCTTCTCCGCGCAACCTTTGCACAGAAGCTACACGGGCTTCGTACGATGTCCGTGCGGAGGCTGCGGAGACTGCACGGCTACTGCATTCAAATTGCAAGATTTCCGTACAATCTCCGAGCAGTCTCTGTAAGGATTTGCCCCGGCCTGCCCCCGAGGGCCAATCCAATAAATGGCACGATGCTCGTAGATAACGTAAAGACAAACATCGTAGCCCGTAGCCTCCTACGATGTCTACGGAAAATCGTAGACTAATTTATCGTACGGCGCCCGGGAAAAATGTAATCCAGGCATTAGACAACTAATAGTCGTTATTTTCCCACTAAGAGCCATTTTCAAGCCCGTTTTAGGGAAGTTCTCGATTAGTATTATCTTCCACATGCCGTTGAAATGTAACATTTTCATTTTTTGACTGGAAATGTGTCATCGTAACTTTAAAGCCTTGCCAAAGAACATAAATGCCGTGTCGAGGATCGAACCCACGAACTTTGCATTTCAAATCAACTGCTTAGACCAATAGACTATGACACCTCTACTTAAACCTTCTGTTTGACAGGCCGGACAGGCGGGTCAATTAAACGGTTGGCCTGAGACAAAAATGATCACAAGATGCTGCCTTGATTTCCTTGAACACAATTCTTGTTAAAACAAAGGATCGACTATACAAAGGCGTCAAGTGGGAGTTGTTGGGACCATGCAAAACAAAAGAGTATACGCCATATTCAGTACAACTGAAACTAATTTAGCCAAACTCTGTGTGTATAAACATGATAAGCATCTCTAGCTTGCTCTAAAAATCAATTTCAATGAATATTAGAGAATTCGATCGGTTCTACATTTCTTCCAGACAAGAATGTGATGATTCCCCTGACCTGGCCCGATGGCAAGTACGGACTTGCCAAACCCACCGATGGTTGTCCCAACACGGAGTTCACCTGGAATGAGGGATGGAGATACCAAGATACAGAGGATAGTGACAGCAGCAACGCCTGGAGCGATCCTATTCACATGATAAGGCTTTCTGCCAGTTACCTAACGCTAAACTTCTGTATCAAGACCGTATCCAACGTTGATGAGCGATCGAAATGGACCTGGCAGCCCGGGAGCTACTGCATCTTCAAGTACGGTGACAAGTGCCCTCCAGGTAGTTCACGTTTCATTTTTCACAGTTTTAAAGTAAATTACGTTATCGGTTTATGACTTTGATGTTCATCTAATTCAATCGGGCGATAAAAGCACTAGTCCGTATACGTCACACACACGCGCCGACCCAAGCACACACCCTCACAATACTATTTTTATGTGTATTTGTGTAGGTTGTTGGATTTGCAGAAAGGTGTTTACTGGAGTGTGGAAATCATATCTGCTATATCCCCCATCTGAAAGCCGCGAATTGCTTTTTCATCGAGATCCATCATAGTCGGTTTAATAGTGTATAGGACAGACTACACCATTAACCTGTATCTCATTATGATCACCTTTTTTGCATTATTTTCTCTGACATTTTTAACTCGTCTCTCGGAGTTTGCACCTTTGAGTTTTCCCTTTTATCCGATCTTTTTGTCTTTATTGACCTTTCATTGTTGTCTGACCTTTTGCCTCTACCTGATCTTTCACTTTTACTGACCTTTCACCGTCATCTCACCTCAAAACTTGATCCGACCTTTCACCTTCCTCTGACATTACACCTTTCCCGACTTTTCACCTTTATCTGACCTTAACTTTTCCACCAGACTTCACGGGAGGCTATTTTTTACTGGGATGATAAAGAGCATCTTACGGCGGGGCTATGCATTGCTAAAGAACCACTCTATCGCCTTCGACCTTTTACCTCTATCTGAATGTTTGCCTTTAAGCTTTCATTTATCAGACCTTTTTGCCTTTATCTGAATAATTGTTTAGCTTTCATTGTCTTCTGACATTTCGCTTTTATCTCATCTATTGTCTCGACCGACCTTTTGCTCATACTGATCTTCCACCTGTTCTAACCTCTCAATTTTATCCGACTTTTCACCGATATCAGACCTTTTTACCACATGTCTCATCGGCCTTCGCAGAAGGTTGTATTTACTGGAACGATGAGGACAGGGATACAAAAACTCTTACGGTGGCACCTTGCCGGCTTAGGATCACTCTGTCCTGACCTTTCACCTACATCTGACATTTGCACTTGATCTAGCCTTTAACCTTTATCTGACTTTTCTCCACCTCTTTCTTCAGCCTTCACCGAAGGTTGGATTTACTGGGATGATGAGGACAGTTCCAACCAGAACTCGTTTGGGGGGGCCGTGCCGGATGGAGTCTACGGTCGTAACACCAGATATAACTTCTGTTGTCGCAGCGATGGTGTGACTGACCGGAGCATCTTCCTACCCACCGATGATAACTTTTACCTATTCTCACAGTTCGAGAATTGCCAGCAGGTGGGTTTTGAACAAATTCAAAAAGATGTCCTACAACACTATTTCTCTTTAAATGCTACAAATACACATACAAACTACAAAAATACAAACAAAAACATGGCGTAGTAAAGTGTAAATAAGTGCAACGCCTGGTACATTTTTGTGTAGTTATTGTAATATTTATGTTGTTGTTGTTATCATTATTCTTCTTCATCTTCTTCTCCTTATGATTATGAAACTGTATCTATACAACTATACCAGTTGTGGATTCAGGGGGAACAGGGGACATGTGCCCCCCCCCCCTTAAAAAAGGAGGAAAGGAGGAAAGGAGAAAAGGGAGGGGGAAGAAAAAGGAGGGGGAAAAGAAAGAAAAGGGAAGAGAGAAAGAAGAAAGAGGGAGGAGAGAAAAGGGAAGAAGAGAAAAAGGAGGGGAAAGTAAAAAAGGGGAAGAGAGAAGGGAGAGAAAAGGCGGGAAAGAGAGAAAGGGGGAAAAGGAGAATAATGAGAATGGAAAAGAAAGAAAGGGGGATGATACTATAAGAAGGTGTTTTTTACCGTGAATGTGGCGGGGGGGGGGGGGCACGCAATATTGCAGTGTGCATAATATGGGGCCCCTCTTGCCAGGCGTGTAGCCCCCCCCCCAAAAAAAAAAAACAAACAAACAAACAAACAAAACAAAACAAAACAAAACAAAACAAAACAAAACAAAACAAAACTAGAAGAACAAGAGATGGGGAAAAGGGGGAAAGAAGAAAAAAAGGAAAAGAAAGAAGGAAAAAAGAAAATGAAAAAATGAAAAATAGAAGAGAAAAGGGAAACAAAAGAAACGGGGCTGAAAGAAAGGAGAGAGAGAGGCGGGTGAGAGCCTGAGAGTAGAGGGGCGGGAGTAAGAGAAAGAGGGGGATGTTGGGTGGAGTCACCACGTCGAAGCTTTCAAGTTTCATTAAATTATTAGAGGAGAAGAAGAGTCGTTGTACCGTTCTCTACTCTTAATCCTTGTCTGAATTCAGTTTCCCCCTCCCGCGCGAAGCGTGGAAGCCTTCCCGTTTTATTAAATTATTAGAGAAAGTGAACGATTCGTTGTACTGTTTTCGTTTCTTAATCCTGGTCTGAAATCAGTTTTCCCCCTCACGCACAAAGCGCGAAAGCTTTGACGATTCATTAAATTATTAGAGAAAAAAGACGATTCGTTGAACCGTTGTTTACTCTTAGTCTTTGTTTGAATTGAGTTCCCCCTCCCGAGTTTGACGTTTCATTTAATTATTACTCTTAATCCTTGTGTGAATTCAGTTTTCCCCCTCCCGCGCAAAGCGCGGAAGCTTTAACGATTCATTGAATTATTAGAGAAAGGGGATGATTCGTTGTACCGACTCTTGATCCTTGTCAGAATTTTCAAAAATGTTTCTTTGTCCGATAAAACGTCACAGTTCGTAGGGGGAAAACATTGCCGGCCGACCGACATAATACATCCCACCGACTTCAAACTTCTGCATTGATATAGTACACGAGGATCGAGCAAGAATACCGACACAGCGGACCCGACACAGCAACAAAATTATCTATGGGTAACTTTCTTGCCCCCTAGACGTGGTGACTCCATCCAACATCTCCCTCTCTCTCTTACTCCCAACCCTCTTCTCTCAGACTCCCCCCCCCCCCCTCCCTCTCTCTCTCTCCTCTCTTTCATCCCCCTTTCTTTTGTTTTCATTTTTTATTCCTTTTTTCCTTTTTTCCTTTTCTCCTTTTTTTTTCTTTTCCTTTCTTTCCTCTCCTTCCTCTTTTTCTTTATTCTCTTTCTTTCTTCTCTTCTTTTCTCTTTCCTTTCTTTTCCCTTTCTTTTCCTTTTCTTATTTTCTTTTCTTTTCCTTTGCCTCTCATTTTTCCCCTCCCTCTTTTCTCATTTTCCAAAACAGCAGCGCAATTTTACCGACAATATCCCGACAGGTGGGGGTGTCGCACCCCACCCCCCCCCCCCCCTTTAGCAACGTCCCTGGTTGTTATCCCATTATTCTTTTAAAAGAAATGCACTCCTCATGCTCTCGCACCTCTCTTTTATCGTTGTTTAATTCTCTTTAATTTTTTTTCCTTTCTCCTTTAAACTCACAAAAATTCTCTCTTTCCCCCTTTTCTTCCCCCTTTTCTCTCCTCCCTCTTTTCTTCTTCTTTCTCTCTTCCCTTTTCTTTCTTTTTCCCCTCCCTTTTTTTCTTTTTCCCCTCCTTTTTCTTCCCCCTTCTTTTTCTCATTTTCTCCCTTTTTCTTTTCCCCCTTCCCCCTTCTTTTTACCGGGGGGGGGGGGGGCACATTTCCCCAGTGCCCCCCCCCTAAATATGCCTCTGATATAGTTGTATATATGTACAGTTTTCTGCGTTCTGATTGGCCGGCTGGATAGACGTATAGTCGTTTAGTTGTATAGTTGTACGAATAGTGGCATGCTTGGTCCGCCATATACGCCGCCATGATTACCTCGACTAGCTCTTAACACGACCTTTACCCTAGGGTAACTTTTGTCCGTCTGAACGTAGCTATGGTCACATCACCTAAAAGTAGCCTGCTCGGCGGCCGGGCGGCGAGATTGAGCCGATTTCGCCCAGGCAATGAACGGCGGCCGCCCGGGCACCGCTTGTTTTTAGGGCATCGCTCGGTCGCTGCTGATGTTTTAGGAGTTAAAATTCGGGCGGCGCCTGCTCACTTTCACTCGCCGCCCAAAGTATGCTCGGTGCCCGGGCGGTCGCCGTCCGGGCACCGACCTAATCGAGCATTCGGCGTCGAGCGATTTAGGTCAAAAATCGAAGCCGCTAGGTCAAAGGCTGTTGAGCGTTCGCCGCCCGCTCGCCGCTGGGAGATCAGTCGGTCACTGGGCGGCGAGTTCAAAATCGGTCAGCAGCCTTTGACCTAGCGGCTTTGATTTTTGACCTCAATCGCTCGACAGCGAACGCTCGATTAGGTCGCTGTTCGGGCGGCGAACGCCCGGGCACCGAGCGTATTTTGGCGCCCCGGCTGCCGGGCAATTTGCTTAAAATTAGCCGGTGGCCGGTGGGAGACCGCTCGGGTATCGGTGGGTCATCGCCAACCGGAAAAGCTCTCCGATTTCGCCCAGTTTTTACCTAAAATTGACCGGCGACGTACGGGAAATCGACAGGGCACCGCCCAGGCATCGCTGGGGCTCTACAGCCTGCTCGACTTCTCCAAAAATCGTTGGGCGATGCCTAAATTCCAGCAGCGACCGAGCAGGCTACTAATCGGTCGGTCGCTGCTCTGATTTGTGACCATAGCTTAAAAACGTCTTTATTTCCACCCTATGTTACATAATTTTTATCTTGTATAGGTGGACGGGATGACGGTGACAAAGGAATGGATTTATTGGGACACTGATGACTATGATACCGAAGACAGTATGTCTTCAGTACATCCCCACCCAGGCGTCTCTAGCAACGGTAGAAACATCAACCTCAACTTCTGCTACTACCAAAAGCAGGCTGGTAAAGGAAGTACCGAATTTTCATGTACAAGGCCAGAGAGTGGGGGAGATTGTGGAAAGGGTCATGCCGGTATTCTACTAAATGGTAATGAATAAATAAATATTTCTAGTCATATTTGCTTTGATACACTTTTATTCACTTGGTAGTGACCGAGACAGTAACTGATTCATTCAGTAGTTTAATTTTTGTTCTTCTTTTTTATTCTTTCAGTGAACTTTATTTCACATGTATACATTGTTCACACTAGCATAATATTGAAACATTATTTTAGCATATCAGTCAAATCTTTTACCTGTTTTTCATTAACCTTTGTTTTTGTTTTAGAATTTAGATGTGACATCCATTCATACTTCAAATCTGTTAAAAGAGTTCTACCATTCATTTTGCTGTTTGTTTTTTAGTTCTTATAAATAACATATTCGGCAAAATTATTCAAAATGTTTACCAAGTAATCATCTAAATTGCCTATCTCATATCTAATTACTAAAGTCTTCTCATTTATGTTGATATCTAATCCAAACAAATGATATATCAAACGTGATACAATTTTCCAAAACACAAATATCTTTAGCATCACTCTAGCATCATCAGCCGTGATGTTTCAATTGTATTGCAATCTTGGCATACATAATCATGTTTTGTTTTCCTTTTATATAGGTAATATTTTTACGGTAAATACATATGCAAAAGTTTAAAATTAATTGCGTAATGCTGGTATCTCGTATAGTATTGAACTTAAAGCTTATCTGCCGTAGTTTACAGGAGGGATTAGACCGTTCTGCAAGGTCACTGGACAGGTGGTTATCTCATCAACTCAGCTCTCAGTTAACATAAGAAAAAGAGGATCATGGGGACCAATGGTCACCGATTAGGCATTGTTTATAATACAGAGGGCGCAAGTAGCTACCAGTAGTGCAGTGGGCCTTTAAACATTACTACCGGATTCCAATTAAAATCGGAGGGCAACTAATTGCTGCTGCCAAGCATTGTATACAGAAGACTCTTCTTGTTTTTTCTGCAGATATAATAAGTAGAACTGTGTAGCGTTCATATATATTTAAAATATCAATATCATCCCCTGTTGATATGTGTTTGAAACAAACCATTAAGTAATTGATCAACCAACAATTTTAGAAAGGCTTTCTTCATCTTTGAAAATTTGAAAGGGAACAACAGTTCTGGAAATTTATATTTTTGACTCATGAAATCCACATCATTCCAATGCCCTTGACTAAAAATATGTTTTACTTAAAAAATCCCAACCTGTTCCAATAACTTGAAATGCAATGGTCTACGACGACGTCATCAGCACGGTCGAGATCCCCCTTAATCTCTGCAACAACAATATGGTTACGTTTCTGCCACTCTGGCTGCATATATTGGGTGATATTAATGACGTTTATTATACATTAATATTTTGTTATTCATAGTAGAATAGTAACTGTTCATTGTACATATTGTGCACTTTTTGTAAACACTACACGTAATTTGTATAAATAAGTTCAAATTTGAAATGCAATTTTTTTTTTCAAAGAAAGGACTTATGATGGCTGTGCATTAAATCCATTTGGAAGTGTACAAGTTGATGTTATTGCTTCTCTATTGAAGAAAAAAAATTACATTGTGAATTTTAAATCAGAAGCGCAATTTGATTTGTTTTACATTAATTGGGAATAAAAACCCAAATTGTAATCCCTATCGCACTACAAAATGCTCAAGGGGTTACAATTTAATAATACTGTTTAAGAGTACACTTTTGTGAAATACCCGTTATAGGGTGTGAAAAAACCACGCGAAATCCTTATAGTGGTATTTTGGCTTCCGAAGAAATCCTCGATTATTAGGGGGTGTCTGGAATACCTGTGGTCAAGCTTACCGTATATCACATGACTGAGACCCATGGGGATGCAAATCAGTCGTAAGTCCTTCAGTCAATAGCAAGTTTGCAGTCTCCTGTCTCTTATGTACGTAGTTACGATTGATTTCAACTTTTGATAAGACGAGGCCCAGGTCAGTTTTAGCAGTCAGCAGAGATTAACTCTTTTATGCATGCATATTGGAACATTGAGGTTACGACAAATTATTTCCAAAGCAATGTTTAAGGGGGTTAGGCTGTTAAAGGGGTTAGGCTAAACTAGCATGTTTGTCATTATATGGCCCGTTTTACCAACCAATAGTTTCTCTTCTTCTATAATTATGTAAACACATTGTGCGAAATGTATAATGTTATTGCTGTATGTCAATTCCAAAAACAAAAAATCTAATCAAATATGCAATGGACATTTAAAACAGGGCCCCGTCTTACAAAAAGATGCAATTGATCTAAATCAATCAAAAGTCCCCCAATTAATCGCAAGTTTGCAATCTCCCATCTGTTATATCCATAGTTGCGATTGATACCAACTCTTTGTAAGACATGGCCCAGGAGACTGAAAAGTCGCTGATATATTGTTTTCATTGGTGTACTTTTTTCTTCAGTAAAATTTAATCTGTTTCGGGACACAATTATCAGTGAATACGGCTGTGGTTATGGGTATTCCTTGCAGAGGAAAATGAGTTTAAGCAGAATAAATGCATAAGGTGACGGGAACTCGCGAGTTTAATGCATTTTTTGTTACGGCGTTATGATTGTCAGAGAGATAAAAAGCCAAATTAGAAAGAGATGGAAATGTAGATATAGAAAATGTTGATATAGAAAATGTTGATATCAGAGCAAACTAAGAAAAATAGAGATAGTGAGAGAGGAGGAGAAAAATAGAGAGGGAGAGAGAGAGAAAGAGAGAAAGAAAGGGAGAGAGGGGACAGAGCTAGAAGAGAGAGAGATATATATAAAGAGAGATAAAGCCTGTGGGAGAGAATTTCTCGAAAGAGGAATTTCTGATACAGGCTATACAACCGTATCCGTGTAGGCCTACATATAGTCTACCTATTTTAGGGTATCTGGATAAAACGACCCCCCCCCCCCCCCAACGAACCTCAGATTCAGCCTATTTGAGCTCAGGCTCCACATTTCGTCCTCCGAATTGGATTAACGATTGGAAATGGATTAGGGCACAGGTGGGAGAGGGGGGCGGGGTTGGAGGGGTGTATATTTCCAGGTTATGATCCAAGGGCCGTACCTCTCCCAGACCAAACCCAATCTGGCACATCTTTACGTATAAACAGTAAATATGCACCCTACTGTCTTGTTCCCCAGGACCTAATTTATCCCCAAATCGAAAATGGTAAGTGGACACTTTTTTTTTTTTTTTGGAGTCCAAAAAAAAATCGCAACGAGTGAGCCAGCCGAAAAGTCGCTCAGTGGGGGGGGGGGGGGGGGGGGGGGGGGGGTAGTGAGCACATTTTTTTTGAGGGGGGGGGGGTTCTCGAAAATTTAAAATTTGCACCCCCCCCCCTTGAGCGCCAGGGGGGAGCCCAACCCCCAAAAAAAGGTAAAAATCGCGTGATTTTGCATGATTTTTCTCAAGGGGGGGGGGCCACCCCCCCCCCGATCCGCCACTGAGGTAGAGAGGTGGTAGAGGTAGGGTGGTGGTAGAGGTAGGGTGGAGGTAGGGTGGTGGTATAGGTAGAACGGTAGAGGTCGAGGTTTGAGTTTAGGGGTAGGGTGCTGGTAGGGTGGAGGTAGGGTGGTGGTAGAGGTAGGGTGGTAGGACTGTGGAGGTAGGGTGCTGGTAGAGGTAGGGTGTTGGTAGAGGTAGAACGGTAGAGGTCGAGGTTTGAGTTTAGGGGTAGGGTGCTGGTAGGGTTGAGGTAGGGTGGTGGTAGAGGTAGAATGTAGAGGTCGAGGTTTGAGTTTAGGGATAGGGTGGGAGGTAGGGTGGAGGTAGGGTGGTGGTAGAGGTAGGGTGGTAGGACTGTGGAGGTAGGGTGGTGGTAGAGGTAGGGTGTTGGTAGAGGTGTAGAACGGTAGAGGTCGAGGTTTGAGTTTAGGGGTAGGGTGCTGGTAGGGTGGAGGTAGGGTGGTGGTAGAGGTAGAGGTAGAATGTAGAGGTCGAGGTTTGAGTTTAGGGGTAGGGTGGAGGTAGGGTGGAGGTAGGGTGGTGGTAGAGGTAGAATGTAGAGGTCGAGGTTTGAGTTTAGGGGTAGGGTGCTGGTAGGGTGGAGGTAGGGTGGTGGTAGAGGTAGAACGGTAGAGGTCGAGGTTTGAGTTTAGGGGTAGGGTGGAGGTATAGGTAGAACGGTAGAGGTCGAGGTTTGAGTTTAGGGGTAGGGTGCTGGTAGGGTGGAGGTAGGGTGGTGGTAGAGGTAGGGTGGTAGGACTGTGGAGGTAGGGTGCTGGTAGAGGTAGGGTGTTGGTAGAGGTAGAACGGTAGAGGTCGAGGTTTGAGTTTAGGGGTAGGGTGCTGGTAGGGTGGAGGTAGGGTGGTGGTAGAGGTAGAACGGTAGAGGTCGAGGTTTGAGTTTAGGGGTAGGGTGCTGGTAGGGTGGAGGTAGGGTGGTGGTAGAGGTAGAATGTAGAGGTCGAGGTTTGAGTTTAGGGGTAGGGTGGAGGTAGGGTGGAGGTAGGGTGGTGGTAGAGGTAGAATGTAGAGGTCGAGGTTTGAGTTTAGGGGTAGGGTGCTGGTAGGGTGGAGGTAGGGTGGTGGTAGAGGTAGAACGGTAGAGGTCGAGGTTTGAGTTTAGGGGTAGGGTGGAGGTATAGGTAGAACGGTAGAGGTCGAGGTTTGAGTTTAGGGGTAGGGTGCTGGTAGGGTGGAGGTAGGGTGGTGGTAGAGGTAGGGTGGTAGGACTGTGGAGGTAGGGTGCTGGTAGAGGTAGGGTGTGTGGTAGAGGTAGAACGGTAGAGGTCGAGGTTTGAGTTTAGGGGTAGGGTGCTGGTAGGGTGGAGGTAGGGTGGTGGTAGAGGTAGAACGGTAGAGGTCGAGGTTTGAGTTTAGGGGTAGGGTGCTGGTAGGGTGGAGGTAGGGTGGTGGTAGAGGTAGAACGGTAGAGGTCGAGGTTTGAGTTTAGGGGTAGGTAGGGTGCTGTAGGGTGGAGGCAGGGTGGTGGTAGAGGTAGAATGTAGAGGTCGAGGTTTGAGTTTAGGGGTAGGGTGGAGGTATAGGGTGGAGGTAGGGTGGAGGTAGGGTGGAGGTAGGGTGGCGGTTGAGGTAGGTCGGTGGTAGAGGTAGGGGGGTGTGGTAGAGGTTGGGTGGTTCTAGATGTAGGGTGGTAGTAGAGGTGGGGTGACGGTAGAGGTAGGGTGGTGGTAGAGATTTAAAATGTTAGGCCTGTTATGGTTATTTCTATATACTTTATTCAAGATTCAAATCTTTATTCGAGATACGTCTATCAACATCTCCCACGGCATCCATATGGTATCTTTGTGGTTCTCTCTCACCTCTCTCTTTCTCTCTCTCTGTCTCATTGTCTCTGTCTATATGTCCCTCTTTCTCTCTGCCTTCTATCTTTCTTTCTGTCTCCCCCCCCCCCTCTCTCTCTCTCTCTCTCTCTCTCTCTATATATATATATATATATTTATATATATATATATATATATATATCATTATGTCTCTGTGTCTCTGTAGCTCTTCCACCTACGAATCCCTCTCGTCATCCCTTCCTTTTCTCTCGTCATCTCCCTCCCATCTTCATGCTCTTGAACCTTCACTTTGGTCTTTTATTCTTCATCTACATAATTATCATTCATTATCTTGTCTTATTTTATTCAACCTTTTCTCTTTTTAATACTCGTGGTCTTCTTCTTTTTCTTCTTTTTCTTCTTTTGATTTTTTCTTCTTTTTCTCGCGGGTCTTCCTCTTAAGTTATAGGAGGTCATTTTCTTCTTTCTTTCTTTTTCTCTGTTTGATTGCATGTCTATTCATGAATGAAGAATGTGATATATATTAGCTTACACTTGAACCAAGCTTCATCATTGTCATGTTGTAATTTTTTTTAAATGATAAAGTCACGTCGTTAACCATGTAGGCAATTTTCTTTCTACTTTCTACGTTCCCTTAAAAATACTATGTCCCTTTTGCAGCCAACATCAAATTCTTTAGAACTTTGCAGGAATTATGAATATGTCATGTATGTCCTATCTGTGAAATTTGAACGTTAGCAGTGTCCTCATATTCAAATTATGCAAGGAAACCTGTTTAGGCCTACTTACTAGACTTCACTGTCAGACACTATTGAGTGACTGACTGGCTATTTTCTCCTTTGGTGATAACATAAATTAAATGAGCTGTAAGGGTACATGAGCATTTGTTTAGATCAATAACCCACTTCTTGTAATGGCCAAAATAAAATTAAACTGATTGAATCTTTGCGCAGCATAAAACGTACGACCATTCGGTACAATGGTTTAAAAATCAGACTATTACTTACCGGCTCTATAGCTCTTAATTCGATTCAACATCTCAAAGTCGTTATTTTCCCACTTAAAGACATTTTCAAACCCCTTTTTTTTAGGGAAGTTCTAAATTAGTATTATCTTTCAAATGCCGTTGGAATTTAACCTTTTCATTTGTTTGGCTTGCAAATGGGACATAGTACCTTTAAGTCATAACTGACAGTAATGAGGATTAATGCCTCACAAAAGGGCTCTAATATAGCTGATCGACTCAGTTTTTTTTATTATGGGGCCTCACAGTAACGAGGGCATTGCTTAGCCACTGAATCATGACTGTACGCAGCGGGTGCTGCTAGGGTACGTCGCCGCCCCCTCAAATAAAAAAAAAACATAAAGAAAATGCAATAAATTATCAATAAGTCATTGTATTTTCCCCCGGTCCCTAACTGGAAAAAATCCTCTGTAGGGCCATGCATTATGAGGCATTAATCCTCATCACTGTTAGTTATGACTTAAGGACATAGGTCCCCGAGTTGATTAGCATAGTAACATGCTTTAGCAGTCACGCAAAAACAAACACTCACAATGTATTATTCAACACAATCTGAGAATGTATACTATTATCTAGATCTAAATCAGTGTCAAAAGGCATAAATTGGGGTAAAAATAATTATTCCACCATTATGACCAACAGTGTACTACTAATAATAGGTATCCATCAATAGTTCGTGGAATCCATCAGAAAGTTGACGTAGAAGAAGAACGAATGATATCCCAACAATGTGCTTAATTATGAAGACAATGTGCGGTAAAAATGCTCTGCTTTACACTTTTTAATTCATATTTATAAAAAATATAAAAAATCAGGTTAACATTTGATATAACCAATGTTAAACAATAAATTTGGTAACATTATTGAAGTAAATGCTTCCACATATCTTACCGTAGATATGCCATCCTGAAATGAACTCGTTTCTTTTCATTATTAAGATCAAGCTGTACAGTTTAAATAGGGGGACGTCCTCATCGTAAATAAAATGTCCATACAATAAATATACATAAACAGTGAGTGCATCGTTGAAGGCCAAGAACAACAAAAAATAGAGAGAGAGAAAGAGAGAGAGAGAGAGAGGAGAGAGAGAGAGAGAGAGAGAGAGAGAGAGAAAGAGAGAGAGAAATATATAATTCTTTATAAAAGATGGAAATCGTGCGACTATTATAGCCAAGTGGCAACACAGATTATTGATTTGATGCACGTCGAATCCGACCAGAGGACCACGACATTCCCCTCCAATCCAAATAGCTTTGTTGTTATTGTTGTTTTAGTCTTAAAGGCGTGTGTCATTCATTTATGAATATTTACGCCTGATCTATGAGCTCTGATCTTCGGCCTAAAATAAAATGAACTGAACTGTTCTGAACTAAGTTCTGAACTAGCCTCCGATCCCGTGCGGCCATACGAAAAAATAAGACGCATCCCTTAGCCTACCTAGGACAATTGAGGTCAACGCACTTTGTATTTACGTAATATTTTGTTGACAGTTTTGGCGTTCACATTGTTTGGGAGGCCGAGGCCAAGCTGACCAAATCACATGACTATGAAAACACATCAGTCACCTAGAAAGTAGTCTACAAGCAGTATCTTCATTGTTCATGTGTTAGTTATGCACAACGAGGTGGTGTTTAACTGACAGGTAAATGGTAAGATTTCTTCTGTATTTTGTTGCTTCATAATCATAAACATCTAACTAAGCGAAAAGTTGAAAACCCTTCTTCCGAAGTTCAGTTCAGTCCGACATGTTCGATCTAATGTAACTTCTAAGTTCTAGGGCCGGGGCCTATCTAATTTGTTCTCATAAGACATAAATTTCTAGATCTAGATCTAGATCTAGACCTCTATCTTGTCACTTCACTTGAAATTATGATTGATTTATTTTAACTTACACAGGTCTGTTAACAAAATTGGGGGTACAGAGCGGACAAAATACACTTTTTCCCTGTGATTCATAAGACCCAAGCACTTCAGTAAAGTCAGTAGATCTAAGTTAGAGTAGACTAGGCCACTCCGGCACACTCCAGTAAAAACTAAAACATGGAGTGTCAATGCTAATGCGTATTGACCTCTAGCACTGCACTGTGTGTTAATAGGCAGCATTTGAATACATGAATAGTCAATACACTTATAACACACAGATGTACACAATCATGCCGATGCGGCTGATCGGCAAGTTTGACAGTGGACTCACAATTTGAACTTTTTAATTATTCCTTCTAATATTGAACATCGGAAAGTTGAAAAAATTGTATCTACTGCTATTTAGGTGTCACCAATCGTCACTAAAGTACAGATTTTGAGTGTAATCAGTTGAGTTTTGTACAATGATGTTTGAAATGTTGAGAATCAATAGCAAAGCTTTTAATACACAGCCTGGATAGTAATGCACCTACATGTATGTGTGCAGTGGCCTACTGGGGCCCGTGGGGGTGCTGGTCCGAGAAAATGGTTCGTCTGCATAAACGAGGATCAACACGGACAAATCGCATTCCCAAGAATAAGGATCGTCCCCATTCGGCGCTCTGCGGGTGTATTAGAGTAGGGTTACTGATCCGCGCGCTGGCAATGCAAAAAATAGATTCTGCGTAAAAAAATATCCACAGTTCACTATCTACTTTTACGAGTTTTCTGTCATCCCGAGGATTTATCTAAATAACATGAAAGTCTCTGTGCTGCGCAAGTGATAAATGCATCATGGTATCATGGAGATCATCGCGGAATCCGTTTACGCATCACAAACTCGCGGATCAGACATAAGGACGCGCTTTGTCCGCGTTTACGAAGATATCCTTGATTATGCGGACGATCCTTATTCTCAGACCAGCGCCCCTACTGATGACTGAATCAAAGTTCTTTCAGTATCATACATTGTAATTGTTACTAGATCTATTGTAAGAATTAATTTTAGAAGAGCCAAGAAGTGATACAAAATTGGTGAATGGCATCCCTGACTTTGTTGCTTTGAAAAATCTGTTTGACACCCGATCTTGATAGTTACCATGGAAACCATACCAGAAGAACCTTCGACCTCGATGACATCTTCAGAGGAGGAGGAGCAGCCCAGATCCAGGTCTAGAGTCGTCTCTGTGGAACCAGTTATTTTCCTGATCCTAGCGGTCCAGGGGGTGGTGTTGGTGAACCTACGCACCCAGTATGTTGAGGAGCGTCTGGCAGCCGATAATAATTACACTCTTCCAGAGGCGGGGAACTGCTCTGCTGCTAACAAGTCGGGTATGAAATGATATAAGGTTATTCAATTAAGTTTACTCATTTCCTTAAAAAAATCACATTACAAGAACACTTACATTTGCAAACAATACTGTAAATAACATGCACAAATTTTCACTAGAATATACATAATTACATTAAGATATTAAAGGTATTACAAAGTTTTGGTATAAAGTCATGAATTTGTTTCAAATGAACATATTGGAAGCATATGCGATCCTACAATATTCAGCGATTGTTTGTCGCGGTTGAAATCAAGTCTAAAGTGATGAAAATAACACAATAAACTCTTTATGTTGTATAGCTCCCTCTCAAGGTCAAGATATTAATTAAGCTTTAAAACAATGTTTCTCGACTAAAATGACCGATTAGCTATTCCCGATTGGAAATTATATATCACAACTACATATTCTGAGATTTTCATGGTCGCAGCTACCATTTGTACGGCTGTAGGCGCTTTTTGAAATTCATCAAAATTTACCGGGAGCACCAGTAAATTTTTATATTCAATTTATCTCGAAAGCAGAAGTGTTTTAGGGGCTAAATTTTCTAGTGCTTATAATATATCCAAAGGGGCATCCAGGGTCAGAGGTCGACATCTATATTAACTGTAGCTACAAAGTTATGCATAAAATCAAATACATTTTTTATATGAGGAAATTCCAGAGATGAACAAAATTAACCACTCCTTTATTATCCTTTATTAAGCAAGTGCCTACAGTGCCTTAGAAGAGAATTTGATAATCTACAAGTTGATTTTACCCGAAACAGTGACTAAATTTCTACATTCTATTTAACTTCCTTTGCAGCTGATGCTACGGGAAGACAGATAGAATCGGAGACATCGTTATGGGTCATGTACATGAAATCAACATCCGTTTTCATCCCCATCTTCACCGGCGAACAATCCTCATTGCCGCTTCTGACATCGTTGGACGAAAACCCATCCTGATCATCAATGCCCTCGGCCATCTTCTTGCCTCAACTGTCTTCCTTCTCCTTGCCTGGCTCCACCTTCCGCTCATCGTCGCCGTGGCAGCAGAATGCATCCTGGGACTCAGCGGCGATTCCATCGTCTCCATCAGCGTTTCCTTCGCGTACATCGCTGATACGAGCACGGGCAAGTCGCGGGTCACGAAGTACACGATCATCTCGTTCATGATCTACATTGGATTCGGTGGAAGTCAAATATTTGTGGACCTCATCTTGCAGAAGACAGATAGCTACACTCTCGCATTTGGTTGTGCATGGATATTCGCCTTTCTCAACTTCCTGTATGTCCTAATCCCGGGGCTTTTGATAGAGACCGTCGTAAAACGCACCTCCTTCAAGCTGGTCAGGACGGTCAAGAAACTCCTGAGGAGCTTCGTCCAGCTTTTATCAGTGTCCAAGGACAGGAGACGGTCAAGGTTGGCCCTTCTACTGACCATGTTCATGATCTATAATATAATCACCGAGGCCGTCTATGCCGTCATTACCATTTATGGACTTGGTCAGCCGTTTTGTTGGTCGCCTACCATGGTTGGGATCTACAATGTCATAGTGAATGCATTTCCAGCTTTTGGTACGTACTAGGTGTAAAATGGAAATCGTTTCATTGCTTTTGGGAAGGTCAAATAACAAAAATAATGAGTTTCTGTCCCCGCCCGCCTCCTTTTTTTTAACTCTTTACTATTAAAAAAAAAGCTTTTAAAAAGGAAAAAAGAAGCTGTGTGATGTACATTTTGTATAGCTTCTATAGCTAATCCAAGCTGAACACATGAAAATTTTTCACTGTTTCTAAATTTTGAAACTTGCTTAGCAAGTGGACTAAAATGATACAGATCATTTGTTTTGTCATACATTGCATCAGTATACCCAAATAGCACAATATCTGTGAATAAATATACCTTGGCCAGCTATATTTAGCATGGCGACCATCTTGGAGAAAAAAAGATAAATAGTAATGCCCTGCCTCCTTTTTTTTTTTAAAGTCTGGACAAGAAACACGTTATTTTTTGTATTTGACCTAATGATAAAATATAAATTCTTCCAGAATCAGATTTTAGAGGATGAATACCTAATTCACTTTTACAAAACAATTTTGAGTAGAAAATATTATAATTATAATATACTAGAATATACGGGAATCAATCTCCTAGTGTTGATCCATGCAAATAACAAATGGTCTCATGATGTTTGAATGAGAGTTTTGATCGTCGGTGTTTGGGCTCTTCAGCAAGTATTTGTCGTTTCTTTCATTTAGATTTCTTGTGTTTAGACAATCTATTTACTGCTTGATAAACATTAAACAATTCAAGAACCAATCAAAGCCAATACTGTTTGCAATGCAAGGCCCTGTTTCGTAAAACTTGTTATCCATAACATGTTACAAAAACTGTTAAAAGCTACTGAAATCATGGCATTTGATTGGCTAAGATGCAAGTTTATCATAGAAATTCATGATTTGTTATTGATAATGAGTTTTGTTAGACAGCGCCCAGTTCCATTCTATCACTACCTTTAAAAAAGATGTGCACTTTCATTTGATTATAACTCAAAATTACAACTCATGTCCTTCTAAAGTTTACACATTTTAAAATTGATGTTTGTGAAATCATGGCATTTGATTGGCTATACCGCTAAGAGCAAATATGTCATAGAAATTCATAACAGGGCCCATTTCAATCCTATCATTACTTTAAAAGAGATGTGCACTTTCATTTGATTATAACTCAAAATTACAACTCATGTCCTTCTAAAGTTTGCATATATGTTTAAGTTGATCTTTGTGAAAGTTCTTTCAGTAACTTCTCGAACACTTCTCCAAATATTTTGTTACTACCTCTGTAACCTCCAAACTCCAAACCAACTAAATATCAAGTTACCAACCTATACTTTTCATAGTAATGTCACTTTTTTTCTTCTCGCTCTGTTCTGTTGTCTTTGTGTCGGTCTCCTTGGTGGATGATAATAATAGTTTGTTCTTACAGTATATAGCACTTTTAAGGACCGCAGGCCCTCTCAAAGCACTTTACAGATAAGTATTATTACCCTGGTCATCTTATTCAGGCTTACCTTATTATGGTAGTAACATGCATTTTGTCTTTGTTTATTCTAGTTGCCATGGTGATGATCAAGCCCCTACTCTACTGTTTGTCCGGCTACCTTATCATGCAGGTCGGGTTTCTCTCGGGTGTGGCCATACTCATCGTTTCTGCCACTGCCAAGACAACCAATGTTCTGGTCTACGTAGGTAAGTTTCGTTTGTGCAGCACTTTCTGCAGCAGGTGACAGAACCATTGCTCTATCAACAGTATCCTACACTAACAGGGGGGTGTTTCACAAAGACTAACATCAACTTTAAGTTGGACTTTAATAACTATGGCAGGCCGTTCATGCCACTAGTTCCTCTCACTATTATTCTCTCAATTATGATCTTTAGATAATATTTTTTCCTTCAATAATGAACTATCAAAAAACTCAAAACCTGTAGATTTGTGACCACTACTTATACATGTACGTCCCTTCAGAGACCAATGCCATTAAATGGTGAGAGCATACAGTGGTATACAGCCTGCCATAGTTAAGTCCAACTTAAAGTTGATCTTGGTTTTTGTGAAACATCCCTCTGTATTACTAATTTCAACCCTAGCTCAAGCGCTATGCCTTGCCCTAACCCTAATCTTAAAGATGAAGTTGAGTTCTGGTCATGCGATTGCATTGTGAAAGAAACGGTGTGGAATCGACCAGAAAAGGTTGATCATCTAGCATATAAGAATTTGTGTGTATTGCAAGGTTCTAGAATCATCAAAATGATAAGAAATTTGGCCAAGTCTTGGTAAAGTTACAAATACTGTACACAGAAAGATGTATATGGTACTACACGAACATGTGCCGTAAAAATCCTACCCCAGAGTTTTACGATGTTACATGACATAATTAGAATATGAAGGCATTTGAAGAGCCATGCTTTTCAGGGAACATATCTTATCTGATGTTCTTCCACACTTGCATGATAAGAATGATAACGCGCACAAATTATTTTTCACCTCCTCCCAGAACTCAACCTTCTCTTTAACCATAACCCTTTTACCTAACCTGAAACCAAATTGATAAAATAAACCTGCATGAAATGTCACTGGAGCATATGTCAGAGCACTTGAATTTCTGAAACGATTTCTTGATTCCTCTATAACTAGTCCAGTTTGCAGGCCATACATGTATGTAAATAGGATGTGAATTCTGGCAAAACATGAAACAAATAACAACATCCAATAGAGATGCTGCTTGTAAGTGTCGGCTTGCGTGGTGATGTAGATATACAGTAGGTTTCCCGGTGACTTAAGCTCACGGACGCCAGCTATTCTCCACTCCTGACGACGGATAGTCAACCTGTTCGAAACGTCGAGCCACTCATCCTCTCCAAGTGCTATAGTTCTCCTTAGAACTATATGCTAAGAAAGATAACAAACAGTCCTTTTCAGGACTACACTCCTCCAAGAAAGATTACAGAGTCAGAGTCCTTTTCAGGACTCCTCAAACCTCTCTCTCTCTCTCTCTCTCACATGGTGCACCCGCAAACCTACTGTATAACATCCAATATGGTTTTACGAGGAGAGGGTTTTACAGAAATACAAGATTAGTCGACCCTTGTTAGTTTGCTCTGCGAAAAAAGGTTGCGTTAGCACAATACAATTTCATTGTGAAATTTAATCTAACTCTGATCCACAAACCAACCATACATGTATCTCAACTACCGGTACATCAATTCGTCAGCAGTATTGTAACATTTATCAATATGGATTTTATGTGGGTGTCAGAAAATTCATTCAAGACACTAATCTACATTTGCCACTCTCCACCCAGGTGAAATAAATGGGTACCTAGAGGAAGAAATTCCTTGAATGCTTTAGCGCTTTATTGTGGCATCTGAGCTACAGGAGAGGGTAGTAAATATGATACTTTATATTAAAGGGATCTGGTTTGTCCCAGATTCTGAAACAAAATCCTGGATTTAGCTCATGCTGCAATGATAATTATAAACCTATCGGTCATTCAGGAACCCTATGACTTTTACAAGCCGATCGCCTGTCTGATTATAAAGATATTTATGATTGGAATTACAAATTTTGAAAACCGTTTGACCGTTTGCCAAACTGTTTTCATAACACTACAGTCTATTGGGAAAACGAGTAAAACGGTCACTCAAGGATTTTTACTTTTTGAGGCACTTCTTGATCTGTTTGAAGCGCAATTTTTTAAGGGCTTCAATATTACACCATTTCACAGACACCGATAACATGTAGGGTGTGCATATCAGATTTAACATTCTTAAACGATGCCTTTAAGTTCAGTAGAATAATTTGTATAATGACTGCGCTATCTAAATGGCCATATTATTGTTTTTATTAATAAAGATAAAATGATGGATGACTTCTCCACCTTGGTTACAGGTATGTTCTAAATCAAACTAAATTGTAAAAGACAAACTCCATATTTTACTTTCAGCTGTAGCGGCTGGCTCTCTGCGGACTCTTCCTGATTCTATCATCGAGTTCTTCCTTTCTAACATGGTATCTAGTCATGAGCGAGGTGAGAATCTTACCCTTTTCTGACTTGCCTCTCTAAAGGGGAAGTCCACCCAGATATTAAGTTGGTTATAATAGAAGCAGAAAAATGAGAAGAACAGTTTAGTGGAAGTTTGAGCGAAATCCGATTAAAAATAAGAAAGTTATGAATTTTTGAAGTTATGATCAATCAATTAAAAATGGCCAACTCTGTGAGATATCAGGTTAGGTCCTTACCAATTTGCTCTGTATCATAAATTCGACATTTCCATTTTTGCCCTAATGACAAGTTCCAATCATGCATGCACCCTAAATATAATTGTTGCAAATAAGTTTTTTTACAACCCTTCCATCATCAAATACTTAGTCATTTAAAGTTCATTAAAGCCCGTCTACACTAGTTTGGCAAGGGGAGATTAGACCTCCCTGCAAGGTCACTGGCAGGTGGTTATATCATCAAATCAGCTCTCAATTAAAATAAGAAAAAGGGGATCATGGGGGGATCAACAGGTCCCGATTAGGCATTGTTGGCTGTACAGAGGGCGCAAATAGGTGTAAGTAATGCAGTGGGGCTTTAAGTTCTCTGTTACCCCAAGTATTAGACAGGGATGCCAGTTTTCAGGCCCTGGCAAGTTAATTTCAGACTATAGTTTAGGTTTTTGTGATTTTCAGGCCCTGTGATCAATTCTAACTGGCATCCCTGATTACAAGTAGTAGTGTACATAGCAAGTATTGATTTGTTTATTTATTCATTTTTTAATTTTTTAAAATTCTCTTTGATAATGACAGGAACTGCCTTTGCCCTACTGTCTATCGCAGCATCTATTGGTAAAGTGCTCTCGCCTATCTTGTTGAACGCAGTCTACGCCAAAGCAGTTCTTCTCAACTTCCCTGAACTCACCTTCTACCTCGCAGCAGCTATCTATGCCTTACCCATACTGTTAACAGCGTAAGTAGTCAAGCAAATCCCATCCCACAATGCAAGTAGAGTTAAATGTAATCATTTCATTTTTATGCCTCCATTACGAGGTAGCTGGAGGGATTATGTTTTCGGGTTGTCCGTCCGCCGTCTGTACGTCTCGTTCTTGTGATCCCGTTATCTCAAGAATCGATAGATGGATTTCTGCCAAACTTTGGTCATGTGTGTATCTTGCAGAGCCAATGAACTGATTAGATTTTAGGGTCATGAGGTCAAATATCAAAGGGTCATACATGTATAATAAGAAAACTTGCGATAGAATGGGATCAATCACAAATCTTTTTTTCCTTGTGAACAGGAAAAGAGCCCCGCAAAAAACACTAAATGCTTAATAATCACTGTTAGCTTTCAAAAAATTGCTCGTCATGTCACCAAAGGTCAAACCCTACAACTTACAATGTCTCCTGAGAAGAGAAATCATTACTTTTACACTGGATAAAGTAAAGATTTTGGTTAGTGTAGGAGGTGCATAGCATTTTTCACAGGAGTGTGGTATACCTGAGCCCTGTTTCACAAAACTTGATATCATTGATAAATGCTAAATTTCTATGACAAATTTGCTCTCAGCCAATCAAACGCAACAATTTCAGTAGCTTATACAGTCAAACCTGTCTATAGCGACCGCCCAAGGGAAACACAAAAAGTGGTCTTTGTGGACAGGTACCTTTAGTACATGTTTCAATGAGAAACCATTTTCAAGGGAAACAAAAAATGTGCTTGTTGTAGACAGGTGGTCTTTGTAGACAAGAGGTCACTAAAGCAGGTTTGACTGTAACAGTTATCGCAACTTGCTATTGCTAACAAGTTTTGTGAAACATGGTTCTGATTTGTAATCCTCTGTTGTTTCTTTTCAGGATCCTACATGTGTGTAGCCGGCCGTATGATGAACTGAAGATGCAGATACAAGGAGAGACAGAAGAACAGAAACCACTGGTGGAAGATTAACAGGTGGAGGAAAAAAAAATCGCTCAAGAATAGAGGAAGGTCAGGTGATGGTTACTAAAGCTGGAGCGCAAACCAGAAGTTCAACGCACAAAGGGCCATCACAAAGCACAACGCACAAGTACAACGCACAAGTACAACGCACTAGCACAACTCACAAGCACAACACACACGCACGACGAAGTACTATTATTTATTATATTTGCCCATTTATAGAGCATAGTTCCTATTTACAAATATACTCTTCTTGGCTTAATATGAAGTATCATTACCCCAGTTGTAGCCTAGCCACCAAGATAAGTCGTCAAAGCTTTCAAGGAATCTCTCCCTCCCTGGTACCTGTGTACTTCACCTGGGTGGAGAGTGGTAAAAGTAGATGAATGTCTTGCCAAAGGACATTTTCATGAATTGTGATATTGACTGGCCTAAAGAGCAATACTACCCAAATAAAGGACCACACCTCTAGCACCTCCACAGGCTCCACTTCGCCAGTTATCATGACACAGTGGTTCATTCACTTCAATCTTAATTCTAAGGTTGAGGGTTCAAATCCCAGCCTGTCAATAGCTTCCTGTGGCAAGACATTAATCCCATTTGCCACTATTCACCCAGTTGTAAATGGGAACCTGACAATTGCAGAGGTAGTAATAATTGTTAACAGTTATTATAACTCGCTACTGCTAGCAGCTGTTATGAAACAGGGCCAGTTGCCACTAAAAGCTTCTACCGTGCTTCCGGTGGCAAAGTGATTTTTGCAGACTTCTGCCTGGAAGTCCTCATTTCTAAATGAGGTTTACATTGCCTACATTTTCAGTACTTTCAGTTTGCCTTTAAAATTCTTTCAAATAATGCTGCAAAATGTTAAAACAGGGCATTTTTATTTACATTCGTACAGTATTTAGAAGAAAAAAAGAATTCATGTATTTAAAAGAGTCTGATCACATTTACAATATAAGAGTTTGATATAAATACATATATTCAGGTACTTTTAAAATCTTATAACATATTGAAATATTCAAGCTCTTTTGTTCACATCTTTAAACAGTTCATGTGATTTTTAAGATTCTTATTACATCTTGAAATATTCAGGTACTTAAAACAAAACATTAACCTTCTAATCTTCAGTGTTAATACATGTACATGCAATTTTTTAATATCATAGGAAAACTTTTCTAAATGTGTACAGTATATTTTCTTTTTCAAATTTTAAATTATCATAATGCATATTGTATATTTCAGTGTTAATAATTTCAGTATAATTAATTAATCAATGATGTGTCTCATCTGTCTTTTTTTGGTGCTAATATATTACATTTAAATTAATCCTTAATGTATTTCAAATCCTGATGCTAGTAGTCAATTTGAAATATTAATAACATATATTTTGTATAATAGCAATAATTGTTTACATTTGAAAAAAAAATCATATTATATCTTTTATATTTTATCAGTATATATGCAGTATTGTAAGGAAAAAAGAGTTGGTAAATTGTTGTGCTGACTCATGGGCATTAGTAACTTCAACTAATTTGTGAACAAAAAGCTGAAAAAATTATTTTAAAATTGAGAAAGTGAGATATAATTATGTTACCAGAGGTGCACAGAAGGATCCTTGAGAAATATATGCTTATAAAAGACTGGTATAAAAGAAATTTAGGGGCCAAATTTTAAAAACTTTATTATGGACTCAACGTTTGGTCTACAACCAGTTCTGTCGTTTATTTCCCAATTGGTCTACGCTCAGCCCGTTTACTATCCACATGGTCAAATAATCATTATTCTCTACTTATCATTTGGTCTAATGACCATATGTGCGTGTATAATAACAACTTAATTTGTCATACCCCTTATCAATTTGATGTTTATTTGTGGTTTTCGTAACTCAAGAATGAAAGGTGGACTGACTGAATGGATGCATGTGATTCTTAAAGGCCCACTGCACTACTGGTAGCTACTTATGCCCTCTATATAACAAACAATTCCTAATCGGTGACCATTGGTCCCCCATGATCCTCTTTTCTTATGTTAACTGAGAGCTGAGTTAATGAGATAACCACCTGTCCAGTGACCTTGCAAAGCGGTCTAATCCCTCCTGTAAACTACGCCAGATAAGCTTTAAGAAAAGTAAATCGGGACAAATCAATCTTTCACATACTTCAAAAATGACAAAACCTGCAGGTCTTTCAAGCTGGTGCTTAATTATGGCACTGAATACATTTGTTGTGGGGGGGGGGGGGGGAGGATGGAATGTTTAAACTTTATTTTATCTGCTTTTACCCGTGTTTGGACTCTTGGCAATCCACAGTAAGTCAGCAGTTATGAATAGTCTAAATTCAAATAAATAAGTTTAGGGTATATCGTTTGGAACTTTGAACTTTTTTATTATTTAATTCCAAAAGTGCAATAACATCTCTCAGCATTTGGCATTTTAGGTTGAGTTACCTCAACAGATTTTTTTACAGGTAATCATAAGCAAATGATCTTTTAAGATGGAGTGGACAGCAGATTTATAGATATCTTTTTTATCTTATGTACTCTGATTATGGCTAATGAATATTTCAGAAGTGTATACCGACAAGCTTTAATATATTGTATAATTATGCAAACCTGATACGCACTCATTATCATCATATCATGTATTTGTTTACGATGATATTTATTCATGTATGTCATGTATGTCTTTCCATCTAACATTGCCTTACAAATATACTTTTTGTTGTTGAATGAAGTGCAATTACACTTTTTCTATTTCTTTCTGAAATAACAATTTTTTGATGCATGAAGCTTCTATCAATGTGCTATGCAAGAGAGGTTTTATAAACATATACTAATTTTATACTTCATATATTAATATTATGTAATACTGATTTAATGTGTCGTGTCCGGTGTCCTTTTTGTATAGTGTATTCTGTAGGACTTTATATTTATTTAATGCTTATGCCCTACTTTTAGTCATATTTTCTGATGGGTGATGGATATAAAGCATCACAAACTGTAAATTAGGACAAGGTAGAGAGGTGCACATCAAAAGAAATAGTTGAAACTGGGGGGGGGTGGGAGAGAGAGAAAGAGAGGGGAGGAGAGAGAGAGAGAGAGAGAGAGAGGGGGGGAGGGAGAGAGAGAGAGAGAGAGAGAGAGAGGGGGAGGGAGGAGAGAGAGAAAGAGAGGGGAGGGAGAGAGAGAGAGGGAGGGAGAGAGAGAGAGAGGGGAGGGAGAGAGAGAGAGATAAAGGGGGAGGGATGTGGAAAGAGAGAGTGAGGAAGGGATGGAGAGAAAGAGAGAGACAGGGAGGGTGGGGGTCGAGAGAAGAGGTGCCCTACATACGGTAGATCTATTTGGGCACCTTTTTTTTCTTCTTGTTTTTGCATGTAGTTACAAGGTTGACTGAAACGGCCAGGGGAGGGGGTATAGAGGGAGTAAGACAGAGAGAGGGGATGTGTGAGAGAGAGTGAGGAAGGGAGGGAGAGAGAGTGAGGACGCCGGGAGGGAGGGGAGGGAGGGGGGTGGGGATCAAGAGAAGAGGTGCCCTACATACATTTATTTGGGCACCCTTTTTTTCTTGTTTGTGTATGTAGTTACAAAGTATGTAAGGTTTGGTTTTCCTTTTTTTAAAGTGATGTCTTCCCCAAAAACAAAAAAAAGCATATAGCTCCCCTTTAATAATATGATGACTTTAAAGGGAGGCTTTACTACTTCAGTCAGAAGGGATTAGACCACACAGCGAGCCAGCGAGGTCACTGTGACAGTAGGCTATCTCATTTAACATAAGAAAAAGAGGATCATGGGGGACCAACATGCAGGCACCAATTGGGGAAGTTTTCTATATAGAGGGAGCAAGTAGCTACAAGTAGGACAGTATGCCTTTAAAAGGCAAGTCCACTCCAAAAATAACTTACTTTCAATAGAAGCAGAATAATCATATAAACCAATCACAGAAATTTTGAGCAAAATAGAGTAACTAATATAAAAGTTCTGACTTTGTAATGACAAGAACAACTTTGAAAATCACAAGACAAATTTGCAACTCATTCATCAGTTTGTGGCATCATTGCCTCACTATCCACTAATTGTTTTCTTTAGATTGCACGCAATCTTATACAGATCATATAACCTGGGGAAAGGCATGTGAAAATCGAGTTTTGGGGGAAATTAAAAAAAATATTGATAAATAGTGAGGCAATGACGTCACGTCACAAACTGATAACCAAGTTGGCAATTTGTGTAGTGATTTTCTAAATTTCATACTTTTTTATACTTTTTACAAACTTCATAATTTTTTTTTGCTCTGTTTCTCTTGTTTCCGGAATCTAGTAAAAGCATATTATTTCTGGGAAATTATTTTAAATCTTAGTGTGCAGACTGGCATGTAGACTACTAGTGCATGATCAGCTGATTGCACGCTGATTGATTGTGGAGTTCGCCAACAGAACTTCTGAGAACAACATAGCCCTAAAAAGTCAAATTATTGATAATTTCTTCGAGCTCGTCCAATCTTCCATTCGATAAAGATGTTCCGAGATATAGTTGCCCTTCTTCATTTCTTTATTCGTGTTACTTTTGCATATTTAAAGGCGTTTTATCGCCTTTTTGTCAGTCCATCCAAAGTTTCTGTCCGGGGGCGGGTCATCGTGATCACCGGTAGCGGAAGCGGTCTAGGCCGGGAGCTATCCCTTCGCTTTGCTGCTGAAGGAGCCCGGCTCGCGCTATGGGATATCAGCGATTCGGGTATGTCACCATTTTGTTTGTGTGTTTCATATACTGCTTATTTTTGGGTTGGTTTTTTTTATTAAGAATGAAAAGTTGGAAATATAGGCTATGTCGTCATCCGAGTCATTGTGGAAAATCTTTCTAAAGAAAATAATAAAGAAGAAGAAGATGCGAAACGGTGCGAATTAGCTTCAGGGATTTCTTCCCACCATATAGGTCTACACATGGCTAGGACACTATTTCAAACGGCATTATATTCTGTATTCTTAGTCTCTTTTCTATCATTCAACATGATAAATATTATGACTCAAAACACTATAAAAACTGCCTATACTAGATCTCTATATTCCTTGTGGTCCGAGTCCCCCTTAACGTGTTACGATCATCTAATTTCTCATAGAGGGGGAGTATATTCCTTGTGGACATTTGAGGACATAAAGGTAAACAAAGTTGCCAAAGTAGATGATCATTTAAATTTGGCATGACCAGTTTGTTTAGAGCTAGACTTTACATTTTCAATAGTATTTTTTTCTCCATTAGCCCAAGCAAACTAAAATATTAGAATGATGAGCATTTCTCAAGAAAGTTGGAAGTAATCTCCATTTAAGTTTAATCTCCCTTAAT
The DNA here is from genome assembly GCF_000002235.5 of Strongylocentrotus purpuratus. Classification (NCBI taxonomy): domain Eukaryota; kingdom Metazoa; phylum Echinodermata; class Echinoidea; order Camarodonta; family Strongylocentrotidae; genus Strongylocentrotus; species Strongylocentrotus purpuratus. The sequence continues at coordinate 7,474 of NW_022145574.1, read as the reverse complement.
GAATAATCTGTAAATGTTCAATTTCAATTTTGTTGTAGGCAACAAGAAGACTGCCGAGTTAATCCAGACTGAGTTACCAGATGCGGAGCTTCATCTGTACACAGTAGATGTTACAAATAAAGAGCTGGTTAAAACCTCTGCTCTAAGGTATGACCTCACCCCTTCCCTGCACCCCCCCCCCCACAAAAAAAACTATCATACACTTCTCTCTTCTCTCTCTCCCTCTCTCACTCTCCCTCTCTCTCTCTCCCTCTCTCTCCCCCCTCCTCTCTCTCCCTATCTCTCTCCCCTCTCCCTCTCTTTCTCCCTCTCTCTCTCTCTAGCTCTCTCTCTTCTTCTTCTTCTACTTCTTCTACTTTTTTTTCTTCTCCTTCTTCTTCTTCTTCTTCTTCCTCTTCTTCCTCTCCTCTTCCTCTTCTCTTTGTCCTTGCATCATTGATATAGATGTCATTTCTTCATTTATAAATTTAAAAAGTGTCATTTCTTCATTCATTCATTCATATAGATGTCATTTATTCATATATATATGCCATTTATTCATATACAGTAGATGTCATTTACTAATTCATTTATATAGATGTCATTCATATTGATGCCATTTTTTCATACATTCATATAGATGTCATTAAGTCATTTAGATTTTTTTATTTTATGTTTATAAACTACAGGGTACAGAGTGAAGTAGGAGATGTGTACATGCTTATCAACAATGCGGGAGTATTGGTTGGCGAATCATTGCTAGAACTCAGAGATGATGACATCAAACGTACCATCGAGATCAATCTCCTCTCGGCATTCTGGGTAATGATAATTCCTTTGTTTTATAGAAGTAGCCATTTTCACCCCATAACATGGACAATAAAATAAAATCAGGTCAGACTTGCATGTAGTTAATAAAAAATGATAATAGGCAGTTCTATGGCAATTCTATTCCGAGACGCACTAATTATTACCCCGGCTTTAGCCTAGCTGCCATTACAGCGCTCCAGCATTTCAAGGAATTAATTCCTGCCAGGTACCATTTACCTCACCTGGGTTGAGTGTGACAAATGAAGATTAATGCCTTGCCAAAGGACATTAGTGCTGTGTCGGGGATCAAACCACGACCTTTGAATTTCAAGTCAAGTGCTGAAACCACTCAACTACGACACTTCTACTTTGATGCAAGGTTAGCATCTGGGGCCCGTCTTATTTTGCGATCAATCACAACTATGTACATAAGAGTTAAGAGCCTGCAATTTTGCGATTACTTGGAGGACTTGCGATTGATTTGGATCAACCACAACCTTAAACAATGACTTGTCCTTTTCGTTATTTGTCATACATCATGTTACTAACATAAAAGATAACATCGTTTACAGAATACAATCCTTGGTTACCTTTGCAGACACTACGGGCGTTTCTGCCTGGGATGTGGAGTCCAATTCCGGTCACATCGTCACTACCTGCTCAGCTGGTGGACAGAACGCCATGCATCGACTCACAGACTACTGCGCCTCTAAGTTTGGTATTCTGGTCTAGATGAGGCGCTGGAGTCTGAGTTGAGGGACGTTTACCTCAGGCCTGGGGTCAAGCAGACTCTCATCTTACCCCACTTTCTGGACACCGGACTGATCCACTCTGTCGAGGCAAGGTGAGGGACTAGTTTAGAAGGTCTATTTTCATTTGGTTAAATGCAATCAGGGGGGTGTTTCACAAAGATCCTAAGTTGAACTTATCTCTAAGTTGGACTTAACATTTATGGAAAGCTAGCATTAGCTCTTGAAAATATTTTGTAAAAGTTGTTTAAAAGGCATAAAATTTTGATTCAAATCATTCATATTTCTATTATCATGGGAGATTTCATGTTCTTGATGTTGAAATTATGAAAAGTCTAAAATATTTGCATTTTGGCTTTTGAATATATTTCATTATAAGGCTTCAAATGGCTCTCCATAATATTTAAGTCCGATTTAAAATTTTGTGTGAAAACCCCCCCCCCCCCTGGTTTTTTCTTGGTTGTATGACACATCTAGCTGCTATTGCGCTGTAGTCAAATATCCCATACTACCGGTAAACCCAAATCCACACTTTAACCCTGGACCAAACACTATACCTAACCTTTTTTATATTTTCTTTTGTTTTTGATCACATAATGTCTATTCATCATTATTTTGTATGCTTCTTTGGTATGTATTTCTGCTCTGACTTTTGTCATTGTCAAAACAAGTGGATGAAGAATTTCTGTTGCATAATAAATAAAGATTAATCAATAAATTCAATTCAATTAAACTTAAACCTAACACTGAATCTTAAACCTAGCCCCTTATTCTAACCTAACCCCAGTCGCAAAAAAACAAAAAAAACCTGATTCTTTGATGAAGTACCTTTCATAGGGATAAGCCAGTTCGTAAATAGCTTCGGCAAGCATGAACCCAAAATATCCACAGATCTTATGCATGATGGATACGTCCCACTTGTGCATGTTACAATAATCTCTGCCTAAGTAATGGAGGTGCTTCATGAATACCTTTTGTTTGCCTCTTGAGAATAATACTTCCGCCTATGTATCAGATAAATGTACTGTCGGTGCATAAATGAATATTTATTACACAACTTTCATGAGCACGATACCAGGGTTTTACAATTTGAGAACATATGACCTTTAACTGCCCATGTGCAGATAGTATTACGAACTGGCTTTGTGTTACCAGAGCAATTGTCGTATTTCACTTTCTGTCATTTGATTCAGCAAATTCTGTGAAGTAATAACATTTTGTCTCATTTTTATGCCTCCGCCACCGAAGGTGGTGCCGGAGGCATCATGTTTTCGGGTTGTCCGTCCGTACGTCCGTCCCGTTTGACCGTTATCACAATATCTCAAGAACCATTTAAGATTTAAACTTAAGACTCGGAATAGTATTTATCACCATAGGAAGACGATCTGAGTAGATTTTGGAGTACGTAGGTCAAAGGTCACAGGTCACAGAGGTCAACTTATGAAATTCCTTGTATTGAGTTTGTTAGCGCGATATCTCAAGAACCATTTGAGATTTAAACTTCAAACTTAAGGATAGTATGTATCACCATAGGAAGACGATCTGATTAGATTTTGGAGCACGTATGTCAAAGGTCAAGGGTCACAGAGGTCAACTTATGAAATTCCATACATTGAGATTGTTATCATGATATCTCAAGAACCACTGGAGATTTAAACTTCAAACTTAGTGATAGTGTGTATCACTATAGGAAAACAATCTGATTACATTTTGGAGCACGTAGGTCAAAGGTCAAGGGTCACAGAGGTCAACTTATGAAATTCCATACATTGAGATTGTTATCATAATATCTCAAGAACCACTGGAGATTTAAACTTCAAACTTAATGATAGTGTGTATCACCATAGGAAGACAATCTGATTAGATTTGGAGCACGTAGGTCAAAGGTCAAGGGTCACAGAGGTCAACTTATGAAATTCCATACATTGAGATTGTTATCATGATATCTCAAGAACCACTGGAGATTTAAACTCCAAATTTGTTTAAATGCTCTATGGCGGAGGCATCATTTTCGACTGCGCGCGCAGTCAAAATTCCATCTAGTTTTTATTAGGCTAGTTTCCCCCACATGAATGTACATATATGCCATTAGATGGATCCTGACCCCCCACATCCCTTTGAAAGGGGCGTAGTGGCAAATATTGAAAAATTTGAGTTATCACAACTTTTCGGGCCGAAGTTGTAAGGGCCGGGGTGGTTCAGCATTTTGGAGGAAAATATTATATTTTTTTAATAGGCTAGTTTCCCCATAATGAATGTACATATATGCGATTAGATGGATTCTGATGCCTATATCCTTTGACAGGGGGTAGGGGCAAATATTGTAAAAAGTTGAATTATCGCAACTTTTCGGGCCGAAGTTGTAAGAGCCGGGGGTGGTTGAGAATTTTGGAGTAAAATATAATTTTTTTTATTAGGTTAGTTTCCCCACAATGAATGTACATATATGCCATTAGATGGATCCTGACCCCACATCCCTTTGAAAGGGGCGTAGTGGCAAGTATTGACAAATTTGAGTTATCACAACTTTCGGGACGAAATGGTAAGGGCGGGGGTGGTTCAGCATTTTGGAGGAAAAATAATTTTTGTTATTAGGCTAGTTTCCCCATGATGAATGTACATACATGCGATTAGATGGATCCTGACCCCCACATCCCTTTTGAAAGGGGCATAGTGGCAAATATTGAAAAATTTGAGTTATCATAACTTTCGGGCCGAAATGGTAAGGGCCGGGGGGTGTTCAGCATTTTGGAGGAAAATATTTAATATTTTTATTAGGCTAGTTTCCCCACAATGAATGTATATACATGCCATTAGATGGATCCTGACCCCCATATCCCTTTGAAAGGGGCGTAGTGGCAAAAATTGAAAAATTTGAGTTATCACAACTTTGAGGCCGAAATGGTAAGGGCCGGTGGTTCAGCATTGTGGAGGAAAATATTATATTTTTTGAATAGGCTAGTTTCCTCATAATGAATGTACATATATGCGATTAGATGGATTCTAACGCTATATCTCTTTGACAGGGGGGTAGGGGAAATATTGTAAAAATTTGAATTATCACAACTTTTCGGGCCGAAGTTGTAAGGGCCGGGGTGGTTCAGCATTTTGGAGGAAAATATTAATTTTTTTTATTAGGCTAGTTTCCCCACAATGAATGTACATACATGCCATTAGATGGATCCTGACCCCCACATCCCTTTGAAAGGGGCGTAGTGGCAAATATTGAAAAATTTGAGTTATCATAACTTTCGGGCCGAAATGGTAAGGGCCGGGGTGGTTGAGCATTTGGAGTAAAATATTAATTTTTTTATTAGGTTAGTTTCCCCACAATGAATGTACATATATGCCATTAGATGGATCCTGACCCCCACATCCCTTTGAAAGGGGCGTAGTGGCAAATATGAAAATTTGAGTTATCACAACTTTTCGGGCCGAAATGGTAAGGGCCGGGGTGGTTCAGCATTTTGGAGGAAAATATTATTTTTTTTATTAGGCTAGTTTCCCATAATGAATGTACATACATGCGATTAGATGGATCCTGAACCCTATATCCCTTTGAAAGGGGCGTAGGGGCAAATATTGTAAAAATTTGAATTATCACAACTTTCGGGCCGAAATTGTAAGGGCCGGGGTGGTTCAGCATTTTGGAGAAAAATATTTAATTTTATTAGGCTAGTTTCCCCACAATGAATGTATATACATGCCATTAGATGGATCCTGACCCCCATATCCCTTTGAAAGGGGCGTAGTGGCAAAAATTGAAAAATTTGAGTTATCACAACTTTCAGGCCGAAACGGTAAGGGCCGGGGTGGTTCAGCATTTTGGAGAAATTTTTTTTTTTTTAATAGGCTTGTTCCCCATAATGAATGTACATATATGTGATTAGATGGATTCTAACGCCCTATATCCCTTTGACAGGGGGGTAGGGGCAAATATTGTAAAAATTTGAATTATCACAACTTTTCGGGCCGAAGTTGTAAGGGCCGGGGTGGTTCAGCATTTTGGAGGAAAATATATTTTTTTTATAAGGCTAGTTTCCCCACAATGAATGTACAAACATGCCATTAGATGGATCCTGACCCCATATCCCTTTGAAAGGGGCGTAGTGGCAAAAATTGAAAAATTTGAGTTATCACAACTTTCAGGCCGAAACGGTAAGGGCGGGGTGGTTCAGCATTTTGGAGAAAAATATTTTTTTTTTTTAATAGGCTTGTTCCCATAATGAATGTACATATATGTGATTAGATGGATTCTAACGTCTATATCCCTTTGACAGGGGGGTAGGGGCAAATATTGTAAAAATTTGAATTATCACAACTTTTCGGCCCGAAGTTGTAAGGGCCGGGGTGGTTCAGCATTTTGGAGGGAAATATTTTTTTTTTTATAAGGCTAGTTTCCCCACAATGAATGTACAAACATGCCATTAGATGGATCCTGACCCCCACATCCCTTTGAAAGGGGCGTAGTGGCAAATATTGAAAAATTTGAGTTATCATAACTTTCGGGCCGAAATGGTAAGGGCCGGGTGGTTCAGCATTTTGGAGAAAAATATATATTTTTTTTTAATAGGCTTGTTTCCCCATAATGAATGTACATATATGTGATTAGATGAATTCTAACGCCTATATCCCTTTGACAGGGGGGGGTAGGGGCAAATATTGTAAAAATTTGAATATCACAACTTTTCGGGCCGAAGTTGTAAGGGCGGGGTGGTTCAGCATTTGGAGGGAAATATTATTTTTTTTATAAGGCTAGTTTCCCCACAATGAATGTACATACATGCCATTAGATGGATCCTGACCCCCACATCCCTTTGAAAGGGGCGTAGTGGCAAATATTGAAAAATTGAGCTATCATAACTTTCGGGCCGAAATGGTAAGGGCCGGGGTGGTTCAGCATTTGGAGGAAAATATTATTTTTTTTTAATTGGCTAGTTTCCCCATAATGAATGTAAATACATGCGATTAGATGGATCCTGAACCCTATATCCCTTTGAAAGGGGCGTAGGGGCAAATATTGAAAAATTTGAGTTATCATAACTTTCGGGCCGAAATGGTAAGGGCCGGGGTGGTTCAGCATTTTGGAGAAAAATATTTTTTTTTAATAGGCTTGTTTCCCCATAATGAATGTACATATATGTGATTAGATGGATTCTAACGTCTATATCCCTTTGACAGGGGCGTAGGGGCAAATATTGTAAAAATTTGAATTATCACAACTTTTCGGGCCGAAGTTGTAAGGGGCGGGGTGGTTCAGCATTTTGGAGGAAAATATTTTTTTTTTTATAAGGCTAGTTTCCCACAATGAATGTACAACATGCCATTAGATGGATCCTGACCCCCACATCCCTTTGAAAGGGGCGTAGTGGCAAATATTGAAAAATTTGAGTTATCATAACTTTCGGGCCGAAATGGTAAGGGCCGGGGACCCGGGGGGTTCAGCATTTTGGAGAAAAATATATATTTTTTTTAATAGGCTTGTTTCCCATAATGAATGTACATATATGTGATTAGATGAATTCTAACGCCTATATCCCTTTGACAGGGGGTAGGGGCAAATATTGTAAAATTTGAATTATCACAACTTTTCGGGCCGAAGTTGTAAGGGCCGGGGGGTTCAGCATTTTGGAGGAAAATATTAATTTTTTTTATAAGGCTAGTTTCCCCACAATGAATGTACATACATGCCATTAGATGGACATGACCCCCACATCCCTTTGAAAGGGGCGTAGTGGCAAATATTGAAAATTTGAGCTATCATAACTTTCGGGCCGAAATGGTAAGGGCCGGGGTGGTCAGCATTTTGGAGGAAAATATTATTTTTTTTTAATTGGCTAGTTCCCCATAATGAATGTAAATACATGCGATTAGATGGATCCTGAACCTATATCCCTTTGAAAGGGGCGTAGGGGCAAATATTGAAAAATTTGAGT